>NW_027466460.1:7545000-8815000 GCF_050575085.1 Anarhichas minor | reverse complement strand
TGAGGAGAGCTGAGAGGGGCCAGGGGCCTGGACTGGGGGGCCTCTGCCTGGACCTGCTGTCTACACAAAAGATGGGAGAAACTGCTGCTCCCTTGATGCTTGGGTATTTGAACTGACAGTGTAGTCCAGTGTTAACGCTGTGGTACAGCTCTCCATCTATACAGGCTGCACTGACTGAGAGCATGGCATATGATAGCGAGATCACAGGGTTGTGTTTCTGTCCAGTATTGGGATATTATTCCCCTTCTCCTTCTCGGTTTCACAATATCAAAGCCAGCTGGGACCTTTTTCCCGTTCACTTCATAAACAAGCATGACTGTCCCGAAGTACACGCACGGCTATTTATCATGCGAGTGAGTCAGACTGAGAGTTTCGTCATTGATCTGATTTGAAATGTTTCGGGGTGGTTCTGTGACTGTGTCAATCCACACGGAAAAAGGCAGGAATGTTGGAAGCAGGAATGTTGCTTGCTGGATTGTGGAGTAATACGACGGGTGTTCTGCCTGTGTATGTGAAAGGAGTGCAGAGCGTGAGTCACATCTGACCGAACGTAAAACGACAGGACTGGACGTCCGGTCAATGGTGAAACTCGACGTCATCTGGAATGAAAGATATCATCAACACTCACAGTTCAGTTGTTTAGATAGTCCAGTTATGAACTTCAGATTTATGTTCCTGATTAGTGATTCTTATCAATGACGGCTGTATTGCAATTTCATTACTAGCAGGCAGCAATCCCACATGTTGCGTGTGTTCACTAAAAAGGTGGAAGAAATGGTTCGATGTGTCAGATGGCATCACCAAAAGGCTGGGAACTGTGAACAACAGCAAGTCCTGCCAAACTGTGACTTTATCTCTCAACAGTAATCTTGTAATCTATTACATTTAAACCAGACTTGCTATTTTCTATCACTTCGGCCCAATTGAGCCGGCTTGAAGTTATGACCCCTTTATTCTTTAGGTCGGCAGGACCTAACATGGCTACATCAAGACAAAACTGTGTTACAGTAATAGCAGGTGAATTACAACACAATCTGAGAGGCACTGCCAAACATCTGAAACTTGTTTTTCTTTGACACAATATGTTCACAGATTAATTTTATCATTCCCCAGTCTTTGTTAAATGTTTATTTTGCCATGCTCACTTCATTTCCAAACTTCATTTTCAAATTTGGCCCTTTTGGGTAATTCACAGTAAGTTACTAACATGCCTTCAAATGGCGCTAAATCGAAACATTGTGATAACTCTTTATATAAATTGAATTAGATTTGAGGCACATTCACTGATTGACAAGGAATCTCAAAATCTGTCAAGTCACAAAGAGCATTAATTAAGGGTGCGTGCAAACAACAGACATGGCTGCTTCCATTTGTTTGGCTTAAAGACAGGAGAAAGAGAGGAAGAAAAGAGAGGGGTCCCAGGTCTCTGCATGAATACATGAAAACACATGCTTCTCTTCTCCTTCTGTAATCCACCAGGGACTCACGCCCCATTTGGTTCCCATTAGCATAGCTCTGGTCGCTCTGCCCCGTGTCAAAGCCCAGATGCACAGCTGCACAAAGGACAGGGACCTCTGGCTCTGTGACTGCCAGCCGCTGGGCTGAAAAACCAGAACTGACACGGAGGACGGGCCTTACACTGTGGGGATTTCAGAGGGAAACAGCTAGTCTAGTCTGTCGACTACAGTTCAGTACAACAGTTTTACACTGAAGCCAGCGCGCACGTGACTAATCATTGTTTATTTTGTAGCACTTTGTGAGGCAAGAAAGCTCTGTTTCAAGTCAAATCCAATGTATGAAATCAAACAAGCAACAATTAGCCCTGGCATGAGGTATTTGCTCCCCTGTATTTTGTGGCGTGCTGTGTCTGACTACAAAGACTTTCTTTATTCAGCGTGTTTTATTTGTCACCTGTTTCCAATATGAACATCGTGAAGTCCTGATCTATCTGTCGGAGCCAGGGCCTTGTTTTATGACACGCAAAGCTGCTGTGCCTCTTTTCCTACACACGTTGGCTGCACATTTCTGGCAGGAAATTGACGGCATTTCAGCAGCTAACTCATGGATGAGATAATATCTTGTGGGTGGAAGAGAGGACAAGATGCTCCCAGTGTTTTACAGTGACCCTAAGCAGAAACAAATTTAAATCTGAAGCTGCTGCTGCAAAGACGCACACATATGCGCATGTACACACAGGGTTTTCATTTAAATCTCGGCTTTGCTTAACTCACCAAACAAGAGATGTGGTCTGTGGCTGTGTGTCGAACATGGTAACGGTTTCAATTAAAGTAGGAGGAACAATACCCGACCAGCATCTAGCAGCTGTCTGGGTTGGCTTTTCCACTGCACGCTGTCAAGGGAGGATACAGAGAGGCTGAAAGGGACTAGTGGTGTTTTAGTGGTGTTTTCGGTGGCATAATGTTACAACGTCAACTTTAAAATATGACAGGGTAGTAAAACAGTTGTACAGGATAGTATTTTAGCAGCACAATCAGTTCTATGGCTTCATAGTCTCCGTCTTTGTCGACCTCTACATATGCTGCTCATTTGCATGTGATTCTGCGCCATGTTGCCATGTCTTTCCCAGTCTGTTTAAAATCCATATTGGACCCGACTACAGAAGTCCAGGCTGAATCCATCTTGTTCTGCAGCTCCTCTTTCCTGCAGCTCTTCAGTCCATCTGTCCCACTAACAGTTTTTTAATTGAGAGTCCTCCCCAGACTGATGCTGGCCATTGCTGACTGTCAGTGTTTATACAATTGGGCTGGGACAGGGACTGTGAGCCAAGCAAAACATCCATGAAACATCAAGCCTCCAGCTAAACAAAGTCCAGCAGTGAGACACACACACACTTGAGCCAGATAAGGGTAGAAAACGATGCTTTCTGAACGCAGCTAGGTTAAGCTGTTGACCATAACGCGGCAGCTGTGTGAGAGTGTTTACTGTTGTCGAGCTCTAATCACTACAGCACTGTGGGATTTTCTTCACTCGCTAACAACTTTCACTGTCTAGCTGCTCATTTTTCTGGAGATTTACGAAGTCACACACACTCGCTCACACACACCCCTCTGTCCTATTCCTCACCGTTTTCCTCTTTCGTTGGAAGCCAAAGAGGAAACCCTGGCGAGACGCTAGCACAGTGACTAATGCTGTGTATCTGGCCGGGCCTCAGATAACATAGCCTCCTCCCCTGCTTGCTGTGACAAATATGTGCGAGTGTAGCGGTGGGATCCGGGCCCAAGCATGTCCCTGACCCGGCTCAGGCCAGACACAGGTTAAACCACGGCCAAACGCAGCCCAGATCCAAGCTGGCAACAGAAGCAGAGCAGTTTTGAGTACGTGAGAACCATGAGAAGAAGTCTTGATGATGATTCCGTCTTACTTGTTTCCTCTGACAAGCCACACACGCAGGCAAACTCACATCCTTGATGATGTTGCTTTTGATGGCCATCTTTGACACATCCGTCTGCTGCCTCTCTTAAAAAAAACGTCTGTAATCAGTCTGTAATATTTCATCTTATTGCGTATGATCAATTCTGATGCCGTCATATCACAAACATTTCCCATGTTGCGCTTCTCTTACAAGTTCCTCACTGAACGTGGAACAGTGCGCAAATGAATCCCAAGAAAATAACAGGCAGAGTACGTCCTCTCCCTTCCCTTTTCTCCCGTCAGTGCCTCTTCAGTTGAGGGGGCTTGCTGCTTTAATGCTCCTTAATGCTGCTGTCTGCTTAATGGGCCAGATATGAGAGGTGCTGCTAGCCAGCGTAATAAGTCAGTGATTAGAGGGCGCCTTGTCACAGCAGCAGCCGCGCAGACAGTGGCACGCTCTAATTGCCGTATTAGACGCCCCTTAACTATCTTGTCAGCTGTCAGACCCGAGCTCATAAACAGCAGAGGTGCATTTGATATTTCCAATTGTTTATTTCCATCTGCTGCCGCAGAGAGAGGTAATTAGAATAGGGTTGTGTTCACCGTGCTAAATTTGGGTACTCCATAATAGAGTTTGCAAAAATCTTTATACAAGAAGAGTTCTATAAAGGGGAAATCCGTCTGTGGCAAAATTTCTGGTATGGAATCGCAACTAATAAAAATGAATTGACTAATTATTTTAGTTCTTAGCGTTATTGAAGGTTTCTAGAGAGCAGTGCAGCAGCAGTTTCCTGACCATTTAAGTTAAATTTAAGTAAAATACATTATAGATGCATCCAAAACCACAATTAAGATCTGGTGACAAGATAGGCTACGTTGTGGGTATATTACATGGTGACAACATGTAGTAGGAAACTGCATTTGAATGTGAAGAACAGTATAATAAAACAGCTTTCTGAGTGCAGCCTGTATCGGAAGGGTCACAGGTTTGAGCCATGCCTGGTCAATGAATGTCTGCTACATAAGTGTCCTTGAGTTGAACGCTGAACTCACTTATTGCACGTAGCTCTGGATAAGAACGTCGGCTCAGGTCATAATGTATGTACACTCAAACTGACACATGGCGTGTAATCCTCACACACGGCGAGGATTGCCGTGCGTGCACCTGGAGAGCTTAAAAATGGTGTAAAATCAAATAATATCAGCCTCCTGTCTCATCCGGTGTCAAACAGTGAGGTGACATGGTTAGAAGTGGGGTAATTTTGTGTTTAATCTCGGATTAGCCCATGTTCGCTTTGACACCTCCAGTTACTAATCTGGTTTACGACACCTTAGGGCGAGCTGAGTTAGTTTATGGTCCCTTAGTAGATTATGAGTGAGCTGGGTTTTATATCCTGAATTACAGGATATTGGTCTAATCCACAGACTAGATAAGGCTATTTCCTGCTGCTGAACACCAGAATGTGCTCTCGGGTCAATACTGGTGCACATAAGGAAAGAGCACGAATATTCTGTCACCTCTAATCGTGCCTTGACCTCAGCTGTGTGACGTAAAGGCTGATCTGTTGCTGCGGATCCTTTTCTATCTGGAAGTGCTGATCGACTGTTTCAGACATTGTGAAATATAGGTTGCTGGCGCAGACATGGACTCCAACCTACGATCCTCCGTGTGCACGTCTGTGTCACATTATTGTCACGCCGTTGCCTTATAAGACTAACAGCCAGACAATACGTGATAGCATATTTAGTACGGATTGTAAATTCATAAAGTGTCATGCTCTTATAAGTAGCTTTGGTGTGAGGACAAGCACCTTGACATGGACCTCTACGAGTAGTGCCGTCGCATAAAAATATGACAAGTTTCCTCAGTACTGGATTATTAGGATTTTCCTGTGAAAATAAATAGGCAACCACTCACAGCAGTCACCTTGTACACTACACCCTAACTTCCTGCCTCAAGCATTCCTACAATTTTTACTCTGTAATTTTAGTGATTTCTTTCCTTTACAGCCTAAATAACTAACACCCCTAAGTCATTCGCCACTGACTCAACAACATATGTGCCAAATGTAAAATACATTATCCTTATCGAGTGGAATTGCTGTTTATTATAGCAAGCTATTATATTTCATTTTAACATCAGCAGCCAACACACTTGCAGCACATGTTTAACAAGGACATACAGTATTTGATTTTAAAAAGAGAGACGTGCTTTACGAGTGAAACGGGTCCAATATTTCTTCTCCATAAGCAAGGTTTGCTGCACAGATCCTCCTGCATCTGCAGATTCCCTTTGAGGCAGTTTAGGTTTTGCAGGAGTGTGACCATCTTTATCCATCAATTCATCTTGATAATGTAAAAAAAAAAAAGTCTGATAAACAAAGGGCTGCCAGTGCTTATTAAGATTCATGTTTCTAATTCCTTTTTCTCTTTTGACTCCTTTTATTCTGTCTTCTTGTTTCTCCATGTCAGTGTCAAATTTACGGCTTGCAGCTGCAGCACTTGTGATGATAGAGCTGTATTCATTTGTGTGGATTTCTGTATATATACCGTACATTTTCTCCCTGCTATACAATCTCTTTATTGTTTGAAGAAGGTGAAACATCATCTCGGTGCAAAAAAGCACCTGGATTTCTGTTCGAGTTTTTAACAGCCCTTGATGAAGGCTTAGGCAGACGATGCATTGTGCTGTACCGAGTTGCCCTCGTCAAGTCTGGACACTTAACCTCTCACTACTAAAAGCTTCCCGGGGTCAGACTAAGTGCAGCTCCAGTGTTGAGTAATGGAGCCTCAGTCAAAACAAGTTAAATTTCTGCGTTTTTAGGAGGGGAAGTCCTTTGTCGGTTCTCATGAACTCTGGGAAATTACAGTATGGAGCAGCACATTCATGCATTGGAATGAATTAGTAGTTGGGAAATCTGTTGGCTGCAACTGCTGATGTGTTTTCTTTATCACAATTGTCACATTTTTAAGGAAGTGTGATCATTTGTCCCTGTGCTTCTTTTTTTTTGTATTTACGACTGTTAGCTGACAACCGCTCATTCTCAGTCCTTGCTTTATCATCTCTCCTCTGTACTTGAGCTGTGATTGATGTGGATTTGTCTGTTTCCGTCTCTGCAGGCCATTCGCTGCACACTGGTGAACTGCACATGTGAGTGTTTCCAGCCAGGGAAGATTCACCTACGAACATGTGACCAGTGCAAACATGGCTGGGTAGCTCACGGTGAGTCAATTCTTTGTTAGGGTGGCAGGTTTATCTGAATATGGTTTCATTAAAAATAAACTGAATTTACTTAAATTACAACACATGTATCTCAAATGTTTTGTGTCATTTTGTATTTACTGCAGACAGTATAGCGTCTCTCTGTCTGTGGTTGTGAATGTACTAAAATCCAAATGTTTTTACTCATTTTCCGTAGTAGAAGAAACTTTGCTTTCATTGTCTTGTTTTTGCACCTTTTTGCCAAAAAAACAACAACTAAAAAACAAAAAAAAAAAACAACCACGAGACAGATAGAGAAGCGAGAGACCACACCTCGTGAGTTTTTCACGCGGGTGTAAGAAAAAGGGAGAGGAGGCAAGAAAGTACAAAGAGAAGGAGGAGGGTGAAAAAGAAAACACCTGTTTGGCCTGCGTCTGCACGAGAGTGAGCCATGGGCCCTTCAGCGGATCGCACAAGACCCCATTGACTACTTTTTAATCTCTCCCTCTGAACTGTCAGGCGCCCATCTCTCCTCTCCCCCACTTTTCATTTCATGTCGGCATTGGCAGGGACTCTGACAAGTAGTTCTTCATTTTTTATTATGTTCGTGTCTGGCTGCGCTGTGTTGTCAGGCAAAGCACTCGTCAGCAGGAAAAAGCCGTCCCAGGATCAGAGAGAGACCCAACCAGGTGTCACCCAGACAGACGGTGGGGGGGGAGGTATGAGGGAAGGGGAGAGAGAGGGATTGAGACAGAGAGGAAGAAAGAGAGAGTCGACCAGGTGTCGCGCAGACAGCCGGAGAGGAGAAAGAGGTGACTGAGGTTGCGATACAGGGGGCGATAACAAAACCTGACATGCACTCACGATTAAGCTTTACGAATGACTTTTTTTGAACCTTTGACTTCATTGTGCCCCCACTTCTGAAACCAGACCTACTTCCTTGAATTCATAGTACGTAAACCATTTGAGCACACACCTGATTAGAAATAAATAAATAGGATAAAACAAGTGCAGCAACAAGAAATGCAAGTCCAGCCACAAACAGAGAGGAATAAGATTTAAAACAGTTTGGCTGTAATGGAGGTTGGAAGCGAATAGAAAGGGAGATGTAAGAGCAGCATGAATGTAAAAGAGAAAGAGATTAGATTCGATAAAAAGAATGGCAGATAATTACATTAGTGTCATTGCTTTTATCTGATTGATATGTTCTTATCAGCTCGTGCTGACCGCGCAGTAGCCCCCGAAAGAAGATTTGAGATGAGAAGGAAACTTGATCGTCATTGACCGTGCCCGTCTGCCTGTGTGTGAGTTTCCTTTTTTTTTTTTTTTTTTTGGTTTCTCATCTTGTCACCCGGTGATTCACGCAGCTCTGGACAAGCTCAGCACCCAGCACCTGTACCACCCGACCCAGGTGGAGATCGTTCAGTCCAATGTGGTGTTCGACATCAGCAGCCTGATGCTGTACGGCACCCAGGCCGTACCCGTCAGGCTCAAGATCCTTCTAGACCGCCTCTTCTCCGTGCTGAAGCAGGAAGAGGTGCTGCACATCCTGCACGGCCTGGGCTGGACCCTCCGAGACTACGTCAGGGGCTACATACTGCAGGTCAGTGACCAACACGCATGCTACACGTGTAAAGCATCATATAGGTTTAGTTTGAATGTTATATGTTATAAATATTAGCGGTACATCCTCTATACTTAAGCACAAATGCATCCCTGCCCATGCTTTTATTTGCTGGCAATTTGCGATGTTTTTTGAAAGTGGGAATAATGTACGCAGTGATCACTACCATTACTTCTCACCAAGTGCATCTACAAATTTCTCCAGCACTGCAGTTATTTTGAGAGGTATTGATCACAAGCACAATAGTGACAATCTAAGCCACTTCAGTCCCATTGCCCATCCATTTTCCTCACATTTTCCCTGCTTTTACTTCTACTTCAGTCTGCCCTGCCCTGTAAACACTATGCCCCTCCGCTGGGAAAGGAATAAAAAAAAAATAGAATAAAGAGGAGAAAAAATGTCATGCCAGCAAACTATAAAACCACTGTAGTGCGTTTCCTCTCTCCATCTATCCTTCCCTCCAACACTCCCTCCCATATAATTGCAGTCAGACACATTTCTCAATCAAAGGTACGGAGGTTTTGGTGTTGAAACCCAAACCAAAGTGTTCCTGAATGAATTAGTTAAGAGCAAGTGAACATGTGCATGTGGTTAGTGTGTGTGCGCGTGTGTGTGTGTACACGTGTGTGTCTGTTGTGTGCACATGTGCTTATCTGTATGCGTACATGGTTTAGTCTTCCAAGAGTGTAAGTGGAACAGCATGGTGAGGAGAGGGTGGTTTGTATGTGGAAACAGCTTCTGTGAGTAAAGCGCTCGCAGACCCAGTCGCGCACGCACACACACACACACACACACACACACACACACACACACACACACACACACACACACACACAAAATAAACAATAGCAGCCCAGCCGTTATATGGAACTACATTTATATAGAAAATATGGTTTGCCATTTGAGATTACAATTTACAGTTAATAAAAACAATTGTGAGTAAAAACACATTTAAAAATTATAAATATCAGAAAATCTGGTAAATTAAAGAAATATAATATAATAATCCCATTTTTACATTCAAATTGCATTTGCTTATTTTTCCTAATTGAAACGAAAAACTATTTAATTATCAATAAAACCGTTCAGAATCTTTTTGCCTAATTGACTGATGGTTTGGTCTTTCAAATGTCTGAACCCAAGATGATCCTCAAATGTGTTGTGAATCTAAAACCCCAAAATATTAAATTTGAAATAATATGAAACACAGACAAGCAGCAAATCTGCTTAGAATATTTAATACTAAAATAACAGTCAATCATCTAAATTCTTGCTGGTTAATCACTGTTGACTAACTAATTAATCGACTAACAGTTTCCGCTCTAAAAAAAAAATGAATTTCAATATTTCCCCCGTTACTAAACTAAACTAGACTAAACATAACTCAGAGTGATACGGCCTTGTATTGAGCAACCATCGGAGCACTGTGGTTCTCACAGTCGTAGCCTCTGACTTTATATCAGCTGGCTCTAATAGTCAGCTGGTGGGAGCATCGTTGCTCAACTGCTCAGCCTCATGTCACGCTACTGGCTAAATCCTCTAGATCTCCTCAGAAGGGCTTCAAAGGGGCCGCTTGCCGGCGAGAAGTCACTTAAGGACAGTAAGTAGTCATTGTACGGCCCTATTAGCCTGTAAGTAGCTATGAAATTCAATCATCTTCCTCGAGACTCCGGCCAACGCTTTATGTCAGGGGTTTGCCCCCCCCCACCACCATGCCGCGTTAAAAGAGAGATGGAATGAGTAGAACACTATTTCAGACGACAGATACTACGTTGTCTTTTTGATTTTGACGTCAGGGGGACATCATTTGATGATAAATTATTTTACTGTGATCCTAGCGGTTAAAAAACTCTCACCGATTTAGAATTTGAATAAAAATGTTTTGGTATTTTAATTGATATTGTAATGAGAAATGCTATAAATCACTATAATTATACATCAAATACAGCACCTATTTCTAAATTATATTCAAAAGAAGCCTCACTTACAACACATTTCACTTTTTCTCTTTGTCCAACCCCCTTTATTTCTACTATGTCATAATGTGTCACAATAAGTTTAGATTGAGAAAGGAATGTGTGTGTTTGGTGCATTGCGTTTGCTGGGTGTCAGTGTGTTTGGGTGTCAGTGATGCGCCAGAGAACTCAGGACATCGAGCTGACAGAGTTTACCTGCAGCTCCTCTGATGCCTGACCACCTGAATGTATGCAGCGCAGGAAGAAGGGGGAAAAAAAGCACACTTATATTCGACCAATCAAACAGAGAAAACCCCCGGAAAACACAGACACAGCTCGGCATCAGTATTCTGCCTTCAGACCAACACATGATTTAAATAGCTGGCAGGCCTACGGAGTAGTCATATTAGAAAAGAGAAGGCCTCATTGCTCAAAATCACGTGTTACACCCCCTTCATGACGCCGTTCTACTCTTAGTGCTTTCGTTTAGGGAAGTGAATGCCAGTGTTTGTGGCACCCACTGATGGTCAGCCTACGTCTTCTTATCTTCATTTATATTCTTCAAGTGTAAATCACACAGCTGCGCAAAAAACAACTTTGTCTTTAGTGTTCACAGTGATTTTGGTGCTTCCCTCTACGGTTGCCACGGTATGTGCTTCCTCCACCTGGACACTGCTGAGCAGGATTACATCACCAAAAACTGTTTTCTCCCGATGAGGATCTTTAGGATATCTCCACACAACACTCGCATATCTCCTTCTCATCACACACAGCATGAGTGAGCGAAACACTCATGTACTTTACGTATACATTGATGTACAACTCTAGCCAACCACTCGTGTTTTGCTCATTCATATCAGAAGCATCAGTGCTGTCTCATCGCCACCCTGCGTACCATCGCACTATCATCATTACTTTAGTTTACCTGCAGAATAAACTCTCAACAGTAACGTAATACTACAAAGATGTCGCCTTAGCCTTTAAGTTTTGATTTACAGAAGGAATTAATTCATGTCAACCTCTGAGATACACTTTGCCCTCTTCCGTCCTCACTGCCATTCACTGCATGTCATTCGCAAACACATTGTAGAGGTGTGACTAAATATGCGTACACTGTGCAATTTATCTTTGTAATAGGCTCCTTTAACTAAAGAAATGAATCAATATTATTAAACATGAAATGGCTTATCAAGCGGTTGGAATTTTGATTTGTAAAGGAGAGGAATTATACATGACGTCAATAACCATTACAATGAATGATTGTCTTTCTCTCCCTCTCCTGTCCTTCTGTAAACCGTTTGAAGCCTGACCTTCAGTCCACAAACTGCTCTCTCATCGTATTAACACACTTGTACACCAGCAAATCCATACAGACAGTTTCTGAAGTATTAAACATAAACAAATGTACGCACGCAGGTTTGTTTACCCGACCACGCATCTGCACAATAATACAACGTGTCCAGCTGTATCTAAGTTCCTAATAAACAACTAAACTCCCTCCTGTCATCACATTCTCAAGAGTTTAAAAGTTATTTAATGACCTTTGCAATGTCCGTTACCATGGCAGTAGTAGTCTCGTGTTCTGTGAAATATTCTGAAAACTCACGCAGCCAACTTTACTTTGTAAAAATACATGGTTTTGCTGGTTGGATAACGTTTGTTAACAAAGTGGGATCTGACTGCATACACATCTACATTAACATATACCGTATTTTCCGCACTATAAAGCGCACCGGATTATAAGGCGCACCTTCAATGAATGGCCTATTTTAGAACTGTTTTTATATATAGGGCGCACCGGATTATAAGGCGCATAGAATAGAATAGCGTCGTAAGCGTGTCTCTTGAAAGGTGCCATTTTGGGGTCTTTATACACACAAGTGGTGTTGGACTAGGAGTAAGCACAGTACCGGTGTTTACCGCGGTGCGGCTTTGTAGTTTACCAGTCGTACTGAAACATTTTGACAGAGCGCCGTGTACAACCAGTATGGATCAACCAATTAATCAATTGATCCATATATAAGGCGCTCCGGATTACAAGGCGCACTGTCGTTTTTTGAGAAAATTAAAGGCTTTTAAGTGCGCCTTATAGTGCGGAAAATACGGTACTTAAATAGTATTGAATCTGTACATATGGTAAATGGACTTGCATTTATATATAGCCTTTCTAGTCTTCCGACCACTCAAATCACTCTACACTACATGTTAACATCCACACACGCATGCAGACACGGATGATACAAGGTACCAGCTGTCCATCAGGATGTAAACTAATGCTTATTTACACACACTGATGGCACGGCCTTCAGGAGCAATTTGGGGTTTAATATCTTGCCCTATATAGTCTGCCTGAAAACAAAACTAAACAAAAAGGAACAGAACAGGCGTTAGCATTTGGCTCTTGACAGAAAATTACCTTGAAATATAATTTACAAAGTACAATATGTACAAAGTAAAACGGCCTTGCTTTAAGGCTTAAGACTATGTATTTTCCACATTATCTAAAGGCTTTGAAAGGGTTGTGTGAGTCTGAGAGGCCAGAGAATTATCTCAACTAGAGTCGTCTGAAAAAACGTGAAAAAATGACAGAAAGTTACGTGCGTGATATTTTATTCTACCGTCTTCACTGCATTATGTCTCTGCTATTTCACCCCCTGTCCCCCTGGCTGAAGTTCAATCCAAGGCATTATGTGAACGACACAGACACATTTATTTGTTGCCAGAATTCTTTGCCCTTCACTTTGTCAGGACTTTCACCTTCTCCACTCCTCGGCCCTTCATCCTTTTCTCCCTCCCTCCCTCTACTCATCCCTCTCTCCTCTCCCGTGGTTGTTTCCAGACAGACCCACAGCCAATGTGCACCAGATGCCCTCCCACCTCCGCAGCCTGTCACTGCTCTGTTCAATACAGACAGATGGAATTGCTATCAGTACTGGCTTCTCTCTCTCTCTGTCTCCCACACTCCACACTGTCTATTTTGCCTTCCTCTTTCTTATCCCTTACCAAGTGAAAAATAAGTAGAGAGAGAGAGAATGAGTGGAAAGAGAAGGAGAAGAGAGACGCAGCCTTTTCAGCCAACATATGGACCAAAGCCCTGGGTTTTCCTGAGCGACATTCTCAGTAATGTTCTGTCCTTGTAGAACATTGGGCTGCCTCCACTTTTATGAGATGTGGTTTTCCTGACTCCACACGGCTTCCAGGAGACCCAGATGGAACCGCTAACAACCCCCACCGCCGCCGCCGCGCGCACACACACACACACACACACACACTGTACTCACACAAACGGTCTTAACCGTAATTGCACACACACTCGGAGGAAGGCTTATTCAAACTATCAGGCGCGCGCGCACACACACACAGCCACAAAATCACGCTCGTCTAACATGGGCTTTGTTTCAGTGGCAGATGCCTGTGCATGAGGGTGTGTTTAAAGTCATTAACACGGCAAAATAATCTCCTTACATTCCTGTTATCTACTTATTGGGTAAATATATTGTTTTCTCCAACGAGCATGAACATTGGTGGTAGTGTTGGAGAGCTATAGGGGGGGGCTGTGCTGTTATAAAAAAAACAAAAAAACATGTGACTATAATGTTGTACATGTGTACTTACACATGTGTAATATGAGATGTAATTACATGGATTAGGGTGCAACAGCGTTTGTGTAAGACAGGAAACCATTTCCAGTTGCAGGTGGGTCCTGAGGCCTTAGTGAAGGTACCACTAGGCTTCTCTACAATGGTTTAGAAAGGTATTTATTGAGTTAGAGTCACATTTCAACATTTCTGTCTTTTTCTTCCCCCTCGTTGCACTCCCCCTCTACATTTTCTGTCTCTCACTCTGTCAACTGCGAAGGGCACCATATCTCTTGATCCTCCCCTGAGAAACTTCCATTTTAGGTAGTCAGGTTCTGTGCAGCAACATTTTTTGGACACAATCCCCTTCTCCAATCTCCTCCATACGGCACACTTGTAACCCCTATTTTCCTTCTGTCCTCCTCTCCACCCTCCATCACCTCCCAGTGCCTCCCCTTCTCTCAGAACCTGTTTTCTGTTATCACTACTTAATGCCTCACCCTGGGAGATGGACGGGGGAGAAAGCATTCTCCTAAGGTGGAAATTCTTGCGTTCATATGGTTATGATTTGGTGGGGAGGTCAGGCTCGATCTTTGCTGGAAGGCTTACGGTTGGCTCTGTGCTGGCCGTGCTGGGCTCCAAGCACTTCAAAGAGGGCCGGTGGACTGAATCAAGGTGATTCTTACCGCCCTGCGCACGCACGCACGCACGCACACACACACACACACACACACACACACACACACACACTTGTCCTGCCTAACGCTCTTAAGGGTGTCTTCTCCCTTCTTATTCTCACTTCCAAGTAAGCCAGAGATAAAAGAATGTGATTTCAGATTAGAGGATGAGTCAGAGAGAGGTAGAGAAGCATTATTGGCAGGGCATTAAAACCGTTTGATATCATAACCAATTTTAGGTTTAAAAAAACAACAACACTGCTTTATCAACAACAAATATTATGTATCATTTCATGAAAAGCAATCTAACAAAAGCATGTAATGTTAACAGGATTTGCAAGCCTCTTCACGGTCACTTTTTCTTTCTCACAGCTTGCAAAGCTCACAGCCAGCTCCTTACACAAAGTCCTGCCCATGCCAAATCCTCAGTCCCTCGCTTGTGAATCCTGAACCCGATCCTCAAATGAATTCAAGCTGGAGAAGCAAGGTTATGAGCAGGTTACATTGTATGCAGGAATTTGGGGAATAATTCCCCTTATATATTGGATTTGGAAGGAGGTCTGCATTTTACCATAGATTCTACAGGGCCTCAGAAGCTGCTGCTAGTTTAAAATTGAGAAAGAATATTGCAATAAAAGCAGTTTGGTTTGACATATAACACCTTTGCACATGCTATCAAGTGGAGGTTGAGAAGAAAATTGCTTAAAAAGAGAGTAAGTGAAATTATTATTTTAGGGTCCATCTTTTCACTCCTCTAAATCTCCATGTCTTTTTCCTTTTGATCAGCAGAAGTGCATTTGTTGTTCTGTGTATTTCTGTTTCTTTGGCTACACAGGGGCCTGAGGTGAAGTTTTGCTGACTGATTATTTTTTTTATCAGATAGCTGTCAAGGTGTTAAGGTAATATCAGGACAGCAGATGCAAAACAGAAGTGTGTGCCGTAACTGCTAGTGCATGATCATACCCTTATGTTTCTGTGTCATGCGTTAAAATCGTTTAATCATACGGCCCTTTGTCATTTTTACACCATTTTAGTTTTTAATGTCATCAGTCCCTTCTTTACATTTCCTGTCCCGTCAATGTGTGATCATTTTCAGCCTCCACTTTCACCTGTCAGTTCTCTGTCTTCAGCAGAGAATTGAGGTCGTGTTCTCACTGTGGGTACTCTGATATTTACATTGCGATTTCAAAGTGACACCATTGCTACATTACAACATTCAACACTGTGATGTGCTTTACTCAAATCAAACACTCACTGTGGTTCAACACTTTACCGTCAGCCTCATAAATGTTTAGTATCATCTGGCTTTTTACTAACTGCACACACACACACACGCACACATATACACTCGGTATACAGTGTAAGACACGTATTATCTTTCCCTGATGTACACTGTAGTCTTAAATTAATTATCAGTTAAAATCACAAATTTGACTTTAATATTATTACATGCAGAACAGGCCTGTAGCAGCAGTTCATATGCTACAGTCTAGGATCATGGATGCTGCATCAGAGAATGTGATACAGAGCCAATACACACGTCAATTTCTCCTCAAGAGACACTTAAGTAATTACACCACATTTGAAAATCCCTTAAATGCATCCATTACATGCTTGGTGGCCACATGTATATTTCAAAATGTTATTCAAACCTAGGATGGGGGACCCCATATCTGGTCAAATTTAAAGATCATGAATATTATATGCCAAAACGTATGGGAGTGAGAGGCGTGTGTGTGTGTGTGTGCAGGGGACGCTCTAATAAAATCTGATTGGAGAGTTAACATGCTGTGCAGGGCAAACATGGGAAGTGTAAATGATATGTTTAACATACATAGTCAGGTCTAGCAGCTCCCATGGGATCCTATAGGGTTTGATCAAACTACACTCCGCTAGGCTACACCCCCCCCCCCCCCCCCCAGTATATGAACGCCACCTTCTTACCCATTTCCCTCTCAAATCCCCATGATAAAGCTGACTTCAAAGACTCATATCCAATCCTACAGCTTTAGATGCTGGTTTGATTCTCTGGCTGCATCTCTTCCCATGGCCCCCGCTCCACCCCAACACACACACACACACACACACACACACACAACCTTATTCACTTTCAATCTATTTCTGAGAAAAACAGGTATCTCTGTCAGCCTCATGGTGTCTCCAAATGTAAGCGAAGAACAGGGGCCACCAGTGCTTTTCTTCTTGCCTTTAAGTTCCACTGGCGTGTCATAATTAGAATAAAAATGAATATTCTCCCTGTATTAATGGGTGTTCTCTTTCTCCTCATCCCCTCTGAACACCCTGTTCCTCCCTCCTCCTCGCCTGCTCCATATGCACTACACTGATCAGTGTAATGGGATCTCTGGTTCTCTCACTGCACATTTGCCTTTCTCTTTTTACCCAGTGTCCGTTCCCCCGGGAGAATTCCCTCAACAGGTCCTCACTGCCACCCTTGTGCTGCTGAAGCTCCCCATGGGAGACTCCCATAGTCAGCCACGCACCCTAATTGAAACTGGAAATCTGCCAGCCTGCTTATCAGGAATTTTTATTTACTTCTGCCAGGCTCTGCCCTCTTTCCTTTTCGAAGAGGGTCATGTTATAATTACCTCCTCAAACAGAATCCCTCTCTTTTCGTCGGCATCCCTCGCTCCATATATCCCTTTTCATAAGTTATAATATCCTGTCTCGCCTGCGCTGGAAGGCGGAAATGGCTTCTGAATTCTGAAGTGGCTTTTCAGGGGGCTACGGGGGTTTGTTGCCGCAGAGGGAAATTGAATTTTACTTCAAGGTCAGCGACACTAATGATAGTGTGGGAAGGTGTTGATCTCGCGTAGCAGTGGTTTGTCTAGCAGCACCCCGCTGCATCGATCTGCACGGGAGATCCCAGTCCTGTATTGATTGTCACACGGAATTGTTCGGGAGTGTGGTGGAAATCACTAGTGTAGTATAAGCGGTGATTTGGGACTGCAGTCACTCTCAGGGGTTGGTAAAGAAAAATAAATGAATGTTTCGAACAAAAAGAATGTTCGAATCTCCCAAGACGAGTAAAAACCTGGTGCATGATAATGAACAGTAAAAGTAGATACAGTACGGTGTCCAGAACTGCTCACACACAACACTCACACATACTGTACCTCCACAGGCTCAGAAATACACCAACCGACACACACAGCGCAAATCTTAACCAATCTCTTTCATGATTTACTGCTGCTTGTACGCAACATGGTTAGTTATGGGTAGGTACCCTGCGGTGTGAGTGAATGTGTGTCACTTCCCCCACAAATGGAAACATTTAGACACTGAAGTGTGTCCTGAGGTGAGAGCTGTAGAAGCTCTCGCTCATAAAGTAGCGGGGAGGCAGCCTGTGGAGGAAATGAGCTAGGCAGACGGGTGGAGGGGAGAAGAGCGTGACACACACACTGAAAGGACCTCACACACATGCACAGACACACACACACACACACACACATGCTGGCGAACCACACACTGGCGACTGCCGCGGTTGTGCTGCTTTGCACCGTGTCTGTCACCGTCTCGTTTTTCACCGATGACTCCAGCTGTGTTTGACTTCCTGTGTTTCTACGTGATGCTGTGGTGTCATTGGCAAAAAGCACACAGCCGGCACTGTACCTTCGTGTTATGTGGTGGCGGTTTAAAAGGTCGACTGACCTCACCGTGAACCAACACCGGTGCTGAGACACCTGTGGAAGTTCACCGCAGAGGACAAAATCATTTTTATTTTGACTCGCTTGTTGTAAAGCCCCATCTCTTATACATATTTTTTCCCCCTCTCTCGTCTTTCGTTATCCTCTCTCTCTCTCTTTCTCCGACGTGTTGTGCATGAGTGCCTTTATTAAGCAGGATGAGCTGTCATGCAGGTGTGAGGAGAAGGTGATGACTACCTCCGCCCTCTGCACATCCTCATTCGCTCTCTTTCTCGGGTCTAAAGAAAAACACCACCTCTCCTCTACCAATTGGTCTGGCTTCACTTCACCTCAGACAGGAGTGGTTTGAGGAGGAGGAGGAGGAGGAGTAGGTGATGAGGGGGGGTGGGGCTCAGCGGGAAGGAGAATGACCCAAGAACCTCCAAAGTCAGTTGAATCCCGTCGTAGGTCAGCCTGTTTTTAATGGTGATTAGTATTAGCATGCGTTGCAAGCTTAAAGACATTTTTTGTTTGTTTGTTTGTTTTTTATCCCCAGCCATGCCAATAAACAATCAGTGCATTAAGTGGCGAGCAAATGGAATCAATTCATCCAGTTTTGCGCAGATGAGTGCAGAAAACGAGGCGTGAAGCAGCCGCTCTCTGTGTTTGGAGTGGCTAATTAGGAGCCCATTATAGGGCATCTCAGCATGGTGCTACCCTGATTGTTTATTAGAATTTCACTAAGGTTAAGGAGAGCGAGAAAAAGAGAGAGAGAGAGAGAAAAAAGGGGACTAATAGTAGTAATAAATGGATAATAAATGGATACCTAAGACATACACACACGCAGCCTTGGTGAATGCCAGCCCCTGGGCCTCTTACAAAAAGGGCTCTTGTAAAAGTGGGGGAAAAAAATAAAAATCTCGACCAACACCGTGCATATGCTTGGCACCGTCCTCTTAAAGACTGTCTTATTAAATGGGTAAGTGGCTGAGTGCTGGGACCACCAAGTGAGCCGTGCTGTCACTGGCACATTGCTCTCTGTGGGCTGAGTGCCGCAGGCGTAGACAGGATAGGATATAGGGTCACCAGAAATGATGGTTTAGCACTCGATGATACATCAGTTCCCAGCACTAACCTCTCGGCCTTGCCAGTGGCATTTCTAAGACTTCTCTAGTCCTGGATTTTTTTTTTTGTACAAGATGCAAAGCTAAGTTATAGCCTCCCACAACTCCACCTTGAAAGTATGTGTGTGTGTGTGTGTGTGTGTGTGTGTGTGTGGGTGTGTGTGTGTGTGAATCTGTGTGCGTGTTGGACGGCAAAGGCAGTAATCAACAAAGACAACTGGGATCAATAGACTTCCACAGGTGACTGACCTCAGTGAGCTCAGACACATGCATGCAGGTTTACCACACACAAACACACACATTTAGGCGTAGGCACATGCACCAGTAAGTACTTGTGGCATGCTCTCTTCTGTGTTGTCTCCACCTAACCTCTGGTTTACACAGGGTGTGTGTGTGTGTGTGTGTGTGTGTGTGTGTGTGTGTGTGTGTGTGTGTGTGTGTGTGTGTGTGTGTGTGTGTGTGTGTGTGTGCGCTTACACACAACCAAGTCTTGCGCTCTCATCTTCAGGATCTAAGGCTCATTGCCAACTGGCTTTGGTGCCAGGCACTGCCTTATTACCCTCCCCAGCACACACACACACATACACGTACACACACACATGCACACAAACGTGCATTCCTACTCACATGTGCATGTGCACTTTAAACAACCTTGTTGCAAGAGTTTGTGCACAGGCACTCACACACGGTTGTACATGATGATCTACCCTCCACATAAACAAAGATAAGAGCAGGAACGGTCAGCGCAAGGCCCCAAGAGGTACAAAGCTATTACTGGGAGACCACAGTCGCGTGGCTGTGTGTGTTTCTGTGTGAGTTTGTGTGTGTGTGTGTGTGTGTGTGTGTGTGCGCTCATGTTTGTGTTTATGTAGTGCCAGTTGAGGACCAAAGCTGTTGGAGCAGCAGCTCAGAGTTTTGTGCGTCATGTTGCAGCACTAACCACTGCAAAATGCTTAACGGGAAACTGCCACTGGTATCATGAGGTGTTAAACTCCTCTCTGACTTCCTGTCAAAGTCTTTGCCACCAGCCGTCACAGCTCAAAAGTAATCTGACAGTATAATCACAGCAAGCCACTGAACAATGTGCCAAAGGGCCCTGCGAATTTGACAATGACTTTGCCAGCTGCATGTGTCTCACATTAAGCATGGAATAACACCTTTGTCAAGCAGTGCGGGCCTACTTAGGTATGGGGTGTGCTGTCTCCATCTTGATCCCTGACAAATATCCAGCCCATTGAGGTGACACAGTACAAAGCGTTTCCCCACTTTGCCAAGCTGACAAACCTAATTACAGCGCTAACATTCCTGGGATCAGTCCTAGATCAAGTCTCCTTAGTACTGCGAGCTGCACACCCAATGTCCCTAAGGAAAGGAATTTCTCCGGATTCCATTGATTTCCCAGATTCCCAGGTCTGAGCACAGAACATGTCTCGAAGCTTGTAATTACTCACTGAAATTCCCATAGTGTTACCTTTGGAGATATAGTAATTATAGGGCAGAAAATATATGTTTTGCCTGTTGAGTGAGGAGAAATCTCATTACTTATTTATTAGCTTTAATAACCTTCAGGCGGGAGTAGTAAAGTTTGCCAGTAGCGACATCTATGATTCAACTTGCCATTTATGAATGTTTTAAGAGGTTTTTACAGGTTCATATTCTTCACAAAATCAATCTCTTTTCAACACAGTATGATTTGAGGGCTAACAATAGACCGTTTCAGGCACTTTTCTCTGGCTGAGTGACAGACGTTCGCCTTCGTGTAGCAGTGGAATGAATTCCACAGCATTATGACCGCATCAGTTCCTTCAGCTCTTTGAAAGAAACGCAGGACTCTGTTGTTATCAGAGCGTAGGCCCAGCCACCTTCTCCCTTTATGGGCATGTTTCGCTAATCTTGCTACTGGCCTCTACTTCTTAAGTCATAACAGGTGTTGCACTCATAACGCAATCTTGTATTAGTGCAAGCACCACGGCTCATACTCCTCCAAGGCCGTGTTTTCTTTGCAGATTCCATTCTTGGCTAGGAGGCTTACACCTTCTTTCATATGAGTTAGAGACTCCAAGAACGAGAGTCATCAAAGCTATTTTGATATGGGTGTAATTTTAAGATGGACTGGCTAGGGGTCAGGTATACTTGTTACAAGTATACCTGAGCAATGAAGCAATGAAGAATTCATGTGCCGGCACTAAACCAGTCAAGACAAACGTCACATCCGTCGGGGGGGGTCACAACTCATCATTTCTGTTTTTGCCATCCACTGTGCGTGTTAGCAGGTGGGTGCGTTTTATTTTTTGCCTTAAAATAAGAGCGATGTAAAGTAAAAATCAATCTGGCACAAGACCCAGCGAAGGTTTCTGCTTTGGTCCACTCAGCCACCCTCCTCTCTGCCTTTCCTTCCATTTTCATGTCTAAGGATAGAGAGATTAAAGGGAGGCCATGTCTCAACCCTGAAGAACTGCCATCACTCACAGATGAGCAGTGCCAAGCTCCTCCCTCTCTCTCTCTCTCTCTCTCTCTCTCTTTTTCCTGCTCTCTTTCTCTGTCTATCCGTTAGATACGCAACATCCCCTGGTGCTCTTTTGGCTCATCTCTTCATCCTAAAACCACTCACTCACACACACACACACACACACACTCACGCACACATCACAAGCATGATTTATTGTCGTACACTCCTGTGTGTGCCTGTATGCATGCGTGCGAGTAAATGTGTGCGCACATGTGTTCTGTGTGCATGGCAGCGGCCACATCAAATACACTAACGCAGCGCTCCTCTTAGACATTAACCCATCCATTCTCACCCCCCATAGTGATTCCAATACAGAAAAGAAGTCAACATTCAAAACCTGAAAAAATGACGAAATAAAAGTAAAGGCAGAATACATCTGGCACAATGTCTGTACTTAAGGTTTCCAAGTATGTGTCTGGGGAGGAGATCTGGTGGGACGGAGCCTCAGTCGGCTTGGAAGCAGTAGAAACGGATGTCACACTGGAAATTTATACGGTGCGGTTCAGGGAGCAGCGGCTGTAAATTGACAAGTGATGCTTGTGAGCAGCGTTACCCGTCTGTTTCCCTTTCTCTCATCTTCTATCTTTTTTCCGCTCATCCTTTTCTTTTCTTAGCGTAGCTGTTACTTCATACATCTGTGCTCGCCCCAAGCAGTATTGTTAACGGGTGAGAGATACAAAAACAAGCCGGAAAACTAAAACGGGAAGAAGTAGCTGTGCGCAGAGGCGTGGGAGAAAATGACTTGTGTTCCCTTTGTAATATTAAAGAGTGACAGACAGAAAATATGAAGTACATCTGAAGCCAACATCTTTAATCTTCCAGCAGTGTTCTGCTTGGATCAATGTGACCTTTAGGTTCTGTTTTTACAGTGATGAGAGACTATGAAATGAAGGGGAACTGTGACACAAGTCTAAACATGTAAATACAGTATCACCAACAAAACCTGAACATGTCTGAAAACAGTGCTTTTTAGAAAGAATCACCAACATTAACTATAACCCCTGTCATTTCTTCCTGGAAAAATGTTTAATACGGCCAAGGCTATTAGGCCACAGTGTTGAGGCTGAGTGTGTGTGCATCTGTGTGCACAGCGGCACGAGTGTATACCTGTGCTATAGTTTGATCGGGTCATTCTACTGTATAAATGTCGCTAATGGTAGCACTCTTTTTAATAATGCAGGAAGCTCTTTTCTCTGTCCCTCCTCCCCATCACATCATGTTTGGAGTGACAGCCACATGAGCCACCATTCCCATTCCACTCAGTCTACAGTAGGTCACCTCGACACAGAGAGAGAGAGAGAGACAGAGAGAGAGAGAGAGAGAGAGAGAGAGCGAGAGAGAGAGAGAGAGAGAGAGAAAGGAGCCCGAACCAAGACCATGAGACTGGAATACGATAATGAAAGAGATGCACACAAAGACAGTTGGCTACTTGAAGTAATTATTGTGTAATAATTCACCAAATATAGGATTTGATTTGCAATTTCATTAACGGAGGATGACACCACTCTTATCATCCGGCTCCATTTATAAAAGCACATTTCTAGTATATTTGTAAGACCTCCACAAAAGAAAGCCTTTAATCTGATGAGATGTTTTCGTAATATAATTGTGAAATAATTATGTCAGAAAACAAATATTTCTTCTTTTCCCAGTTTGACCAGGCTCTTTGTTGCATCTCGTACCCCTCTTCCTCTCCGCATGATGTCCCCTGTCTTTGTCTCTACTTGAAACTAAAAAGGCAAAAATGCCTAAAACAATTCTAGAAAAAATTGGTGTATATGCAGAGGAATGTTAACTGTCCAGTTGAGATATAAAAAAAAACTTCGCACAGATACAAAGAAATTAGCCATCCAGTGGATGTTGTTTAAAAAATTGAAAATCATTTAAATTTTTCATTGCAAAATCATAAATCATCACACGCCTAAGTGATTCTTCGAGGAGGAGGAGGATTAGTCTTGGTGATACGGCCCCACCGTACGAGTCAGCGCTAACACTGCCTGGGCAATGTTCAGCAGTGACATCTGGTAGACTTTGCTTTTCTCCTTCCAGCACCGCCACACGCCAATTGAGAACAGACAGATGCCAAGACCACTGTGGCAGCTCTGTCTTTCTTGCTCCCTCTCTCAGTGCACCAATTCTCTCTGATAGATATGGGTAACATGCTGTCAACATTTAGGCCTTCCAGAGAGAAAGAGACGTGAAGGGAGAGATAATACGAGACAAGGATGGGTGAAAGGATCATCAGGGCGCACAGAGAGGAACTTTCACACCGCCACTCTCCTGCACACACACACACACACACACACGAGATATGTCACACGCCCAAACATCAATGCCATAAGGATGATGCCCCTTCAGGGTGACAGCGTGATAAGAAGGGAGTATTATATTGTAGCACCAATGCAGCATGGTGCGCGTTACTTGCCGCACCCCTACCTCGTCTCTTCCGCTCTTTCCTCCTCTCATTAACCTCGGCTCTGATTGCCCCCAGGACTCCCTTGTGCTAATTAGAGGGGGGAAATATGTCTACGATGCATGCACTATTGTACAAACACACACACATACACACACACACACACACACACTTTTGCGCAGCTGACAGAGAGGCTTCTGTAAATGGAGGTGTGAGAAAGGCTTGTCTGCTATTGTGTTTCATCTACGTTGTGAATGTGTTGGCAACCGCAGGGTTAACCCCACCAGGTGACAGTTAGCAGCACTGTTGATTTCTTTTGCACAGACAGCCTTCATGTCAGCAGTGCTCACTGAGCATTTTGTCTCAACATGACACAATTAGGGCTGAACAGGATATGAAACTGTGAATTGATCATTTCAGTTTCTTTTCTCCGCCTTGTCAGTCACCTATGATAACGGCTATCGCTATAATATTAGACAATGTAATAACAATTATTAATTAACATTCAAATAGGATCAGACAAAAAAAAAAAATAAAATAATTCATGTAATTCCTTCATTATTTAATGAGGATTGACCTTTTGTGGTGAGACGCTTAGAATACAGATTAACCGACTGCCAAGTTGAATCGCTTCACACGCAAAGACTCACACAATGACTGTTCCCAGATCCGTGGCGAATTAAAGACCATTGACAGCGAAGCTGTGTGGACTGCTTCCAGCGCAGACATTTCTAATAGCACTTTGACATCTCCATTCAGGAGGCTTTTGTGTTCTGGCGAGCAGTTTGTGAAAAATAAAAAGAGAAAAGGCCCGTTTTCTTTTTTTGTTTTACATGCTGTTAGGGACAAGCACAAACATGTTGTGGGAGTTGTACAGCAAATAGCCATTTGTACCTGGACTGGACCAGGGGAGGACTGGTGAAGAAAGAAAGAGAGGGACGAGGAGAGGGGGGTATAGATAGAGGGAGGCGTGAGGGGGGGGAGATGGAGAGTATTTAAGAGCACTTGAGTGCCAGCATAGATGTAGTCACTTCTCCCAGTGGACGAAACCAGGCCCCTCTGTACCATGGCATGATTTTTCACTTTAGCAAGCACCACTCAGTACTCCTCCTTCAGTCCCCCTTCCCTTTCTCCTCTTCTCTCAGTCACTGCCTGCTTCAGTGATTCCATCATTCTCTTTTATTCACTCTGACTACAAGGGGCACAAGTGCACACACTCACAAACACACACACGCACACACACAATTTGACCCATTTGCCCCCCTGCCATGGGTAGTAAATAATTCCATTGTGAGGGCCATTAGCGAGTATCTCAAGGGTTAAGAGGGGAAATACACAGGCAGTCAGATGGGCGATTAGACAATAAGAAGATGAAATGTCTACTATTGTTTTGTTGCTTATTGTTTCACAGAGCTCACATTAGACCTGTGGCTAATTCATATGCTTAATGTCCTTTATATGCCGTTTTTTTTCTCAAGGGGCCACATACTGTGGAGATGAAGACATTTACACACACATGCACAGGCGTACACACACATTATTTGTATTGCTACCTCTCTCTCACATGTGGCAGCAGGTTACTCTGCCAAAAACTAATGATCAACAGACCCGGTTCCCATCACTATTTAGGATTCAACATCCCTTCAGACTAAAGGAAATGTAAGATACAATTATGCAAAGTATAGAGAGGGCCCAGCCAAAACTCTTCTCTTGTCCTCATGCATTCCAACAGCAAAACCAAACTGTTTCTGTTAATGTACTCGCCTGTGTGTGTGTGTGTGTGTGTGTGTGTGTGTGTGTGTGTGTGTGTGTGTGTGTGTGTTTTTGTATTAGTAGGGCCAAAAGCAATGCAGCTTGCCATTTTAGTTGAGGACTGCACCTTACATGGCTACATTACAGTCTTGCCAGTGACATAGCCTTTTAAGAATGGGTGTCACCAAGCCAGAAAGCTCACTAAGGAGAATGACTGTGAACAATGCAATTCTTCTTAATTGTGTCTAGACATGTGTCAGCCAGCGCATGACTTGTACGTGTGGTGTGTGTTTATGTGTCTGTATCGCCACATAGCCTGCAGTTCAGCCAGCACACATGAACCTGTGGACACACTAACTGGTCCTCTGAGCCTTTAGTTCAGCCACTGTCAGAGGGATCCTTGTATTTTTCCACAGGCATGTCAGAGGATTACACAGTCCCTCTGCTGTTTCACTGACCTCCCCCTACAGCACACATACACACAGACACACACACACACATACATCAAAGCAGCTCAGCGTAGTGCCCAGCATTGAGCTAGGGGCACACTGGCCTACTCACTCAGCAGGCCATTGGCACACACTTCACATCTGCCTGCAGGGATTGCCAATGGCAAGCATGGCCCCTGTGTGTGTGTGTGTGTGTGTGTGTGTGTGTGTTCATTTATTAGAGAAAAACAGCATATGGTCTTTGTTGAGTGTATGACTGTCTGAAAAAAATGTTTACTACTCATGTGACCCCACTGGTGCAAAAAAAAAAAAAAAAGAGGCTGCAGTTTTTCAACTTGCGACCGAGTCATCTAAAATATCCAACATTTCCAATTATTTTTAGTCGGCCTAAAGTCTAGCACTTAAAAAAACATACATTTTAAGAAGATGACAGTATATCAGGACGATTCCAAACTACACAAAACACAGCTACTCTCGCCTACTAAATTTTCATATTCTTCAAAAACAGGAAAATTAAGTTCCTTTCAGAGAACAATGCAGGCAGGATGAGACATTTCCCAGCATTCCTAGTTATCAGCTATCAATTAAAAGTGTTTTCAATACTATTTTACCCAGACGTAGGAGAAAAACAATGAATGCTTAAAAGTGATTTTAAATCAGACAAACAGGTGCATGTAAATGGGTGTTTGGTAGCAATGCACAAGAGTTATAATGCAACGTGAATTATTAAAGCACCTTGGCACATTGGCTGAGGGGAAGATATGGTGCATGTGAATTATCTCTGATCAATATATAGAGTTTAGTGGAAACAAGGTTCCTAATTACGCCCCCGTTTGACCACACGCTCACCTCTTCTCCCACCTTTTAGTTTTCCTCTCTTTCCGAGCTCTGCTAACATCCCACTCGTCCTCTGTCAGGCGCTTTGGCCTACACACAGGGCAACTATACAAGTACAATACAAATCAATGGGTTAACACATTAACACGCAGACAAGGTAAGGGTTTCAAGACCTTTAACCCAAACACCTTTAGCCCTCCAGTTTGATCAATAGTCAGAAAAAATAGCATTAACAACCCCTTACACTCTTTCCATTCCATTCCTTCTTCACTAATCATTCTTTCAATGTTATCTCCCTCACCCCTTCCTCTTTTCTTCTGCGGCAGAGAGGGAAGTTTATTTCCCAGAGCTCCTTAGAAGTCCCTGAAGCCTGTACGCCCCCATATCACCTCCAAGCCACAGCCAGACACCCTGTTAGAAGCTATTACTATCGTTAGCTTCCCCCTCCATCCTAACACGACTCAGACAGAACCTGGACATTAGCTAATCCATACTTATTGCATCTGGGTTCCTCTCACAGCCTTGTAATTCATATGGAGAGACATATTAGCGCGACATATTAGGCTGACAACAGCTCTACGAGTGAGATGCTACACTGGCACTAAATTGACTTAGCTGTAGCCTCAAGGGACGTTTGCAGGGCACTGCTGCTAGCTGACGACTCGGGCCCACTCTGCCTGTATTGAGTTTCTGCGATGGCTGTTTAGCTTGTAGTGCTACACGGGGCAGAGAGGGGGAATGGAAGGTGCTCCGGCTCATCGCGTTTACTGACAGGAACCCAGCAGACCACAAGGCGATAGGGATCAATAGCATTGCACTACACAACCAGACTAGGCCAGACCCAAACACAGGAGGATTGCATTACACATGGGCTTTAATCAGGACAAGACTACAGTGCTATTAACACAGCACAAACACATTCAGTTTGCACTCAAATGCGGGGCAAGCATTTCCTTAACACAAACATTTTTGAGACAAATTCCCTACAAACACTATTCTATTGTATTGTGCGATCTGTCCCAACATCTGAAAGACATGCACGTGGGTTATGTTTTTGTCTGGTGATCCTGGACCTGAGCCTCCAGGTGGCCATACATCCCTTCTCTGAACAAACAGAGCAGCGGGTTCGCTCCACTTCCCCCATGTCACCAAGGCCAAGCCCAGACATTGTGCGGCCCACCGGCCTGCTGACACGGCCACCCAGCCTGCCAGGGATTTGCCGCTGGGTCATAGAGTTGACATTTATTAAAGGAAGTTGCATGGAGAGTTACAGGGAGTTGACAGTCCTCTCGTCACGTCACACTCCAGAATTCAAAAACCTGTGCAGTCCACACCCCTCTATGTTTCCAACAATAAAAGAAACAATGAAGCTGTTAAGCGCTGTATGAGCCTCCCAGGGCCCACTACAATGAGGATGACAGCTTTCACTCCCCGGGTTGTGCCACTGAGTTTGGAGTTCCTTGCTGAGAATTACAACTTATAATCCATTTGAAGAAGGGAAAAAAAATACAGATGTTTGATGACGGGCCAAATATCTAAAAAATTAATTACAAATTATACCATGCAAAAACAAAAGCCTATATGTTAAAATGACTAAGTGGGCAGTGTGAATGATTGTGAATGAATATTTGTGGGCCGCAAGGGAATGTGGAGGTTAGTGGACCGTGAGGAACAATGAAAATCTAAAAAGGAGAAGTCGAGTGAAATGGATTGAGTGTGTTGAGGACCAGATGTGCCGTGGATGGATCAAACATCTGCTGGCTCTGCAAGGCCTCAACGGTCTTGAATGACCTCCATCATCCAACCTTTCTCCCCATGCGTCCCAGTAAACCTTTTGTTCTTCACTATTTGCTCCCTCATATAGATCAAGTTGTTTTTTTTAACCAACTGTGTTTTACTTTCATTGTAAGCCTTCAGAATGAAAGGTGTCACAAAAATTAACAGGAATACAAATCAAATTTTACAGTGCAGATTTCGTTTTTTTTCTGTTATTGTTCTCAATACTGTGTGTTTTGATGGTCTATAGCATTTCTCGGTGTATAAGTTACAGTACAGAGAGGCAGCACCAGATGGTAATGGTGTTTATTTTTGCAGTAAGTAATCACCATTCTGGAACTTATGACAGTAGACAGGCCCAGGGACCTGGAACCATGCCTCAAGAGACCTGAGCACCACTTCCTGTTGTACCCACATGATCGCAGACACGCACATACACGCTCATGCATGCACACATAAACACGAACATCCCGCTGGCGATGTTGGCCCCCTGGGCCACAGGGATAGATGTGCTCCGGCACATAGGTTGGAGTAGTGTAAATTACACTGCAGCCACACCGGCACCCTCTGCCTCCAAGATGAATGAGCCAACTTGCCAGGCAACAATTCCATTGAGGCAGTTTAAAAACAGAGATACTGCACTGTTTGTAATTTGGGACCATTTTACCCACTTAGTGTACTTTGATAAAACTACAATATTCATGCGCACTTCTTTGATGAATAGCCCGGCCTTGGTGTCACTTACAATATTGTTATTAGTGTTGTTCATCATAACATAACACTTTTGAACACAACACACAATTAAACCCCATAAAGACATTTGAAAATGTCTAATTCATTTGCCTAATTATATCTACAGCTTATAATTATACTTCTTATAACTACTTTTGACCTGAATTGCCGCATTTAATACTTTTTAAAAATGATTTTCAAAAGTTCCTTTATATATTAAATTGCAGTTGCTGACGTTTACATTCATTATGATACAATTTTGGAAACTAGAAATAAAAAAGTGACTTGCTAAAACAAATTAACTAATTTGGTAGCTTGGTTGTTTTTAATTGTTGCAATACACCTATACATTTATTTGCATTTTATATTATATTTCATGTCTCTCTAAGGTGTGAGAAACTTTTTCAAATTTCAAATACAAAACAGCTTTATTTAATTTTTTTTAGAAAAGAATGGTCAAAGTAACAAGAAACAGGAAAAACTGACCTGACAACATGTAAAAGAATAAGACTTATTATAGCAGATTTATATCCAATATGTTGAATTTGCATGGTAACAGCATCATCAGGACATACAAATATGGAGCACTTGTCCAGCAGTCACTGATTTCCTCCTGTAACTTCTGATACAACAGCTAACACTACACATAATGACTGATTTACAGTTACAGTCCTGAGCAACAACTTATTGCCAATTCGCCAAACAGTTTGTATCATAGATTCCTAGTTAACATGACAGACACAGACTCCTTTGGGGCACCCAGACCCCCTAGTGGCCCTTCGTCTATATGTGAGTCAGTCTGGCAGTGAAATATTGTCGGGGAAAGGAGCGGGGTGGAGGGAAGGTACCAGAGAGAGAGAGGCTCCAGTTAATGGTCTTGCATCTTCCTGGCAGCATGTCAATAATGGCTCTGATCACATTAAGTAAAGAGTCCATTAGCTTATTCTCTTTCCTACTGCATGCTCTGTAGCAAAAGCACAGGAGAAAACTGAAAAGCTCCCCTAATGCAGTGTGTCTGCGTGTTACAGACACCTCTATCTATTCCCAGACAGACCAAAACAAAATGACTTGGGAGGTACAATCCATTTTCCATTCACATCTATTTCCTTTAACACAGGGACGCCAGAGCGATGTGTGGATTACTATGATTGTGTGGAGATTGTTGCTACATTCCAGAATATAGAAACATTTTGGAAGAAAAAAAAATACAATTGGGTTTGCAACTATTTAAGACTTTATACACAGTATAGTCCAAAACAAAGCGTTGCATATTGTTTTCATGAGCTGGGGCTCTCATGTAAAGTTTGCATTAGCAATAAATACATAGTTTTTATCAGGTTCTAGTTTTACTTTTTTATTTATCAAAGACTGTGATTTGCCACCCACAACTAGCGTAGGAATATAAGGGGCAGGTATAACACAAAAGAGGAACAGAAATTATTGATACATCAAGACACTACGAACATGTACAGTGACTCTGTGGCGGAAGAGCAAATTGTCAGCACATGTTAATGCTATGTCTCCTGCCAAAATAGTAATCAAGACAAAGGAGATTCGATTTACGAGAGAAAGAAAAGCAGCTTGTCAGCCGCCTCCACATATTCGCCAACACACACACATACACACTGGACAGACAGACCATTTCTCAACTGCCTCACTGCTCTCCGTTGGCCCTCGAGGGGCACAACGGCCCCCACATCTGTCTCCCAGGCCCACGACAGACCTGGCTGCCGCATCCAGATCCAGCAGATCGCACGAATCATCCTCAATTAATGTGAACCATCAGGCGTTCCCTCGCCGCTTCTATCACTCCACCCCTCTTCTCTGAGGCATCCCCTCTAGCTCAGTGCTAGGTCCGATGAGTTTTACACATCGACCACGGCTACGGTTCCTTAGCACAGTTGGGTGAGGCCAGCCAACGTTATTGTGTATGCTTTGTGAAAAGAGACAGGGAATCAATACAACAGTCCAGGCCCAGACGTTGCTCAAATGTAAGTGCTGCGAGGCGGCTCTTCAGAGGTTCTGAACTCAGAGAACAGACAACTTTGCTCCGCAGCGAACCGGGGCCTGAAAATGGCTTCCATGTGCCGCCCCATCTGCACCTCTGCTGGTCTGTGGCCAAAGGACTGTCCTTTTCACTTTTTAAAGATGCCGAGGGACAGCTTTAAAACAAAAAAATGGTGGTGATGGTTGAGGTCAGAGGGGTGGATGAATCAGAGGTTAGGAGACCTTTCTTTAATATGACGGGTTTGTTTTCAGAAACAGATAATGAAAAAAGACAAGTCAGTGGGAAAAGAAACGGAAACTGTTTACGAAAGGCCACCTGGAACCAGGGATGTGCCAGATTGTGACTCACCCGTCTGTGGTCCTCTATAATAAGCCCCCCGACCCCCCTTCCTATCCTCGCAGCCTGTAACTGCACTATAAATCTCACTCCAGTCGATTAGCGTGCCCTTAGCAACAACTAACACACACAGTCATGAAATTTTAACCAAAGCCATGAGTTAAATCAGGTTGAGAGGGAAAGGCAGGGTATACCTGCCTGTTGGTTGATCAGTGTGTCTGGCCTGGTGAAATAAGCCCGGTGGCTTCTCCACATTTTCTCTCACCGGATCCCAGGAAGCTCTCCTTTCTGATAAGCATAATAGTGATCAAGACAATTCCCTTCGTATGGTTGAAAAAAAAAAAGATAAAATAGGAATCTAACTTGAATAGAAGAGTTCCAAGTTTTAATCAGGAATATGAGCTGGTTGAAACAATTGCATTTGACATATTTACTGAAGCTTGCTTGCATAGGATGAACATAAGTGGTTGTAAAATACAATACACTTTAACATGATTTTGAGCCGTTTGATCTGGTGTATCTCATTTCCCACCACAGTGTAACTGCAAATTGTCACTTATTAAAACCAGACCACATACAGAAAGGCATCAATGCCGTCTGCAGACGTGCAAGTTTGGCTGCTATTTTTTGCAATCTGATGTTTAGAAAGACAGCTGTAAACCACACAACATTGTAAGCTAGTATAGATTTCTGTTGGTTTTTTGTAGACATTATTTAAAAAAAGTAAGGGGCAGTTCACTAAGAACGGAACTGTAAAAATGCCTGTCCCTGTAATAAGCAACCACAAGGTGATATGATTGTGTCTGATCGGTCCAAAGGGATACTACTCTGTCCGTCTTTGATGACAGGATCAAATGTTTTTACAGTTGCCTTGTAAGTTATATATTAGTGTCATCTTGTACCACAGCAGACAGCCCATGTACAGTACATTTTTCATCTTGCTATAAGTCAATGTTTCTGTAGTTTAGAAAACATCAAACCTCTAAGGTGTACACAAGGTCACAACCAAAAGCAACACATTATTTTGATGTGCAGAGCATAAAGGAGGAATTTAACATGATCACAGAGTGCAAATTTCAACCTCTATGATTCTTACAAATGTCCTCCACCCGCATCTGGACGTAGCTACTGATTTCCCTGTGGTCCATCACAGGGGAAGAAGTAGAGCTGGTTGTTCACACATGACCTCTGACCTACCACTGAGGAGCCAATGGGGGAGCAGCCTGTGTCTTGGGAGCTGTTGCCCTCTGATGTGATGGCTTCAGGCAGTGGGCTTTGCGTGAACCCCTCCCCCATGACACCCCTCGCCACTAGATCCTCTACATTATTCATACAGCCCGAGATGGGGTGGGGAGAGAAACAGAATATGGAAAAGGAAGCACCAAGGTTCAAGACCTTCTCAGATCACAAGGAACTCCTGCTTAACCTGCCTTGAAGTGGCGAACACAGGGATAGAGCAGTTTTTTTTAAGGAACTGGATCTGAAAGCCGGACTGGGGATCAATGGGGATTCCCTGGAGGCTTGGTGGAGATCGCATTCACTGAAAGGTGATTGGTGAATCAATGTGGTTCCCATGGTTCACTTTGCCATTGTGAGAACCGATCCATCCTATTGCAAGTGATACTGTCTTATGATCGTTCCAGTTGCCCTTATGTTAATGTATAACCAGTGTAGCATCACCCTACACAGACTATACACAAGTTAACATGCAAATGTAAATATCAGAGGCGTTATATGACACAAGCTCTGTGAGGGTCAGAGATCTCCCACTTGATCTACTGAAGATGTATTTATAGCTACTATCTTTTTAAGTGTGTGCCTAGCATGGCATTTTTCTCCACTACTTTCTAAATACATACATACATATCATTGAGTATGATAGGTGATGATTAGTGAAAAGCATATACATGTTAAGCTGTTAATCCCTAATGCACACCATGCAACCTAACAACGCTGCACACCCCGGCTCTTAAGCCCAGCGCATAACCCACAGTACTAATTGCATAATTGCCTGATTTGTTTTAACTGACAGTGGTGCCCTGGCCCATGACAAGGCCATCATTTGCTCATCCTCATTGTCAGCAATTTGCAAGGCGGATACCCCACTACACACACCCACTACACAACATCCAGCATCACAGTATTAGAGACAGCCATGAATTAAGAATTCATCGCAGCGGCAGAGAGATGAATAAATACAGCCGGTGCTAGATTAATTCTGAGAGACATGGATGCAGGAAGATAAAATAAACTAACAGCAGCAGGCTGTCCACCAGATAAAGTGGGTACTCCATCGTCTCTCTGCTGTAATTATTGGCTAATAGTCATTAACCTGGCAAACAGAGGTTTAGCTGTATTGTTTAAAGGACTCTGGGATGCATAATGACAGACTAATATGTCATAGCACTGGGGGAGATGGGGGAGGGTTGGATTAATGAGATTTTACTGGAGGGAGTATACAAGAAGAGGTGGGGCACGCTTGGAAAATATAGGGGAAAGAGGGCCACATTAAGCTAATTGGAAGATGAGTGCCTACTTGTAAAAGTGCTTCTAATGGCATATTTGTTTCTCTCACAGCATCACAACGCTAATGCAGGGAAGTGAAGTTGTGAGACGTACTGTAGTAAGGACTAAAGGGTGTTTGTCTGCAAATGTGCCAACACATTTTTTTGCCTGGAATTTGACATTGCTACTAGAAATGTATATCTTTGATGAGGTGCTGCATGATTTTAAGAAAAAGTAGTTGTTTCCAAATTAACTGAACCGTAATCAAGTTTGTCCCCTCACATCCTTTTCTTGATTATTTTTTGAATTCGTGTTGACTCTGTGCTCCAAGCCCGGCCCAAACGTCTCCAAAACTCAATTGACCAGTGAACTAGGAGTGCTTGGATAGCCTCCTGTCAGACAGGGTCCAGTGCATAGCAGAACTGCTGACCTGTTCTGACAGCTGGCTGGCCCTTCCTAACACTAATAGGTTGCAGTTTGGCCTGTGTCACTGTGTTTTGGCTTTTGTTTGACTTCATGAGTGGGGAAGTGGAGGCACAGGTTAGGACTAGCAGGGGATAAAATAAATGTCTGAACCCTGTTTGATTCAGTCAGTGATTGAGACGGGGCTGGATAACGGCATGTGGGTTGGAGAGAGATTTTGGTCAAGCGATCTTGTTGATGTGTATAAGCTTGCAAAGCTTTGTAGTTTATCTTCAGAACCTCACTTATAGCTTGAGACTAATCCCTCACATTTATTAAAGCAACTACCATTAAAATTGAGTTTATATTTATGTATTACACTCACTCACTCACAAATTAATCTTTTTTTTGTCACTAGAAAACATTAAAAGACTTTTCTTAAGCATTTTTCTTAAGAAATGCTCAGGTTGTGGAACTATTTAAAGATTCACTTTCTAATCTGCTTTCATTTTTTTTTGTTTCAATTAAATCGAATGGAAGTACTAATGCCCAGATGGCCATGCAGTATAAAATAATAGTGCCCAGGCTAGAATTTAAAGTCATACCTCCAGGCAAAAACTCCAGAGCGCACACAGAATGAAAGTGTAAAATGTTTTTTAATGTATATTTAAGAACAAACACCCCAGTGACTATTGATGTTTCGTCTCAGAAGAATCTATTTCTCCAGTATATGTGAGGGCATGATATGAAAACACTGTTTTTCTGCTCTTCTTTCTCTGTGTCTCTCCTGTACTATCTCTCTTTCACTGCCTCTCTTTAAACATTTATCTTCTGTTTGTGATGTTGGTTTTTACAGCTTTTTACTCCACACCAGAGTTGCCATTTATCTTTTATAGATGCCAGTAGCTAGGAGCACATATGAAATGTTACCATTTCCACTGTGACTAATTGTCATCGCTTGCGTTATTCCCTTGATGTCACTGAGCCTGGTTCCCCGGGAACCTGTGTTTACTCTATGTCTCTCTGTCTCGCTTTCGCAAGATTTCTATCTTGTTCACGCAAACATCCATATTATAGAATCTTATATAACAACAGCAGCAGTTACTGTAAGGGGACAATTTTGTTAAGCATTTTGTGCTCAGTGCTATAAAGCATGAAGTAATGTGTGTTCATACAAGAGGACGTAATGCACTGGGTCAAACATGGTAGTTCAAACACAAACTAAATTCTCAGGATGTGACAATATTCTTTTACCTGAAACCCTTGCCAAATCGTTTAGCTCTTGATGTTTGACAATGTGCACATTTGCAAGGAGTCTAAGTTTTTTTCAATGATTAATACACATCTCCAAACGACACCAACAAAGTAAAGTGCTTTATTTGGAATAACGTTGAGTCCCAATGGAATTGTTGTGGTCTCTCATGATGGAAACTTACTTCTCATCATTCCTAAGCCTCCAAAATACAGGAACTAGAAAATCCAAGAGTTATTAGAAATGATCTAGAAATGATCTATTGTTAATGTTTGTAAGTTCACATATGTGCCGTTTTTCATTGGTAGCCACTGTCAACTGAAAATGTATAATCAGTTGACACTGTCTTAAAATGAATGAATTACATTATTATGACATTACCTTAAATATGACATTATTTACGGTTTTGCATCTGTCAAACCTCATTAACATATTGATCCTTTAGACCTCAGTACTATACAAGCATGATACTGTAAATATGCAGCCTGTCAAATGAAAGGAACACAGGCTCAATGACAACTGTCAAGGCATAGGCAAACCCAAGCTTAACCATGAGTTTTTACTGTTTAAATGTCCAAAGCCATTCCCTGATACATAGTGTTGCAGTCCCATCCTCCCTCAAGCATTTCACTGCCTTAGAAATAGAAAACACACTGAGGAAAATGCCTGCCAACCAAGGTGCGATTAGTGGCTTGCATTAATTATGCTATTATTTCTACCATATCTTCTCTTGCTCACACAATTTGTTTATCCCTAGGTGCAGTTTGTGTACAGAGGGAGTCATAGCAAGAGTTCACATCTTTTACAAAGCTGTTTTGTCAGTCTCCCCACAATGTTGCAAGTCACAGAGAGCTGCTAATCACCCAACCTCAGTGCTTTCGATTTATTTGCTTTAGACTCTTGCCTACTGTCATCATCTGTCATTAATGATCACATTCTCAGACATGATTTCTAGAAAAAAAAGTTGTTTTTCGCCAAAGCTCTGTTACTTGTCACTCCAGGAGCATCTGAATTTCATGTGCAGAGGAGCTTGCCCTTAAATACTAACCCTTGCTCTATCTTTTCCTTTGACCGAACTGATTATTCACAATCAATAATGGTTTGCATTTTGTCTTCTCTCTTGTCTCTTCTGGGGCCTCTAGGATGCTGCAGGCAAGGTGCTGGACCGCTGGACCATCATGTCCCGAGAAGAAGAGATCATTACCCTACAGCAGTTTCTGCGCTTTGGAGAGACCAAGTCCATTGTAGAACTGATGGCCATTCAGGAGAAGGAAGGTCAGGCAGTTACAGTTCCCTCCTCCAAAACAGACTCCGGGATTAGGACATTTATTGAAAGTAACAACAGGTCCCGCAGCCCAGGGATTCTGACACAACTGGAAACCAGCAGCCCATCCAGCATTCACCATTTTGAGAATATCCCCAACAGCTTAGCCTTCCTCCTGCCCTTCCAATACATCAACCCAGTCTCTGCCCCCATGCTCGGCTTGCCCCCCAATTCCCTGCCTATGGAGCAGTCTTCTCTCCGGCTCCGGGAGCCCAGCCTGCCAAACCAAGGTGAACAGGTGGACACCAGTGAGTCAGAAGTGTCCCTGTCACCCTTCCGCACAGGCCAGAGCCCTAGTCGTGGAGCCATGGGAGCCATGAACAACATTGAACCCAAAACAGAGCCCAACCACAGGGCATCACCCATATCACCAACCCCTTCCACCCAGCAGGCTCAACAGCAGCAGCAACAGCAGACACAGCTCCAGCAGCAGGGCCAACAGCAGTCCCAAAATCAACCTCAGCAATCCAACAGTTTGAGTGACCACCAAGTCCACCACCAAGTCCACCACCATTTCGTGAAGGACGAGCATTCAAAAAGCATATCCCATGCTTCCTTTTCCTCCAAGATGCATCGCATGCGTCGCATGGGATCCACCTCACGCAAGGGTCGTGTGTGCTGCAATTCTTGTGGCAAGACCTTTTATGATAAAGGCACTCTTAAGATACATTATAATGCTGTACACTTGAAGATCAAACACCGTTGCACCATTGATGGCTGCAATATGGTCTTCAGCTCACTACGCAGCCGCAACCGCCACAGTGCTAATCCCAATCCACGGTTGCACATGCCCATGCTGCGCAATAACCGTGACAAGGACCTCATCCGTTCAACCTCTGGTACACCTGTCATCTCAAGCACCAAGAATGGTGGCTATACCCTCACCAGCCCTGGAAGGCCACCACTGGGCTTCACAACCCCACCGATAGACCCTATGCTTCAGTCACCCCTGCAAAGCAACCTGCTTTTCCCCTCCTTGAAGTCAGTGCATCCTGTCCAGCCAGTGCCCCCGTTCTACCGTACACTACTGTCCCCAGCGGACCTTGTCAGTCCTCCAGTGTCACTGCCCACCAGCCCCATCCTGCCCATAACCACCAACAGTACCACCCTGATGGACCAACAACAACATCTCCTGGCTGCTGCAGGGGCTTCACACAATAATGTTCATATGTCAGAGGTAGGACCCATGTCCCACCGCTTGCATACACATAGAGCCAATCACGACCTCAACACTGGCAACAGTGAACCCACACCCAAAAAGAAGCCCCGTAAATCGAGCATGCCAGTGAAGATCGAGAAAGAAGTGATTGATGTGGCGGATGAATACGATGACAAAGATGATGATGACGATGACATCCACCATAATCACCACCATCACTCAACACTTCTACATAACAATGTCAAAATGAACGGTAACTGTAACAGCAACAACAACAGTGGCAGTGGTACTGGAAACCACAGTGGTGGTAGTGGGCAGCAATCCCCTTCCCAGGATGAGATGAGCCCCGGCCTAGCTCTGAGAGGAATGATGAGACAGAGTGAAGATGAATGCAGGGAAGGGACTGGTAGTGAAAGCAGGGGTGGAAATGATCTTCAAGGCTCTGGCGAGCTTCGTTGTATGGGCAGCTTCACCTCTGAGGATCAGGACCATGAAAGAGACTTTGAGAACGAATCTGAAACCTCTGATTCCAAGATGTTCTATCGTGATGAGCTGATAGATGTGGAAGAACAGCAAAAACACAGTAGGAGTGGAAGGTGTCTGGACAAGGAACAAGACGATGAGGGTTGTGAAGAAGCCCAATTGAGAAAGGAAATGGAAGGCAAGGGTCATTCCTCACCCTCCCCTCATCAGCCACCTATCAGGATCAAGGAAGAACTCAACGATCCTACTTACGACATGTTCTGCATGGGCCAGTATGGACTCTATAATGGCGGAATGGCGGCGGCTGCTGCTGCTGCAAGCATGGCTGCTCTACATGAGAGCTTCATCTCTTCAATGGGCTATGGTGCCAGCCCACCCAAATTCCCTTCTTCTCAATCACCAGAGGGAGACCCATGCTCAAGTCCTGACCCCAAGATCTGCTATGTGTGTAAGAAGAGCTTCAAGAGTTCCTATAGCATGAAACTACACTACAAGAATGTGCACCTCAAAGAGATGCATGTGTGCACTGTGGCTGGCTGCAACGCTGCCTTCCCTTCCCGGCGGAGCCGAGACAGGTTAGTGTAAGAACTTTAACAATTTTATTTTAATGCAATCGCAGGTAGGTTCAATGGAAATGCTTAATTCAATATTGATCATCTATTATAATTGAAAGCACTTTATGAATCTACAGAATATACGTTTATTTTATAGGGATATAGTGGTTTCATAAAAGTCAACAGATATTAGCATTTTCGTGAGAGCTGTGACTTTTCATTTCATGTTAAAAACAAGATTTAGCTGCAGTATTTCAGTACTGTATGACATTTACCTGGATAGGCTATCACTTAACATCTGTTACCTAATGCAACACTAAAAAAATCTTTCAGGGACATCTGCTCCTTGTCAAGTCAGAGTTCAGAAGAGTAGGGTGTCAGGATTAAAAACACATAAACACACACATTTAAACAAGCACTAGGCTGTACCCATCAACCTTGCAGCTGCAGTGTGTTGTTTACCTGCCCTCACTACCTCACCTTGTGATAGAGAGGTGGAGGCGCATATATTAACATAGACAGCGGTCTGTCAAACCACTGCATTTATTAGCGCATTATGAGGTGAGGCTAGCTATATTCACCTGGGCTTGTTAGCACATATCAGTCCCACACACTCACTCTGCAGAATATACATGTAGCAGAAGTGGCAGCAGGTTGATGCCATAACACATGCTGGAAGTACATAACATCACTAGTGCCCTGGGCAAGCACATGCTCCTTAGGGGATTACAAACCACTGGGGTTTTTGCATCACGGGAGCACTTTTAAGTATTGTATTGGCCAACATCCAGACATGGTTAATGAGCAGAATTTCTCAATCCTTTACATAGACATCAATAATATCCTTAACAATTTCAAACACCACTCATGCTCACACTTCTTTCATCTTTTTAATATAACTTAGCTGTTTCATATAACAACCTTACTCAATCTGTTTTCATCAGGGGAATGGAAAACAAATTAAAAAAAAAAAAAAAAAAGATTTATCTTGTAACGTCTATGACAGGTGATATAAGGAAGGGGACAAATTCAACATACTGCTTGCTTCCAATTGGGAAACAAATCTTCCCAGAGGGAGCTTTATATTTTCCCTTGGTGTGTTTTGTCTCACCCACACACTATCTCTGCCCCCCCCCCCCCCCATCATCCGCCCAAACTGCTCCTTTTCCACCCCAAGCATTTCATTACATGCTTTTTCGGTGGCATCTGTTCCTACCCCGGTTTGTTCATTAACAGCATGTAAAGGAAAGCAGGTGATTCAGAGACTCTATTTGAATGGATGTGGGAGAGGAACAGGGGGAGCAGAACAGGAGACAAGGTATAGCATTAGTGAAGGTGAAACCCTGCTGCTCACCTGACGCAACTGTGCCGACAGCAGCGAGATGACAGGAAGGGTTATTATAGCATGCATTGCCTCAGTGTGGTGTGCTGACACCAGTTTGTTAGCTCCCTTCTTTTGACAAGGCTTTAGGAATAAAGAATGCCTGAGGCTTGACCGACCTGCTGTGTAACATGTGTATGCACATACACACATGCAGATGCAAACACACACGCGTAAAAACGGATAACAGAGAAAACCATTTGCTCTCCTCTAAACCTTATCTCTTTGTAATTATTCTCTTAATGCTGTCAAACAGTTGTTGGATTATTAATGTCCTTTACTGACTTTTAAAAAAGCTGAGAAAAATGAGAGTTTCACAGTACATTATAGGGAAATTTAACATGAGGAAGTATTCCAATGGCAGATAGTAGTTTTGTAAACTGGAAAAAAATAACTTCTGAATCTAGCTCCATTGGTAATCAGCAGATATTGATCAGAATTGTATTGGTGCTTGACAGTTAAATTCCCACAGCTGTACTGCTTTTTTTGGTCAGTTATGTAACATTGTCCCTTCATTCCGGAATCGGCTGTCATGACTCCTGGAAACTCTAATAAATGACAACAGCAAAAATATAAATAATCATCAGAAAAGAAGAGGGGGAAAGGATGGTGGGGGGAGGTGCATTTTCACAAATATGCAGCCAGGCGTTTGGTATCATATCCAGGGGTGAGTGGAGGGATTTAGACGGGCACAGAGAGTTTAGAGACTAGAACATACTACACAGAAAAAACACCTCAACGTGAACTCTTCGTACGCTCACTCTCTTCCTGTGTCAACCTGGATGTTTGTGTGTCTGTGTGTGTGTGTGTGTGTGCGTGTGTGTGACAGTTTGACTCCGTGATAAAACACCAGCATGTAAATGCAATTCAAACACATAAAGTGGCAGAACATATGGGCGATAGAGACCACTTTGTAGCTAAGAGGGACAATTGCTTAAAACATGAAGCATCTTTAAGGCCGGGGGTGTACAATATAGCTCTGGATGGGTGACACCGAAACACACTATTGTTTCCATACTTTTTCTGTGGGGGATAAATTCCTGCTAGCATATGGGACATATTACTTTGCCACTGGTTCAAACAGGGAGCAAAAAAGCAGAAAGAAGGGCATTACAAAGCTAGAGGAATCCTGGAGCTTTGAGACGAGTCAATACACAAACCGGGCTCGCATCAAATCTGTCCCTGGATAATCCTCTAATGACATAATGTATGTTTGAGTGTAATGGTGGCAATAAAACAGGAATATAATTTAGAGGTTTTCATAAGTGCACACTAGATTACACTGCATGAATGAAGATATTTGGACAAAATAATGTTGAGAATGTGCATTCAATTAGATAAGTCAAACTCCATTGTTTGTACTTAGACTTTTTTTGAAAACAGTGTTTTTCAGAAATTATAAATAAGCAGCTCTGTCCGGTTGTTCACCTCAGACACAAAGGAATGGAACACTTAATACTTAGCACAAAGTAATCCTCTTTGAAAAATAAAGAATAACCATTGCAAAAATCACCACATTTAATATGAGGAAGGTAACCCTGTGGTTATTTGTCGTTGTTTTTGCAGATCAATAATATATGCTAAAGCAGTATTTTAATATGCAACCCTGCCTGGCTTCCTCTTCCTCCCAAACAGAGCTGTTGACATCCAGCAACAGGGAAGTCCAAGTACCTCAGCATAACTGATTAGCCCATTGACCGAGTGAAAAGCCAAAGGCACGTAAACACACCATCAGACAGCAGCATCAAAAGCTCTCGTATCAAAGTAAAGAAGAAAAAGGAGGAGAGGTCATTTGATCTACTGAGAAAAACAACCAAGAGCCAATGACATTGTCAGAGTAGGACACACTATGAATGTGCTGCCACGGAAACAAAGTATCACTAGTGTTTCTTCACTTTGGATACCTGCCCTATTTAGAAGACTTTATGATTTCACACGAATGCACACATTAGTTTACATGCATACTGTACATACACACACGGAGGAATGCAGGAAAGGATAAAGGATTAAATGTGCCCTTGAGCAAGCATGTAATGGTTGTGTTTTGAGTGTAAAACGGAGACCAACATAAGAGAATGTGGGTATGTGTGGTTTTACGGTGGGGTGTTTTCTCCCAGCCTCCAGGCTGCCTGCTGCCCGGTGGTAAATGATTCCATATTTATTGTGGGGAGCGAGCAGCGTCGGCAGAAGTGTTGAGGAAGCTGCATGATTAACTGCTGGATAGACGCGCGTAACAGCAATCATAACCATTATTGGCCTTGTGATTCATACTTTTTAAACCTTTGGCAAAACTTGCCTTACTTGTCTCATTTTCATCTGCTGGTCCTGCTTCTCTTTTTTAACCTTCCCTCCAACACTTAAACTTCCTCCTATGTCGCCACAGCGCGTAGCTTCTTCCACATTCCCATGGTGCAGAAGTGCGCAGCCCATGGTCCCTGCATGGGCCACTGCAGAGAGAGTGAAGGTTAATTACGTTGGAGAGTCTCTTTCCTCCCCTCTCCTTCCTCTCTCTGTCTCCCTCCCCTTCCCTCGGTCCCCTTACGGCATGTGGGCCCGGCTCTACTGCGTCACAATTAGCTCTCTGTTTGTCTCTTATAAACAAAGGGCATGCTGCTCATAGAGAGAATATGTAAGCAAAAACCACGCACCCCAGATCAGAAAAGAATAAGAGGAATTATTTTATTCTTAGATAAATAACATAATTAATCAAAATCTAGAACCTGAAAATGTTTTTCATGTTATGTTTAATGCATATTTAATGTCTATGCAGTCATTTCAAATCATTGTTTGTAGCCCATGCTGTTGAAACACACTGAAACAATGCAAAGCAGATATAACAATGACAGAGAGTGATAAATGTTACTAAAACTCTTGTCCTCCCACTTATACCTAAAGCCTCATAACACACCCCAAATGACGGGAAAGACAAAGAACCACTCGTGTCAGTTTAACACCACTCAGCTTTCCATCTCATTTACACATTATGAGTCATTTAGAAAACACACACAGACACAAAAACAAGGGCAAGGGCCATCAGACGAACCTAAAGATGATTAACGCCGGTTGGGAGGGACACACTCTCGCTCTACCTCCTCTGCACAGTCAAAAATGGGCTCTCTGGAGGCCTCCCCCATCTTTTGGGCAAAGATGAGACTGTCAAATTGGTTTGCCAGCCACATTACTGGCCAACAGGGAGGTGGAGATGGAGGGGGGGGGGGGGGGGGGGGGGGGGGCACTCAGGAGTTGGGTTTGGGGGAGGAAGGATACAGCGTGCAGAAGTGTAGTGATGGAGGTGGAGGGGAGTGGGAAATGGGGCATAAAGTCTAAATCTGATAAATGATGGGATAAGTGCATTATGCCCACTGTGTGTGGATTCAGCTGACTTATTTTGATTTTCAGGGCAAGGAGGCATTGTCAACACAGGAGCTAAATAATAATGTTGATGCAAATAATCATAAACTGGGCTCTTCTTCTCCTCTTCATCTCTTGAGATTAAATCATTTCCAAATGGTTACAAATGATATATCATAAAATGCCTTTTTCTTCCATTTTTTTATTTTCATATACCTGTATAGTAGAATAAAAATGTAGTAAATGTGAATATTATTTATATAGAAATTGTTGTAATATTCTGAATATGGTGTGCATTTCTGAGCATTTAAGATGGCTATAGCGCAGACTACTTACTGCATGATATTTAGCATGTTTAACTATAATATCTAAAACTGAGATAGACATGGTTAACTTAGAGCTTATTAGCAGTGAGAAGGTGTTGTTATAGAGATGGAGACATGTTGCAAAGGACCTGCCTACCTGAGCATCATCAACAGCATCCTGAGCTTCAGGCTTAACTGAGCAAATCTGTGGCCCCTCTTCATGTTAAAGCCTGTTTGGTATCCCTGCAGAAATTGTGCCCATTTCCTTCCATACTGATCACTGACTACAGCATATTTCAGACTATTTCAAAACACTCTGACCTCTCATGGCCAAGCGTCCACACATGTGTTTGACAAGGCCGGGATACAGCGCCACAGACATTGAATCATGACTCCCATATTTTAGCCATAAGTTAACACCACATGGGTGCAACTGTACTATCAAAGGACAAAAAAGAACAAAGGATTTATGAAGTCTTTTTGATCGAAGTCCTGCATGGAAGTAGTATATTTTCTGTTTTTCACACACACACACACACAGACATTCATGCATGTGCATACACACACACACACACACACACACACACATGCAGTGACAGCGGCCAATCGATTTGCCACGCTCTTTCTCCTCAATGCTGACGATGCTTGAGTGGACGGGTTCCTGGTTGCCTGGTTCACAGAAAAGGGTCCCTCAAATGAATGTATTTCTACCTCTTGCAGGACAATGTCGGATAGGGAAGTAAATAATTAAAGGAAAGGGACCCTTTTTGACTGCATCAACCCTGCCACTGCTGGTAAGCTCTACTATCCATTGTGACTCCATTTTTGCCCATCCTGCTCAGGATGACCGTTTTCTTTTGAATTTTTTTTTGAATTTGTTTTACACAGTCGTGCCCTCCCTGCATGGAAACCCCTCACATTAAAGGAACTGAGTGTTTTGCATATTTATTTTCTTATTTGATGTAAGTGCTTACCCGATATGAGAGGAATGGGCCTTGTGTATGTCATACCTGACGCAGGTAATTAGCTGCTTATGTTTTGTTTCTCTGTTATGCAGTTTTTTTTCGTGACATGTGTGCAGTGGGTCCCCTTTTTCTCAGTCTGACTTGGTAACTGCGAAATTAGAGCGAAAAAGGCATCGACTCAGATCTTGTAAGCTCATTTCACCTGCATCTTGTAGCATGGCTTTGTTTGCTAACTGAAATTCTCACTAATTGTATTTTGGCTTAAGCATGGCACTTGTTACTTAGTTTCTTTTATCAGCTGTAGTACATTGTGTGATACAGTTAGCCTTGTGTTTGGGAAAAATGGCCATCTTAATTAAATCCAGGGCTACATAAAGACATGTTCATTGAGGTGCTCGATTAAGCCACCTCCAATAGGGAATGAATGCGATAATGCTGTCAGGGCCTAGTGCTAATATGCTATCCAGTTCCCCTCGATTATCACATTACCACAGCTCGAATCAATTGATAAACTCCCATTCAATATGGTGGAGTATTTAATTGAGTCAGAGTCTATTGGATTTGAGGGCTGTGCAGTGCAGACATGCTGACAGCGGTAAACTCTCTGTGCAATCTTTTTCTGAGGAGAACTGCAGGATGAATTTCTGTTTCTGTGTGACTGTCTGTGTGTACACATTAGTAACAATAATATCTAGTGGTTCTTAAATATTTAATCTTTGTAACCTGGTACCACTTCACAGAATTAAGATAAGTTTACAATATGGAAGTACAAATACATGAGTTTTAACAATGTGGCTATTTGGTATTTGAGAGGCAATCTTAATTCCTCATACACTTGAGCCTTCTGATTTACAACTATGTCTCCCCACAGGCACAGCTCCAACATCAACCTGCACCGCAAACTGCTGACCAAAGAGCTGGACGACATTGTCCTGGACCCCCAACTCCCGCCACTGCCCAAGGACCTGCGAGCCGAGTTACTGGCCAAGATCTACGCCGGGCACCACATGGGCTTGGACCCATATGCCGGGATGGGCATCGGAGGCGCCAGCCTCCGGCCCACTGGCCTGAACCACAATGCCCGTTCCCTGATGAGCAGTGAGTATCCCCACCACCCTCTCAACCATAACCTTAAAAACCACCACACCAACGGCTTCTCCCGGGGCCAGCCAGACGACTACATGGTGTTGGACCTGAGCACCACATCCAGTGTTCAATCCAGCAGCAGTGTCCACTCCTCACATGAGTCAGACGAGGGCAGCGACGAAGGCATGCTATTGGATGACTTGGAGGAGGAGGAGGGAGAAGAGGAGGAGGAGGAGGGCAACAGCGAGGGGGAGGACTGCTCCCAGCATGCCGAGGGGCAGGCTGAAGGAAGGCATCGGGATGAGACTGGAGAACTAAGAGGTGAAGGACATGGTGAGGTGTTGGTACCTTCCTCTTCACCATTCCTCTTTTCGTCCACCGGGGGCAGTAACGGTGGTAGCAGTGGGATCCTTTGCAACATCTGCCATAAAATGTACAGCAACAAAGGAACCCTGCGTGTGCACTACAAGACTGTGCACCTGCGCGAGATGCACAAGTGTAAAATCCCCGGTTGCAACATGGTGTTCAGCTCTGTGCGCAGCCGTAACCGACACTCTCAGAACCCCAACCTCCATAAAAACATCCCCTTCTCTACAATGATAGACTAAATAATGACTTGCTACTCGACCCTGCTGTCAGTCGGCCCACTCCTCCCTTCATTCCTCATCCTTATTCCTCCTCAAATTAGCTTTCTATCCCAGCCCAGGGCCATCAAATACAAGCTAAATGCCTGTATGCCTCCTGCCCATCCTCTGTAAGTCATCGCAAGACATTTCTATGTCCCTCTATAAAATTCATCGACTCTAAATACAGTTTATTATCGTGACCTTTGACTTTTCCTTCTTTGGAGGAACAGGAAGACGCTCTTGCGCATGGAGTTTGCTTTATAACAAAACTCCAGTCGTTTTTTTTTTTCATAAACTCCTCCATCTTTCCTTTCAGACTTCTCCCCACTTTGTTTTTATGTCAATCTCCAAAGAATCTATTCAAACTCTTATTTGTGACTTTGCCTGCAGAAATGATAGTATTGAAAAAAAAAAAAAAAAATAAGAAAATCTTCTTGTTGTATTTGTGTAATGATAGCTTTTAAATGAACCCGTTACAAAAAGCATGACAGCTTCATTTGTAAATAATGTCCCCAAGAGGCTTTTGGTGTAAAAGAGTTGTGTTGATGGTTGTTTGCTTCTTTTTTCTCTCTCGTTATGGTTTTATGTTACAGTCCAGTACAATACTTCCAGCTATAGGCAAGAAAGAGGTAGCATCTTACTAGCTTGACTCATTTATGTTAGCTCCAAAGACACATTTAAACTGAGTCCTAGGAAAAAAAAGAATATCATGTGACTTGTTTTATCTACTTGTTAGATATTCAGAGGTTGCCGGCATGCTTTTTTAGGCTCCTACACTGATATCATTCTCTGTATTTCAATTTTTTTTTGTTTTGTCTGTTATGTTTATGAGCTTTAGTATACAAATTCAGTTTTTGCACTTTGCATCTATACAAGGGGATGTGTAATATTATTATAATGAGGACTTTTGCAATGGTGAGTTTAGGTGTTATTCGGGGTCATTGATGGCTACAGTGCCAAGGTAAATGATAATACCTTCAACATACTTGTGCCAGTTTCTTTTTGCACGTGCTCAGTTTCAAACACAGTTTCACAACAGAAAACGTCTTGCCTCCCTGAACAAAAGCTGAGATCTGCCCACCCCGCTAAACAACGTATTCAGAAAGCGTCTCCAAAGTCTCTTGCCTCAAAACAAAGTATGACTGAACATAAACTGCTGTTTCACAAACACAAAGGAGTCAAGTATTGATAAAGTCTCTCCTCCTCTTTTTGTTTAATTTGTGGACGGTTGCCAGTTATGAACCCGATAATTACTTAAGGAGGTTTAGTGGGGAAATCTGTGTAAAGCATGGCATTATTGTGACATTGTCAAACAAAGTCATCAATGCAAGAACTCATGTTTGTTCTCACAAAAGGCATCTTAATGAAATATGACTGTCCCATAGATTGGAAAAAAACAAGAGATAAAAGAGAAAAAAGATGAAAATAGTCATTCAACTGTGACCAAAAACAAAAGTGCTTAAGAAAAGCTCTTACAGTGTGACACCGTGTACTTAAATCATGCCCCATTGGATTAATATGATGCACTTGAGTCTTAAATCTTTTGCTGTAATATTTTCGGTATCGTTTGCCATTGCTGAGTGTCGGCTACAAATGTACTCTTTGAAAGATGTTGCCATTTTTCTGGCTGTTGTTTGCAGACATTTTGAACATGTCCATGACTGTCTTACGGTACAACTATTTCCAGTAACTGGGCAAAGTAGCCAAGGGAAGGGGTATTTATTGGTGGGTGATGTATCTTCATGGAGATGTTTTTGTCCAGTATAAGAATATTTTTTGTAAAAAGACAAAAAAATAGAGATTGTTCCTCAGTTTGACTTGTTTATCAATGTATTAGCAATGCGTTGTGTTACTATACAGGGAGATCTTCTCTCACTTGACTGGTGCTACACACAGAGGGAAGAATATGCAGTGTTATGTGGTGTGCTGTACAGTCTTCACAACACCTTACATCCATAACAGTGTTGAGTTCCATTTATTTCATACTTAAGCCATTTTGCAATATAGACATGACCTATTCTAGTGTAATATTTCATGTCTTTATTTTTTTAAGACTCCACCTTTATGACACATGCAGTTTTCAGTCCTCTCTTCTCAGAGATAAAGGGAGCGAGACAGAGAGCTGAGGCTGATGGAAAGGTTGCGGAGGTGGAAGGCTGACTAGGGAGGAAAGGATGACAGCAACGATCATTAAAATTGTGCTGCTTCTCCGTTACCTGGAGGCGTCCCTGCCATTCCAGCTTCTTCTGTCTAATAACTCACTTGTCACTTCGTTACACTGCCAGGCTCCAAGGTTGCTGACAAGACTGTGACACAGACAGAAAGAGAATAAGAAGGAACGACATTGTGTGCTCTGAACAATTAAATTTGACCCATTCGTTTTAGTTGAATCCAATTCATCTATTCCTTTTCTATGTGTGCTTATTCTTATTCAGGGTCACTGATAATTCAATTCCTTTCTCTCGCTCTGTTTTTCTCTTTGTCTGTCAGAGCGCAGTCATTTAACAACCGCCTTACCCATTTCTTCAACCCGCCACTCACTTACCACCTCCACACCCCACAGCGCAGGTCCTACAGGGACACACACTAATAGTGTATGCTTAAGTTCACCGGACGGCCACGGCGTAGGAAAAAGGGATGGGTAATTGCCTGTTTATCCCAAGTGAAGGGAAAATTGAGTACAGGAACCCCTGCCTTCTCCCAGGAGTGGGTTTCACTGAGGCGCTTGCTGCCTCATTCATTCATTCAATCCCCCCGGCCCTCGCTCTGGCAGAAAAAAAAAAAAAAGTGCTACTCCAGGAACCCTGCTGACAGCTGTCTCTCTAACACACAACCATACAAACACACGTGCACACAGAGGAGAGTGGCGCACACTCACACATGCTTCCTACTTACGGGCCAGAAAGATGACAAGAACAAGATGACTTGTTAACCTCTAGCGGTGGAGGAGATGGGGGCAGAGGAATATTCTCGCCACAGGAAATGAAACTCTTGCATTAACATTATAGCTGCCGCTGCCACTACAGAGAAAGCTAATATTCTATTATGAAGAATGATGTGAGCTAGCGCTGAGTCAGGAATGGAAAGTCTAATGCTTTTTTAATTATTATTTCAATTTAAATATCCAACCGATAATTATTGGAGACGTTTTACCGAGAGAGGACAATGTTTGATTAAGAAAATCTAATAAAAAAAGCCAGCAAGCTTTTTGATTTGGACTCTATAGAATTAGAGGAGCTGTACGTACCTGACATATCAAATGCTATCTTAATGTAAGTGTGCTCTGCCCTATTAACCTCAGCTTCGATGCCTTTCTTGATTTGAGAAAAGTTTTTCAGACTCAGCTTTTCACACTCTTTTCTGTGTTCTGTTCCTTGCTGCCCATTTCTCAAGTAGCAGCTGCAGTGCACGACCTCTGTCTGTGTACTTGTGTGTGCTAGGCTGAAAACTGAATACCATAGAAGAGATTACAGCCCCCTTCTCCCACCTCCTACGGGCTCCTTACGAGTCCTGCATGGTGTTGGTGATGCCAGCAGAGCTCAAGAGCTGCAAAAGGCTGAAAACAGAGCTGAGAACACATGCGAACCTCTGGGAGACGGGGAGACTGACGGCAAGAGAGAGAGAGAGAGAGAGAGAGAGAGAGAAGGGAGAGACTGTGGAAAGTGGTCTGGCTGGAGCCTTGCGGCAGTCACTTAACAAGGCAGGGGAGAAAGAGAGGTACACAGGGAGAGGAGAGAGCAAGAGAGCAGCAGGGCCAGGACTCCCCAGGAGTCATCGCCAGCTTCGTCTAGATTGCCTGACGGAGCGCGATCGAGCCACCCCTCACATTTGCACCCCTCTCCCCTACACTCTCCTCTCCTCTGAGAAATGACCACCAATTCTCCCCCCCCCCCCCCCCCCCCCCCCCCCCCCCTCTCCTTTGAGAAAGCCCCCAATCCAATCTTTGTCTTTCTCACTTCTCCAAGCACATGGGCCCAGGTGCATTCTGCTACCTAGTGACTGGGCTGTGGATCCGCAAGAACACGTCACTCAGAGCGCCTCATTGGCCCAGACCACTGGAGTGAATCTTTAATATTTGATCAGAGCGTCAGGCATCAATTATTCTGTAATTCTACATGGCACACAGTGGGAGACGTGGATGGCAAAACGGCTGAAGCAGCTGACCTGTTAATCACGGTCCGTTTTGTTCATGTCACGGATGGAGTGAGTACAATATAGGTGTAAGCGGAGAGGATGAGAGGTGACCCCGCATGCAAACTGTCCAGTTAATGTAGCTCATGGAACAAAGCGGGATTCAAATGTTTGATGGGACATCATAAGAAATATGCAGATAGAAGAAAAATACACATATTTGTATAGATGCTTCAGTCTCATGTGAAATGTTCTAAAAAAAAACATACCCTCAATAATTTGAACTGGAACCTGTGAAATATCGAGAATGAATTCATTTAATGTTTTCCATTGTGCCAATTATATTTCATAGTCTTATAGTATAAATAAGCTTGAAGACCTAGTGAATTTTGATTTATGTTTTCACTTGTGTTTTTGTGTATACAATGCATTTGCGTCTTAAAAAGCCTGTGTTAAGGCACTGGCACTCGACAGCGTTGCATGGCTACATCGTCGCACTGCAAAGAATGAACAGAGCAGAGGAGCTTGCGTCAAAATGGTGATTTGGAAGCCTCATGAATACTGTATGTACCTAAACAGGTGTTTCCCATTTGCAGACAGGACGGAAAAAAATGGTCCTCTTTTTAAAAGACTCTTGTTTCTTTCTTTTCTTTCTTTTTTTTTTGCCTTTCTTGTATTTGTTTCTGTATTATAACTGTCTATGGTTTTTGCATAAAATGCATAAGGGTTTTGGGATGTAAATGGAATTTTATTCATATTTTGTCCAAATACCTCTTGTAATTTGTATCAGAATTCTTGTACAATTTTTATATTAAAGATTTATCAGTCACTGGCACTTTGTCATCGCAATTGTATTCAAATTCTGTTATATTTAATTTTATTAGAGCAGCTTGAAAAGACACCCTTCTCCATAATGTAGAAAAAAAAATGCAGAGCCCCGAAACTATGTGTCAATCAAGCCATTTTAACAAGACACTGATTTCAGCAGGTTTTACCCGGCTCTTAATTGCTCTATGATAAAAAAAATCACAAGGGAAAAGGCTATCTTGACCAATTAGTGGACGATTAGATTAATAGAGTTATTAAAAGATGTACTGGCATGAGGAGAAGGTGCTGCTGGTCTTAGCAAATTAGTAAGATGGTCACTGACAGAGGGAAACAAAGGACATACAGCATCATATGCTGAAATTAAATTAAATACCCTTGTGAAGCAACTATGTTATGGGAAGACACGTACACTAAAAGTACTTAAAACTGGCTTAATTCTTTTGGTCGAACTAAAAAAAAGCAATGAACAACCCTTTCATCCCTTTATTAACGAGATCTAGCAAACCATCAACAATTTCATTTATGACTCCACATGAAATGAAGAATATTAACATCTATGAATATTAACGTCAGTCAAAGGGAAAAAAAACAGCGTAACAATAGAAGAACAAAGTGACACCGCAGACAGAGATTGACAACGACAACGGACAAATGCAGGGTCCTTTTGCAAAAGCGACCTGTGCTGACATCATTTGCTGTGACTGGGGGTCAAATTACAAATTGATATGAGCTCCAGCAGGGATGTCATGTTTGCTCTGGTAACCAACAGGAACATAATGCCTCCTCCCTCCCCTCTGTGAATAGGAAGGAGTGACACAGGCCTTGTTGACCTTGAATTAGACACCATTCCTCTTTGTCACACGCCAGTTCCTTGATCCTGTCATTGTTGATAACTACGCAACACATGCACACACACACACACACACACACACGCACACACACACACACACACTAGATTTCAGAAATATAGCGCTAGATGGTATTGATTATATGCAGAGTTAGTAAAGGATACTCCCCCCACTTTTCACAGATATCCTCAGCCACCCATCTTCAACACACACAGACACACACACACACACACTCCCTTTCTTGGCGACGACCTCCCACCAGGGAGGTGGTGGGCGCTGTCCGCCGCAAAGATGACCTCCCCGCTACGGTGTATGTTTCTGGCGGCGGCAAGCCATCGATTGGCCTGACAAGCACGCTAGCCCTCGGCTGACCTTTGAGAAGCAGAGCTCTTTGCAGTGTGTGTACGTACAGACAAACAGACAGACGGGGCGAGCTTTGTTGTGTCTGAACTGGAAAGGGTGCTGCCAAAGGGGGGGGGGGGGGTGGGGGGGTAGAGAGGTTGACAGGGCAAAGATGTCCATCAGTCCATCTGTCTATCTGGCCTTAGAGTCAGTCCATTGAAGAGTCTGCATCAGTCAATGATGTGCTGGGTTTAAATGTTATATTTCAGAAATAGGTTTCCAACGCAACGAAGCAAATTGTGTTAAGTGTGGTTGACTTACGATAAGATACCACATTTGTTATTTGAGCATTGTAAACCTGTGGCTACCAGAGAAAAAGACAAATCATTAGCTCACATTCACCTTCACATTTAGGGGAAAGTATAGGACATAGCTCTCGTTTCCAGCCACAAGCAGCAGTGAAACTCAAGCGAGGCTGCATGTTACAGAGGTTATCTTAAAAATTCAAATGAAAGTCAATAGTGCCTGCAAAGCATTTATGGCTGTAAATGTCGTCACGTATCATGTACTGTCCCCTCTGCAGCTCAACAGAATTGCATGTCTTTTCACTGTGGCAGGAAGTCAGTACTGTCAGAAAGAACCAATTCCACTACAGACAGAACATGCAATGTCATGCAGTTGAAGAAAAATCAAGCCGTAAAAGTGAAAGTGCTAACTAAACTAGGCAGACACAGAGAAAGAAGGCCAACCTAAAAGCCTGTAATTACACACACTCTACAGAAAAAATATGGTCTAATTGGTATCTATTTTGTTATTAGTTTATAATTTTATGAGAATCCTGCACAGGCAGAAGCAACATCAGCTGCTGTCATTCTCTTTTGTGTGTGTGTGTGTGTGTGTGTGTATATATATATATATATATATATATATATATATACATATATATATATAGATAACTTTAAAAAATCCCTATCCCTTCAAGCAACAAATCACGTTCTGAAAAACTTGTTTTAATCTATGAGCCATATCAATAGTAGAGTGAAGAACGTATAAAGTAGTGACCACATCAACCAGACAGTATTGCAGCACTCTGCTATACTTCACCGTGTCAATCTCTCAAGGCTCAAAAAGGTCAGTTTGTGTTTCTGTATGAAATTATCAGTCAAAACAGAGAAGTATGTGCAGGTCATACAAATACAGACCAATAATTCTGTAAGTGAGCTATATACAATATACTAACATTAATACATGTGATTTCTGTATTTTGTTTTCTTCCAACATGTGAAGTGTATCGTCAGAAAAATCACTCAAATATACCCACAAGAATATATCCACTATCGTCAATGCACTGAAAGCAAAAATCAATTTTCATTGAGGGCTAATTGATTGTGATTGCACACTATAATTAAAGGTAAATTACCAGAATTTAAGGGGAAAGAGCAGTAAAGATTTTTATATTCCACTACTTTATCTTAGAGCTACTAAATTTAAATATTCACATTTAACAATGAAGAGAGTCATTTCTCTCAACTTTTTGAAGGGTGCAATTCATAATTATACTAAAAGAGACTGGATGACTGTGAGCAGAAGCACTTATTAATTGCTCGCGCATTTGCTCAGGAAATGTGGGGTTAAAGGGAATAAAATAGATGGTCACTCCTGAATTCTTATAAAAACTCATCTGTGGTAACATGAGCCACATAGGATGGACCACATACACATATAAGACTTTTTACTGGGGCCTTATTGATTTGGTTCTACACCAGTGAGGCCTGCAATGCTGGCTAATGCTATTGACGAGCCATCAGTCTTGTCCAGAAGTGTGGAGGCATGCAGCTCTTTTTCCAAGACCAACCAAGGAAGGAGAGAGGAAGAGGAGAAAAGAAAGAGAGGGGAAAAACATCAATGGACAGTGATGGAGAGTAGGGAGGAGTGCGAAGATGCAAGCACAGCAGACAGACTCAGACCCCTGTCCATGGTTTGGGAACACTAAATTAGAAAAAAGACAAAAGGGATGAGAGAGGGAGAAACTGTAAACAGCTGCATCGATCCAACTAGTGTTGGGCAAATCAAACCATTACAGCCAGAGTCTCATGCCCCGGAGTTGAGGGAGATAGTGTGAATATCTATACACTGCCCTGGTGAGGAGAAAAGTTTGCACCAGCACACGCTGGATCGCTTTTAAAATTGTTGGACTTACTAACTCTTTAGTTTGCTTCACCCGCTAAATAACAAGGTGGAAGTGCAGCAGGATAGGAAGGGGTTAACTCCGGCGAGGGTGGAAGAGAGGATGAAAAAAGCCCTCTGGCAACCCAGGGACAGAGGGAACGCTGAACTCATCACAAACCCCTCTCCTGGCGTCCGCCAGCACATAATGACCCCAACAAGACGGGAATCCCTTTTAATTAAAGTGAAGGGAGATCAGTTAAGCAGATGGTTGCCGACAAATATTAGGGGAAATAGAATGTTTAATGGTCTGTGCACTTATCGCAGGCTATTTTCCACACCCAGCCCCAAACTGATAAACAGGACAGAGCCTTGTTAATCAACCTTACAACCTTTAAAGCCCAAGATAAGAGAATAATTCGGGATCTCTGTAAATTAGCTTGAGATGTGGCTAAGACTCTGGCCCCTCGCGTACTCAGGGCCAGACTGCCGAGGAGGGAGAAGAATTTCTATCAGTGTAATAGCCTTGCGCCGTGGTGAAGAAGTTTGGGGGGAAAAGTACTATTTCTAGGGGATAAAGATGTTTTTTTCCGGTGTTTTCCTGAGTTTTTTATTCCCCTTGTGGTTTGACCCTCTTGCCACCACCCCACTGCGCTCTTATCAGTGACACAAGAGAGTCACCCGCCTCCGTGGAAATAATCTAAACAGAGAGGCGGGGAATCGGCAGCCCGAGCCGGTGGCCTGTGTGAGCAGGTTAACGGGCCCTCACCCCTCTCAGTCAGACACAGGTGGGGGTGGCCTGTGTTTATTTTGCAGATGATGGATTGAAGAGGAAGGGATTATCGACAACAGAAGCAGCCCTTTGAGAACACTAGCAGGTACTATTTTGCTATAAAAAGCCTGAAAGGAAAAGTTTTTCTTTAGATAGCATACTGCAGCTTTTTCAATATTTCATGTGGTTCAAGGCTGATGATATTAATTTGTTACTCTAATTACATCTAGTACATTAACCATGGTTTCGCATTTTGCCTCAAACTCAAATTATATTAATTAAAAATTGTAATCAGACCCAGAACACTTTTTGTGTCCAGGAAAACAATAATAGACCAAAATCTCTAGTTAACACACATTGGTCAAAGATGAGAATCAGCTTGTTTTTTTATGTGATGAAATAATAATGTTTAACACCACAGTGGTGGAGGTGTTTCATTTTTCTGGGACATGCTTTGAGTATTGCAGCATGACTTGCTGCCTTTGGTAAATTCAAAAACGTTTAATATCAATATTTCACATATGTGCTACAACAGCTGTGCAGTAATTATATCAACATGTCAAACAACACACATTTATTGTTTTGCTCTCATTTTAATCTACACATGTGCTTATTGAATTTATGTAACTGGCAAAGCTAAATCAAGTGTGTCCACTTCTCAGCATTCCACAGAAACCACTGATCTTGTCTTTCAATACTGTTTCTTTAGTTCATTAGAGGTTTATACTGTATGTTGTGACCACACTGATACAAACAATAAAATAAAATATCCTGCAATAAACTGAGACAATTTACATAACTTATACTGTCCTCAGTGACCGTAGACTTTTCACCAATGCAAATTTCCCCTCCAGTATATTTTACCTTTTCGTAAATGAAAAACACATTGGCTGAACTCGACTCCACCTCTTCCCACCCCCATCTTTTTCTTTTCTTCTTTAAAAAAAAAAAAATCACACACAGCAGAACCATACTTCATTTAGCGAGCGTTCAGAGCATTTAGTTTTTTATTTGTTTTGTTTTTACCAGTTAAGCTTTGTAGCTGGTCTCAGCTCTGTTGTTTCCTTCCTGGCCCCTTGGAAAAGGGACACTGGATTGAAGGTAATTGCGTAGACAAATGCAGACATTTATCAGTGCTTGTGGTTTGGGACCTTAAATGGTCCTGCTGACAATTTTCCCTTACAGTAGGCCACTGTGGAGCTGGCAGGTTCTGTTCGGAGCCCCAACGCTGGGCTTGAAGGCTCAGAGTGCTGCCATATGTTGGACCTCACCGGTGCCAGCAGCAAATGTGCTGAACAACGAGACTCAAACCATGAACTCCGTGCCTTGGCAGAGGGGGGGTGCACGGGCTACTTGCAGGAGTGAAGAAATATGCAGTTCACAAAAAAAGGATTACGTATGAAAGTATGTGTTTTTGTGTGTCCAACCAGTCTGTCTACCTGTCTATTTGTCTGTCCAATGTCAGATTGAGAACATATTGCATCCCACTGTTTCTTCAACACACACATGCATATTAGTCTGAATAGCCATGGAGAACATCCCAGATTGCAATGGGTCACACCTGGTTATGCTTCTCCCCTGTCTCCCCTCTCGCTCCACTCCCCGGTTCCCACACCGGCGGCATCTGGAACCTATTGGCGGCAGAGTCACACCGAGCCATAAAGCCCTCAAAGGCTCACAAGCGCACTAGGGGTAGAACGTCAAACAATGTTGGCCCAACAAGCTGCCAACAGACACAATGCATCTTGAACCTGAACAAACCCCACTGCTCATTTTTTATCCTCTCCGTCTCTCTGTATGTCTCCCTGAACTATTCCTCTCTCTCACAAACACCACCTGGGAATGAGTCGAGGGAGAATTTTTACATTTTTACCCCTAAATGGAATTGGTACTGATGCTGAGGGAGCTAAATGCGGCTCAGGCGACTGAGACCGTGGAGAAACAGATACTGATGAGGCCAGAAACTGGCTGTCAAAATAGCTTGTAGCAGAAACACAACACTAACAGTGCATCCAGATCTTGGTGTATTTAAACAGGCTCTGGCTGGATCTGTTTAAGGTTTTAATCAAATGGTCTGTTTAGCCACCATGCTCTGCCCACAGTGTCACCAAAGGGTTAATGACCACTTATGCCACCCGACAGATAATGTGATCTGTCCTGGATAGGATCTCAGGAGTGCGAGCGAGACCCTTTGTCACACGGCCATCCTTTTAGACATGAGAGGAGCGGGGTGGGGGTCATTCCGTCACAGCCTTGTAATGCTCTTATCGATTCTCCATATCTGTTACGGAGGCTGGGAAGCACGTCCCAAATTCGATATGCTTTTAATAGGGGCCAAGTTCTTCAAACAACACAGTGCCGATCAAAACGGAAAAAATCTGAAAACATGACAGCAGCAAGAACAAAGCTTTTGCAATTGTGCAATTATATAATACTGAAGTATGTTATGTGTAGTTTGTCTGGCAGATCCCTTACATGCTTTATATATTGCCTTCTTTCTCCCAGCCATCTCTCCCCTTTTTGATTTCTATGGCATAAAAATGTTGGCCCAGTGTTTGAGCACAAAAGTCTGTGTTGGAGCTCTTTCAAACCAGCTTTTTATTGCAAACAAATGTTGCCTTTGATACTGGCTACAATGAGTGATACTTCACTGTTTGTTTGTGCTGGAGGTGAAAATGAGTTGCTAACATTTGGAAGGGAAAGCTTGTGAAATATAACGCAGCAACAACAACACACACACACACAGAGAAAAAAAATGGCACTCTTTAATGTCGTGCAGGAGCCTGCAATGTTTTTCCACTCATTAGAGGGACTTTGAAGTGTGTGTCTGAAACTTAAGCTTGGGAAACCTGACAGAGACAAGATTGCGGTGCGCACGTTCTTCTCCAAGAACACCGCGACTCAAGGTAACATATCCACATCCTATTAGTTTGTGGTAAACTTACCAATTGGATGCAGACAGACTGTGGTATTAGGCAGTACAGAATTTGATCATGTTGCCCATAGTATAAAATAGAGTAGGTGTACATGGTGAGATAACTACAGCTCTGTCAAATTAAATTTCACCTCATGACTATTACCACTACAGCATTATCAAAAAAAAAAAAAAAATTCTCACACAAGATTTTGTGTGAGAAGCAATATAAGTGCTTTGCTGGGCTCACGTCGTAAGGACTCCAGTGAGGGGTGGTGCAAAGTCTTGCCTCTTCACTGTCAGACCCTAGGGTGCTGTCTAAATTAACTGGGACGAGTGGATTGTTAGAGGGATGACCCTTTCCCTATTCATCCGGTTCTTCCTCCACACACACACACACACACACACACACACACACACACACACACACACACTTCATCACACATACACACTCTGAACGTCAACCGCTAATCCTCAATAAATCTGATAAGCCGCCCTGGTGGCTTCTGTGGCCAATCCGCACAGAGAACAACAAGGCCGGTATCAGGAAGCGGCAAAGCCCTCGTCAAGCGGGACTCCAAAGTACTCTGAAGGGCCGTACTCGCACCCCTGAAAGTTGGCCCGTCTCTCAGCTCTCCCTTACCCCACCCCAGCTCCTACCCACCACCCCCACGCCTGGGTGATGTCATTATTGAAGTCTTTGGCGTGCTATCCGAGGAGTAAGTTACCACTGACAGGTTCAGAGCCTAGCTGGCTCACCCATGAGGATTCATGACTTTGAAGCTATTGCCCTTAAGCTGCAAATTATTCTTTTCAGGCTCTCTCTGCTCTACCTACGGCTTTAATCCACACCCTCCTTCTCCTCACTGCACTACTACTGCTCCACCAGACTGCACCCACTAGCCTGAACACACACACAAGTATTTTAGATAGTGGTAGAGAGATACGGACACAGAGAGAGAGAGCGAGAGAGAGCGAGCGAGAGAGATAGAGAGGGAAGGCAAACACATGCTCACTTGCTTTCCTAGATATCTGGAAACACATACTTTATTGAATAGCCTCATCCCCCCTCCTCAGCACAGTAAAGTTAATAACACCAGCAGGGCAGAGCAGTACCAGGCTCCAGCAGCACCGGCAAAGATCCTCTTAGCCGCAGCCCATCCATTCCTCACTCCCTTCATCAGCACTTAGTGGACATCTGTGCAGTGCCAGCCCTCTCCATATGCCACGGCGGTCAGAAGACAAACGACCATGTCAGTGCAGTGGCACGCCTGTATGTCTGATGCCACGCAGGGGTGCAGAGTGGGTGTGGTGAGGGACAGAGGCAGGAAGAAGGCCAGGCCCAGTTAGGAATGGGCTGGGTGTGCAAAGCAAAGCAGCCAGCACACAGGGAAAGGGGCTATAAGTTATCTAAACTGTAGACACATGAAATACCAAAACTAAGAAATGACTCATGTGGTCAATGAGGCCTGCGTGGAAAACAAAGAAAAGCACCTTGAACACTTGCAGTCTGCGGGCCATGGAGCTGGTTTTGCTTGTAATGGCCCATTAACTTAGCACATACAGTGCGTTATATTATTGCATGTTAACCTCTTCCAAAAGCACATCATAATTTATTTTGATTAATTATCTACCTTCTGGTCAGTTTCAACTTGCCACCTATCCATCCATGTTTTATACACTCTTATTCTGCGCATGGTTCTGTGGGTTGGAGCCTATTCCAGCAGAAACCGGGCAGCCAGTGGTTTCCATTCATTTTGCTATGTTGATCAAATGAACTAGTACAGACTAAAGTGTATTAAGTACTACATGGTATTACAAAGTAAACAGAGCATTATTTATTACTTGATATGTTTAGTTTAGTGTTTTATTGTAGGTGCATTACCACATAGGTATTAGAGTCAGCCTAATATTCACAACCTTTGTAATGAAGCCTAACTGGGTTTCTGGAGCCCAATATCCATATGAGCTTAAAGAAACAACATACTAAGTGGGACATCTCACAGATGAAAAATCAACTTGTCAGTTATCTCGGATGGACAAACTATATAATGGTGACGCTGGTTACAAATTACCTTAAACCGTGATGTCATTTTTTTAGCTTGCCATCACACCAAAATTGATATATCTCCATTAAGCTAATATTTGTCAACTAAATTGATTTGTTTACTGTGTTCCGTAGGTGGCATGGCTTTCCGACGAAATAGCACATGAATGTAAAGCACTTCAACACATTTCTCTCAAATACCTGCATGTTGGTGCATCAATGAACACCTTACCAAGAGATTTTTCCTCGCTTACAAGTACGCTAAAATAGAATGATGATTACCGCAAGTTGTTCACTGTGATAGATTACCTGCCCCAAGTCTCTGCAGGTCGACTTTCATATTTTAGTGAAAACAAACAGTCTGACTGGACAGAGTGGTACTGTACTATTAAAACGATGAACTCCACTGGCCCTGGCAATAAGGCTGGTAGGTTACTTTAACATAAAAATGACCTTGGGACCAAAATGTTATATCATGACACAATCACAATGGGATCTTGGAGAGAAGCTTTCCCTCAGATAATAATGTGGAGCTGACAATACTAAAAAACATGTGTTATACAGCACATACGGGCTAGCATACCTTTACAATAAATCAGCAAAGTTGTCCGAAAGATTTCATAGTGCAAAGAATGATCCATATGCTTTCCACTGCAAAATTACCGTGATGAAATGGATTTGACTGAAAGGTGACTATAATAATTCAGGAACACAGGAGGTTAAACTTGTCATACTTGAAACCCAAGGCTTGAGTTTCAGATGTAACGCTATGACTCACATATCACCCTCGTGCTCCAAAAGCAAAAATCTGTGTCCAGCCCAGGTTGAAGGGAGAGGGATTGGAGGTGGGGGGGGGGGGGGAGATGAGAGAAGGTGTGTGTAGAAAAGTAGGGGAGGAATCGCAGTATTCCCTGGGTAACGGGCTCTGGCGAAGGAACTGAGAGGTGTTTTGGCTTGTGTTGCATTCGGGGAGAGAGCAGCGTCTCCCAGAAGGAGGCTATAAAAAGACAAAGGAGGCAGGAGGCCATGTGGAGAGACTGTTGAAAGGGAGCAAACACCCACTCCATAATCCCACCACTGCCACCATCACCACCACTGGGGATGAAACGCACACTAAAAATTGAAATCACATAAACACTAAATTGCTTTTACAAAAACAGATACATATTCACCCAAATACAGCAACACTTGAGTTCAAGTTTAAACTTTAACGGTCCGAGTGGATAATTTGTTTTGTAGCATGTATTAAACACAGCAACACGTCAAGTACAAAAGACAGCCGTAACAAACAACAGACTGACATGCCAATGCCAGTGCTGATGGAGAGTGCCAGTTACATGTGTGAAAGATCAGTATCGCAAAAGGGGAACTGGAGATGTGGCTACACACAATGGTCTCAGGAGGCAACAAGGCTTGTACACATTCAGTACTCAAAACCAAACAAACCCTTAGGCATGAAGTCACATCGGACAGGTCGATAGACATGGACGCAAATATACAAGAACAAATACGTACAGAACACATGGTTACACAGACGGAGCTTTGATGCTCTCCTCCTGCAGAACCCCAAATATCTAAGCTATGAGGTAACACTGGCTGGTTTTTGTGAACAATGAATAAAAAAATGTAAGTTTGAAGTCCTGATGCAATAGAAATAAAAATCAAATGAATCCAAACCCCTTCTCTGCTTTTGTTTTACTCCTGTCTTGGCCACCGTGGCCAATGTGGCCAGTCAAAACATAGAAATTCTCATTTGAGTGGCGGGGATGAGACGTGAGAAACAGAGAGGAGGGGGAAAAAAAGGACAAAGAAAAAAAAAAGAGAGGATGTGCCACATCCAATTCTGAATATTTACGTGAAAAATGTGCTCTGCAGTTCTTTCCCCTCGCAGGTCCATGGGAATGCAATGCTCTGGCCCTTTGCCTGGGTAAATGTGTTCCCTATGTGTGGGCTTTCTCTCCCTCTGTGTTGTCTTCACCAGAAAGGGGTGCAACTGGGCAAGGTGCAAGAAAAAGGTGCCTCTGGTTAAAGAGATTTTCTTTCTCCACTTACACATATGGTCAGAGAGAGAGCAAGAGAGAAAGAGAGAGAGAGATGCTGAGATGGGGTGGGGTGATACAAAAAAGCCATGGCTCTTTGGTTGAACCTGTGTGTGGGAGGTCCAGAAATCTCCCCCCCCACCCCCACCCCCACTATTAAATACCTTTGGAACATCCCGACTGGCTTTTAAAGAGAGCTGCAGAGGGTAACTGGTGGATATGGAGGAAACTAAGCATGCCCAGAAGGGGGGGATGTTGTGAATCGCTGGGTGTCCATGACCTGGCACTGTTCTAGCCTTCCAGCTCATTGTTCTGGGCCCAAGAAATCCTTTATAAGCCCATTAGAGTGTGAATTTTACCAATCAAATTGGAGTGTCTAGTACTAACAAATGCTAGCATTGGATTTTATTGCCGTTTGAGCCCTCCTGGTGCAAGCCTTATGGACTATGTGGTCAAGCTGTTAACCATTACATTGACAGGCATGCACACGTTTCTACATCTGGCCCTCTGCAGCTCTAACACACCAAGCCAATTACATGTTGTTGTTCTTTTTGACATATAATGTTTTTCGTAATCAGATAATTGCTCTACCCTTCAAAACTCCCCCTTCAGAGTGTTTTTTCTCTCTCTCTCTCTCTGCATGCATGCTGCTGCTGAAATGCTGTGCCAAAACTGCTTCTTCAAAAAAACAATGTCAAGAAGGAGGAGGCTTTTCTACATGTGCTGCATTCAAGCAACATTGCTTTCAGGACGGTGTTCAAGACTTTGCAAGGACTAAAAGTGAATTGATGGGAGACGGAAAAATAACAATTACTGGAAACCCTCAACTCAAAATTGTACATGGTTCCACTTTGAAAAGTGAGCACACATGGAGAGGAGGTTTCCTGAAACATGTACTCCATGACTAGAATCTGCCAGTTTCTAAATACTTGCATGTGAAACGGCCACAAAGTATGCTGAAGGTGTCAAAACCTTGATGAAGGGAGGAGATCTCCTGATTGAGTCATGTGGTTGCATATTATCCCTCAAATCAACCAGCATGTGCTCTGCACTCACATCTGCACAGAGCACTCAAATGTACTGCCCACCACAACTCTGCCATTTAGCCCAAAATACTGTACTTCACACCCTCTTAAGGATATAAACGTTATTGTTGGAAGACCTATAAATGAAATGTGATCTAACAGTCTTTAACATCAGACCTGCCATCCATTTTAACTGTCTGAAACATTATGCATTTATGGAAACATTTGCAGAAACCTCAGGAATCTGCCCTCCCATGATTAAGACATTTCCATAAAACTACATGCAATCATGCCTTGTCTTTACGCAGCTGCAATGCATATGCAGAAATGCAGAATTTTACGAAAAAAAAATCTATATAATAGCAATTTAATACAGATCCCTCTATCGTGCATATATTCTGCTTTGTTGAAGTCCGCTCATTATGAGCAATTGCCATCTGCACATAGAGCTACCCAGTGTCTGGGATAATTGTACTGCTAATTGTCATGTGGTGTCTGCTCGTTGCCAAGAATAGACAGTGCCATGTGGCCCTGTGTCTTGGGGTTTGTTTCTGGCCTTGATAACTTGATAGGGAAGATGGGAGGGCATTGGTCTCACAGAATTGAATTAAACAGTAAATAATGTTTGTGTTTTTGTCACGATTTCCTGTTTGTTAGTTGTCCCATTCAGGGTTTATCTTGGAGCGTTTTCTCTCTCACACACCTCTACCACTCTGTCTCTCTTAGCACTCTCCTTCCCTCACACACACACACACACACACACACACACACACACACACAGGAAAGAAACACTGTCTATTTTATGCTCTACAGATGAAACGCATTAGCGAATGCATGGCAAGGGACACTGAGGGAGGGGCAAAAAAGCCTCCTCAGTTCCAACGACATCAGCATTTTTCTGCAAATTTGCAATTAGTCTTAAGGGCCAGTGTAAATTAGGTCTCCTGACAAATGAGCTACCGGGACAGGACATGAAGTTTCAATAAATCTGAGGGGCTGCTCAGGGCATTGGTGTCCTTTTACTCTAGCATCAAGAAAGAGTCCCAACAGACAGCAGGGGGAGATCCATGGAATAAGCCCAAAGAGTACTCCCCACAGGGATTCATATGCCCAAACTTCTGACTCTCCCCTCTCAAAGCTCCACGAGGGAGACCACTCCATGGGAAAGAAAAGTATTTCATGATGGAGATGTGAGAAGGGGATGGGTCTCGAAAGCCCCGATAAGGAGCCTCTTAATGTGGGTAAACTAGCGCCGGTGCCTGTGTCTACACCCATAACTTCATGGATGAGACCACTTTACGCTGAGACACTGAGAGTGAGAGTGCCGTGGTCCCATTCAGGGGAGTCTAGAGTTGCGTCTCATCAGTGTTTAAACATATTAGAGCGGGGCCTGCACGGTTGCTGATTTGATCTGCTGCCTCAGAGGGAAGACGTAAAATATAAGGTTTTACTTTTTAAAGACTGAGCAGTTCTCTCACCATGGTTATTGATGATGAATCAACTTACGCATTTGGCCATTGCACAGGAGGCCTTCTGGACAAGTATGACAGTTAATGGAGTTGGCTGAGGAAGCTTGAGCAAGGATCAGGTTCAAACGGATTCCTAGTTACAGTCCGTTTAATCCAATTGGACAAAATAACACGCCACAATAAAGTGCTGCTTAAGGTCGAGAAATGCGTTTAAACGAGAGGCAAACTGATGACAAAGCGAGGGAATGTAGGATGGGACTGTGAATAGCATTAAAGCCCCATTTGTCTGCATTACCTGTATGGAAGGGAGTTGAGACTTCCTCGAGAAGGAACAGTGATGGGAGAGTACAATAATGTGGTTGCAGGAGGGACTGCTTACTAGGTTACACGCAGATGAAGCCCGAGATTGAATTGGGACACTTGGAAAGTACAGATTGAGACATCTGCCTCATGTTACAGTGCGATGCGTACAGTATCACATTATGTGACCATGTACTGGCTATTAGATCGGTTTCATGGTGCTGGGGAAGGAGAGGTAGCAGTGCCTCAAGCATTGGGACTACTGAACAACATACTAGTGGTTTTGTCAGGCATTTTAAGTAACATCTTATCGAATTCACCGCTCAGAATAGGACACCATTCAAGTCAAGTCACTGTATTGAGTTCACCTCAATTCGCCACAATTCATTTTTTTAATTTAGCTCACTATTGCTTCGTCTCCCAAGTGAACAGAAAAATGAGAAACCTTTTTTTGAAGTTGTGGGCTCAGTCCCATTCTGGCCACTTGGCCTTGCCCTACACTCTCTGCCTCTGTTTGCATGTTTGCTTGGAGGGTTCGGCAAAGTAAGTGGCATCCCATCAGTTTCTGGGTTATGGAAGTGAACTGTGAAATACTCCAAGAACGCATCTGCTCCGGTCCTTCTTATGATACCCCAACTACCCTCAAACAGAAGTGCAAACATCCGCGAATCAACAAAAACAAAAACTTTGTCGAATAATATTTAAGTCCTACACAGATATAGTAAGGTTTGGAGAAGATCCAGATATCCTCAGTCATAATAAATCTGTATTCCACAATAAACACTGCAACACGACAATAAAGCCTTACTATGCAGCAGTAGATTGTGTCACATTCAGAGGAAAATTGGGACAGATTAAGTCAGTATCTGAACAAAGGGAAGCAACAAGGGAGGTAGGTAGTGAGATGAGAGGAAACACGGGGACAATATGTTGAATCAAAGATAAGTATGTTCTTCCTCTCCAGAGGAAATTATCTGCAGACCTGCACTTCTTGGCTGCTGCTGAGCCGGTTGTGTTTTGCAGACACTATTGACACAAAGCAAAGCTGATAATTAAATTACATGTGTTGTGGCAGTCCTGAGATACTCTGAATCATTAGCACATGTAGGGGGAGGAACGAGGCAGTCGCGAGAGGCAGCGTGCACGCTCGGATCAAGTTTGCCGGATTCTACGTTTCTGTCATGGGCTATGTAATAAAGCTCAACGACAAACAAAGCGTTAATGATGGTAGTGTGAAACAGAAAGGAAGCTGGTGATTCCAGTAAGCCTTCCCTTCTGATTCGCTGACATCCTTCCTGGACTTGGTCCCACACATCACTTTCAGGAGGGAGAAATAAAAGAGGCAAGGGAAAAGATCAAGAGTTTTCCAGTTTGGCGTCTGCCCATCCATTACAACTATAAAGTCTTTCACACAATCCCTTTGATGCGCATCACTGATACGTGCTTCGGGGGGCTTGTACTGCTTGCATGGGAACAGTCTATCTCAGTGACAGCTACACAAGCTCTCTACGATCACACCAGCACACATGAGCATGCACACACAAACATACACACCGAGTTAGGCAGCTGCTTAAAAACATTACATCTCGTTTGATGTGGAGATAGAAAATGTTTCCAGACAGCAAATGTCTTCAGTGGATCTGTATGATGCCATGTCCTCTTAATTTACAAAAGACATTTAAATGGAACTAACAATCCATTTCTGCAGCACATTAACCTGCAGCTTAGGGATGAAATCTCTCTCTCTGACTGTGGGCTCACCAGTCCAGTCCCTGTCCTAATTGAGTCAGCGCTCCTCTGCTGCTTGGACCTTATCGTATCACGCTTTATAATTGACCTGCGCTGCTTCATAAGACAATGCGCCAGGAGCTTGACAAAAGTTATTAATTTTCACTTTGTCCAAGGCTCTGTCCCAATTAGGTCCCCTGGCTGGGGCCGACAGGGCGGCTAACGTGATTACAGGACAAGCTTATTAGTCTGCAGCAGCATCGAGGAGCGGGAGGAAGACCCTAAATGAGAACACACAATGCAGTGGGCGATTACTAGAAGGCAGCAGCCCACTGGGATTGTTCTATTCTGATCTAATACGCACCTTCATACTCACCATATTGAATATTTTAGAATGTATCCTTTTAATATCATGTAATCGTTAATTTACAACATTTTGGTAAGATCATAACATGGATCTTAAATAAAGAATCTATGAAATATATTTCTTAGTCTACCCGGTCCTTTCCGAAGGTAAGCAGCTGTAACCGGGAGCTAGGCTGCATTAAGCTGCGGTATAGTCACAGTGAGTCTAGGGGTTGGTTAAGGAGAAACCATGCGAGCCAGTGCTCAGTGAAAGTTCACCAGATGCCAGGAGCAATGGCATCACTCCAGTCCTGACTCCCAGCCAAATCACTCTCAACTGGGAAATGAGTGGACAAGCTGAAAGGGAACCAATCGGACCCAATTAAGTATAATTGCTCCAAGTCCATCACAGCTTGGTCTGAAGCTTCTACTTTTGTTTTCTCCACCACCTCAAACACAAGGGACCAAATGAAAATAGTAGCTACTAAATTCAACAACAACAAAAAAGACAGAATAAAATGGTGGACTTTGCTGTTGTGTTCTGTTTGATACACCTATTCATGTATGGTATCTATGTGTCCAATAAGTGCAAGAAAGAAGAAGACATCAAGGATTTCAGCAAATTCTGGTTCCTCAAGCGTCCTGAAAAGTAGCTGATGCTACTTCCAAAGAAAAGTCACAACAGCAGCATGTATTCTGAGCCCCCTTTCAAGTTTAGTTACAGTGCTGTCATGTTCAATCAAACGAGGCTTAAGACGGGAGAGATTTGAAGCCTGCTTGTTGAAAAGTGAAAAATAAAGGAGTAAATCTTTAGATGGCGACTGCAATAGCCCTGAGTGGAAAATTACTACCGCACAACCATGCCCGTGGGGGCCATTTTAATGACAGCTCACAAAAGATTGGCTTCACCCACCACGATTAAGGTTACCCTTCATGATCAGAGGCAGAGCAATACAAACAGTTAGTCCAGGAAAACAAGAGAGAGGTTTCACACAGAGACACCTGCCCACTCAGCAACTCCTTGTACAGTTTCAACCATGGGGCCTCGCCTGTAGCTACCTGGCTAACAAGTCCAAAGTCCTGTGTATGATAGGAGAGTGACAGCGTCCTGGCAAGCTATACCTCTCTCTGATTAATATTTCATCTTGGAGCTTTGGCCCTAAGATGTATCATGGTTGTCTGAGTCTTCGATGACTAAGTGCTGAGACTACAAATCTAAGGACTTCAACGCTATTTAAAATCTGTCTCTTGCTACTTTTTTTTGACAGCTTGTCAAATGTTTTCACCAACAAGGAAAAGTGCTTTTGCTGCGGTGGTCACTGTGTTTTAAACCTGATGGTCATATCTCATATTCATTTTATTTTTAAGCAACTGTATGTATTCAAATTAAAAAATGTAGAGGTGTGTCCATAATATTGTATTAAAATAATATTAGTTGAAAAACAACCGAATAACACAGTATAGTGGAGAGATAGAAATCACAAATTTGACCCACTTATAATTTGACTGAAGATTCTGGGCCACAAATGTCACGTCTGCAAAATGAATGTTTCGCTCTGCCCTTTGCTCATTCATCATTGGAGGTTTACTGGCAGAACTCTCGGGGTAAATATTTCTCTTATCAGATTTTCCTGGCAAGCGTGCCTGGTACAGAGAACAATTTATCATATCCACCAACAGCACAACATAATGAGGCATAATAAACAAGGCGAACCTTCATTTGATTATTTTCATCTTGTGGAAAAACACATTTCTGAGGGTTCGAAAAAATGTCCTGTTCAGGGACGCAGCGGTGAAAACTGTGTCTCTGTTTAGTGTCCTGGCCTGGCTCGAAAGAAATACGATTAAATGAGTGTGAAATCAAAAACACTGACACACGTGGCTGGGCTCTGCCGTGTGCATGCTATTATTTGGCGGTCTCTAAATGTGTATCTCATTCTCAGACATGGGACATGTCTTTGTGAAGTGTCTAGCAATTTTTTTTCACCCAAATGTTTTATGAAAATATTTACCCCTGCTGCTCTGTCACTTGGAGAAAATGAGAAGACGAGGATGCGCAATCAATAAGCAGCAAAGGCAAAGTCCAATTATGTAAAAGTGTAAATTATAGATTTGGTGTGATGCCAGGGACATGGACACTCTATTGCTCTCTTGCTCATACGCGCTCTCTCTCTCTTTCACATGCAAACAGAAGCAACCAAGAAGAAAATATGAAATTCTAATGTTTTGTGCCACAAGCTATTTCAAGTGCAGTGTGACTACATGGTGTACTGTACATGTGAGACCGTATTCAAATTTGGACTCTTCAGCATTGGGGCGCACATTTTTGCTGAAGGTTTATGAAAAATGCATCTATTAATTCATTATTTCGATTGAACCTGTATTATAAAACCCAACACTGAAACACAACAGTGATTCTGTCTGCCTCAAGTTTCTATTTCCATAATTTAATTGAGGTCACAAAAGCAGCTTTGAAGAAAGTCAAAAGTTATGGGGCAAAAGCTTTGCCATATGTTTGCATTGACCTTTAATTTTGTGAAATATGTGTTACACAATCCTCAGCTTCCATGGGTCAACCTCAATGATTATTCACAGCGAAAAAGTAGCAGCTGTTGACTCTGACAGCCACATTCCTCTCTAGCCTCCTGCGTTTCAATTTGTCTTACAGCAAAAAGCCCTTCCGTTTTTAAATACCAAGCAGGCCTTTTTCCCACACAGGTCCTGCTGAGGTGAAGAATCCCACTCCTGCCACCACAACAGCAGATACGCCAGGGTCTTCTGAGAGGTTAAAACATTCTGCCGATGTTGGAGGAGGAGAGATGAAGAGAAGGGGGAGGGAGGAGGAGAGGGTCTCTCTGACAGTCAGAAAACAGTCAGAAAACAGTCCCTCACAGCGTTCGCCCCAGCCTCTGCTACAAAAAAAAAACACTTGAATTCCTAACAGCGAGTGCCAGGTGGTCACAAGATGAATTCATCAGGGCAATGCATAACGCAAAAGGCAGAGATTATCACATTGCAGCAGCCCTAGGGCCATGGCAGCGCAGGCTGATTGGAGACATGGAAGGAGGCCCAAGAGAGGCGCTGGTCTTCCCTCTGGCCAGCGGAGAGGTGTCGGTCCACTCCTAGGAGAGATGGAGGAGTAAGGGAGAGAGGAGGGAGGGGGTGGGTGGTTCAGAGTGATGGTTCACCTCGCTACAGGCAGCCCTCCCATTGGGGCAGGAGCAGGCTAGGAGAGGCCTGAAGGCCACACACACACACACACACACACACACACACACACACTATCATTCTGCTTTTCAAAAGACGCAAACACACAATGATCTTTTCTACCAGATCCTTGGCAAGATTTTTTTCTAGTCATGGGACTTGCAGTCCCAAAAAGATAAGGGTTAATATCAAACAAGAGTGCTTGTGTGCTTTGCAACTGTAACCCTGCATTGTTGAATAGTTAAGTCTGAGTAACTATACTGGTAACTCTGTGTGTGTGTGTGTGTGTGTGTGTGGGTGTGTGTGTGTGTGTGCGGGGTTGTCAAAGGTGATGGAAATCAAGAATCATCTACACTGTCCAACAACACAATGTAAAAACAGATACTACTGTCATTCAAGAGCTCATCAAAATGGCCATAAGGGAGATGTGTAAAATCTAAAAGCATCAACACTATGTCAGGGTGAGAGTAATATATTCGGTTATCTGCAGGGAAGAAGCGTTATGTGCAAAGAGTCAAACTGTTTCACATTCATATTGAATGTTGTACATGATAGTCCGTGGTAAATGGTTGCATGTCAGTCATTTTACATTATCATTATATGATTTGTAAAATGCCGTCTGAACATTTGTTTCAGCAGACACCAGTACCAGTAACTCAGACCAGCTCCACAGAACTGTTTTTAAAACTGCACAATAAAAGCATTGATCATATTTAACAGGTTGAAGTACTATTTATTTCTTGTTCAAAGCAAAATGAAAAGAAGAATATATATACTAAAAAGCATTTGGGTCACCTGTGTCTACCATATGCACTGCATTATGAATGTAGAGAGAGAAAGTGCGACAATGGATGAGTCTAATTATTAGTCAAGTAGAAATAAGCTGGTGTTATTTGAATAGTTGGTTTTTGGAAATTGTGTTACGTGATGGCAACAAAAAAACAACAACTGATTCACAGGCTGAATCTCATCATATTGTGACCAGTCTGACATTAATTGTACTTTGACAGTGCCAAAGTACCATAAACATGAACATAACATACTATATCACAATAGCCACAGGATATGATTCGCCACATATCAATCAGGGCCTGTATGTTATTGTAAAAAAAAAAACATTTATGTTGTAATTTCCACAGCTGCTAAAAATACATTTTCAAGATTTAGGCAAGTGGAACAAGCGACACTATGAAAACACTGAAAGGACTGTAAATTAAACGTCATATCATGGCTGTTATAGCGCAGCATCGGGCCAATTAAATCAAACATTTTCTTCTCTTTTTTCTCAAAATGGTTGATTTCTTATTTGTTGTAGTTACATGAAGGATCATTAGGTACCCTAACTGAAGTGACGATTAAGTGAAATATCATGAAATGTTGCGTCATATTAGACTAGCCAAATAGTCTGATTATAAAAATGGCTCAGCCTAAAGGAACATGATTTTAAAGCAGCTCTTTTTTTTTTTTTTTTTTACATGGAACTGTTGTGGCTGTTCATTTGAGGTAATTAAATACCATAATGTGTATACTGTACATGCATAGTTACACCGCACAATAGTAAACAAATAAATGTGTCAAGTGTGCCTCTCAAATATCCAATATTTATGGAACGTAATGTACATCATTTAACAAGCTGCTTATGTATCGACGGAAGTTATAAAAGAAAAAAAACTGACCTAAGCGACTGACCTTTTCAAAGCAACAATCAAATCCACCAGCTATTTGTATGTCGCTGACACTTCCACACTGTGTTGTTCACTTTTCTGTTCGTGTTTCTTTCTCTTTTCTTATTCTACATAAATTATTGACTGGCTAATTTGGTCTGCTGGCCCTGTGAGACACTGCAGCATCGGCATGACAGCTTTATCTATTAGACTGAGCCCAATGACAGCCTTGTTCCGGCTGCGTGTGTGTGTTTGCGTGTCTGTGTGTGCATGTGTATTGTGCCTGTTCATCCATATTCGTGTGTGTGTGTGTGTGTGTGTGTGTGTCATGTGTCTGTGTGTCAGTGTTGCAAGTGGGGTGGGGGGTCAGGCTCATTCTCAGTTGCATTAGCACAGGAGCAGGACTGGGACACATCAACATCTTAATCAATATGCGAGAGTCAATTACTGAGGAAGCGCGTGCTTAAGCAAGATCTGATTATTGGGTTCATGTTCAGTCCACCAAATGGACCGAATCAATGCGATGCGATATGTGCTATATATCCCCCCCCCCCCCACACACACTCTCTCTCTTTCTCATCCCTCCTCCTGTCACCTCACCCTGTGCTCCCGCTCCACCCGCTGTCCCCCACCCTATCACATTCCTCACGGACACTTGAGGAAAGGAAGGGGAGGCTGATCAAAGTGACAAAGAGGAAGGATTTATGCTCTGTTGCGGCATCTAACAGGACTGCGCTGAACTTGTCCAGAAAGCACAAGTGTATTAAGATGAAAAGGCTGGCGGAGCTTCAAGCTCCCAACGACCCTTTAAATAAGTCATATTTGGACAAGATTTATGAAGATAGAAGAGGGTAAAAAAAAACCCTGTGAGGATCATCTTAGGAGGATATTTGAATGTGCTCACTCCTCTGTACTAAACCAAAGCACACTTTATGGTGAACGTGGGTTTCAACACGCTGCATCACTGAAAACTTAATCACACACTTTTTTTTGTGTATTGTTTCAACTGTGAATTTTGTTTCAAGTGTGGATTTGAATTTGTCTGCTTTTGATGCTTGCTGCTGATTTTTTTGGGAGCGTGGTGGTTTCTGTTGCTTTTCATCATGTCATTCCAGCGCTTTGTAATGATATCGAGCATTCTGCAACTCCTCTCAACCACCCCAGTTCAATAACGAGTGAAACACTAGTGCGGAGAGATCTGCCTTTCACTGTAGTATTTTCAAGGGCTTTGTCTCTGAGTTTTAGATATGGGTGGGTGTGTTTCTTTTCTCTTTTCAACATTTGGCTGTCATATTTGCTTTTATTGAGGATTCCGTTTGGTGTGCTGCTCCTGTCCATAGCCCGTCAACCTATCAAGACGGATCACACAGTGGGTTTGCCGTGCTTCCCCACACTTGCCACACCTCAGGCCCCTCCATGGCCGGGAACCCCACCTCACTGCCGGACCACTTCCTTATTTACCCGACTGAAAAATGACACCTGGAAGACTGAGGACACAACAAAGAAAAGAGTGTGGAAAGAAAAGAGTGCGATGAGAAGCTGGGTGGTAGAGAGAGGACCAACAAGGCAAGAAATCAATAGCCCAGAGATTTTTAACTAAGGTTTTTTTTTTTCTCTCACTCTCTGTCTTTTTTTATCTCGTAAGCTGCCAAACATCACCAGTGAAACTTGCACGAGGCAGTCGTTGCCAGAGGGTGAATCATAGCAATATTGATTTGATTATGTAAAAGCTCGGTGGAACCTCAAGCCAGATGCAGAAATAACTCCTCACCTAGGTCCTGTGGGAGAGTACACACACTGGTTTGGAGGAAAAAAGAGAGAGACAGAGAGTTGAGGATGAGAAAAGAAAAAATATATATTGTTGAGGATAAAAGCATAATTACTGCCCTCATAGCTCAAATACATCTCTTACTTTCCAAATTGCTCTTCCTTTTGTGGCCCCCTGCCTCCTGTTCTGCAGTCTTGCTGAATGATAATTAAAACTGCTCTACTGTACTGAATTAGGAGCTGACAGTTATGAACTCTGCAGAAGAATAGGCAGCGTGCTACCCTAGTTGATCACATTTGTGTGTGTGTTAGCGTGTGTGAGTTTTCCCAGACAGCACCACAGCTGATAGAAAAGAAGGCTAAAGAAAATGCAGAGCGTCCTTGGATTCTGATCTATGGCACCCTCTTCTGGACCCACTATCTCTGACTTTCCTCTCCACAGAGAACACAACAAAACTTAATGATCTGCAATACTTTTCCTATGTTCTTTATGTAGAAATAAGTTAAATATATTTCTCTATTTTTAATAAGAGATGGTCTAAAATTCTGCTCAGACCTAGGCACGCATGTAATCTCATATAATGTGCAGTGTAATCTTTCAGTATAACAAGCAACAATCATTTTGTAAACATGACCATGAATTTGCTGTTAAAGGAAATTCAAGGAAATAACATTTTACAGACAAAACTTCTATAATGATAATAGAGTTGTGAAGGGCTGCGAAGGATTAAGAAACTCCCATACAGGATTTGGCGACTAATTGCTGGCATACATAAAGCTAGGTTGGACTGAAAACGCTCTTGGGCAGGCACTAATTGGGCCACCTTTTTTACAGTGATGGGAGCCACTGATCCAGCGGTCTGTCTATAACTGCCCTAAATTATGATTCCTGGAATCATAATTTCCTGGACTGGAACATTGTGGTCAGCTTCATAATTGGCCTGGGCTGGTATCTCATGTAAAATACTAATCAGATCACATGAGTGGTGGGAGTGTCTTTAAAGGGAGATGGGGTTTCACAGAATCTATTTGAGCGTGTGATTAGGTGGGTACAAAATGGGCCAGAATAACAGATCTCATTAGACTGGACTGTATGCCTACCCTCGCTTTTTTTCCACCTTCCTGAGCATTTTACTCGTCTGGACTTCCTGTGAATTTTAAAAAGCTGCGCTTGTTGATACTGTAATGCAAAGCAGAAAGGTCTGAAATGCTATTGTACCCTATCGTCCTGCGCTCTCTGAGGGCTCGTACAGTACAAGATAAAAACGAGGCACAGACACAAAAGAGCTGTTGTTTGCTTCCACTGTTAAAGAACAATCACTGTGTCTTCAATACGATTTAATGGTCATTTTAAAACCTTTAAAAAAGACAGATTATTTTAGACTTTTTCATGGGTTTATTTTGACATAAAATCATTTCAGAGTTCATTTTATGAGTCATGGAAATGACATGTTTTCTGAGGTCGAAGTGACTCGGTACTCACCTTACTGTACTCATGTACAAGGTCTTCTATATTTTACTCTTTGATGTACCGTGACTTTTTCTTGTACACTGGCACTTCTCACAAGCTCCCGGTACTGTATGCTCTGAGTGCATCGACCATCCCTCTCTCATATATTACGCTACTTTTATACCAGCAACGTAATATGTAAATGTGTGGATTGGACTTAATCCCGGCCTTGGCCATTTTCACACAGTAGTAAGCCTGCTGTGAGTATCAAAGCTTGCACGTTTTTTCCCACCTCAAGCACTGCATGTTCTCTTCTTTTTACACATTATTATCTTCAATAAAGGTCCCAAACAGTATAATAATAATAAAAAAAATATGGTCAATAGCATAATGAGTATGAAGACTTCAACTGACCAACATGGCACATCACACCATATCATTTGTCTTATTTTGACTTTCAATTACTGTAAACAAAAACAATTAAAACAAAATCTGATTGTATTTATTTTTTAACATTTTTGCAGGGCCTCTTTACTCTAAAAATATACACCTGAATCCAACATGGTTTTGGGTTTTTAAAGAAAATTGGAAAAGCTAGTAATTTAAACTGAGTTTGCCACCAATTGAATTTCTCCCTCATTCTGGATGATTAGGTATTAATGTGATTTAGTGTGAAGGAATGCATGGTTTCATACCTAACTGGTATCGACTGCATTAAGGGTAAACATCAATTCCAAATGCACATAATCATATTACCTGACTAATCAGCATTGATTTTCACTCGGATCAAGACAATAGAAAAAGGTTGCATGCAAATACAATAAAAAGCATTTTAACCATGAGAAACAGTGGAGAAAGGGAATCTGAAGGACAGATTGCACTTGAGGTTTGAAGTTCAGAAATGTGAAAATCTTCCTTTGTTCAAGCTGATAGTAATGCCCAGACTCCTCGCTCTAATCTATCTATTACTGTATTCAGGTAACTTTTGTGAGAAAGGAATCCTCCTGTAGCAGCGACTCCTTGCTATTGCTTGATAATAAACTTGCAGCTCTTAATTAAGGTCTGTTTCAGTGAGAAGCCCTCGCTCCAGTAAGCCCCCTCTTCAGAATAAGGATAATTCCCATTCATTTGGAGGATCTCTTAATGATCACTCCCACACCAAACCCAACCTCCAAATAATACCATGCCTCAATCAGCATATTCCACAATCAATTCTAAATGGATTTCCTTTGCTGCTGATTACTTTAATAACTTCAACGTATCTATTAGCAAATGGGCATGTGAATCTTTGTGATGATTATCATTTAGCTATGAAAGGGGAGGGGTGTAATTGAATTAGGGTCGAATATTGCTTCGCTCAATTATGGTCCATGTTCCTTTTTATTATCCAAATTGTTGTTTTAATATAGTCCAAAAAAATGGGAGAAAAATCACTTACAGATTACAATGTCAGAATATGTTGTTTGTGCTGCTTTGCCCACAAAGAAAAGACCACTTTAATGTGTTATGTGAACCAATCTCTAATTAGATCAGTGGTGCTCCTAAGATTTGAGCTCTGCGAGGGCTCGCTTACTCCAGTGGGTAACACACTGTTCTAATGAGTTCTGAGCCCAGCATATAGACATATTTTACAAGAAGCTGAAACCTTGGAGGGAGAAATGTCTTGGATATAATCTCACCCATCTCAGATGTGTTACAAGCTCTGAATACCTGTGTGACATATCAATTGGAAAAATGGTTCTCAGTGTTCAAATTCACTGTTTTAAAATCAAGAGTTGATGTTGAATTTGAGTGTTGTCGGCGTACTATTTCAATGCAAGCGTTACACAAATTGCATATATTGCTGACAAAATATCAACTTTCGGATAAATAAAGGCCTTCAAATCTTCAACAAAACATGTGAAATAAAAATTAAAGTCGGTGTAGATGGAAAAAATCATCATCATCATTACTAGAAAAGGACACTTACCGAGGACTCAACATTAACGCATCAACCTCACCACATACATACACAGTAGTTGCATTCGTCATTCCTTCTAAGCAACTGGAGAGTGTCATAAAATGTGCATTTGTCATGGCACATACTGATTTGTCAGGGGACCATCATTCATAGTTCATAATGCTCGCCCTCCGTCTGCCTATCCAGCAACGTTAATGTTGTTTAAATGCCCAATGGAGCTGCACTACACCAGATAGCATCCATCTCCACCAATCAGTCAATCAGTACCTGGGCGAGCCCCAGAGAGCCTCTGGATTAGGTCAGTTAGGATGCTCTCTGGTCTAGTTAGTGGATTAAGCCCCTCTCTCAAAAGGCTCAATAGAGCGAGTCACACAAGAAAGGTAGCGTAGCTGAAAAGTAGTATTTCCTCTGTAACGTATTTGTGTCTTGTGGTCTACAATGTGTTCTTAATTCCTAGGACAGATGTAATTGTTGTACTGTTGGCTGACAATTACAATTGCTCCACACAGGACCAGATGTAATTCTGGTCCTGTGTGGAGCAAGTCTGTGTTGTGTTACACTTCATCACAGAAAAGATGGGAGAAATAAGTTGGATTTTAAAAATGTACCACTGCTGCTCTTGGACAAAATATTCTAACCCTTGAACCTGAACTGTTATAATTTCTGAGATCTTTATCATATCAACTCACAAGTTACCCCGTCTGCTTCACTTCCCTGTGGAATAAACAATTATTGTCATGAAGCCACTTGGCTTTCTTTCAAGGGTACATTTGTACCATTTAGGAGTATAGCATTTTCAAGAACCTTATTGTCTACTGCTCCACGTATCATGAGCTTTGTGGAGAATCCCGGAAGAAGAACGTTTCTAGATAGGACACGCAATTCTTCTGGAGAAACTCATGGGGTCATTGACGGTGCACAGGCTTTTTCCCCTGACGCATACATACAGAAATTAAAAACACTGCAAGGAAAAACAACGCTGCAATTAAAGGCCAATTCCCCTCATTTAAAGCAAAATAAAAGCACTGTACAAATGGCAATAAAATGCAGATAATGACCTCAGGATGCCAAAGTAATATTTTTTTTCCCCTTTTTAATTGTAGTTGTATTCGCCCTCACCGTTTCATGTTATGGGGTCGGGCTTTTTAAACTTTTCACAGCTGTGTGGAAGGGTAGGGGACAGCATCCCGAGGCGCTTTCAGGCCCTGGTGAGGGGAGTCACCGTGCCAGCTCCCAAGACTTGGATTCATTAGCCGCTTTAGCAGCGCAAACATTACCTTAAATGGTGAGGCCATGTGCTGGCAAGGACCCACTCTCGCCTTGTTTCAATTACATGGAATCAAACATTGCAGGTATGCTAGGCACAGGGTCTTTGTTGAAAGAGAGAAAGGGAGGGAGAAAGTGGTTTACAAAGCCCTTGCCCTCCTTCGCCTGTGAAAAGCGGCCTTGTTTTATTTGAAAACTATTGTACAACAAAAGAAAGTGGTAGTTTGGCAAAGAGTTGTGTTTTCAGTAACAATGTGATTTCTTTTTTTCTTTAACAAAGCTGTGCTAACTATTATAATGCAGAGTTTTATAGTGAGGTCCCTTTGATTTTACGTGACTTGTTAAAACTTCTGAAAAGATTAGAGTTGGATTATACGTGTCACTCCCAACATGTATGTGTTCCATTATTAATCTCGGACTGATGCTCAATATGCAGAGCAGCATTCTGGCTGCATTGTTCTTGGGACTCCTGGAGTGCCCACAGCTGGTGCCAAGATAAAGCCTTGAACCTTTTTCCACCCTACACCACTAAACAGCTCTAATGTGCTCACACATGTACTAGGAGTCTTTACAGGTAATGAGGTCACTGCATTGGAAAGGGATCATGAAAACATTTCTATAATGTGACCCAACTGGAGAAAATTAGATGGTATGGCAAGTCGGCACACTGAAAAACAAGAAAACTCCCATTCACATAGAGGGTAAGGTGCAAAGCTGAGGTGTTCCAAATATATAAAAATGGCAGCCAGGTTTATGATAAGGTAGTTAGACCACTACAGCACATACAGTTAGAATATTATGTGTTTGCACAGCCAATCTAATGTAACAATCTGCAAAACAAAGCACTCTATAAAGCAAGATGAAAGATTTCTTTTATCTGTTATACATTAACTTGGACTGTCTTTGGAATGAACTACTCCATGACCATGCCAAAGTCAAGAATACTCCCTACTGCTCAAGCATTACTCTTAATCTGCCTGCGTCACCCGCAATATGCAGTCCCAAATAGGACGAAAGCCAATTTAACAAAAGATACACAGACGAGCATTTATCTTTTCCAAATAATACTGTAAAACATTGCTACGTGCAGATGGGTAAAACACACTCAATTCCAACCTGGTATCACTCTCCAATCGATTGACAGGACGTTAAATACAAGGTGTAAAAGCGAACTTTTTACAAAATTGTATGCAAATACATTAAAATTGTTGTGAGCCTTAGTGTGGCTGTAGCAAAAATGGCCCAAAAGTTGTAAACCACTCATTGTGCTTGGAGGAGGCTGTGCGCAGATTCGCCCAATGCGGGCACTCCTCACGCATGCCAGGCATACATAGTACTGCGTGGATTGCGCGAAGTATGTATTTTCTGTGTTTTGGAAACAATCTCTGTGGCTCTGCGCAAGCCTTTTAGCAGACGTTTAAACTGGCATAAGCAGCCATTTGTTTGGATAAGCGGGTGTAAAAACAAAATAATCACTGACTAGGGGTCTTCCCTCGCCGACACATCATTTTTACGCATCCCAACATCTGATTGAGTAATTTCATAACTTACTCACTGGGCTGTCATTGATGTATACTTCTAATTTTAAAGCTGTGGCCTTTCCAGAAATTCCTTCTATGTGAAGAAAACTATGACAATAGACAAAATATGTAAATGTGCTGCTTTTATGTGGAAGTCACAGCAGTGCTGTAAAGACGAGAAAAGCTGAAGTAAAATCTGGCAGCAGTGCTGAAGATTCACATTTGTGATTCCCTGCATTGCAGACATATGCTGTACGACATTATATTCAAACGTGTTAATTTTATGTGAGCAAAGCACGGCTATGACACTGTTATAAAAGTTTATAGAGCGTCTTGTCAGCTCTTTAGCAACATCACTTATACCTCACCATGCCATCCAAAATCAATACAATATTTTTCTCCCAATAAATAATGTAGGCCAGAAAAAGGTCCAAATGCACGCATCGACAGTTGGCTGCAATTAGGGGGCGGCGGCAGCAGTAACTGATGACAGTCCCTCCCTCCCTCCCTCCGGCTCACACGAGATCAGCAGAAAATGAAGACGCGGAGACCACTTTGTCACCGGCTGAGGGTGGACCTGGAAATGACTCCTAATGGAAAAAGGGCTCCCTGAGCCGCCACTGCATCTGCTGCTCCAAGCACTTTCTACGGGCCGATGGGCCAGCCCCAACCAGTTTCCAGCTCCCTTTATCTAAGCCTTTAATATTCTCTGGGCAGCCAGCAGCGACCGCAAGCTGAGGTCAGGAGGCAATGGTAGCTGAGTGTATGTTTGTGTCTAGTCTCTACACATTTGTGTGTGTGTGCGTGTGTGTGTGTGTGTGTGTGTGTGTGTGTGTGTGTGTGTGTGTGTGCATGCTGTGAGAGTGGACGATAGCAGAAAATACTATTGATACCAGACTATTAAGATTACGGGAAATGATAAAAGTATACTGTTGTGATGTCAACACCAAACAACATAAATGCAGAAGGAGGAGCAAGATAGTAGATGAATTTAAAAGAAACAAGACTAAAAGACTAGCCATGCCACACGTCCCTGTATGGCTGCAATGCTTATTTATCCTCTGTATGGACTTGAATCAACTTTCATCAACCAGCATGCTAACGTGCTAAACTTTGAATGCTACAATGCAAGTTAACAAGTGAGTTAACCACTCAAAGCGCTTTAACACTACATGTCACTCACCCCATTCACACCCATTCATGAACTGATGGCAGCAGCTAACATGCAGGGTGCCACCTGCCCATCAGGACCAGCTAACTCATTCATACCTGACACATGCACCGCAGGGACAGCCTACGGGGGTTACGTGTCTTGCTCAAGGACACATCAACATGGACTAGCTCGAACCGCCGATCTTCTGGTTGAAGGACGACCCTCTCTACCTCTGAGTCGGCCCTAAAGTGGGAATGGTCGATAACACAGCAGTGGTGTGTGTTCACTTCGGCCTAACAGAATTTCCTCATTACACTAGCCCACAGTGCTGGGTATAAGAACATGATTAACTCTTAGCTTTTGCCTATGACCTAAATTACCCTACTTCTCACTTGATTTATTACCTCGGTAAACATTGTTAAAAATTACTTTATGGTCTCAATTGCTAGTTTCAAGTCTTCTTCAACACAGCGTAATATTCATTTAGTAAATTGTGGTCCCATTTAGAGTAAAAAAAGACGATAAAGCTGGCTTTGCTTTAGGGCACGGCTACATTGTGATTGACAAGTTGCTACCACGGTGTTGGCCAGCCTGGTTGATTTTGTCTTAAAACTTTAACCCTTTCACGGTGTGTTGTCAGTTCATGAAAGTTAATTATAACTGTTTTGGTTGCCTAAAAAGTAGTTTTTCAGCTTTCCGTTGTACTTAGCTCCAGCCTCTCATGTCACTTCGGGTTGCCGAAGGGGGATAAAAATAAGATAGCAGCTGCCATAAACCAAGATGGCGGCTTCCAAAATGCCGAACTAGAGGCTTCAAGACCGCAGTCCACAAACCAATGCCTGATGTCACGGTAACTATGTCCACTTCTTAAACTTCCAAACTACAAAATCATAAATCTGGAGTTTAAAGGTTGGCATGTTAGCCTGCTATGTTGGCATTAATCTGAGAAATAGAAACAACATTATTCGTTTTATAGGTATATTGAGTATTGAATAGGTTACGGTTTTGACTTGTTGGTGGCGCTAGATGAAAAGTCAGGGATCAGCTAAACTATTAGGATTCAACTGCTGTGGACCATGAATGTCTGTACAATATTTCATGAAAATCCATAAGGACATTTTATTCTGGACTGTTAAACAAACAGGCCGACGAATGTACAAATCAACCGACCTATGTTTCCATCCCAGAAGCCATGCCAGTAGCCTGGCACAAAAATGAAGGTACTGCCGGATAAAACTGCTCCTGTCACTTGGGATGCTGTGTATACTTTTTCAGTTTTCAAGACATTTTATCTTACTCCTCTGGCTCCCAAGCATATTACTCTCAAAGGACTTTTTTTTAGCTCTTCAATTACTTCAAGAAATTCTGTGAGAGATAAAAGTAAGTACCGAAGCTGCCAGAGATTATGAGGCGCACTTGTAGCACCGTACACGCTACATTCTGGGACTAACTTTCTAAACAGGCTGCTCTGAGGGGGTGACAGAGATAGTAGAACAGAGCCTCCCTTTGTGTCACTGTGCCCCGGACTGCAGGTGTCTCCAAGTGATGGAGAGGGCTCTGGGAAACATTTATATCTCAAATCCACTTTATCGACCGCGCCCCTGCCAGAGTGGAGCTAGCAGCAGTGGTAGGGGGGTTGGAGGAGAACAAGTGGCTCTTAGCACACATGCTGACACCGAAGGAGCCTCCAGCACTCACTCTTTTGCTGTGAGTCTGGAACCTCTTTATGGTGATTGTTTTATCAGCGTTCCTGTCCGTCCCCCAGGAGGCTGGGGCCCAGAGAGGATGACCCTCATTTTCTGAAAGCAAAGTGTTCAGTATTGATCAGTAGGAATGAGCAGCCCGTGACATGGGTTAATTTACTGGACCTAGGAAGGTTCATTGTTTCCTGTCATTCCTGAACTCATCGCACTGACCTTTACCGCCCTGTCCTGCCAGGCGCAGTGTGTGTGTACACATGGACACGGACACACACACACACACACACACACACATACACACACAAACAACTTCACTGCTCACTGCCTCACGGCAAAAAAAGAGAAAAAGTAAGACGGACACATTGACAAACAGATAGACGGATGAAGACATAAAACAACCACCACTTCAACAGAAAAAGGTAACTTTGAATTCATAAAAGTTTTGCTTTTTTTTCTGTAAAAAAGGAATAGAAGACCCGTATTTTCACCTCTCTCATCTGAAAATGAATGAGGCTGATAGACAAGTCTCAAGTCACACGTTTGAAACTAGACGTAATGCCGCTGTGTCAGAAATGTATTCCGTAGATAATTCACTGAATATGTAATCCCCCATTCAATCCACGATGAATTGAAAAGGGCTCAATACCTGAGCATCTTAAGGACAAGACATAATCAATACTCAACTCATAACCTGTGCACGGAGTATTGAGAATGACAAAGGTCAAAGGTGAATGTCTGTGGGTGAAAAGGCCAGTTTGGTTACATCAAAAGGTCAAAGCCTTAATGTAATGCTCAATTGCAAAACTTATTAGGGGCATGGCCTAACAACCAGACTTCAAAGTGTGGGGTTACATCACTTTGGATTATGTAAATTGAACATAAACAATAGAACAAAAGAGGGAAGATCTTTTGATAAAAGGTCCAGAGCAAAACAGTAAAATGGAGGGGGATGTAAAATGTTTAGCTTCTTTTATAAATTCTTATTCTTACCATATGACTTTTAAACTATTTGTATTAACAATATAGTAATAATCATAAGGGGAATGAATTTACTTCAAAACTAAAATGATTTGTATGTAAATAAATTGTTTGTCATTGCAGCATTAATTGGCAGCTATATTGATAATCAGTTGTTAAAAACAAATGTTCCTTACCATACTAAAATATTCTGCTCCTGCTTATCAGCTGTTAAAATCGTCTCCTTTTCCTTCCTTCCTTTAAGTGATCATAAACTAAACATCTTTGAAATAATCAATTAATTGAGACGGTAATCAGATTAATGAATGAAATTATTTTCATATAATGAAAATAATCATTAACTGCAGCCCATATAGTCCTGTCCATAGTTCAAATTTATTCTTCTGTGCTGTATCATTTACTCATTTTACTGAAGTGAATCACATTTTAAACCCGGAGGCAAAGTAAAGAAAATCTAAATGATAAAGAAATAGTAACAATGAATCGAGGATAATAATTCATATATACAAAGCGGCAACATACAAACAGCTTCAGCACAAAGGCAACACTCAAGAGGTGTCTCTGAATTCAGGATTTCCAAGCTTGCATTTGCCATGTTTGGTTAACATGGTGGTTAGCTGTATTTATTTGGCCCATTTTATGCAGGATTCACCCAGCTCAGGATGCAGATGGGGAGGTAATAAATCCGTGAGGTGTCATCTCACTCCCCTCCCCTTTGCCTGGCATCTGCGAGTGCTATGCCACTTCTGATTAGTGCCGCCTTTCCCTCCCAGGAAGCCAGCAGACAGGAACAAACTGATTACTGCCCATCTTCAGGGGATTGGAGACACCTAACAGGAGGATTACATTAACATATTAACGGACGCCCCTCACCTGCAGCCCTCCTAATATCACTTCCATGCGCCTCTATTTTTTGGGGAGGGAGTGTGGTGTATTTCATCTTCAGATGGAGAGCAAATAAATAAAGAAAGATAGCGATTCCCTCTCTCTCCCAGGGTGCGCTATCTGTCATTGATGATAGGTGAAGAGGAGAGGGGCGCCTTTGAAGTTTTTCGACATAAAAGGCGCAAATAAACGCAAACACATCCTTTCAGCTACTCACATGAAATTAGGACCTGCTGAAGACAGGGGTAGGAAGCTGGCCTCCGCAGCCACACCTAATCACTCTGACGGCAGCAAAGACTTCAGTCTCTGCTCTACTGGGAACATCGGAATTAAGTATGAGGAAAAAAAAGTTTAAAAAAAGAAAAAAAGAGTGCTTTAATCTGCCTCAGCTACTTTTCCACTGTTTTAAACAATGTTGTGCTGAAACAAAACAACAAACAACGAGCAGAAAAAGAGAAAAGTTTTCCCGCCCTCTGAAATAAATATGAGGAAACTTTGAGTTGGTTGACAGAAGTGCGGATGAAGTTGACTCCGGCTGTGATATCTTCAATCTTTGATATTTTCACTGTGGAAAAATCATTGCGTGATCATATGAATCAATTACAAGGGCGGACGGGATAGTCCCTCCTATAAACTACCTCAGAGTACAGCGTAACAGCACAGACAGTGATAGTTATCAGAACTGTAAGTGTGAGGGGGGCTCTTTCCACATTACTATTTGAAGCGCTAACTGCCAAAAGAGATAAAGGGATTTAGAGATTCAAAAGAATAGAGATTTAAAAATGAATGGCGGAAAGGATTTGCCTTCATGTTTCTACAACTTGTAAGCAGAACATGACTTATAAAGAGTCATGGAGACAAATTGCTTTTAAGAATAAAGTGATGGTGAAAGGGAAAAAAACAAGCAGTGAATATTTAATAGGTACCACAGCCTCTTCACAAACAAATCAATATGGTGATAGTAAACATAAGGAGGCTCATACTGTGGCTTGCAGCCCAGGAAAGGAGGGAGGACAGGTGTCAGCAGGCCCAGCCACATAGTTTAGGTTTATCTTGACATTTCTGAAGGTTAAAGGATTGTAACTGTCTATCTGTGTCAATCACTTGGCTCAAAGGTCACAGTTAGTCTATTTTTCATTAATTATACCCTCAGATGTCTTCAGAACACCTAACAATCCCAACTCCCTAAACAACGGCCACCGAAAGGTTGTAAGAGAGGAATACATACATAAATTTATAATTCAACATTTACACTGAAGGCTTGGTTAGATTTGATTTCAAGCTGATGATTTCTATTTGTTCTCTACAATTAAAAAGGACAGTGATCATCCTTTCTACTGTATCTATATTACACAACAAATTAGTAGTATAATGCCTTACTGACCAGAATCACAGCATTCTGTCACTCTATCTGTGATTAGAAAGGGTGTAGCGGATGTTGCCTTGCTGCTAGTCGGATTTTTCAACTGACTTTTAGTGGTCAACATGCCCAAAGCAGCAATTTATTCAATTTCAGCTCTGCAGATTCGCAGGACAGAGTGCATAAAGCCTGGGAAGCTGTCTGATGGTCTGATGAGCCATCTTTATCAATTGAATAAACACTGAAAGAAAGCCAAAGATGTCTGCAAACTTTAACATGATAATGGCTCCATGATGACGTTAACTGCCATCTACCAGGGGGCAGTAGGCCGAATGATTGTGTTGTAAAATATAACTCTTTTTACATCACAATGCCTTTTTCTCTCAGTGTTCACATATTCCAAGATATAAATCATAAGGGTGGTCTAATGGCCTGGCCCCTATAGGCAAGTAATCAGATGTAAGCATCAACACTTGTATCAGATGCTCTGATGGGCATGATATGACATGTACGTACTTGGGAGAGACTGAGTCTCCAGAATTCCCCGAATTGCGCCAACATCTCCATGAAAAGTTGACAATATGGACAATCCAAGGCCTACTTGATGGGGATGAGGACTGCTTTCTCTGGACCAAATCACAAGGATGACTGAGGACAGGACAAGTTTGAGAAGTTACCTGCAGTTAATAAGTAAATAGGTAACTTAGGACTTTATTTACATAGAAGTCTTCCATCGTGGCTTGTATTGTCATCATTTCCTGACATTAGGGTATTAGTCCAACCTTAACTGACAGTATTGTGCTTTGGAATCTTTGAGTCTATTTTGTTAGTGGCTGCATGAAACTCAGACAACAGTAATCAGATTAACTAACCAACCAGAAACTAGAAGTCTTTAGGTAGGTATGTGTACTGGGACCGAGGAAACCTTAAGGAATCTTGCTACACCTGTTTCTGTGAAGAGCCTTGCCCCCTCTTACACAAAGCCTTTGGCCTTTGTAATACTTCAAGGCTTTTGAACACAGCTCTAAAATGTACTGGGCGTTTAAGTACTTACCGTTTTCATATCGCGGCTGTAATTTAGACTTCTGTGTTACTTATTGTGAGCAGGCCTTGTGAACAGGGTTTCACAGTTTGCTTGTCCATTACTCTGCCTGTCACCTTTGACCTCCTCTGGAGCACTAAATGCTTTTCTTGTCTTACCATGCGAAACAAGGCTGAAATAACAACGCTTCTCTTCCGCTCAGGGGGCATGTAAGAAAATGGCACACAACCTGAAGTGAACAATAGTATGTGCACTCAGAGCACCTCTCAGAGCATTCCCTGAGCAGGATGCTCCACTGCTGTGACCAAGCCCTAAAGTGAGCGCTGGACTCTTCCGAGGCATGAAATAATAATAACATCGCACTTCCGTCTCCCTGCTAGAGAGGAGGGGAGGAAAGTATATGAGGGCCTGCTATTGTCACCGCTCACTAGAGAGATACCAGTATCCCCGAGACTTTAATGGGAAAGACAATAGGGCTGGCCTAAAAAGGCTTCCCATTAAAATTTAATCGGGGACTTTTGTCTCTCACTATATGTGACGATGTGTGTGTGTGTGTGTGTGTGTGTGTGTGTGAGTGTAAACGACTACAGGGACAGGTAACAGCACTCACAGCCCATCTTCACCCCCTCTCGTGTTGTTTGTTTCAAGTTCATCCCTTTCTTGTACCTTGGGAGACTTATTTCATTTTCTCCCAGGTGTGTCACTATATCCTCCTTTAACCACCCAACCACATGGCAACTGCTCGAAAAAATGTTAAGGGCAAATTGGATTAACACCACGGTCTATGGTCTGGGCACTTAACAAACACAGATGCACTTAAGGGAGCCCACAGAATGATTTGTGACTGAACAAAGAACTGGAGAGATGGAGCCTGGGCATGACCACAGGACTGGTGTAATATGTCATCTACCGGAAGAGCTATCAGCTCAGCCTACTGGAAAAGGAGTAAACTCCCAAGTGCTGAAGGTAAATTATATAGTGTCAAGTGCTTCTCTCCTACTTTTGGAGCTGAGACAAACAGGTTTTTTCGTCATCATATCACAGGGTTTTTGCCTACTGAAGAACTGTAAAGTTAAAGGCATCTTCTTTTGTTTGCAGTTTAGTATTCTCTTTTATAGAGACACCGTTTATGTGAGATATATGTCTCATTTTGATTATAAAGGTAGACTGAGATAGAAACTTTTTTTATTTGAGGAATAAAAGTTGCCTCATCCTTGAATCTTATCCAAACCCTCGATAATTACTATTTCTTTCATTTTTTACTTTTTTAGCATTATCCAACCAGTGCAACAAATCAATAGTGGAGGTTAACGTATTAGTATGAGCAACGTGTTGACTTGAAATATGCAGGCCTGACCCCAATAAACCTTGAATAAATTCCAACATTATGCAGCTGTGGCCTGTTGCATTAAAATGATTCAGAAGAAAAAGCAAGTTCATTACTTTTGCTGTCTATCTAGTTGTAGGTGTTTAGAGAATGCAGAATGGCATATGATTGTGTTTGACGGTTCATTATCATTTTTATGTTTTAAATGGATGATTAGAAGACACATTGTATAAACAGCAGAGGGTTAAAGGGTAAAAAAATAAGTGCTGTTAGACACCAGCTGTTAAGGCGAATTGATGATTCATTAAGGTTCTGCACAAATTAAGTTTATTTTACATACATAAATAGCCATATTGGAAGGTGCCACTATTCAATGTCTTTTGTGCTATCTTTACTTGTACTTTATTTTCTTCATACTTTTGAAAAAAAAAAAAATCCATTAATAAATGGTAATACCACAAGGCCATATCAGCTTCATCTGGTGACATTTCATGCCGAGGTTTAGCCATTGATTACCTCTCTATGCTTTGTAATTGTTTCTTCAAGGTACTGTGATCCTGTGTGCAAGTGAAGTTCCATGTATGGATTTCTTTCCAATTAAGGTTGGAATTATTCACAGGGGGCTCACCCTTGACGGCCTGCAAACAATGACATAACATTGGAAAAACATTTTTGAACCGATCGATGAGAAACAACCAAATGATGTTGGCTGAATGATAAACAGCTCTTCTCCCTGGACCTACACCACCAGGGCTCTTAAGATGTCTGATGTCGAGTAGAGTGACAAACACACATCCGCACACATAAACACACTTCGGAAACAGGCCTGATCTTGTAGTCTCAGAGCGCAGCGCGTTCTGCAAGGATTCTGCACCGCCTGGAGATGGAGAATGAGCCGGGAGGGAGTTGAGACCTATGGGGAACACTGTTCCAAAGGAATGGCTTTATGGAAATGAGGGTTAAAGGGAGCATCGTCCGCCCTCTGATAGGGAGCCTATGAAGCGCTGACACATACACCCCCACCCCCCCACCCCCGCCAGTCTTCAACATAAAACCATGTTATATGAGAGGGGGTCACCGTTCACCCTAATCACGGCCGTGACATGACATGCTGTAGGTTGCCCCTCAGTGTTAAATATTTATGTCAGCACCGCCGTTTTGCCTTGATGGCTGTCAAGACTTTGACACATGCTCTCTCTCTTCCTCTATCTCTGTGTGTGTCTCTCTCTCTCTCTCCTCCCGTTTTTATTAAAATGCAACAAAAACAGAAAAACAGCAGAAAAACACAAAGGCATAAGCTAAAGGTAGAGGCTTTTATGTATCTATAACTGCAACTGTCCGTTAGAATTGACACTTTACTGTATATGCAAAGGCATGCACTATTTTCATGCGCGTCTTTGCTTCATTCACAACTCTATGCATCAGTGTGCATGGATGGAAATGTCAAATTGGAGACTGTCCCAAAGACTGCAGGAAAATTATCACAATTTACCAGAATCCTTGTAAGTTTGTGTTTTAATTAAAGTTGTCCCAGTTAAATAAACCATAGTAAACAGTGTAGGCAAAGCCAACACGTGGCTTTATGTCGTCTCTGGATTAACTTCCATCGTTTAAGCGCAGAGTGATTTCCCTCACATGACCCAATGTAAAAGGTTTTGGGGGTGACTGTGATCACTGGAGACAGTGCTCTCCTCCTCTAGCCTTGCCGGCTCCCCCATGATAGGTGTCAAAGATATTCTAATGAATGTCAGAGTACATTTCAGGGGGCCATGCTCCGTACAAACCACTGGAGTGGCCCATCTTATGGGGCTGCCAAACCCCCTCCACCCTAAGCTCCCCACCACTCTCTTCATGTTCAAGAGGTTTAAGAAGATTAATCAATGTCAATGTCTTTTCCCTTTTGAAGCCAATAAGGTGCACACTGTCTGGCCATGCCCAACAGAACATCACTTTGTTCCGTCGCACAGCCGCCCCTTCGCTGCCCTCACTGACCCCCCAGCAGTCCCACTTGTCAAAGTCAAGGGGGCGTTTGGCGTTTGGTAGAGACTGGCCTTCCGCATAGCACTCAGCTCCGCCCTGCTTGACCTATTCTCTGATATTTGACCACTCGGTTGCAAGACACTTGCTCTTTCGAGCTGAAATGTCACTGGGGCATCTTGTCAGCTCACAGACACCTCGGCCTGACAAGCGATTTTACTTTGGTGTGCTACAAGGCAGAAAATACAGGGCCGTGGCCTTGACGCACACAAACTGTCAGCTAGCCAGCAGGGCTACTTGATACTGACTTACTGGCCTAGTGTTAAACACAGGAATTGTAAAAAAAAAAAAAAAAAGAGTGGCTGGGACATTACATCAATATCTTGAAAATGATGCTGGTCATGCATAAGAAATGAAAGCTGTACTTCTATATTCTCTGGGTATAACAGTATGAGTTAGGGGAACTGTACAAGTTTGAATTAAGTGTTTGGTTTAATTAATATGATGACAACAAACCTAACAAAGCAGGTATCCTGGGAACTAGACATACGACACAAAAGGTCAACTGATAACCTTTGACTTCCTCTGCACCAATGCCTCGTCTTACCCCCTCTCCTCTCCTACCCATCCTCTCTTTTCTTGTCATTTCGACCCCTCTCTGTTCTATTCACCTTTACGGTTTTTACTAAATCAGCATGTTCTCCAGTTAAATGAGGGAGAGCACACTCCTTTCCCCTTTCTTTTGACCGCCAGTGGCATTGCAGCATGAAAGAGAAGGATGGGGATTGGAAGTAGCAGTCACATCATTTCTGGTTTGCGCAACCTGCTCAAAGTTTGCAACTAAATGCTTGTCTTCAGTCGAGCTGACAGGGGAGAAGTGGGCGCTCAGTGAACCATGGCCGGGCTGCCATGAAATGACAGGAATCATTGGCATACATTTCAAACAGCCTCGCGCTATCCTATTAAAGTGCCACATCCCCACTTTAAAACAGACAAGAAGGAATCCGCTTTGATAGATAGAGACTAAAATGGCTTATTGATTTTCTCACCCTTTTTTCGCTGTTAGGAACTTTTAAAAATTAGACCCCAAACTTATGTTTTTTTTTTTTTAATTACAATAGATTGGGAAAATAGGTAAATGGTCTCTTGTGACATCCCAGCTTCTGTATAATTATATTAATTAAAATGTTTAAATTGTTTTTAAATTGAGAAAATACTACAGCACAGTATTCCACCTATGGCTTGTCCTGTAATTACTGTATAGTATTTTATATTTCATTTTCATATATCATTTTAAAATAAATGTTGGGCAGTGTGATGAAATAACAACCGTATTATTAATAATGACGGTATGGCAAAAAAAAAGAAGCTATTTAATATTGTTAATGTAAAATTAGGGTAACCTGAACATTATAAACCTTAGTTTTTAATCGTTTATTATAGTTCATCACATTGTTACATGGCAGCAACCTTATGTATGGTTTCAGTTGTGTTTTGGTTTAAGTATTACCAAATTTAGAGTAGATAATAATTATTTTTATCAAGCCAGAATTAGTTCAAAAACCCAAAGACAAGGAGTGATCCAGTTTATCATTAGCCGGAAAAAAATCAAATGAGTAACTGAGCAACAAGGCCAACACTTGAAGTTAGAATAAGCCTATAAAATATGTAGTTTTATGTGACAATTATCACTTATAATGAGCATTATCATGCAAAGTCAATGACTAATCCAACATAAATATCTACTGTTTGCTGGTGAATAAAATAGTCCATGTACAGTACAAATGAATTTTCTGCATACTGAGGTGACGTTTTGTTTTCATAACGTTGGTTTATAGTTGTTTCTATTAATATCTGAATCATCAAAGATAAAATAGAATACAGAAATGGCAATGAAAAAGTATTTCATCACACAACTTGATGGCTTATAGCCTTTTAACTTAACTGCTTGACTTGACTTCTTATAGCACATTTAACCCATTATGACAGAGGAAGTAAGGAGACTTAATGGTCCTTTAAGCAGTTTACAAAGCTGTTATTGGAGGAGTAGGGAGTCATGAAGTAGAATCAGACAGGGGGCGAACAGTTGGACAATGGTAGAAATGTTTGAGGAATTGAATTTTAAGAGTGTATCTGATTGCATTAAGCTGCTGCTCAGGTTTTAGGTGATACTCCTGAGGTTTACACTGTAAGGATAACCATGCGGTTTATATGACACACTCAGTAAGTGCTAAAGACCAATTTGAGAATTTCTCCAATGAAGCTTATCCAACTATTTTGATTCAAATAATATTTTTAGGATAATTCTACCCTTTAAAATGCAGCACCGTGGCTCAATGAGATGTGTTAGTTTGTAAATATTGTACAGTAGGATAATAAGATCAACATAATTGTTTCAGAGCTGCCTGAGGCAAGTGCTGGTTCATTTTGTGTCAAAGGGCTTGTGTCTGGCTGCAGGGTCGGATTCAATCCGTTATATCCCAAACATCCTTTTACTTGAGTCAACTGCCCAAATTTTGATAAAAAAAATAAATTAGGGCTACATTTTGACTTAATTGAAAATTTAGGAACACCTTGACACAGAGCATGTTGATTTAAACTTGGGGGCGGTGATCTGAATGTCTTTTTTATGCTTCTGCACTGCTTGATACAAACACAAATCCGCAGGATTAGCCTAATCGGTGACTGTGGCCGGACAAAGTCCTAACAACCTTGTCAAATGCTTTGTGCGTTTCAGAATGGAGACTGTGTTCTGGCCCATCAGTTTCATAAGGCCTACATTATGGATCGTTGAGTATGTTGAGACACCCATAGCAGGGGATCTGCTGCCATGCTTGATTCCCACACTGCTCAGCACAAATATTTTAGCCATGGACATGACGTGGTGTAAAACACAATGACCGCGGGGCCACGGCCATCTTCCTCTCATCTATCATTCAATCTTCCCTAATTAGAGTATTTTTGTCATACTGAGAGAGGGGCACTGAGTAGCACTTCTGGGGCTGTGAATGGTACAAAAGAGAGGGTCTCATTTCCATCTGACAGTGTGATGGAGATTGAATGTGAGCTTTAGGAAGATAAATGGGCATCCTGCAACCCTCCGACACTATCTGCAAAGCTGCCTTCCCCGGGGAATCGCTTAACGGTGAATATTTGGGGCCTCTTTCGTTAAGTTCTGCTTAGGTTTGTCAATAACTTGTCAGGTCCCTCTACTCATTGCCTTTAAATTAGTGAACACACTGAGGGAAGAGAGGAAAGCAAGCCAGCGAAAATGGGGATAATATACAATAGAGTCCAAGCTATTGGTATTCAATTAAGTTGCTGTACAATAAAAAAAATCAGTTTGTCACATAAAATAGCAATTTGAGTCACAGGTCTAAAATTGTATTGTCAGTAATTATCTGACTCAATAATATTGAGGGGGAATTTAAAGAATGTCAAATGGTATATAGAATCTCCTTAACTACAGTACAAGATATTTTCATTGGAGATATTACAAATACTTCTATTATGTAAATAATGTTATTACAATAATCATAGTCTTTATATATATATATATATATAAATATATATATATAAATATATATATATATATATATATATATAAATATATATACACATATTGTTATGTTTTTCATTTTATCCAAACTTTGCAAAAAAAGCAACTTTTTTTGTCTCAGTCAATTATTATTACACCATCTTCACAGCAATTTGTGATAACTTTAGAAAATCAAGTTAATTCTTCAACTTAAGAAAAGGTAATTATTTCACTTTTTCTAAAATAATCTTCATCTGAGACAGCGTGGGCGTGCACCAGAGGGGATGAGTGAATGTAATTGAGTGTCAATGTGTATGAGTGTGTGTGTGTGTGTAGGTAGGGGTCGGTCTCTCTCCCTAACAGCCCCAGCGGCCCTGCTTTAGGCCCGGTGACAGGGCTCTGTCTCTCAGCCACACTTGACTGGGTCCCGCTGACACTCAACTGTCAAGCCGGCAAGCCCTCAACCACCGCCCTAACATGCTCTACAGCTTCACCCAATTAACTTGCTTTCACTTGACATCGCGGCAAAGAGCTTCATAATAGGTGGTCAAGGTGCAGTGTGTCTGCTTTCGCCCCTCTCTGACGACTAGCAGTGCGGATACACACACATTCAAGCGTTGCCCCCACCCCCCACCCCCCTCTACTACCCCTCAATGCTTTTGTGCCTCCGTAGGTCTGGCAGGCCTCTCTTGGCTGCCTCTGCCTGTTCGCTGCACTGTGACAGCGGGAGAGCATTGATCCAGGAGAGGGGGGATGCAGTGGGGTACAAACGGTCTTGCACGAAAACCTACCTACACTAATCCTGCTGGACACAACTCAGTCTTTTCACTTTCGAATACATATGCAGATCGGCCCATCTGTGTGCATCTATGCCCGCATGAACGCTTGCGAGCACGTGTTAACATGCGTCCATGCATGCTTTGTAGTTTGGTGTGCATGATACCAGTGTGTATTTCAAAATGTGACTGTACGAGTGTGTGTGTGTGTGTGTGTGTGTGTGTGTGTGTTTGTTTGTGAAGCACTGTTTGGCTATCTCCAGCTCTCTCTCTATTAGACATTCAGTAAGTTGGACACCAAGCCAGACTGGGTGAAGGAAGGAAAGCGATTTGACCCCCGACTGCGCGTTTGGGGAAGAGGGTCTTGAAGCATGTCAGCTCCGCTCAGGCTCCACTTCCCCTCTGTGTCCTTCCTATTTTTTCCCTAGTGCCAGGCCCAAACTTTGAAAACATCCACCTTAATAGGACCTAGTCAGCGAGAGCTACTCTTCCGTCTATCAAACTGTGATCCAAGGTGTCAACCCGGGCCGGCTTTGACAGAATGTCTCCAAACGAACAGTACAATGGTGTTTCCCTCCCCAGCACTCGGCTACTCTAGTGTAGCCCTCTTGACTGCCTGGCCTCTCCATCTCACTACACCACCTCTCCCCTAGTTCGCCTGCTTGATTTCACCTCATAGAACACTTTGCAACAGTGGGTTGACTGACAGCCACAAGCCGGCCTAATTGTCTTCTTTTCCAATTTAGAGCACATTGGAACGCTTCAGTCTTATTTCCCTTTTTAAGGAGATGACATTTTTCCTGAAGAGAGAGGAAATATTAAGTAGCCCATCATTATCTAATCACAATGACTTATCAAGCATGTGCTGACGTTTTGCCCCAGAATGCAGTGATAAAAGCAAAAAAAAAAAGAACCCTGATGTAGCTGGCATTGTATGTTTCTAACTTATACGTGGAGTCGTTATAGAATGCAGAAGCTAAAGTTGTATGAGCCTGCAGTGATTTGACCTAAAACACATGCCTCATACCCCAAACTCCAAATCGTGTATGTACAGAAAATAAATATTGGGCTTAAATTCCCACAACATAACAATCCCACTTAATCCATTCTTGACTCTGCCCAAAAATAATACGATTCATTGCTGACAGGCCCTATGGCTACCCAAATTTGAACAGCATCGATCGAGGATATTGACCATTCACCAGAAGCAACTCCCTGTGTTTTAACACGGTGCACTGAAATTATATCTGCCCTTCCTATTAAACAATGAGCTCCCCAGTGGTGCCCATTACTGCATGTTAAGTAAAAACAAATATGAGAGGTGAAAATTAACATTAGTAATTATTAGACATGCATACATTTGTATTACTTATACCCAATAGAAATTATTAAAATATTAGTGAGGATAACTATTCTCAGCAATAGCACCACCTCATTTTGATTTTCAATGCTGCGCCTCTGGGCTTCATGCTCACTGAAGACTTCTGCTAAAAAAAACTGAGCGAGACTCAGAGAGCTGACTGTTACTGAGGCCTAAGTGTTGTTTGGTTTGTGAGTGGATTGTGCTGTTGAGTTTTAACTATCAATACAAAGTCAGGGCTGCATTAGGGTACGCAAGAACCGCAAGAATCTCTCTGACGACTTCCCCGGCTCAGGCTTTGTCCAATAAATTAAGAATAACACAGCCAGCTATGTGTGAATCAGTACTTCTTGTGCACCCCAGACCATTTTAGGTGAGGGAAAATAAAGTCCTTTCTCGAGGCCCAGAGTCGAGGAGAGCAACTAGATAATAAGCATCTGGTTTCATCCAGAGTTTCACAGCACACCTGAGCTGCAGTGTAGCACTGGTCCAAGTCTCTCGCCTCTCCTACACCAAATGCGCCCTTTTGGCTGCCAGTGTAGTTTGTCATTCAAATTGCATGAATCTGCTGCGGATTACCATGACGAGGAGGCAAGCAGCACTCCGGCTATACACTGTGGCCTCTTAAAAGCACCACTTGATGTTGTTTTCTCAGTGTGTGTGTGTGTGTGTGTGTGTGTGCGTGCATGTGCACTTGTGTGTGTGTGTGTGCCGGCTGTGCTCGTGTTAAGATGGCAACACTTGCCCCTTTAACCATCTCTGAGTCAACAATTGAGTCCACATGAGGCACTATTGGAGGAGCTCCCAGTGGTTTCCCAAGTTGCTGCCAGAGCTGGTGGAGACACACATACTTACGCACGCACTTGCCCAGACACGCACACACACACACACACTAAAGAACTAGCTGGTCTCAAGGACACTTGTGCGGTCTGAGATCTAGTCAACCACCCAAACAGACCGTTTTGGTCTTCCACTTCACTTTAGCATCCATGTCCAACAAGACAGCACTGGCACATTATCATCAACACTTAATCATTTCCTCTGAGCTAAATGATTTCTTTATGGTGCTCTGGAAACAGCAACCAGAGTCATGAATTGGGTTTTAATCTGGCAGAATGTCAAAAATGTGTCTTCAGCGAGGACATAGGCGCGCGCGCGCACACACACACACACACACACACAACCGTAATGGTACATACAGTAGTCGCATAATGAAATATGCTCCTGACAGGCTATGCACTCAAGTTTTGACTGTATTTATCCTTTAGCTTTTCTCAGACTCAAACATCTAATACGAGTGAACCTTGCTCAAACAGGTATTAATAATAAAACTGGAACTTAGTGTAAATATTTCTGCATCGGCCCCTCAAGTATAACGGCCTGTTTTATGTTTCATGCTTCAAATGCATGCCATGGCTGCTTCCTTTAGTGAATATTCAATTCATATCAGGATAAGCAGTCTGTTCTCAGGAGTACCATTAGAATACGATAAGTATTTAGCTTCAAGGAAAAACCCTTTTAAAAGAAGCCCTCGCTGTAATAGTAGCAGTAGCCACATATCTGAGAGAGGAAGACTCATTATTTGTTGCAGCTGGATGTGGCGAAGAACAATTTCAGGACAGATTTGGCATTCAGCGTTTATGGTCCCAGTGTTTCCTGTGAATCACATTGTTCAGTTCATCCACTGCATTAAATGCCGAAATGCTGAATTAACATCATTTAACATTGAAGAAAAATATGAGCATCTACATGGCTTAACTGCAACTTGGCTGTAACCCCTGTTTTCAAGGAAGAAATAACAGTCTGGAAAAGAATTAAGTACGAGTGGGAGTAAGAAACAGAGACGGACGTGTGTGAATGGGAAAAGAGGAGGGGGGGGGGGGGGGGGGGGGCAGTATTTTAATGCCTGGTGTCACCACGTAATGTCCTCACTACGACAAAATGCTGAACCAGAGAAACCGGAGAAGACTTTTATAAAATCCCCCTGCTGCCTCCAACATATCACTGGGATATTCCAAGAGCAAAACATATAAATCTGGGTCTTTCCACATCCAAGTCCCTCACACACGTACAAACACACACACACACTGAGACGAACCAAGTCCCTCAGGACCTATGACTGCAGTTTGAATACATACTGCACAATACCGGGCCCTTGTCGGAGCCGGCCTTGGCTGGGTTATATTGAGACTATAACAACATTCTTTTAGTAAGACAAGGTGTTGGTCCTCTTAAAATTGTCCTGTTACCAAGTTAAATTAAGAACCTTGTTTCATCTTTACTGCTGCGAGACTCAGCAGAATGAGTCAGACCTCTCAATTATTTGCAGGAGGGTTAAATCTGGACTACCCCTGATAATAGTTTAACACAGATGAGGGGGCCAGAGAATCCCATGGCCATTGTTTAGTTAGTTGTCTCCGCCGTGCGCCAGTTGCATTCCATAGGCATGCCATGATTTGTTTTTAATTTACTTTCTCTTCCCACAGCTTACATTTTCGCTCCATCTCTCATCTTGTTATGTGCTTGAGGAGCGTGCACAGACGGTTTGTGAATGAATGTGTGTCCTCGCAGAGTTATTTATTTGTTTCGGTCAACCACAAGCCGGAGAGCTGAAGAGGAACCGTCATTTTGCGTAAACAGTCACGAAACACTAGGGAGGGGAACAAGGAGGAGAGAGAGAGGGAGAGGGGAGCGGGGGGGGGGGGGATTGGAGGAACAAAAGAAAGACAGAGGTGTAGCATGTTTTGGGAAAGACAGCGACTCTCCTGCAGGGCCTGGGGGCACAGCGACGGCATGCGTGGCCTATTCCCCACCTGGAGCTTGTCGACAGGAATTTAATGCCGGCTCTAACGTCTGAACCGCACAGCAGGAAGAGGGGGAGGAGGGAGTTGTGGGATAGGAAATACTCTCCCCACCTTCTTCATGTCAAACACAAGTCTGTGTGTGACTGTGCTGTTGCTGCCACCTGAGGGACACATTAACATCCTCCCTGCTCCCCGCCAGCCTCATTCCCCTCCTCAAGTCACACGCATACACATACAGAGACACCATTACACAAATATAAACAGACTCTCTTTCACAAACTCACTGACTGTCTTTGTTGCCTGCCCCCGGGGTCAATTAGGTCGCAGGGCCAGGCCTGTCCCCATATGGAGTCTTTTGGTCCCACGCCCAGTTTGATTTCCCCTCTGCCTCGCTGATTAAATCAAGCTGGACATTTCTGTGGACGTTGGAGAGAAGGAGGGAGAGTAACAAGGGAGGTAGAGAGAAACTACAGCCAAACTTTAGCCAAGCAGCGACCCGCTGTTCCAGATAAGTCACACAGACTTGTCTTCCTCTTTCTCCGTCCATCTTTCCCTCCCTCGCCTCTATCCTTTCTTCCATTTCCTCAAGCATTCCGGGTTTGAAAAATGAATCAATGTATATGCTATATGACGCAGAGAAGCAAAAATGTCATTTGTAGAGGAAGGGAATAGCAAAGTCTTTAAAAAGGACATAAATCTAAATTAGCCTGAAGGACGTGGTGAGAGGACTCAGTAGTTGCTAACACATTCATGGTCACCAAGCTGGGCGAAGCAGCAGGGGTGCAAGAATGTAGGACAAAATTTGCCAGCTGGCTACAGACTGCAAGATGTTCAGAAAACTCCACTCAATGTCCAGTTCAATATGCCATCTTTGGTGGCTTGTCATTTTACGTTATGTTTATTGATGTTAAAATGTTTTTGAATTTCAAAATGAAGACAAGGGCAACTATAATGCTAACACGGAGATACTGTTGATAATCAATATAGGCAACTTCAAAAGGGATCCATCTACCGAGGTTTGTTTCTCTGTACAGTCCATCAGATGAGCCCGTTGTCAAGTCAGTGAGTGATGAGTCAGAAAGCTAGTTTTTTTTTGTGGGGATGTAGGAAAACAACAACAACAAGCCGGGCTAGCCCGGTATAGTGTGTCTAAGTTTGATGACATCATGACTCAGTGAGTAGGAGGTAAAGAGCAAAACAATAATCATTCATCCCCATCAACTTCTGGCACTCTTACATAACCCCTCATTGATCTTCCTTCCCACTTTCTGATAGCCACACTGGAATACGATTTTATTTTTTTTAAACAGGTAATGCTGTTAATGCACACATACCTAGATGTCTTGTCATCAAACATACACAGATCAAGAAAAGTGCATACAGATGTAAAACACAAATAATTAGCTCAGCAACATTAGGGATATTTGCAACACATGGGTATGTACTGTATTTTGAGTCTGTGTGTGTACTTGCAAAGAAAAGACAAAAATCTTAACAGCCTCTGTTGTCTGGCTTTTTTTTTTTTTTATTTACTCTGGAGGCCTCAAACCAATTTAGACACCAACCCCTTCCACCTCCTCACATACAGCCCCATGATGTTTAGATTAAATTGAGGGTGGGGGGGGTGGGGGGGGGGGTGGGGGGAATGGGAAGCAGTGTAAAGGAGAGAGAGAAAAAAAAGTTTCCTGAACATAGTAGAAAATTATTTTCTCTGGACAGTTTTAAGAGTCGACATCCTGTGCTGGAGTTCTCTAATCATCACCAGCGCAATTTACAATCAGAACACACAGCAAGCCAGTTCAGACCAGCTCATCTGTTGACTTTGGCATCAGCTGAGCTCCATGTCCTGCTCTGTGTGTGTGTGTGTGTGTGTGTGTGTGTGTGTGTGTGTGTGTGTGTGTGTGTGTGTGTGTGTGTGTGTGTGGGGTGTGTGTGCGCACGCTGTTGCCATTTGAGACTTGGGTGACTCGGCACTGGGCCCTGACAAGGGTGGGGTGAACGTCTGTGGGGCTGAGGTGACCGCACACATGCACATGTTCCCTCTCTCTTTCACATACACATTTGCACGCTGTGCATTTTTGCACAAAGGCACACACCATAAAACGTCGACTGAACAAACATGGATCTGCACTTGAGCACACATGCTTGCATAAGTAATATTTGGGCATAACTGTGCACTTGATAAACACAGATATGCAAGCCACCAGGAGACTATTGCAACACACACGGCCTCAAAAACAATTTAGACATATGTATTCCCACAAAAACTCCCACACACACATATATAGTTCAACACATACATCACGAAAAAAATTGCTCCCCTCCAAAAACAATCATTCAGTGTGGCCGTGGTTCACAACACAGCCCTGTACATCTGTGTGTATGTGTGTGCATGAGTGTGTCACACTCAGGATGCTCTCCCACCCACAGTTCCCTTGGCTGGCCTCCACCTAGCCCAGGCCCAGTGCGGTGCTGCTGCCTTGCCGCAGGGCTGAACACAGCTCACTGTGTGTCTGCCCCCTCACAGCCCCAGACTGTCCCGACCAATGTGCTTCTGATTAGGTGGCTTAATTACAGCTGTAAAAACAATGTTGATATAAGCCTCAAAATTGCAGTGTGTCAGATACTATTAGCCAACCTTGGACTCCGGCCATTGTTATCCAACTCTTCCAGCGACCCTCCCTCCCTCTCCCCCCCACCCTCTGGCTCCTCCCATGCTTTTCCTCACCCTTTTTCCTCTCCCCTTCCCATTTTCTTCGCTCTTTCATGTCCCAGGCTGCAACACAGGCCGCAACAGAGGCCAAATGGCCTGCAAATAAACAGCAGTGGTGTGCCCATTGACCTTGACACCGCCAGGAAAGTGAGAGAAACCTCTCTGGTAAACCAACATGTTGGAAACACGTGACAGTAAAAGGAAGAAATAGAGAGAACCTCCACTTTAGTTGATCAGGTGTGAATTACACTTTATTTGTTTAGTTGGCTCTTTGATGGGGTGCTTGAACTTTTTTTTAGTGGTCTGTGGTTGTTCAAAATAAGGGCTCTGGCTCTGCAGCAGAGTAAGAAGATATTCTATTAGCAAACATTGCAAGGCAGCGAAGGCTTCCAGAGAGGGGAGGTCAGACAGTCTGGGACAGGACACAGGCCTGTGTGTTGTGCTCTCTTTGTGTTTCAGTGACAGTGACTAAGGAGCGGGAGTGCAAAGTATGCCAGAAGTCTGGTCCAGGGAAAACTCTGCAACACCGTTGGAGTGGAGGCAAGTAAGAAAAGCAAAGTAAAGACCTCAAGTATGCAAATCCTGGGTGGTCCCATCTTTGGACTGGTCTAAGAGAAAGTCCCCTTCTTTCGTCTGTCTCCGTCCTTGAGGCAACTTCAATATCCACTCTCCTGAGAACCAGGTGTTGTGGATGAACGGCAGACATTCATCAGGCTCACTTACAGCTAATCAGCTGAGTTAAGACAACAGGCAGTGGAGAAACCAAAGGGAGTGAGTAACTTGACAAAAAGGCGGTGGAGTGAAGGGAGGGACATGCCAAGGGCGTGTTTCCAAACCCTGCGGGCCTCCATGGTGGCCTGCCTTAGCCCTGTGGCCTTCTCACTCGCTGGCACTTCAAGGTTTCCCAAATGTGTAGTGCCAAGGCCCCAAATTCACATTGGTATAAAGAGCAAGACACTGACATAAAAACGAAGAAGCACACTACCCAGGCCTGTATCGATTCTTGTGGACCAGGCAGGGTGTGTCTCTGCACTTCCCAGCCTTGAAAGGCCGTCTTGTCACTAAAGGTGGAGGCATACAGTATGCCATCGTTTGAATAATTGATGACCGATTCCTAAGTAATCAGTGTCCTCACAAGACAATGCATTCCCTCTCTCCCTGGTGGAGAGAAAGAGCTCGGCCTGTTTTTGTCCCGATGCCTTTAGAAGCAAAAGGTAAAAGCTTTAATGCACTGAAGCCACTGGAAGTGCTCCCTCTGAAGGACTCCCCCTGGAATCAGCTGGGATGGTGTGTCTCTCCTTATGAGGGGGCCTATCTGAGTGGCCTTCCAGTAAAGGGAGGGAGAGAGAGAGAAAGAGAGAGAGAGAAATTAGGAGAGGAAGATAGAGTTATTGAGTGAACGAGTGTGTCGGAACAGGAAGGCATGTGAATGCATTTAGATGTGTGAGTGCACGCTCATGTGTATGTGCTGCAAAATGTATACTAAGTATGAAGTCTGTTTAGGTGGTGCACATAAAAGTATTTGTGCTCATGTACAAGAATGTCTTCATAAGTGCCTGGGTGTGTGTGTGTGTGTGTGTGTGTGTGTGTCCTGGAATGTACAGCCCCTTACTCTAAACAGGAAAGGAGTACAGTTAATAGCATCACCACCCTTTCCCCTCGTACAGAACGGTGGCTAGACCAAACGAACCGTGAGCCAATTTGTCCCTGAACCGTTTTTTTACAGTAATATCCCACACAACCTCTAGTTCCCCCCAAATTGTCTGTCTACAAAGCACCTTGCAGGAGTCATGAAAACATCCCCATCAATATCTCTGCAAACGATTTGCCTGCCATATCTTCAAGATATGTGAACGTGGCAACAGGAAACAGAAGAAGCAGAGAGTTGTGGGAAGGACGAGCCAATAACTCTACCACTGCTTATCTCGACAATGGCAGGTAATTAGTGATTTGGTGTGTTGTTTCTTCAGAAGAGCCGGGCCGTGAGGTCTCTCTCACTGGGCCTGTGAGCATTCACCATGTGGGCTCCTTGTGATACAAAGACACTTCTATCCACACACACACACACACACACACATACATAGAGCTACGCTGTGACTCCTAAGAACCACACATAAGGACATGTACAATGTAACCACTGTATTTGTCTTGTTTAAGTGCACTGAAGAAATATTATTGAATTCATGGTTTTACAAACTCCTGCATGAATCCACTTTAGTAAATCCCCCAGACAGCGTTTTTTCTCTGTATTCCATGATTCACTTGTAAGGTTGGTTATCAAAACTGCATATTTTTGTGGGACCAGAATGTATGTGTAACACAGAGTATCAAAAACTGTCCGGAAGCTGGAATCAAATGTTTGCTGAGATTCGTATAAGTCCTCTGATCACATAGTTTTCAGGTTAATTGTTTAATAATGCCAATAATTTGATCGTTCCAGCTTCACAAACGTGATAATTCTTGTTTTACATTATAGTGTATTTGTTGAAAAAAAGAGACATCTGAAGGTGTCGCCTTGGGCTTTGGGAAATTGAGATGGGCATTTTCTAACTATTTTCTGATGTTTAAAAAAAACAACTATTAATCAAGAATATCTGAAAGATGAATCTGTAATAAAATGAATCAATTACTGCAGCCTTATATTGCTTTGGTATCAGTATCAGTTACTTATTATGTTGTTTATTCCTACTGTTAAGTTTTGATCTAATGTGAGTGAACTGGTCTTGTCTTTAACTTGTTTTAACGATTGACGATACAATTGTATTATTTTGTTTAGATGATTTTTAGCTATAATAGTTGTTTTTTAACAAAAGAAAACATCAACTCTGGGTCAAACCATAGCTCATGACTGTGGTGAGGTAAATGTAATTGCATTACAGTGAGAAAGTGCACACACAGTTCCATTTCATCTGCTGAAATGTTTGTAGGAAAGCAGTGAGATCATTTCAATATCAAAGGCACATGTTTGCTTAATTTGCATTAAACAGGGGAGGGTGGAAGCACATTTGGAGCTAAAAGGAGGTCCTTACCCCAATCAATCAAGACATGTTACTTGTACAAAAATCACATAATAAAAAATGCACAAATATCATAACTTCTCAAAAATATCCAATTACGATTTCTTTTCATCCCATAGCACATGCCTCTACCGTTTTCATTATGTTGTTGGCAGCAAAGTGAAACGTTGTTTAATATTTAGTGATGAAACAGGCAAGAAACTCTCTCCTCTAACGCGTGCTACAGAAACAAAATTAAAGAGACGGTGAGACTCTCAGAGAAATATGCTGAAAGTGTCAATGCTGCTGCTTGAATATGGCAAAAAATTGCTTATTTTCAGATTCAGCCACATCAAGCAGTTTTTTTTCCCCTGGCTGTTTGTGAAAGAGTTTGCATATTCATGGCCCGCCTGTTTTGAGAACCTGTCACTGAGCCTGTTATGTAGCTCTCCCTGCCTTCCTGTTCAGGATGGCTTCAGAGGCAAAAACACTCCATCAGACTTAACACTGTCCAGCTGACACAGTCAGACAGTAAAACTGACAGCCAATGGAGTCTGGCCTAGCAAATGAACCGGACATAATAAACCACTGGCACAGGGGTCACCTTCTGTCACTGGCTACGTATCCACACATTCTCATTCTCTCTCTCACATTCTCACACACACATATATAGAAAAGCACATATACACATCAAAAGGACAATGCGCCCTACATCCTATTGCTATTAAATACCCATACACTCTCACACGCAGTTACAGACCATCATTACATTACATTACATTACAGTCATTTAGCAGACGCTTTTATCCAAAGCGACTTACAATAAGTGTATTCAACATCGGTTTTCGAGAGAACAACTAGTCACCAGAAGTAATAAGTGCATGTCCCTACCTCAAACAAGCATCTAAGAGCATAAACCAGAGCCAACGTACAGTGCAGAAACAAAGGAATGCAATAAGTGCCACAAGCTAATATAAAAACAATAAGTGCAATAAGCTAGTATGAATACAGTAGATGCTAGGTAAGTGCTAAGCGGAAGGGTAGGCCTTCTTGAAGAGGTGAGTTTTCAGCCTGCGCCGAAAGATGGGCAGCGACTCTGCCGTCCTGACGTCAGTGGGGAGTTCATTCCACCACTGTGGGGCCAGGACAGAAAACAGCCGCGACCGGGTCGATCGGCCGCAGGGACCTCTGAGCAACCAGTTGCCCCGAGGTAGCACCATCACTTGCATCCTCCCACTTCTCTCCTTTGGCTGGGTTAAATCCAGCAAAACCCCAGCCTTGTGTTTGACCTGCCTCCCACCTCAGCTGTAAAAGAGCGAGTGCAAGGAGGAGCTGGTGAGCAGCGGGCTTCCCACTTCTCAGACAAGAGCAACTATGGATTTCTGACTTAAACTTGGTTAGTTAGAAGGTCAATATAATATTGAAATGCATGGGAATAATTCCCCTCCTGCATGGACAGCTAGCTTCATAAATCTGAAGGATTAATAAAACAACTGGGTGAGTGTTTTTTGCTGCTATGGACGTTCTCACTGACAGTTTATCCCCTCACGGCTCTGTGAAACAGAATAGGTGTTCGATGGGAGGTATATCAGCATGGCTAACACTCTTCATGTTCAAATCATCCTCTGGCAACATTGTATGTGCATACAGTAGGTGTTTGTGTTGCTGTGCATGTAGGTATATATATTTTTTTTTTATTTCCATGTGAAAATAGTATGGTGGAAGTGGTGGTGTGTGTATCAATCCAGCTTCCTCCTCCCACGCTATATGACTGTGTTCCCCCCTCCTCCAAACCCTTCCCTCTGCTGCACAGCCTCTGTACACGGAGAGCTCTGCACAGTCCCCATGGAATCTCCCGTGTCAGTACATTACCTTATAAGTGGAGGCATTGACTGTGGGGACTCTTTGATACACACTCAAATACAGTACAAACACAATTGATCTTCAGCGGAGCATTGGAGGGGGTGATGCTGAAGAAAGATCTACACACGTATAAGAGATCACACAGGCCTTCTTGTGGAATAAGAACTGTGTGAGCAAGAAGGAACAAAACGCTTCTTTGATAAGGATGTGACAAGGAGCAATCTTTCCCTGGAGCCAGCCGCTGAGCACTGAACACTATCAGCAAACTGGGAAAGGCTCAGAGTGCCACAGTAAAAATGTAATATCATCCTATCCGTGCAGCCTCACATTGGGCATAATTCAACTGGCTGTATTAATTATACATTTCTTTTTCTTTTTGCATGAGCAGATTTTCCCCTCGGAGATGCTAAAATAATGACTCCATCTTTTGACAACATTTGCAGCTCAATTAAAAAGTGTTTATGTCAATCTTCCCCTGTGTGGGCGCTACCGGTTCACCATGTACACTGCAGTAGGGGGATGTTGTCATCTGCTAGCCATGAAGTGTCAGAGACCTCAGGTTGTCCTGACAATACACATGGGTCAAACTTCAGCGCTGACTTTCTTCTCAAGGCAAAATAAATGTTCCATCCAACATTTGCACTTATTGGTGAAAAGGAATTATTTGCTCGTTTTATGTTTTTTCAGTCAATGAAGAAAACATGCAAAAATCAGCGACCGACTAATCAATTCCTCCTGCATTTATATTTAAAATTGTTGAAGAGAGGGGCGTTTGTTCGGTTCAAATAAATACTTTCTCTTAGATGTGGATGCGAGCTCGGAGAGCAGTCAATGATATGTTTGAAATAAAAATAAATGAATTGACGTGTTTTTGCTCTCAGTGAGAAGAGAGCCCTAATTAGAGTGATCACAGATGCCAAGACCAAACACTTCAAACAAAGGCAGCTTGTTCTTTCATACATGAACTAAAAAAACCTTTAAAGATATTCTCTTTAAAGACAAAACTAAACAAAGAGACTGACAGAAAGAAAAAGTGGAATTATGTTATATGGTGAAGAAAGTCTGAACTGAACAATCAAAACCTATTTGCTATCTTTCTGGGAAATAGTCACAATTACATAATTTGTAAGTGTAAAAGCTGAGGAATTTAGAAAATGACCAACAATAATTTGCTGTAATTGTGGGTCTCCCCTCGCACTACTTACTCCGCAGCCTCACACTACTGTCATAGTTGCCTTAGCTGTCCATATTTAGATGAGTTGTGAATATAAACAAGTGAGTGAGTGAAAAGTCCTTCTGAGTCTATTTAAACGCTCCCCCGCAGGCAACAGTATTTACAAGGAAACGGTTATCATTTAGTCTCTGTTGCGGATCAAAATGTCAAGCTCCACAGAGAATCTCAGCAGTGCTGTTAGGGCCAAAAGTGCAGTTTTAGAGCCCCAGGATCTGAAAGAAAAAAATGATTTACAAATGCCCAAATATGTCTAATTGACCTGAAATATAGCCTCTTTGAAATCAATACCAAGAGCGAAAAGAATATCCTTGAAGGAACATTTCAGAAGATCACACCGTAGTCTTTCGGAGCAGCATTATGAAGTATGCAAGAATTATGAAAACAATCAAGAAGTCACGAAAGGTCATGTGAATTAATATTGCAGTGTTCGCAGCAAATTAAGAGAGAGTGAGGAGCAGCGTTCCTTCACCTAGCAGACCAGTGTAATAGTACACTGAGCGCTACTGTAGATTATATGAATATTCTGTGGACGTGAAAGCCCTTTGTGAGTGAATTTACACATAATGTATTCCCTCTGTATTTGTTTATAGTGTGTGTTTAGTGGAGTAAATCAATAGGCAGTATTCCCAGCCTTGATTGGATTCGCAATTAGCCTGAGACTCCTTGACAGTGGGTATGTTAGATTCAGCACAGCCAACCAACCTGATTGTCTTTCCCTCACACCTACCGCCACTCCACGGCATCCTCTCTGCTGTCTAGGTGCCTCGTTGGTAACGGTGAGGACTGGAGGGAAGTTCGTCCTGTGTGGCGGGCTGGCCGTGACAGCTCCGAGATGCTCTCTGACCTGAGAGGAAGGGAAAACAACATCAATGGTAATTCCCCTTCAAACACATTAACTGGGATGAACTGGGTCCCACCGAGCCCCTCTGAGTGGACTCGCATTGATCGCAGAAATCCATGAATAAATTTAGCACTAATTGATTTTTTTTCCTCCTTAGAAAATAAATCTCTAATTCTGAGCAGAGGCAGTGAATGTAGCAGATTGTGCAACCACCTTGCTTTTTTTTTTTTTTTTAATCTGTAGGAAATACATCTCGAGAACTGACTTAACGAGCTACAAAAATATTCAGTGTCCTCTCATACCATCTGATCCCGGACGCCTGTTGTTTTCAGTGCAGCCACGGAGTTTTATCATTTTGTGACAAGAGTTAGTAAAAAAAAGTCCATCTTGAGCTCAGTTGCTAAACAAACAAAGACAATGCATTGTGGTGGATTGCTGAAGTAACAAGCCAAGAAATTAACCCATTAGGTCCTCTGGATTTCAGCTACCTTTTAATTGCTTTCAGTGGGGATTGAAGTTATAGTTGGACTGGAAATGGTGTCACATATGCATTTACAGGCGTTCCGTAAGCCTTCGACCCTGCCAGTTGGAAGAGTGATGCCATCAATTTCAGGAGAAAGCATTTACAAAATATTTTAAGCATACAGTAAGTGTTAATTCTGCACTGGGTTCACAGAGTGGAAGAAGATGTTGAAAACGAAGGTGAACTGCCAATTGCTCAATTCAAATCGATAGAAGGAAACCGGTTTAAGATCAGTGAACATCTCTATATTACAAAAGGGGAAGCTAAAGGAAATTCCCTTACTGTTTTTGACTAAAAACAGAACAAAAAAATTGTCTATTTAGAAGAATATTTTACAATAAAAATCACCCAAAAATTCGAGACTAAATAAAACAAGTATTCTCAGTATCATAAACTATAAGTATCTCATTAAGCTATATTTTGAAAGACAAGCTACTTAGCCTAAGGACAGCCGTAGTTTTTAAGCACAGCACTTATTTTAGTCAGAGTGGAAAAACTCTGGAGCAAGCCGTTCAGAGTTTAATCAATGAATCCTAAAGTTCAGGTTGATCTTTTAGTCCGATGCTTACAGTTATTTATTTTATATCACATCTTTTTTTTCCCCTTTGCTTTTCAGATTTGTTGCTAAAGATGAACTCACTACTCAGTAAAATAGCATATCTTTGTTTGATGCAAAAACGTGGACGCTTGCTTTTATGCTGTGACAAAATCAGACCATGAATTGAAATATTTAATCTGTAATAGTAGTAGATAATAATAATAGTGGTCAGATTTACCACATTATATATATATATATATATATTTAGCAGATTTTATTGTTCATTTCAAGTTGTCAATTGAATGCTTATTCTTAGTAATGATTGAGGAGTCTTGATTTGAGAAGTTGTAGATTCAGGTATCATACTGCCACCTACTGGTTGAGACTTTTTTCAGAGACGTTCAGTTAGTCAGAAAGAACTTAAATGAGTTCCACATGATTAATATTATTCAGTGATTTCAGGAAGGACAACTTCTACTCCAATGACATCTACGGAAATTATATATTACATTTAGTTTTACTTCAAATGATGGATAATATCATCAGACATCTGCATTAACTGGGAGAGGAAATGTCCCATGGGTGCCCTGACTAAACATTGTGCCCTGGGTCTTTTAAAGCACATGTAGCTGAAGATGTGATCATGGTCTATGAAGACTCCTTTCACTGACAAACCTTAACTGCTCAGTCGTGCAAATAAAAATAAAAATGTTCCAGAAAAGTTCCATTTTATTTGATGGATGGGTTGTACGTGTAATGGCTGGGCATTACCTCTGCAAATAAACCAGACTTGACATTGCCCTGCGCAGGAACATCTGGGACGCCCCAGAGACAGGATCAAAGGCCCTGCGCGTCCTTGGACTCTATCTGTGCCAAACATACAGAGCAAGCTCAAGAACGGGTATCCAGCGCATTTCAGTCATCATCATCTGTACTGGCTGCGTTTGTTAGTAATCAGCTATTTCTGTTTCATTTGTTACAGTCGTATTCCTCAGTGTTTTCGTCATGGTAACAGCAGGAGCTGAATGCAGCGCAGCTAGAAAATACAGTAAATCAGTTTATGAGCTTATTATCCCACAACAAAATGATATATTTAGCTAAGTGGAAACATGAACGTGATGTTGAAAATCAAGTAGACTGATTGATCTTTCTAGCACTTTCCAACTGACACGTCAGACTGAAGAGCATATCAACGCGGCTCTCATCTGCACTATACTATGGGGGGCTGGCAGTGCTACAACACAATCCACATTACGTGGGCCTTGTTTGGAGAGAGCCAGCCAACTGCATAACCTTAATTAGTCAAGCTGTATTCATTCAAGTGATTACAATGGCCTGCACAGTAGTGAAGAGAAGCATCTGTCACTAAAACTCAAATGATTTCTCAATCTTTCCACTCAGTAAAATACATTCATCGTAGGTGTTTCAGTGTAGAACACATTCCGATAAGTATTTTGTGGCAAAAATGAAATACAATTTTGTTGAGGCATGTCGCTAAAACTGATTTTCTTTATTGATGTTTAGTTGTTTTATTTATTGATTGTTTATTCTACAAAATGTTTGAAAAAAAGTGAAATTATATGTCAATCTTTCCACTCAGTAAATTACATTTATCGTAGCTGTATCAGTATAGAACACATTCTGACAATTATTCTGTGCCAAAAATAAAATACAATCTTGTCTAGGCATGTCACTAAATATTATTTTCTTTATTTTTTCTTTATTGATTGTTTAGTCTACAAAATGTTTGGAAAAAAAGTAATAAACGCCCAAAACAAGTCTTGAATTGCTTGTTTTAGTCCCAATAGTGCAAATATGAAATATCAAGTGTATAATAATCTAAAACAGAGAAAAACAGCAAATCCTCACATTTAAGAGGCTTGAACAAGCAAATATTTTAATCTTTTCATGTTCAGATACTTACTCAATAACAAGGTTATTACAATTGTTGGCGATTTACTATTTATGTTGATTAACTAATAAATACATTTGTTATTTTTTTAGCACTAATTTTGTCCACTATAACTTCACATTCACAATGCACAGCAGTTCTGCCATGGCAAAAGAAAAGACAAAATGAGCTTTATCTGGGATTACTTTTTTTCCCAGGTGCATGAGTTTCATTGTGTTTGCCATTTCTAAAACTCCCCAAGGCTGTGCATCTGCTGCTCTCCAGCCTGCACAACTGGGGGGGAAAGCAGGATGTCACTTTTATGAACTATCAGCTGTGGAAAAGAGAGAAAATGACGCAATCAACAGAGAAGTGGTTTTGGGTGGTGAAGCAGGGGCCTTTCAAGGGGCAGGTTGCAGGGATCGCCTGCACCTCGGCAGATGTGCCTTGGTGTCACTCCACATCCGCAGCCGAATGAATCACCCAACAGATGTTTAACGTCAAGGCCAGGCTGTCACGCCAGCCAAACACGCACATGCAAACACCAGCCATGCAAAGATATGCATACACACAGTACAATTTATTACTACATTAGGAAGTGGCTCCACAAGGGGTCAGACCAAGGCGCTGATGTTCCCCCTTGATGTGACTTTGACAAAAAACTAAAAACAGAGATTTCCCTAAACCTACAGAGACATTTTGTAAGGTGGAAAAAAACGCTGTGATTTGCACTAAATACACACAATGCACTGACTGAAATATAGTTCGGCTCAAACTCACTCAGCCTTATGACATGTTTCTACAGAATAATGTATTTTCAGACAATCTTTTTGATCTGTGTCTTGTAGCATACGAACCCAACCTGTCAATATTGAAAGATAGAAGTTGGGTTTTTTTTATAACTCTACCAACATCCTCCCACTCCATTTTTTTTTCCTTTGTGCGACCTGTCATGATAGAATAAAGATATTTTGTCAAAACAAATTTCCACCAGCATACTACACACGTTTGTTTTTAAATAATGTTTTTGGGTTTGTTTCAGGAGTTGTTTTGGGGTTGGGGATGACGAATAAACTGTTAACGTTATAAAACAGATGCTTTCCACCTTTGTAACGTCGCACAAATGTATGATGTAACAAAACACATTTCCACATGTGAGGTTACTGACGAATGGCAGAATTACGGTTAATAAGACTACGTATTTAATTTCATATATTCACAACAAATTATTTTTTTCTCCAGAACAGGTCCCATACCCACTGTCATTTAAGGTGAACAATAACTCAAGGATTGGACTGATCTTGAAAATCAATAATTATGTGTGCCATGGATGCATTTTTAAAAAAAAGTGTGCCTTGGTAGCAAGAACATTGAGAGTCGCTGTGTTAGAAAAGAGCAATTGAAGGTAAGGAGCTTTTAAGAAAGTGTTGCTGGATCTTTGAGAACATTCTTGAGGCCCTTTTCCCCTCTTTTGGAGAAACCCAGGCAGATAAAAGGAAACACTCGGGTGGATTAAAGTGTTCAGAATGTATCAGCATCAAACCACTCGAGTTTTTGCCCTCTACATTTTTCAAACACAGTCAATAGATCTAAATATTTTACTGTGCCCTGGCCGATTTATTGTTTGATGTTTAAAAACTTGTGTGGAATGAAAGAAAATTCATTAAAGAAGATGGCCCCAGAACGAGGCCCTACAATCAGCTTTGAAAGTCTAGTTTAACTGGTATATTGATCATTCTCTTTCTTCTGTGACAAAGGCCACCAGGGACGCTGGAGGTGTCGGTGGATGAAGGCGCGCTGCCAATAACACCAGACGTGTGTGTATGCACTGTAGGTGAAGCTGGGAATAACACTACTGACACCGAAAAAATCCAATAACTCGAGAATGACCAAACAACATCACACATTTGATTTCTTGCTGGTCAAACGTAGATTCAGTGTGGTTTGGAGCAATGTGCACTTGATGGTTTTGATTTTTTGAAATACATGATAGATGAGACCACACTATTCGTGAACTTAATTATACAGCTTTGAGGGGCCACTGGTGATGGAAAAGTGTTTCTCTGTTTCATTGAGCATCCCTAAATTCATTAAGGACTTTAATCTGATCACAAGAAATGCCTTGTGTCCCGTCATAATGTAGAAGGAGCTGTGCCATTTATTGACTATTGAATGTTCTTCTCAAGAAAAACTGATTCAAATTCACAAATTAAAACCATCATAAAAGTAATGTACTGACATCAACCAATTAGCAAATTTAACATTGTGTTTCTTTTGTTATATATTGCCTTTATACTGTATAATGCAACACAAAATAATGTCTGCTTTTCAGGTTTGGCATGAGCAATTGTGTTCGTCCCTCGTTTTGCACAAAATAACTCCCTTTTAAAAACTGAATCAGTTTTTGGCACCGCTGTGATACAACATGGCCAGTCTAAATAAAAATGCACGTCTTCTTTTTCCAACCATCAGTTACTGATTTCCAACCCATCTGTTTTCCTGCTCCGACCGTAGCTCTGATCACAATGTCTGTGTGCCTCAGTGCACCAACAACTGCTGTAAGACTAGAACTCCCGCAATCTAAACTGGACTAAACCACTGATGTCCACTTAATGGGTAGATTTCTCCACTTGCGTTTGCTGACCACTGTATTCAGCAGCGTTTATCTCAATCTCACTCTGTTTTCCACAATCTCTTGCATTTGTCTTCCTCCGCCTTATCAACCATGACGTTATTGAGTGGAATTACCATTCTGCAGCTGAATCAGCACCTCAGTAAATATGGAGTAAATAAATACATTGACCGGAGGTGAAGCAGGTCCTTACATTCAAATGCATGCAGACCTGCTGGGCCGGCAACTCCCAAGACCAAGTCAAGCCGCTCATTTACCGGAGATGCTAGTTTCTTCCATGGCACGTGTAGGAACTGAATAAAGAGCAGAGTTTGAGGAATGTCAGTATCTCCATCATTAGCAACATATTTGTCACAGCAAAAGCAGGTAGTTAAAGTATATGATAGATGGCGCTGACTCTTAACGATATTATGAACTACTGAGCTGTTGGCAAATTTAAGAGTAGCCGACAGGGAAATAAACATTGATGAATTCCCTTCCTGCACTCCTGCTCCTGAGCACACATTGCTTTGACATTTCTACCTGAAAGTTGCAACGTACTGGATTCAGAGCATTAATATACCAGCAAACAACGATTTGCTATGTAAAGATAGAGTTGAGTAATGTCTACCGGAGCAGAGAATGGAGTCGCTCACCCTCAAAGCAATCACCCTCCCTTCGGTTACCCCCCCCCCCCCCCCCGGTAAACACTGTTAGCACTGTAGCACCGCTAGCTGCGAGCCACCGGCTAAGCCATCACCATGTTAAGAGCTGTTGATAGGCAATAGAAATGCTCCTTGTAAATTATTAAGTAGCAAACAGCTGTTTCAAGGTATGTCGTATTTTCTACATTCTTCATGTTAGATGTTACCTGCAAAAGCACTTGATTGAAGTATGATGGACGCTTGGGTTGCAAGACTAGGGGCGAGTTTCCAAGGCAACACGTTCACCGGGTGGTATTAGTTCATCAGCAGGAGCAGTGCTTGTGTCTTTTTATTACCACCTTCACAAATTTCTCTAATTAGTTGCCAACCCTGGCTGGTATTAATCTATACCCTCAACTGTTCAACTTGCATGCCTTCTCCTAAGTTTTATCAGAGACATTTACCAGAAACGCTCAAGTTTGGAGAGTGAAAATATTGACACAAAAACCAAAAACATTAATGGCAGAATCATCACTCTACAGTCCCAATTTGAATGATTCACTGTGATAAAGGGTTTTTCATCCCAGATTTTACACGTGTGCCCTGATTTATTTATAATTACATTAGGTAGTTTTAAAGACGTACGAACTGTGTTGCCCATTTTCAAATAAAACTAGTCAAATTCATTATTAGTGAATAATCTTTTTATTGCCTCAGTGAAAATGTCTATCAGCACTTCTGTCCAAGTGTGTAACTCTCCTTTGAAAAGACACAGGACACAGCAGGAGGGGAGATGTGATGTTCTCTCTTTTTATTGACTGACATGGCTGATGAGGGCCCATCCTGCACTTTGGCAGGAGGGTAGGCAAGCATGCGGAGGTGGCGCCCACCAGGGTGCAAGGAGGGGACGACATGGTCGTCCTTCATAGATATTCCATGCATGGCTTTACCCTCAGCTGCCCTGTCAAGGTCTGTGTATGCCCCTCTGAGGGGGCTGAGACAGGGTCATGGATGACACCCGCCTCTATGCCAGACGTGACAGCACAGCTGGGCCGCTTAATGACAGAGGGGCCTGGCCCAGCACACACCTGCCCATCCTGGGCAGGGCAGGCGACCTCACGGGGAGAAAGAAGAGACGCTGCCACGTTCGATGGGCAGATGTTCTGGAGGGGAGACAGCAGAGACAGCTGCACTACAGGGACCCCTCCGTTTCTCTCCTCTCTCCATAATTGAAAATCATGTAAAAGGTCAATTGTGTGATACTGGCTGTCCCTCTCTGCAAGTTGTTCCTTTCAGCCAGAACATGACAAAAACAACACTGACTGGATGACAGCTTTTGCCACAATTACTGCCTATTTAGCTATGGATGTCCATGTAATGACGATATCTGTAAACATTCCCAGTGAATAAATCTCCATATACAAAGAGGTGTGGACCATCTGTTGGAGGCCATGGATAGGGGTCCCAGAGAGAAATCTAATCATTGGGTACATTACACAGACACTGTTATGACATTTGGACTCCAAATGAAGGAGGACTGTAAGCGGGGGATGTAAATAAATCTAATTTCAAACTCTGTCAACATTTGCTGAATAGCAGGCCAGCAGCATCTGTGTAAAGAGTCCACTGTGGTACGGGGGCGTCAGTGCCTGTCCTGAATATCGACAGAGAGTGACCCTTTTTCTGGGGTTCACTCTGATGAGAAGTGGCAAGGTTCTAACCTCCACAGAATTGCTCTCCGTTTGTGGCCGCCTTAAACAGAACCAGCCACAGAACTGTCACACACCATCAGCCTCTCTGGAATTCAGCAGAGATTTCTAGACCTTCATAAACAGATTAATGATCAAAATAGACAATGCCCACTCATCAAGTAACACCAAACAGGGAAATAAGATCAACTTTAGCCGCTTTTGCAAGAAATATGGTGTTTGACTTGAAGTAATAGAACCGCAGCAATATATTTGAGAAGTTTCTTTTTACTTGACCTAGATACATGTAGGTTTTATGGGAACTGGAGATGGTACAAAATGTGTAGATTCTCAGACTGGGAAGCGCAGTTTTTTAAGTGTGTGTGTCAGTGTTGGACAAAGAATGTGCCATCTCATCCCACATATATTTCAATAATTCAAGTTTGAAAAAGCCGTTACTTTTAATGAGGAACATGTTCGGGCTCACCCACAAACATGTGGTTTTGAGGGAACTCTAACAAAAACAAGTGCTGTGACTTGAGTTCCAGCACAAACAGGAAGGAAACAATATATTCCATAAACTCCCCCAAATGAGAACGTTATCAATAACACTTGTGTCTGGAGGAAAAACAAAATGAAGCTCTTCAAGATGCATGTTTCTGGTTTGACTGACCCTAGCCCTGTGCCAATAACAATGTTATCCGCAATCACGATCAAAACCACACACCCTTGGCACGGCACACTGTCACAAATTATGTTTTTATTCTGATCAAATGCAACAGCTTCCTGTCTAGTGCTGTTTTCTCTTACTGTCCATTTTATTATCTTGAACCAAATACCAACTAAGGGAAGCTGTTTTTACTGCAGATAGGATATAGTAACATATCTGAATTGTTGGATGTTGCAGATCCTCATCCAGGAAACAATGACTATGACCTCAGAACCAGTGTTCCCATCAATTACCCAGAATGTGGCGGCCAGCCAGAGTCTATATTGTCCCACCACAGTTTCATAATGAACTGGAAATATGTTTACACTTCTCAAAAGGCGGGCTGGCTTGAAACATGGACCCGGTCTCATTCAATATGCTTTGTGGGTGTGACTGTTCACACTTATACGACCGATATTCTAATTAATAAATGATTGACTGTAGCACAGTGTAAAAATACTCTGTTACAAGTAAAAGTCCTGCCTTCAAAGTTCTACTTAAGGTAAAGTACAAAAGTATACTTATTATGCAGACTGGCCCATTATATATATGTATATATATATATATTACCAGCTGCAATATTACAGTGATGAACACATTAATGTATCAATAATTGTAATCCAATGATTAATATATTAATCATTGGATTACAAGGTGGAGCTCATTTTAACTATATACTATAGTTAATAATTAGGCTATATACAATTTAAGTCTGTGATTGATTTATATTTTGTATTTAGAATCTGCATAGCCTAACTAGTAAAAAAAAAAGCCAATAATAAATGTAGTTTTAAGTTAACAGTATTTCCCTCTAAGATGTAGTCAACTAAATGTGTAAACTTACAATACACTTTACTTACAAGTAAAGTGCAAGAACCTCAAAATTGTACTTAAATACAGTATTGACGAGTCTGAATGCACTTAGTTACATTCAACCACTGCTAGAACAAGCAAACAACAATCTGGTGCACTTTGAGAGCTAACTCAAGATGCATTTAACATAGTTTCACAAAATCCTGTGGAAAACACTGCAGAACTTTAAAGAAACAAACACTATCTGCTCACTAAACCCAATGAAACTCTGTTTTACACATTGTTATTCCATCATAGACTTTACTAGGGTTGCCACCTGAAAGTAGATGAGTCGCATCATGCGTTGGTGTCTGTCATTTATTTTGTTTGTTTTGTTTGCAGAGCTTTGAGCTCTTGTAAACAATTAAATCATCACAAATTGACTGTAAAGATATGAATGGTAATGACAAAGCGAAAAAAAGTATCACCCGAAAAGCACGGTAAACAAGACGGGGTCCGTGTTTTAAATCTGGTTGGGTGGGTTGCCGAGAGAGGGCGCAGCGAGCAATAAGTCAAAACCCCGGGGAAGCAGAAAGGTCTACAAATATTCTTACACTGTCATTATTCCAAATCGCATCCTTTTTCTTTTTTTAAACAGTGCAGCTGCCCTTACAAAGTATGTACTGTTACATGTAGTATGCATTCAATTGGGACACACTACTTCCTCATAACATGGCCTCTTGAACTGTGACCCTCTTGCTCATACATCTGCTGTGCAGAGGACAGTGGGTCAGAATAGCCTGAAAAGCATGCTGGCTTGCACACTGCAAAATGCAACCAAATGCAGTAAGACATCCTGGAATTTTTTGCATACTGGATTTGACATACTATGTATTGGGGCATACTAAATCATTTACTGGTATACTAAATAGTATGGTTTTATGGGTATGGTAACACACAGTTTCAGGTGAATACACACTACTGAAAGCATAATAATGAATATTATATTCCATTTCTGCGAATAGATACCTCAAATTCTACATACTGCTCTTTTAAACGGATGAGTGTGATTGTGTTTGTGTGTATGCCACTTGTATGAGAGTTTAATTGTGCAACTGCATGCGTGTAGCACACCAGAATGCACATTTCAAAGGCAAGACAGCTCCTGGGCTTGCTGAACTTTTGCTTGTTATCAGGAGCTGAGAGTGAAATGGAGAGAATTGATCTTTTGTCTACTGGAGGTGCACTCCCTTGGGCTGGGCCGCTCGCTTGCTCACTCGCTTGGCTGCCATGCAGAGGGCTCTCTTTCTCATCCTCCCCCCCCCCCCCCCACCACCACCACCACCACCACCACCAGCATCCCCGCACCCCTCACTCTCTCTCTCTCTCTGCGTGGAGGCTGCCTCTCCTCCAGCTGACACTTGTCCTGCCGTTACTGGGAGAGATGTGCGCTGAGCTGCTGACACCAGGATTGATCTTCCTCCTTTTCCCCATAAGCTCCTTATCAAGCTCCTGGAGACTCTGGAGGAGACAAAAAAATGGGCGGAGGGATGGGGAGGAAGGCAGAGGAGGGAGAATATTGTCAACTCACATCACCTCTTCAAACTAACAATGTTTGGTGCTGCGAAGGAATAGAGAACACAAAGTTGACAGTATTATTGGTGGTGGAAGGAAGTTCACTCTTTTTGCTAAATTGTTGCTCAAAGTGACACTACACCGCCAACAACAAGATTTCCTAACACTACTAACAGCAGTTATTTTTCATGGACAAGTCTCAATGGTAAACCATTTCCTAAAGCTAAAAAGAAGTTGTACTAAAAATAAAGCAGTTAAAGCAGCATAATTCTGTAAATAGGCCTCAACACTTGCCAGGACTACCACACCACATTCTTATAACTGAAATCCTCAGCAGTGTGTGCTGCCCAGATGTCTGTCTGAGTCAAAAGGGTAGATTACTGGGCACACAAGATGATTTTGAGGTCACACTTGACATAGGGCTGGGCACAGTGCAATTTTGAAGCATGAAGAATAACTGTATACATAATGTATATTTGTTTTCCCTAAAATGTCAATAAAAATGCATCTGGAGTAGAGCACTGGTATGGACACTGCATGGCATAATTGCAACCATCCCAAAGTCAATGTACTCTCTAAATGTTCATTTTACTCTGATATTGTCATCTATAGTGGTTATTTTCAGAACTCACCCAATTCAAATAGGAAATAAATTATAGTATTTTTTAATTAAAATACTTAAGTACTGATGGTCACTGCTGCAGAACGCGTCTCTCCCTAACACACTCCAGCTTAACACGGAGCTAACTGCTAACGTTAACGGTGGCTGCTTTGACCATTCAGTAAACACGAGTATTGGGCAAAGGTAAATGATGACGCTATTTAGATGTGCTCAAATGTAATCTTGTAAAATAGAGTGTTTGGAGAGGAATGCAGTTGTTTGAAGATGTTTTCACAGCAATACAAAACAGATATTAGGGAAATGTGAACCGTTTAACTTCTTAACACTAGCTTTAAGCAGCTTATAAAATATAATTAAAAGTACTAATGCCAGGATGTTTTTTTATAATTCAAACAATTATTTAAATTAAAATACAGTAATTAATTAGCGGATTATCATTTCAAGTGTGTTTTTATGTAAATAACCATAATAGATGATAATAAAAATAGGTAAAAGGATGACAGAATTTACACTGAAATCGGGGCATTTAAAAATATTTTTCAGGACGATTCCAGGAAGGTGGTGAGAAAAGTTAGTCCAAGCATTGCTGTCAATTGTGGTTCTTAGAAAGAAAATTGGAATCTGCAAATAATTGGCTGCTCAGACTTCTGAAAAAAAATCTGAATCGTCTAAGAAAATTGCAATCGGTGCCTCTTTATTAGTGTATAATTATGTTGCGTTTCTGAAAAGATTATACTTACCCTTAGATTCTTGTGTTATGCCTATATTTTATTATATGTATTGTGTTTACACAGCCCATGTGCAATTATTAAAAAATAAACAGGAAAAAAGCATTTTATTGGCAACAGAACCCAGCTAAACTATAATGGTAAATAACCTCAAGATCCTGCCTATCAAAAGGATATGATTGCATCTTCTACCAGCTGCACTTTATTAATGCACAACAAGCGTTAAATATCATAGTTGCAACAAAATTAATTACATAAAATTTGAGGAGTGTCCAGATCCTTGTTAACGGCAAATAGCTGTTGTGGTCCTACACTTAGTCAAAATAATGTACTTTAGTTGATTTTTTATTCATTCTAATGACACACTACCTACAATGGTCTCAAATAAAATAAAAAAAGTTTTTGATTACCCTATAAAGCACAGAAGTTGCTGGCAGAGGTAATGTAAGGTCTGACCTTTCCCTATACCAAAACCAAAACCTGACACATTTAATGACGCAGTAAAGGATGGACCCAAATGGAGGGAGACACAGGGAAACAGAGGGTTGAATATAGGTGTTTTTAATAGTAAAACAAAATGTTCAATACAACATTTGCAGAACCGGGGAGTCCAAAAATAAGTAACAAAATAGTCCAATAAAACAAATCTTAAAAAACAGGGAACATGGTAGGGAAGAGCAGAGATGAATCAGGGAACATACCAGGGTAGATCAGCAGAGCCAATAACACCACGGACCAGGATACACCACAGACGAACCAACAAAGAGACAGGGGACTCACAGGGTTTAAATACACAGGGAAGGTGCAGGTGATGAAACACAGCAGGGTTCAATTAAGGGCGGGGCAGACAATCACAAAGGCGGGAAATAGACAAAGACAGGAAGCGAAGTGAACACAGGACACAAAAGGCAGGGACAGTCAAAATAAAACGGAAGAAACAACTAAACAAAATCCAAAACCGTGACAAAAACCTGGTCTACATTGGTCTCAGTTTTATGATATGAAGAAACTTCAAAGCATCAAAATCAATCATCAAAACACTCATAATGTTGACAACAATCAGATACAGTTGCCACATCTTTCCAAAATATAGTTTGTGATTAAATAGAAAAAATGTTACAAAACGCCCATCCTTTGGCAAAATTCCTGGATCTGCGACTGCATCTGGATTTCCACCAAAAGCAAATCACTTCTTCCCTGGCTCATGGCCTAACCTTCATCCAAGTTTCATTGATATCCGCTTATAGATTTTTCCAATTCCCCGCTAACTAACAAACAAACCAAACAACAAAAGACCCTTGGCATATGTAAAAATTACAGCATCGGAAATTGAAAGGTTTAAAATGAATCCGGACTCATAGTTAAACTGAAAAATAAAAAACTGTGTTATAAGCAACACGATCAAACATTAAACACTTTGATCAAACATTGTGGGCAGCCATACAGTAAAGGATGTATTCTCAGTGGCTCTTGTGGACTTCTGTTGTGATTGTAAGTTTAGGCATCTGAGTGGATTTGACTGGGGATCTTTACAGTTATTACTGTGTGTTATTAGCATCGTGAGGAGAGGAGACCTGGGAGGAAGGGTTCAGGGTGGAGGGGGCAGATGGGGGAAGTCTAGCAGCAAACATGATAATTTGCAGGTTAGCCAATTTCAGGAGGCTGGATGGCCTGATACCCTTGGTAAGCATCCGAGACCAGCGGAGACCAGAGTGGAGCAGGGCAGAAGGAAGATGAATCAAGTTTAATAACAAAGGGTTCTAATTGCCCCCCACAACCCCGCACCCCCACCTCGGAGCTGAACTCTAATTACGGTGAGAACACAGTGCACTGTCACCCAATATTAAGTTGTTGAAGAGCGGGACGAGATAATCGATAAACACTTTAGTTGTGGAGGGGGGGGGGGGGGGGGGGCAGAGAGAAGAGAGAGAATGAAAAAAGTAAGATGCCCCTTCCATTCAGTGGGAACCAGCAGCACCCAAAGCCCTCCTGGCTCATGAGAACACCGTTGGGATGGTCCAAGAATGATTGCAGAGCAATAATCCTGAGCGTACACCCCCCCCCCCCCCCCCCCCACCTCAACACCCCCTTACAAACACACATACCCTAAAACTCACGCAGACACACACATGCACGTCCATGTGAACATACAGCACAATGTAGAGCCCCACCTTCCCCATGGGCTGCCTGAGCACCCGTGCGTCTGAGAGGAAAGGTGAACACGGTCACCCTAATTACAGGGGTCCCAGCTCTCTCACACACTAACACACACTCACCAGGCATAGCTAAAGACAGGCCAATTAGGGCGAGAGGGAGATAAGGGAAGTTTTATTTGTATACTAATTAAGCCCCTGATGAAATTCAAAAGGGAGGTGGTGAAGGGGATTGGGGGATGGAGCGGACGGGTAATTGTGTGTTTGAGAAAAGGTTGCTTTAGGTGCGGTTATCTGAGAAGCACAGCCTTGAGATAGTTGCCCCCTAATCCCATGCTGAGCCTCGGCACTGCACTGCAAGGTCTCTCATAATTTGATCTGTTACATATGAAATGGCAGGCTCTGACAGCGAGATCATCAGCAGCGTTTATTGTCTATTTGGTCCTTGTTTCAGCTTAACATGAAAGAAGTTGTCATGCCAAAGAGACTGTTTTAAGGCCTTTTTCCTTTTTTTGCTCTACTTTGAGCTTAAGAAAATCTCCAGACAGTGTGGATGAACAGCCAGTTTATGTGTTAAACGTATTCAGAGTTGTTATTATGCCAAGCAATAGTTGAGGTTATAACCGCTGAACACCGAAGTATGAATTAAAGAGGCTAAAACGTGAATTATCCTTAATAGACCCTTTTCTGTAGATATTGACTTGTCCCAGCAGGTAAAACACATGTTACCAATAAAATTAACATAGCTCTATTCAAATGTCCCAGTAAACAATCTTTGTGAAACAGCATGCAAAATACCAGGACCCTGAAGCAATCTCAATAAAATGGAATTCAGCCATTGTTAAAGTTATTACGTGTGGGTTTTCCTGCTATGAATAGACAAATCTTCCAAAACAAAGCTCTGATTTATCATGATCAGTCAACTCTCACATGTGCATTTGGAAAGCAGTTCACAACATAAAAAAGTAAAATAACAGTATCTAACTTTTAATGAATTTCAAGCGCCGACTGACGTGACCGAGGTTCTGCAGATGACGGCACACTTGACCGCAGTGTGAATACCGTCCTTCATAGCCCCAAATAAAAATGTATAAATCTTCAGCTTTTATTGTCTGTTAGCATTTACGTTTAATGCTGCATGGGGGACGGGTTGCTCACCCGGAAGCTGGTTCCACCAGTATTATTATATGAATTAAAATGTATTTATGGCAAGATATCATTTATTGCTTGTCGTCCTGGATTAGAGACCCAACATGTTCAATATCAAATAATGTTTTTAATTTCAAAATGTACTTCCAATTTATTTAAAAATAACTGTTTTCCAATTACCTTTTTTATTTCACTCTGCCTTTTTTTAAAACAAAGTCTGTCAATCAAGACAACAGGAAGGAGCCAATAATGTTTATATATTTATGAGATACTTTCTCATGAAATCAAAAGATAAGCCACAATTGCTTTACAAAAGAAGGGGTGTAGGCTGTTGCTTTGGTCTAAATACATTGGCAGCCAATTACCACTTTTTTGTAATATTTATTAAATCTAGTTTGTATTTTCCAAATACTATATTATGAGAGTGTTTCTCATAAATTTGACACTAAGTTATATTTGGCTTCGCATAGACAAATCAATTAAGGATTTTATAAAACGTAAATCTTAAAATATGGATACATAAATAAATGAAATAAAAAATCTCGGTGAAAGGGAGCCGATCCACGAGTAGAGGTCCATGATTAACACTTCTACTTCAACCATCTTAAGACATCGTCATTAACAGTCAATCTTCAAGCAGTTATCTAAAGATCAACCTGGCATTCAGCCGCTTCATCAGAAGCAACGTTTCATCCCTTATTAGAGATAAGCTTCACAGAGACCCCCTGTAATGTGTTGTCACAGTAAGCCATGTTGGGTTGGGTATCAAAGTGGGTGCCCCACGGAGCTTAAGCAGAGCTCCCTCTTTATTTGCCTCAAAAAGAAGTCCACATGTGGCAAGATCTTCAAAAAGTCAAGCAATCTGGATGATTTGACAGTTCACACAGCAGGTGGCTGTGTTTCTCATTTCTGAGACCAATTCATCACTGTTTCTCCACCATTTTTGCAAAGCTCTCAAGCATCAAATTGAATTTGCCAATCAGCACATGAAAATATTAATAATGTAAAAATTCGAAACCGAAATTCTGCATAAAGTGTGTGCTATATACCGTGTGATGTTGAGTGATAAAGGGAATGAGATATGACCCTAATCAGTGAATTAAAGACACTGATTATGTTTGGGTAAACCACAAGTGTAAACAACAAAGTTTGTACTTATTGTCTCAACAGAGAGTACAATTCAAACAGTGAAGGCGTTTTAAGACAGACTTTGAAGATGACTGAAATATATTCTCACTGTCACATCCTACCATCAAGTGAAGTACACTTTTAATTTCAAGGCATCATTTAGACTTAATATCACAGTCCAGCGCGAAAAATAGTTTGCAACTCTCTGGACTTCTATTGACTCTCGAGAGTCCAATTAGTTATAGAAAATTTGGATCAACTTTCAGAAGACAGATTGCACTGAAAAATGGACTAATACAGATTTAGAAGAGTGATAACATTTAGCCCTGATCATTTGTGCATTGTGGATTCACTTGCCAGAGAGAGGCATTGGGTGAAGATTTGAATAATTCATCCAAGTTAAACCCATTAAGAATATCCATGTGGACATTTTTTTGATGTTAAAGATCGTGTATGATCTTAGGCTGCTTTCAAACTATATCGGGCTTTACTTGTGGTGTCTGTTTTCCCCTGAAGCGACAAAGATGAACTGGCTCTTGGGTTATTCTGTTGGAGTTTATAGTACAGAGGTCTTCGCTGCAGAGTTGGCAGGCTAGCTCCCCTATCAGTGTTTGTAGCTCTGCACGCAACCCGAATAAGGTCTCCCTAAAACTAGAGCGTGACAAATTACTCAGTGCATTTTTGTACAAGGCCTGAAGGAGGTCTTCCTGTCAAATGACTTTGAGTCATCGGCTCAAAACTTTGATTAATAGCTTACTTTTACCTCAAACGTTTATCAGCTTGATGAGAGCATGACTTGAAAATAAAACCATAAGAGAATTGCCACTTTCCACTTTCTTATTAATTCATATGAAATTAATGTTGTTTACCGATTTTCTGCAAACACATCAGTCCAATATTCATCCATCTGATAGGTTTCCCCTCTTGAGTTTCACACAAATATTTGGAGGTGATGCAAAACCCAGCAACAACCACAGGGTTAAAAGAGGGTTGTGAGATCTCTGGGAAACATAAATCATCAAAAATCTCCCAGAGTACTCCACTGTGAGCGCCACACAAAGAGCGTGCGTGTGAGCATTTGAATGAAGGGTAATCCAACACGGTGCTTGTCATGGATCGCAAAGAAAACAACATCTAGCGATCACCTCCTGCAGCATGAGAGCTGTCAGAGCCTTTTTTTGTTTTTGCCCAGTGGTCACTCCACTTTTCAAGGCAGAGGGCTTGTGTAATCCCCCCCACAGTGAGGGTGAGAATCAGAGAGTAGGAGGTTTGGTGTGTGAAGCAGGTGAGACAGAGGCTCACCTTTGGGCCCAGACTCTTTCTCCCAACCTCGACATCGTGCTTTGCTCTCAGGCAGGACCTCTGCAGGCCTAAGGCATATCTGGAGTGTACCTTTCGGATGTACATCTTGCAGTTTGAGCCTCCACAAACTCCCCCCAATAATTGACTGCTTGTCAAGCATGTAGCGGTCGAATTGGTCCATTTATGTTCGCATATTCCTAGCTGTGCGAGGTATCCAACAGGGATTAAAACACGACAGAGCCAAGGCTTGTGACCTCGTGGTGATTCGTTCAGCGGTTATTAGCCAGGGGCCACTAAGGAGAGCTCTGGAGAGCTTCCCACACAAGAGCCAGCGACAGGCCCTGCACAGAAAAACTGCCAGCCAAGCACAATAAAGATAATTAGCAATGAGACCACTAGCCGCCCATAGCCCCACCACCACCACCAGCCCCGTATCCCCTTGATATCTCACCCCCTTCATCCTCAAACTGTGCTTAACTCATCCCCTCCATCTCCTCTCCTCCATTTAACCATGTTCAGTATCTGTCAGTCCAATAAGCATCTGAGTGGTAATGTCTCCAGCTAGTGGAGCAGTGGAGGGGTTTACAGATTACTGTTAAAAGAATTGTTGGATATTTTGGGAAGACAGCTTATTTGCTTCATTGTTAAGAGTTAGATGAAACTCTCATATCTATTGACGTTTTAATTTAAACCCCCTTATTTCTTTCATTTCTATTTTTCATTCATGTTGTAGTTCTTTATGTCTTATTGCTTAGCTTGTCTCTTTGTCTATGTAACATATGAATTTCCTGCTGGGATCAATAAAATCTCCTTAAATGCTGGAGTTAGCAGCTGGTTAGCTTAGCACAAAAACAGGAAAACTACTTGTTTTTACACTTTTGTTTTTGTACAGATTGAGCAAACAAGTCTGAATGTGTTAATTGGTGAGCTTTAGAAGTGGTGGGAGACGGATTTTCTTATCTTTGGACAGAGTCAGGCTAGCTGTTTCCTCCTGTCTTCATGCTAAGCTAAGCCTGCTGACTGTATACTTCATATTTACAGGGCACACATAAGAGCGGTATCAATCTTCTCATCCAGCTCTCGGCAACAAAGCAAATAAGTGAATTTCCAAAAATTGTCAAACTTAGCTTACAATAAAACAGTGTGCAACATTACACTTTAAGCATTAGCTCTTGAGTTCCAGACCTCAGCACTGAACCCTCAGTCTGAGCTTTGTAAGATGCAGAGAGTAAAATCTGTATTAAAAAAAAAAAGCAAGGTCGTCTGGTGTTTATCAACCCATTACTGGACCCACGGCACTCCACCATTATCCCAGCCCTTCAGCCATGTTACTTCTGTCTGAAAACAAGGTAGTGTAATTTAGAATGCATTTCAGGGCAATTAAAATTTCTCAGGCACAATTACTTATTCCCCCAGTGGGGCTGCCTCAATCAGTCTATGTGTGTAATGGGTTTACGGCCTTGACGCGGCAAACATGTCCTGCCTATCTGCCTCGTGCTCTTCTCAAGGCTGTGGTTATTAATTGTGGCTAAAGTTGATAAATAAAATCACCAGTGCTCTTAATGCTAATTAGTGTTTGAGATAATATTTATGATTTCATAAGCACATATTTCTCCAAAGGCTCAGGCATTGTGCCCCCTATCCATCGGTCATAGGCTGTCTTGGATGTAATCTATCTTTGGGGAAAGGAGAGGCCGAAAGAGGGGCCAGAGGAAACACAGGCAGTAAATACTAATAGTACTTAGTGGGTACTTTGGGAGCAGGAGTATTTCAGGCTACTTATTGAGCTGGGCTCCTAAAGCATAGATACAGGTTTTTATAGAGAGAAATATATGACAAATGAATTGCAGCAGGGTAAACAAATATTTAAAGCAGCATGTCATCAGTGTTTTAATATTACATAATATATACTCTATCAAAGGACTACTTGTATGTGAAGGGGGTCGCTCATCTGTGACAACCCAAAAAAAAAGTGAGTTATCATCTGTCTCTGCCGTTTCCCTGAGGTTTGTCTTTAAGCTCATTATTTCGGTTTTACAGACCACAACTTCACTGATTTGGTTCAATCTCACCGCTCTGGTGATGCAAATGTAGCTTCTTTTTTTTTTGTGGAAACGCTACCAGTGACTATGGGAGAGATAGTGGAGCGATTTACCAGCTAAAGAGCCAGATGTTTCCCTCAGGAGTTAGTAGAAACCAAAACAGATCTTAAAGGAGACCATCCTCCTCTGGTGGCCAGAAAAAGAGTAAGAGACAGAGTCGACTTATTAAGGCTGTTAAAGACAGCAGACAGCTAGTTGGAAAAATGAAACCGATGCAGTTACGATGCAGTACCAACGCTGTTGCAGAGCTTTTTACATTTATATGCAGAATCTGTAGGCAATAGGACAAGTCTTTGGTATCGCAGTTTTATAAGTGTTTCTGGTTTCTGATTGTAGTCCGTATAGTATTGACTCATCACATCGGAGCAGGCTTTTTGTTGAATGCAGGTAAACAGTCTGTGTGGAGAGCAAAAGAAGAGAAACGTGTTGGCTGTAATGCAATCTGGGAACCCACTTGCAATCGTGTGATGACGATTTGGATTTTTAGTGGTTTAAAATTAGCTTATAATTAGTTGCTGCTCAACTCCAACCCCAGTCTCACAGTTGCTCTTTCAGAAATATGATGAGAGAAATGCTCAATGAAAGATAGTACTGAGTAACAAACGCTACAGGAACAGAGAATAACCTGAATGTGACGTCGTGAATTTATTAATGCAAATGTTGCTCCGTCACTGTTGGATGTGTAAATTGGCAACTATTTGCTTATATGTTTGCCAACAACGATATGAGATAAAGACATGCCGCGTTTATAGCCTGGTACAGTGTCCAAAAGAAATCTGTTATTGCAGGGTTAAGGATTAATTATATAGCATGTAGATTATGACTTTAAACAAGTGTGGAGTAAGTTCTTCTTCTGAAAATGTACAGATGAGACTTAAAGTTATTTTTATCTGTTTTCTTTTTTGTTTTTTTATTCACTGAGCAGCTTTGTATGGCTTGTTCCATTGTGGCTTTCCAGTACTTTGTAGCCTGCAGTGTGCTGCTGAGATGATCTTGACAGGAACCGCTTCCTCTCACTTGCGCGGCGCACAGGCATTGAGAAGCACTTCAGCTACTTTCTAACATCACAACATGCTGGTGCCAGTGGCTCACTGGTCTGACTATTGATCCAAGTCACCACATCAAGGTGCACATCAGTGCTGCGGAGTCCATTGTGGGACCTCATCCTGAAAGAGCAGAGCTGTCCGCAGCTCTAGGCGATGCCCGAAAGAGTGACAAGTGCTGAAACCACTTCAAGGGGGCTAACAGTGCCCTCAGCCCTTTCTAGTCCCCGCTTCAAAGCCGAGAGCAGCCTCTGGCAGTTCACCCCCTCCTCTTCCTCCCTCCCTCTCCACGGTCCTCTGGGGTAGCTGGTCCTCGTCTCCTCTCCCAGGGCCGTCAATGTCAAAGCATGAGTGAGTCCAGTCAAAGCTAGTCGCCCCCCTTCAACACGCACACACTTGTTTTGTTTCCCCCCCCCCCCCCCTTTCTCCCTTTAAGTTTTCTCTTTCCCTCTGATGCACAGGTCCCATCCCCTCTGCATGACTGGCCCTCACTGACAAGTGGAAATCACAGAGATCCTGCTGGCAAAAGATGGAGAGTGAAAAAGACTTCAGAGACGCGTACCCTACAGCTATCAGTGTCCTGAACTCCAGAATGAAGACACCAAGCACATCTTCTCTGCTATATACTATCAAAACTATAGTGAGATCATGCTCACAAAAAAATGTTAAGGGGGGTTAGTAAAAAGGGTTTGCTGCATGGTTATTTTTTTCTTTTTTCTTTTTATGACTTTCTAAGATAAATAAGTGATAGAAAAGACGGAAGAGAAGGAGCTTTACTTTGCCAAAAGGGACCTTCGGTTTTGCCCTGTGGGCATGGCAGCTTTCATTTTCCTTTTTCCACCATTCATATTCCCAGTCGGTTTCCGGAGTTATGATTGAGTTTCACATATTGGAGTTATATCTGGCAGCCAGACCTGTTTATCTGCTGAGGCTGATAACTGCACTGGCCTGAGTATGAAGCAGAAAGCAAAGGGGAGGGAGTAAGAGAGTGGGAGGGAGATACAGACAGACAGACCACTCATATATTCTCATCTCCTCTAGTCTTCTCTCATTGATTTAGCATGTCTTCATCAACAGTCGGACCCAGGTACTTTCTTTATCTCACCCTCCAGCTTAGACCTCTGGTATGGACTTGACGGGAGCACCCGCCTAGCGTGCGTCAGTCAAAGCAGCGGAAAGTGGACTAAACAGGGCCCAGGCGATCATTTATAGGGATATATAAATGTCATATTGAAATGTTTTCATAGATTTGCTATCAAAAATCAGCATTTCAGATGTCTGTTCTTTCTGAGATTGAAAAGTTAGACTTAATAATATGCTGTCTCTCTCTCTAATATCCATTTATTCTTAATAGGAGTTAAAGATTCAGCACAAACAGACATTGAAGGGGCCAGCTGGATGAAATCAGAAGGGAGACCAGGTTTTTACAGCAAGAGAACTAACTGGAAAACAGAAAGTCATGGATGACAGAGGGCAACACACAATTTGGCTCAGTTATAATCTTACTAAAACTTCAGTGTCACAACAGCTTGAAGACGGAGTTTGTCAAGGACTGACTGTTGATTCCAGTGGAAAGGAAAGTGAGACAAAGAGATTTCGGGAGAGGTTGAGAGAGGGGGGAGAGAGAGAGAAAAAAGAGGACTGAGGGAAAGCGAAAGAGAGAGAGCGAGCAGTGCTTGCTGGACCCTGACTGCGTGCGAGGCCTCAATTATTCATGCGGCAGTGCACATGTCAAGAGCCCACAGACAAGCACAACAGCAAGGCCGAGCGCAAATCAAACAGCGCATCCGTGGGCAATGCCCACAATGCACCTGGAGGAACACACCTCGGCGCATTTCTCTGTTGTTCTTGGATAAACAGAGAACAAGGCTACCTGAGCACTGCCTGATTCTCCTCAAGAGCCAAGAGCTGCTGGAATAGTCTTTTTTTTGGTTTGTTTTTTGTATATTTACTCGCTTCTTTTTTTGGCAGAGATGTTGGTGCCAGTGGGTTCCATCTTTTCATGGCTCATTAGCCCACTGTTTCGTTCACTTTATTTCTCTGAACTAGCTATTATGCCCTCAGTGTTGTTTAAGTCCACTGCCTCTCTTTGCTGGTCCCCAACATGTCTACATTAACTACGGCTGAGGTTTGTCTCCTCAATTGCCGGAGGTTAACGGATGGCTCCAGACTTTCATTCTCATCTTGTCTTAGTTTATCGACCACTGCCTCGCTGACTATTCTATTATTTTCTCTCCGTATACTCCCAAGCCTGCTCCCGACACTCGTGCAGACTTTTTTCAATATTATTGTTTTGTTTAAGGCAAAAAAAAAAAAAGACATGCGGCACCAAAAATTGCAGTTAATCATTCAAGAAATACTCCAAACCTTACTGTCTTGGCTTCATTGAAGTGCAGTACGCTGCATGTTTATTGACGATGTATCGACAATGTAATTGTAATAATGTTTTAAAATAGCGTGATCACCAAACTAAATTACTTTTTTGTTGTTATTACTGAAATTTTATTTACAACAACCTGTATAGCTGTATTGACCTCAGCCAAGGTTTACGTTTTTGCTGCTTTTCTTTTTACAGATTTACCTAATAAAGTAAATGTGTGTTTTGTTTTTTTTCATTTTGTATACGGCCTTGTACATCCTTCAATGTATTTGTATTGTACACTTGTGTGAGACAAAGGGAGACAACTCCTCTGTTGTCAACTCGTTCTCAAAACACTACTGACTGCCAGATTTCTACAATACTTACTAATAATTGGTCCAATCCCCCTGCGTTTGTATCCTGAACCAAATTTTCCCTGGCCTGACAGACGTGAAATGTGCATGGCATAGATTTAAAGAGCGCAGGGAAAAACAATCCCTTTCTCGAGACATCATTTTACTGGTCAGTGAATCCCATTTCTTCCTTCATAGGGGACTCTAACCTGCAGTAAATGCAATAATCTAACATGTTTCCTCTGGACCTGCACTGCTCAACATCAATTTAGAAGTATTTTCAAGGGAGGACACACAAGCTCTTTGGGCCGTTCTGATTATACTGTGAATTTCCCTTCCCCTTCCCTTGTTTTTTTGCTTGGTCATGCAACATTGATATATTTTTATGGGTGAAATGGCCTTTTGTTTTTAGAGGGTCAACTAGAAGCGGCACCAAAAGGACACTTGAGAAGAGGACTGTAAGGATGCAAACACTTGTGCAAACATAACACAAGGGATTTTTTTCTTTTATATTACATGTTTAACTGTAAAACAAGAGTCACAGGAAATTACCTGCAATAGCGTGCCTCCGGGGTTTGCAATAAAGCCACAAACGAACGCAGTCACCATGTTTCCAGTGTGGATAGCTGTGTTTGTGTAATGAAACAGCAAACATCTGGGACTGCTGGGGGAGTTGTATTGAATGAAGGCCTCGCTATGTTCACTGTCCAAGAGGACAAGCTTCTGCCTGACAGGTGAGTGTCTCTGTGTACACAAATACAGATATTTACTGTTCCTTAAAGCCAAAGAACATAACTCACTTTCCCTTCACCTGCATTGTGTTCCCATGCTCTCCGTCAGGGGAGAGTGAGGACAATACAGCCGCCAAATAAATAAGCACTAATACTTTTCTGGATTGGATGCATACTGCATCCTTACTCAGAGATTCATCAGTGGGTTGAATCTCTTCCCTCAAATCCCCAGCAGTTTAACATTTTTAACAATGAGTTGAAAAATGTGAACCTATCCTTTCGTATTACACATCGCACTGTAAATAAAGTGCATGAGGCCGTTCTGGGTAAGATATGATGTGATTGTACAGAAGGCCAGAGACCTACCTAATTTTCAGTCGCCTTTGGTTGCTCTTAGTGTTTTTAAGGTTTTAATATTTTACAATCTTTTTTTTATAAATTGTGGTTACAAGTTTTATTTTTAGATTTGTTTCTGGTTTAGATTTTTTGCAGCGGCATTTTCCATTGCAATCTATTATTGTTGGGTTTTTTTGCGTTTGAGGATGATATTTTACTCGCATTTCTCTTTAACTTGAAAAGCACTTTGGTCAACTTTTATTTAAACGTGCTATATAAATAAACTTGACTTGACTCAGTATTTTGCAGTCTAACTTAATATCTGGTTTGTGTAAAAGTGAAGAGGTTTTTTTTATAGGTGGTAGGTTATGCACTAGATCATTTCGTGGCTGTGCACAGTGACTTCTTGGAGTCTTGTTTTCACCTTGAGGCTGCCAGGTAGTCATTGCATCACACAATATATAACTGACAGACATATCTCCATAACAAGCACATATATATATATATAATGTGAATCACAAGAAATATCTGCTTTCCCTTTGCTCACTAAAAATAAATGTCTAAAATGCCTATCAATGAAAAACTGAAGATGGAAGGATGGCGGGTCTGCAGTGATATTATTCAAATGTGTGGAGCAGTAATTAGTACAGCCTCTGTGAACGACGAGAGTTAATCACACCCTCACTGAGGTGGCATTGGCCAGAGATTAACACACACACACACACACATCTCTTTCCCACATCTCTACAAGCAAGCAAAACAGACTCCGTCTACAAAATAAACACAGTCGGCCACGTCGGTCTACTGTGTGGACAGCGAAAGCCAGCGCAGCGGCGTGCTGCCCTGCGATGGCACCAGCGACTGCTTTATCAGCATCCCATCATTTATGTTGTGTTAATTAGGTCCCTGTGGCTGTGGCTGGCTGGTAGCAGTGGCTGTTCCCATGAAGGGAGAAAAGGATGGAGGCGAGAAAGAAAAGGAAAGGGTTGTCCTCACAGACATAGCCACATTAACATGCCTTCAGCGAAGGCACCAAACTGAGATACAGGCATGTCATAATTAATGTTAGTGAATTATTCATGCGGCTCTACTCGATATGTTTCTGTGTGCAAGCTCTTGGGATTTTGCATGTTTACCCGCTGCCTCCTGTGATTTTGAGAGTGAAACATTCACACGGAGCTGCCTCCTTCAAAGTCTTTATGCGATGGGGACAAATGGCATCATCTGGAACCCGAAGGCAATGCTCAGCTGCTGTAAGCATCCCGACCCCCACAGCTCAGCCGTCCTACCTGCTCATTAGCTCAGGACGAGGTCAGCGGGTCAGGCAGGAGAGAGCTGCAGCACGCCGGCGGCACGGTGCACATGGGCCAACACACAGGTGGTCCTGCAGGCCCCGCTCCCGCTGCCGTGTTATTAGCTCACAGTCCTGCTGTAGAGGGCCGGTGCAGGTCGCACACTATGCTCCACCGCAGCTCCTGTGAGGATCCAACACGCACACAAGTACACAAGCGTATACACACACGCTGAGCTGTGAGCAGTAGAATACAAAACATGGTACAACACAGAGAGTGCTTCCCAGAAAATGATGAAAATTTGCACACACAGACACACACACAAAATGGAAAGGCTGAGTGGTATTAAGATCCATATTGACAGAGTGGAATCCCATAAGCACCTCAGTTCTCTCCATATGTCAAATATTCCTCTAGGTGTGGATCATTCCGTTTTATTACCTTGCTTTAAAATTCAATTGCACAAGAGATTTAAGTCTTTCAGTGGAATAAACACACACACACACACACATACAGGACATACATACATACATACATACATACATACATACATACATACATACCAACATGCATTCTCTGGAGACATTGCCGCATTACTGACGAAGTGAAACACAGATTAAGGAGCAATCCTTAGTTTTTGTGACCGTAGCAATTTGAGTTTATTCCTCTCATATATCTGAGGAGTTTGATCAATAGATCGTAAAATATAAGGTACTTGTACTTAATTTGAGTATTTATATTTCATATACCTACTTCTACTCTTCTACAGGGAAATATTGTACTTTTTCCTTCACTACATATCTTGAACAGCCAGAGAGTTTACAAATAACGATTTTTAAATACAAAACATGTGGTGAGTTTATAAAATATGATGCATTATTATAGATTAAACTATCCATGCATCAGTAATGTTTATCGAGTAAAACACTATCTATTATTTAACACTTATGGGCACCAATCTCTGCATCAAGGGCTTTTCCTTTTGATATTAAAGTTCATTTAGCTGATAACACTTATGTAGCTTTACGTAGATTTTGGATGCAGGACTGTTATCTGTTATGTATATTGTTACTCCTCCACCACTGAAGTGTGCAAACATAGTGATTAAAACAATCCTTAACAGCATCAGAAAACAGTAACTGAGATTTAGTTGTTAAGAAAACAATGTCAACTCAAATACCATTTAGAGGTTTTTTTCGGAACACTTTCAGGACATCTCACTGGTGCTACCTTGGATCTGAGGTTCAAAGTTCACTATTGATCTTGGAAGTAGTAGTTTTTGAAAAGGCCTGACGATAAAAGTGGGAGCGTTATATGGGTTTCTGTCTTTTGGAGCTGCCGTTTTGATTACTTTTGGATTGTGCCCTTAATGTCACATTAAAGTAAGAAGCAGTGATTTACTAATATATGTTGGTCATATTTTATGTAGACAATGAATTCATTTTGCTGGTCAGCGGAGGAAAACAAGTTATGTTCAAATATTTGAAGTTAAACAAATGTTTTTAAAACTGTGCAATGTGAACAGAGGGAGCCGTGGTCACCACTTTTGAGATCCCGCATTCCTTTAACTTGTGTAATTTCATCTGATCTTGCATTGAGTATTGCAGCACTTGTGATGTATTTCAGAAAATAAAACAGTTTCACACCCAGTCAACAACATCATTTATGCATCTGAAGCAATGAGGGAATATGCCTTTTGAACACACATTACAGAGGCATGGCCTGACAAGCAGTTTTATTTTTCCTTTTACATTCCCTATATAGAACGTAATAACCCCCCCGCCCCCCCTCAAGATTTTTAAATTGCCAATCACCACATATCTTTAATATCATACGAACAATAAATAATTTAGACAAATGTCCATTCGGCCTAATTCATTAAGTCTTGCTCAAATCCCTCTTTATTTCCAATCTGTCCGACCTTGAAACACTTTAATCCGACGATTTTAAACGAGATGAGAATGAAATCATAATTATGGCAGCAGTGGCTGCTCTTTTAAACCAGATCAAGGACAAGAGGGACTGCAGGGATGGAGGGATGTAGCATGGATAGCCATGTAGGAGGAGGAGAGAGCAGGAAATGGGCCAAATCCTCCCAGACCCTTGGCTCATTGTGCAGGGTGTATTTTAAACACATACACCGTGAATGTCTTTATGAACTAAAAATTAACCAGTTAATGGCCAGAGAGGGAAATAATAAAAGTAAATATGGGCTAGTAGGGACCCTTTCAAGTGAGTTGAAACAGATACAGACCATTCACACTGTCAGGCTAAGAGGCTTTTTGTGTTTTACTGTAACACCAACATTCATACAATTTGTCTGATAGTACCGCTGCAGCCGAACGCAACCCAACGCAACACTGTTTACCATTTGTTCATTGGTGTTTGCCACTGTCCAAGCATTGGAGCGCTTTGCGTCACTCTTGCATCAGTGAGCTTTGAATAAAGAAATAAAGTTTTTCTTCTCTCCTGCGTGTGTCTTGAGCTACACATGTAAGAAAGAAGTTAAGTCAACTGTTCGTATCAAAAACAATGCGCCTTGGAGTATCTATATCGGTGTGGTCAGGAGCGAAGGAGTCACTGATGGAGAGGAAACTGTTATTTGATAGTGTGGGTCCACATGACTTTGGCTGGGTGTGGACGCCATGAAGAGGTGTGCTCGTGTGTGTGTGTGTGTGTGTGTGTGGTGGTGGATGGTGGCCAGAATAACTGCCGTCTGTGTTTGTGCAGCAGCGGGCCAAGAGGAGCGCGTCTGCGCCGTAGCCACAACCTTCAGTGCCCTGCCCCGTGCAAAGCCACTTTAGCACAGCTGCAGAAGTACAGGAAAACCGCTGCAGGAATAACAAGTCCAAGATGTTGGATAACATAAAGTCCTCTATCCACAAAAGTCAGGAATCAACATGAAGAATGTCAATGTTTGCACAGAAAGAGAGAGCGAGAGAGAGAAAAAAGGCCATCTCAAAATATACATTTATTCAGAGCCTGTGCAAGATCAAACAGTAAAATTTATCTGCACTTCCTTCAACCCTTGCTCCACACCCTCCCCTCTATCTCACCAAGTATCGACTTTCCATACGGGCCATCGCCATGACGACTCCAGCCTGGCCTGCTGTCACCTCTCCTCAGGGCAGAAGCCTGACTATTATGGAATACGGTTCATTTGACTGCCTTGGGCAAATATGTGCTTGGAGGAGAACACAGAGCCCCGTTCACATACACACAATCATAAACTTCTCAACTGGGCCCTATTGTCTCACAGCAGCGTGCCACCATGTCCCAGGGGCCCCAGGGGCCCCCCTTCAGACCACAAACTACAGTCCAGTCAAGACGATGAACATGAGCCAAACTGATAAATTCTCCAGGATCCTCTTGCAACGATTCATCAGTAAATCAGATTACTCACTGTGACCCATCATGTTTAATTAATCAGTCACTTCCTTTAAATTGCTTCTTTACTGACTCTTTTTTACAGCAAAAGAAACATCAGGAACCTTCTAAAAACGCTGAAGGATTTTTAAAGGTAGACAGCGACCCAAATTGAATGTGACATCCTATCCTGTAACATTAATGTGGCTGCAATGGTGCGAACGGTTTTGAGACAGGTTTGCAAAAGAAAAGGGAACATGGAAAACATGGAAGTTCATTTTATTCAGCAGCTGAGTAGAGTTTAGAGTCCAAAGCCCAAAATACAATTCATTTGATACCATAAGTGAAGGAGTGCTGTTGTGGCTGGACTGACGCTGGGTGTGGTCCAGTGGTGCAGATATGGATGCAACAGCTCCTGTGGAGGCAGATCTCAAATTGGTTAGAGAGGAGGATCAATACCACCAGGAACGGATAGAGAGAATGTTGGGCATCCCAGGCATCTCACTGAAGTAAATTACATTAGAAACTGAGACACTGATTCATGAAGAAAAAAAGTAGAGGAAGGAGGAAAAAACAGCCAGAGGGAGTTTTTTCAGGAGAAGTCAGCTCTTAAATTTATGGACACTCAGTTCCAGAAATATCAGGTTATCGTTTGTAGCCTGAAGTCAATTTTTTAGTTCAGGATTTTCCAGTTTTGTTTTTTTGGGGGAGTAGAGTATTTTGGAAATTATTTTTGCAGCCATTACTTTGTTTGAAATAGTGCTTAATGCGACAAATGTTTAACCTGTCATCCTAAACCACCAGAACAACATTTAAAATCCCTTCAGTGTGATAATATTAAAATAACATATTTACAGGAAGGAATTAAGAAGGAAGTATTCAAATCCTTTCCTTAAGTGTGTTCGTATTATCAGCAAAATGTATTTAAAGTATCAAAAGTAATAGTACTCAAAATGCAGAAAATTGTGTGAGTGTCATACTATTACATGTTATTGTATTATCAATTCTGATGCATTAATGTGTAAGCATCATAAGCTCAGCATATGTTCAGGTGTAAAATTCTCTAAAGCTAAAGTGGCACTAAATGGAAACACTCAAGTAAAGTTCCGGCGCCTCAAATTTGTACTTAACCACAATACTTCCCAAGAAGTGAATGAGCTCCACACAAAGTGGTTTGTGGAATATGGGCCACAAATTTAATAAAAGACTGTCCGGAGAGTGTCTGTGCTCCAATTCTTTGACCTAAAGCTCCTCCTCTGGTCGGAGCTCATCAACACTGGATTTCTTTTTTAAAAGCCGTCTGCTGGCGATCATGATCTCTGCCTCTCTGTACTCTGTCATGTTGGGTATCCACCCCCAGCCTCTCGTGTGATGTGACAGTGTAGAAGTAGGTGACCAGTGGGTGGCCGCCGTGAGAGCCAGCCCAGAGGTCAGCCGGTCACTGTCCCTACGAGGCAGCCCTGCAGCGGGTCACCTGCTGCCCGCTTTCTCCTCGTTATTTATCTCTCCCCGACAGTTCATTCCTCTTCCTGTCAAAGCCCCTCCTCTTCCATCTCCCCATTTTCTTCTCTCCTCTGCTGAGTTTGGCACCGGTCCCCCGATCCTTTCGCCAATACCGGCTACCCGGGCCAAGGCGTGCTGAGACGACCCCTTCGCATCACCCCCGTTCGGGTCATATGACATCCAGCTTCAGGGGCCTCCCTAACGATGGGGGCCGGGCTGCAAGCCCATACGTGAAAGTCCACAGAGTGTGAGATGCTCTGGCCGGCTGTAGGGGCTCCTCTCAGCGGTTCACCAGAGGGGTAATTACTTCCCCAAGTTGGACTTGGAACTGGACTTCTTGCCCCCTGAAGTCTCTGTGGACTGACCGGGACGCAGCACCCCCTTTCATTAGCAGAGCAGCTTATGGTGGGAGAGCCTCGAAAACAGACAAAGTGAAGGCCCTCCTTTGGCCAATGATAAATTGGTTTGCCTCGCAGACGGAGGGGAGGGGAATGACACTCAGAGGACATGAAGGGGATGAAGAAGTCACAAATACTGTGCAGGAGAAGAGGGATTTTACAGATAAAAATATCTTAAACTGAAGGTACTGAAGAGATGAGACGCGCGAGCTGTGCAGTTTGGCCTCTATTCTGGATGTATTAGCTGGGGAGAGCACATCAAGGACAGAGCCCAAAGTGTGAGCAAGTGGTGGGCATTAACATCAATGTAGCGCATGGTAATCAGAGGAAAATAATTGCTGTCATCTTTGCTCAGTCACTTAGCCGTGATTATCCCAAAGCCAGTTACAGGTTTCTGTACCTTCCGCTGCCTCCCAGTGATCATAGTGTAAAGTGACACGGTACGGAGGAAAAAGAGCGATGCGAACATGTAATTAGCGAGTGGTTTCATGTAAGTGCTCTTTGATTTATAATTCAGCATAGCGAGAACCCCTGCTACCCAAGGCTAGTGCTCCTCTGAATTAGCCCTGCGACTGGGAGAGGCTGCAGCGAGAGGGGGGGGGGGGGGGGGGGGGGGAGGAGAACCTGACTAATTTGTGCTCTGTTTGAGGTGGGTTTAAAAAGAGAAGGAGACGTGAGGTCCATACCTGGACCTGCTACGCGTCAGATCATAGAGTATGGCAGAGGGAGGTTTGAGGATGAACTGTTATGTAGGCATCCCTCTCTCTCTCTGATGAGATGAAATGGTTGTCAGAGTTGTAAATGTCTTTGCGGCTGAACTTTGGAGAGAAAAGTTTGATATGATGAAAGCTGCTCATTTGTAATGTGACTCAGCTGTAAAGTACTCGCATGGCATTAAGATTTATTTGCGAATGACAACATGTACTTGAAGATAGTTTGAGAGTTTTCAAGCCAAACCTGTGTACGAAGTTATTTTCTATGGGAATTGAGCAACATTATTCCCACTCTAACGGCATCTTTGATAAGAGAGGCTTTCCTGTGAGCAGTGGCCTCATTTTTCCTCCGCTCAGCTCGGTACATACTGGATTCTCTTTGGTCCCCCACGGGTCCAATGATCCCCTGATCATCCTATGTACTGACGCCCTTATAAAGCTAATGTGCTGATTTTACGTTTTCAACCTGCTATGATCCCCCACAATCCCCTCTGTTCCCTCCGGTTGCGCTTTCACACTCAAGTGAGGATCCGCTGCCGCTTTGATCACATGCAGTCCCCGGTTAAAGGTTTAAAACGTCTCAATTCCTGACAATTGTTGGGGCCTCTGTGGTTTACGTTAAGCATTTCCCCATGCCCCCTGTCCAACTTCACCACTCCTAAATGAGGTACCCACTCTCCCAGCTTCCCATCCCAGCGCTGCTTTCAAGTTCCCCCGATTGGGTGCCGCAGCTGTAAGCCCTAGATTTTGTCTCCTCCATCTTTGTCAAGCCCATTTGCCAAATACAAAAAAGACCCAATAAGCTAGGTCTTCATTGCTGCTCTCCAAAGTAATCCCTAGATCTCCCACTCTCTCGAAAATCAATGCAAAGGTTGAGATGAGGTGAAACTCCCTTCTTAAGTCATCGGGCTGGGAAGTGATAAAGTCTTAGGATCACTTTTTTTGTAATCACTGTGGCTCCATGATGAAACTAATTGTCCTATTTCGTGCATCCTCGCAGCTTTTCAGAATGTCCTTTGTCAACATACTTAGAAAACAGTAGAAGACGGTGCTGATGCTGTGCTGCTAGTCGTGAAATATATCACTGTTTCCAAAGACACTTGAAAACAAAGTTAGAGCAACACTGTTAAGTGCTGTTAATTAATGTGACAGAAAACTGTTACTTAACTTATAACTGGTCCACAATAACACCCCACTAGAGCCCTGTTTGTTTTCGCACCTGTGGAATATCAGCCCAATATTCACTCACCTTTTCAGCTCCTGAGAAACATATCTGGGTCACACTGTGCTTTTGGATGTTTGACTTTCTTCACCAGACGCTCATTTATTTTGTCTCTCTGCTATTTCATGCAGGGCAGGTATCATACAGTTGGCTTGTGTGAGCTTGTTTGCTGAAACAGGTTCCCACAATTCATATGGATGGTTTGGTGAAAGCCAGTGAAATTGGATTGCACAGCAAAACAAAAACAAGAATTTAAAGTGAGTAAAACTTTGTCGTCTTATCTGAATCACTTGGGTAATTAACATTACATATATTGTGCGTGCCTGCAATAGGTTTGAAGTCATGGGTCTGGCCACCTATTGAATGTTAGTCCAATATTCACTCTCCTTTCAGCACTGTTTTTTGGTCTCTCCTGAGAGAAACATGCGGCTAAATGCTCCTCTGTGTTCACCAGAGTCCCCACATTTGTCTGGTCGCAATTGGTGTTTGGCAGGCAGAATACAGTGGGTTTAGCAGAGTGTTTTTTCTTTTGATGAAAACAGCTGATGAGAGTGGTGATAGCAAACCAAGACAATCAAGTTTAGGGGCTGTACAATCAGAACAATGAAAGCACTTAGAAAGCTTTGTAGAGCTGAACGGAACTGCAGCGAAAAGGTGATAATTCTCTCTCAGCGGCAACCTCCGGGTCTGAAAACTAAAGCCAACGCAGAAGTGCCTCAAACGTGCATTGTTTCTAATAGCCAGCATGGGGCTACAAAAAGAAGTCCAGAGGTATGGAAGTCTTTGAGAAAATGACCCTACTTCTCACTTGAGTTATTACCTCAGTAAACATTGTAAACATGAGTTTATGCTCTCAATCGCTTGTGTCAAGTCTTCTTCAATACAGCACGATGTTCATTTAGTATTGTGGTCCCATTTAGAATGAAATAGACCATTAGCAGGCTATGCGTTAGGCCATGGCTACCTTGTGATTGACAGGTCTGGGAGTTGCGTGTTTTCAGTTCCTGGTAGTTATTCGTAACCTTTTTGGTCACCTAAAAATGCCATATTCAGTGTTCTGTTGTACTTGGCTCCGCCCTCTCGTGTCACTTCTGGTTGCAAAAAAACAAGATGGCGACGGTCAAAACGCTGAGCTCGAGGCTTCAAAGCGGTAGTCCAAAAAAAAAACATGCGACTTCCCAGTGACTACTTCTTAGTCAATGGTGACCCCATTCAAAGCATAGTCATTTGATTCCTTGACGAATTTAAAATGTTGATAAGAGCAGCTGTAATGGAGCTTTAAACACTAACATCTGGTTTTCAATGCAAATAAACTGTTGCTTTAGAATATCACCTCAAACACAATATTGAGCCGGGTGAGATTGAAGCGATCCAAAGTGCTGCCTCTGCATCAGTGAGGTCTGGTTGAAAGAGAGGGCTGGTGCTGGGACAGCAGTAAATCTGCCAGCCAGTCTTGGCTAACGTCAGCCTGATGGAGGCTCCAGACCAGTGGGGTGGGATGTTCCACTACAACCCTCTGCCCTATGGTCTACCTTCATAATTAATATGTTGTTGTATCAAAGTTGAAGCATTTGCCTCCGAAATGTCCCGTGCCCAGCCCCCTTATTAAAGACCTGACCTCCAAGCAGCTGAAGGTTGCTCATGCAAACTTGGCACACCCCCGAGTGAAAACATCTGCTTTCCTCACAGGCAGGACCGCCACGGACCCCATGTCTCAGCTGGATCCCCACAGCTCGGAGAGAGAGCCCCTTCCCCTGTCCTCGCGCACTGACCCCCACATTTATAACCCCCCCCCCCCCCCCACCACCACCACCGCTGAGACCTCCTCAAGCCTTGGGCCCAGGCCTGGGCCTCTCCATCACCTCACCCTCTCCCCCGTCCACATGTAGCACCGTGCCAGTGTGGTCACTTTACTGCTGAGAGGACTGCTCCTGTCTTGTTATCCCCACATCACAGCCTGTCGAGAGGAAGGGAGGGAGGGATGAGAGGGAAGGAAGGCATCTGCGCTGCTCCCACAAAGCGGCGACTGTTGGAACGCTGACAGAAGCATCTGTCATCCCCTGCCTTCACACACTCACCTGCTGTCCGAGGGCCTGACTCTTCCTCCTTCTCTCCCTCCCTCTCTCTCTCTCTCTCTCTCTCTCTCTCTCTCTCTCTCTCTCTCTCCGCTCCTGCCTCTTTGAGCTTTCCCAGTGAATGTGTGAAGCTCTTGGACGCCTCCTTTAGAGATCCTACAAACTCGACACTAAGAAACTTGCAGATTTCTGTTAAATATGCGCTGGTGTTGTTTTAAAGTTGTTTTTTTTAACACAAGTTTGCTAACCGTATAATAATGCAAAAGGAAACCCTCCAACGTGTACTATGAGAGGAAGGCCTCTGTGCGACTATGCAGACGTGTGAGATTCGCCAAGTCCTTGCCGAATTCTGCGGTATTTATCAACAAACATTGGTGTGGTGTTAATGAATGTACTGACCCGTTTTGCGACTACTTTATCATTCTCCAGTGGCACCCCCGTCCGTTCCCCTAACATGCTGAAGGGTTGCCAGCAGTAAGGGGAAAGATGCCAATCCATGTGTATGACACGCACATAAAAAACACACACACACACACACAAGCTCAAGGACACCATCGCTCATTCAAGTCCAGGGTAGGTGCCCTTCAGATGATGCCACACGGGAAAGTGTAGAAACCCCAAATCAATGGTTTTGCACAAAGTTTGAAGCAGAGACTTTTTAAATTTTCCATCAGTATTGATGACACTGAGTAATGGCAGATGAGGTTATTTACGTAGGGTGAGGTCTCTTCTTTTTTCCCCGTTAAAGAGTTTAGGAGAGTTTTTTCTTGTTCAAAAAGAGGGTTTAAAGATTGATTATGTTGTATTTTGTACAGATTGTGAAACCCTTTAAGGCAAATTGTTGATTTTAGGCAATGTAATTATTATAGGTTGTTTCCCAGCAGCATATCTGCATATTGTCATTTCAATCAATATTTAAAATGTGTTACTATGTTTACTTTTAACATTGATAGTTACATTTTCAATATGCACATTTGTAAGTGTGTGTGTGTGTGTGTGTGTGTGTGTGTGTGTGTGTGTGTGTGTGTGTGTGTGTGTGCACTTGCTCAAATACATGTACACACACATAAAAACACACACAAAACTGGATTCTTCATAGAGATTGTTATATATAATAGGTTTTTGCCCATGTAACTCACCCAAAACAGAACTTGTATTTTGTGTATTTTTGACTCTTGATTAAAATATATATATATTTGAAATTGACATATGATAGTTTCATTCTACTTTTTGCTAATCTGTTTCAACCAACTGTCTGCTCTACGTTGTTTCATCTCGCCTAAGATTCTGTGGCTCCTCTTTTTCAGTCTATTGATTCGGCCACACAGTCATGGAAGAAGTATTCAGACCCTTTACTTCAGTAAAAGCAGAAATACCTAAATTTGAAAATACTCCACTACATTTAAAAGTCCTGCTCTGAAAACGTATCTCAAGTAAAAGTGTGTAACTTTAAACAGAAAAATGTACGTAAAGTTTTGAGGAAAAGTACTCATCATGCTGAAAAAGTACCACTTTGTGTGTTGTACTTTTACATATTATATAATATGATTAGTATTACTGATGCATTAATTCGGCTAACTTTTTTCCATTAACGTTTAATCTGCCAATAATTCCTCGCTATTACTTTACTGTTTTGTCTATAAAATGAAATGGCTGCTGTAATTTCCCACTGATCAAGGTGATGTCCCAAAGGTACTCAGATTACTATCGTGTATGACAACGAATATTTGAGAAGGTGAAACCAGCCAATGAGCTCACCTGAGACACCTGCCTGTGTGTCTCTGTGCCAGGTCAAGCAGCTGCTATACGGCGTCTATCTGTGCAGCAGTCTTTTTTGTAGATGCTATAGGTGATGTAGAACATGAAAGGAGAACTACTGCCTTTCCTGAAAACCTGAACCCATTTCTGGGTTGTCTCGTTGCCGCGATGTGCCAGAGGGCAACGAGTAAAGTACAGGGGGAGGTGATTTTGAATGGCACTGGTCATACATAAAGTAGCTTCTCTCAGCATGTGAGCGAGGATGCCGCAAAGAAGAGAGGCAGGTTTAACAAATGAGTGAGGAAGGATAGCAGGACTTTGTGGCCCTCGGAGACTGAGTGGGTTGGGATGTTCTGCCAACACCTCGTCTGCCAGGGTGAAGGATACACACTCGCATTCATGTCCACACACACACACACACACACACACACACACTGTCATCTCTCTATAGCTCCATCCATGGCCTGTGTTACAGCCGTGTGTCTGAGCAGGAACCCCACTAAGCTGGCTGGGTTCCAACACCAAGGTCTCTCACCTCGCAGGCTGGGCAGGGGGGCCTGGTAGCTCCTGTGAGTTATTCCTGGGCATGGACCCGGGTTCCACCTCTCTCTTCTCCTTTTGTCTCATCCTGCTCGCCTCTGGCCCATCCTGGCCTCCTCTTCTCCCTTATCCCCCTCTCTGGGTCCCTGTGGCTGATGAGCCTGTCCTTCAACTATCAACATCTTCTATTGTCTTTAACACACACACACACACACACACACACACACACACACAGTAGACTTTGGATTTATGTAAGCTTGCTTGTGCCACAAATTTTGAGGTCACCTTCATATACTTTCACCATCTGCAGTGTTTTGTTAATATAAAGCTCTTCAGGGCCCAGTGGCTGTTTTATGTATAGATTTTTTGTTTTCTTAAATCCTTGATTATCCCTTCAATAAAAAGTTTTTTCAGCCGGACTAAAAAAAAAAAACCTGAGGAGCTTGGTTCGTGATTAGCACTGAAACTATTTGAATAAATAGTTCAAGTTTAGGTTGGGTTTTTTTTCAAGCAAAACCTCAAATATTGTCAAGTTCCAGCTCCTCATATGGGAATTTGCAGTTTTTCTGTGAAATTCAATATTGTTGGGTTTGTTGACTGTTGGTCGACAAAAATAAGGAATTTGGAGATATCAATTCAGGATCCAGAAAATTGTGACCACCATTATCCAGTAGTGTCTGACATTGAATAGACTTAATGATTAATCAAGGAAACAATTGTCATATTGAAAAAAAGTTCCCTTCCCTCTGGTGGTTTGTTAGATGCACTGTAGTAAATCACCGTTAAATACGGTCAAATAAGTTTTTAATGAGCATTCACACCAAACTCCATATCAAATGAAATAAAAAATCAAGAAGAGCAGAACGTGAGCTTGCTGTTTCTAATTCTTGCACTCTTGATAAACTTAATATGTTATTCCTTCATCTCGCCACTAGAGGTCCCTGAAGACCATCCAATTGGATTCCTAAATAATTCCATATTTTGTCCATAATGTTGTCCGTCAATCTTGTGAAATGTATGTCAATTATTAACACAGTCATACATAGATTACACAATTCATTGATTAAGAATTTGAGATTGAAGTGTAACAGAAGTGAACAAAGAAAATGCATTTCTTTACCAGGGATATCAGCCATGTTCTACATGTTGTTCTCACTGTCAGGCTGCACCATAGACTGTATATATGAATATATCACCGTATATATATACATATATATATATATATACATATATATATATATATACATATATATATATATATATATATATACATATGTATATATATGTATACATATGTATATATATGTATATATATATATATATATATATATATATATATATATATATATATATATGTATATGTATATAATACCCCCGGGCCTCAGCATCAGTACCAAGAGAGAGGAGCAGCTGCAGATCTCCCACTCTGATGCTTTTTTTAGGTACCAAGAACGTCCACGATTTGAGAGCGCATGCGTGGAAGTTGACGCCCCCTTTTTTCAAACACGTACGTAAACCAAAATGCCCGAGTAGACGAGCTTTGTATGTCAAGATGCTCAGCGCGGTTATTTTATTATAAATACTCACACACACGCACATATAAAATCCCCTTTGGCGTAATTATGACTCACTATAACTTCGCATGTATTTAGCATGTTCTTAAAGCGCCTTAAATAGTGTGGTTCTGCTTCGTAAAAAGTAAACAACACAAGTAACGAAGTGTTATTAGAATAGACTCCCCCCCCCGTCCTGCCATATAATGGTACAGTCTGTCGACGTCCTGCGCGGGAGCGGAAAACGTGCATCTGAGTGTTGGGGGAAAGGAGCGTTGTGTTTTCCTGGTAAGAATTTGTTCTGCAATAACACTTTACTGAAACATTATAATATAATATGCACCTTTATAGACGCCTGCACGAACTAGAGGTCGGTGAAGGGGGTTGTTGCACTGAATGGGTGTGTCCACGTTTTACATGCCTGAGTAGATGCTATTGATCAAGTGAATTGCAGAGCAAACGTGTGCATTGACTTCATTTTGTCTTCTTCTTGCAGCTTGGTAATACGTTCAGCATGACTCGAGATTGGAACCCTGGCGATCTGATCTTTGCCAAGATGAAGGGCTATCCACACTGGCCTGCCAGGGTAAGTCTCGATCTTAGGCAAATGTATTCATGTATAAAAAAAACCCATTTGATTACAATTAAACTTCTCAATAAAAACTCACGTGCAAAAACACCCGTCCAATAACTCCATAGACTTAAGAGGCACACAGACAGCAACTAAGCACACACCTGAGAAACGCTTTCAGTTTGCTTTCCTGTGTGGTTCTTTGTGTCGTTCGTGGCAGTAAGTCACTTTAAACTGTGTTCCTCATCCCTCTGCCAGATTGATGAAGTCCCAGACGGTGCTGTGAAGCCATCCAATATCAAGTTCCCCATCTTCTTCTTTGGCACCCATGAAACGTTAGTAACCGACTGCTAACAACCTTTCTTTCCTTTTTAGTTCGATGGGCTCGCAAAGAGAAAGTATTGCAGGAAATGAAGACAAACTTATATCCATTGTTTATATGTATTGTCTACTGTATTGCCATTATAAAATAAAATGATGTCCTAAATTCGTGTTGCACACGATACCGGCCCTCCGATACATGTGAACGTTTCATCGTTGTTCTAATTCCTCATGGGCTTGGCAGGAAGTGGTGAATGAAGCAGTTTGTTTCATTAGTTCAAGTGTAATTCTTTTGTATTATTTTAGAGTTTTTCGATCATATGCACTCTCATACAGTGAGTTCATAGCATTAGAATTATTTATAATAGTAAATGGCTGCTTATATGGATACAGTTTTCCCTATTGAGTTGTCATTGTGCTCTGTTGAAGGTGTTTCTCTAAATACATAAATGTCTGATGAGTGGCTGAATAGAGTTCCCTTTCTGTTGTGTCTGTGTGCTGCTGCTGCTCCATCTCACAGTAAACACACACGCACTGCACTTTTAATGGTTACAACATTCTGGATTATCTTCTTTCAAACAGAGCATTTCTTGGCCCAAAAGATATCTTTCCGTACCAGCTCAACAAAGAGAAGTATGCCAAGCCCAACAAGAGGAAAGGCTTCAATGAAGGATTGTGGGAGGTTGAGAACAACCCAAAAGTTGAGCTCACTGCACCCAAGGTACATGTCCCCTCCAAACACATTTTTCTGTACCGGTTATTTAGCCTCCAGATGTTGCCGTTAGCTTGGATTGACTGAACCTCAGATCCTGATATACCAGAGTTTGACAGTTTTATTGTGAGCGCGCTTGTCTTTACTTTTATCACTGATATTGTAGCCCAGGGCCACCAAAATGTTTTATATTTTTATTACTTTTAGCTACCTGAGAGAAGTTGGGCTGAACAAAAAAAAGAAGAAAAAAAAACTGGTTTGGCACTTCCAGTTATTGTGAATTTGTTTCATTTAACCAGTTGTTTGTGTTTGTTTTGAAGCCGCTGCCCTTTGAATCTTTCACTGGAAAGGATTCGGACAGCAGCCCAGAGGGAGAAGAGGAATCTGATGACAAGGGGATGAAACCCAAAGTAAGCTGCTCTTCTAATCTGTCATTCAGCAGTAAATATATTTACACAGTGGCTTCACTGCATTGACGTGCTACTGCTGTGTTGCTGTGCTGTCAGCTTCGGTCTTCTGTTGCTGTTTTACCTCTTTCTCCGATGTGTGTCTGCTTCATACTGAATTACATGTCACTGCAGTGTTGAAGTGTTGTTTTGTGTTAATACGTTAAAAAAAAAGGCTTGTGCGCTAAGAGTAGTGTGTGTGTGTGTGTGTGTGTGTGTGTGTGGAAGAGCAGGATACTCGCTAACCTTTCTCCCTTTCAAGACTTGTTTACACCACCACACTGCGTCCTATGCTGTGTCTTGGGTGCATTCAGGTTCCAGGAAGTGAGGCTGAGCAGGAGAATGAGAATGATGATGAGGAGGAGGAGGAGGAAGGGTCTCTGATCTCTGAGCAGGGTCCTCAGAACCAGGATGTACGTACTTTGCATGCTGGGAAAGGCGGCGCAGGTCGCCTCCCCCCTCTCCCTGTGGGAAAGCATGCGAGACTTGGTGGTTTTGTTCAATTGGTGGTTTGTTTCTGTTTGACTTCTTGTCGGCGGCCACAAACTTGAATGGGTGCTTGATGTTTTGATTAGAGTGCCTGGTCTGGGTTTTCTGTGTTGATGTCACTGAGGTGATTATTTCTGTCCGTCTCTGTGTTGCGTCTGTTAGGTCCGAACTTCTGGCCACAGAGAGAAATCGCCCCCCCCCCCCCCCCTCCTTCCTGCAGCCATGTGCTCTCAATCGCCTCCAAAACACAACAGCAGGTTTAAGTCAAAATCAAATGGATTTATTATCCAAGAAGCATAAAACAGATACAAACCGAATCACACTATTGATAACAAAACAAACATATAAAATGAAAGTGAGGCCCCGGCCGGGCCACACGACATACATGTCTGCCCCATGCTCAGGAGGAGGTCTGAATCTCTCCTGCCATTTCGAAGAGCCTTTGTCCCTCCAAAGTTACATTTCTCAGCTCATCGATCAGCTCATTGATTGGCTGAAGTCCAACAAGCCCCTCCTGGGCCGATGCCCCATTGTCACTCTTAACACCTCAGCCAGCCACTTTCACACAACCCCCCCCCCTCCCCCCGCTCCAGCACATTCCTCAAACCTGATCACACAGACACTCAAACACACTATTTGGTTCAAACTCCTACAAGTAAATACACTGTATCACATAATATCCATCATTAGGAGCTTTTAAAACTTAAATCCCTCACACTTCTAAACGCTATTTATGAATAACATCCGGTAGGCACAGCTTTGTCCTGGTCAAATTGATTTAGGTTTAGGACATGAACTGTTTGTGTGACGATGACAAAAAATATTTGGGGGGCGTGGGGTTTCTTCTCTGTTTTATCTCACCGAGACCACCCTGAAAACTTGTGTTATTGCTTTCCATTTCCAGCCTTTGCCTGTCCACACACTCACAAAGCTACTGTTTGCAATTGGTTGATGTTTTATTTTTGCATGGCTTTCTCTGTGCTTTGGAGAAAGGTAAGTTGTGACTCGTATGTATTTTGCTCAGGATGAGACGGACTCTTTTTCTTTTTTTTGTTTTACATTTTCCCCCCTTTTGTCTCTGCAATATTTAAATATTTCTTAAGTCATAAGCAGTGTCCCAATTCCTAACAATATACACAAAGTATACACAAAACTCAAGTATGAATTCTAAAAAGTGTGCTTTTTTTGTTAATGCAATTTCCCCAATGCGTAAACCAAATGGAACTGCTCACAGCTGCAAAGAAATTAAAATAAATTCAGAAACGGCTTCACAAAGACTTCAGAAACACAAAGTATTATCGTTACATTTTTGTCAGTATTGACGGTTAAGTATACAGATTTTTTTCTGTATAATAACTTCATACCCTGTATACTATAAATAGTATGTACCATGTTCGGAATTTGGTCACAGCCATTGTTAATGAAACACTGGCACATGTAATAACTGTGTAATATCACAGTTATTACACTAGATGGTGCTATTGAACCAGACATTTAAATTCAGCTTGTTAAGCAGAAGGTAAAAACACAGATCAAATTGTCCAAGAACGACTGAATTTATGCAAAGCTGACTGCTTTCATTTTAGCAGATGTTGTACCGAAGAGAACTATAAAGACAGAAGTCAAGATCATAGTGTGTGATGACGTTAACAAAAGGTGTCTCATTTTAGGGCTCGGCACAGAAAGAATCTACCGCTGTTCCTAAACCCAAGAGAGGGAGAAAGAAAAAGGTTGGTAGTGTGTATTAATGTGTTTACCTTCAGTGAGTATACAAGCTATGAAAATGCATTTCATAAGATGGTATGTTATCATCTTTCTTTTCTTTTTTTCCAGAGTGATGCTGAGCAGGAGACTGAAAAACACGATGCTCCTGTTAGTCCTGTTAGTCCCTCAGGTAGGCCGTATTTGCACTGTATCTGATTTTGAATTTTTGTCATTCAGCTCTGCATGTGCATAAACTGGATTTAGAATGTGTGTGTGTTTTTGTGACCAGGTGCAGAAGTTCCTAAACGAAGAGGCAGGAAACCCAAAAGTGAGAAGTTACTTTTGCTCCAGCAGCAGCAGGACCAGCAAGGCTCAGGAAGTGAAATGTAACTACATGAAAATGAACATAAAACGTACACACAATGGAAAATGCTCACATACGTGTGTGTTTCTTGTACTCCACCTTTGCTCGGGTGGCGGGCCTTGAATTATCTGATCCTACAAGGAAGAATGAATGCTTATATTCTTTAGTTTTGATCACAAGTTTGTCAAATTGGCACTGTAGAGGGAGCTGACCCTTAGCCTCTTATCAGACCCTTTCTCTCACATTTAGGGACACTGCCGAGTCAGAGAGAAAGAGAAAGAGGGCAGCAGAGGACAAGTCCAAGAGTGGAGACGAGGAGAAGAGAAAGAAGGAGGACAGCAAAGGAAAGGAAGCAGAGGTGAAGGAGCCTGAAGCCAAGAAGAAGAAGAAGGACGACAGCTCCTCAGGCTCCGACGATGAAGAGGCAGGCGTCGAGTCCAGCACGATTCCTCCTTTTCAGAAATTTGTGTGAACAGTCGGTGTGATGCTTTCATGCGCATGATTTTGATATCTTTTAATCTCAGAAAAACAAAGGCAGAAAGAAACACCAAAACTCCGAAATGGACAAAGATGTGCGACGACGGAAAGCCGATGAATTAAGAGAGTACGTATTCATACGAAACCCAATATAGAAAAAAAAACATGAATAACAAAGTACAATCATCAGCTTATCATGTTGACTCTATTTATAACACTATTTAAGATGTAAACTTAGCATTAGCAGAGGCATAGATATATGTCTGACATGGTTTGGTTATTCTGTCTTGCAGGCCAAACAAAGATGATGGGAAGAAAAATGAGGAGAGGACAGGAGTCAAGAAAAAGGGTGAGTGCTGTAGTTCAAACATCAAAATGCAATCCTGAAATCTCCCTGTTAGAATTTAATTACATAACAGGTATTCAGATTACGGTCGTCTGTGCAGCTGAAAACAGGGGAAAAGTCTGAGCTTTATTCACAATACAACGCTGTAGCCCAAAAACCCAAATTTAAAAAGCTGTTGCGTTTCCCGAAACATGTTTTTGAAACGGAAATCATTCTTAAATCCACACTTACGTTGGATTAAGAACGTTTAGTTAAGCGAGACCATTTCCATCATAATGTTTTCTTTTCCACAGAAATGTCAACTGAGTTGAAGCTCCAGAGACTCCACAGTGAAATCAAGATCGCACTGAAAATAGACAACCCTGTAAGTCGGATCATAAACGCATCACGTCAACGTTCTCCTCTGACAACTTTGCAAATCAATGTTTTCTTCATATTCCCCTTCATGCACTAAACTAACAAAACCGTCTTTGCATTTTGCTTCGGATTGTTTCATCCACGTTTGTCCATTCATCTAAATGTAAACTTCTAAATGCCTTCACGTCTTTTTATTTTTACTTTTTCTTGCTTCACTCTTGTCCACGGCCCTCCTGCTCCCGCCTCACCAGGACGTGAAGAAGTGCTTGGACGCATTAGACGACATCGGTGCGCTTCAAGTGACAACCCAGCACCTGCAGAAGCACAGTGAACTCATCGCCACCCTCAAGAAGGTACGCCGTCCACAATCCAGCTAAAGTACGACTGTTTTCAAGTTGAACCAATCAAAACCCACGCTCGTTGTTTAATCCGTCTTCTAGATCCGCAGATTCAAGGCCAGCCAGGACATCATGGACAAGGCCACCATGTTGTACAACAAGTTCAAGAGCATGTTTCTGGTTGGAGAAGGCGACTGTGTGCTCAGCCAGGTGCTCAACAAGTCTTTAGCTGAACAACGGCAGCACGAGGAGGCCAAGAAAGGAGCGCTGAAGAGAGTGGAGCAAGCCAAGGAAAACAACTCGGGTACTTTTTTTTTTTTTTACTATCGTACGGCAAGTACTTTTGGTGTACAAATACCATTTGTTCAGTAAGTTTAAGAACAAATTCGAAATTTCAGACGTAATAGTTTTCTCCGTGAAGAAATGACTGTGGGTACATACGATACACTTAAGACCTCTTATCACCTAAAATGATGACACACTGATAATTGTCAGATGTTCCGGATTTAGTTTTTATGCCAATGTAACAAGCTATTATTAATTCTGCTTAAACTCGGGTTATTTAAGGGACCTTTGCTATTTTACTCGAGCTGCTTGTTTCTAGTGCTGGTCACATGGGTGAGTGGTTCAACAAAAAAGGGTGAACGAGTAAAGAGTTTGATCACCAGAAGTATTTGTGAATCCTTGAGACTTCGGCTCCCTCTGTATGCGTTGTTCACCGCTGCTGCAGTATAACCTGTTAAAATGAATTTTCATCAGGACACACTTTGTGTCTGTGGTGTTACAGAATCTTTCTAAACCGGCTTTAGTATTTTTCTGGTCAGAGTTTCAGTCCATACAGCTATTTACCCAGCTGTTCATGATTTCATTGGACACATTTAGGTCGGTGTAAATGTCAATCCCGAGCCATGTTAAAGAAATGTACTTCACCCAGAAAGTACCTCCATGGTGATCAGAGGATCAGAAATCGGAGAGAGGTTTTGAATAATTGCAGTAAACGGAGGCCGCCTTGAACCGCAAAACTATATCAAAACACTCTCTAATCCGAGTCTCATCCGAGCTGAGTACTTCCCAAACACTTCTCTAAAACCTTACTATTAAAAACACTTCTCTCACGCTCCAGACTTGCAAGGTGCAAGCGTGCTGGTTATCATAATTTATGATATTTATAATATTCATATGTAAAACAAAATAGAGCTGGCAGTACTTCAGCACATGGCAGCTGGTACAGTGAGAGATGGCTCGGTCAGGTGATAGAAGTTATGTCATAATGCGTGCCTGCTGGTTATTGGTTATATTACCAACCGAGTCAAATATGAAAACCAGACAACAGAGACATTGAAGCTTTTAGTTTCCTCTATCCTCCCAGGAGGACATCATAGGATCACTGTGGTTAACATTCTTAGTAGAAACACGTCCATGCTCTATTGACTCACTTTATCTGTGTACGTGCTACACTTTCACTTAAAATCGTCTCTGTGAAAGGTCTCTTTCTACAGCAAGCCATGCCAAATGGATGGAAAATCATGTTGATGCCATTTAGGACCGGAGCTCAGCATGTGCCATCACATGCTCCTGCGAGTTCTCCTCTCTGCAGTGTTTTAGGTCTGGGGTGATGTTCTGTCTGACTGAGCCTGTGTCTCTCTCTCTCTCTCTGTCTGTCTGTCTGTCTGTGTCTCTGTCTGTCTCTGTCTGTCTGTGTGTGCACCACAAAAGACAAGATGACAAATGGTGATATCGGCCCCGAAGAGAAGAGGCAGGACGCAGAGAGAGAGAGGCCTCTTGAGGACACCTCGGTGGGAGAAAATCACAGGTAGTTCACCCAACACATGCACACCTGCGACATCGGTGCAAATCTATTTTGTTCTATCTCTGTTTTTATGCCTCTGTGCCGCCGACCACATTATGCTTTACGGGTAGTCCGTCCCATTCTGATACAACTGCGAAGCTATAATTCCAGTTTTAATATATGAAGAAAATAACAGTTGCAGTATAAAAGCAAGAACATACAGGCATAGAGAAGAAACAATATCTTTAAGTATAATGCTGGCTTTACGCTATGTTTTTCTTATTGTTTGCAAATCCCATATTAGTCTGTCACTCAGTTGCCACAAGCCCACCATGAATCTTATTTTAAAGATTTTAAGTTACATATTTTGAAAGGGTCAGTCATTTTCTAAAAGCTCTGGGTATTGTAGTTTTCAGCAAATGTTACTCAAACTGCAGTAAACCGTGCTTTTGTTAGGGACTATTTTACGGTGTGGATTAATACACATTTGGTGCTCTAGGGAGTAGTTAAGTGTCGGGACACAATGTATGTGGCCATGTGGGATTGACTCAAGGTGAACTACAGCAACCATGTTCATTGAACTGAAAGTGTGGCTCATTAATGTTTTTTTAATATCTTTCGGACAACAGCAGCAGCTTAGTAAAAGAAGCTGCTACACCACACTGCTGATACTGCCTTAACCCATTTCTTCATTTTCTGACTGTAGTGCCCCAAAGGCTCAGGAAGAGTCCGCTTGAGTGTCCTACGTGCCCGGAGGAAAGAAGACATTTGCTGCTTTGTTCAAACCGGGCTGACCAACGGTCCAGCTCCTTTTGATGACTAATAGTGATCACTGGTTTCCACTCCCCAGATAGACTGACTGCCATTTTTACTTTGTGTAATATTTACCTTTTTAAGACACAATCTGTCACACCTGTTGAATTTGAGTAATGACTGTGTAAAGAGTTAGAAATAGATCTGCAGCACTTTGACCTTAGAGACATGATTAGTACCAACTGGTCCTATTTCTCACTGGTGGAGTAGATGGCTTTTCATGTCCTCGATCATTGCATATGCATTTAAATAGTTTGACATTAAGAGAATCTACAGTTCGATCTTAACTTCACTTACAGTGTATTGAAGTACAGATGCTTAGTTGTAGTTAGAAGTGCCATTCCCGTGTTCAATAATATTGGCTACATTAACATTTTTAAAGATTTCCAGTTTGCCAAAGTTTTCTCAAACATGTTCAAGTGTCTTGTTTTAAAAGTTTCATTTTTAACGTAGATGTAAATAAGAGTATTTTTGTGCCCGTCTGTTTCAGCATCCAATAAAAAAGTAGTGCAGAAAATAATCCTTTTGTCTTTTTAATCTTATATTCTCAATGATTGCATGAAGATCATGTGGCAGTCTTAAACATTGCTGTTGTGGTTGTACAGAACAACTCAAAGATCTTTCTCTATTGATGAAGTTAGATTTTTATAATTAATAAATGTTAGTTGATTTCAAACAGTCAGTAAAAATGTTTATTTTGAAACAATATATACATTTCTCTTTGAGATATAAAACATTCTATTACGCAGCATAAATAAGTGATCTGATCCAAAGAAAAGAAATTAGTTGAATGCACCACGGTCCACATAGGGATAGGCCATGAAATCTCCCATCTTGTTGCCTTGAGCGTCATAGTGCAGCATTCGGAAGCACTTGTCACAGAAGAGACACGGGTCACTCGCAGCAAACTGGTCGTTGGTTGTGAGCCACCTGGAAAGAGTCGGGGATGGTAAACTCGTGTTCACAGTTTGAGAATACCAGAGCACTTTTTTGACCCACCTGCCGATGTAGACGTGGCACACGGCACACTTCTGGGTGGTGACCCTGTGCTTGTGTGAGAGAAGTGGGTACAGCTTCTTGTCCAGGCAGTCGTTGGCATGGGTCAGTCTGCAACGTGTACAAAAAGAGGGAACATTCGTTTAGAGCCTGAGATGTGACACATCTGTGTCCTGTGTGATATTAAGAGCGGCTTTCATGAAAACAGTAAATCACCTCGGATAATTACGATTTCTTTTTAAATCGAGCTAGAAAGTCTTGTGAGAGCAGTCAGATCCTGTCCGACAACGAAGGGCTTCATTTCAAAAGGTTGCAGTCCTAAAGCAGACATTCAGAGAGGGTCGTGTTGCAGGCCATGTATAATTGTTGTGGCGGTGAAGTTTATTTAGGTAGAGGGCATGTTCAGTGGCTTGATCATGCCATTTCCCATACCAGCATGTGCTTCCAATGCAAAACAAGCAGCCAATTCATGTCATGGCAGCAAGAAAAAAAGGTTCTTGGACTGTCAGTGAAGACAACAAATACTTGTACAAGTGTCTAGGTGTATCTCATAATGGCATTAGATATTGTCAATTTTAACATTGTTGTGATGAGCAAGCAGCACAAGTTAATCAAGGTGGACAGAAGTATGCGTTAAGTTTGACTAATGAACATGGTATTTATGTCAATATTCCCACGTGACCGATGAGAGAGCGTGCATTAAAGCGGTCACGACGTAGGCTGTAGAACAAGATGTCAACAGTCTCCAGCCGTGCTAGAGGTTGTAGACTAAACAGATGTCAACCTGCGGGTGGCACTCGAGTAAAAATTCCTCAAAGTCATTAGGTTTCATTGACGATGAAATATAAATTAATCTTGTATATGTAGAGATATTTCACTGGGGCCACTCAGAGGGAAATCATTTTAAAGGAACAGTATGTAGCATTTAGGAGGATCTATTGGAAGTAATGCAATATAATAATAAGTGTTTTCTTTAGTGTGTAATCACCTGAAAATAAGAATTGTTATGTTTTCATTACATCAGAATGATGTAATGACGTTTATATCTACACACAGCGCAGGTCCTCTTCACAGAGCCGGCCGCCATGTTTCTACAGTAGCCCAGAACGGACAAACCAAACAGTGGCTCTAGAAAGAGCCATTCACGTTTTCGTGTCTGCCAACCGTGGTTCTGCTACACGTTTGGCACAAGGGAGAAGATTCAGTTGGATGAAAGTTGCAACCTCACTGCTAGATGCCGCCAAATCCTACACACTACACACCATTAAAACTAACTTCATAACCAAAATTGAAGGAAAAAAAAACACATCAATTACTTCGTGTTGTGGAGACGAGGGCACAGAAACTGGAATAGAACTGGGAAATATCAGGCGTCGGTTGGAGGGTTGTGTTTCTTAGGCTGTGTGTCCATTAGGGCTGCACAATTATGGCCAAAATCATAATCACGATGATTTTGATCAATATTGCGATCACGATTATTTATCACGATTATTCATTAATTTTAGGGACATCTTTTTATTGCACTTTCACGTTTAAATGAACAAGAACACTGCTTCCACTTCCATTGTTGTGCTACATTCTGGCTAATGCATCAGGCACAGTGCATCTCGTAGAAGGAAAATATAAATAAAATAGTATCAACACTTTTCACCCAAAATTAAATCAACAGAGCACTGCTTTCACTTCCATGTTGTGCTACATTCCAGCTAATGTACGTCTTTGCATCAAAATAACACTTATACGGTTCTTATTCACCTGAAGAAAATTTTTACCCAAAATAACTAACTAAAAATAAATATGCCATCGCAGAAATAATTGCGCGAGGGGATCACGTATCTCTTGTCTAGTGTCTTGACCATTTTTCTGAAGCCTTCATTGCGCACAGTATTTATTGTACACATGTCTTTGGCCAAATGAAATGCGATTGCATCCGTTATTTCAGTGTGTCTTTGGGAGGTGGATGGATACGCTGTCGCACTATGCAGGGTCGCTGTTATGGTTTTCTGGGTTGACGTTGGACATGGACGGAGATTCAGTGAGGTAACGTTAGCTTTGGCCTTAATGCATTCGTCGTACTGTGGTTTGTGGTGATTTTTCAGGTGGTTGAACAAGTTAGTTGTATTGCTATGCGGCGCAGACACAACTCTAACGCACTCTGTGCATATGATTTGTTCTTGGTTAACATCACTTGCCCTAAATCCAAAAAACTTCCAGACAACGGATGATAATCCTTGTCGAGAGGCTAGCTCCTCGCCTTCTGCTCCTGACATTTGATTGACCTTTCACACGACACCCGTGACCGTCTGCTCTCTGTTCTGTTGTCTGTCTCTCTACTCTTCTACTAATACCGGAGTCGACTGCAGACAGAACTTTCTTTCAGGCTGCCGCTGCAGCGTGCGCGCATGACACCTCCCATCTCGTTCTCCCCCTAGTGGTTGGCTGACTGTTAGTTGAGGAAGCGCTTGATTCGATATGTAACAGAGCACGCATTTAAACGTCAATATCGCTGACGATCATGCTCATTTAATTGTGGCAGCCAAAATCGTGATCGCGATTCAAATTCGATTAATCGTGCTGCCCTAGTGTCCATATAGCGTTTTTCTGCTATACATTTTAGACGAGCACATAAACTCTCTCCACATTAAGATCGAATGCAAAAAGACTCAGCCTCCCTCTGCATGGAGGATTCCACTGCCTTGATTCTCATCGTGCAGAGTCTCAAACACTTCCTGCTCAAAATACACCGAGCCTTTTGTCAGTGTTGTTGGTGCCGCTATCCTGATCTGCGTGACGTTATTGCATTCAGTAAATTATTTTAACAAGTAGCTGTTACTAATTATTTACAGATTTTAAATTGATTTGGAAAGATTCATAAAATCATACTTCCCATGTCTTAGCATTTTTAAGACTTCTGAACGACTGATTTCAGGCATTTTAATACCAATGGAGGCCTTATTTGTAGATGAATGTATTCAATGCCTTTTAAGACTTTTTAAGGATCCGCGGGAATCGTGAAAAATCCGGAAAGCACAGCACTGACCTGACGTCTGTGATGATGACGAGATGTTCGCAGTCTCCCTGATGACAGTAGAGGTACGGGAAGCCCACTTTGACTTTCAAACCGGCAAATCTCGTGTCTTCCATCTTGGCTTGGCTGTAGGGTGGGAAGTTGTGGGACTTTGCCCATTCAATGACAGTCCTGTAGCATAAACACCCAGAAGGGACATTATCAAAGACAGGTCTGTTTATTTTAAAGTTACATCAAAACTTCCAGTATCTGGTATCTTTTGAGCTGTTCATTTGGAGAATATGTTTTTGTTGTTTTATGGTCACACATTATTTCTCCAACAATGCTTTCCCTAGTGAGGATGGAAGTTCAATGTTCTGCCCCAAATATTACTGACCACTCCCTTTGATCTACTTGTGAGCATGATTCATAATTTTAGTAAATGTGGCTGTAACTCTGGTAAACAAGGGGCCACGGCTTCAATGAAAACCCTCTAAACCAAGATGTCCGTGTTCAATCAGAAGCTGATCGCATGAGCTGCAGTGTTAACAGCGCCACAGTGTTATTTACAAAGAACATATTTTTGTTGAACTTTTGTCGATTTCACTCATGGCCTGCAGATAGATATGGTGTTATTGCACACAGGCTATTAACTAAAACACAGCAGGACCTTTTGATGAGGGTTCACAGGTTCTAGAATCACTAAACGGAAAAGGTTAACAGAAAGCCACATTCCTCTTGCACGCTAAGGTCGCAACAACACACTAAAATGAAATAAATCAAATATTATGCTATTACATACTGGGCCTATAATGTTAGACACCAAAATACGATAATACTCCATTCACTGGAAATTGATTTTGGGAAGAAAGTCTGCACTTGTGTGTCGGTGTATCCTTAAAACTTTGGAGAGAGCCAGGCTAGCTCCAGTCTTTATGCTAAGCTAGCTAATCACTGTAACTCCTGCTTGAACCACAAATATGAGAGCAGTATCAAATCTTCTCCTCTTGGAAATAAAGGGATTCTCAAGGACCAGTGTGTTGAATTTGGTGGCATCTAGGTGTAAGGTTGCATTATCTTGGATTTTTTTTTTTTCAACCGATGATGATATTAGGCTCGTTCGAGATGAACTGCACCTCGCCTGGAAAGTGGACGAGAGCAGGCAGCAGCAGCAGCAGCAGCAGCAGCATTGAATGTTTACAATAAGGCGGATCTAGCCTGCATTTTATCAGAGGTGGTGAAGTTAACTTTTTTGTGAACAAGCCACACGATGGTGACATGTATGCCTGACCAGAAGTGTTTTCTGTTCATTTTGGTTTTATAGGGCAGGTCGATTTTTTTTTTCTCTTTAAATATTATAACTTTATTCTCATTAAACTGCGACTTTATTCAAGTAATATTACAACTTTTTTCTCTCAAAATCTCACGACTTAATCTTCGACATCTTGAGAAAACAATGTGCAGGAAGTTTTAAACGTCAGCAGAAATCTTGCTGAAACAATATTAAAGTCCAGGGGTTTATAAATCAATAATATCATTGACATGAATAGGTGCCACATGCATATTTAAAAGAGGTTAAAGACACAAAAAGAAAACAGAAGAGAAAATTACGCCTACATCTGTGTTGACTCAGCAGAGAGGACAATAAATGAGAATTGATCTACAGGAGAATAAATATTGGAAAGCAACACAGAATGCCCGAGGGCCTTACTGCATTATATTAAATTATATTTTGAATTGTCTCCTGACTTTTGTTTTCACATTTCCACCATAAATTGGCGGAAAAACTTACATGCTGATGTCCTGACACTCGGGGTATCGCATGTCGGTATAGAAAACTCCTTCGAAGAAGAAGAAAGCTGACTTGTAAAGATCCTGAAATAGAAAACATGAAAATAGATACGTCTAATGTAAAGTTCTTATACAGAGAGGTTCAGATATTGCTTGTGATTTCAGATGAACTGTACACGTGCTCACTTTGCTGATGAACTCTGGAGCCATGTCCGGCGTGTTGCTGAACTCTCCACACACTTGCAAGTCGCTGACACAGCAGATGGCATCCCTGAGCTCTGCCAAGCTGTGGGAGCCCGTCATCAGCAGAGTTATGTGGGGTCTGGCAGTGCTAAACTGGGGGGGTGGTGGAAGGAAAATGTCAGTACCAAGGAGAATAACATTGTCATATTTGGAGGTGAGAGCGGTAAAAGCTCACGTTCTCAAAAGTAACCGAGTAGTAGACGTTGATAGTTAGAATGACTTCCCCTTCAGGCACCACGTCAACCACGGCCTCTGGTTTCCTACCGACAGTTAAACGCTCCTGTAAAACACAGAGAGAGTATATTATATGAAGATGACACGTGTCGGTGCGGTGCAATATCTCGTTTCCTGCAGTGGACCCACCAGTTCATCCGCGTAGAGGTCGTGTCTGTTCTTGCTGACTTTTAGAGAAGCTCTGTAATCTTGTCTTTTTTTTCTTTGTCTGTTAAAAACAAATCACAGAGCACTCCATTATTTTTTTTTGTTTTACCTGCTCGTTGGTTTATCCGAGACACAATATAAACAGTGACGGTTGAGGGAGAATCATACTCGAGTGTTCTCAGCGTTGAGTCCGGAGGAACAACTTCTGTGTCCGGCTGCTGATCCTCAGGATGGCAGCGAAGTGAATCGGGACTTGAAAGGAAAAACATGAGAGAGCTTCATGTAATGAAATACTGCCAAAGGAAGCCTTTAATTAAGGCATTAGTAATAATAACTCAATAATAGTATATCACTATATAACCACACAATAAGCAAGCACAGTGACAGTCGACACACAAACGGTAACTGTCTCATTGCATCCGTCTTCTCTATTTAAGGAGCAAAGCTATGGAAGGTCTACCAGCTATATTGTTTTTAGTAGACGTACTAAATGGCTAAAAGAGAAACAGCACTGTTCTCACACCTAACACCCCTGTAGACACACCTGTATTTTGTATGTTTGTGTTCGTATTTCAACTTTTTTTAAGTCCCCTGTGTAGCAGGTGTTGCTAATTGGCGTTTCGCGACAAGCCGTAAACAAAGTGCAGCTGGTCCTTCTTAGTAAGTTACCATTCTAATGCTACCGTGATGTCCACATAAAATAAACACATTACTCTGAAATGGGACATTGTGCATAAATGTGTTTAAATGTTTCAACATTGTGCTTTCGTTTTTGATACTTTTAGTATACGTTGATGTTAACACTGTGGTATTTGTACTTGTAGAGAGACGGGAAAAGGGAAGAGCCGCTGGGAGAAACATTTTCATGAGACACAACACGTGTTCTCTCTTTGTAAACTGTTGCTAAATGTGAGCTAACGAGGCTCACCGTGGAGCTTACGTTGGTGTGACTACCTGCAGATGGACTTGAGGTCGCTCAGGGTCTCCGCACTGATCCCCATCTCCGCAGCGAAGTTGGCGTCAAACGTGTCCTCGTCTTCCTGCTGATAGGAGTAGTTACTCGGCTTCAGTCTGTTCAGCCACTCGTTTCTGAAAGAACCTATGTGAAATATTTTGGTGTTAACGTCAGCGTATTCGTATTCTGGGATGTTTGTGTTCGGGTCTGTCGATGGATCGGGCGCCGCCATTTTTTCCCTGAATGACTAGATTATGAGCGTTGAGGATTATGGGTAATGTAGTTTTTACGAGAAGCAGCATCAGGGCAGTGTGGAGGCTTCAAAAATAAAAACGGCAATTAAAAAAAAAAAGAGAATTGCAATACATTTCCTTTGGCCCTTCTTGTGCTAATTTCACAAAATGCAGTTATGTACTCACTCAGAAAAAGAGCAAGTAATTAGAATTAAATATATTGTAGCGACCCTGTACAGTAACACAGTGATTTTCAACCGCTGTGCCGCGGCACACCAGTGTGCAGTGAGAGATCGCCAGGTGTGCCGTGGGAAAATGTCCAATTTCACTTAATGAGTCCAAAAAAATATTATTTAGTTGTTGCAAATGCTTTGCCATTGTTGAGCGTCTGAGCTGCAATATAGTGGCTGACTAAGTAATAAATACTCTTCCATGTCAGTGGGTGGCAGTAGGTAGCGCAGTAATGGCCGTGTTCATTTAGGACGGTAGAATGAAATGACGCGCGGGAGAGGATGCGGTGACAAGACGGAACAGCGATGGAGAAATATTTGAAAAGGAAAAATGCAGACTCTGAACTGGGCCCTGGACAAAATAACCCAGATGAAAAGCCTAGTAAGGATCAACACATTTAGAGACTTGTCATTAAATTGTCAGCATATTTTGCTAACTCCAGATATTAATGAACTGGCAGCCAAGAAAAGATGCCAGACATCTGGCTCTGGTAGCCTACATATGCATAAAATAATGTAGCCTACCTGTAAGAGCCAAATTCAGCAAATTCAGCGCTTTTACATCACTCCGCGAGCAGAATTCACTCTCGCGCGAGCAAAAGTCGCTCGCGAAGCTTAAACCTGCTCGCTCGCGAAGCTTAAACCTGCTCGCTCGCGAAGCTTAAACCTGCTCGCTCGCGAAGCTTAAACCTGCTCGCTCGCGAAGCTTAAACCTGCTCGCTCGCGAAGCTTAAACCTGCTCGCTCGCGAAGCTTAAACCTGCTCGCTCGCGAAGCTTAAACCTGCTCGCTCGCGAAGCTTTAGCCTGCTCGCGAAGCTTTTGCCTGCTCGCTCGCGAAGCTTTAGCCTGCTCGCTCGTGAAGCTTAAACAGGCACCACTGGTGTGCCGAGACTGGGTCCGCCCACTTACTGTCAAAAAGAAAAACTACTCACAAGCGAGCAGGAAAAAGACTCGCGACTTTTGCTCGCGCAAGAGTCAAAGATTAGGTACTCAAACGGCTGACTGATAGCTGGAATCGGCTCCAGTGGAGCCAGTTTAGTGACCCGATTTGGCCTACCAGTCATCTGACACATAGTACGGGTTTTAATATGCATAGAAACATCCTTTTTCATTCGTGGCCAGAAGAAATGGCGAAAAACCTGGTCATAGGTTTTCCGGACACCCAAATGCCCTGACCCATCATGAGCAAGTCTTAACACATGACCACGAAGCTTGGCTGGAATGACAACTTGAAAAATGGGATCCCCAACAAAATCCTCACCATGGGGCACCCACTTCCTCACTAAAATACCATCCTGAAGAAGGTAGCCCCTGGAAACATGTTTCACCTCACCAACTGACAGCACTGATCCAAACAACTCCTTCAAGGCTGGATCTGCTCTCTGTTCATTCTGCAGATCACTACGAGACACAGACAAAGGAAAATCAGGTAAACACGGCAAATTTTTCTCCACTTCTCCATCTACCTCCTTTGATTCAGCACAACTCATCAATCGAGTAACCGCACATGCAGAGAAAACTTCGGGGAAGTTTACAGCACTCTCATCAGGCTGTTCTGAGGCTGAAGGAAAGGGAGTGACTATCAGAGGAGGAGGCACATCTGCCCACACACGACTGTCAGCCAGGTCGTTACCCAAAAAGATGTCAATCCCTTCCACTGGTAACGCTGGTCTCACCCCAATAGGAACTCTGCCCTGCACCAAGCCACAGTCTAGATTCAGCATATGCACCGGGACAAGCAACACCCTCAACCCCATTCCTCGCATCAGGATTTTATCCCCTGTATCTGTCTCATCTGAAAACGAAAAAATGGAGTCTCGAACATAGGAGTTGACAGCACCCGTATCCCTCAAAATCTTAACATGCACCTTAATGTCACTACCAGTCTGTGTTACAAACCCTTCTGAGACAAAAGGCCAATAGGACTCATCTGGGCCTCCAACCACGCCAGATTCTGCATGCCCACCATGCCACACTCCCACAGGACCAGGAACGCTTACAACCAGTGCAGCAGGTTTTAGCCGCCCACCTCCAGCCTGCTGCCTCCTATCCCTAAGTATTGGACATTCCTGTTTCCAGTGGCCTGCCTCACGGCAGTAATTGCACATATTTTCTCCCATTTCAGGCGCTCCGTGAGGTGCCCCACCTGGAAAACCCCCGAAGCAACCAGATGACTTAACACCTCCATCATCCTCCCACACAGGCTCACCGAGCCAGCTTTTATGAATGAGCGCATACTCATCAGCCAATCCCCGCAGCCTGGGCAGCAGTTGTAACCTTACGCTCAGTAAGATATGTGGCAACACGGCTGGGCAGAGAGTTCTTAAACTGTTCCAAGACGACCAAATTACACAAACTTTCAAAATCACTAAGATCAGAAGATGTACACCAACGATTGAAATTATTTGTCAGCTCCCTCACAAACTCCATATGAGACTGGTTGAACCTTTTTTCCAACATCCTAAAACGCTGTCGATATGCTTCAGGAACCAACTCATATGCCTTCAGTACAGCATTCTTGACTGATTTATAAGTTAGATCATTATCTAAAGGAGTTCTCGCACCAGTGGTGTTGCCAGCAAAGAAAATCCTTCAGGAACTGAGTCGGATGAAAATGGGCTGGGATGACGACTTACCAGAAAAGGTCAAACAACAGTGGACAGATTGGTTGGCAAAACTTCCCAATCTAAAGGACTTCAAAGTCAACCGGTGCATCAAACCACCAGCATTTGGAAATCCTACATACGCACAGTTGCACCACTTTGCGGATGCAAGTGAGGAAGCTTACGGGACGGCTAGCTACTTACTGTTGTGGAACGAGAGAAATCAAGTTCACTGCACATTCATGATGGGGAAGGCCAGAGTGGCTCCTTTAAAGCAACCTACCATCCCACGGATAGAGCTGACGGCAGCAACAGTCGCTGTGAAAATGGACAAGCTGGGGAGAAAAGAGCTACAGTCGGAGGTATCCAATTCTGTATGTTGGAGCAGGGAATACTCGCCACAGCTCCAGGAACGGCAAAGATGGTCAAGAGCATCGAGAAACTTCACTCTGGGAGACATCGTTCTTCTAGTGGATGACTCTGCTCCAAGAAACTCTTGGGTCATGGGGAAGGTCATTAAGGCACTTCCATTACATTACATTACAGTCATTTAGCAGACGCTTTTATCCAAAGCGACTTACAATAAGTGTATTCAACATCGGTTTTCGAGAGAACAACTAGTCACCAGAAGTAATAAGTGCATGTCCTTTCCTCAAACAAGCATCTAAGAGCATAAACCAGAGCCAACGTACAGTGCAGAAACAAATGAATGCAATAAGTGCCACAAACTAATATAAAAACAATAAGTGCAATAAGCTAGTATGAATACAATAGATGATTCCAGACCACAAAGGACTTGTTCGTCAGGTCTGCATAAAGACAAGGACTAGTGTTTTACACAGGCCCATTACAAAGCTGTGTCTGCTTTTGGAAGACGAACAGTGCTAAAGACTGAGCAACAGTGTAGGAGTCTGTTATCTGCCTTATATCGTTATTTTGTGAGAATGTTCCTTTACAGTACATGGCTCTCTTAATTTAAGTTAGGTAATTGTTAAAATGTTAAATCTTGAGAACAATTAGGGGCCGGTGTGTAAGAGCCAAATTCAGTTTGCTGTTAAATATTCACTTGTATTTACATGTTTAACTTTAATCACATCTGTTTCAACTTTGAATGTTACAAGGATGTTGTTATAATTTGTTATAGTAAGAAATACATGTAAGTGACAGACTACTGTCACTTTAAGGACACTTTGCGACAGTTAGTTATACGGTTAGGAGTAATACCTGAAGCAGAGTGGAGCCGCACAGTTTTCCGACCGTGTTATGAAACGTGTTGTGAAACGTGTTATGGACTGTGTTATGAAACGTGTTATATGAAACGTGCTATGTGGATTAACCTGTGGATCATTAAAGTGTGTCGAGGTAATCAGGGTACTTTTAGGAATAAAGGAAGTCGTTTCACTAACTTGTACGAAGGAAATTGGATCAATAAAAACACATATTGCTTTCATCTACGAGCGGTGTCGGTGTGAGCTATGTGCTAAGGACCAGAAACTCGCGTCAACTTAAGGTTTACATTGTGCTAAAGATTTGGACGCTACACTACCTAAACATGTATTCTTTTTGCACTTTGTCCAATATCCCTTCTATCCTGTTTATTAAATGGTGACTCTATTTGGCCCTCAACGTAGTCACAATTTCTTATTTTGGCCCTCTCTGTGATTGAGTTTGATACCCCTGGCATATATGCTATATTATGCTAAAAGGTGTAATTTTGTAACTTTTTTGGTTGTTGGTTGCAGGCTGTCACTTCCCTCTCTCTGGCCAATCACGGGACGCACTGTACACGTTGGTCAAGGTGCGTGCCTGTGATTGGTAGAGCAGAGGGGAGGAGGGGGTTACCTGTTCTGTTCGGGAGCTACCTGTTCTGTGTTGGGAGCTAGTCAAAGTCGTTAGACCGCAACCAACAAAGAAGAGAGTTGTTGAGACCTGTAAAAAGACCGTTAATGCTCGCTGGAGTTGCTCGGCACTATTGTTGACGGTTTGTGTTAATAAACCTCTTGCAAGGACTTCACTCTGTCTCCGAATCGTAAGTGGAACATTACAATATTATAATATGACTTTAAAGTCACACAATAACCACATGCACATCATATTAATTGTTTGAGTGATGTAAATGTTTTCAATTTGCTGGTGAAAGCTTTTTACAACTCATTCAGATCCTTTTTATGACATTCAATAATAGTAATAGCGTCATAAAGAAGCTTCATAGACACTTGAGAGTGCAGAGCAGCTACGGAAACAACCAAACCACCGGAATTAAAGAGTTAGACAGGGACATCACATGCATGCAAGTAACCAGAAATGTTAACCAAATCTACGTAAAACATGCCTTGTGCTGTCAGAATGAAGTTAACCCAGTATGCACTGGACATGGAGCAGCGCGAGGAATTTATCCCAGAAGGCATCTGGTAATTTGTGATGGTAAATCCTTTCCTCTGCCTCCGCTCCCAATTGTTCCTCCAAGTGGAAGTAACTACATTTAGTGACGAACTTAAGTACATTTATTTATCTTAAGTACAATTTTGACAAACTTACTTGATTATTTCCATTTACTGATTACTTTATTATTCTACTTCACTTCGCTTTAAAGGAAAATATTGTACCTTCACACCAGTACATTTATCTGACAGCGGAAATTAGTTACTCTTCAGATTAAGATCTTTCTTACAAGTATAAGGAGCTAATAAAATACAGCGAATGAATGAATGACCACACACACACACACACATACACACACACACACACACACACATACACACACAAATGCTGTGAATTGGGACCCATAGTTACATTTTTGACATGAAATATAACAAAGTGAGATTTCCTCTAAACTTTTGAAATGGCTTTATTTTAAGTCCAAAGAGGTACAATTATCAGTTATTTCACACTGAAAAGAAAAAAGTCTGCAAAATGACTTCGCATTTGTGCAGCAGAACATGCTTTTTAAATAAATGATTTATCTCTCGACCCAGCAGATTTATTGTGTAACTTTTGCCTTAATACATGTCTGAGTACTTAATCCACCGCTAGTCCATCAGGTAATACCTTTGTTCTGCGCACCTTTCTCGAGTCATCAGTGCAGCTGCATTGACATGTTTTACACATCGTTACATAAAAACGAGCTCATCTCGTTGTCTCAAATGTGCGCTCTTTGGCTTCTTATGTGCACCAGTTCGTTTGATCATTGAACTAGAGTATCTGATAAAATCTGGATAAAAGTAGTTAATATTAAGATTGTAAAGATAGTGTCAACTTCCGACAGATTTGTGGGCTGGCCTTGCAAATCTAGGCCACTCCACACCCTATAAATATCGCAGGAGGCCAAATGATCTCTTTATGTGCAAGTGAAGAGAGGGCTTTCACCGCAGAGGGAAAAAAGACACCTGAGTAACTTCTTCTTGTCTGACTTAAATTCCAGCATCAAATGGAGATGGAAAAACACGATTCACTGCAACAGGTAGATAACATTGCAATGCAACGTCTATGTCTAATGACCGAATTTGACCAGAGTTTTTTTACTTTTATTTATTCGTTAATTCTAAAACTGTTTTGTCTCTTCGGTTTGATTTTATCAGTCAAGACAGGAGGGGAGGAGGGAAGTTGAGTTGTTGAAAGTTGTTTTTCCTTTAATGCATCATCTTCAAAGGGTCTGAAGGGAGCATGTTGACTGACATCACATTTTACTGTAACAAATAAACGCCAAATGGCCTGTTAGGGTGGAGTAAACGTCTCTCTCATCACACTGTTTTCAACTTAAAAATGGATTTAAAATTAGAATTTTCTTTTTTTCAGATGGACCTGAACCAAATCAGTGAGGATTCAATGTAAGTGAAATTATGCTTTTATTTTATAGGTTTTACAGGAGTGTGTGCATGTTTTTCAAAGATTGGCACATGTTGAAAATAATTATCCTATAGAAAATATAATGTATCCTTGCAAATGGGTTTGCTATTTAATTAAATCTATTTGTTGTAATGCCCAACTCACAACAACTAGAGGTCACTATATATCTTATATCGTAACTTAGTGATACTTTATCATGTATTCATTCTTCAAACTGTGCATACATATACTTTAAACCCCTTTGTTCCACACACTCAAATTGCCAACATGCTATACATTTCGCATCTTATCTCGCAAGACCAAAGTGCCACTTGTCTGGGCTCCCAGATACTTATGCAAGACTTGTTTTCAGATGCATGTCTGTTGAGATGTAGAAGCCTAAATTAATTTGTCATTCTTTCATTTAGATCCCCTGAAATGGATTTGGAGGCCGCACTGATGGAATGCTCTGATGCCCTCAACCTTTTCCTGAACAACAGGTTTTCTGATGCTTTGGCTGTCTTAAAACCCCGGTTAGTCACTGACTCTTAAACTAGTCTCCAGCTGACTCTGCATCTTTGTAGACAGCTGTTTCACACTGCTGGTTGTACGATAACATTTAGTTATAGGCATTTGGTTACTTTTAAAAATATTCTAATTTCACAATTAGAATATGCAGGGTTCTTTTTTAATAATCATTGCATTTGTCCCCTTCAGGAAGAGTCAGAGCATGTACCACGCAATGGGCTACAGCAGCATTTTGGTGATGCAGGCAGGCATGACCTTTGACCCAAAGGACATGAATGCTGCCATGGCGTCACTGGGTGAATCCCTGCAGACGTGCCAAAGGTACGGCTGAACACTTTCATAAAAGTTTAGGATTTAAGTTCAACGGTGTGTACAAAATGTGGTGCATTTCTGAGTAAAAAAATGAGTCGTATAGGGAAGAATTCATTCATCACCTTGTCTTAAAAGCGTTGAGACACCGTCCTGATTAATTTGTCACCATACTGTGTATTCCTTAACTTAGATTTCGGAAGAAAACTGGAATAGTGGAGACTTTAACCAACCTGTGGAATAGGCAACCAGCTGACAACCTGACAGAAGGTGAGTGATACGCTTACAGACTCATTGGATCTGTGATTAGGAGGTGAAATGAGCCATGTTTAAGTACTCTTTTAGTGTTTTTATTAGAAATAAAGAAAATGTAATTGTATACAGAAGGTGAACATGGGGTGTGGAGGGTGATTGCATCAGTAGCGGGTGGGGGGGAAATTCAAAACGTGGAGGATGTGGAGTTTAGAGACAGTGAGAATCTAAACATTTAAGAAGGATAACAATCCCTCCCTGACTGCAGGAGAAGACAAGTTAGTGCAGTGCAGACAGAGAGGGAGGACAGTTTAGTGCATTTTATAAACAAAATGACAATGTGTATTGTGTTTTTAACATTTTTGCAGGTCTGGAAAGTTGTTTTCACCCATCATGTGACATTTGATTCTTGTTAACAGAGGAGATGCATGCAGAGCTGTGCTATGCTGAAGTTCTGCTGCAGAAAGCATCTCTCACCTTCCTGGATGAGACTATACTCGGCTTCATCAAAGGAGGGATGAGAATCCGAAACAGTTATCAGATTTTCAAGTAAGAAGCTTGAATGGGGGGGGGGGGGGGGGGGGGCATAATGCCATAACCAGACATTGAGAAAAAGAAAATAATGTACATCATCATATTTGAGTATGCTTTTAAATGATATTTTGTCTCCCAAACCAGGGATTGCCAGGCCTTGGCCAGTGTCACAAAAGACATGGAAAAACAGAAGAGCACCCACATACATTTTAGGGGCGGTGTCAGCATGGGCATTGGATCATTTAATCTGGTGAGTCATGCAGTAGAACAAAGTGTTTTTGCCACATTATATAGCTGCAGTTTTGCTAAATGAACAAAGTATTGTTGTTAAGTTGTATCAAGCCTAACCAACATTGAACCTATTTTTTTGGTAGATGTTGTCTCTGCTCCCATCCAAAGTCCTCAGACTGATGGAGTTTTTGGGCTTCTCAGGAGACCGGGTAAGTACCCTCAGTCCTTTATTTTAATTTTATTTTTTTCTCCAGCAAAATATACAGATAGCGTCATTTGCCAATTTTCTTACAGGAAATGGGTTTGTCAGAGTTGAGGGAGGGAGCAGCCGGCAACAGCCTGCGCTCCATCCTCAGCACCCTGACGCTGCTGATGTTTCATCTCTACATTACTGTGATTCTGGGTAATTTTCTTCCAGGAATAAGCTGCATTCTGTCATTATATTATGATTTGTGATGGTCAGAAAGTTCTTATTCTGCTCATGTTCTTTCCCCAGGTACTGGTGAAGCAAACCTTACTGAGGCTGAGGCCCTGCTGGAGCCCTACATTGAAAAGTTCCCCAATGTGAGCAGTGATTATTGCTGATTGTAACTCACGGCAGATGTCACTACTGTCATTCAGTGAAATGGCATCATTTTTGATTTAATTTGTCTGTGTGTCATCCACAGGGAGCTCTCATTCTTTTCTACACTGCAAGGATTGCTTTGCTCAAAGGAAACTTCACTTTTGTGAGTACTGGTCTAACTGTTAAATGCAGCTCATGTTGTTGTTGAAGAAAACTGAAAGCCCATGTGTCTGGGGTTTTCTGCAGGCCCAGGAAAAGTTCCTGGCGTGTATTGCAGCACAGGAAGAGTGGCGTCAGATTCACCACCTGTGTTACTGGGAGCTGATGTGGGCTTACTCATTCGAACAAAACTGGAGGGAGGCGTATCGATACGCTGACCTGCTCTGCAAAGAGAGCAAGTGGTCCCAGGTGACGAATACAACTTATTCTCCCTTTTGACCCGGTGCTAAACTGCTCATGTATTGACATTGTTTTTATCTCTTGTTATAAGCTGATTGCTCTTCTCTTGCAGGCCACCTATACATTCCAGAAAGCTGCCATCTTGAGCATGCTACCAGAGGAAGAAGTGACTGAACTGCGAGAAAATGTGATGGTGTTATTCAGGTGTGTGATAGAGACGACCATCATTTCTGTATAGGATTCTGTTATAAGTTCTGTAATAGTTAGTGAGACATGCTTTTGTTTGTAGGCAGGTGGAGGGTCTCAGACTGAGGATTGCTGGGAAGTCGATCCCAACAGAGAAGTTTGCAGCAAGCAAAGCATGCCGATACTCTTCTTCTGCGCCTGTGAAACTAGTCGTGCCTGCTTTGGTGAGGATGCATGTGCACTCCTACTTTTAGTGACTTAAAACTAAAACTGAGAACTGGATTGACAAGGCGTCTTTTCCCACAGGAAATGATGTACGTGTGGAATGGTTTCACAGTGGTGGGCAAAAGACCAGAGTTGACTAAAAGCATCTTGACCACCTTAGAGAAAGCAGAGGAGCAGCTCAGAGATGATCCAAGTGAGGGGAACAGCAGAACTTCAATCCACATTAACTATTAGATTTCAACGGGACACTAATAGCATTTTATCTCATGTGTAGACCCATCAGTGTATCACCTGGATGACCAGTGTGTTGTTCAGCTGCTGAAGGGCCTGTGTCTAAGACAGCTGGGGCATCTGGTCCAGGCTGAGCTCTGCTTCGAACAAGTCATTTCCAGGTGAGGCCATCTTAATGACATTGCAACACACTCTCTCAGGAAAAGTAGGTTGGAAAATAAACTGAAATGTAGTCACAAATCACACACAACACACTGGTCACTGGTTGTTTGTCCATTTCACTTCATGAAAGGAGTTTTATTAATCTTCCTTTACTGTCCCCTGGCTTCAGTTTGCGTCTGAACAGACTCCCTAAAGATGTTTATGTAAATCCTACATATGTAACGTCTTGTCAGGATGTATTTCAGTCAAATGATTTGAATTGCATGAGCTGTATTTTGTATTTATCCATATATACCTTGTCTTGAAGAACATGATGCATAAAATATTTGACCTCTGTGTGGTGTTGAGACTTCAGAACTCAAATTTGGCCACTGTTGAATAGACCCACTGAACTGACTTTGATTTTATAAAAAAATTTCGGGCAGTGAAAAGGATATCGAGCACGACAACTACCTGGTGCCATTCACCATGTATGAGCTCGGCCTGTTGCACAAGCAGAAAGGTGACATCAACACAGCCATCACAATGATGGAAAATGTCAAGTAAGTGTTTTTAACTCTTCTACTGTCGTGGGTTACAGTTAGTTCTGCATGTGCATTTATAAAAACACATCTGGATGTTTTCTCTTAAAGTCAGAATGGCAATTCCCAAAATGCCTTGACGAAATATGTCTGCCCAATAAAGTGACATTCCATACTGCCATATTATACAAAAAAAGCTTATAAGTGATCTTATTTGCAGGATTAACTACAAAGACTACAACATGGAGTCGAGGCTACACTTCCGCATCCACGCAGCACTCAACACCATGGGCTCTTTCTCAACCAAACTTCCCCCTTCACGCACGGCAGCTTAAGAGACTCCACGAAAAACACAGACCAACACGTCTGACTCAAAGTCTCGACCCTGTGTGTTGCCCTCAGCTCTGTCACTTGAAATCCTCTAGATGGGCATCTTACTGTCAGCTCCTTTTAAAAATGGTAGTGTTCATCCAAACTTACAGTTACAACCCTGTGCAGTTTGTTTATTTAATCTAGAGCTTTCACTGTGAGATCTACTCTGCTGGCAGCTTGTATGAGTGGCTTGAAGGGCTTGAAGATGACTTTGTTATTTCAAATGAATTGCCCGACAGTTTGTCAGATCCAGGGCTGTGTAAAGAATAGAAAAAAATGTGGATTTAACACTTTTTGCCCTTTGAATAATGTAATATCTAATTGAAGACCGTTTCTTTTGTCTTGCTTGTTTTCATTAATGACGTTAAATGCGTTTTATGGATGTTGATGTTTTGGTACAATCTGGTACAATTCAGCTAATAATTGTCTTGTAAATAACAGTTCAGTCTTTTTTTCTGTGCAGTATGAATAAGTCTGCTGTAAAGTTATCTAAATACAACTTATGAATTCAATGATGTCCTATATTTAATGCTGGCACAAAATGTAAGGCACATAACAAATGTTGATAAATTTGATCACTGAACTCTGAATAAATACATTACCAAATATCAACTTCACTGTGTGTGTGCGTGTGTATACGGCGAAATGTGCTGGTAACTATCCTTTCTTGTTTTTATGGAAACTGCATGTTAGGTTAAATATGGAGAATGGTCTAATATTTGCCACAGCACCCTGGAAAATAATGTCATTCTGATCACCTCTACTGTATTTTGAGTGATGGTGGACATCTTTTATATGATTTTCATCCTGCCCAGTGTCCATCACTGTATCGGCTTGCTAGTGAGAATATTTAAGTACATCAGGCATATATGCAGTGGTTGGCTGCTATGGAGGTTTTGCCAGTTCCACTGGTTAGTTCATAGTACTTTAGATTTTTGAGTACATTTAACTTTTACTTCTGTGTGTTTACTTAAGGATTTTGAATGAATAACTTAAATTTAATAATTTAAGACTTTAATTATTTGGCCTTTGGAGATATTGGCCATTTAAAATATTTTAAAAATGTGTTAATTTGTGATTGTTACATTACCTCTTATTATAATATTCCTGTCTCTTGCATAATCATGAAAAAAGTATACATTTGAGAATGTTCCGGGTCAGGTCAGTAACAAAAAATCTGTTATAATCATACCAATTTTGATTCAACAAGTGTTTTCCTATTAATTGTAATAGTTCTGTTGTTCCACAAGGTGGAGCCATGCGGAGTCAAATTATGGGTAAACATCATCTTCCAGCATTACAGTACTTCTCTATGAAATTCTGACATCTACAAAGACAACTTTGTAATTTCAAAATGACATTTTAGCAAAATTCCAAACCTACAATAATAAAAAAAAAAATGTTTGTGGATGTGAAACTATATTTAAAAAATAGGTTTTTAACACTTCTGCCATTTATTAAAATGTTTTAATCCTCCCTCATTACATTCTTTGACCAGTTATTAAGATAATGTGGCATGTATAACGTTACATCTGGACTCGGCTGTCAGTGCTGGGCACCACGTGGTGAGTGAGACGATCAGCTGACTCGGTCGGAGGAGGAAGAGGGATGAAGATGGAAGGGAACAGAGACGAAGCTGAAAAATGTATAAACATAGCGACGAAAGCCCTCACAGCCGGAGATAGAGAGAAAGCGTCCAAGTATCTGCACAAAGCAGAGAAGCTGTATCCGACGGACAGAGCCAAAGGTAGGGCTGCTGCTGACTGACCGGTCAAAGGCTAACCTAGCGAAGGAACAACTACACTGACAACCACCAAGTGTTAGCTAGCATAGCTGACGTTTGTTAACGTCTGAAGCTCACAACAACTCACTATTTGTACTATTGTTCAACGCGTGTTTGCATGATTAGTCAACGTTAGTCACGAATAAACGGTTTATTTAAGACGGGACATAAAGCAACACATATCCGAGTTAGCGTTATCTAACGAAGTTGTGGGCCTAGCATTGTGTTAGCTAAACTAGCCACCGCTTCGCTACAGCGGACCTCTCGGTTAATGTGGATTATATATGGTGACGGTACGTGGATAAGTGTTAGCCTCTAACGTTAGCAGCTATCAGTGGAGCAATGGTAGTCGTGTAACGTCGATCCACGATCAAGCCGTCGTTGGCTCAGTGGTTGAACGTTAATGCTAGCTGTCATTCATTGCAACATCTTGAAGACTAGCTGACCTTTAGAGCATTTGTGTTGACTGTTAGCTGTCATTTCACATTCACTTCAAGTGAATAGACGCTGGCCTAACCTACGTTAACCTAACGGTATTATTGCTGTGTGCGTAAAGGCCGTGGGTTCGTTTGCATGTCGATGAACAAGCAAGTGGAGACTGGAGAGGGAGGATGTAGTCACGGCTACGACTGCAGGCTGGCCAGCCCGACTGCCAATCCTTTAATTGAATGATTGAGTCTAGGCTCATCCGGGACACACACACACACCTGTCTGTAAGAGGAAACAGGTGTTGGGCTAAGTCAGGATGGGGCTGACAGAAGTCTACGTTCGCTCTAAAAAGGCTCTTCTATATGCAGTATTGTGAGTGACTGGAACAGGGTATAGATCAACTTTAACATTGATGACCAGGAGCTTCTGAGTTGTTAAATTGTAACTTGGTTAAAAGTAACGTTCATGTCTTTGTTGGCACAATGATGTGCCTGCACCGTCAGGTTAAAGTGTGTGTGTTTTAAAGCAGAATGTATAATGACGAGGCTTTAGAAAATGTGCCAAAGATGATGTGGAAGGAGCTGAAATATATATTCTATAGAAAAGGTATATGTGTATTGAGAGGAGTAAGGGGACTGTGGGGGTTCTCTAAAGTTCACAATCCTGATCGCTTGGGGGAAGAAGCTCTTTCTGTGTCTTTGGTGTGAGTGATCAGGGAGTGTGTTTCCTAATGTTGCAATCCAGGGCATCCCACATAAAGGGTTGACAGAAGAAGGCACACCAAGACTGCACCTGTACACCAGCATTCCTCACGTGGAGGCGGGGTTGTACCCATATCCCAGTCATGTTCATATTTGCCCTGCTCTCTTTGAGTTATCTGGCCATCATTAGGCTGGTTATCAACTGGCTCCGTGAACCCAGCATGTGAAGGTGTTCACATTAAAGAGGGACGGTTGTAACGCTGTCAATATAATAACATATCACAATATGGCACCAGGAGGAGTGTATTTGGTCAAATGAATATTGATCGGTGTGGGCAAATAAGGTTGTTGCCGCTGCAAAACCATACGAGTCAGCATGACCAAAGCATGCTGAGTAATATGCAAAGAAATGCAGTGATTATGACTTTGTCTTTGTCAACATGTGAAGTAGTCTAGAGTGCTATGGGAAGCGGATCATGGTTGTGTGCTTGTTCTGTTACAGGTGACTGCATAATGATGATTAATGAACAATAAGGAACATTAGAACATGTTAAAAGCATTTGAGAGAGAAAGAGACATGATTGAGCTGCTCTACTGTTGCTCTACTGTCTTTGAGAATGTGTTTTTGTATCACTGACCATATTATCTTCATGGATGGCAAACTTGACCCTTAAGTGCCTTTCACTCAGGACGTGGTTTGCGCTGCGCTCAGCGCTCACACTTTGCTCAATGCAGCAAAACAAGCCGCTGTGGAGCTGCGCAAACCATTGGAAATAATGGCTTTCAGATTGCAGTGGCGCCGTCGTCGCTTTCTGTGTGAAAGGCCCAACGACTGAAAGGACACTCGAAAATGTGTGAATATAAAGGCTGAAACAGAAGAACAGTGGAATCAAGCTCCTTATGAAACACTGAATAAAATACAGCATTCTTTATGAATTGGAAGTCTCATCACTGCCTGCCATTACGGCACAGTGGGCATATTTTGTATTAATACAATCGTCATCTTAATCTGGTTATAAATGAGCTGCTGACAGTGTAATGCCAGGTTTCATCCATAGCATGTTGCAACACATGCTGATAATGCACACTCCTGTCTCTATAACACATACCATAGTGCTAATTAAATGAGAAACCATCTTCATGCCCTTTTGTTCACTGCACCCCAATAGGTGGCTGGAACTGGTCCGCAATGTTGACTTTAACATGACTCTTCCTCTTGGTTTTGATGTACTTGCAAGTTATGTATTCTCCATCCATGTACTTGAAAAGCGTCTTCATTCGGTGACTGAAGCCAGTGCCTCCTTGTACTGTCCCTTACTGAAGAGATGCCTTTTCTTTCACTGACTAATCTTTAAAGTAAGACCTATTGAAAGGTCTGATTGGGCATCTGACAGAGTGCTGTATTTTTAACTACTTGAGCTACTTGAACATTTTTCAACTGTAAGTAACTGTAGTACTTTGTGATTTTGTGTGTAAAGCTGTGCAGTGTATATATGTGATATAATTTACAGTGTTGTATCAAAGTTGTCTTGAATCTTGACACCAAATCGGAAATGCTTGGAGACTCATAAGATACCGACGGTAATAATTTGTCATTTAATAATCTTAAGCCTCTTCTGGTCTTCTTTAGCTTTGTTGGACGCATTAACAAAGAATGGGAGCTCAGCGGGTAACGGTGCATATCGTAGGAGACCAGGAGAAGGCACCGGTGCACAGCCAGGCGGGGAAGGCCAAGAGTCTGGAGGAGGCGAGTCTTCTAAAGGCTTCAACAAAGAGCAGGTGGAAGGTGTGCAAAGGTGAGAACTGAAGGATTCACTGGCTCTTCTCTTTCATGCTGTGTTTCTGTGCACACTAAGTGGTCCTGCAATCCGTCCTACATGTGGCCCAGTGACGGCAGCACTGTTTCCATCATACTTGATTAGCCCTTTCATCTGTGGCTGCAGGAGGACACTGTAGTCTCTCACTGCAGTGTTGTGCACACACGGCTAATTGCCATGGGAACCTCGTCGGTTCGGTGTCTCGCACATGAGGGAAAGTGAGAGACGTTTCGCGGTGTGAGCCGACTCCAGGTAACCGCTAACGGTCTATCGTTTTAGACCACGAGGACTACAGAGAGCCTATGGCCTCAATCATATTCTAGAAAGTTGCAAATAGCTACTTGAGTGCATTTAGAGGATAAACCTGCTGCTTGTCATTATGTAATCCTGCCAGTGTATTGCACTTGAACATATGTAAGCATTCTATTCCCTCGTGTTTTTTCAGACAGAATCCTTTGGGGAAGCTTCAGTGGGTTAAAAATTGCATCATGTCTTCTAAGAAAAATAACACCAGTTTACTTTAAAAATGTCTCCCGTGTGACCTCATTAGTGATCCTAATCCAGTCATGATAACTTAATATTATCGACTTATATCGTGATTATGTGAGCATATCATTAACATTCTGTTTTACAGCAGATTGTAATCATAAACTAACAAAATGACTTATTGTCTTTTCATTTATTTATTTTTACACACGTTGTAAAGAGTTATGTCTGATGTATAACAGTGGAATAATTGAACATCGGTTTAATTATTTAATTCTCTTTTAAGCTTGAGGACAAAGAACATTTTGCTCATCTGTCAGAACAGATCCACTGAATTGTTTTCAGCTGCTCCACTTTGTGTCCCTCTCCTCCAGAATCAAGCGGTGTAAGGACTACTATGAAGTGCTGGGTGTCAGTAAAGAAGTCAACGAGGACGAGCTGAAGAAAGCCTACAGGAAACTAGCACTCAAGTTCCATCCGGACAAAAACCACGCACCTGGAGCAACAGAGGCCTTTAAAAGTACATCATTACTATTTACTGATCTTAGAAAAACACAGTTTGAAATAATGTACGTCAATAATTTCTTCCCCTCCTTGATACATCATTTGGGTCCTCCTCCAGAGATCGGTAATTCATACGCAGTGCTGAGCAACCCAGACAAAAGACGGCAGTATGACCTGACGGGAGGAGAGGAGCCGAGCAGCCCGGGTCACTCACATGGAGGAGGAGGAGGCTTTGACTTCCACAGGGGCTTCGAGGCCGACATCACTCCTGAGGACCTCTTCAACATGTTCTTTGGAGGTGGCTTCCCTTCCTGTAAGTGTCAATTTATTCCTTTCATTAATGTAGAACAGCATGAACATATGGTTTTGAATACTGATCTTTGTGTGCAGGTGTAATTGGTGACATGGTCCATATTCTTTCTACCCGACCTCAGTCATAATGTTTTTTGTCTACAGCAGCTGCACACACCTTCACCAACAGCAGAACAAGCTATAGCCAACAGACGGACAACCGGCAAGAGAGAACAGAAGAAAGGAACGATGTATGTACATGGGTTCAGATTTTCTCCCTTTTTATATATAAAAAAGTGTATTAAACATTTTATGTACGTTTTATAATTTGAAATAATGTGCACCAATAGAAACTGCATGCTGTCCCAGTACATTAGTGTGTGTTGTTGAAACTGAAGGATTCATTGAACTGTGTTTGCCTCCAGGGTGGTTTCTCAATGTTTATCCAGCTGATGCCCATCGTGGTCCTGATTTTAGTGTCAATACTGAGCCAGATGATGGTTTCCCCTCCACCCTACAGCCTCTACTCTAGACCGTACGTGTACACACGCACAAACATTTTCTGTTTTTCACCGCTGAGGCAAACTTGCTTGTTGCTTGCAATTATAGGCCGCTAATAACAACCTTATGTCACATTCACTTCCCATCAGTAGTACAGATGACAACATGTAATATCATAACATTTGACAACTAGAAAGTATCCACCTTTATGACTTTTTTTTAAATGTGCTATGAAAGGTTGACACAAGCGGCTCATCGTGGTGCCGCAGTAAACCTGGTCCTATAAAACACCTTCAGGGAACAAAATGCATTTCAGTATTTTTCACAACAACTTGCATCTCCTCCAGGTCCACGGGTCAGACGGTAAAACGGCAGACAGAAAACCTGCACGTCGACTACTACGTCGCTCGAGATTTCAGGTCGGAGTTTAAGGGCTCGGCGCTGCACCAGATTGAGAAAAGCGTGGAGGACGATTATGTATCTAATGTCAGAAATAACTGTTGGAAGGAGAGACAGACAAGTGAGTAACCAATGCACCCTCAGAACTAGCTTACTGAATTCAATAGTAGTTTCTGCTTTGCACTATTTTTTTTTTCCTCACGTTGGTTTTTTCTGCGTGTCTCATCCAGAAACAGACCTGCTGTACGCTGCTAAGGTCTACAGGGACGACAGAATGCGCAAGAAGGCAGAACTTATGACCATGGACAACTGCAGGGAGCTGGACAGACTAAACAACCTATTCAGAGGAGGTTGAGATGAATGCTTTTAGATCGTGTACATGTAAATTAATAGATGTGTATGTTCATGTTTTTTTAAGAAAGAGTCTTTACACTAGAAGCAAAAACTTACTGAAATGATTTAGCTCTATTGTTGAAGTTTTGAAATGTCCCTCTCCTTATACCCCCCCCCCCCCCCCCCCCACACACACACACACCACCTTCCTCACTCCAGCCTGACCCCAGGAACCGCCTTGTTACCAATCTACACACACTGTAGAAAGCCCCAGAACTGTTTTTTCTTCTCTTTTTTTTTTTTTAACTCTGCTTTTCTCGTAATTTCCTGGAAACAAGATGGACAAGGACACTTGATTGTAAAGGCATGTGCTTTGAGTAGTGAGAACCCCCCAAAAAAAATCACGGTTTTAAGATCAACAAACGGCTTTTGGCATCATCTGCTTGACATAAATATAATCTGAGAGACTTTTTAGGTTTGTTTGGAGGTGCTTGTCCTCCAGCCAAATTCATTTTCGTGAAGAACAAATGAAGAAAAGAAAATAACGCACTGCTACTTCTAGCTTCCCACTCACCCCCGGGTGTGGATGGAGGTCAATGGATCCCGAGGAGATTTCCTGTGATTTTGCTACTAGAGAACATTTTATGTCGTCATCTTCAAAATGTGAAGTGGGTTTGGACTAAACTTGGAAGGACATTGAAACTGTTATTCATAAATGGTTGTACATTTTCATTTTTGAATGTTTGAAATGTATGCAGTTATTTAAGAAACTATGGAAGAAAGTGATTTTCTTCAATGCTCGCCTAATCATTTAAATAAAGTAAAATTATTACCATTGACTGGATGTATATGTGTCTCTGATTCAAATGCCAAAGGGTCAATTCCCCAAAAGTAAAAAAAAAAAAAAAAAAAAAATGGACACTTTCTCACTTACAGTTTTATTTGCCAAAGTTTAGTCAGTTGTGGCCTTTCTGCTGCTACAGTGGAGGTGAATGGAAAATGTGAAACAGACTATTTATTTTGTACAGTCTTGAGTAACAAGACATCGGTGACACGTCGCACAGTGATGGAATGTAACACAAGTACATTTACACAAGTGTCATTTTGTGATTATAGAGAATATACTGGAGACCTCTGTATGTGTGTCCCTTGTAATACACTTCTATAGTCTTGTGAAAGACCCAACACACGAGAAATGTATTAAGACATGTACTAATCCCAAAACATTAACTCATAAAACAATGGAATTTACATTGACAAGAGAAATCAAGAGATATGGGCTAGTTTGAAAATGCATTTCAGAGCATACACACATAATCACATAAGAGAAGTGTTTCACTCTTGATGAATGTACAGAACTTAACAGAAAATGTATGTGGACCCACATATCTAGTCTACACGGGCGACTTTAATGGAGCATTTGCTCCTTGAGTCAGCTGTTAAATTTCAATTTCAGCAGTCGGCACATAAATATAATTGATTGTTATTAGACTGACTTTAAAAAAAATAAATGTATCTGCATGCATATGCTGCACGTGCTGTGGATACCGAGGTGTGCTACGTGGAACTGAGTAAACTACTGATTTCGCAGTTCTGACTATTAGAATCGTTAATACCGCTAAACGTGACGTGGCGACTTGTGACATCATCGCCATTGGTTTATTAGTCGTCACGTGACAGCGTCAAACCCGGAAACGACATTCACAGCTGCGGGCAGGTGGGCTCTTTACCTGCTAGGTGCCAGTTAAGAAACTCAAACAACCAGAAGTGAAACTTGAGATGTTATCAAGACAACATTTGGAGGAATAAACCAGCCTTAATTCAAACCTACGCGCCGGGAAACGCTGGTTTCTGGCTCGGACGTTACGTGGACGATGCACTACCACAGCCACATATGTGTGTTTCTCTTGAGTTTGTACCATTGTGGATGTCTCACAGGTGTGTCCGCGTGCAATCAAGAGCCAGAGACTCCAGACTGGAGGATGACTCTGAAAACAATCCGTAACGGAATACACAAGATTGACACGTACCTGAATGCAGCACTGGACTTGTTTGGTGGCGATGACGGGTTGTGTCATTATAAGTGTACTGATGGTAAGCCAGCTTCTTTATTTATTATTCAACCCTGAGCTTTTCCTTGCTATGTCAAGTCAAAAAAAAAAAAGAACTATGGATAAATACTAGGCGACAATAAATGTTGTGAGTTCATGCAACACTTGGGAGCCAGGAGATACACATTATTGCACAGTAAACCATTTGATCATGGTGGACTGATGTGGTTATCTCTGACAAGCAAGATAACTGACGGAACAAGACACATCTCCACCTTTGCTCCTCTCTCACAGGTTACAAGCCGTCACCTCGTCCCGGATACAAGAAACCACCACCCAACGGATGTGGCTCCCCCCTGTTTGGATTTCAGGTAGTCTGACAGAGAGTTATGGAGGTTCCTTACTTGTTTTGGACAAGCACACTTATCGTGTTATTCCTGATGTTCCAGATGTTTTTATATTGCAAACAAATCAGGTCGATGTCAGAAATGAACAACTCTTTAATAACCAAATTTCAGGGGTTCTTGTATAAAATGACCATTAGTGTTGTGCGGTAATGTAAAAAAATAAAACAAATAGTCAATATCTGTATTGGATTTTCTACAAGATACTAAATGGTGAACAAATGACCTACTTTATTTTACTCGTCTTTTCCACATATTTGAGCAATGGTTGTGTGATTGTGTTATGTTAAATTTTCTTACTTGCTGCGTGAATTGTGCTTTTTTTTTTTTGTCATTGCTGAAACTTAATTTTTCATATTTTACTGAACCATTATCGCATATTTTGAATTGAGGGAAATGCATGCCTCCTACTGGCAGCAACATTTGAGTGTCATTCTAAAATACATTATAAAGAGAGACAAACGTGTTGTTGTTTTTTTGCAGTTTGACATTGGCATCCCGTCCATGACCAAATGTTGTAACCAACATGACCGCTGCTACGACACCTGCGGCAGTGAGAAGCACGACTGCGACGAGCAGTTCCAGGACTGCCTGGAGACCATCTGCAGGAATGTGCAAAGAACTCTGGGATTGGCCCAGAGTGTCCAAGGTAAGACGTTGAGCCGATGGACTCGTCTCATTTCTAGATGTTGTGCACACTTCACTTGCATTCATAGTTAAATTGTAATGATGTTGCTGATTAAAAGCGAGTATTAACATGTCGCAGTAGGAAAAGCATGGGTGTAAGTAATACAATAAAGAAAGTGTTGGACTACGGCAAACCGTTTGCACAAAATGTATGCTTCAGCGGTAGACAATTGCAAAAAATTTCATTCACATCTTATGAAATCAACAAATTCATTATCAGCTGTAGTTTAAGGATAAATAGGGAAGTTACAGAGCTGGCGCAAGTTAAGTGTACACTGTGTAAAACACAGCATGTCCAGCAGAGGGTAAGATAGTTACTGTTTAAGCACACTGTGAGTCTTGACTCATAACTACAACATCACGCTCGCCCTGTCGTTATTAATTTGTACATTTGAATCGGTCTGATCTTGACTATGGTTCTGAAAATGTCTCAAATGCTATATTTTAGGATTGAGATTAAATTCTAATCCAACCTGTCGTCCTAACTTCCTCTCTATGCTGCCGTGAGTGTGAATAAGATATTGCTATGTGTCATTTTATTTTCACAACAAAAGTAAATATTAAATGTATCTTTAGTCTACAATAAAATCTGTATTTGATCAGTAATGTATGCTGTATTTAAATACACACAAACATGTCTGACTCACTTGCAGTAAGGTGTTAACCTGTTATTAAACTAGCTCACCTGTTGTGTATTAGCTCATGATCTTCTTTTTGTTTCTTTTCTGTCCTTCTTGGCAGCTTGTGAGTCAGCAGTGACTCTGCTGTTTGACGCTGTTATGCACATGGGATGTAAGCCATACCTGGACAGCCAGAGAGAGTCTTGTGTGTGTCAGTATGAAGTGAAGAAGGAGCTGTGACATCGCCACAGGACCAAGACTGTGGAAAGGACTGATTCAAAGCGCAGCACTGACAGAAGGAGCCCAGCAATAAAGTTGTCTTTCAGATTTGCTCAGGGATGGAGCTTCTTTGGCCCGCACTGACTTGTGTCCATCGTCTCCCTTTTATTGGAGTTTTGAAATGTAGACATCTATTAGACAAAGTGAATGTGAAAATACCTAGTGAACATGTAATATCTATATCTATGCAGTTTATTATTTTGTTAATACGGTGTAATGTGTTTGTTATTTGATGGACTGGAGACAGCGTGGTCAGAGTTTCCCTGGCTCTTCGATGTTTGGGTAGCAGCCAACGCTGTATTTTATGGGTTAGTAAATTCCTAATAATTCCCAAAGGTTTGTGGTATTAAGAAAAATAAAACAATATATTTTGGCACTTATTATGGGTAAAACAGAGTGATGTAAATTGAGCTGTTCTTACAAGGAAGTTCCTAAACTGACTAAATTAACAGTTTCAGACCTTTGTCTTTATTTCCCCTGTAATACACAGCAAATGTATTTAGTTCCAGGTCAACTTTCAATAAATTATTTAACATATAATACTTTTAAATATACCATTACCGCACATTTCCCCCTCCCATAACCCAAATAGGAACATGTGATGAATAAGAAGTCTGTCCCTTGTGTATGTGTAAAATGTTTTGTCTGTATCACATGATGGGAATTGCACCAATGTGATAACACTGTGGATTAAATGTGTCATAAATATGAAGAAACATGCTTTTTTTGATAATTCTGTGTGTCACTTGTCGTCATAGACATTATTGTAGAAACTGTTTCTTGTAAACAGCATTCAGAGTGGAGTCGATTGATGCCTCATCAAAGAGAAAAGACATTATTTTTAATAATGTGAGATAATTCTATTTAACAATAGTCTGGATTAGAAATGTAGCCCCTCGTAATTTCTTCGGCTGCTCTAACCCTAATCTAATTTATGACCTGAATCAGACTTCATGACGTAGTTAATCCCTGTATTTATACGTTTGATTAGTCGCCGTTGCAGTGTGGCGAGCACGTAACCTCTGTCTTGTTCAACTTTGACTGACGGGCGTGAGAGCCAATCGCATTCTCCGGTTGTCACTTTCAGCCAATGAGATTTAAAAAGGGGAGGGGCTATATATCCCGGCTCATCGGGTTGCTTTGACGAAGCGATTCATTTTTCTGCGGTGCCAGTTGGAGCGGAGTCAAAGCAGGGACCATGTCAAACACGACAGAAGACAGATGTAAAGGTAACACATTTACACGAACGTTTGTTATTAACAGTAGACATCAGTTGTAGACATTTTAAAAGTTATAAAAGTAAATACAACGACTTTTCTTGTTCGATGTAAAAGGCTCAGTATCATGATTGAAGCTCGCTTTACTACTTTCTATGTTCCATCATAAGAGTTGTCACGCCTTTACTGCCGGTCACAATGTTAGTACAACAGGTTTTTATTTTAGGAAAACATTCTGAACTGTGTACTTAATTGCTCTTTCTCTCGCCTTCCCAGGAAGTGTAAAACACTACAAAGCAGCAGCACCAGACAGGGCGGGTGAGTGTTTCACACACTTCTACTGTTTGTTTTTGTCAAGTTTGTGCACTATTATATAAGTTTCTTGTGAATTTGCTTTGCTCTTTCCGAAGCAAAAGTGAAACAAACGAGGTTTTATTACCAGTGAAGCCGAAGTGCAGTTCACTTAATAAGGGTGAGATTAATCATTAACTCAAACTGCCTCGATTACTACATATCACGTTGACCGGATATCATTGCCCCATACATCCTGATATCCTTTGTCATTTAGAAACTGATCTGTTGGTTTTTTGGGGAAATAGAGCCTACAATTGTCCACCCAACGTGTTTGTCAATGAGGGTACACTAAATATTAGAAACACTGCTCCATGTACAGCATCCGAAATGGCCATTAAGTCAAATCTACACAGAGTGTTATACCCTTTATGAAGGTAGGATTTTATTGCAACACTGTTGTATTAGACTGCAGCAGATGACATACAGATAGTCACATACTACCTTCCAAGTGCTGCCTTTAGCACACACAGTGTGACCCACATATCTGTAGGGTCTCTTTTTGGCCTCTGTTCTTTTAGCAGCCTTTGCCATCTTTCTTCACCGGTCACCCAGCTATTGAGGGCCACGAGGACTCTTAAACTGATGAAACAATGGCTGCTTGACCCCCATACCGCCAGCAGTGGAGCAATGCATGCACCTGTAGTTGTGCTGCTGAACAAAGAAGCCTGAAAAGCAGCAAAGTATTTGTGATATCTAAAAAAAAAAAAAAAAAAAAAAAAAAAAAGCTGTAAAGCCAGACTTTTCAGTGCAACGTCGTGTGGCGATTACAGTATATTCTCCATTGTTGTGTGGGTATTCATGTATGTGTTGTGTTTTATAGCGAGCATGGAGAATGTAACCGAGACTGATGCCTTCATCAGAAGGTAAACGGTTTCTTCCTGTTAGTTACTATGGCTCTTGTTTGCACTATACTATATGCTGCTAAAATTGACACCAGTATGCACCTAATGTTGCCTTTGTTCCTGGGCTCTTTGTCATTGTGAAACAGCTCTTTAGCTCTGGACCCTGCAGAGGAGTACAAGATGGACAACGGAAAACGAGGCCTCGCGCTCGTCTTTAACCAGGAGCGCTTCTTCTGGCGCCTTGGGTTAAGTGACAGGCACGGAACCAACGCCGACCGCTACAACTTGGAGAAAAGGTATCGCTACGCCGACAGCTGCTAGAGAAGGAAATGTTGTATTCCGCAACTGTGTGCTTAAGAACTTGTCTGTATTTATTGAGCGACTGTAAGACTTTTCTTCACCTCTCTTTTTAGACTGAAGGACCTGAACTTTGAAGTGAGGGCTTATGATAACTTCAAACAGGTGGAAGTTTTAGATAAAATCAGTGAAGGTAAGCACATGCCTGATCACTTAATTACTAATTCATACCTGCTTCCTTGTTGTCCTTTTTTAATATGCAAACTTCAGATCCAGCATGTGGTATCCTCTTGCGTTTTACTTGTTCGGTAGCGAGTTTAACAAATACCTGATGTCCCACCAGCCGCCGAGGAAAACCATTCAGACGCCGACTGCTTTCTGCTGGTCTTCCTGAGCCACGGAGAGAACGATCACGTGTACACCCACGACGGCAAGATCAGCATTCAGCACATCACATCCCTGTTCAAAGGAGACAAGTGCAAGAGCCTCGTAGGAAAGCCAAAGATCTTTATACTACAGGTACGTGCACACGAAACCCAGTTGAATGTGGCATAAAAAACGGCTGTTTTAGTTTGAAATCCGAGGTTCTGTGAGAGTGAAGGTGACTTTGTATGTCATTAGGCGTGCCGCGGAGACAAGCACGATGATCCAGTGACTGCCTGTGATGCCGTGGACAACGAGGGGATGACGAATGAAGTGGTGGTGGACGCCAGCGCTGTGCACACCCTCCCTGCTGGGGCCGATTTCATCATGTGCTACTCTGTGGCTGAAGGTGAGCCCGTGGGAATGTCTAGAACTCCTGATCGGCTCTTTGGCGGCACGATGGGATGATCCACACTTGGTTTCATTGTGTTTTTGAGCGTGTTAAACAGTGAATTATTTAAGCCATCTATACAGGGTCCTGAGAGCTCAGGGCACTTTGCAAATCCTAATCTTTTCTTACAACACATGTGCAGCATTTAGGGAATAAAATGCTGCAAATGGATAAAAACACAACCAAGAACAGAAATGTGCTGCAAGTAGCAAAGACAAACAACAGGAAGTGTTTCTAAGGGACACAGAAAAAGCTGCGACACGGTTGTTGCTTCCGTGGGTTTGTGACTCACGAAGTTAAGAAAAAATTGCTAAAATGTAGTTATGATATTTTAACATAGTGATCGCATGAGTTAGACACTATTGCAGATATCTGTTAAGCGTTGCCAATTTAAATAATTCGACGAAATACGTACAATTTGTTTTGAAACAGGCTGATAGTTATTTTAAAAATATTGCAAATTGTTGAATTAATACATTTTATAAAACAAGTCAACATAAGTTGCAGTTTGGCGACATTTATAAATGTATACATTCCCTTTCCGTCAGCAGTTTACGGAATTGTTAACGGATAAACAAATAAAACTAAATGATTCAGTGGTTTCATTTCAAATGGAATAAGTCATGTCAGCAGAATATCCCGAGTCTCACTTGCTTGTCCCGTTACGAGACTTGAAAGTAACTATTAACGTTTTAGCCAAAACATTAGCCCGTTTCACAATGAGTTGTATTTTGTCAGGTCAATAAATTCACGGACGAGTCCCAGCCATGTGCATCACTTTTCACTTTCCGTTGTTGTCCGTGCTATTTGCTTTGCAACTCTGTTTTGGGGGGTTTTCTCGATTTGCAGCATTTTTTCTAAATGTGCATGTGTCGTCAAATTGGTGACGATGTTTTCTTAGTGTGCTTGTTGTTTCGTTTATTTGCGTGCATTTTGTTAAAGCGCGTTGAGCTCTCAGGGCCACCATACATCACTTTGAATGTCCTTTTTTGCTGATTAGTAATTAACCATCATGTCCTATCACCTGTGTCGTTTGTTAAGGCTACTACTCCCACCGGGAGACCATCAACGGCTCCTGGTATGTCCAGGATCTGTGTGAGCTGCTTCAAAAGTACGGGGACTCCCTTGAATTCACTGAATTGCTGACGCTGGTCAACAGGAAGGTGTCGATGAGGAGTGTTGGGAACAGTAATGACCGCACTGCCATTGGGAAGAAACAAGTGCCTTGCTTTGCTTCCATGCTCACCAAGAAACTGTACTTCCGGCAAAAAAAGTAACAGTTTCAGACCTCAATCAAAACGGTGTCTCTTGGGAGATTTGACAGAATTTTACTGTTTTAAAAAAATATATTTTTGATGTGAACACTATTATTCACACATGCGTTGAACAATCAGCTAATTGGTAGTATTTACAATGGAATCAGTAGTTATAAAATAACAGGAACAACTTCTATTCACTCCACTTCTGAAACCTCACGTCATTCCAAATAGTTTTCTTTTATCAAGTTTCTTCTGAAGAAACCAGACTTCTTGGGTGGGTCAAACCTTGACCTGGTTTATAAAAGGTGTTGGAGGTTCTTTTTGCATTTTCAAGATTCTCTTTAGCTTAACTTTTTTTTTTTTTTTGCAATCGTGACAGAAAAGTGTAGAGGATAGTTTTTCAGACTGTGTGTGGTCTTGTTGTATTGGATTGCATTATGTTTTACGGTGTTCCTGTTATTTTGTCCAACCCATGTAGATCAGTACACTTTTTTTGCACTCAAGAAATTGCTTTTCAACTGCAGAATTACTATGATCCACAATCTGTGTTCTTTTCCTCAGCCTTTTGTCACATTTCCGCTTGCTTTAATCTGGTTTAAACTACTCCGGTACCACACCAACGTTGCCTTATCCCACAGCTGACTTTTAGTTTTTCCTAAATAGCAGAGAAGACGGTAGAAGCTGACATTCCCGGCGGCCTTGGACAGGGATTCTTTCCTCAGACTCTGAGGAAGCTGGAAATGTCAGATGAGTGTTTGTCTCGACTGTAAAGTCAGCTGCAGGAATGTCTAGAAGCCAGACCAATACTTCCCAACGTTCTGTATCTTGGGAGGCAGGTGACAGCATGACAACCAGGTCACTCATGATTTTGTTCACATCAGGGTTTAATACTTCCTCATCTCTCTATAAGCACCAATGAACAGGTACTATCGCTCATATCCAGGCACCACATAAACATGCCGTTTTGTCTTCAAGCTCGCTCCATCAAAAAGGGAATTCATGTTTGTGCCGTTCTGTGTTGTATCAATTTACAGTACTACATTTAATAATGCGTATTTGCACCCAACATGGCAACAATCACCTGTGTGTAAAGTACCTCAGGGAGGAGAGGTGTTTTTAAAGCTGTACTGTGGATCTGAAACACTTGCATCACATGAACTATGACTCAGGAAAAAAACAAAGCTACCAGCATTCATTGGTCCTGGATTATTGTTGTGACTTTGTGTATTCAAATCGCTTATGACATTTCAGCTACTGTTTTGCTCCCCATTGAGTGAAAACATTTTATAAAACTTTCAGTCTTTTTGTGGCAAAACGTGTATTCGTGTGATGTCTTTATTTCCCCTGAAGTCTCCATCCATTAAAAGAACTTGGAGTTATGACTTGTCTTCTAGCAGCGAGTACATCCACAACAGCACAGATCAGACAGGACATGCTCACAATGTTTGGGAATACTTTATATTTCATTAGTCCTCAGTGTTTGTACTTTTCTCAAAGACATAATTGGCATCATTACCAAGACTAAACAAAACACAATGACATGGATTTCCGGTAGAAAGGCACCATTATCAAAATAAAGCAGAAAATTCGTTTTTACTCTGGAGCGTTACGGTCTAAGTGACCGTTATTCATCATGGCTTTGTTCACGGCTTAGGCTGGAGCTGTTCAAGTGGAAGCTGAAATTCAGTGGGATATCTCAGACGTCTCAGGTCCTCCTCCACCTGACGCACAGAAAACACAGACCACTCGTCACTAATGGCTGAGTCAGCAGGATTCCCACAAGGCAGTGGATTATCCTTTTTACAGTTTCTGGAAACAATGAATGCTTAAGAGTACAATTTTCATTTCGTTAGAACATCCTGATGTTTCCCCATCAATCTCAGCTGTACTTTGTGTTTAGTGCTAACTCACAAAGACTCTAAACTATGGTGACGTAACATCAGTAACATTAGAATAGCTAAACATCAGCATGTTAGTATCGTCATGTGAGCGAGTTAGCATGCAGATGTTAGCATTTAGCTCAAAGCACTAGCCTCAAGGAGCTGCTAGCAGGGCCGTAGACTGAGCTTAAAAACAATTCTCTAATTTCTGCTCCTACATCTTTATATTTTAGCACATGTTCTTCCTACATTTGTATGTGTCCAAAATGTGTTGGTGAGGTAGGTTGTGACTCTAAAGTGTCTGCGTCTGCAGGATTGTAAAGAGTGAACCAATCGACCAACCTCAGCCATCTCGTCCTTCAGTTCATTGTATTTTTCGACGTTGAAGTTGTTCTGGCTGGCCGCCTTATAAAAGTAACGCAGGAACTGTCGGTCTTTAGCGTCTGGGTATAAATAATCCTGAGGGAAAGAATATTTGTTATTAATGTGACGAGGAAAAACATACCTGCACACATAAGCATGATTTTGTAGAACAGAGCTTCATGTTTGAATAACGATCTTAAAAGGAGTAGAGTTAGATATGGCAGTGATGTTAATATTTTAACTGTCTGTTAAATATGAATATATAACAATTAGGCATTTAGCTCGGCATAAAGACTGGAAACGGGGAAACAGTTAGCCTGGTTCTGTCTGTAGATATCAACAATTTGTGGGGTTATGGTTTGCGGTTAGGTACCGAACCATGGATGTATGAAGAGAACTGGATACAGCGTTGGGGGCGGGGCCCTGTTCATACCTATAGAAGTTGCTCAGTAGCACATGAAGACTAGAAAATTACCCCATTCCTACATTGTCTGGTGCTGGTCTGCGGATCTCCACACCTTCAGACAGAACCAGGCTAGTGGTTTTCAGTCTCTATGCTAAGCTAACTGCTGGTTTCCTGTTTAATGGATGGACATAAAAGTCTTATTGAGACTTGCCTGTTTGGTAAGGACGTAATAGGTGAAGACTCCGATGCTGGTGGCGTAGGTGATGAAGTAAGTGACCGGCTCCATGACGTCCCATGAATAGACCCACCATGTGAGCCAGGTCAGAGCGCCACCCTGCACAGATAACAAGGCCATGCCGGTCCAGATGACCCTGGAGCTCCGGAAATCTGCTGTGTGGGACAGCTGTGCCCTCATCTGTTGTGGTCAGGCAATAATACAAGAAAGGGATGGGTTACCAGCCAACAAAACCCAACAGGACAGTCATCTGGTCCTTTCAAAACGGCAATAAAAAGAGTCGGTCGAGGCGATGTAATGAGGGAGAAAGAGCGGTTCGGTGGCATACAGATGTTGAGACACGTCTACTAACCTTCTCCAGAGGGGACAGCTCCTGTTTGAGGTTGTCCAGTCTCTCCAGCAGCTGCCTCTCTTTCAGCAGGTGGTGTTCAGGCAGGTGGAGCGCCGTGTGCAGCAGATGCACGACATGCTTCATGTCCTTCAACTCCAAGGCATGCTCACTGGTACCCACTGCAGAAGAATAAGGAAACAGTGAGATGAGTCATGCCTGGAGAGATAACCACTGCTATTTATCAGCAGGCCTCAGTATCAATTGCGGAGAAGACGACGTGAGGAACATTTATGACCGGACAGAAATGTGTTGTACCCTTTTCAGGAGCGCAGACATTATGAACGGCATCATTGATGACGAGCTGGAAGTCCTTGTCCAACAGGGCGTCTATCAGCATAGTGTTTGATATCGGCTCTCCATCTGTTAGAGGAGGGCAATCGTTTAGTACTTTTATTGCAATCCTATAACTTTATATTCTCATGGCTCAGTAAAACAAATGTTTTCCAACAGGCTGGCCATTTAAGCTAAAAAAAAAAAGTCAAAATTAGATTTTCACACGTAGTACTCAAACTACAATAACCCACTTACTCGATAATTTATTCAAAAGTCAATGAATTTTTTTCCTCACTCATAAATAGTAGGTTATTTAGTAGGCTTGAGGGAAATAGGCTGGGAGCCACTGCACTACATAAAGCTCATAAAAGGAGGCAGTCGATCATTTACAGCCCACACCGAGTTACTCATCACGGCTGAACCAAAGGTCTTCTCAAAGGAAGGAGACATATGGGAGAAAATAAGGAGGACGCCAATGTTGCATAATGTAATATCTGTGCACCTTAGTTCCAACATGCCCTATTTCCTGAAATGATACATCATCTACACGCCACCCTGCCTCAGGTATTTGCAGGACACCTTTCAGCAGCTTCTGTACAAAGTGCCTGCATGTGTTGCATTCAGGTGGTGTAGATGGACGGAGCGATTGCTCAGGAAAACAGCCTGTTCTTCCAGTCAGGAGAATGTGAGTCGCACCCTTTACTTAAAATGCACTGCAGGGGTGTTGCATTATGGACCGACAGGGACAGTTCAAATACAGTGCTTCCTTGTAACTGCCCTTTACAGTTAGCTGCATATCACCTATTGCAGTGGATAAAGGGAAGAGTAAGAAAACTAATGTTTCTGTTGAAGAAAACTCTTCATTTTCTAACTTTTCTGCTTTTGTTTTGGTGAAATACTGGCTGCTTGTACCTCTTTATGTCTCTAAAAATCCTTTCAGATGAAAGAAAATCACTCGTTGGTTGAGCTGCTCATGAGTGACACTTAACATTAACATTTAGTCAGTGGAGATAATGGTTTGTGCAAACTGCAAACATTGTGTGAAACCAGTCCACTCACACCACTTTCACTCTCAACACAGAACCTGTCAAACCACCTGACTGACTAAAGCCGCAAGAATGTGACCGGGCTGGTGCATAGCTAAGCTAAGCTAACGCGTGTGGAGGCCTACCCTTGGAGAAAACTGAAGTTGTGGCTCCGGGGTCTTCTCGATGCAGATCTGCCACCAGGTCTCCTACGCTCATTAGCATGGGCCTGAGGAAGAACAGACACTTCTCTTGCCTGGAGGGCAAGGGGACCTCCAGAACCAAACGGCCATATTTGTACCTCAAAGACACATCTGCAACACAACGAGGAGGAAATCATCTTTATACTATATGTCTTGTGCACAGATCATCAAGTCAAGCTTCCCCCCCCCCTACCCCAGCTGGAGAGGATGTAGTAACTGTGTATTACCACTGGAGGGTGCGAGGGTACTGTAGAAAAGAGCTCGACAGTCTCCAAGTACAGACGGCCTTTTTTGAACCTGAAAAAGAAAAGAAGGAAATAAATAAATAAAGACAAAACACAACAGAGACAGAAAGAACACAGAGAGCATTAGAAGCTTGTTCCGATTGTTCTGTCTTTAAACGCTTGAGCACAGAGAACAATCGGAACAAGCTGCCCCGGTAAACTGACATTAAAGAGTAAAACGGATCCAGAGCGGCGTGACATGAAGGATCTTGAAAAAGAGCCACTCAAAAAGTAAGAATTTCTTCAATAACTAGGTGTCTTTGAACCTCCCTTTCTAACCGGTGTGTAATCTATCTGACGAGCCTAAAGTACAGATTCTACTGATTAAACCAGCTCTTCATTAAAGGCTGCAGCCTTTAGCGCTTAATGAAATGCCAGTTTGTTTCTCAATAAAAAAAAAAGTACAATTGTATTCTGGAACTGCTGCAGATAATAGAGAGGGCCTCAATAGGGTACTGCTCATTATTATTCTCCACCACCACTCTACCACTCCGTACTTGACATTCCTGGGGTGTAGTCTTTTTTTTAGTTTACATGTAAACATGTATTTTTTAACGTTTAAAGCCTCTGGGACGTGCTACAAAGCAGACACAAAGAACTTCACAGTAGACAATCAGCTGAATATCTCCATAATATCAAACCAACATGATTGTACTAAATGTGACAATTATATGTTCAGATTCTGGATAGTAGTGATACATATTTCGTCTTTCACTTTCCTACTAAGAGCAGTGAACACTAGCTTCCTGGTGTTGAAAGACTTGGGCCGCCTGAACCTCAACAACAGATTCCTCTGCAGCGTTTCCTATTCAGCCGAGAGTCAAGACGGGTCCAGCTGACATTTAGGGATGTGGCAGCCACTCTCTCCCATCGCCTTTGTCCTCCAGCTGGGAATTTGTTCGATCAATATCCCATTAAAGAGGATCGGCCCGTTTTCATGGACTGACACAGCAGCCAGGCCTTGAGGCACAGTGATTGAGTGGAGGCCAGATGTGCAGAAGTCCTTCACACTCCGCTGGTTAGGAAACGGGACTTTAACAGGAAAACAACATTCACAGACCGAAATGAGTAACTGTGTTCATGACCAGAGGCTTTTGTGTGTGTGTGTGTGTGTGTGTGTGTGTGTGTGTGTGTGTGTGTGTGAACCACGAAGACAACAACCCATTCTGGACTATAGTGGCAGAAAGCCAGGAGGTGAAACAGAGAGAAATGTAGGCAAGCTTAAAACGGTTCTTGTTATCTGGAGATTACGTACACATTTCCAGTGTTTGTCAGCTTGGTAATGATGCTGTGCACCACACTGTGAAGGACAACATGCTTTTATAAATACTCTGTCCCAAAAAGAGCAAAACCAAGTGATCCCAATGGGACACAATTGAAGCTGTTCAGCTTGTGTGAGATCTCCAGATGCTATTGCACAGCTGAAAGCTGTCACAAAGCTTTACCACCTACGCATCAGCACACCAGCTCCCAATGGACCATGGGAAAACTTATTTTTAGGGGATATATATATATACGTGTGAATTATTACGTACCAGTGAAACTTAACAGTTGGCTTGAAAGAAGCATAGTTAAGTGTTAATAGCTTTTCTCATTGTTGAAACTGTTTTAAGTGGTGATACATTCAGCGCAGTACAGATGCATATAATCTATCTTTGTGTAGTTTTATATTTTGACACACCGGTCATTTTCTGGAAAATCTGAAATAATTTATAGGACGTTTCTGGCTTCCCATAAGCCAATTTGCAAATGAAATATCTGAAAGGCCAGGTGCTTCATCACGCTGAAGCATAAATCACCAGAAACACAAATCCATACTGTCCATTCAGCAGTCCCACTTATGGATTTGCAACATTGGCCTCATGTGGTTGCCCAACCTGGGGTCTTAAATAAAATGTTTTTTTTCTGACTTTACTATATTACTATCTAGCAAACGGGCACTGCCTTCGTATACTTAAGCCCTATAAAATCTTTCTAATACAACAATCTGAGAAAGAAATATTGCTCTTAGGTTAAACTGCTCACCTCCACATTGAGGCCATAACGTGTAATGTGGGTTTGCAAGTAGACACGGTTTTGTTTTAGGGCGGCACGAGCCAAAAGAATTGGGAACCACTGGCCCTAATACAACCAGAGAAATTAAAGGGATAGCTGGAATAAATGGTATATAGATGAATCTCTTGACAGTTGACAAAAAGTCTAAGTTATTCTGAGACTCCTCACAGTTAACCTCAGACAGCAACGCACATTGCCAGTATGTTAAACAGCCTGGATCCACGTCTTATAAGCCGCCTCTACCACCTTCTGCAGCCATAGCGCCTCATTAAACTGAGTGGTGCAGGCGCTGGCTGCCAACACATACAGTGGGTGCACCAGAATAAAATGCCTATTCCTCGTCGCTCTCGTTAGCTAACACTTCACGTCAAAAGTAGTTTATTTTGAGCAACAACTGTGCTCACATTGCTGATGTGTAAACAGTGGAGCTGGAGCTATATGCATCAAGGGCGAGGCTGGACTGTTTGTCTCTTTACGTCGTGTGTGTGTGTGTGAGATCATATGGAGACAATTTAATGGCTGACTGAGTCCAGGCAGTTTGTATGCTATGTGCACACATACCAATCCCATTCTAAATCAACAGAACGTGGCCGCGGTGGCAGATAATGCAGCTTGAGAGCCATGTGATGAATAGTCCCTTTCTACAGCCATGCTGCTGGCCCCGTGTTATTACTTTCTGCAGCACATAGCGCTACAACGACATTACAGAACTATTTGGAACGTGTATTTATAGCACAGACGACCCCGAGAGTTAGGTTTTTTTGTATCAGACTATTAGTGGACGTGCCCCCCCCTGGCCTTATTACAGCTAATGAAAGAGACAAGGAGCAAGTGCAATAACGTTTTTTATGTTCCTTGTGGGGACAATTTGACTGCTAAATGCCGAGAACTCACAGGCAGACAATATATATATATTTTTTTATTATTCAAGACTGTCTACAGCACAGCAGTGCTTTGAGCTCAATGATGACATTAGCACGCCGATGTTTAGTAGATAGTTTGCAGGGTTAACCATCTTAGCGGGTTAGCAAGCTAACACTAATGCTAATTAGCATTAAACACAACGATAGCGCAGCTGAATATCATTCATTTTGCAGATATTTGATCATAAACCAAAGTACTAGACAAATTAAAATCTCTGCTTCTCCTGACATTGCGCGCACACACACACACACTATATCTTTATAATGCAAATAGTTTGCTGCTATATTAATGACCTGAATATCAAATGTAGCACCTGTATTCATTCACTCTAATTCTCTTACACAACACGTCAGTGCAGGATTATGAAGTGGCGGTAATATTGACACCATTACACAACTTACATCTCTGTGAATTTAAGCTACATTGAGGTCGTACACATTTTGCTGTGATTCTTTCTTTTTGTATGCGGATTAGTTTTATAATTTCTACTTGTTTAGACGTGTAGAATGTGTGGAAGACGGCGATTATAAGCACTAGAATGCAAGAAGCGTCAGCTAGTGTGTTGGAATATAAATAAGTTAAAGTTGTAAGTCAAAAATGGTTTCACAGGGGTTACACCCATGCAAAGAGGCAGACACACCCATAGGTTAAATAAACACATGACAAAGGGTTGTAACAGACTGCAGGTTGAAGACTGTACTGCCTGAACAAGCCTGTACAAACACGAGTAATAGGCGATCACACCCATGTCACAAGACACAGCCTGCAGAAAGGAATGGGCGATGCTACTCCACATGACGACTAACGTCACCACCGTCTCCTCAATTTAACACTTGTTCGCTTGTCAAAACAAAAACAGCCTTCCCATTTACACAGCTAATCAATATTCAGAATGCAGGGCAGTCGCTGTTTATTCATTGTCCTTTCGCACAGTTCGGGAGTCAATTTGCTGCTGCGGGGGGGGGGAACAACCCCGCACACCTGCTTCTCATCTGAAAACAATTTCCTCCAACGATTCTTTTCTGAAAACAATCAGCATGAAGGTATATTTACCCCTTGAGCTGTGCGTTTGTTTATGTATGCCACGCCAACAGGGAGAGAGGGCAGCGAGAGGAGACAAACCGTCATCTCCCTCTTCTGCAGTGAGGCGGGCCGGGGGCTTCTGCTCGAGCAACGATCAGGGTTATCATGGTGACAAGCAGCCTCATTTTCCCTGCAGTCCCCCAGCAGGTCACTCCATGATGAATCCTGTCACAAACGGCCTGATGCATCAAATATATCTCCTCCCACTCTCATTAAGGGACAGGGACGTCGCTTTTCCACACACACACACACACACACACACATGCACACGTGATTATATTTGGCAGGCATGGCTTGAAGCAGGTGGAAAGGAAAATCTGTGACGGTGATAAATGGCTGGAGCGAAAAAGAAAGGCGAGCGAGAAGAGAAAGTGAATTACTCCCCGATGCCATAAGAACAGCAGCACTGTACCATGAAAATGATTTGCATTGAAGCATTTGTCTTCTGCTATCCAGTGATGCAGTGAGTTAAGGGGGGAGGAAATGCAGCGGGATGAAGATAACAGCGGTACGGAGGGCAGGAAGAGGAGAGAGAGTTTGAACAGGACGTTTCATGCCAATATGACAAATACAATGTTGGGTGAACTCAAACGATTAAACGTCCTCTCAAAATATGTAAAAAAAAAAAAGAAAAAGGAGGAAAACATGGATACACGGTAAAACTCCAAATGACAAATTTAATTTATTCAACTCGGAATGTGAAGATGGCCTTTAGTCAAGCAAGTTCCTTACAGCTATTCTACCATGACAAGAGGTTAATTGTTTGTTTGTAAGATCTTTTCATGTGTCTTCACTGAAACTAGAAGGAGTTCAGACTTTCATTGATCTTCTAGACCATTATTTTTATGAGTAGGACTTTTGCTGTTATGGTAGTCTGGCTCACTGCATGTGGACTGTGGGTATAAGCCGCTGCGGCACTCTCCTCTCTATTAGTAAGGCTGCTGTCACTGCATCCTGTGCTTCGCGCCGCCCAAGACGTGGTTTAAAGACGTACAAACAAGCCCCATGCCAGAATGATAATGTGTGGAGCCAGACCTTTCTCTGGTTCTGGGGAGATCTGGTCTGGCTACGCGGGACTACTCTTACAGTTAATCGCTACTCAGCCCCAAACACTCAAACACAGCCGAGCTTAACTCAAAGAAGGAGCTGAACGCCGACAAGAGGGCGACAAATACGGGGACACTGACTTAGACTCCATGTGGTAGATGCTAAGATTTAAAGGGGATGCTACGATAACAATTTCAAACAACAGCAACCTCCTGTCGTGAATTCAAATTCAAAGCTGCCACAAAAATGTGTTGAATCACATTTCCCCTTTGGTCACACGTGGCTGAGTAATGCATCATCACAGGGTCACGCAGGGACAAGAAGTGAACTCCGTGGATTACTAGTTTGTTGGATTCAAAACAACCTTGAACTCGATAAGAAATGTGTTGTTTCACCGATAAGATTCTCACATACGTCTACCATGGACTGTTACCAAGACTGACCAAAACATTAAGTGACATATTTATGTTGTATTTTAACCACCAAGATGATACATGGATTTTTATTGTCGATGCGCATTCCTACAAGGAATAATTAATGACTTGGCTCCAGTAGATTGCAAGTTTAAGCTTTAAAGCCTGTGCCAAACAAAATACATGCACAGGAAACACTGTCAACTTTTATAATATACTAATATATATATATAGCATTACAGTTTCTTAGTGTCAATTTGGAGTTTTGAAAAAGACTGAAAACTCCGACCCCATTCACGCCTGATGTTACCTTGAGATCTGTATCTAGATGGCTGAGTTACTCCTAAAGAGGACATACTGCATTTACATCTGTTATAAATAAGTGTTCGTTATCTCAAGAGCGCCAGGTCAAGGGAAGCAATGGTGCATTCACCCTACTTATTTTTCATTTGCAGAGGAGAGGGGCTTATCCATAGCCTTTTGCCAGTCCTGCTTGAGACAGGACGAAGTGGCACAGTCAAGCTTGATTTATGCTTGCCGCATCCGCATGAGTGACGTCCCGCCATCAGGCACGGCCCCCGTGGGTTTTTTGTTCGGCATGAGTTCGCCTCTCTGTGCACATCCAACACACGGAGGCAGACGGGCAAAGGAAACGGAGAACCTTGACGAGCTTTGAGACCGTTTGCGAAAAGTATAAGACTTTAGGTGACCTTTTACCTTGTTGGGCAGATTTTATTTAATTAAAAATGTGTTGATCTGATTACATGTGAGCCAGACCACCTCCTGATGTGTTCTATCTGAAAGCATTCCAACTGGTTCTGCATGCAATAGGCCTACACTTTACATTAAATGCATTTTCCCCTCATACATCTTTTTAATCATTTTTTTACTGGACAGCTGTTAGAAGAGAAGCAGACAGGAAACATGGGGGGGAAAGCGGTATGACATGCAACGAAAGTCCCCAGATGGAATATAGGGTACGCTTACTTGACCCAGATCACATGTTAATACCAGGTTTAAAATGGAGCTCTGTTGAAGGTATTTCCCATACTGAGCAACACTGGTCCCAAGATCAAGAAGACGTTGATTTACAGAGTGAAACACAAGTCTGAAAGAGATACTTCTGTGGATGCTGCCCGCATAAGGAACAGCCGCTATGCCGGCCTGGCATTGCCCGTCTTCACACTGAGAAGCAGGCAGTCAGGCTTGCTGAGATGAAACTTTCTCCATCTTCCATTATAATGCCATCTCTAGATGATGAAATGTGCAGATGGAGCCAGATGTCAGACAAAAAAAATGGCCGTGACAAAGGTTTCTGTGGTATAGATATTTGTCTCTCCATCAGGCATACATGTACTTATTATTTAATATTTAAATGTATATGTGAAGGAACACAACCATAACACAATGTGTTGCGGTGTTGTCACTCCATGCTTAAAAGGAGTTGGAGTTCGGGAAATAGGTTGGTTTGCAATCACACCTGCTACTGGTAGTCACCCACACATCCAGGAGTCACAAACATGGCAGCCCACTATGAAAACAGCAATGTGACTGTCTGCCTTGATAACATTTCCCCAAGTGGTAATCCTTTGCTGAGGGCACTAGAAAAACGAAAGCAGATGTTGTTTGAGGCTTTATCTCCGGCATACTAGTGGATGATGTCTCATTTTACAAATCCTTTAAATAAAATCAGACGTAAAAGGACACTTTCCCCCGACTGCGGTATCACAAGAGCAGCCGAAAGTGCACACTCAACTGATTTAGCAAACACCGATTCAAGGAGATCTATTTTCAGTTGCTTATCCAACACTGATCCCTTTTATCACTAGCTACTGTTTCCTAGATCATCTCATATATAAACTGCCATCTTGCTTTATGGATTCCTAAAACTGGTTTTATAGGCAGCCGTATTTATACAATCTGTCTTGTCAATGGCTCTCTTACAGCACGTGTTGTACCAGCCTATTCAAAAACAACCCGGTATGCTGCCACTCCTCCAAAGTGGGGGGTGATGGAGGAGTTAAAGACGTTGGCCCTGAAATTGCAAGGACCATTGTTGCATGTAATTAAGCAGGCTAAACTGCTGTATCTTCAGAGGTTCAAAGAGGGGAGTTTGGAACACGCCGAGCACACCGATGAGTTAGAGGAGTTCCGTTTTTGTTTAAATAATGTCGGCGCTCTGTGTGTCTTTGCCCTTAGAGGTCTAAATTGGGTTTGCTGGTCCATGGGTAGCCGGAGCAAGACAGTCTGCCAAAAGGGGGAAATGGGAAAACTGCTGCTGTGATTATATATATGATGCAGTGTAAAAATAGAAATCATCTTGGTCACACTTGCATTGAGGGGTGACTCATGGCAGCTTGCCCATCCAACCGAAATAATGTAATTCTCTTCAATCCCTCAAACTGTAAGTTAATATTCACTCAGCATGGAGACTATCTTGGCATTTAGCAACACAGCGTGCCCCGCTCGTCCTGCACAGATACGGGGCGTCCGCTCAGGAGCTCACGACTCAGCTGACCTCTGCATATTTTTTTGCAATGGATGACAAAAATGGGTCATACATTTGAGATTTAACTGGCCAATTTAACAGTTCATTAATAACAGGAGTAAGTAGACCCACAGACGCCTCTTGGTTATGCTCCATGTGGGGTTTCATTTTCTGCAGCACCACCACTCTCTCTCTCTCAAACTGAGCATTCAAGTGATTCATACAGGAAGACATTTACGCTCCATCTTTGACAATTGCTCGGACATGATGATCAGTGTTGAAAAATAAATGCAGACAAGCCTAATGCACAACTCTAGCATTATGCTAATAATATATTGATCTTGATGCTGAGCATACTGTCAGCTGCAGAGTACAGCAGCGTTAATGGTGTCTCTTGGGATTGTGAAGGGCAAAGCAAGTCTCTACTTAAAGTTTAGAAGTGTATAAATAGCAGCCTAATCATGGTCTCTTTCTCCATTAACAGCTTCCTTAGAGGGGTAATTGAATGAGCACTGCTTTAGTGAGGAGGTGCTGTGATGGTCAGTCGGTCATGTTCCCCTGTAGAGGAAGGTAATGCACATGAATAATTGATTCGTTATTTAAAATAGAAAACAGATAATGAATTACAGACAGGGGCAGATAGTGAGAGAGTTGCCTCTCTCCACAGTTGAAATACCTCAATTAGAGCTAATGTGAAAATGGATCACATTCAAGCACAATAGCAACCAACAGCTCTTATTTTAGTTATAGGTTTACACCAGATTTTAGACAGGTGAAGTTGTTGCAACAGAAAAAAAAAAGAAATCAGTCTTTGAACAATGCCCTCGAATGACTGACGTTAGCTATTAACGTCGACACAGTGTAGCAAAGTACACCGCGTTGTGTTCACAAAGCAGGAAACCAGTCCATCAAACGTGTGTGCGCGCGGTGGTGCAAGTACTCAACGTCGGTGTAAGGGTTGCTTTACCTGGTGAAGAAATGGAAGCGGGCGGGTAGTTTTGAGACCGCAGCGAAGAGGCTGAATACTTCCCAAAAGTCTCGCCGTAACTTTGCCGACCATCCGCACCGAAGCCATCGTCAGCCGTGAAAACGTGTTAGCGGTGCTGTTGGGGCATTCCGGTCAGAGATACTCCCTCAACGTGAGCCTCGCTAGTCCCGGTGTCCCCGGCTGGAAACGGGTTGTTGTCGCTGTAAATGTACACAGATGAGCTGAGACGACCGCTACGGGACAGAGGGAGGAACAGCCCCGCCTGAGCTGTATACTAGTTCCTCCTTACAGCACACACGCAGAAATACCACGTTTTAAACGAGAAACAGGAGAATGGAAAAGCACCGCTGTTTTCACGTTTTTGTTGTCTGAAGCCAAAAAACCAAAATACGAGAGAACCAAAGTCAAACAACGAGCCGATTTAGATTTTTAGTAAATGTCTCTTTTCAAGAGAGACGCAAAGCAAGACAGGTGACCCGGAAGTGCGAAGATTTCAAAATAAAAGTCAAAGCAATATGACCGTATGCGAGCAATTGCTATTTACAGTCGATGATGCAAGCACATACCAGGGTAACATCAGAAGAAAAATAAATTAATGAATATAAATAAATACATCTGGGCCGATGGGGGTATGTTAGCAACAGTAGTGGACTAAAGGTGATTTAATATGCATTTATCCATGTATACAGCAAGAATACACTTTTCGATTAATCAGTGCATTGTTTAATACAATACAGTTCGTAACATAGTTTAATCAAAGCCATGTTTGTGTTCACAGAGTTGTTGCTGTTGGCACTGCTATTTATTTTTCCACCATATTCTGTTCCTTGAGTGAAGGCAGAGCACAGTGTTTACCATTTCTACTAGTAGATAGCAGTATATTATTATTTAACCATAGATTTAGTTATATTTACCTGTGTTTTTTTATTGTCTAGGTTATTGATACAGATGTATTTAATGCTGTTTATTTCATCTGGTATTTGACAGTCTGTCTGAGAAGTAAACTCTCCTTATTCGACAGCGTGGATCTGAGAGGAAAACAGTTCAGAAATTAGCAACAGAAATGAGGATCTACAGGCACACAAGTGCATCTGGAGACAGCTGGTTCCCAGTCCGTCTCTGACCTCTACACGCAGCGTCATGACGTAATGCGTTCCATAGGTCCCCCTGGTGAGGTCTGACAGATTGAGCTGTATCCGGTTCCAGCCATCATCCAGGCTCATAGGCATAAAGCAGATGGACGGGTACACTCGTGTCCTGCTTTGATAATTGCTCATCCTGAAACGCCACCGACAATTTGTATTATCTAACGCCTAAATGTTTTTTCAAAGATTGGAAGAAAGCATGAATCTGGTGACTGCAAGGAAGAAACCCATAACTATGCATCACACCTTTGTTTGTTCTGACACCAAGACATGGAAGCCGTCTGTATCTGTATCTGTCTATACCTCAACTTCAAAGCTGAATTCCTCCTTGAGATTTTTGATGGTCATAACGACAATAGGAAGCCTGATGTCTTCTTGGGGTCTGCGGGACACGTTATGTAGTTGGTACTACTGCAGGGATAAAATAGAAAGACAAGGGAGATGAATGAGGGTGAAGAGTGCTTAAATGTTGACCTCAGCTGAAGAATCAGTTAAACATAAACTCACCTGATGTTTATCCCCCGTACATCCAACACCAGTGAGTGGATGTCATCGTCCATGATTCTCTTGATGTGACCATTCTTCACCTGTGAACACACAGAAATATCATGAGGTTTATATGGAGAAATTAATTGATTTTAAATTTTACAGACATGCTCAATGTGCTCTACAAATCTACATATCCAGGGAGCAGCTCAAACACCACGTAAGGAGGGTCACGCTTGGGGCTCAGGAGACATTTCGGCTCATCCACCTGACCACAGAGGAGCTGAAAGGTCCCGTTGGGCTGGATGAGAGCGGAGTCAGCCTCTTCAAAACACCTGGTATAAAAAAACACATACAAAAATAGTTGCATAAGCTGCTCTTCCTGTTCTTTATGAAATCTTAGCATCATCATCACATAGACAGAGTTGATATTGTTGTAAAGTATTTAATTAGAGGTTTTTAAGAGGAGGAGACTTAAAAAATGCATGGTACAGTTTGTGTACAGTACAGTATGTGTGTTTGATCTGCAGTGTGACATCAGCAGTGTCAAGCATAGGAGCAGGAGGGATCCCAGCTACAGGAGTCATGACCACTTTTTTTGTTTAGACAGCGGCTGGTTTACCTGCAAAGGAAGCCTCCATTCTAGTGGTTATAGAGTGGCTCCTGTAAGTTGAATCTGTAGTTCAAATGATGAATGGATTTCTACAGCTGCCTTTTCTGACTGGTTTGGGTCACCTATTCACAAATGTGTTCCTAAGTTTGAGTGTAAAGTTCTTCCTGACCTCCATTATCAAGTTTCAAACTAGTGATTTACCAAATTGGGTTACTCCATTTACCTATGAAACATCTGAGCTAGTAAGGAAGGTTAAGGTTGCAAGGAAACACGTGGAGCCACATCCAATAAAAAATATTCAAAAGTGTAAACTTGAATTTGGTGTAGCATCACAAAGTGTAACATAACTTTCATGTTAGCTGATGTTATTTCTTCATTCAATCGGACATTGTTAATAACGTATATAAGGTATATTGTGTCATTGTTTTTCAAAGTAATTTAAACAGTTAAACAGTCATGAACAGGATTTCGATGATCACGTCAGATAACTATTACTTCCTTTTTTAATTTATTTATTATGTATTCATGCTAAATGGGTCATATATTAGCAAGCTAACGTACGTTTTGTCTGTTTGTTCAGTCAGCTACACAACAGCTACTTAAAATGTTAGAAGTGCAAAGAGTTAAAATAAAGAAACTAAATCAGCTGTAAAGCAGCATATATCCTCTGCTGTCATAGTCTGATGTTGTCTGCGGCTTTCAGAGACCACTGCAACACGGTTATCGATGTCATGGGAGTCTGCATTGGCGCGGCGTGGCACTGTTTCACCAATTTAAACAGGGTAAGTCCGACTCAGAGATTTCACTTCTCAGTTTTGTTATGATGTCAAACAAATATCAAAGCACAGGGAACACACAGGCAGTGCTAGTTTTTGAAGTTTTAGTTAGTTAAAGTATTTTTTGTATAACTAAATATTTCACTGATAAATATGTACAACTTCCTGTATAACTGCGATTGTGTATCTAAATGAAGTGTTTCTGTGAACCATTCATTTTAATTGAAAAGCATACTGGCTTATGTTTATTGGCATAGAGCCTCTGTGCATGCATTATTCTTTATCAGTCTGACTGATGACTTGAGTTTTTACCCAAACCAAACCCTTCCCTGATGGACTCATTAGTTCATCGCCTCCAAACTGATTGAACCTTCACCTTTGTGGTCAATAGTAACCACGAGTAATTTGCTCATGGCTCTTAATCCACATAATGACCGGCCATCTGGTGGACAAAATGTCAGTCTGGAAAATCACATTTAAAATGCATTTGTTTCTGGTGACTGCAGTTTGCCCATAAATATTTAAGCATTTTACAGAGAAGCTGTGCAGTTGGCATGCTGAGCCTGGTCAGTGAGATCAGTATAATTGAGCTCAACAGACAGCATGATATCTGATTGTCTTTTCACCGATTGACCTCCAAGCCCAACAAAACTAGACAACTAAGCATACTCTTGAAAAAGATGTCTCACTTTCTACACATCGTTGTGTCTACTTTGGAGAACATTTGTGTAATTTGTCATCACACTGTACCTACAATATTTTACAATACCATCAGTTTTTTTCTAGGTGTATCTGTGTTTCTGTTAATCCCCAGAAGGGCCCTTAAAGAGCACGTTTCCTCAAACATGCTGATGCAAATTGAGACACTTCTTCTCTCTCTGAACCTCCCAGACTAACAAAATACCTCTGCTACTAAAACAGATACAGAGAGATGAGAGGAGGTATTATTCATAAAAAGATGGTCATCTCCCAGACTGGCTTTCTGCTTCACTGTATCCTCTTTGAGTGGTTAAAGTCATCGATATTCCCAGAGAGAAGATGGAGGACAGAAAGGCTTGGAGGCAATCAATATGGTTTTGGCAAGAAGGTTGTTTTTTTTCCCCTTTTGAAACTAACCTTTTTTTGAAACTGACATTATTTCATAATTTTTACAGAATTTACTGCAGAAAGAAAATGTTACTTCATTGGCGTACACAATAAAGGGAACTAAACAACAGTGTGTTATGAGTATTGCAGAGTGTCAGTCATGGTGCGCAAGCTGCCCTTGACAGACAATATCCTTTGCCCAGTTACTGTTCTTTTTTCTGGTCAGCTATTATCCGTCACCCGCTGCTAGATTTATCCTCTCATATTGGCCACAAACTGTCTGAGTAAGACCGCAGTGAGCTCTCCTGTTTAATCAAGTCATTTTTGGGAAGTGCACCATGTTTATTTTTCTAAGGATTTGGCAACTGTGCTTTAGGCCATTAAGAGAAGCTGCACTTTGATAGCAAAATCTGAGATTAGTCTGCAAGTTAACTATCGAATATTATCGTGATGCATGCAGTAATTCTATTTTTGTGATGACGGACCGCTTTGAATCTAATTTGTCATCACATCTGGTGTTACTGTAGACTTAGGTTCTCCTTCAAGAATCAAAGACACTGAAATACCTTTTGTTCCACTGGTCTATATTGCAGGTTGGACGGCTCTTGGAGAACATGCTCAGCTACACTGTTGCTGGGATTGACAGACATAACAGCAGACTCGGCTGGATGGGTGAGTTTGTACTTTGTCATCTTTTGAAGGGGGGTCTATCTTGTTCAACAGACAAAGGCTGCCCCCTTGTGCACTTGGAGTGGCATTGCAAACCCATAATGCACAATGAATACGTCGGAGATATTCACTCTGCTATAGAGGCATTGAACTCATACAAAGAAGAAACAGTATTCACTTCTACATTGCAAATATCTTTATATAAGCTTGTTGAGGTCTTGCTGCTTAAATTATTGAAAATGATCAAAATAAGAGCATTACAGTACTTTTTATAAGGCTACATTTAGCACCATCTTGTGGTATCAAACAGTCACATGCTCTGAATATGTTCAACTTCAGTAACAGTTTGACAAATATGTAACAATGTCTGAAATACCCGGTAAACGAAGTGAATGCCTGTGGAAAACAGTATGGTTTTAATGACATTACACACATGCACTGCTCAAACTATATTGCATCTTCAGGATAATTAACAGTTTCAAAGGAGCATATTTTCCAAAGTAATTTGATTTATAGTTTATTAATAATGTTTAAAAAAAGATATCTTAACGTTTTCACAAAAGTTTCCTGCAGTTCTTTCTGCATATCACATCAAACCCAAACCCCTGTGTTGAGAGACTTTTCCACACACAGAGGAGGCTTAGAGACAAGTTAACCCTGCATTTTTAATATCTGCAGACTGAATATCAAAGGCTTGTGGAAAATTATAGATGAACCATGACAAGTCAAATCCATTTGAGTTAATGAGACGAAAAGACACCGAGATAGAGAGAATGCTTGAAAACTACTGTACAATCTTCTTATGTACCGATACTTTTACTCAGAGTGTACTGTACTGCACCTACAGAATGTCACTCAGTGGGTTGTGTGTTCAAAGTTACCAGATGTCTCTAACATTACAGGACCTCTTCTGTGCTATTTGCATAGTCGCCATCAACGTTTTACAGTTTTTTTTGCTGCAATTGTTAACTGTTTCATTAATCTCCCTTGGAAGTTTTCATGTTTTATTTTCCTGCAACATTAAATCCAAGAATACTAACTTCCAAACATGTTTATTTATTATGCCATCAATTGAAACCCTTGACGACGCACATGTGATCTCAATTTGACGAATTATAACTTTGAATTAGCTGCACTAAAAATGATTTAGGTTTGTCCAATAAAGGGGAGTTCATAACTCTTTTATATTTGTAATTAATTAAGATATTTTGTATAGGTCTGTTTTCACTTTGACATTAAAAGTTTTGTCAAAAAAGGCCACATTAAATCCCCCTTTATTCATTGTTGTATATCAATAAATCATGAAAACATCTAAGAGACTGAACACGTTTTAAAGGGCAACTGTACCTTGCTCACTCATACATAATAGAAACTGAACTACTGACCTGAGCCGCTGCATGTTTGAAGTGTCCTGATATATTATTTTTAGCATAATCAGCAAGTTTTTTTTGTGGCCATATTACGATATGTGATTAATATCCAAGATGGTTGTAGATTGTGTATTGTGAGTATGTTGGCTAAACAGAGGCAGTAGAAAGTGGAGGGCTGTCAGAGTCAGAGGCTGTTGTTTGAAGTGCGGAGCCGAGGTAATTGTGTCTGACGGGCGGCGATAATGATGAGGCGCAGATCAGATCAGCTGCAGATCCCCTGCGTCCAACCCCCCGCTGCTCGCATTCACTTTTCCCTTCTCTCCTAATTGACCGGGCTGCGTCTCCCCCGAGCCCCTTTGTTATTATTTATTAATAATTCATCACTAAATAATTCACACCCTTGGACCCGCAGTGCTAATTGAGCCGGGTGGGGTGGCAGCGCTGGTGGGTGTGTGACTGTGTGTATGAGGGTAGACGGGGGATGGCGTAAAAAGTAAGGAGGAATTGGGAAGCGGGCCTTCCTCAACTTGTAGGGCAACAAAAAAAAGTTGTTTTGTTGTTCACAGGGAAGCGTTGTACATGTGGTTTGTGTGTGTGAGTGAGATCCGAGAGAGGGGAACGAATCAGTGGACTTCATTATGATCTGAATTAAGGGCTGAAAAGCACTCGCATCTTGATCCTCACATAGCTCACTGATAATATTAAGGTTCTCATTCTTCGTTTTACAAATGATATGAAGAGAGGGAAATAAATATTTTAAATTTTCTATCAAACCAATTTTTTATGGTAGTGAGAAAGCTCTTATAAGAGTAACTACTAACTACTAACTTTTTACTAGCGACAAATCTAGTGACTTTTTCTGGTGTTGTTGGAGAATTTTCTGGTGTTTTGACTCTGACGTGAAAGCACGTACCGTTCTGCACTGTCGTGAACGAGCAGCGGGTGCTGCCGTGAGCTGCCCCAAAGCACTCACAGGTAGCCACTCTCACAGCAGTTTCGCGCAGCAGTCAGAGAAGAGAGGAGACACATTCTCGGCGTATTCATGTATCTGCACTCTGCAGTTAGTGTATTTATATTCATGGAGCGTATTATGTCAGAGGCAATAGTAGAACACCTGGAAAACAACAACCTCCAAAGCAACCAGCAACACGGATTTACGTCGGGGAGATCAACAGTGACTAATCTCTTAGAGGCACTTGACATGTTGACGGAGGCACTAAGCCACAGTTTACCAGTAGATATCATATTCCTGGATAATGCCAAGGCCTTCGACACAGTCCCGCACGAACGCCTATTTGCACAGCTATCCTCCTTTGGTATGCGAGATAATATTTTGCTATGGATCAGGAACGTCCTGACAAAGAGAAGACAGCAAGTAACAGTTAATGGGAAGCTCTCAAACTGCACTGAAGTAACTAGTGGTGTCCCACAGGGTTCCGTCCTGGGCCCACTACTGTTCACCCTCTTCGTCAGTGACATTCCCAGTTTCTAACTGAAGACGAGCTAGGCACACCTTTAACCGAGCATCAAACCTAGAGCCAGGAGTCGACCCCGAAGACAAGGGTTCAAACTGGGGCAATGTGTGCGGCTTCGCTTCCGGAGTGAAATTCTGCTTGGTCGCCTCCCACCCTGGAGGTGGTGAAGGAGAGGCCTCTAAGCCAGGAGACTCTTCCGGTGCCGGTAACCTGAGAACACCCCTCTACTACACAAACTATTAATAATAACTGCTTTGAGTTCCCCTTTTGACAGTGAACTCGAAACAGGGACACTATAATACATTGCCATATCCCGCAAATCACTCTTCTTGCACTTCTTGAACTGAGTGAGAGAAGGATTAGCCACAAACTCCTCCATATCAAAAGCTGCCATACTAACCCAGCGAAGAAAAGATACATAGTAGCACTAGCTCACCGCTAGCAACGCCACTAACGTTACCGTTAAATCACTCAGCTGAGTTAGCTCACGAGCTACAAACTACTGATATGTACACACAAGTACACTCACAAGTGACCAACATGATAAATGTTGACACCGGATGCCACACACACAACCAGTAAACATTAGTGTTTACTGCAGTCTCAGCAAAAACAACTTCCTCAGATCCTGACTAATCAAAACTTTACCCATCTATCTTCTGGAGCGTGCCGGGCTCGAGGCGACTTGAAAGGCAAACATCAGCGGCCAAAACCCTGAAACGCCTACCTCCATCGGGGACTGATCCCCACCCATGATTACTCCGAAAACAAGAAAGGCAAAACAACAACGTGCCCGAAGGAAAGACTGCTAAGCCCAGCTGGACACTCACCTGTCTAGTCTGAGGAAGCTGTGGGATATTATGCTTAACAGAGACTATACAACAGACATAAAGATTTACCACGAAAACCACCAATTACCCAAATCAACTCTTTCAGATCCCCCAATTGTTACGTTCCCCTTTTTTAGGTCTAAGGAATGAGGGGGGTAACAATGTAAAACACCCGGGGAAAGAGAGACTGAGCAACGGATGAGTGTAACAAAATAGTGCTCACATGGCAGCAACTGAAAACTACTTACTTACAACCAGCAAGTGACACTAATTAATAGTGGTGATAATCAAACTCACAAGACTACAATAATGCAAACAACAGCCCACATGGCTGGAACAGAGGCGATCCACGCACGCACGCACGCACGCACGCACGCACGCACGCACGCACGCACGCACGCACGCACGCACGCACGCACGCACGCACGCACGCACGCACGCACACAGTTTCACTGCTGCTCTTTGCCCACGGGGGTGTTCCGGGTGGAGCTCCTCTCCTTTTAACTCCCGTGGCACTAATTGATGATGCAGCACAGCCGTGTACACCTGAATGGACACTGGGGATGGGATAGAGAGATGGCACAACGAAAACACAGCAACGTAACAGTGTCTCTCAAACTCAAATATTGGTAGTGACCTCAAAAGTGTTGGAGGGGCTAGAATATAAAGATGTGGGTAGTTGTACAAGTATCATTCACTGTTGTCACAGTAAAATGTCACTTTAACTGACCTATTAATGCATTATAGGTGTGGCTTGTGGTGGTGCCCGAAAACCATGTTGAGTCAGTCTTAACAGTGTTGAATTCAGCAACAGGGCCGTCCAGTAGGGGTCAGCATCCGATCACCAGAGTACCCCCCAAACACACTATGCTTCATGTGTTTCGTAGGGCTGTGGCTTTGTGTCTTCAATTATTCATGCAACCCTTCATTAACACCCTTAAACAAATACAAATCGCACAGCAGCATAGAGGGAATCGCGGCAGTCACACTGTGCCAAGAATGTTTTCTTAAGAAAATGCCTGCTTGCTGATTTGTAAACCGGCTTACTGTATATTATTGAATTGTTTGAATCACACACACCCTCGCCAAAACCCACCGGCCGGCTCTGTAGCTTTCTGCTCACTAACTAGTTTGACAGAGATTAGAACACATGAAATATGGAAAGGTTACATTTGAGACTTTCTGTTGGCTCTGGCTGAATAGCTCATCACACTGGATCAAGTGCTTGAACATTTTAAGATGAATTTAGAATTGAAAATGTTGACTGTTTCATAACAAGTTACACTGGCACTGTGTCGAGTCGCATGGGCATTGCTCGTCTTCAGAGCCTTGCCTAGTTGATAAATCTCTTTTAAGCAGAGCAATATATCAGAAAATCAAAGCAACTCTGAACCCAGTCTTTTAAAAGTTTAGATTTTTTTTGTTGGGGGAAATATCTGCGTTTGGGGGGAAAAACAAGTTTGTAAAAAAAAAAAAAGAACCTCTCCCTAGTTTGTGTTTCTTTGGGGAATGGTTCATCTGAAGCTGTCGACAAGGTCCATACAAGTCTCCTGCTACCACGGAGCATACAGACTTGTCTTTCATGCCGCGGTGGTTTGGGACCAGAGAGGAAGGGCCAGCAGAGAGGAATCTGTCGAGCTGAGCTCAGTGTATACGCTGCATGTATTTTTGTACACTGTAAAAAAATATACCTTGAGAAAACTTAAATTATCAAGGCAACTTGATGCAAGAGATTTTTTTTAAGTTTTCTCAACTTTCGACTACAGTAGTTGACTTAACTAAGATTTACAAGTTTAGACAAAAGTTCTGCCAACATAAATTTTCTTGTTCACCTAATTATGACATCCCATGTATTTCTACCTTCAACAAACACAGATATTTGTGTTGAATAAATATACAATTCTTGTTTCAGTGAGACAAAAAAAATCAATACAAATTTATGTTGCTGTAATTGTATTTCGAGTTCTGCCAACTTAGATTTTCTTGTTCACAGAATTATGATATTCCTATGAGGCTAACAATAAAATCTTTGTTTCAATGCCATGTATTTCTACCTTCAACAAACACAGATATACTAGTTGAATAAATATATAATTCTTGCTTCAGTGAGATAGAAATTGTCCTAGATAACTCAATGAAAAGGTATGTTGCTGTAATTGTGTTAAAGGAATTCTCAAATACAATAATAAATATAATAAAAGGGCACACAGCTCAAAGTTAGCTAAAACCTTGTTTATTTCTCCTTGTTAAAAATATTTTGAACATGAGTTAAAAGTACTCAATGTGGTCAGTCTGGCCTTAAGTAAACAGAAATCAAACTAATCCTACTAACCACCTCAACATAGTTAAGTGGCTGTACAAGTATAAGTTTTCCATGAGCACTAACCACAACAAATTAGTCCAGTTAAAAGTTATAAATACACTGATAATATATTACCACATCTTGTGAACTGGAAACTGACACTTCCACATATTTCTATTTCACAGGCAAAGGGGACTTGTGGACTTAAAATGTCTGCACGTGCAAGCATGTACATTCACCTAACTCATACCTGAGTACCAACAATGAACTTGAATAGTTAAAACATTGGATATGTCCCTACTGTGAACTGGCAACTGACATTTCTACAAATTCTGTGAATCTCTATTCCAGAGGTGAAGGTGACTTACATGGTTAAACATGAGAACAAACAACAATGCACTCAAACAGGAGAAAAACAAAGCTTTAGGTACTGTCTGGCTTCCCCATTAACATTTAGAGCAAAAGCTTTGTTTTCAGAGACCGTATGCGCTGCGAGCATCGAGAGACAAGCTCGAAAAAAATAGTCTGAATCGCTTGAAAGGTACACCTCATCTCCTTTGGATAATCAATGTTCATGGCATACAGTCGGCCAAAGAGGCATACAAAGGCAGTAGAGAGGTCTGGTAGGTCATGAAGCACGACGGTCCTTTCCAACACGACCGCTACATCTCGCACATTTGGTGATATGGCAGCATCATCATCTTCATTGATGGTGAGGATGGCAACAGACACATAAACACAATGTTGCTATTTATGCAACATTGTGTTTATGCAGGGGTGTCTTATGATGTATGATTACCTTATTTAAGATTATCTTTCACCGAAAAGGACATCCACTTAAAAGATGTGTCCTATCTGTGATGTAATACAAATATTTGTTTCTTAACAAAAAGTCAGATTATGTAATTCCAGTATATTTTAGTGCCATTGAGGTAATATTGTGAATATTGTGGCGAGAATATTCATGATATGACATTTTTATATTGTCCCATGCCTGTCCACCAACCTTGTTGTGACTAGTTTTGTTACAAAGTATTTCTGCCAAAGAACAACAGCCAACAATGGCCGGCTGTTGCCCCTCGGCAGAAAAAAAGAGTCATAGAAAAACTCACCACCACAATAAACTGGACTGATGATAAACTGAACTGGGGAGGTGTATTTATACTTTTAATTTTGGGTGAACTCATTCTTTAAACATCACTGGGATCAAAATAAAATCTTCCACAGAGTATGATACATAAAATTATTAGCATTTATTAAGATTTGCATTTCTGAGCATATTGTAAATTTTAAAGCTACTTTAACCCTCTGAACACCAAGTCGTTTTGGGGCGTTTTTTGCTCCTGTCACATTTTACTCATGGCTAGAAGTTGAGGGAACTCAAACACGTCTTGTGTACAGTAGAACAAAGTCATAATGCTATAAAAGAAAAATAACGCAAGCTGATTTTTATGATAATGTATTTATATAGAAAACAATAGAATCTACGTATATATCCAACATTTGTCAAGTGTCCACAAGCGTTACCAATCTTAGGAATTTGGGAAAAATGGAGGCTCCACATGCTGTATTGAACTATTTACAACCTCTACTTGCAGCCTGTCTGGTCCTCTCCTCAATGCACTCAGCAGCCTGCAATTCAGTCGAAGTTTCACAGAATTGTTGTCACTTTGACTGTTGGTCTTAGCCGAATCAATCATGGCTTCTGAGTTGTGCCGAGGAATGCAGAATTTAATGCTTTTAAAAGGATCCGGTTAAAGCAAAAGGTTTATCGTGGCGAAATGTTCAATGAGACATGTAGAATAAAATATTTTTGATGAAATATCACTTTAAGATTTCTTTTGGTTGTTTTTACTGATGGAAGTGTTCGTCGCACATGATGTGTTTAAGGACTGTGGGAATGATGAAAATCGGATGTAGCCCACCTTCTCAATTCCAATTGTAGTTCAGGGTCTTCATATCATACCCCTGTTGCATACGAGGTGACGTAGAGGGTCTACGAAAATATAGATTTTAGGAATGTGTCTACATTAGCCCAATTTAAGCTAATGACTCTGACTAAAGTGCAGAGAGGCCTGGTTATGATACAGCTATACTGTCCTGTGAGTTCAAACTCCTAGGCATTCATATGTAGCCCTGTTTAGCCCTTACTTTCTATATTGACATACATCACTTTAACACATGAATATTTAAACAGTCAACAATTAGTTCCACCCCTCTAAGAACCCGATTTGCCAGGTTGCCAAAAAGTCTCCTCTGATTCTCCTGCTTGGCTGGCAACACATTGACACCTGACCAACCAATACGGTAAGGACACGAGAGGTTCACGGGCAACTCCAACTGTAGGACACTCAAGTACTTTTCCAAACTATATTTCTCTGCCTATGAACACAAATGCAAATATATTGTTTTACAGAAATTTCAAAGAACACATGTAAACAAATTACCAGGGGGCTACACTGACAATTATGAAGTTTTTTACAGCTTCATGCTAGGATAAAACAATGCGATGGTTTAAACAAGAAAACCTGCAATCCTTCTTTAGTCCTTTAATCCTGTTTTTAGTTTGTCAGCAGTTTTTTTTTTTTTTACAAATTTGCACCCAAGTAGCCATCAATCCTGAAATTTGTAAAAAAAAAAAAACTGCTGTCAAACTGAAAACAATGAATGTCATGGTCAAATGTTGGAGGGGCCTGTAGTTGAGTGATAGGACGACGTATAGTAGAGTTTGCCAATATATCTGTCCACCACTAACAGCAGATCCTGTATTTATTCAGTTAAAGTCAATGTAGTATAATCGCTCCTTCTTAGTTACACACACTACAATACGCATTACAAGACAATACATGAGGACAGTGCAGGCCATCTCTCCTGGACTTCTGATACCATAGGCTTCCCCTCTACTACCTCTCTCTGTCTAAGGGAACATGTAAGCTCCATCTTGTGCCGGATCAATGTGACGTTCTTCTTGTTCTTCTTCATTTCGTCCAAAGAATCTGCCCGTCCTAATAAAGTCTCAAGTGCTTTAGTGACAGATATGTAAACAAAAGCAGTTTTATAGGCTGTGTTATAAAGATATTCTATGGGTTCTATAACAGAAAATTGTTCCTTGCAATATAAATTCCTTCGGGTAATCTGTAGATAGGGAACCTTTCTCTGATGTTGTTAAAAGTAGTGGATTAGTTTGAACTATAGCATTAGAATTTTCTTGCAAAACAGAATCATTTATTCACTTCTATGATTTGAAAGAATCTCTTTGACACTGTTTAGAGTCTGGATGTTAGAAAAAGACGGCAAATTATGCAAATCCTCTACAATCTTTTGTGTTGCAGCTCTAGAAACATGTAACACTCTTTGCATATGTAGAACGAGCGAGGCCAATTTGTGCCGAATTGTCTCACTATCCACATCTTCCACAACCAATTCAACCTCGTCTCCTCTCACACTGTTCTGTGATGATGTTCCTGCTTCACTGTCAGATTGTTCACCATCATTTGCTTCATCTACAGTGTTGGCTCTTGCTATTGTTTGAAAATCCTTAAACGTGCAGTTTTTATGTTTTCTACTTCTGTGAGAGCTGAAGGTTGGGCGAGTGTGTGTTTTAAAGGCACGCCTGAGAATGGGACATCGTACAGTTTCTCGATTCTTTAAATGATGTCCAAGATGGTTCCAAAAAGTTTTTTCACTGCAGTTCTCTTTTTTAATTCCAATAACAGAAATCCAAGTGCTAGTTCACTTTGGGCCCAGGATTATTGGAAGTTGAAAAGTCCAATGCTGGATACAAATATTAAGAGTGGGTGGTGACTGCGGATCCCGAGGTTAATGAGGCTGACTACAAAAGTATGTTTGCCCAACTATAGTGGAACGCTGCTTTAAACACTTCTCTTGTTGTTAGAATAATTCCCTGGCATACTATGGTTCATTTCTCAAGTCAAAAACAATGTTCCTGCTGTTGCTGCTTTTCACTGACTGACACCGTAACGCCAGTGTGTTTAGAGCAACCGGGAAAGACTGGCCTGTGTTAAACAAATACAATTCAAGTGTCCACTATAGCGCTGGCGTATTGCATCCGTTTTGAAATGACTTGTGTGGCCAGACAAGTTTTTGTTAGTTGCATTTGGCAAAGCTTTGTTTCTGAGTCAGATTCATTTGAAAACATTTATGAGATCAGCGATTACTAGTTATCTTTTTTTACAGTGTAGACATCGGCGTAGACTTAATCTAAGAGTACCGGTACATCAAAGCATCCCATGCTCCTCTTCTTCAGCTAAATCCTTCTCTGGTCCTTATTACCAAAGTGCTCATAAATGCCTTTGGGGAGTTGGGAAGAGGGAAAAACACAAACAAAAAACAAACATGTTTGCTTTTATCTTTCAAATAACTATTTATGCTGGTACAAATGAGCATTCTGAGAGGGGATGATGTTGTATCATGGTGGGAGAAGATGTAACGATTCATGCTGACTGAAAAGAACAAAAGAAAGGCCGTGTAAAGCAGAGCAAATTGTTTTTGTGACGTTTGCCAGACTGTCATCCTTGCTGGTAGATTTGAGTGCGCTGCCAATCTCAAAAATGAACCTTTTTGATTCAGCAAGTGGTTTTAAAAGAGGGCCAGCGAACATGAGATTAACAAATGGCTCGCACCAGCCTGTTTTTAATTTATTTTTGATGGCTAGTCTGATGTGAGCATGGAAGTAGAGGAACTGCTTGTATACTCCAGTGAGCCGCTGGGTCGGGGGCCGGGGAGTAAATCTCTCAGCGGCACAGGAGTCTTTCCATCAGGATAGAGAGTGTAACCCCATGGAGATCCTAGAGAGTTCTGAAGCCAGGGATGGTGAATAATAGAACAAAGTGAGGATGAGTCTTCTGAGGTTCCACTGCTCTTCAACATCCCTCCATCGCAGGGAGAACGGGCATGTGCATGTGAGAGAGAAAGACGCAGAGAGCACTGATAGTTGCAACTTCTCCGTCCAGCCTCCTGACATGTTTTTTTCTTTTGTAGTAAAACACACCACCATATCGCCAAAAACTTTGTTTAGAAAACATTATTGTAAGCTGACACTATGACAGCTTCACATAATGACAAAGTCTGCGTTCACATGACAGCATCCAAACCTAATCCCTTGGGTCTGTGGGGCCCTTCTCCTTTTTTTTTCTCTCTTTTCGCTTATGAAAAATTCACCACAGCCACCCCCCCTCTACGCCTCTCTTCTGTGCGTCTTCAACACCGAGAACTGACACGCGGTAAACGGAGAAATATTCAAAGGCAAGCCGGGTGCTGCCCGTCTCCCACAGGGGTCTCCTTTTTTACCCCCTCGCCAATGCTGAGAAATCAAAACTCTTTGGACGTCACACGGGCCGATTGAAGTTCAATGCCTGCTCTGGAGCGGTCCCTTGCCCGACGATGGCAGGCGTCATTAGAGCTGTCAGTCAGGCCCTGGCAACGGGGCAGCGCCGCAGGGCACCCTCAGGGCACCCTCAGGGCCCAATCAATGTTGGGGTCCCCAGGAAAGGGCCATCAAACGACCCTGTAAGACGATGCTGTAACCCTGCATCGTCGAGCTTCAAGCTCATCCCCCATTCATCACGTGATTAATATCTCTTTCAGCTCTATATTTTTGAACTCTGATGCAAAGCTGCGGTCTTGTATTTTTAATAGACTTCCCATTGGCTCGGGTATGGAAATGTGCACCCTGGAAGTCTATATAGGAGCCGTCTTATTGAAACTCTACTAATGAAGGAGAATGAAACTTCTCTCACAAACGGCTCCCCAGTAGTGTCAGCGGGAAACAGGAGCCAGTTGTTATTTTTTTTTTTTGCATCATTTCAGCCTGCCTTTCCCCAATGTGTTGCAATTACAATGAGTCACGTGATGCAATGAAAATAAATGAGCCAGTGGGTGCTTCTCCGTCCAACAATCTCAAATCCTGGAACAATGAGATATCCACGAAATCACGGTACACGATTCAAATACAAGAGCAAACAAAACCTAAACAAAACAAAGCAACCTTCTTTGAAGAACGAAAAACTCAGACTGCCTAAGTTCCTTCCAACAATATACAGAGTGCAATATTCTCAGTACCAGTATGTTATTCAGAGCGTCCTTCAAAATATTTGGAGAGAAGGACGGGAGATGAAACAGGGATAGAACAATGGGACTCTGGCTGTGTTATGGCGTTCGTGCACCTCGCCCCGCCAGCCCTTTGTAGTGTGTGTGTTGTGTAGCGTCCGCGTCCCCAGTCGGTCCCCCGCTTGTTCTGAGTCCAGGTGGGGTCTCAGGCACCCCACCCCCACCCCCCTTATCTGCCTATCTCGCACACACCTGCTCCATTACTCTCTCTCACACACACACACACACACACACACACACACACACACACACACACACACACACACACACACCTTTTTCTTTCCAGGCATCCAAACACAGATTAAAGACTGATTTCATATTTTGCATTTTAAGCATTTTCAAAATGATCTGTTAAATGTCAGGATTGGCGTCTGTAATCCAAATCTGACATTGGCCATATAATGATTTACCCCTCCATAATGTTAATAACACTGTGAAATATTCTGTTTGATCGTTTGGTTCAATTCAGTGACGTATAAGAAGATATTTTGAGTCTCTTGATAATCTAAAAATGTACACACATTATATATATATAGTAATTAAATCATATATTATTGATTACAAACAAGATCACTGCTGTCAACGGCTGTGCACAGATGAAGGATAAAGGATTTTGCTAATTTATTCAGACTCTCTTCTCATGGACATGGGTAAAATATTCTCTCTAGTCTGTAACAGTGAACAACTCCGGAAAGTTGGGCAGAAAGTTTCCCTCATTTTAAATGCATCTCAAGTTGGCCTTAAAATGCCCAAAAGAAACACACTTAAAAGTGGTAAGATATCAGTTTCATTTTATCTCACACTCACATCAAGTCCATGAGATAAACCCTTCACTGCCCCCCCCCCCCCCCCACCCCCCCTTTCCCCTCCCAGTGGTACAGTACCCAAACCGACCACTAGGTAATGCTGCTATGTGCGCCACATGAAAATGAAGTTGTTGAGTCTGGAACAAAGAAAATAAAGTAATGATTTCTCTGTCAGATATTTGGCTTTGGGTACAGAGCGTTGCTCGAGTTCTTTGTAAAGGGTGATCATTAGCAAGTACCGGGGACTGTAGACACCTTTTTATCCTGCAATCAAAGGCAAATAACAACAAAAACGAGGTCTGACCTATATTCACGCTGCAGCAGCATCCCAAAGGAACGACAGGTACCCGGGCATCATGCACCCTCCGAGCAATGCTTTAACTTCCTACAGGATGTGAGGAGTACACGTGACCAAGCCAAATATGATCGAAATCTTTCTACTTCAAAAAAAAAAGAAAAAAGGATTGATATAAAGGAACACCTTCCATGATTAATAAATTTAACTGTTCAATATTACATTTAAATCTGGCCCCCTCCCTCTCTCCCTATGGGGGAGTTGAGGGGGTGTCTATGGTCAGCGTGTAGAGGCTGTGTCTGGCGGAGGTAATCCTCGGTGATCTGCCCTAATCTGTCACAGATACGCAGCTGAAGCTGCTAGAGGAGAGTGTGGGGGGGGGGGGGGGGATGAGAGTCAGAAAGGGGGAAAAACTGGATTATGGCAGTACGTCTGCATTAACTCATTGGCCTTATCTCTTAAATGCTCTGCGAAAACAGCTTTTGCTTGTACACCGGGAATGGTGCGGTGTACATGCTCGGATGTATGCGAGTGTGTACGCGGGCGTGTGTGTGTGTGTGTGTGTGTGTGTGTGTCATGTGAGCTGAGCTTATTTCATGCCAGCCATACAGGCCTGAGTGTGTGCCTATTATAGAGAGGAGCACGCCCAGTGCCCCCTTGTGCTAGTTCACATCCCAGCCTTAAAAGCCTGCCATTCTCAGATGATTCAGGTTCCATTTCCCCCTCTTTGGTTGGGCACAGCGGCCGATTTGCTTCTTAGAATACGGTTTCTCAATCGCCAGATACAGATATAAAATCCCTCTATGTCCCCATATCTGACAAATATGTGCTTTTGGCATAATGTTTCCTTGCTGAAACCACATGCAATTATGGTTTACACGTCTATTGTGGAAAAATAACTGATTGTCGGTTGTTGCAGGAGGAAACTGTCTCACATGTCCAGTCGCGCCCGGGTTTGGAGCCTCATTTACCCAGCAGCACAGGAACACACACATCCTTCGCAGTCACACGTCATACACACAGAAACATCTCAAAACGTGTTCACAAACAACTGTTATAAAACTGATATGTTGATTGATACAGTCGGTGCAGCTCTCCCGAACACTAACAGCCAGGAGCACGCACAGTCCTGCGCTCATGCAGTCCCTCATCTCCAGTCAAGGGAGGGTCACCCCTCGGCCCTGAGAGAGAGAGAGAGACTGTGTGGATGCTCTCATGTTTATGTTTGGGAGATTAGCAATGATGAAAGAATGCCTTTTCAAGTCTGGGCTAGAGGAGCCTCTGTTCAACGCCCCACCCTTTCACCATACGCACACGCACACGCACTCCCTCTCTCACACACACGCACCCTTGTGCTTGTGTGTGTACATACATAATCACACACACACACACACACACACGCACACACACACAAAGACGTGTAATTCCGTCATCAATCCCTGCACATTTTCTCTATAGCCACCATATGTTCACCACATCCAAAGATTTGCAAGATTGCAGAAACATTGCCTCCAAATCCATGCCTGACATTGATTCAGTGGTCTCTCGTGGGTCTTGGATCTTAGTCGCACTGTACGTGGAAGCTGCACTGACACTTCACCCTCATCCATCCTGCTCCCTCTCATCTTCCCTTCATCGTCAAACTCCAATGAAAGAGCCTCATTGTACTCCACTCTATCTCTATGTGGTCTGTCAGTCTTTTCTCTCTCATTTTCCTCCTCTCTCTCTCTCTTGCAGCCATATGCTTGGCCCTCTTTAGTGTTTCTTCATCTCATCTCCTTGTGGTGTCATGGACTATAATGTGACTTATTCATTTTGGGGGGTTCCCATGCCAGGAGACGAGCACGGTACTCTCGATCCTCCTTGTCATTATCTCTCCCCACCAAACCAAACAGAAGAAGTTATGAGGTTGAAAGCTGTCTCTCTCTCTCTCTCTCTCTCTCTCTCTCTCTCTCTCTCTTTCTCTTTCTCTTTCTCTCTCTCTCTCAATCGGTTGTGGATTTGGATTAGGAAATCCCTCAGTTTGAGGGGGGCAACATGCTTGGGCAATTTGTTTCCCATTAGCTGTAATATAAAGCAGGGTTTTCCAAACAAAACATGATTACTAATGGGTGAAGCACTCACCGCATCTAGGCCTCTCCCAGAAAAGTGATCTAAAGACTATTTGGTCACAGCCCCATGATCCTATTCACTCTTGAACTTTTCCATTGTCGGAATTGCATCAATCATAGGTTTGTTTGACCAGGTATTACAGGCTCTATTGTGTCACTTTTCTACTTTATGCAAAGCTGATTCTGTTTTCTTTGGCTCCTTGACAAGGCCCCACATGACAGTTTCACTCACTGCAGAGATTCATGCTTCGGGAACAGCTCATAGTATACGCCGGAGTTCCTGCTTGTCTTTAAACTGACTAAACACTTTGATATTCCTTTATTACCCGGCGTGGTGACTGTATCCAGCTACCTCCTTTGTTGTCTCGGCAAGCAAATCATCCATTCATCAAATTGTTGGTACCATAGATGTAATTGAAGTTTTTAGTACTATCACTGATTCTGGGGGGGGGGGGGGCCCTGGCTGTTGAGAGGCAAACTCCCTCAGGTCCTACCGACCAAACAGTGGAAAGCACCTTTTCAGGTGAAGTCACGAGAGAGCAGTTTTGCGGTGGAAGACTGAGGATAGGGGAAACGTCCTGGAAACTACTTAATGAAGCACATATCCAGATGATAGTGATTATCTCCTGATTGGCTTGATAATGTGTCAGCAACAGGAGCCAACTTCGTGTTCATGGCGCAGACGAGCAAGCGAGAATAAAAGCCAAAAACAGATAGACAGACGTATCACGGAGGTATAAAAGAAAGAAAGAGGATGAAAAGCTGTTGTATAAGCCAACTTAACCTGGAGGCATTGGCCTGGCTGCCTGTGTGCAACGTGATATGTCCTCTGTGACAGCTGCTGACACTGCTTGATGTGTGGACTCAGAGGTTGTGGAGCCTTTAAAGAACTATGGGAGTGTGGATGGTTGTGTGTGTGTGTGTGTGTGTGTTTGTCTGTGTTGTGGCGGTGTGAGGTCGGGGTTGGCATGCTTATAGAAAAATGCCACAAGGCAAGTGATACACCGTCCTCCATTTTTAGAATTGTTACTTGCAGATTCAATTACATTCCTACGTGCCACTCGCTCTACGAATGAGACGTCTTGTGCGTTGTGCCTCGCAGTTAGCGACAAGCAGGAATGTAATGTCACGGCGAGCTAACCTACATCAGCAGGCCCTTAATACAGATCATGAACACTGACATGGCCTTCTCTGCTGCACAACAACAGTCCTCCATTGTTTGTCTTAGGCACAAAATGAGGGAAGAAACACATTGACTCAATCAACATTGTCCTCATGAAACTTGAATGAGCAGTTCGGTAAACATCCTGGATGTGTTACACAGTATATGCCCCAATATAAAGCCCATAGAGGGTGCAGAAGTGCAGTCTGAGGCGCCGGTCCATACGCAGGACAAGATTTGTGTTAGGACTGTTTATTGATGTACAGTATTTGTTGTACATGGGGAGCAGATGGCACTACCATTGACCCCTTCGTGTGTCTTCCTGTCCCCTAGCTGAACCACAGCGTGAGGGGGGCCCTTATCTGCTCAAACTGGGCGGTGGGGAGGGGAAGGCTTTGAAGGCACGCTTGTGTGGCGATGCAATCAGGCAGACTGCTGTAGGGCCGCATCCCCCCCCCCAGCCCAATAACCTTCTTTGCCCCTTTTCTGCCATTCAAAGCCGTAGAGAGATGCTCCGAGGCTCCCTGTGTTGTTTGAGCAGCAGAGACTCAAGGACAGGCCTTGGGAATTATGCGGGCGGTATCACGTACAGTCCTTCCCATTCCCAAATAACAAGTAACATCTTGCGGAGAATCTCGAAGTGATAAAACACGAACAGAAACCCGAGGGATTCGTTGCAAATTTTCCACCCTGGACAGAAAAATAAATAGAGATTATCTATCGAGACAATATGATCCCAGTGGTCCCCCCCTTTACTCTACCCTCTGCATGGAGGACACAGATAAAGCCTCTCAGATATCGACTGGGAAAAAAAAGGCTTCTGAGATGGATCACATGAACAGTTAATGCAATAAGATGTACTGTATAGATCCTAGATAAAGCTAATACCATTGTGTAAATGTTTATGCCTGCTGTCAAAAACTGTGTGGAAATGTGGGCGTGTCTTCAAGTTAAGTAAATCAATTTCACTGTTGTTATTGCACATAATGTCTGTTTGCTTTGGCTGGTAAAGTGAGAGAACTACATTGAGCTGTCAGTCAAGTATCATTGAAACTTTGGTTGTAAAATGTCACTCGAGCTAAAGAAAGCTACTGCTTCCAGTTCACTTGTGGTCGGTTGAATATACAGTATAACATTTGCATGTTAGCAAAAAATGTATGCCATCTCTCCCAGATTTTTCCAATTATTTCTCGTGATATAAAAGACATAATTTGATGCTTTCATCTTACGCTAATATGTTCCACACTAGCATTGTAACAACACTCTACCACTCACAGATATTGATTTGGATTACACTCTGTCACGTTCGGGGGTTGCGTAAATGAGGCTTCTTCTTTTTTTTCTTTATTCTCCCCTCACTCATTTTCGTTCCCCCTCTCACTGTCACATCTCCATGCTGCCTCCACACAGGCCCTTTGATGTGCCTGCTTTAATTTGGAGCTTAATGGAATCTGTGGCACTGCTGTGCCTATCGGTGGCAGGATCACAGATCCCAGGGTTCATTGCGGTATATGCCTCCATTCTGGTGAGTGGGTGTCAAGATAGCCGTGAAACAATGGAGGAGGGCCTGTAGCCCTAGGAGACGAACTGCATTTCCAATGCAGATCCCAGAGTATCGGAAGCCCCTGTCGGGTTATTGCCAGTGTGTATCACTGGAGGAAATCCCATCTGTAGCTCAGTATTACAAACAACTGTTGACTTAACACAGACAAAACAAAGCATGAAGCCATTTTATTGCCATTACATGATGTATTGGAGTATTGTGTATGAAACAACGGGGGCGAAAATGAACAATAAAAATGTAAAAAATTGAATTAGTAGGTTTTACATGAAAAATAATAATAATAACAACATCAGTAGTCACAGTAGTAGCAGCAATAATGATAATTATAATGAGGTGGTGCTCGAGTTTATGATGCTGAAAGTTGCCGGCTCAAGTTCAGCCAGCCCTTGTTGCATTCCTTAATTAAAACAGATATATACGCCAAGTAGCTCCGGTTTAAAGGACATTCATTGCAGTGTAATGTTTTGAGCACCCGGTTCTTCCTCAGACTTCTGATAAGTACAGAGAGTGGCCATCTTAAATACCCATAATGCATATAATCATAGTATATGTATATACTAGTATATACTATAATACATAGTATATTTCGGTAAATATCTGTACCGATAGCATATCAAAACTACGTGTATAATATAAAAAGAGTACAGAAAGGTTCATAAAGATGATAATGGTATGCACAGGAACATACCAGTAAAAAATGTACCCAATAAAATAAAACCAATAATGTGTGCACACACGTGATTTACCACCCCTGTTGCAAATACACATGATAAGAAAATGCATTAAGCATAGACACAAATAAATAAATCTAGGCTACATGTGTACAAAAATAAACAAATATACAACAAAGTTAAATGAAGAAAATTAACTTATACAAAGGGAATAAACAGTACAAGTCATGCGACTCCAAAATCCATACAGGGCGTAGGCTAAATAGCTGTCATACATACCTTCTTGCCTCATGCAGTTATCTGTGCCCTCAGGTGGCGAAAAGATCATGAAGATTCATTCCTGTGTGCTACACTTCATATTCTCCCGCCCTTTACAGGTTGTGTGTCTTCAACAAGCATTTGCCACCTTGCTTTGGATCACACATTATCTTTCAATTCTTACCAGTTATCTCATCAGTCATCAGAACCCAGCAGTGCGACTGAACCCAGAAGACATGTCAGGGATTTCACACACTGCCGTCCAGACTACAACTTTCAATCCACGGGGGTTATAAATCAAAGCAGGTGGTTTCCTCCCCAAAAACCTCTCCACAGGATAGAGTGCTTGGGGCAGCAGGTTATGAGCGAGCGGTGATAAAAGTATGGCCATAAATCAATTCTGCATCCCTATCAAAGGCATATTTCAATCTCTGTATGTATCGTTTAACTAGCATACTAGTAAAAACGGAAAAGAGACGGAACTTCAATCTGTGTGTGGAAAGAAGACAGGATCTAGGATCTGAGGCCTGACGAGAAAACGCCCTCAGCCATGCATCTGTACAGTATTCAAAGACACTGGGAGTCATGTTCAGACAGTATGCTAGCAGGGGGAAAACCCCTCAATACAGGGACCTTTATCTCTCCTCACATACTGAGCTTAATGAACTCTGCTGCATGTAATGGCACATACAGGAGCTGTGTTGGAGGTGCTTTGCCTCTGTCTTTCATCCATGTTTGTATTTGATGTGTGCCTGCCAGATCATTATATTGCAGGGAGAGTTGTTTATTTGAGGTCTTGCCTTTTAATAGTACATGTTGCTCTCCTCCTTTTTATATAGTACAATCTGCATCACACAGAAGTCAGAAGTAAAACTCACTAAAGAAGACTTTAAATGTGTTGATGTTACCTGCGATCGATAGATTTATGTGAGGCCTCTGGCCAGTAATAATGCATATTTGTTTTGCATCAGCTACAAGAGAACTATGTCCATTCTACCCCCCAGGAAAGGAATCAGTGTGGAAAAACTGCTTTGAACACTGAGACATTCAAATTTCATGCCACAGTGTATTCAGAATAAAAGACATGTATGCACACAATCTCTGAAACGTTAATGCAATCTCATTTTGGGTGCATCAACAAATGGTAAACATAAATAAATGCAGCAAAATGAAATGCAGTATGTTAGCAGTGTGTAATTGAGTTTTCTTATGCGCAGAAATTTGATATTGCCAAACACTTCAGAGATTTTTGTGCAGGCACATTTCATATTTTCAAAGAGCTTTGGTCAAGAAATTAAATATTTTTTTAACAGTCAAAGCAATTATTTCTCTAAAACAGACTCTATTCCTGTAGGGTTCAGATTAAAACATTCTACTGAGAAAAAAAAAAAAGCATTATTACTAGCTCCTGCATTTATTTGATGTCTGACAACTCCTCATACAAAGACATATATTAAGTTTGACTTCAATGCAGTTCAAAGCAAAATATGTGTTTCTTTCTCGCTTACAGTGGTTTGAATACTCCTCATGCAGATCAAAGCAGAAAAGTTAAATCTTGACTTTGGTCAAACTCAAATTCCAATATACCCGCAGGCATGTAAACAAGATTTGCTTTGTTTGTGTAATGCACCTTATGCTACATCAGGTTAGAAATCAGCCACTCTGGACCAACCGCTGTTGCTATAGTGGAGCTCTCACTTCCTATCACAGCCCTCTCGTGCCTCTGTGAATGAGTGATACTTAAGAGCCGTGAAGATAAAGGCACATGGGCAAATTGCTAATACCATGAAGCTGTTTACTGGCTGTTGGAGCATGCTCTCTTGGGGCTTTGATGTACCGAAACCTTTATGGCTGCTGGTGAAGACAACACCGTAGTCAACCCACGCTCCAGGACCTCAATCTGAACTGTTTGCGCCCTTGCTCGTAAATCGATGTGTGTAACGAACGTAACAATGAAGCTGCTTTAGCCGAGCTGTCCGAGCTGTCTGTTCCATTCAAATTTGACAGATGAGGAGGTTGTGGAGCTGCAGCCCCGACTCTCTTGGCACTACCTGTGCAGGAGAAGCCTCTCCCTCTGATGTCCGTCTGTAAATTGACTTGCCTTTTCAGGCTTTGACCCTGATGTCTGATGTAAGACCCAGACACCCTCACATCAAAGGGAGCGGGGGGGGGGAGGTGGGAGAATGGATTTCTATTTTGGAAGAAATATTGACTTTCGGCACTAAAGTGATGAGGCGTCCAGCTTTTCGTATCCTGTGTGATATTACAGAATCTAAAAATTGATTTTTTTTCTTTAAATGAAACTATCATGAGGGTAGGTGTAGTGGTTTTTGGTTTGCCAAAACATGAATTGGATCTGTTTTGCATTATTTGGCAATTTCTCCTGAATGTCTATAAGATCGAGCCTAAATGGGTTTATTTTCTCCTTATAGGCTCTGAGCATAAAGCTCACTGCAGATGTGAAGGATGTTAAAAGATGTTTGGTTTTTATTTCATGGCTGCAATGAATGGCTGTTTTCATTATGCATCTGTTGTTTTTGTTTTGCTTTTAAAAAGCTCTGCAAATTTTGTTCTTTTTATAAAATTATAAAATTGGGAAAATTGTCCGTCACAATTTCCCAGAGCCAAAGATGACATCTTCAGATTGCATAATTAGTCTGAACCAATAGTCCAAAACACGACCATATTTAAATTGCTAATTAATTTATTTCCATTGATATGTAACAGGAAAAGCAGCCCATCTTAACAATTAAGAAGCGATAGAAGTATTAGAATCTTTCAATTTAGTCAAAGTATCAATACAACAAAAGTCTTTCATTACAAAATGTAAGTAAAGAAATCAAAAGCAAATTTTGCTCCTGTTTGTATTATATTATTTCATATTTTATCAGTGGATTGCTTTTACTGATGCATGAACACAATTGTAATGTTGCTGATCAACCTGATTATATACTTTACTTCATCTGAATCTTAGGTGAACGCTTTCTGCAAAGCATCTTGGGACGAAACTGAAATGTGGTGGAGTAAAAGAATAACTCAAGTTAAGTACTTCAAAATGTGACTACTTTTTCCTCCCACTTTTAGTACTGGAATAAGTGTACTTAACGTGGAAAGGCCATTCAGACAAACTTCGCACTTAAATGTGGGGATTTGGAGTTTGAGAGGCTGGATCCTGCAGCCCAGAATCAACAAACGGGACCCAGCTGGAGTCACTATAGAGACAAGGTCCACCTGCTGCCGATCCTGCAGGCCCATTCTGCTGCAGCGTAAACATACCTGCACTGCTTTGGGGCTGGGTCATCAGGGAGAGGCTGAACACACACACACACACACACACAGTGCACAGCACCTACAGGTACTGATTTTACTGAAAGCTTGTTGGATTCCAGTAAAGACTGGTGAGAGGAGCTGGTGAGTCACACACAATGCCAGGAAACGCTGAACTGGCAGCCCAGTAGTTTAGTCCTTTTTTAATATGCAGTTAGCCAGCACTTCATTTTTTAAGTTCAACTCATAATGTCAACAATTTGACGACAATTAACTTGCAATAGCTCCCCAAAAACAACATTTTTCTTTGTAGTGATTCGATTTTTCTTTTTTTCATTCTGTCAGAATGTCTGAATCACCTGAACCAGTTTATAGGGCGATTAAAAGAAGTGGTGGGACTGCAGCCACCACACACACACACACACACACTCACTCAGACACACACTCACACACAGAGCCAGACTTGTAGCGGCCCAAAGACAACACTAAAGCTCACACACACACACACACACCTAATGGCACTACCAAAGCTCCCGATGATCTTTGTTGTGAAAAGTTAGCTCAGACTCTAGAGCCATCTTCAAGGTTCAGTCAGCCGCTGTGCTCAGAGAGGAGTTTGCGGGATGGAAAAGCATTTAAGCTGGATTCACAGTGGGGATCTCCGCAAAGCACGCTCAGAAGACAGCCAAACCAAGTATTATACAGCTTTCTTTGAAGAGTGGGAAATACCAGTTGTTATGTTTCCCCAAAATAAGCAGCACGGCACATTGTGGGTTTGTACCTTCAATTTCTCTCCTTGTACAAATAAAACTAAACATGGGGGAAACGCAAACACACACAGACATGCATGAGCACACAGGAAAACTCTTTTAGATTCAGGGCCACGCTGTGTACATGAAAAAAGCCTCAGTGATTTACTGTACTTGTACACACGTACACACATAACACACACATGGCAAACCACTTCCTAACCCTCTACCGCTAACTAGAGTGCAGCAGTCTGAGAGTTATGTCCCTCCTCTGGCTGCTCTTCTCGTAATCGTCGGCTGGCTGCGGCCTCAGCCACGGCGCTGCCTTGCTCAGGAGCCTCCGGGGAAAAAACACAGCCAGCCAGCCAGCCACCTGTGAGGTAGGCTGGCTGGCCCGTTGCCAGAACAGAAAACAGATATGAAAGAGAGTACCTGTGAAGGCGTCACACTCTAGTGCAAACCATACACACCAACACTTGAGCACACACACACCAAAGGAGGGATAATTCCCTTGGCCACATGAAAGCGGGAGGCGGTGGGCAGAACGCCAGGCAGCGCTACCTGGAGACAAAGGAGCAGCACCTCTGGGGGGGGAAGGGGGTTGATATTCATCTGGGATTCAACATGCTGATGGATCCCGCCTGTGAGGGGGAGAGGCAGATTGTGTGTGTGTGTGTGTGTGTGTGTGTGTGTACGCAGATGAATATATTTCAGCCTGCAAGCGATGTGTGCTCCCAGCATGCTGCAGCTCCGTAGTCTGCAATTAATCTCTCCGACATCAGGCCTTCCCCCAGAGGGGGCAGATTTCTCTCTGCTGCTACTGATCTCCGCCGCACAGCGGGCCCGGGGGGCGTGTGGGCGGTCTGGGAGCTCACCCAGTCTACTCGGAGGGGATCCACCTGAGACACGAGCGACGGCGCAGCTCACCTGGCTTGGCAGGGTAGATAGTGTGATGTAAGATTAGGTGTGATGGTTGGCTAATTAGGCGTAAGAAAGCAATTTAAGTAATGTCATGGCATGTTTATTTCCCTCGTCGTTATCCTCCTCTCATGACGCTTTGTGTCGTTATAGCTATCCGTCTTTTGTCTGACCTCCTGGGTAGAATAAAAGTTTGATTCGTGTATAATAAATACATTATCGTAATGTGAAAACTTTGTGTCTCCAAAGCACGACTTCTTTTTTTAGGATCTACAGTACGTCAAACAGTGTGGGTTTTGCTTTGATGACGATGCATTTTGACATTATCCGATGGGTTTAAAAAGGGCTTTTATGAGCCCCTCCAGAGTTTGATGGTGTCTCAACTCTTCGCGCTTTCTTCAAATGATCTGACAACATGAGAATCACCAGGAGTGGAGGCGCACAGTTTTCAAACATCAGCAATGAAAGACAAAGATACAAATATAGTTGTAGGTATTTGTACTGTACATGAATTAAATCGGTATTTGATAAATGTAGAAAGTTGATATTGTTTGTTTGAGCTGCAGCAATTGCCAGAAAATGTATCTGCAACGACTTTGTTAATAAACTAATAGTTTAAGTTATTTTTAAACAGAAATGCACCCAAAAGATTTGTTTTGCTTTTCATTGTATTACATTATAGCAAATTGAATATTATTGAGTTTGGACAAATGTGACAAGCATGTTTCACTGCTTTTCAATAATACAGACAAATAAATGGAAGATGAATCGATAATTAAAATAATCGATAGTTGCAGCCTGATTATACAGCTGGTAGCCAAACACTGACAACCGCATGGTCACTAAAATCTCATCACAATTTACCACCGGCTAAAAATGAACTGATCTGATCTTATCACCGCTTTGGTAAAAGGTTGACATTATGGATGAGCAGCGACCTTTGCGGAGTTACATAATCTGAACAAGACCCAAAAAAAAAAAAGGATGCTGCTCTGGAAAACAGAGCCTCCCAAAGCCTCTTGGTTCTGTTTCACGTACGGCACGGCTGACTGATAGTACCGGTGGAACCGCCGCTGCTTTCTGCTGGTGCCAGATAATCCTGTGTTTATGTTTGCATGTGTATACTGAAACATGCACAGTGTCACTCCACATCACTACAAAGGACCTGTGATGTGAGGATTACCACATAGAAGCCACGCGGCGCTTTGGGTTTCATGCGGTGGGACGCCGGTTGGCTGCTGCGCACCACCAGCCTCTGTAGTACTGTCCTAATGATGTTGTCTGTGTACCGAGGGGTGGAGATGTGGGGGGATGTGGAGGAGGACGGGGGGGCAGGGAAAATGGGGGGGGGGGGGGGGGGGGGGGATGTTACTTATCTCCACTGCTCCGCAGCATTTCTCTTAATTAAAACTCCTATCTGTGTCTTTGAAGTTCATAATGAGTCAGTTTGGTTACGCGGAGGAACAGGCAGAAAATAAGGCCAGGGCTGATATTCATGCTGTTATTTCCCCACCTCTGATTCCTCCCCGGTATTTCGACACCATATTGAATGTATGTCGTCGCGCGTTATGCCAGGGCGCGAGCATGTAACGCGTTGTTGTGGCGTCTCTTCTTCAGTCATTTACATGAAAACGACCTAGAGGAGTGACGATGTAAGAAATGAGGCCGATAAAAAGGAGCCGGCGCCGCTCATTTTTCATTATAGGACGTGAATGGGTTTAATCTTATCACTGGCTGCTCCTCACAGCTTGTGCTGATCTCTCTCTCTCTCTCACTGCACACTCCTGCTTTCACAGGCCTTTCAGATTACAGTCAAATATTACAGCCCGTGACCAATCTCCAATTAACCAAATGTTGTAGGGGTATAGTATCACCCTTGGCTCCTTTCATGCTCCTTTAACGCCTTTTCAAGGCGCTTGAATATTTTTCACTTCTGCGCTATGAAATATCATTCTGTTAAAGCCTCCTTACTCTTCCGCACGCCACCGATGGAAGCTTAACCTAAATAAATCAGTCTTCCTGTCATGTATTCCTAAATCAGCTCGGAATTAATTGAACCTTCAAATTGTATTCCAATCAAGTAAATTACCACAGCATCCCAGTTTGGAAAGGCTGACCAAGGAATTTTAATGTCTCTAATTTCCTCACAAGCTATGAGGCGTTATCAAGCCTTTTCCGCTGGTTTACATGCATCTCTTTTTGTGTGACAGTGGTCACCGTGGCGTTAATATGCCTCCGCGCCGGTGACGGCCACGGCTGGAGGAGGTTTTCGGGTTGTGTCCGTCTGTCCATCAGTACGTTACTGTGACCTCACGTCCATACCATTCTCTTAACATCTCAGAAAAGCCTCACGCAGATTTCTTCAAATTTGGCATAAACGTCCACCGTCAAGCATGAACTGATTCGATTTTGGCGGTCTAAGGTCAATGTCACTGTGACCTCACAATGATTTCGAGAATTGATATGCTAATTATGACAAATTCAATGTCTAATAGGATACAATTCTGAAGTGATGACATTTTGGACAGACATGGATGGAAACTGCAACAGGCGGTAACTCCAGTATTTTATTAATCTCTACCCTTTCTCTCGTGTTTCTGCTTCTCCATCCCGCTCATATGCTGTCTGTGTTTTAAAGCAAATAGGAAAATAATTAGAGGCTGAACATTATGGGTAGAATAAATCACAGAGAAGCAGGCGGGTCCAGTCACGACAACCAAGATGCAAACTGCTTTGCCAACATTGGCGTTGATGAATGGATTGAAGTCTCTCTGGCTGGGAGACTGTAAATGTTTTTACAGTGTGTGCTCTGATTTGTTGACCTGCACGAGTTTTCGTTTGCAAGCAAACACAAGTTTTGTAGAGTCTGATTTTTTCCTCAACTGCTTTTCTTTTCTTTTCTTTTCCTTTTTCTTTGGCTCACCTTTAGATAACCTCAAGACTTTATTTTTCTCTTCACTTCTCTCTTAAACTTCAGTTACTCAAAGTTGGCTTCATACAAGCAAAAATAAATCAGCACCTTCATTTCTAGATACATTGAAACTCCAGATAGCGAGTTGTTTTTTTTATTTCTCCTTCTTTTCCTTGAGTCGAGAGGACTTCAAACAAACACCCAGATACCATAAAGCACGTTTGATGTCACCAGGGACAAACATTGCAGCTAGGACTGATGAAAAGTTTGGAGAAACTCAATATGAGAGAGACAGACACTATATGTGTACATCATATCTGGCAAAATTGTGTCTTTGTGTTTTGAAATGAAGTTTAGATTCAATTTATACGATCATTGAATTTACCTTAGAAATAAGCCTTCGTCTGTTTTTTTGTGATTCACCACGTGAACAGTGACAAACACTGACTGACTTGGATGTCTACTGTGTTGCTCTATAAAGACTGATGGCTGTGGGAATGAAGGCTGTGAGAGTGTTTTGGCTTTCTGGCAATAGGTTTCCTGTTTGAACTACCATAACATTTCTGTGGCTTTTAATTGCCAATTTAATTGTTTTCCATGACTTTTACTCGGCTTCAAAGGCAGATTTGATCAGTTGCAACCGCTGGAATTCCATATTTCAATTCTTGAACTGATGATTGTGTGTCATGGAGCTGTAAATCTACAACAGGCTATGAACACCACATGTAGACTGTTTTAATTATTCCTAATGAAGCTCAGAAATTAAAGACACACTTACACTCACGCACACACAAAGCTTTTTAAGATGATATTTGTGTAAGCAGTATTAATAGATTTTTGTCCACTTAGGGGCAGGAGAACATGTTATCACCTTAGTTTAAGAAAGCAGTTTGTATATTTATTTACACATAGCATTAATCACATTCATGTGGAGTCGTGTTTCTGTCCACTTTATGAATATAAGTCCAATATTCTCTCTCCTTTTAGCTTCCTTATTGGTCTTCACCAAAGCCTGAGCGAAATATCTGCCTCTTTAACTGCTGAATGCTTCACTGTGTTCACCATCTAGTCACACCCTTTGTCTGTCTGCCATTTGGTGCGGTGAGGGTAGCATAGTGGGATTTTAGTGCTTTGTCACTAGAGCGGTGGGAGTGAACCAAAATCATAAAGGGTAACACTATATTTAAACGGCCGTATAGTTTGTGACATGCAACTGACATGCAACTGACATGTAACGATAACATTTCTTTCTCCTTTCTATGGGGACTGATAACAGCGAAAATGGTGTTTCATTGTTAGCCTTTAAATGATTAATTCCAACTAATTACAGCAAAACAATATTAATAGTATTTTTAATCAGCAGGTCAGCTGTGCTTGCATGAATGTAAAATTTGTCTTAATGTGTAATTATAATTTAGGGGCAAACAAGCCAACAAATATGGAGAATGAAGTCTCCAATAACACATTTATATCTACTTGGGTTTAAATGGATTTAAATGACTTTTAGCTGTTGTTTCAATGAAAGTCTTCTGGAAATCAGCAGCTAAAACGACAACTACAAACATTTCTTTGTTCCTCCTTTAAAACTAAAACTAAAATAAAATGAATGATTATTTTAATGTCCTGACAAAGACCTATAGTGATCGAAACATATTGGTTCTTATTTTTTTATATTTTAGCTGCTATATTAATATATAGAGAAATGCAGGAGCAGACGGAGGCTAAGTTGACATGATTATCGCAGATATCTCAAAGGCCAGGGCTCGAGCCGATACCAGATTTTCCGGCATCTCTATTACTGACACACACAGCCCGGGGCCTGGAAATTGCCTTTTCTGTGTCCAGAGGCAGAATTCACTGGAGCATCTTGAGAAAGTGCATCTGCAAGGACACAGAAGTCCTCTTCAGGTGTAAACCTTTGATCCTCAAGAGACCCCCGCCTTCCTTTTACCCCTTAGGTACAGGCATCAGTGTAATTGAAGATCATTACTCAACCTACAATGCAACCCTCTTAGCGACCGTCTCCATAATAGAAATGAATTGTGCGTCGCAGAGCAGCTCACAACAGCAGAAAATGGAAGCCAAGAGGTAGAAAGAGCGAGGGATGTATTCCAAATTGAAATGAAGTGGAAATACTCTGTCCGTGGTGCCATTGGTTAGCCAAGGAGCCGAAACGAGCAAGATTACTGGCTTACATTTGTAGCTCCTCAGTGTTTTTGTTTTGTTTCGCTGAAGTGGGGTGGTATTGGGTGGGGGTGGGGGGGGGGGGGGGGGGGGGGGGGTTGTGTGTGCACTTCAAAAGAATTTGCAACAAACCTAATTCATCTGAAGCGTAGGATGAGCTGGTAAGAAAGATGAAAGATGAAAGTGAGTTGGCATGGAAACAGAAAGCACATCAGTGCTCGCTGGCACACAAAAGGGTTGCTTGTGTTGCATGTAGCATTTCTGCGGGAAGGGATCCAGAGAGGCTTCAAGTGCTATCGTGACCTTACAAACAAAATTAGCCAATTATGACTAACTAGGGTGCTCAATTTGCACTTCTTTATGAGACCGTGTTCATCATATTTTTCTCTATTTTTACACAGACCTATAATCTGGGGCATAGAATCAACATTTTTGTTACACACCGAGTATATTTCCTCCACGCCTGTTATGTTGGAGTGCTGCTGATCAACATGAGAGCACATTCAAGATTCCCAAAAAAACTATTAAGCTCATTCCATCTCTGTTTCACACTTTCTTTTAACCCCTGGCTGTCCCCATCTCTTCTTATCACTTTTCATCTCACCGTAGACGCAGGTGATGTATTAATTGGCGAGCAGTTAGATCCCATATATCCTTTTTTTTTTCCTCCATTTGATCTTAGTTAGGGGAATTCCACAAGTTTGCTACTGCGCAGACCTCCAGTGCTGCTCTTGCTGCCACTGCACACACACGCGCAAGCACCCACACACACACACACAAAGACACGTGCATGCGCAGTGCATAACACAAAAACACAAGAAAAGTCAACCGAACATGAAGAACTGTGAAGAACTCAAAGAGAAAAGTTTTCCTGCAAACTACAGCAGCATTCACAGAACAAACACAGTCCAAGTAAGGAAAAAGAACATTAAAGCAGACAATCATTTCCAGAAGAGCAAACATTGTACAACACTGTTGCCCCGAAACATTTGTGGTCAGAACATTTGAAACAAAGCCTCCAAACAGGTAAACCGCCAGGACACAGTGTTTACCATTTCATGTTTTCTCTCCGCGGAGGAGTTTGATCTTTTTCTCCTGTATATCCCGCAGTGTCACAAACACAATGCAGTGTCTCGTAGCTTCAAAGGCCCATCGGTGACAGGTTCAGGGGGAAAAGATCAAATATTCATTCCACAGAATGGAAATTTAAATGAAATACAGTGAAAATAGAAAAATAAGTGCTTGTGTCACTTGTGACAGGGACTCGCTGGAGAGGAAAAACCTTTGGGCTCTCCTTTGTGTGTTTTTATCACGTCTTTTTTCGTGAATTTGCTTGCACGGAGAGTTTCGTCCCTAACATGAGTTCTTTGTTTGACAGACAGACAGATGGAGAGTCTGATTTTAATTTCCATCTAAAACTCTTTTCCAGCCGTTTATCAAACATTGGGGTTTCTCACTCACTCCTAGCTGTGTAGCCAACTTTGTGCGTGAAAGATCGCAGACTTGTTTTGGCGTTAATTAAAACTTTTCAGTTTGCTGCTTGTTATGGCACCAAATGTTCTCATCATATCATCATATTAACTGGCAATCCTCTCTTGGCTCACTTTTTGCTCGCTGCACACCAACAACAAAGTATCCCTCTGGGCCTCTGAGGCACGCCCAGCAAAGAACTAATTGAATTAAACTGCATTAATATGACTTACTGTATGTCCTTCCAACCAAAGAAGAACATCGCTCTCGAATGCCCTCATGTTTATAATTATATGGGATATTGATTTCAGCACTTTAAAGAGATACGCGTTTCATCAAATCATCAAAATAGCTGCTTGCTTGTTTACAGCAAAGCCCGTCTAAATTGTAAACACAAGATAGCAAACACATGCATGCAAAATTCCCACACCAATTTGAATACCAATCCTCAGCAAACACCCCTTTTTGCTCTTTTTATGCACTTGCGGAGGATGCAACTTAATCTCTCTCCTCTCAGAGGCGAGCCGGGTTGTCAGCTGCAATCTGGGCGGGCTGCGAAACGATTGCTAGATGAGTGTTTCATCAATATAACAACGATAGCAACAGGGCTGACCTCCTGAAGCCTCCGTAGCCAAACTTCACAGAGGGAGGAGGAGCTCCCTCCACTTCTGTTAAGCGTGTGAAGAGGTGGAGGGCTTTACTGGATTATTGGGATCCCTGCCTGGCTGGCGCACGCAAGGGAGCCTCTCCGTGGAAAGTCGGGATATAAGGAGGATCCGTCGCTGCCACCATTGTTTTCCTGATGTCACTTTTCTTGTACATTTTGAATTTAAACATGAGCATCATTGGCTGAATATATGCTGAATATCTTAATGATGTTTTTTAAAATCCCACAGCACAAAAGCAAAATCATAACACCAAACACCAGAATAGCCAGGATCAAATGACTTTTTTTCTCATGCCGTCGCCCTTGTTCTCTTCCTCTTCATTCTGCGCCATATCATTCCTTCTCTCCCTTACATTTTGTGTATGTGTGGATGTGTCTGAATTGCGAGAGACTGCTCCAGCAGAGTAGAAAGCGGAAGGGAGACCAGCCGGCACATGTTGAAAGGCATGGCTGCTCTTTAATGTGGCTCCAGCTCGGGAGTCCCGGGCCTAATGAGGTGCTGTGGAGCTGCGCTGCTCCATCGCCTACACACCAGCAGCCCACATACTGCCACCGCCACACCATTCAGGATCATTAAGAAGATGCTGCCAAATTCCTCTAGGGACCCTGAAAGAAAAGAACGAAAATAAAACAACTCGAGATTGGCGCACAGGAGGAGTTTGGGTGAGAACTACGCTCCGGTCGCCAGCTGCTACACCCTGCAGCCAGCACGCAAACATTCACTCATAGCACACTTATTCTTGACCAACACTCTGCGGAAACTACAGCATCTGTTCTCAGTAAATACAGATGCTACAGTGAGGTGAACGATGCCAGCCGAGGCAGGGCCGGGTGTCATTTAGATTTGCTGAATTCTGCTCCTGATTGTCCCCTGCTTAATGATTGCAGTTCTTTCTGTTTCTTGGCCTATTATGTGAGGACGAGAAGAAACCAAAGAAAAGCCACCTTCATTTTCAGCTGGTTTGAGCAACCGTAAGAAGTCATTTGAATACCCAGATTTTTTTACTTAAGTCTGTCTATTGTTATCTCTATTAATCAATCTTTTAGTCTTCAAATCTCCAAAGTCTCCAAATAGCTTCTTTTTTTTTGTCCAACCAACCATCCAAAACCAAGAGGAATTCACTTAACTTTCACATCAGATAAAGAAATGCAGTGAATCCTAACATCAGAAGTTGAAACTGGAGAATGTTGACAATGAAAGGATTGTCAAAATAGTTGAAGATACATTTTCTGTCAATGGAGTAATCGCTCAACTAGTCGGTTTAGCTCAAATGCTTCCTCAGACTTCTTTGAGAGAAATTATTGTTGCACAGTGATTGTGTTTTTCTGTATCACGAATGTCTTTTGAGCATGTTAACACATTCTTAAGCAGTGATGAAGATGATAGCACAGTCGGTCCACTTCGCTTGCAGGAATCAACAAACACGCTTCATAATAAATCCCGGGTTCTTAACAAATTTGGAACAGATCTTAGTTCAGAAGCGGTTCTTCATACCCAACCCAATGCAAAGTCCAAAGCCTTTTCAGGATTTCACATAGTGAAATGTATTACTCTCGATCACAAATGTACTGATTAGACATAGATGATTATGTTTAGACCTTACTTATTTATTTGGCCAAATTCAGACTCCTCATTGACATATCTAATCTCTCAAGGTTTGACTAGCCCACTGTGTAGTTCACCAATACTTCTAGATGATAAAGTGAGAGTCTGGACAGTTCGGTTGCAACTTCTGTGATCTGATGCGCCAGATCGAAACAGCTGTGTCCGTGTATGTGTGTTCACACTTGACACTTTAATACTTCCTGCCTGATTAGATAGTGATCGGATATATTTTGTGGTCAAACGAGCGTCTGTAAAATTGTTGATGAACACATTTCATTTCCTATAAATTCTACACAATAAAATATTTTTGCTGCTTCGTCTTTTTATTAGTAGACGTGTTTTTATTGAAGAATAGCTGCCAAAAAATCTTCACTAATTCGGTTCTCAGCTGTGCTCCAGCCCCAGTTTTCCTCCTCTCTTCCCTTTGCTCTTGTAAAAGAACCCTCGTGTGGGAGGAAGACGATGGCAGACAAACGTTTGATGAATTGTCCGGATTGTGCCTCCATGCTGTCTATACCTCACTCCACTCAGACCACAGGTCTGGCTGATCGGATCCCAATCACAGACCATGCGAGGATCTGATCTCGGAGCGGACAGACTTGACAGTCAATGAGTCCTGGCTTGATCGCATGACAAATGACACATTGAAAAAACAAGTGTAACCACGGCCATAGTGTCAGCTTTTCCTGGTCTGCAGCATTATGGATAACGTAGTCTTTATGCTGTTACTATTACTTAATGTGTAAATGACAATAGAATACTCCATATGGTATTTTACTTAACTTAAAGGTATAGGGGTCGTAATCTTCTTCAAAAACATTTTGATACAGCTGCGAGTACTAACAAAAGCTTTGTTTGTTGTTTATGTTCATAATGATAATTTGAGGGGAGTGGCCTCATGCCCTATAATAAAAGTCTAAAATAAATAAAATAATGATTGCACCATCTGCATAACTTGACAGTATCTTGATAACAACGGCAGTTCCAACATCAAAGTGTGTCGATGGAAAAAGTAAAAATTCCTGAGCAGGAAATATTGGTGCAGTTATGTGTAAGTCTGTATATGCATGTGATGCTGCCGCTGCTGCTGCTGCCGCTGTGTGACAGTGGCATACCGCCCAACGAACAGGATGAATAATCCCCAACACCATCAAAGGGTCCTCAAGTAGGGAGCTCAGGCCATGACAGCGGCACATACAGCGAGTCTTCTAGCCTGTCTCATACCCCCTGGGGACAGCAGAGGCCGAGGAGAAAGGGGAGAGAAATGGGGAAAATGACGGGAGAAGAGAATGGGAAGCAGCCGAGAGGGGAAATTGGAAAGGGAGAAAGAAGTGGAGAAAAGCAAAAAAAATAAAAAATTAGAGTAGTGTTGGTTGTAGAGGAGAAGACATAATGTGAGCTGCAGTAAGTTCAAGAGCATTTAAGAACTATTCCTGTGGGTGATGGAGACAAAGTGAAGTAGATAGTGTGTCCCAGCCGATTGGAGAATGGACATAACATGCAGTGTTAAGGGAGACCAGCTTGAATCATACCTAAAGTTCAAAGTGATGAAAAATATTGTAAGTGAACAGTGCCAAAACAACAAAACAAAAAAAACAATAATGATAATTTTATGGAGCCCCTGAAGTCCTGAACCTTTAACATTGTGTTTATTATTCTTTGTGCAGACAAGTTATTATCTTTGTACAAAAGATAAAGTTGGACTATGACTTGGACGCACATTGTGTGTACAAGATAAGAATATTTGCGCACTGTTTATTATCTTGTGTGCACAAGATGTTTTTCAGAGCTTTGGGTATATGAACAACATACGACACCCTCTACCCTTTTGACCCTTGATTCAAACAATAAGGAACGGGGGTTCCCCGCCAAACAAACAAGAAATGGAGGAGCAACAGCAGAGGGAACACTACTCCAGAATACACAGACATGCACATTCAGTAAGTGTCGTATTTACAGAGTAGACAGATGTACTGTACCAGACTTATGGCCAGTCAGAGGCACATCGTTGTTCTGACTCCTCTGGTAATTTCGAGTAGTTACGATAGGCTGCATGTCATGGTCAAACAATCTGATCTAAACTGTGTGATAGATAAGGAGAAATGGGCTACTGAGTGTCAATATGTGCATGTTTAGTCTTTATCACATCTTTTCTTTATGACGTCCCCATCTCTGTGAGCTTCATATACACTCCCCTCTTCTCCTCTCCTCTCCTCTTGGCATAAGTGCGTTACTGGCCTGTCTGACAGGGAAATACAGTCGATCACAGCTGGCTCGATGCCCACAGATAGAGCGGCTCCCCAGCGTCCTCACACCACCGCCTCAGATCCCTGGCCAATTCTCCCGCCCCGCCTCGTAGGTCAACCTCGACTGCTCTCTACACCCTCGCACTCTGTCCCCTGAGCCGATGCCCAACCCACCACCCGTGGCACAGACGCTCCTTTCCCTTCCCCGCCAGCTTTTTACACAATTAACCTTGGACCGTGGGTGTTTTTGCTCCGTGTCAGGACTTGTGGAGAGTTACGGAAGGCAGTTTAGCCAACAGTCAGGAATGTAAGCAGTGTGTGAGGGGGGCTAAATTAATGACAAAGCCATCCATTAACCTTTGTGGCTCGCTGGCTGCTCACTCAGCCTGGGCTTCTGGATGGATCTGAGCAATGTAAACTACGGACAGCACAATTTAAATTATGCTGCAACAATTAGACGACTGACAGAGAATTAATCCAAAACAATTTTGATCATTAAGTCTTTTTTGAAGCCAAACATTCCCTTGTTCCAGCTCCTCGAGTGTGAAGTTTGCTCCATTTCTCTGTCTTATAGTTAACTTGCGACTTTCCTCCCGAGAAAAAAACAGAGCATCTGTCGATTCGGCAAATGCTTACGTCCATACTGTAAGAATTGTAAGTTTAGTCCATCTGGAGCAAAATGGTAAGTAGTTTTACATGTTTTATTTAGCCACAACGTCCACGGAGAGGGGAGGTTGATATGAATACACACAGACACCACTGTTAGTTTCCTGGTTCCACCTGAAGGTCAATATTGATTTAACAAAGTCCATAATTGTTTCCTGACCTTAACCAAGTACTGTAACAATAGCGACGAAGGTACCATAATATACCATGTTCATCACTATTTTATAGACAAAACGATTGGCCGACTAGTCAATAATGAAAATAATCGTTAGTTGCAACCCCATTCATACTGTATCTAGGACTCAAAACACACTACAACACATTTCAAACGGCACCCACGGTTCCCATTTACCTCACAGAGAGGCCCGTGAATCGTCTGAGAAGGTGTAACAGTTAAATTTAGATTTGCACAGTCATACGGCTCAAACGCTGCTTCTAATATAAAGATAGTTCTCGTCACATGACCCTCTAAGCCGTCCCTCCCCCAGTGTGCCAGTTCTGTGACATTGTTCATCAGCAATTACATAAAGCCCTTACAGCCGCTGTCGATGTTAGGCAGCATCTATTCACATGCAGATGTTACTAAATCCTCTTCTTGTTTTTTTGCCGGGGATGGCTCATTTTGTTTTGCCCCCCCCCCCCCCCCCCCCCCCCCCCCCACAGCTCCCTCTCCTTCTGTGTGTGTGTCTTCCTATTCGCGTTCATGGCCCCAAAAAAACAAAAAACGAGGTTAAGCCCAAATGTGGATGGTACTGAAATGTTAATTGGTTGCATGTTCTATATAATCAACCCCTGCTCGCTCTGGGTGACTGTATAGATGACGACTGATAAATATTTAATTGTAGGCGTGTAGCTGTATGTACAGCATCCCCCCCCCCCATCTGCTCTACGTCGCCCCCCTTTTTTCAAAAGAAGAAATCAGCTGAACAATAACCCTGATATTCTTTCTCTGCGCTCATCCGTTTCTCCCTCTTCCCTGCTCAGTTTTCTGCCATCCCGTCTTTAAAAAGAGGCTCACAGCTGCCCTATATCAGCAGGGGCTCCCTTTCATCATATGCTGAATCCATTGCTCACCGTTCTCTTTCTTTCATCATCCTCACAATAAGTCAGGAATCATGGTGACATTACGCAACATGCTGTAACACCATTACCTCATTGTCACATTTTAGCGTCGTCGTGAGAAGGCGGGTACGGCGTCTTCCAACACCGCAATCCAGCAAATTCAAATGTCCCCTCACACCAGAGAGACACTCTGTGACTTCCTTCCTCTGCCAGACAACCGAGTCACATCGTGGCTGGTTGGCCGTCTCTAATTATTTCATGCCCCTTGGTTCTGCATGTGCAGGACGATACGGCATAGTGTTGGAGAAGAATGAGGAAGATTGACAGCCAGGCTCCATCCCACAGGAACTCATTAGGCTTCCTGACTAAAAGCTAGTGGGCACGCTCATGCTGCTCTTGCCTCCTTCTTCCTTTGGTCCTCCTTTTAGTCCTACATTCAGTAAGTTGGAAAAAGAAATTCCTGAACTCAGCTGCAAGCAGAGAGTGAACTTACTGTGCTCTTATCTCATCTGATCTGAGGATCAGCTCAGAATAAATAAAATACAAAAATTGGGGCTCCGCGCTCTTTCGTTTGGAGTTTCTTTTTCTCTGTGAGGGCTTCTTTGCTCGTCTCAGCCCCTATGACTCTTTTGCATTTTGGTTTTGGAGTGTTCTCGCTGTCTCGTGCATTCTCTTTGGCCCTCTTTTCTCTCCCTCTCCCGGGGTGATACAAGGCAGTGGTGCGGGTTCTAAGAAGCCCTTGAAGTGCTGGCTCCTCTGAGAGCACTTTAAAAGGCCATTTCATCATATTCACGAAGCTGCACTTGAGACCAAGCTCAAATATGACTTATGTGAAACTAGTATAAACTCCCTGGAAAGTTTTGTTGCACCCTTATAGTTACATACCACTTTTCTGTGCTGAGGATGTCAGCTGCCTTTTTGTAGTCCTACAGTTGATTATCTTCAGATCTCCATGCATGTATATAATGTTTCTAGTTCAAGGAAAAGGAGAAGTGAGTCACTGGATGCCGATGGGCATTAACTATGTTGAATCGTAACCATGATCTGAGCATTTCGGTTTCCAGAACTATGGAATTGCAAGCCTCAAACACCACATTTCTCAGCAAAACTGCTACCAAAAAGCACGGGGTGCAAAGAAACCTACTTCTAGTCATTCAGAGTCCAGACTTCCCTGGGCTTTGTGGAGTGGCAATTATGACATGCCAATTAGACAGAGATAGAAAGATGGATGTGCAGCTCACCAGTTTCTAATCCGCTCCCAAACTGGGAAATCTACAGACCGAGTGCATCAGATTTGGTTGACTCACTGCCCTTCATTTAACACATCTGGCACCACACACAGGCACAAATGTATGTGTGCGTACAGAGGGGTACACACACACACATGGATAACAGGGAAGGGGAGGGCAAGAGTCTGTCGAGAACTGTTGATTTATCTTAAAAAAATGTTAAAATACATTTCACAACCTCTTAGAAAATTGAAGTTGAATTTAGGTATTTCTACCTGTCACCATTTGCATCTAAAGCGCAAATCATACTTTCTGCATTTTCATATATGTCCAGTCCATGTAATGTAATTTCATCATCTGTCCATGTGTTAATATTTCTGCCTGTTGATAGACGTCGTCACCGTGTTGGCATCATGACCATGCAAAACGCAGTCAGGAACTTTAAAGGTGTGAAGTGGAGATCGAAAAAGAAGGCCGAGTTCGAAGGTGGGTGTGGTCCGAGCAAGAGAGCCGGAAGTAGGGTGTAGTCCTGTTATTGGTTATTGATTTGGCACTGCGGCTAGTGTGAGCTCTGTTTTTGGTCTCTACCAACTATAGAGGTATAAATCTGTCTCTGGCTCAATGCTTTGTTCACCAGACTGTGACTGTCTGCCGTGTTGGTGCTGGGCAGTCAGTGAACACTGCAGCTTTTCGCTGAATGTGTCAGATTAAAGAAGCAAAATTAACTAAAAACATTCAGTTTGATTGTTTCATTAATGAATGAATGTACCACTGCCTTGATGCACACATACACACAAATGCCATCTTGTCTAAATAGATGCATTCCATATCATTTAAACTGAATTTGGGGTATTTTTAATTGACATTGACCCCGCTCCCTTCAACGCAGCTGTTTGCTGTTTTCTGACTCCCAATTAGCTTCCAAACACATTTGAGCGAGTTCCCATTTGAACTCATGCAATTCAATGTAGACAATTACTCCTTCTCCTCGCAGTGTAGCACCAAGGCTTTAAGGCTCAACAGCTTGTTGTAGGATCCGGGGTAAATACAGTGCTGTTTGACGAAATGTTGATGGTGAAATCACGCTGTTTCATCTGCGATTAACATTATTTACAACATTGTTTGACCTGGGTTTAACAGTAAGAACTGAATAATAGATTTTAGGGGGCCATAAACACAAAGTTTTTCTGGTGCCAAGCCAATGGTTAAATACAAAAATTAAGAACAAAGTAGAAGATTAGTAGGGTCTGTATTACTCTCAAATCCCCATTGCTTTATGTTCTGTTTGATGTCTCAAGTGAAGAGCTCATTCACACTAAAATCAAAGACCTGTCATCTTGGCTGCAGCAAGAGCAGATAATATCACGGTGCGGTGCTTTGCTTATGGGTTAGTTTTTAAGCCTTTCGGAAACTGTTGTTTCCACGGTTGCTCGCTGCCTGCTGACCCACATCTTTACACCATTTATTGATTGTCATCATGGACCAGTGAGCCGTCTCAAACAGACGCTGTAAGACGAGTCAACCGACAGGACTCCTTCATAGTGAAATTCACTAAATCAAACGGGTACCTTTTAAATCATAACACTTGTCAATTAATCAAGGGGACAGATCGACATGTATTTATACAGAGCGCTCATTTAAGGTTTCTTTTTCCAGTTTTTCTGACTCCACCAACAAGGGAAAGCTTCGCTCAGTGAGTCATCTCACGTAGTTTTGTAAAGCTTGTGATACATTTTAAAGTAAATTCCTTTTGTTTTGAAACTAATTGCACGTGCTATGAGGCACTCGGCTAAATGACTCACTAAGCATTCTGACGTTACACAGACTGATGTAACATGGAAATGAAACTGATGGGCTTTTGTTTCCCCTGGTTCCACTGGCTTACCTCTAAATGCTCAATATTATGATAGCATTTTGTATGAAGCTCCTGCTCTCTAATTCATATGGGAATAGACACACTTGTGAGGCTGATGTAGAATTATACCACCACTTTTGCTCTAATAACAAAAAACATTGCATTGGTAACTTTATGTCCATAAACTTGGAATTTCAGCATTAATGATTTACATGGAAAGTTGGTTGAATCTCATAGGAGATAACAAGATCCCACTCGTCTTCTCTTCTTTTCATAACATGGAATATTCCACCGAGAGCTGAAATTATTAGTTGAATAATCAATTAGCTGATGGACAGAAAAGAAATCTTTCCTTTAATAATCGATTAATTTCAATTTCACGTTTAAGCCAAAAAGCCAAAAGCTATCTCGCTCAAGTTTCTCAAATGTTTAGATTATCTACTTTTTAATTTGATAATTAAATGAATATATTTGGGTTTGAGGTATTAGTCGGACAAAACATGCAATTTTAAAATGTTGCCTAGTGTTCTGGGAAATTGTAATTTCCATTTTTCAATAATTCCTGGTATTTTATAGTCCAACCATTCTGGAAAATAAGTGGCAGATGAGGGAAAGTAATGAAAATAACTGTTAGCCCCAGATCCATCCCTGTGTCATGTTTGGTCCTCCAGGAAACACATCAATTTAAGCCAACTTTCATAAATGTTGTTTGTTAATCGTCTCATCTCCCATAACAATTATCTTAATATGCATCTATCTTGCTTGAGCAAAATACTTTTTGGGGAAAACTGTTTTTCCTGAGCTCTTCTGAGAGAACGATCGTGTTAAAGATATCTGGAAAATGTCCACTGTTAACATTCTTGTTTGGATATCTTTATACAAACATTTCTACTATAGTAAGGTTAAGGTCAGACCACTAAAACCACTTTGTTTAGGAAAGAGAAACATCACTGTTACTGTTATACTAACACTGTCTGCATACGCTGAACCCACACCAACATTAAAGTAAAACACACACACACACAAATCTCTTCTTCCTGTACTGACAAATGAAAGAATGATTGTTTCTTTGAATAGATGTAGATATGTTTGCCCCCACTTAAATATACAGTTGTATAGAAAATCACTCAAAATACAGTTTTTAATGGCTTTGTGTTCCCAGGAGACACATTTAAGTGAGAAATGGGGTCCTGTCGATGATCTCCTGTGACGTTGTGGAGCAGGATGTGGTCGTGGCAGATGTGAAAAGTGATACAGGAGCTTATTGCGTGAGCCTCAACTTATATTACTCATGTGAAAGCCGTGGAGGAAACCCACACACCACAACTCCAAGAGTAATGAGATGAGACAAACACCAACCACAAGCGGCAACAGAAACAAACTTGTTAGACGTCATGACTAGGCCGCTCAATGTACACATACGGTGACTTTTGTGTGATAGCGTAGAAAGTAGGAGAGAGAATGTATTGCTGTGATCGTGTGCAACCATGGATTTTGATTGTGCTGCCTCCACCAATCAGACTCCTGACTCAGGCACGCTTCAGGGTGACCGCAAAGGAACAAAAAACAAATGCTGGCCAAACAAACCAGCCCTGATCTGAAGCCACTGAGCCCGTCTGGTCTTAGCAGCAACAACAGAGCTGTCAAGAGGCTTTCAGGAACAGACCCTCATTCCTCCACGCTTTCTCCTTTAGGATTTTCTCTTTACCCCGATTTCTGATCCTCTCCTCTCCTTCATTTTTATTGCCCTCTCCTCTTTTGACTTCCATACTCCCTCTCCCCATCCATCTCGGTGCTTTCTGGCTCCCTCCCTCCTTCTCTCCCTCCGTGTCACTCGGCCCATCTGGGCTGTCTGGTGGAGTTGGGAACATCGGTCCCTGTCAGGGGAGCTCAGTGGGGCCCTGTTGAAGACACAAAGGGAGGATTACTGCAGCTGCCAGTCACACTAAGACCCACACAGCAGCTCTTCGGAGTCTATTCCAGTGTCCTCAACCCTCACACCCAGCCCTATCACAAAGGGACATCATTAGCTCCGGCACAAAGGATCCCCCTGCTCACCCCGTCTTGAGCAACACTGCAATCAGGCCCACAAATAGCCTGATTAGTCCAGATGATATGCATGTGTAATGTATGCTAAGGCAGTGTCATCTGCTCAAAATAGGAAGCGTACGTTGGGAGGCTTTGTTTTTGAGGAGCATCTTTCACACAGATTTCACATCATGTCCGCTCATGATAAGGATTCTTAGTGGTGGTCTCACTGTTCCACGATGTTGTTGTTTTTTTGTCTGTTTTCGCACGATGTACTCGTAAACTTTCAATCACTTTTATTTGCACCAGTAGGGAGTCGGTCATTACAAGCATAGAAATGACATGAACGTCAAGAAGTACCGAAGCTTATGTTTCTGTTTTCTTTCCTTTCTTTTGAATAATCTTGAATAATTTTAAAGCATCGGAGGATTACATTTAGGCCTCATAAAATTGTCATGGTCAACTAAAAAAGGTTAAATTATATATTAAGTAGTTTTAATTATGCATCAAAAAGGTGCTTTGATCGGACTCTCCAGGAGAATTTAATTTAATTTAATTTATTGTCTGAGAAATAATTACATTTGATCATAATTTCAAGAACAAAGAATTTGCCTCCCATCACTCTCACATCATCAAAAAACCACAACGCATATAGTTTACTTTCGTTTCCTCCTTCCTATTTAATAATTTGTGGTAGCATTGACAAGAAACAGTTGTGCAATGTTGTGTTGAACCAAGATTAATTTCATTTTCCCCCACTGTGACCCAGCCCGATCCCCTGTGACAGATCACGCTGAGCATCTGACCGGATCTGCTAATGCACCGAAGCCAGCAGCACTCAGGGTGCCTAAAACACATTTTCACTGCTCCAACACGCATGCTGGGTCGTCAACACTGCCCAGCCCGGTTATAGTGTTGGCTGCAGACTATAACTAATAATGTCTCCATTCATGCAGTTTGGCTCAGTAACTGAGTTCATTGCATGGAGAGCTGCTGTCTCTCCATGCAAAGAGGAACATGCAAATATGTCCATCGTTCTTCTGTCTGTGGTCATGTTATTCCACCCGACACTCTGCAAACAGACTGCTTGACAAAGGTTCACGGTGATCAGCACTGGCGCTCATACTAAGAATCTCGAGATATAGCCTTGAAATTTCAGCAACATGTCTCGCAGAGTAGATGTTATAATATCCATAGATAGCTACAGGGTTTTAAAGGAATAGTTCCACATTTTGGGAACTGCACTTCAAAGAGAAAACAATACCATTTTCTGTCAGTTTTATAAACGTAAGGCTTCAGCCGGCAGCCGAGTAGTTTAGCTTAGCATAAAGACTGGAAATGGGGGGGAACAGTTAGCTCCTCAAAATTCACTAATTAACAGGATATATCTGTTTTATTTAATCCATACAAAGTATCCATAAAAAACTGTTAAAAAAACATTAATTTACACTTTTATGGGTGTTTTTGAGCCATACTATTTATTTATATTGAACTGACAGAAGGGATGGTATAAATGTTCTCATCTAGCTCTGAAGCATACTTCCCAAAATGTTGAGCTATTCTTTTAAATACCAGGATGAACGCCATTTAGTTTTCAAGCAACATTCTCTTTGACAGAAACTGAAGGTAAATGTCCGCATTTGCCATAACTGCTAAAATTATAACATACGTTGGCTGCCAAAATTGCATTGCACCTCTTCCCCTTTAACAGTTTGTTGAGGAACTAGACTTTTCCATATCAGCTGTTTTACCATTGACCCGAGGAATTCTCATAACCTTAAAACAGTCTTTGAATGTGTTGGATTAAAGCAAGGAACGATATAAAAATGAGGCTCAAAGGCTCGATAAAGAGGTTGAGAATGCCTTTTAAGTCTGAACCTGGACCAGTGGCGGTCTACAAAGAGAGGAAACTTTCACATGTTTTATGTGGTTGGTGGTGGGCGGGACTTCTGTCTAAGGAAATGTGTGAACATTTTAAGTGTCATCTCTGGCGGATTGGCCTCTCTTAAATCATTATCAGGGTTTTCTCCCTCGCCTCTATCTGTCTCTTTGCCTTTGTATCTGATACAGTCGTTCCTGAACAAGGTGACCCCCAAAGGCACTGGCAATCCCAGACAAATCAAATGTCCTGGCGGCGAATGCACTGGATGGAGATGAAAACAGAGAAATGCACAAGGGAGGCTTGTTTATGAACATTACTCCAAGTCAAAGCCAGGGCAAGTCAAGTGATTCAGAGGAGGGCAAATTACATTAACAGCACAGGGAAGGCACAAACACAGGAAAAAAAAAAAGGAACAGTAGATCACCACACCCTGAATGAAGTGCCTTCCTGATACATTTTGTGCAAGGACATTTGGAAAAATAGTATGAATGTTTGCAGAACATTCTTTAAGGTGTGGTGGCACTAAATACCAGTCTCGCAGGCTTTTCGTGACTGCGCTTCATAAAGCAGATGGCAGGGTGAGGCAGGGCAACAAGGATTTTGGCACAGACACTTTACTATAGATCCTCTGGGATTTTACTGTTTCAAATTTGGCTGAAATTGGGCCACGACTTGGGCGAGACTGAGGCCAAGAGTTCAAACGCTCTCCTTGCCGCATATTTCAGCTGTAATAAAATTAGCAACAAGACAAAACAGGCTGTAGCTTTACAGGAGACGGTACGTCTCGGACCCCACATACTGCCTGTATATCGCACTTCAGAAATATTACCTGCAACCACATGTTGGAGCTCAGAGGAACGTGTGTGTGGGCGGGAAATAACATTTTCAGTTTAGGGTCAGCTCAGAAATGAAGGCCAGTTACACAGAGACGAGGCCTGTCTTTGATCTCCCTATCCACAGCGACAAGAACAATAGCAACATCATTTACAAACACATGAAGTCAGGCATGTACACAAACATAGACCTCAACACAAATATTTCAAAATCTTTCCCATAAAACACAATTACTCACACACAATCCCAGACAGAACTTTTGAAAGTGGGTGTCTGCATGTGTGTGACACGAGACGCCTTTTTTACAGACAAAACTATGTTCAAAGATGTAATTTAAGATATCACGGAAAATTAATTGTAATATTAGTAATCACCACTACTGTCAGAGGTAATTAAAACAGTGACAGGATAAGTAAATCACTTTTGTCTACTTGAGAACATGGCTATTCGTTTTTTCTCCCTCGCCTGAGGCCTGCCAAGAAGAAATGACTCATTTGCAATAATTTCTTCATGTTGGGATATGTTGGGGGGGGGGGGGGGGGGGGGGAAACCCTTAGACAAAGGAATGAAATGAGTTGATTCCCCACTCTGAAACAGAGTCAAACACAGCCAGCCTAAAAAAAAAAAAAAAACCCATCTGATGCTTTTTAAATATAACAAAGGAGCGGCGCCAAGGTGCCTAACTAAACCTGTCAAATTGGCAGCATGTGCCTGTGTCTGGAAATGCTTTCCTCTCTAGTAACAACTCCTGGGAATTGTGGACTTTTCTGCTGTGAGACTAGAAGAAATCAATCAGCACGAGTAAGTATCACACTCCAGTGGTTTTAACAGTTAATATCCTGATGGTGCTGGCTGGTGCACACAGGAAATCCGCTACCAACCTGGTTACATATTGCTTGCTTGGGCTCTTTACAGAGGCCCTCGTCAGCTGTAATGGAAACCCACACAAACAAAAAAAACGTTCCAGATTTATAAGAAAAGACATGTGTTTAAAAAAAAAAATTGGCTTAAAGGTATGGACCTGCTAAAATAATTAAATGCAAGGGAGGGAATCTATTATGAAAAGGTCAATATAACATGTTATGAGAATACAGTGTTTTTAAAGTCAAAGCTAAGATTACATTTGTGCATGGCATATTTTCATCATTTTATCTTTCAAGCAAATATACCTCAGAATTTATGACAAATGATATTTCTTTTGGCAATTTAACGGTTCTCCGCTTAGTGGCGATTGTATTAACAATGGGTCAAATGAGTGTGTATATACAAAGAGGCCACTCATAGACATGACAAACATCGTACTGAGCGTTACCATCCCACTCTGCAGTGTGTATCAGAGTTTTTAGCTCAATGTTTTGCTTTGTTTTAAGTTTGCTGTGATTTAGTTTTACTGCTCTCATCAGTGCCATTTCCAGCCACAGGGGGCAGCAGTGAAAAAGCACCAAAAACCCACTCTATACCACCTGCTCAGCACTAAAGGACAGTCGACTAGCCGGGGAACATAATGCCAGATATTTTCCTCTGGAGTTTGTAGAGACTGAAAACAGAGCTAAAAGAAGAATAAATATTAGACTTATTGTGACGAAGTAGCTTGAAGCATGATTTCAAATGCTAACGTAAATAAGCAACTGCTTGCCATTTTGACATTATATGGAGTGTTTCTAGCATGTTGCGACCCTCAGTGGCCAAAAAAATGCTTGTTAAAAGTTGCTGGAAATTGTTGACATTTTTTCTTTTAACATTTTTTAAAATCTCGGCCAGGAGAATCATGCGATCATTCGCGTGTGTGTTTGTCCACGGCTAATCTTGCATACGGCTTCAGCAAACTCAACGAGAGTCAACGTGAAAGTGCCAAAATCTGCCATTGCCATCTGCTGATTCCTCACTTACGACTCCTAACCAAATGAGACACAGCTGAGTACATCGCCGCCTCTTCCCTGCAACACGAGCCAAGCAATTGGTCCACTCCAAAGGGGCACGCTTTCTGAAACAGTACAATACCTGGCCCTAACCTTCTCACATCCAGGTGCAGTCACGCATAGGCTTCCACACTGATATGTACACAAGCTCGCACACTCACACGCACACAGTGAGCAAAAGCAGTCTGGCTGTGTTTACTGTTTAGCCCTCCGTGTTGATGTGATGAGACACCCAGGCTGATAACACATGGCCAGAGGTACTGCCGCTCCGTGTTTGATCTCAGGCAGCCAAGGCCGGTCGAGGCTGGCCGACGGGCACAGACGGCGGAGCGAGGTCAGTGAGGTGTGCTGTGTGCTTGATTACAGGCTGGATGGGGCCCCGCGACCTCTTAGCAGGTCAGCTCTGAACCCTGACCCTGACCCAGCAGGCCCTGACGCAGTGCTCAATGCTTTCTCCAATAACACAGTGGGATGAAAGGAGTAGCAGTGTGAGCTGAGAGGACTGGACCACTTCCCCTTTGGACCTGAAGAATGTAGCACAACACAGCAGTGCACAGTGGAGGACGGCTGGTGGTGAAGCTTGGCTGGCATCTGGACATATGCAGGCCCTGCGCAATAAAAAGGAGCCTTGTCATGCCTCTCTAACCTGATCAATTACAGCGGTCGAGACCTTGCCCTTTCCCACAGCGTAACCGAATGAAAAAACCTTGAAACTTTCACTTAGAAAAAGACAAAAAAAATGAACACGATTATTTTTTCCTCATGGATGTTTCAGTACCCACTGTGTTGCATTTTGTGATCGGTCATTTCAGATCATCACACACAGAGAGTTAAACGACTCCCTATCAACAACAGCAACCCATGGTGCCGATGGGCAAGCTCAGCAGATTCCTGCAAACTGACAGTTCGCTGGAGAGAAGGTGGCCGTCCCAGCTGGGTGAAGTTTGTAGGTAAACACCTTCACCATTATAGTTTCCCTCAAGGCACCTGGGTCAGCCAAGTGTTAATCTGCCCATTAGTCTTCAGGAGTGACAGCGGGACCGGGCTGCGTGTGCACACACAGAGAAAGACTGCCTGTCATGATATCATAGCCCCAGAGGACTTTTCTTTTGGCTGCAGCGAGGCAACGCTTGCAAATATCGATCGGCGTGTGATGTGTTTTTTGGAGAAGTCAGAGCAGAGATAAAGATTATGTCTGTGCACGTTTGTCCAATGTTGTCCACCGATGATGGCGTCATGCAGCGCTCAGGTTTGTGAAGCTTGGAGAATGTAAGTTAATACCGCCTCGCCTGCGAGAGGAAAAGTGATCCCTAACTCTCCCACTCTTTCTCTGAGGAGCTTACTCAGTGCTTCTCTCTTTTCTGTCAGCTTCACTGGCTGGCAAAGATGGAAGGGTGGAGTCAGGTGCCACTTGGTGTGAATCATTCTTTATCTCTGTGAGTAAGACAATAGAGGAGTCTGCCGATTGGATTTGGTAATCTGTACAGTGGGGGGAGGAGTGGATCCCCATGAGGAAACTTGTTTTTCAAGTACATTGTTTCAACTGTAGCGTTAGCTGCATGGCTCTATGGATTGCAATCTCTTGGTTAGTCCACCACTTTAGTTGAAATATCTCAACAGCTATTGGATTGATTGCCATGAAAGTTTAAACATATTTTCACGGTCCTCAGAGGATGAATTCCACTGACTTAGAGGATCCCCTGCATTTTCCTCTAGCGCCACCAGCAGTCCAAAGTATTTACTTCTTCTCCTGTAAAATAGCTCAACATTACCACATGGATTCGCACAAACTCTGACATTTACAGCTCCCATGTGATGCATCCTTAATACTTTGGTGATCATCTGACTTTTCTCCCCGCACCACTGTGAGGTTGACTTTTGTGGTTTTAAGTGAAATTTAAAACCACAAATCCCCTAACTTTTCATTTGGCACCATCGTGAGGTCAAAATATTATTTTTGTCCAACACAAAAACTAATGACATTCCCATCAGCCTCAGCTGTACTTTGTGTTCAGTGCTAATTAGGAAATGTTAGCATGCTAACACACTAAACTAAGGTGATAAATATGGTAAACATTAAACCTGATCAAAATCACCATGTAAACCGTGTCATTGTGAGCATGGTTGCATGCTGATGTTAGCATCAGTCATGTTAGCTGCTAGCATGGCTGTAGACTCCTTTGTAAAAATAAATTACCTTCACAGCACTATCATGGTGTGAGTTTCCTTGCCTGTATTCTTGGATTTACTCCGTTCTTCTTGTACACTCAAGCCTCTCCTATCAGAATTGGACACATCCAAAACACATGACAAATTCCCCTCCTTTTCCATCAAGGAGATCATTTCACTTTAATGACAGTTTGTCTGAGACAGCCTCCTGACAGCGTTGCCATAAATCAACAGATCACACGTCTGCCTCTCTCTTCCTCACCTTACCCCCAAGACACTTTCCTCCCCTTCAAGAAGGTGAGTCATCTTCCACCAATCAAAGAGCCGCACAAATAATCACTCACCTCAGACCTCCCCCCTTTTTGATTTGCACGTTTGATAAATGGTGTCTTTTCCCTGCTTTAATTGCAAGCTCTTTTCATCATAATTTGATGTTTGTTTCCTGTCGTTTTCGTGGAGATTGGCTGCAAGCACGAGGGCTATAATTTCTACATCAAGGAAGTTTTTATGAATGACTAGCAGGTGGAATAGAAACAGCAGAGTAGGGATTTCACCACTGAACTCACCCGGCAGGTGAATCTAGGAACTGATATTGACAAGTCATCACACTGAACAGGCGGACGTTCACACACGCAGGCGCAGACACACACACATACACACACACATACACAGCACACAGCGCGAACGGGAGATAATTAGGGTAATTTCTGTTTGAAGTATTGTGCATTGCAATGAAAATAGAACAGATAAAAGATGAGACAATAATAGATCTAAAGAGGACCTTGACTGAATGTTGTTCCAACAAAGAGCATTTTGTTTGACACAATTCATATTGTCTGCTAAATGAGACATGATATAAAACAAAATATGCTAGACATGCATTATTTTCATCAGCACTTTCACACCACCATGTGCAGACCAATGCATATGATTTCATTCTTCAGATTGACTGCTGTTTTTTAAGGAGGGAAATAAGGAATAAAAATCCGCTGATGATAAATTATGCTGTGTGTATTGATATATTCCTTCCTTATATAACATGCAAAATGTAGTATCTAAAGTGAGAGAATACTGAATTCAGGTCACAGCGCAGCAGGAAATCTTCCTTTTCATGTGAGATCCAGAGGGGTCACTCTTATGAACTCATTAGGAGAGAAATGCTAATGTGGCTCTGTTTCTTTCTCTCTCTCCGCTCCTTAATTCTATCTCTTTTCCCTCCACTTCAACTTTCCTGGTTATTTTGACAACCGAGGCTACGAAACACCGAGCCTTGCTGGAGAATATAATGTATTTCGATGTCAAGAGAAAGTGTGTAAGGTGGTTGTGACAGCGTCGTCATTAGAGAGGCTGTCGTTCGCCGCCTTGTCATCAAGTCACTAAACTAGAATTATTACACAGCACACAAAGCCTCATCTTTATCTATGCCGGGTTATTATTCTACTGCTGCGAACAATGGTCATTAAATAAATGAAGAAAAAAAACAGCTTGAAAAAGGAAATCTATATGCTCAGTGAAGTATGTACATCAGTGTAGTATCCTGGTGAACAAATGGCCCCTCCTCACTTTTCTGCAGCTGCCTCTCATTGTGCAGCAGAGAGCGTTTAATAATGAATCTCTCACCCAAGACTTCCACAAACGACTTCCCTTTGCAAGGCCCGGATATGCAATTCAGGTTATTTTGTTCAAGTTATGCAGGAAACACGATCAAATTGATACCTTAATTGACCTTTTTCTACTTCCTTTAGTGACCAATGTGCATCATACAAGTAACATTTGCAATAATGGGTTTTCTTCTTAATTACCTGACATTTGTGCCTCGGAAATTATTATTCAACTGAGTTTCAGTGTATACCTATTACCTTATCTGTGCTTCTAACTAAATATACCGTCTGTTTTTTTTTTTATTACTCTATTTTCCAGCTTTTATTAGTATTTCTTTGGAAAGGGAATGTCTACATCTTGATTGATCCCTTTGTTTTGTTGATATTGGCATTACTAATCATTGTCCCCCACTGCCTTATGTGTAAAAATAATCATATATAAAAATCTACCTATTTTTTACAATATTTGTTTTTGCTATTTTCCTAAACCTATTTAAATTCAAGGGGTAACCCTTGAATTTAAGTTTGCCACAAACTGTGCAGAATGGACAGAATAGTCCATAAAGCATTGTTATTACACCAAAAGAGGAGACTTTTCATGTTTCATATGGAACTATTTTATTATTGTATTTCATTTGTTTGCAAAAAAACAAAAACATTCACAGACAAGAAATGCTCATCATGCTAAACTTAAATTACAGAAATTGGAATAGACTGCTAGTATTGTCATCACCAATCAATACATCAAATCAATCAAACCATGTTTTACAGCTGGAGCCTCGTGGACCCCAAACAGAAGTGCTATTTTACGAAATTGGTTCAAAATCCTATTTATACTCAATTCTCATTGGAATAGTAAAAGTGATAAAACAATGTTAAGTATGTTTTTGGAGCCCGAACACAACACCAGGCTTAGTCTCCTTAACAACGTCGCATATATTGTATTTTATAATATATTGCAATGCCAATAAGTCAAAGCCAAAAATCATTTAGTCCTGATTTGTTTAAATCTGTTTCATTTTTCACAGTTTGGATCTCTTCACCTCGGGCCCTGCAGGCCTGCACTGTCTCTTTTTAGTATCTTAATAGGCCTACCAAAATTCGTTTTTTCCAGATTCCCCCCTTCCTCCCAATTTTATGATTAAAACCATATCCAAGGTGAATGCTGTTAAAGACACAGAATAAAAATATATTTCAAGGGAATGAAATTGTTCCTAGCGTGGTTTTAGGGTGGTGGTGGAAGAAGGTAGCATTTCAGATTGTGCCAAAAGAAGTGACGGATAATTCAATTAAAGAAGTACTGTAATGAAGCAGAACCGACACTTTGCACAGAGCAGGAAGGGAAACAGAGTTCATACCTTGTATCACATTTTTCTTCTTCAAATTTTTCGGGCTGGAAAACAAGAAATATAATGTTAAAGGATTTTTTTTTTTTTTTAATGAAAGGGTTTGGTTGTTCAGGTCTGCTTGTGTAAAATATTTCTAATTAACTCTCTCTCTCTTTCAGCGCTGTATTTACGCGCGTGTCGGTGCTTGTATCCCACGTGCGTGCGTGCGTGCCCGTGTATATGTGTGGGCGCGTGTGGGAGCGCGCGCTTTCCGCTATACTCTGGAATGCAGCCAGTCTCGGCTCTTTTGAATCCAGTCTCTGCTGCCTTTGATCTTTTTTTTCCGCTGTATCCTTACCCGGAAGAGAACCCCTTCTCTCTCTCTCTCTCTCTCTCTCTCGTTCTCCCTTCTCTCTCTCTCTCCCTTCTCTCTCCCTCTCTCCCTCTCTCTCTCTCCCGCTCTCTTTCCTCTCTCTCTCTTTTTCTCTCTCTCTCAGCTGGGATGAACGCACACGTGGAAATGTTGGCCCGGCTCCATACTCGGACCAAATTTAGTCATACAAAGGCGAGGGAGAGCGAGGAGGAGGAGGGAGGAAGGGGTGGAAAAGGGAGGCGGTGGTGGGGGGAGTCGGGGATGAAAGAGCCAGCCGCCGCAAGATCAAAGGCAGCCGCGGCTCCGCCCCGCTAACCCCACCTCCGCGCTTTATAAAGATCTGCCTCCCCATCCCAACTTTGATTCTCACGCAATCTTTCACTGCTCAGACTGGCACAGAAAGAACTGCACTTCTGCTGCTTTTTCTGTTGTTTATTTCCTTTTTCTCATGAGATAATCGAGTCTCCAAGACTCAAGTTCTTCTTTTCTTTTGATAATATTCCCAAATTTTCGTTGCCTTTTTGTTGCATATTTGCTATTATTAATTTATTAAACAATGTATTTATCTTGTATTTATTTGAATGTATTTTTAAAGAGTTATTGTGTGCCAATCATTACTCCCCAAACTGGGTATATCTGTGTGTGTGTGTGTGTGTGTGTGTGTGTTAAAAATGAATGAAAATATAAAATGTGTCATCTTTATCATCTTTATCATATAGATCAGATGGGTGTCTCAGACTTAGAACTTTATATAAATAGAGGTAGCTAACATGTCAAAGTTTTGGGACCCCTGGACCAATACATCACATTTTATTATCTCGCCAATGTGGCACATACTTATATATACAACATTGTTTTGTTGGATTGCAATAGCATACATTTAATATTTGCACATATTGTTAGAAATAAATGGAAAACATTAGAAAACCGCAAGCATGCCCTTGATATTTATAAAAAAGCAATTGAAAGAGGTAACAATAAACAGACACCCCCCACCCACCTCTTTACCCAAATGCTGAATACACAAATAAATAAATGATAAACACATATGATTCTGTTATAGGTTAATGATGTTTAACCAGATACACACCTTACTTGTATTATTTGTACACATGGAACAAACCCCTAAATATATGTTCTCTTCTTCTCACGTGGGAACCAAGATTGTTGGGTATTACCGCAGAAAATAACACTGTTGCCAATTCTTGCGTTTATATTAAATTTCACCTCTCCTGTGCCGGCCAAACAAGTTTAAGCTCATCTTGCCCCCCCCCCCCCCCCTCTATTTCTGCTATAATTTTTATTCATCATGATTGTTTTAACCGATCACACCACTGCGCGTGTGTCAGCCTCACCGCTTCTTTCCCTTTTCTTCTTCTTCTTCTTCTTCTTCTTCTTCTTCTTCTTCCCCTCCCGTCTGCCCATTTGTTGTGAGCCGCGTATAAATCTCTCTCTCAGGAGGAGTGTCAATCGGTGCGGTGTCAATCAGAGTTTCGACTTCCCTTTCATCTCTCCTTCCTCCCAATGACTGAAGAGAGGAGGAGGAGGAGGGAGCACAGCTACATTACCAACACACACATACACACACTGGTTACATTACACTGTGGAAGCAGTGGGAAGTCGGTCCACACGAGCGAGGTTTTTTTTTCCTCCTCTCTACCTTCTTTTCTGATTGTTTTATGACTTTTTGCTTTTATCCCTCCTGCGTCGAGGATGTATTTTGAAGCATGAAAGCGGCGTACCGCGTTGCTTGTTGTCTTGTCTAGGTGTTACAACTGTGTTTTGTTCCAGTTGCACATCCATCAGTTTACCTTTTCACCCCCAGACGGTGTTTTGGTTTTGTTAGCCTACTTTTTTTTTGTTTTTTGTTCCCCCCACTTTCAAGGACGACGCAGCTTCTTCACTGGACCACGGAGGAAATATTATTTCTCACTTTTAGAAATGCACTTTTTTTAACGTTGTCTATTTTTTTTTTTTACTGGACCATATCCGTCGTCGGTTGTGTGTGTGTGCGTGTGTGTGGACTGAAACACCAGTGATGATATTTTAACTCGTGGTTTGTCTTCCTTTTTTACCCCCCCCCCCCCCCCCCCTCATGACATTGAGGCGCGCACTGGAGAGCCTTTTACATCTCAAGTTTAGCATATCAAGTTATTCTGGGTCTGAGCTTTCAGCCCTTTTTAAGTTCAAACAGTCGTGTTGAAAAAGAAAAGGACGCCGACACGAGCCCCCGCTCCTCCTGTTGCGTCGGTAGAAACACACCGGCAGCGTGTTCGCACGCCGCTTCCAGTGACTCGACGCTCCGGTCAAAGAGGGAGACGTTTGCTCACTCGGTTTCGGGGGGATTTTAGTGGGAGCTTTTCTCCCCCACTGTAGTTTCGGACAGTGCTGGCGCGCGCGCGCGCGAGCGTGTGTGTGTGTTGTCTTTGGTTTTTCTCAGTGAAACAAACAGAGTAAAAACAAATACAAAAAAAAAGAAAATGCCACAGTTATCAGGCGGCGGCGGAGACCCGGAGCTGTGCGCTACGGACGAAATGATCGCGTTCAAAGACGAAGGAGACCCGCACAAGGAGCAGATCTTCGCCGAGCTCAGCCACTCGGAGGAGGAGGGAGACCTGGCGGACATCAAGTCATCTCTGGTCAACGAGTCGGAGAGCAGCCCCAACAACAACATCCACCACGTGAGTAATGCTGCGTGTTGTGACTGATGTGGTGGATGAAGAAGGTGCAGAGAGGAGAAGCATGCCTGCATCAGGCCAGTTAACAAAGTTGTTTTGGGGTTTTAATCATTTAAAGACCTGGTTTCCGTTCAGCTCTTGGCCCCTTTTCTTTTTTAATTTATTACTCAGGGCTTACCTCAATTGATTTGACAGCTTTGAAAGATGGGGTGAGCTTTAAAGAGCAAATAGGCCTAAAATGACCCTGCTCAGTTTCATAACGTCTTAAGCATTTTTATCATAAAGATTTATCTAAGAATAGAAAAAAAACACAAGCTGAGTTCAGGTGCATTTATAGCCTTAACTGAACTTTGACCTTTAAATTGTATTTAAAAATGAGCTTAGTGATGCAGTAGCACTGCAGTCTACTGACTCAGGTGTACCAGCTCCACCTCCAGAAACCTCTACATGTTACATCCTAAGCACCCAGTGAACTTGCTTTTTTGGAAACATTATCAGTGTAAATGCACACTTGAACATCTGTGGCAGTTGTAGTTCATTAGTGTGTGGTAAGATATGGAAACCAAAAAAAAAAAAAATGTAATTATATAATTTAAGATGTAGGAATTGGGGCCTTGTGTGCTGCCAGTGACAAGTAGGCTAACAGCTGTATTTGCAGAGGTTCAGGTTGACCTTCGGCAGCTGGTAACAGCAGACACATTGGCTTAAAACCTATTGACAAACGAGATGATTCATATATTTCATCCAATTCTTTTGTGACCAAGATGTGAATCTTTTTCTGACATCATCATGGTATTTGATAATTGTCGTGTTCGTTTAATACCCCAATTATATATTTATTTTGCATGCTTTTGGGGTCGAGAAAAATATTGAACACATGTACAGCTGCATTAGATCTGGTCCACCCTCACCGATCCGATTAAAAGCAGGCATTAAGATTAAAATCAAAAGAAATGTATTATGTATGTAAATGCAAATTTAATCTCAATATAAATGATGAATTTTGAATGTTTTCAAAAATGTTACCTTTTAATTCTGTGCTCGCAAGATGCCATTTTATAAGTTCACATAAAGACGCAGCGTGGTCATGAAACATCACAGTTTGAATTCATTTCGTTTACTACCCGTGCACCGACCTCAGGATGCAGGCTGCAGCTTCCCCATCACACAGTTAAGTCGCCTGTTTTTTGTTATTAACCGCAGTGTTAATAAAATTTTGGGCACATCCTGAACGAGACTATACACATCCACCACCAAAATGTCCTAGAGACACACGAGACAGAGGCTGAATGTTAATTAGGAATCCAGTGAAGCTCCCCTCGCTCAGCTTGAAGCCATCCTGAGGGGTCTGAACTCCAAAAAGAGGTCCTCTTCCCAATTCTCAATCGCAAAGAGAAAGGAAATGGCTGTGCGAAAAGCAGGGGATTTCTATTTCTGTAAAGCCAAAAACTGTCTCCACCATTTTCTCTTTTCATGGGGATGATTTTATTTCCAACATAACTACACATAAACTGAGAGATGAAACTGAGAGTGGGCCTATGGTATTGAAAACAAGTTAATTTGTAAGCTCCTTAAGGACATGAAGCTTAATTAAGTGGTTCTTTTGAAGCTTTGATGCAGGCTGCTCCATCACCTCTCTATAGATGGTTGTGTATGTGTGTGTGTGTGTGTGTGTGCGTGTGCGTGTTCAAGCTTGTTCTGCTTTGGTGACAAGCAAAAGGGACGGCATTTGTCCCAGCAGTGTTTGTGGGTGTCTGACCGAATCAGCATGTTTGTGTGTGTAACCGCGTTTCAAGGCCGTCTTAATTGATTCACCATCATTTACATTTTTTATTCTTTTTCTTTTTCTTTTCACAGGCAGCTAGACAGTCCCAAATACCGCAAGATTCATATCATGAAAAACACAGAGACCATTTGGAGGATGGTAAGTGACGCCGCCTTCAGCGAGAGCTCGTTATATCAGCATGCTCTATCGGAGCAACCAGCACGTCGTTTAGCTGCAGCGAAGCCTCCGAATTTCAGAAGGATTCGTTGCAGCTCGAGAAGTTGAGGTTTTTAAGAGAGAACGGTGGGGAAAAAGTGCAACCTCGTTTTCCCCACACAGAAGTGATCAGTCACACTCTTGCACTGTTGATCCTCCTCTTATCAGAGCCCCTGTTTTTTTTTATTGTTTTTTGCTGCACTCAGACAGATAATCTCAGATACAAGTCTGGTCAGGACACACTGTACCTGTTACCTCGTAGATGAGGGTGCCTGCAGAGTTGGAAGCAGGAACGAATATGCCCATTTCAGATGTGTTCATTTTCAGAAGGATTAAAAATCCTACAAAGGAATAAAAAAAAAAAGAAAAAAAATCACATTTCTGTCTCTTGTGTTCCTTTATCACCACAACAAACTATTCCAGCTCTCTGGTCGCACGGTTGCATGCAACATGTTGCTGCCGCCCGGGGCTCTTTGCTCTCTGGGTATTTGTATTCTGACCCGGCGACCGCATGTCGTCATTAGGGCTTCGAGGAGGAGTGTGTCTCCTCTTTGTTCCTGAATAGGATCCCCCTCAAGCCAAACACTGGCTTTCTTCACAACAAGATCCATGTTGCCATCAGGCTGTATACCACAAACACTCCCCCCCCCCCCCCCCCCCCCCCCCCGGGCCTTATTACTCCGTGCGCAGTTGAGCGGCGAGTGGCGCTGCATTGAGGCCTCTTGAATAAAGCTTCCCCCTCTCAGGTCAAAGGCACAGTGGAACTGTCGGGGCGTCTCCTGTTTTGACACAGTCTGTATGTTCTTCTAATTGGTGCTAATTGGCACAGAGGGGCTCCATTGTTCTTCTGTATAATACGACCCCTCCTCTCCAAGACGGGAAGAAAGGGCACAAACAAAAGGCCCAGGCGAAACGAGGCGCGGGTTAAAGCGATCGACAGTGATATTATTACGGCTTCAGAAGAGGCAGGGAGACTTTGTGCTCAGCGTTTATCATTAATAACCCTCTGATTTATTGACCGAAGTAAATTTAGAATTTTGCCATTCGTAAGATTTGTTTATCTGAGCTCCAGGGTGGTGAGAAATACAAAGAGTTTTGATGTTGATACATTTAAAAGAATGGCTTCATAGGAAGCCTTTTTGCAAACATGCAGTAAATTGACACTTCTTTTTTTTCTTATCAGGAAAACTCCACGACCTGTACAGTAAAGGGCATCCGTACCAGGGCTACCCGGGCTACATCATGATGAGCAACATGAACGACTCCTACATGAACAATGGCTCCCTCTCGCCGCCCATGCCCAGAACGGTCGGTACCAGCTCGCTTTTCTTGTGTGTGTAACAATGTCAAAAACATGCTTTTGCTTGAGGCTAACAAAACGTAAACTAGCAACTCGGCTGAAGGGCACAAAGGTATCCCACCTTTCCCAATTTTGCGTGGCAAGGATTTATAGAAAAAACTCTTGAATCAGTGTTATTTGGCAGTATACTTGAGGCAAGACATTTATTTTCTTTGGTGGGTTAAGGTTTATGTTTTTTTTGTTGACGTAGTTAGAAGTTGGTAACGTCGCGCTGAAAGTGCTCGTCTGGAGCAACACATTTGGTCGTTAACACACTCTTGTGGGGTCAAATGCAACAACAAACATGGAGGATGATGATAGACCTGCAGAGATTTGACTTCCTGTTGCACCTGCTGAGGTTAAACGGATGTTCAGGCGCTGTTTGGGATATCACTTGTGAAGTAACACGTGACTGAGGATGAAGAAAAGAAAGCAACCTGTTGCTGGACCTGTCCACAGACTCTAATACGCGGTCTCGCTTTTAACACATCTGAATTACGATCCCTTGGTTTCCATATTGATGAAGTCAAAAATGAAATCAAATTCCATTAAAGAATCACAGAAAAAGATATTGTAATACTTAATCAAATCAGCACTTAAATAAAAGATATGGTATTGCAGAATGTGCACCTATTTCTGGCTCTAATTTTCAATGTCCCTAAAAAAGAAGACATTGTTAACATTGGCTTTCGAGCATTTGCTTCTATTTCATTTTGTGGTTTGGAATGTTCCTCAGACAAAATAAGCAATTTTGAGATAACGGTGATAACTTGTTATATGTCCTTGTTTATAAATGTTAGATACCAAACATTCGTTAAAGAAGAATCAGATAAGGCTCATAAGAATATAATCCTTATAGTCGCAGCCCTACATGAGGCTAAGAAAAGGTCATCAGCTAATATACGGCTGTTTTCATGGCCTCTTTTTAAAATATTAAAAATGAAAATAGCGTGTTTATAAATAGCTTACAAAATCTCATGCATGTCAAAATGCATGCAGCACAATATATTACCAAATAAAGATTTAATATGAACCAATCAGTTGCTTTGAATTCACTATCATACCAGAAGAACATTTAGTGTGGAATACAACAATTCAATGAGAAAAAACATCCTCCACCTGACCAACAACCCTAACCCTAGCCCAGCATGACCGAGGAGGCCCGAAGGCGACGTCAGGTCCCTGCACTGGAGTTCATAGTAGCGTCCAGGGGCGGCGTGTGTTGTTGCAGATATCGTCCCTGTAATGGTATCAATTTCAGGCCAGCTGGCAGGTCTCTCACTGGCGGCTTCCTGTGTCTGTCCCGTTTGCAAATTTCTCCTCTCAAGACAGACATAGAGCGCATGGGGCACATCAGCAGCTGTCCACTCTAATCCGGTTTTGTCCAAAGTCTCTGAATTGCACTTGGGGAAGACGACCAGCCTGCGGTTTTGGTTCCTTTCACACAGGAAACGCTCGCACACAATGTTCTGGGTTTTGTTTGTGCTTTTTTTTTTTTTTTTTTTTTGCAGCTCGTACGCGTTAGTTTCATCAGCGCAAAGTTGGGAAACGTGAGCTCTTGTTGTAAGAGTCGGCTCTCGGAGGCAGATGTGATTGTTGGGGGGCAGACGCCACATGCTGTGTGTAAAGGAACTTCATTCACACGCAACTCTATCACGGGATGGTGTTAAAATTGCATTGCATTGCTTCTCTCTCTGCCAAAGTCGGAGAGGGTGAAAGTACGTGACATTGTCGAGTAAACGTGATTAGCTCACGATTTGAACCTCTTCATGTTGACAAATAGAGCGGTTTATGACATGTGGGGTGCGATGCTTTTCACGTTCTCTGTTTATGGCTTGTTTTCTGGTCAAATCTTTATCGGTTGTTCCATCGTACGCAGAGGGGTCTGCGTGGAGACCAGCTGACTGTGTGAGAGGAAATTACCCCTCACTGCAGATGAATTAGGCCAGGCAGCTAGACAGCGTACTCACTGCCAAAACTTTTAAAGCCCCGCTTTCATTTCATTTACCATGGCTGCTTTTTTTATTTAATTTTCACCCAATTCCCCCCCCCCCCCCCCCCCCCCCCACCCTGTCTTCAATAAAACGGTAGTCATTTCATATACGTTTCTCTCACTTATCCAATAAAAAGAGCCGAGGCTTTGGTGGAGGAATCACGGAACACGAGTCTTCTGGCTTTCTCACTGATGTCAGCTCGCTGCCGGCCACCGCAGCCACAGTATCTGCAGGCCTGGGATCAGTTTTCACCGAGATCAAAGGCACATTCTCCCTTTCATTCTCTTCCATCCCCAGCCCTGCCGCCGCCCCCCACAATCCCAGTAGTTTAGATTGATTTCCATTGACCATGACATTCCTGCACATGCCGTCCAGTCATGATGGAGCTGCTGGGAGTAGCTGATTGTCAGCAGATTTTAGGGCTTCCAGCTTGATAGGTCGCCTCCACCCACAAGAGCCTGAGACTCTGGTGTCAAGACGCCTAATGGTGTTCAGTTGCGCATTCGCGTTGACCACTTCAAAGAGTCAGCGGTGTGTTACGGATACCCTCGTGTTTACGTAATCCAAGAGCTCTTTTAGGATGTGGAGTCTGCAGGGTATCCTGAGCACAAAGTCTAGTGATTTGGAGAGTTCATCATGTGAGCTAAATCTTTTCCTTGAAGGAGCAAAAAAAGGGCCATTGTGTGTTTAGTGAGCATGATGCTTGGGACTAGTGCCTCAAGTAGCTTTATGTATACATGCGCACAAAAAGAAATGATGTAAAAGGTATATTTCTAGTGTCTTAGTGATATATTACGACACCTTAGGGCATTTGGACTGATGGCAAAGTGACAGGACAGACCGTGCACTGAGACGGCAAAGACTTGTTTCTGATTGTGCTAGTTAGTATGTATACATTTTACTGATTGCTGTTCGGCTGTAGAAATATACGTGTTTATTTCGGTTCTAGTCAGAATTGAGATTTAATCATTATACTTTAGGACTCTTTCTGTCCCCTCAGCTCACTGCAAACAGCAATGTGTCCTGTCCCAGGTCCCCGATATGCATACATGAACATGCTTATAGTCAGTTAAAAACCCAGTAAAGCATATGTATCTTCAAGAAACCAAATCTCTCCAGAATAAATCTGGCCGTGTTAACTTTTAGCCTCTTACACCCTGATTAAAGAACCGGGTTTGCGTGTTTGAATTGTGTTGTTTTCTCTCTGTTCTCTGTGTCTTTGTGCTTGTTTATTTTAAGAAATGAACATTTTTAACACTTTTACGATGTTGGTCAGAATTATCACAATAGCCGATAACGGTATTGAGGATAATGGTTGCTAAGTATAACTCCTCAGAGCGTTTAGGGTGCCATCGCTTCAGGATTGATGTGTGGAAGAAGAGAAGTTCGGTGCTTTGACGGGCTTTTGTCTTCTCCTTCAAATAAGCGAGTGAGGATGTGAACATGACAGCTTCTAAATAAAGATCAACGTGCTCGTGATGGACGGTGCATATTTTTAAATAACCTGAAACCTATTTTCAGATTGTGTTTGTCACAGAAATGTTTACCTTTTGGTTAAAATCACAAGAAAGACCTGTTTTACATGCTCATCTGTGGGGTTTAAAGAAACCGCACAACCTCTTAGCTCACGACATCTTACCGGAACGAGATAAAGACACAACTGCCTCTTCATGGCTCTGAAATGTTGACAGTGCAGCGATATAGCACAAGGTGTTTCACCTGACTGTGTTGGAACAGTCTCATGGTCTTGAGCAACAGCTCGAGGAGAGGAACGGATAGAATCGCGAGTTTTTTAAGCCTAGTTTTGCCTGCTATGGTGGGGGGGGGGGGGGAGTTAAGAGAGCTCCATCTCCTTTTTTCCCCCCTTTGGACCCTCCATTGCAGATCCTCATGGCGAGGAGGAGGAGGAGGGGGTTCGTGGAGGGGGTGAAGAGCTGTACTTCCCTTTGATGTAGTGAGAACGTGACGGATGTGCTAGCCAGTGTCTCGCAGCGTGGAATCACTAACCCAGGCTTACCTAACGGGATTTGGTGGGACCGCTCTGGTGTCCCTCAGTGCCATGTGTGTCCTGAGCTCATGCCCCCAGCACTACCGTGGAAGATCCCTGTTAAAGAGAACACTACATTTACCAGCAGCCTTCCATGTCCACACATAATGTTCTAGATGGCAGCTTATGGCAACCTTGTGTAGTTTTTTCCCCCAAGTCTCACTATAGGGTGGACATGCTGTGTGAAGTTTAGCAGAGCTGAACGCAGCATTTTTGTCTTTAGCTGGACTCCATACGATCATCCCACTGCCATGATCATCTTTAGTGCGGTACTGCCTATATGTTTGTCTTAACTCTAAAAATAAATGGAGATTATATAGCTCTCAAAACACAGAAGTATAATTGCCTCATTTCATGCTGTACACCAAATCAGTACAAATCAAAGAGTCACGCTGACATTGATGTCATCTGCTGTGCAGCTCTATCAAACAGCGAAATATATGTGTGTGTGTGTGTGTGTGTGTGTGTGTGTGTGTGTGTGCACAGGACAGCGGCAGGGACCTCACACAGAAGAAACACTCGGCGTCTCAGAGTCTTTGTAGTGCTGCTGGCGCTGAGTCGTGGTGTTTCATAAACAGCACCATTAACGCCGAGGTCTCCTCTCGTCCTGCGCTGTATGGGTGATGCCGGCTGACACATTTACTCCACATGCACGCTGCTAATGACGCCATGTGGTTGCAATCACCTTATCGGTGGGTTTCAATCTCGTGAAATGGAGCTCGGCAGAGTGATCGTGTGACAGGACTAAGAGATACGCACTGTTTGTTTAAGAGGAGAGCCACAAACACCAGGCCATGCTGATTGATTGGAGCATTAAAGAGATAGTTAGACTTCTATATGTTTATACTCTTAAAACCTCCTGAAGTATTATCTGATTTATTTTAACACATTAAAACCAATTTTAAGGAGGCAGGTTAAGAATTGACATGAGAATAAAAATGAGAAGAAGTTAAAATCATTGGGTGTTGGAAATGCTGTGAATTTGTGTTTTCCTATATGTGTGTGAGAAAAAGCAATCGGGGGTGTCATGGTTGTGAGCCTGACGTGCAGACGCACACTTCGCCACCAGCCGCTGTTTATTTTGGGCATGCGTTGCTGCTCAAAGCGAAGCGCTCACAGATGATGACACTTTCTTCGCTCCCCGTCCTCCCACTGAGTTGGATGAAGCTCAACCAATCGAGCGGCGCCGCCCGGAGCCAGCCAGTCAGGCTTTACGTGGACGGAGCCCACAACACCTGCTCGGAGGACTTCACTCCTCACCAGCGGGCCTGCCACTGATCTCCAGGGGTCAGTGGAGGGCCTCGCCAAGGTTGTCCCCTTATGCCCAAACCTGGGTGTGCACTTCCTGTTAAGGGTGGATCACACCAGGAGACTACAGGGCGGCGTACGGAGTGTTTTTGACATGTTGTTGTGCAACCTGACGTAACTGTTGGTGATGTTATGACTATGCTTAGTTAAATGGAACAGTGCGTAAAGTGGTCGTCACTCGGCAAACTGTTTTGTTGTTTGTTATCTAAAAACAGGGCACGTGTTTCACTGACCGATTGGGTCAGTCTTTAAGCTACGCTTGAAGCTCGTCAGTGGTCCCTCAAAGCGGATCACAGTGCCTCGCTGTTCCCCGACACAGTCGTGAAATGAGTAAAAACATGAATAGCTTTATTGACTTCATCCTGACAGCTCGTAGGTCTCTATATAGAGGCGAGCAGTGTTCCGGCTAGTAAACTGCCGCGATGGGGAACAATAGGACCACAGGAGTGAAACATGGGTGCAAATGCAGCCGGCTGTGTCCAGACTTCAGAGAAGCTCAAAAACAGCCCTCACTTTGTCCAGCGAAGAAACAGAGCGATGATCAATAGCTGCTCTGTTTTCTATGAAGTTGGTCAGTCTCTGGCGCCGCTCTTTTCCCCTCCCTCCTCGTCTTTGCTGTTTCATATTTTTCAGAAGCTCATTATTTCTTTCTGCTGTGGGTGTGAGTGTTAAAGAGACTCACATGCAATGTGCATCTGACAGCGCTAAAATATTAATGGTCCCCAGTGTAGGAGGTTGGTATAGGGCCTACATAGTGGCAGTACAAAGGGTGCCTTCTCGCCACCAGGCTTCATTAACGGAGCTGTTAAAATGAATGGATGTCTATAGCTTTCTTCATGCCGCCTTTTTTTTTTTGTGTGTGCGCTAAACATCATCAGATCACTTTCTCTTTGTGTAACAAATGCATGGCATAGTGTAAGAGCTCAACTACGCTGTTGAGCTTTCTGCAAAGAGGAGGGCTCTGCTATCCGTTCGTTTTGTGTGGTCTCAGCCATAAAAAAAAAAAAACAGTTCTTTGACGGTGAAAAAAAGCCTGTCTTTAATTTCTGGGAAACCCATAAAAGTTTGTCGCTCCTTTCATATTGGCTGCGGAATTGAAAACAAATGCTACATTCTCCCCTCCTCTCCTTTGAACCGGCCAATTATGGAGTTGTGAAAATAAAAATCAGTCTGTAGATCTCTTTACCCCCCCCCCCCCACCCCTTCTCTTTCTCCCTCTCTCTCACACTCTTTCTTCCTCAGTAACTTTCTTTCCCCCCCCCCTTGTTTTTGAAGAAACCAAGGGGGGATCACTGATGTCAAAGTCAAAACCAAGAGCATTAAGAAAACTGGCGAAATGCAATACAGCTGCAATCCGACATGACGCTAGAAAATAGGGCTGAGGAGCAGAAAGCCTCTCTCCCGTATTCCCAGGGCGCGCAACTGCTCCCGGCCTTGGCTTTGATCTCTTCAAAGCCTCCTGCCTCCTACTAGATGGAGAGTCTTGGCTCTGCCGCTCGTGAGCGCTGGAGAGAGGCAGGGAGGGGGGGGGTGTTTTTTCTTTAGGGGGGGGGGCGTCGTCTTTTCCTTTCCAGGGCTAAAATCAATCACGGTGCCGAGGCAATTATGTGTAATTCAACCCCAGCCAGATTAGTGACTCCTGTTACCTGAGCGACCAGGAGCTCTGTAATCTGTGAGACACACCGGCCTCACCGGCCAAAAAAAGGAGTAGCCAGGAACAGGCAGAGGGCACTTGAGGGAGAAGGAGGGGATCGAGGGGGGGGAGCGGGGGGAGCGGCGCTGAAAAGCAGGCTGCCATGCTGCCGTCCAGCAGAGCAGAAAATCTGAGTACAATGGAGTGATTACACTTGCAGATGTAGTCCGCGTTGGTGACGAGGTGCATGTGGAGGACGGAGAAGAACCGATGGCCGTGGAGCTTGATAGTTAGCGTGCTAACTAGCCAGGTCTCTTTTGTGTTGAAACACGTGCGTGATGTCCCCCCCAACTGCTGCGCTTCCAGTCCTTCCCCCACCATCCGCCACCCCCCCCCTCCAGTGCCATATCTCGATCCCTCATGCCCTCCATGAGGGCTCCGAAATGCAAGCTTGGCTAAGGCTCCTGCCCCAGGCGCCCAATTTACTATGGCTGGAGAAAAACTCAGTGGCCCCAAGTCACAGAGGAAAACAGCAGAGCTGAATGTTGCTCTTTCCCTGCTGCTGCAGTTCGTCTGATCTGTGCAACTGTTTCAGTGTCTTAACACACAGCAGTGTAACAATTTACACCCTTCTGTTTTTTTTTAACGTGGCTTACTGAGATTTATCCCAATTATGTTTGCTCCTAGTTTAGGCAAATCTAGAAGGTGGTAGGAGTTTGATGCTCATGACTAATACCGCCTAGCGTACGTTATGAGATTATTTATTTGTACGACTTTTTTTTTTTTAAGCCCGTGATATTTTCATGTGGGGTTAAAAACCATTAATTGGAGGTTGGGTAGAGGGCAGAGGATAAAGTGCAGCTTCGCATTATCGGTATTTGATTGGAAATATGTAATGGCCTCGGCTGTTATTCAGTCTGTAAGCGCTGATGTCACAGGGACGAGAACAAGGCTTTGTTTTTTTCCCCTCAGCAGTCACTTGATGGCGGATGATGAAACCCACAAAGATATCCAGCAAGAATGTGTTTGTTCATCTGATGAGCTCGTCGAGCGCTCCGTGTTTCTTTTGATCATCGGACTACTCGGCTGCTGATTGAAGGCACTTATTTCCCTCACGGGACGTACACATTGAATAAATTAGATATACCGTCCCGTAATAGAACGTAGATGATCAGGACCTTGATGTCTGCCATAGTTTTAACTAGGCAGCCTGACAGGCAAGTGGAGCTGCCTCTAAAAATATAAAGGTCACGCTGAATGGATTATGTGGCATCAATGGGAGCCACCGTCCAGCGCAGCGGGAGCCCCTTAAATCCACTAGCAGCCATAACCCCTCGGCTCAGGGGCCAGGTGACGCTTTTCATGTCCTCCAATGGAGAGACATCACAGAGGCATCCTCCACTTTGAGCTGCCCGTCATCAAACAAGGCATCAAAACATCAAATCAATCCACCCCCACTGTATCTGTCTTTTGAAATGATAGATGAGGGGAAATGGAAGTGCCCACTGCTCCCCCCCCCCCCCCTTTTACCACCACCAACTAAAATCTACATCACTACTGAAGCAGTGATAGAGGGAAAAGGTTGTGCTAGCCATTTATTCGAAAAGTTCAGACCTGGGGTCACACAGGGCCAATTTTACATGGGTTTATTTTATGAAAGGGTGAAAACAGGTTATTACAGTCTCTGGGATTACTACTCTAGGATTACGAGAGCCAACCCTACCATGTATATGTGTTGGTTATTCAAGCTGTACTTAAATCCTGCTGCCTGTGATCGCAAAGATGTGTGTGAACATGATTGAACACAACTTGACTTTATATTCTCATAAGGGGATAAAAGGAACGACTAATTTGATTATTTCACATGTTGACTGTGGATTTGAGCCCTGATTACATAAAACTAAATATCCTACTTTTTACTTGTTACAGGAAAAATACATGAAAGATATACATTTATGGTTGCCAGGTATTGCCGCCTACTTTTTGTATTTTCTAAAAATATACTCTTTAATATATTAGATATTGGGATTTTCGATTAATCCGATTTTCCAATCAGTCAGAAAATATTCATTAATAATCATTTCCCCAGATCCAAAAGTTGTGTGTTATCCTTGTTTGTTTTATCTGACCAATTGTTCAAACCCCAGAGACATTAAGCTCCGGTCCTTCAATCTAACATCGCTGTCTTAATAGTCAAATGAGATTGAATTAAAACCCATGAGCAGTCCTCAATGAATAAGTCGAGCTAAGAGCTGAATTACAACCAGGGTGTGTTCATTGTGTGGCTTCTGTTTTTGTAGCATCAGGTGCACGAGTGTGCCCTGTAATGTTGCCGTAACCATATGCCCTGGGCCTCAGGAGCCCCCTTTGTGCTCCAGAAAATCACTATTACCATTTGTTTAGAGGTATCAAGGGATAAGCAGACGTTGTCCGTTGCCATGTTGTACACGGTGATTGTTTTGTTTGTATTAAAGCCCCCCAAAAAACCTGCTGCAGAGCTAATTGACGGGGCCGAGTTTTCATGTGACCGTTGAGATCCTGGGAGAGGTTCTTGAAGTGCTCGCTGCTTCTCTGGGGATGGAGAAAAGCCATTTGTTCAGTAGGGGGATCAGATCTGAATAGCTTTGTGCTTTTCATTCAGATCTTAACGGGGGCGTGTGCGCCTGGCTAGAAAAGAAACCCTAAAATGTGTGGTTTCATTAATGACTAATTCCAGGCTGAAAGGCAGTTGTTGGTAGTCTTTACCAGTTAATCCCTTAAAACGTGGATTCACACCCAAACAGTGGGCTGCTGGTTTTGTTGTACGGCCGGTAATGTGAATGAGCCGAAAGGCTCGCAAAGTGTTTCACAACCATGAATGTGACTGAGCAGTGTGGCAGGAGCTACCTCCTTATAACCAGGATCCAACTATGGCTGTACTTAACCGAGACGATATTCTACCTACACTTCAATTAATGGAAAATAAAATCTGCACATTATGTCTAGATTAACTGAATCGGCCACAGTGAACTGTGCACTCCGCCTGGGAGCCTAATGGATTATATATTAAACATAAAACGCTTTTTGCAGCATATTCAATTATTTTCAACCTAATCATTTTATACTTCAGTGATAATAACAGACCAGTCGACACACCTGCCCATATTCATATGATGACGAGTGGATGCAGTTATATTATGATCAAAACAATTATTTAGACGATTTATTAGACCAAACTTATTGACACATGACAATTGTGATACGTTCAGACTCAAAGCCTGTTAAGAAGTGTCAGGGTATTTTCTAATATCCGCCGCACCCACCTGACCCATTAAGAGATCGCCCAACCCGCAAAAAATATGCATTGATCAACCGATCCCAAACCGCAACCCCCGCCGACCTTCTGCCTTATAGCAGCACATGTGTCGGGACGGAGACACTGAGGACTGTGGTTCTCTCTGAGGCGCCCCTCGAAGGTCCTCCTGAGGGGAACCACTACAGCTGCCACAGCTGGAGCGATCGAGGGTTCTCTCTCTCTCCCCCCCCGCCCACAGTAGCGGGAAGATCTACCCTGAGTATTTGTTAAAAGTATGTTATTCTTTATTGTTAAATAGCAGCAAAGCAAGTAGCCTAAAACTTGAAGAAAGACATGAACTCTCTCCCTCTCACGCACAAACAAACACGTCGCTCCTGCCCCGAAAATAATGGATTATAAATGAATGAATAGACTTACTTATGAATGTAATACCAGTGATTGTCCAACCAATGAAAATGAAGTCAGACCAGAGCATATCGACCACCTGACCAGAGGGTGTCAGCGCTATTTGTAACATAATGAAAAGCACAGCTTTGCCTGCTGCTTGTCTAATTATGTAAAAAAGGGTGATTTTGGAAGTGAAGGGAGGCAGAACGGGTAGAGCTTTAAGCGCAGTCGTTCGTTCGGGTGAAGAGAGCATCGATCATGTGACTACGGGGTCAAACGTTCAGTCCCAGGCCTGGACACAGGTGTCATGACTCCTGAGGCGACAGGGCTTCAAAGCATTACATCATCTACATGTTTAACCCTGTCACAAGACGTTCGTCTTCTGTTTACAAAATTCTGGCATTTCCTGCGCATTTGACTTTTTGTTCCAGTAAGTCGTCAGTGGCACGGCCTCACTAACTCATCCAACGTCTTCATTCTTCCTATTCTTGCTCGCTGTGTTGGCGGGTGTGCATCTGTCTGAGTGAAATACAGAAGGAAAACTAGGTCAGTCCTCTCCGCAGCTCAGGCAGAGGCAGCTCTCATTCAAAACACCTTCCTATCCACATTTTCCGAGCGCGTGCCCATCGAAAACCTTCCCCACAAAAACATTAGCCTGCTGCCGTCTGCCCTCGTCCAGCTCTCCCTGCCTAGCTTGCAATGCTAATATCTACCCCTTTTCCTTTCCGGAGATGTAATGTGCAATGTTGCATGGGAGCTAGCTGGGGCTTAGAGAGAAGAGTACTGTCTCTAGCTCTCGTCTCCACAGGTAGAGACACACAAAGACCCCCACCAGACTCTATTTTCCCCCCTCAACGCTGAGCTCCCAAATCCAAACTGACAGCCATTCATGCCCAGAATACCTGGGCGAAAGCTGAGGGGGGGAAACACTATCTAGGTGTAGCAGGCAAATCCGCTCTTGTTCGACGGATCTATGAAGCTCCGGCATAAGGCAACTCATCAGCACTTTCCCCCCCCCCCCCATTCTGCACTGCGTTTTCCTCTCCCTCTTTCTCTGCGTCTCTGGTATTGTGCCGAGGCTAAGGTTTTAGCGCGCTCGCCACACAAAGTTAGCTTGTGCTGCGATTTTATTTGTGTACATCTCTCAGGGCCTTTTCGGGTGTTGTTGTTGAATGTGGATGTTGGCACCGCCGCGCTGCCTGGCATGAATGTAGCTACTCAGCAGACCAGAGCTGGCTTCTAATGATAAATCATGCAGTGTGTTAATGCAGCAGCAGGGTTGCTATAAATAGCCGCTGGAGAGGGATGACGATTGATTCGGGAAGAAAAATAAAGCGCCGCTCCAAATATTTTCAGCTTGTGGTCAGCTTTTAACGGCTGAGTTCAAACATAGGGCCCCAAGATTTACATTTTGCCTGGTTTAAAGCACACAGCTGATCAAGTAAGAGGCGCCGTGACGCAACTAAAGGCTTTGACACAGTTAGACACATTGACAGTGTCCAGATATACCAGGTATACCAGGTACAGGTCTTTTTTGTGCCACCGGTGCTGAGCAATGACACAGTTTTGGTGTCATCTAAGGTGCTGTTTGAGGATTTTCAGTCAACCTGTCTCAATAGATCCAAAGCAAGTGATGGAGCTGCAGAAAGCAGCCATGTTCTTTGTGGGGGTATAGACGCCTAGTAGGTGCTCGAGTGTGTGTGTGTGTGTGTGCGGTCTTCCTTTTGTGTATTTGTTTGCGTGTGCACTCGCAGGCCTGCTGACAGTGGCACTTCAGCAGAATGTTTGCCCTTTCCTCAGTCCTTTGATGTGACCAGGTCCCGCTGCGATAATGAGCCCTGTGCCCCGCCGCAAGGTGAACATCCTGCAGTTCGCCCAGGGCTCTGCCAGAGCAGCGGCCCAACCCCCACCACTCCTCCACCATACACACACACACATATGCACATGCACACGCTCTGCAAATACAACAGCGGAGGAGCAGACCATCACTCACATTTCCGAGATGTAGATATATTAAAATATGGAATATGTATGCAAAATTACAAAGAAATAATCTGTAACAATTACAGCAAAAACCTCCATTTCTTTGGTCTTTGTTACAATTCACATAAAAACCTGAGTTATTTTGTAAAGCAGTGGCACTACATTAGACCACATACAAGCTGCAACATGATTTCACCACAGTTCTATATAGAAAATGACTAAACTCTTACCCAACCCTACACTGCAGCTTCCAGCCTTCACCATCTTTTTTTAAAAGCCTGAACTCTTGAAGAACAAACCCGATGTCATAGTGATTTGCTGTTCCTACTTAACTTGCTGTATCTTAACAGCGAAGAAAAATAGCAACTGGATCATTCCTAATGTTCTGTTGCTCTTCTCCTCAGTTTTTTAATAGCTCCGCGACATATAGAAATTAAGAGTTGAACACTTTAAAAAGCGGATAAAGTCTTTTCATCTGGGGCAGGCATATTTCACACAAATTATCTCCTTTGCACATCCAGCGTGAGAGCTATAGGGTGATTGGTTCGCTTGGAGCACACGCTCTTCATGCCAACTGAAGGATGATGGGTAATCCACCTCGTCCTATTCAGTTGTGCATGGCGGTGGGAAAGGAGACAGTCAGCTGTTAATAGCGGCTTTGTGTTCACATGTAACATGTGTGAGTTAAATTCATTAAGCGTGTGGTTGTTGCCATCTCTGATCTCTTCCCCGTGTACCATGACCGTATTTTACAGCATGTCTATGTGCCCTCTTTCAGTCGAGTTCTGTGTGGATTTCACGTTAACACCGTGGCATGTGTCGGTCACGTGCAGTTAATGTGAAGTGTTTGACATGTGGCTTGCGCGGGTGTGTCGGTGGTATTTAGAGGACAGCGTGACAAGTTTCCTCGCATGATAAATTTGCGCCGCAACTTAGCTACTAAAACCATACCGCTGCACATGTGGTACATGCCTATTTTTGTCATCTACCAAACACCATCCTGCTTCTAGTTTGTGATTTATGATGATTTATACCTTTTATTCCCATTTTTACCAACTGGCCTTGCATTTCGGTGTCGCAGCGTCGGTTCAACTTTTGTACTCGGGAGTAGCACGCGAGGTTTGTGGTTGAACTAAAGGAAGAGAAGAGAAGGAGAGATTGGGAGGGTGGTAGTGGGTGGGGGGGTATCACAGATGTAAATGTCTCTCCAGGGTAGGATTTTCCTGTTATTCGTAGCCTCCTCCGCTCCTGTCCCCGTGGTTGGCTTCGCTTGTTTGTCTCATTACCCCGGGCGCGTGGCGCTCCTTCGCTTGCTGGCGGCCCAGCTTTCTTCTCCATTAATTGGGTTTCGTTACATTAAGCCCCCCTGGCCGAGGGGGCCATCCTGCCAATAAAACATTCCATTTTTAGCACTCCACTTGAAGCTGGTGGGGTTCAACCCGCTCTGTGAATGGTAATTGGTCATTTATTTAAGCTTCCTCAGGTTGGTCTCCACTGATTTTGGTAAAAGGGGGGGAGAGGAGGAGGGAGCTACAATGATCACATTGTCAGTGGATACAGTAGCCAAAGACTGTATTTAAACAGCCAGTGGTGGGTGTGCTCTCTCCCAGTGATTCACAGTTATTTTAAACCATTCCCTCAGGTGATAGCAATCATTATTTTATTGGAAATTTTACAGCAAACTCTTGATGAAAACTGGTTGTAATCACAGGACGATTTATTGCTTCGTCTTTTGATTCTTTCCTCTGTTCACTTCCTGTGCGGACAATCCTGTGAGTAGGTGAGGTTGCGTTTTTGGGGTGAGATGGGCGTCTTAGTGGAAAGATTTAGCATCATGGGAATCCACAGCCACCACTTGAGCTGCCATCTCCCCAGCTGTTTGTGAAACAACCTCATATGGTTTCCACACACTTGATTGTAGCTGCAGGCACGAAAAGTCCTCATTGCATATAAATTACAGAAGTGGGAAGTGATTATTATAACATTCCCGCTTTCCCTTTTTTCCACTCTTCTCCGCAGAAGTGGTATAATTGAGTGGAGGACAAAAGCCATGCTGTGCGAGGAGAGGGAGGGAGAGAGATGCTAAAAAGGCAATATACCACATACCACATAGACACAAATGTACAAACACGCGCACGCTCGCACTCCGAAAAACCATGGCAGGATGCTGGTGGAATCTGACGGAATACAAGTTCAGAGAAACAGGCGTGCCGTCAGAAAAATCCTCCCTCTGAAAAAACAATAAAGGAACAAAAAACGAAACGTCCCATATCCCTTACCCCCGCCCCCATTTTCAGACTGCACGCCAAGTCACTGGCTCCCCGTACTGAAGCACACTGGAGTGTCTCCTCCATGGAGGGCTTCCTGCCAGCTCCAGTTCCGCACAATGAATTTCTCTTAAAACCACATCTGAGGGGTTCTTTAGAAGGGCCGGCCAAGCCTGGATATGAAATTCCAAATGGAACGTTTTCTTCTCAATCCTCACCGCCTCTCCTCTTTCACTCTCCCTGAAAAAAATATGAATAGAAAGATCCTAAGCCTATTATTTCTCCTATACAATAAAAAGGGACCTCCAATATGGCCGCCCTCCATCGCAGCATCGCTGCTGCTGCTGCTGCTGCTGCTGCTAAGGGCATTTAGAGTCGGGATGGGGGATGAGAGGGGGTTAAATTGCATCAACGTGCCGTGACACTCACGGTTGGGGTCACTTGAGTGTCTCCAACTGCTTCCTCTAGGAAATTGGTAAAAAGGTGTCCGGCTTTTTCTGGGTAAACTTGCCAAGAGCTGCAAAGTGGGTGCAGCAAGCCAACGAGTCTTCACCTGGAGGAACTGAGATGGTGGCTCCATGACGACTGTTGGCACCGTAACTTAACAGTCAAAACGTGTTTTTCCACCATCATACGAATGTTTAGAGAGAGAGATGTAACGATGTAAGAAGCCTAAATAACAATGCTTTGCTCTTCCTTTCCTCTGAGAGCAAACCATGGTGAGTTGTGGCATGCAGTTTATGTAAATGTGAACCCCAAACAGCCGTAAACTGTGTATTGGTCACAGAGGCCTGCAGGTTTTTCTCTGGCGGATTTTCGCCATTATGGAGGCAGTTTATTAAGCAGTTGAGAAAAATGTGATATGACAGCTATAACTGGGAGAAGCACAAAAGAGGGCTTCTCTTCTGCGGAGGAAGACTATAGCTCTCTTAGATGCTAAGCAGTCTATCACATTTTTTTATTTCTTTCTGCGGTATCGTAGTTTATGTGTGTGTGTGAACAAGTATGAGAGACTAACTTTTGTTTCTGAAATGCTTTTTCTGTCTTTTCCATCCGCTACAAGTTGGAGAAGACTTCCAGCTAAGATGATAATCCCTCAGGTTCTTATCTCATTCCCACAGGATAACAAATGGGAGTGGACAGGCGTAAAATAATATGGGCGAGAATGCTATCACATAGCCCCTGGTGTAGGCCTGTCCCAGCCACCCCCCTTTAGGGTTAGCATCCCTTACTAATAAGCCTCTGTAGGATGAGGTCTGACACTCCCACAGTCGCAGATTATCCCGTCACCTTTGACTCTTGTTGACCTGGGGTCAAAGAACCACACTCACCTGAGCTAATGTGAAAAGCCTCTGCATTATGTCTGAGTTAGCTTTCAGGCAGGCTTGGCCTTATTTGTGGGCAGTGTGTCGCCATCTCAAACGCTACAATGTGGACCGTGCTTAGATGTCGGCACATGAAGGTTCTTATCAAGAGAGCAACTGGGAAAGAAATTGGCCCTGGGAGATGAGATTCCCATCCTGATAACAGAAATCAGATGCGTCATGTGGTTGAGGATACTGAGATATTTCTCGGTACACACACACACACACACACACACACACCCACACACACACACACATACTGCCCTCTGTGTTCCCAGTTAGGACGTTCCCAGAAGGTGGGGAGAGGGAGAGGCGGCTCTTAAGTTGAGGCCGGTGCCAGTCTGCGAGAGGTTCAGAAGAAACGCAGACATTCCAGCCACCCTTGTGTCCAAGGAGTTTTCTGCATGTGTGTGTGTGTGTGTGTGGTGGGAGTGGGCGAGGAGGGGCACCACTCACCACTTAGCACTGCAGGAATGTCACCTTGGCCGACACCCCGCTAGGACAACGACGCAACAGCTTATAAAGAACAGTCCCGTGATCACATCGTCTCTCCAGAAATCTAAGCGCGTGCTAAATTTAGACGAGTATCTCCAACAACATTATTTATCAGGTGACCGTTCCTCCGAGAGCACTCTGATCAAAATCTCACGAAGCGCTTTCGTTCGAAGCTCATGGGATCCCTCTGGTGTGAGACGTGAACTAATGTCTCTCCGATTAGCCACGTAACCTGTGGAGGTGATATTTTGACTGCAGCTCTGCTCTGGGCTCAGAATAGTAGATTTAGCATGGCTAAGCATTGCCATGTGTTCATTGCAGCTGAAGCATGTAAGCACTATTGGCTGAGGGGGGGGGGGGGATTGGGGCCGGGGATTTTTTTGGGGCCGGGCTCTGTCTATTTTAGTTGTCAGGAGGCAGGTCTCCCTGAGTCAGCCGGTGCTCAGGACACTCCTGACGTGATTACCCCTGCATTAAGAACCACTGCAGACATCTGTCTCACTCGCGCTCTCTGTCCACAGCCAACCCCCTCCCCCTCCCCCTCCTCCTCCATCCCTCATCTCTCCTTCCCCCGGCTCTTGCTCTGTAATGAACTCCCCTTATTCACCAGCTAATGACTGCCTTTGATCTCCCGCCTAAGACCACTGCTCTAGCTCTACCCTGCGAATCGTTCTTTTCTCTCCCCTCCCTTTGCTCTACCACTCGCCCGCTCCTATTCGCTGCAGCTCTTGTTTCTCTCTTTGACTTGTTTTTGCCTCCTTCCTTTTTTTTTCGGTCATGCTGACCGAGGCTATGCAATGTTTTGAGGTGCTGCTGCTAAAATCTGAAGAAATAGTTTTTCGTTACCTCTTTGACCATACTATTAAGCTTCACCCACATCTACATGGAGGCAGACCACCCCGCGCACTGTATGTGCCGTACCAGTCACCAGATCATGTGGTAGGGAACAGGGCCAAATAGCGCATGTATAATGTCATCCCTTTTTATATTGTTTTGTATCTTTTTCTTTCTCCGCAGTCCAACAAAGTCCCCGTGGTGCAGCCGTCCCATGCAGTCCACCCACTCACCCCGCTGATCACGTACAGTGACGAGCACTTCGCCCCGGGTCCTCACCCCCAGGACCTCAACAACAAACAAGGTAGAGACCGAGCCAACCGATCCCAACACGACGACACACGCACAGCCTGTACAACACGTGTGAGGCTGCAGGGTTTCACCAATAGAACTTTACAAATGATCCATGTTTCAAAATATTGTGGACCTTCTTTTCATCCTTTTGCTGACAAAAACTTCTCTCTTTCCATTTCTCATTTGAACTACTTCAGCAAGAAAAAGAAGGACTGTTAATTAAAGATGCACGGATCCAACTTTTTTTCCCCCGGAGACTGATTGTGATACCTCAGCCCGTACCAGTCGGTTACCAGCGATGTCTCTTCACTAAATTTAAAATCTGTATACTTAAACGTGTGGAACTCATTTTAATCTATGATAACATGAGGCCAGGGACTGCTGTCCGACCAAAAACTTAATTGATATTCATTCAGTCATACCAGGCTGCCAACTGTTAATTGAAACACTGAAGAAGAATCTGTGTTTTATGTAACGGGTCACATAATGGCCGATACTGTCTGTGCCGGTTCGATCCACATGTTGATTCATATTTAGTGTCTGTGAGAACAACAGTAACAACTTCATTTGATTGGCATTAGTTAAAAAAGAAAGAATTTAGTTTCCGTTTGTTGCTATTAAAAGTGGCAATGTTTTATTGATAGTATAATGGGCTGTATTGCCTATTAATCCCCAGAAGGGCTTTGATGGAGAAGTTTGACGGAACCAAACATTGTCCATATGCATTGTTACATCTGATCAGAAATGGCATTCAGAAGTCTTAAAGTCTTACACGTCACCCTCAGAGAAACAGAGTTACTACAGCCCTCGTTTGATTTACAGATTCAGTAATAAAGTGGGATTTTATTTTAAAAAATTGCAGTCATTTTTTTCCTTTTTTTTTTAAAAATACGCCTTTGTGTCAACCCTGTCAGGAATCAGTAGAGATAAACAAACCAAAAATGTGTCACAGCAAAATCAAAGTCATCCATCAGCTCCTAACATGGACTTATTTGAAGCATCCTGTGGGACGGCCCCGCTGCCCTCTCCCTCTGCTCTCGCCGCCTCTCGGTAACAACATCAAGCTGCAGCTCTGACAGCCGCAGAGGAGCTCCTCGGCAGTTTGGACGAGCTCCTCAGCCCCGCGCAGCTGGAGACGTTGGCAGCTTCTCACGAATGCGAAAAGATGTGTGCCCTGCCACAGTTTTTGTCCCGCACCTTTTTTCTTTCCCCGTGTCTTTCTTCTCCTGCGGCTGCCAGTTGAAAAGGAGGAGAGGGGATCAGACGGGATGTAGGCGACGATGAAGATGATGAGGAGGCTGGGAGGTTCTGAGGGACCGGCTATAAATAACAAAGTAGAACTGAGCACTAGAGTACACAGCGTAGTGAGATGAAGAGACAGACGTATAAAGGAACTGGGCTCCACACATGCCAGAGGAATCATGCGTCAGACACGTTTGTGTTGAATACTTTTCTAAAGGAAGCAGGAAAGAATTGTGTTGACACGGAATAGAGCAATAAATACTCTGAACGCACATGCATGCGTTTGATTTCAGAGATTTGTTGTCATGTAGTACAATTTATGAAGTAATGTAGTCCGTTTTACAGTTTGTTGGTCTTGCCAGTCCATCGAGATCCACTACGATTCTGACAAACGCTGAAGAGCGGAAAAAAGACCCCTGAAGGTCTATATTTGATCTTTACTCCCTCAGACCGACAGAAATCCATGTCCAAGCGATCCAGTTTGCAGCAGAATTTGCTGCAAATGATTTCCCTAGGCATATTCATGTGTGTGTACCAGTCGAGCTAAGCTGAAGATGCTTAAAAGGAAATCTCTCTTATTCTCTTTCTTGCTGTCCCTCTCTCTCTCTCTCTCTCTCTCTCTCTCTCATATCGACCAATTGCTGCTCTGCCTTCCTTAGTGAGCTCAGACTTTGATCTGCTTGTTAATTATGAAAAACAATCATGGATTTTCTCATTATGAGCTCTAATATGCAAAGGGCCGCAATGCAATGGAAGGAAGGTCGAGCGGGGGGGGGGGGGGGGCTTTGAACATTTTACATTTAAACCTTCTATGTGTACTGTTTTGAAAAGAAAAAAATGAAACATAACATGGGAACACTAATTTGAATTTAGATTATTTCCAGGTTTTACAAAGAGAAAGCGTGTTAGTGTTGCTTGTTGTTGGGCGTCAACGGGAACATGTGAATGGGGGAGTGAGTAATTAGCCACCTTAGGGGTGTGAGTGACAAGGTTAACGCGCCGGGGCTCTCTCCGCCTCCCTCGCCGCCTCACCCCTTGCCTCCTTCCCTTCTGCCCTCGGGAGGGCCCTCGGGAGGGCCCTCAGGAGCGTTAGGTGGTGGATTAGTTGGCAGGGGGTAGTGCTATGCGTGCTATGAATCCAGCGTTGCAACATTGGCTTTGGAGATATAAGCCCCCCCCCGTTCACCCTGCCTCTCCGAGGAGGGAGGCCCCTTCAGACCACAGCCTGGAGAGAGAAAGAAGAGAAAAGATAGAGAGGCAGGGAGAAAAGGCTGGCTCCAGCAGGGATTAGAAGACGGTGCTAATCTGGAGGCATTTGGCCTCTTTTCTTTGTGTGTGTGTGTGAGTGTGTGTGTGTGTGTGTGTGTGTGTGTTTGAGCACACATGTAGGCACATTGCACTTGTATGTGTGTGAACAGTGTTTCCCGATATCTACCGACTGTCCATCTTATTATTACTATCTCTGCTCTAAAATAAAAACAAAACAAATAGGTGTCTCACATGAGGACATGAGTTGCTTCAGATTGAGTTAAATATGAATCATTTTACGGCCCCATTCCCAGTTAAGTCTTTCTATAAAAAAAAAAAGACCCCTCAACCTTGAAAGCCAGTCGGAGCAGACGAGCTGGAGATGGAGCAGCTTAGTCCTGAAGATCCACCGGCAGTTAGTCCAAGTCAATCCCGTGTCTACAGGGAGAGCTGCAGCCTCTGCCACAAAGAGGAAGCCTCAATTAACCAGCTTAAAGATGCGGAGACACACTGGAAGGACTCGAGCTAAGCGGGGGAAATATGATCCTTTTCTTACGGGGGTTGATAATGTGAGGTTCAAGCTCCGACATCGTGCACTGTCCTTGACTTGTAGTGGAACAGGACGGGAAGGTGGGAAAGGAGTAATGGCTTTTAAAGGTCAATAATATTACACAAAACAATTGGCAAAGTTGTGACTTAAATCATAATCGGCTCAAAGAATATAAGACCTGACAAAGCATTCACTGCAAACTTTTGGCACTTTGTCCTGTTTGTGTATGATCTTTTATGTCCTTAGAAGTTTTTTCATTCATGCTCATCCTATTTAAACGTTGTTTTTCTTTGCAATGTGTTTTTAATGACCCTTATTAAGGCCACAAACGGAAACACGTTGATCTAACAATGAAGTTGTTCCTTATTCTACCGGAGCTGCTGTAGTTCTGCCGCCTTTTAAGGCACATTTCGATTTGTACTTAGATCCGCAGGATGCCGACGTGTAAGTGAAAAACGTAACCTGAACACCTTCTAACGGTTGTGTACCATTGTTGCGTGTCTAGGAATGCAGAGGCATCACCCCGGACCAGACATGACCAACTTCTACTCCCTGTCTCCCGGAGGAGTCGGGCAGCTCACGCCACCGCTGGGATGGTGAGTCAGACAAGACGAAAGCATGCGCAGTTGATTGGTGTAAACAAGGAGCCATTACGATCCCGTCCCTTCCCATCCGACGCACACCGGCACAGTGCTAGCTTTGATGGAGGAATGCTGGCCTGCAGCAGCAGCAGCAGCAGCAGCCTACACAGGGAGGTCTGCTTCTGGCTGTTCCTGCTGCGGCTTCCAGCCACACCGCTCCTCTGTGTGCCCAGCGCATGTCAAACACATCACCGCATACATGCCCCGGCATAACCATATGGCTGCTTAGCCCCCATCAAAGCTTCCTGGAAGTACTTCTCTCTCTCTCTCTCTCTCTCTGCATCCTTGTCACTGCCATTCCTGTACTTGTTCTCAACATATCTTACCCTCTTCCTCTCTATCTCTCTATCTCTTTCTTTATCTGTCAGCATGATGTTTCAGAAAGACGGGGCTTCAGGCATACACTGAGTGAAGCCAGATGTAAGGTGTAGGATGAGGCTCAACTTCTGCTTTCCTCCTCCTTATGTCTGACTTTGGGGTATATTTTAGTTTGAGGAACTTTATTCCAATTGAGGAACTTTTCCCCCCTACTTTTCCTGCTGAGGATCCTTGGTCATAGTTGTGCCCCACAACAAGTCCATGTACTGAAGAAGCATTGTGTTTGCAGTACTAAACATTGCTGAATCACAAGAATCTTTCTTTCTAAAACGAACATTTTTGAAAAACAGCAACCAGTTGATTGAAACACAACCACAGCAGAAGTGAGTGTTCCCACTGATGGACTGATGACAACCAACAAAATCTACTATTTAGTATTATTTCAGAAGAAGGGTCTCAAAACGTTTGAGCCAGGAAAGAAAAGCATTTATAAAAACATCCCCATTGTTAAGCAGAAATAGATATTCAAAGCCGTTCTAAAAATTGAAACTGATTTTTTTAAACTGAAGACCGCATGACGTTTCTCTTGTCAGGTCCTTTTATTTCACTTGATCTTCATTGTTCTCAAAGGAGAGAAGAAAAAGCATACACAAGCACAACTCATGGAAACTCTCCCAACCACGAGTCTTTGGACACACAATAGCATCGAGTGCAAAACAAACATTTCCAATTATCATAAAAAACATACCCAACCTTTAAACAGTGATCCCTTAATATGAAGCAATACCACCGTGACCCTCTGCTCTAATATTGAAAAAAGAACTAGAGCTAAAATAACTGGACACACAAGCTACTACAGCCAATACCAATATTAAGCATTTATCATCAAGAAAATAAACATGTGTTGATGGATCTCTTTCCTTGTTTGTGTACGCTGTTGCAAGTGTGCACCTACAGTCACTTGACATTTTAGGGGACCCTTTCCATGCTACTGTCCTTCTTGGTCCTCTCTTAATCAACCAAAGCCTGCTGTCTGCTGTTATTGCAGGTTCTCACACCACATGGTGCCCGGCCCCCAAGGTCCCCACGCCACAGGGATCCCCCACCCGGCCATCGTCAACCCACAGGTCAAACACGAGCCTCTGCATGAAACAGACATCATGCACATGTGAGTCCTGCAAACACAAAATACCTTCATCAAACACTCTCATACACCTCCAGGTATCCGTGCCCACCACCGCTACAGTAGGCCATCGCTGTCAGAGCCTTGTTCTCATTCCCTTGATGTGAGCAGATAAGCAGCGAGGGGGGCCCGACGTGCTCTCCTGATAACAGGCCGATGCTTCATTTGTCCCCGGGGATCACAACACACTTAGCACTCAGCAACAGATACAGGTCCTAGATTAGTGCTCGGATGAAATTAATTCACATCCCCAGTGTGTGCAGTGGGAAGTGCTGTGAGTACCCTGAAGTGGTTATCGCTGATATTTCCATTATTCATGGCCATCCCAGCACCAAGACTTTACTAGTACCAAAAAGGTTGTTAGAAAGTAAGTCAGTAGTGGGAGCAGAGTTTTTTTTGGAGTGCGAGCATTTGGCTTTAAGCGATGTGCCAATATGCGGTGGACAAGAAGGTTTGGCTGCCATTACTGGTGAAGTAATCTCTCGGCATTAAGGGCCGCGACTGTGCAACTGCACATGATTAAAGAGGCAGGGGCCCCATTGCGTGCCTCGCCATTGGCTGAGAGCAACCAGACCCTCGCTGCTTGTGTCGCCATAGCGGCACCACAATGTCCCCCTCCTCCGTTGCTCTGCGCTTTCATTCTCTCATGCTCCAGCTCATTTGTTTCCTCCTCTTCTTCACCTCCGTCCGTGTTGTTGTCGTTTGTTTTTACAGGAAGCCCCAGCACGAACAGAGAAAGGAGCAGGAGCCCAAAAGACCGCACATCAAGAAGCCACTAAATGCCTTCATGCTCTACATGAAAGAAATGCGTGCGAACGTGGTCGCCGAGTGCACGCTGAAGGAGAGCGCTGCCATCAACCAGATCCTGGGACGAAGGGTAGGTCACATAGTCTGCGTACACCGAGGGACCCATCCCGGTCTCTTTGTCGCCGTAGTCGATCTTTTTTGATTGAGTTAAATCACCGGGAGATCGCAGTTCAAGCCGAGGTTTCTAACGAGTCCGTGTGGACTGACTTCCCAGGCCCAATTAGTTTAAAAAGTACAAAGCTTCCTCTCTTTTATGAACTAGTTGTGATTATTGTCATAATGATTGCCCGAGCCAATTACTTCCCTCTCAGCAGCACAGATACAGACTGCCTATCTCGCTGACATTTAATCAAATTGGCCTTAATAAAATATGCCTGGATAATGGCACGGTTGGAAATGACCAAATTTGTTCCTTTTGAGGAAGCGGGACCACAGAGCCATGTTAAAAGCCTTAACGAATAGGCCCAGCGGTCGAGGCAGCCAGCCACAGCAAAGCCTAGTTCGTGGCCTGCATCGGGTAATTGCTCGCTGACATAGTTTGAATAAAACGCGCTGCTAAATTGGAACCAGTGTTTTGATATGAAATCAAAGTTTTTTTTCTTTCCTTCTCTGCCTCCCTCTGACTCTGGTGCATGTTAATCTCTTCATCATGTGTCCCCCTTCTTCTTCTTCTTCTTCTTCTTCTTCTTCTCTCTCTCTCTCTTTTATCCCCTTTTTCTTTCTACACCAAACGTTTGGAAGTTGAAAAGAAGAATTTTTTTTTACCAAAACACCAGCACACTTCTCTATGCAGGGAACATGCAATGGCATGCCAGTAATTGACTGTATGCTATTCCCCCCCCCTAATCTCCTTTGTACTGAAACAGTGGCATGCTTTATCTCGGGAAGAGCAAGCTAAGTATTATGAGCTAGCCCGCAAGGAACGGCAGCTCCACATGCAGCTCTACCCAGGCTGGTCCGCTCGAGATAATTATGTAAGTATCAACAGAACAGATTGGCAGAGGTGCGTGTGCGTGCGTGTGAATGTTGATTTATGTTGTTTGTTTATGTCAGCGTTGCACGACACACGGTAGTGACACACACACACACACACTAATTCACACCAGTCGGCTCCATGCTAATGGGGTCCATTTGTGGACCCTTTTGTTTCAGCCTGATGTGTAATTCATAAAACTGTGATTATATTACCATCCGCAGTAAAAGGATCGTAGTACCGGGGACATTATCATTGCCACAAAGAGTGGAAACTGCCTGGTAATGGTTATGCTAGTCTTTGATGTTCCATATCAGCATAGGGCTCTGGATGTAAAAAGCACCTGTTAGACTGAGGCCGGATCGTACATGCAGCATTCAGCAGCAGCAACCTTTGCTCCTCCAGCTGCCCATGTTGTTTGTGAATGTGGGAGGTTCAGCTTGCATTTAAGACGCGGCCTGTTTATTTGGTGTATGTCACGGGTGTGCATGCCTACGTGTTCGTGTGTTTGCGTGGAAGTTGTCAAATCTGTCTCCGTGTGTGTGTGTGTGTGTGTGAGCGTGTATGAATTTGTGAGAGAGAGAGAGCACCAGCCTTTATTAAAAGTGTGGCTCCGGCACTCACGTTCACTCCACCACCAAAGTGCTTTGTGGTGTTTATCTGCCTCCCCTCGGACACCGACAGCATCCCCCCCCTCCTCTTTCTGCCTCCACCGCTCCGCCGCCAAAATGCCTCGCTGAGAGGGGAGACAGCTCTTTACAGCTCTGCTATACCAGCGGAGCACAGCACAGTTACAGATACACAACATCAGCTCGTGACAGTCAGCCCAGTTCCAGCTTTGTTAGTACAAACATATTTGACGGGTAGAAGAAGAAAAAATAAAGAGTCGAGGAATGGCTTTCTACTTGGCATACCAAAGAGATAAAGAGAAGCGATAGGTTTCTTACAAGCACATTTAGTATCCCTGAGAGTGCTATTCTGCGACCCCTCCCACAAAATAACATCTGTACACAGGCAGCACATCATGCCTGGAAACACCCAAAAATAAGTAGCGCACTGGCATGGACGAGAGCGCGTGGCATTCACAGTTTTGCTGTGTATCCCCTCTCTCATCCTTTTCTCTCACCCACTCTCACTTAGTCTGTCTTCGTCCCTGTCTGCCGCAGCAGTAGAAGGCAGATTAGCTCATGAATAAGTGGATTAGCAGACTTTGCAGCAGGAAACCAAAGTGCTGCTCATATTTGACTAGAACGACTCTGCGCTGCTATCTATACCTATAGTCTCCCCCCTGGGGATTTAGCATAAGCTATAAATCCTTACACACTCCCACCACCTCGCTGGAGAAAAAAAAAAGAAGAAGAGTGGCACTCTTAACAGTCATTGAGCTAGACTAGCCTAATTACAGTGAGCATTTTTAATTGCACTTCATGTTAATATTTGTCATTTGAGGGACTTCAAAGGAAGTGGAAATGTGACACGGACGGGTCACGGCAGCAGGACGAGCTGCCTGCGTTCTCACAACTCTCCCCCCCCCCCCCCAAAAAAAAGGGCCTAAAAATGTATGAAATGAAGTCATTTTGGAGCCAGCTGAAAGCAGGCAGAGCACACTTCACATCAGACTGACACTCTTGGTGCGTCCCTCTCAGCGCGGCAGTTTGCGGCGGAGTCCGGAGTCCGGGGGATGCTGGTTGGATGCCCAGCAGGGGATGAGTGAACATGGCAGTCAGCAGCAGGATATCAGAGTGGTCTAGTGAGCGTGAGTGCTGGAGCCACACTTTATGTGTTCCTCTGTATATTTTTTAGGGAAAGAAGAAGAAGCGGAAGAGGGAGAAGATGCAGGAATCCGCCCCAGGTGAGCACTGATCCCTCCGGTTCCTTCTCTTTTCTTTTTTTTTTTTTTTTTTTGGTCTGTTGCATTTTGAAGTTGTGAGTTACACCATCTTTCCATAGACAACACATCATCTTTTACAGTATACTGCTGCATTTGTTGCTGCGTTTGTACAAATGCACACTCTGTAAACTTGTAAAAGAACACCTAATCTCCCAGTAGACAGAGACAAATGCCTATAAAACTGACAAGTAGCAGAACTCTCCTCACTCTGGCTTCAGTAGACTGGCTCGGTTCTGTGAAGGCAGCACAGTCCTTCACTCAGTTTTCCTCTAGATTTTCTCTGTACATCCCACCATCCATTTGTCCACTGCCCCGTCCTCACAAATAACACCTACTTTGGGATTAGTCTGTCCATTCTATACGACAACTTACCAACTCTGGGCTTTGCCTGCTGCACTACAGTGTGTCTTTCTGCTGACCTTGTTTAGCTGCGCTTACGAGCCTCCTCTCAGCACTGCAACTCTAATCCATTGAGAATTACATCTTAAGTAAAATGTCAGTATTTTGGGGTCTGTACACTGTGTAGGCCAAATGGGCGGTAAAGATCTCTGCCGTCCAGATACCTCCAATTTATTTTTTTTTAAAAGATGCAATTTTCTGCAGGTACAGGCCAGAGAATGAAAACGGCGTACATCTGAGAATATGGTAAGACAAACCCTCTATCCCCTCCCTGTCTGATCACTTCAATACATGTCGAGGCTAAACACTGACTTGAGAACAGGTACTCACAGACTAATCCTGAAAAGGTCCACCCTAACCTCGCCATAGTCATTGTGTCAGTGGTGTTAAGGCCTGAGGAGGGATTGTGCTTTTTGCTCAATGGCCTCAGCACAATGCCCATTGGATTCTCTCTCTGTGTTTGTTTGTGTGCATGTGTGTATGTGTGTGTGTGTGTTGAACGGGTCAATCCAATGTTGTTGTGTCGACCACTGGTTGGATTAAAAGGTCAGATGTTGTGTCAGCATTTTGTGGCTTAAAAAACATCCAAATCAAAAAAGGTTTGAAAGCTATCGCTTAATAAATCAGACAGCTCACCCACTCCGTGTTTTCTAAAAATGGACCAAATAATACATCTGAAAACACTTTTACTAGCCCAGAGCAGACGTCAGCGCTCAGTCCCATATGGACTACATGTGTTGTCTCGCTCTGCATCTTTGTGAGGCAGAGCAGGATTCTGGCAGGACCTTAATGAGATGCTATACCTTAATACGATTTCATGGTATCTGGGGTTTCAGGGTGTACATAATGCCTTCATAACAAAGGCACTCCGTAGTCGCTTTTTTTTTTTTTTTCACATGTGAATGATATGCTGGGATATATTGATTCAGATGACATGTCAAACCCGCACTGAACTGTCACCTTTCCTTTTTTTGGGGGGGGTTGAAAGCAGGATTAACGTTCTCAATATGTGGCAAAGGCAACTCTATTTTCAGTCTTCCTTACTCTCTCTGGATCCCCCCCCCCTCGCCCTCGAGCCTGGTAGCATCCTGTTGTTCCGCTCCCTCTCGCTTGCAGAAAAAAAGCCGGGCAGATGTGACAAATCTGGTCTTACGTTGAAATCACCCCGACCAGACAAAGGTTTTCCACTTGATCGATTCCTGACCCGGTGGCTCTCTCTGAATCCAAAATTGGGCCGCTTTTCTTTTCCCTTTTTTTTTTTTTTTTTTTTTTTTTTTTTCTCTCTCGCCACAGTCGTCTCTCAAAGCTCAGAGAGAGTGGGCTCTAAAAAGCACTTTATCTCTGATCCAATAATTAGCAGCGCCTAGCCGCAGCGGGATGGACACCCTTGCTGATTCTCAGTGACAGCCTTAAACTAATATGCATAATACCGAGGATACCGCCACAACTCCCCAAGCCCTCAATTTATGCAGATCCCAAAGAGCTGGATTGAGGTTAGCTCGCTGTAGACGGCAAAAAACATCTTTAAATGAACTCGTTTGTCTATTTCTTTTCATCTGCCCTCGCCTCTACCCCGGCCTGTCTCTCCGCCACATGAAAAATCTGAGCGGAAATTTGTTAATGAGTCAATTTTGGAGACACAACTTCCAACACCTTCTTGCTTGATACACAGTGAACATTTACTGCGTTTTATTTGTATTTATAGTGCTGGTACCGTCACAATGAAGATTATTCAGCACAGTGAAAATGCTCCCGTCCAGGTAGACTTTACGAAGGGAAAAGTCACTTAATACGACTTCATATCAACATATTTGATGGCTTCTGCTTAGTTTTTCTGCCCGTGAGGCAAACCAGGAGCTGAGCAGTCGAGCAGTGTTTCATGGCCTGACGTTGGTTCTCTTTGTTATCGTTAGCATGTCAAACGCTGGACCCGCCACACAGCTGGCTCTCACCACAGTGGAACAAGCACTCCGAGAAGTCATTACTCTGACAATGTGAAATTAGGGTTTCCGTCTCTTCCCATCATCACCCCCCCCCCCCCTCTTTTTCTTCCACTGACTGTTTCACTCCACTCCTCACTGTTTCTGCACACGTCTTTATTTAGTTCCTCTGCCTCTTGCTTCCTCTCACGCTGTTCGCCTTTTGTCTGACTAAGCCCGCTGATTCACCGCCTTTTGAGATAGTTATCTGGCCCGAGACGCGGACATGCCCTCGAGGCTTTCTCCCACTTCAGCCACCGCACATTTCTTTCACAGGGGGGGGGGAGACACTTTTAACAAAGGTGGCCTTTTAATCTCGCAAGTTGAGGGCCGTGGAGTTGCCAACACTTGCGAACTGTCCTAAAACTGCATTTGAGTCATCTTGCTCGGACTCTTATGAAGGTGCTCTTTTGTTGTCAAACAAAATGGATATCTCCACAAGCCGATGTGCCCAAATACTTGTGCAAGAGGCTGCGTTTTAGTCACATGATCCAGGATATCTTTTTAAAAATGATGCTTTACAATTGGTACAGTCTGGTAAGTAAAGCGAGGGTCATTTCTACCCTCATACCTCATGTCCTGGTCCAGAGACATGAAAGCAAATGGGGAGCTTTGGTGGCCTCCCTCTCTCTCTGTCTCTCTCTCTCTCTCTCTCTCTCTCTCTCTCTCTCTCTCTCTCTCTCTCTCTCAGTCGTGCCCTGGCTCTGCTCCCTCTGATGTGTGCAGCCAGAAGTCAGCTGTCAGAAGACTTTGATGAGCGACGAGGGAAGAAGAGGAGAGAGGAGGGTATGAGCATGTTAGGGGAAAAGGGAGCGTAAGAAAAGGGCCAAAAGAAAATCCCTCATTCTCTCGAGTTCTCAGTTTACCCAATCTCTCTCAACTGCCACTCATCCTTCAGTCTCCATCTCCCATTTCTTTCCCCTTTTCTCTCTCTTTATTTGTCGCCTCTCATCTTCTCTCTCTCTCTCTCTCTCTCTCTGAGACCCTTATCACTCGCTGCACATTTATCTCTCTCTCTCTCTCTCTCTCTCGCTCTCTCTCTCTCTCTCTCTGAGACCCTCATCACTCGCTGCACATTTATCTCTCTCTCTCTCTCTCTCTCTCTCGCTCTCTCTCTCTCTCTCTCTCTGAGACCCTCATCACTCGCTGCACATTTATCTCTCTCTCTCTCTCTCTCTCTCTCTCGCGCACATCTGAGCAGCCAGCCACACACTCCGCCTGCAATTAGGCAAGATCCAGCGTCTGCCTCGATTTCCCGAGTCGTTTCAATTTGGCACCGAGCCTGTAGGCCACTGCGGCACAGCCCAGTGCCTCCACACCCCCGCCTTATTAGTGACCTGGGATAATTGGGGAAGGAATCCGGATTGCAAAACAGACTCTGGGTCTCGCTTTGAGCAGGGCACAGGAGATGAGAGGATGTTTTTAAAACTGTACTTTTTCACACACATTAAAAAAAAAAAAATATGAGTGGGAGGTGGAGGAGAGAGAGATTTAGGCTTGAATCAATCAGAGCGACACCCCCCCCCCCCCCCAGCTAATGTTTATGTGGGTAGGAAATAGAATCGGAAATACTCACCCCAACAGTCCTCCCGTTCTCTCACTCCCCCTGACCCCCACAAAGCCTGCTCTGTGAAGAAAAATGACCCTCTCAGCACTTAGTATATGGACTTCCAGAGGGCGGCAGGACGTCAAACTCCATGTAATTCAAGTGTGTGGTTGTAGCTTAGAAGTACAAATCTTTTACACTGACATGGTTGTCCTATCCTGGCCTGGCAACCTGATGCGACACTTCAGGGGGGGGGGGGGGGGGGGTATAGCCCTCTTAAAGGTCTTTGTTTACACGTGAGAAACGCAGCTCCAGTGCTCCCATTGTTTAGACTGGGGCTCCACATTTGTTTTGATTGAGTCACGGGCCTATTGTGTTGTGGTTTGGTCAGCTGCAGTAACAGTATGAGGGTGCAGTCTCTTGGTTTTTTGTGATGTCTTCTCCACTTCCTCTCTCCGTCTGTACCTCTTTAACCCCCCCTCACCCCCGTGGCTCCTAGAGGCACTGCAGCGTTTTTTGAAAGAGGTGGAGATATGTGACCTTATAAGATGCCCCCCTTGTGAAATGCTTATCTCTGAATTAAAGGCCCCCAGGTAACACAGACAGGAAACGGACTGTGGAACTGAAGGAAGCCCTGTTTATTTATTTATTTTTGCTCTACTCATTCTAGCCATTGTTAAAGGAGGCTAAACCTCTTTCTTCTTCTTTTTACTCATTTTCTGCCTCTTCTCTTCCCTCTTTCTTTGCTCCTCCTCTTCCTGCACCTCTCCTCTGTCCTGACGGTGAATATGAGTGGCGGTGGAGGCCTTTGAAGCCAGACCACAGCAGAGGCAGCAGTAATTGTGGCCCCCCCCCCACACACACACACACACACACACATCCCCTTCTCCCGACATCCCCCGGCCTGCAGCGGCTCAGACTGAGCTGTTCAAGGGCACACAGCCAGACTTCAGCTGCCCGGGCCCCCAGCGATGCCGCCTCAGATGTGGGCAACGCCCCCCCCCCCCTCCCTCCTCCTCCTCCCTCCTCCCACACCCTCCTGTACTCCCATAGTCTCACCCACGCATGCCTGAGGTTTGGGGTTTTGGTGACTCCCCCCTCCCCGTTCCCCTTTTGACCACAAGCAGACCCCACCCTTCCCTTCTCTCCAATATTTAACACAGACACCGTCTTTCCTCTTCCTTCTCTTCAGCCTTTTAGTTTCAGGCCCTCCTGACTCCACTTGTTAGTTTCTGATAGCCCCCGTGGAAAAGATGCATCTCCCTGAGCCTGCCTTTTGATTGGAGGTTAAGAATTTCAAAGCCCTTCTTTTTTAAAGAGGCGATTTCTTTTATGTGTTATGTCTCGGAGCTGAAGAACGTGCTGACAGTGCAGAGCGTTTTGTTTCAAACATCGCTTTGTCTTCCAGGTGCTTTTTTTTTTTTTTTTTATTGCCCCGCTCACTTTATTTCCCCCCCTTGTGTCTTTAAGAGCGGTGCTGCTTCAAATGTATTTAGAGGAGGCTCCTTTTGAAAGCCAGCTGTATGTTCCAGGCCACGGTCACTGGCGTGCCAAGACATGCCACCGCACCAGACTTTAATCTAAATGTGTGCACGATTATACTTTCTAGAGCTCGAGAGTCTGTCCGTCCGAGCCAGACTGAGCTGACCTCACTGGATGACGTAACAACGTTATGGCACTTATTGTTTTTCTGGATCTCAGGTTGAAATTATAAAGGGAGGCAGCGGCTTCAGCATTCATATCCTCGCTACTGACAGAAACACGTGACACTCATCAGTGATGGTTGTTTGAATCGTACTTCATCCATCAATTGGTCAATGGTCAGAAAATGAATTGATAGTTGTCGAAGTAAATCCAACATTTTTGTTTTTTACTGTTGTAAACTGTCGTTTACTATCAAAACGAGGCCTTTGTTGCTTTGCGCTTGGTAAATCGTGATTGCATTTTTAATTAATCTATTAATAAATTCGGGGAAAAAATTCATGAATAAAGGTGTCAAAAATGATTTGCAGCACTACCTTCAAAGTTAGTCAGGGCATTTGTGCGCCCTGACTTTGACCTGACAGATAAAGGATGATTGCGGTTTATTACAACTTATTTTCCTACATTTTGGTAAGATTGTAAAAAGATTGTAAAAAGTTTAAAGTGACTTAGAGACTGTTTCTTGCCCTGTCAGACGTCTTTCTAGCGATGTCACCATGTTCCCAGATCTTAACAGTTAACTACGATGTTAAGAAAAGATGGCCAAATCTACAAAAATATGTTATTTTTAACTAACCAGATTCGTCTTTCAAGATGACTATGGCATGTCTTTACTTGCATTGATCTCTATCTTCAGTCTCGTTTGTCCTCCGTATCCCCCCCCCTCTTGTCTCTGCCATGGTAAAGTCTGCGCCTCAGCCTGTGCTGGAGACACCTCTCTCCACTTGGCATATTTTTAGAGTAATTTGTCGGCGGTGTTTTCCTTTTTAATGGCACCAAAAGAAGCCCCAGAGCTGTGTGTAGAGAGAGAGAGAGAGAGAGAGAGAGACGGAGCTGAGGAGGTGGGTGGGTCGGTGGGTTTGGAGGTTAGGGGGCTATAAGGCAGCCGGGCCCCAGCTGCGGCCTCTTTGATTTGGCCTGGGAGGTGAAAGCGGCGATTGAGACGCGAGGTTGTGCCAGTTATCTTAACCTCCCACACTTCAAAAGCTGGGCGAGAGCTTGTCCGACTCCTTCCCTCCCCCCCTTCCTCCCTCCCGCCGTCCCATAGCGGGAAAGGAATTGGTGGGGAGAGAGAGAAGGGGGAGACTAAACCTTCGCTAGCCCTCTGAACAGAGGAGCGTTTCATTTCCTGCAAAAAAAGTCCAGGCAGCATTCCTGAGCGCTAATGTAGAGGGAAGAGGAGGAGGAGGAGGAGAGGTCAAGTTGCTCCTGAATCCCAGTGTTTGTGTCGGCTGGACCTTGTGAAGAGCTGGCCTGGTGCCCTCTACAACCAACCACCACGCAAGTACACATCCCTGCTGTTACCACCAAGCTTCTTTTTTTTTAAACTAGTGCACACACACACAGACGCACACATGCACGCGCTTCTTCGCCCGCAGCCCCTCAGGCCTCTTCCCCAGGCAGGAAGGCCAAAGCTTTTCATGTCTGTGGTGGGGGAAGGAAAAAAAAAATGCTCCCCAGGAAACAGGGTGCAGCGCCGGGCGTGCGGGCCCGCTTTGAGATCCTGGGATGAAAAGGGAGAGGGCGGCGGAGGTAAATAGAAGCGACAGGGGCTCCCTCCTTCTCTCAGAGCGCTGTGCTCCTTTCAGTCTCTACTTTGTGCCGCTCATGGTCAGCGCTCCTCGGGGAAAGGTGGCCTCTGTCCTGTTCCCTTTTATCCACATGTGGTAAAGCAGTGTGTGTGTGTGTGTTAAGACTTTTCAAGTGTTAAGATGCAGCAAGCAGCAGGGATCAGCTGACTTCTCTCCTACAAAAACACACTCTTGGCTTTGCCACAAGAGGAAAGCAAACTAATACCGCTTCTTTTCCCCTTTTTTTCCATCTTCACAAAACATCCATCTTTTTTAGTCGCGGGAGGCATCCGTCCACCTCTGTCTCTGCCTCTCCACTTTGATCACAGATTCTATTTGATGCTGCTCGGGTCTAAAATAACTCTCCTTGGCTTGTCAATAACTGAAGCTAACCCTGTTATGTTAAGCTCGAGCCCAGATCATGACAGGGAAACGAGCACTTGTGCGGCATGACAGACAATTTTCCCATCAGGGAAAAAAGGGGGCCAATTCTGTGAGAGCCCTGCGAAGTGGATTGTGGAGCAGTCAGGTAACATTTTGACACCGCGGCGTCAAACTGCACCTGAACCGCGTTGGTTTCAGATTACCGCCTACCGACACAGTTCCATGAACTCTGCTAGTTTAACCGGGTCAACGCGGGGATCCTCCTGTGTGGAGCGTATTTCCTCGTCTTGATTTCCCATCGCCCACCTGCGGCGGCAGCCTAAAATGTCACCCAGAAGCTACACAATCGGGTGCTCGCCTTGAGAGAGTGAGAGGAGGGATGAGTCAGTCAGGGTTAGGGCAAAGAAGAGCGTAGCACTGCCAGCTGGGTCACGGCAACCCCCGTGTCAGACTAGATCAAAGCTAGACCGGCCCACATCCTGTCACTGACCTATAACCTCCTCTGGAGTTCAGCGCTTTTGGCTCAACACAGCTGCAAAGGCTTTCATTCAATCAGCTATAACACTACGAAGATATGAACAATGATTTGAGGATGTAGATGGTGATGACAGGTAATGTGGAGGTATGCCTGCATGGTGAGACGCTCTCGAGTCATCTTGCTGTGTCTGGTTCGGGTTAATGTGTGAATGTGACCAGTGTTTTGGTGTAAGTTACAGACGCAGTGACTTCATAGTTCGGTTGATTTAAAAGTTTTTTCTTTTGTCTTTGTTTGTTTTTTTTGTTTGTTTTTTTCTCTCTCCAGGAGGAAAACGGAACAATTTCTCCACATGCAAAGCGAAGGCAGCAGCTACGGGCCCTCTGCTAGAGATGGAGGCCTGCTAGATTCCATGAAGACCGTTAAATCTCCAAACTGAAAGCCTCCAGTTCTCAGAGGACCCCACTCCCCCTCCACCCATCTCTCCTCACCCCTACTCCCCTTTCCTTCAACGCAGTCACATGCCCCCCACCCCCACCAAAAACACTTCCCTGTTGGACTCTACTCGCGTCCTCAAGGCGCCTGCTGTAGAGACACTGAACTGAACTGAACAAGACAATCATGATTAGTAGGAGCACCCTCACGCAACCACGTTCTCTCACCGGAAAAAAAACAAAAAACAAAACACACACATCAATTTGACGTCTGTGTTTCGTCAGTTTCCTTTTTACAATCAGCTTTACTGCAATCCCAAGGCACGGCACTGAAAAACATGTGCGCACAAACTTCTCCACTGCACCGCCTAAACACTCCAGACACCTGTCTCTAAGTTACTGTAAGTTATTTGTCACCTCGGTTCCTTTGTATAGTTCATTAGGCCGACAGTCACTCCCTGAGCACCCCCACCCCACCCCCCATTCTCTCTCTCTCTCTCTCTCTCTCCCTGGATTTTTGAGACCATTTGGGGTTTCGCCCGACTGACCAAACACCTCTTTTTAGACTGCACTAAGGAAGCCGGAGGAATCTCATCTCGTCTACGAAACGTCCTCGAGACGCCATTTTTAGTTTGTCGCTGAGCAGTTGGTGCAAAAAAGGAACGTTTTGATTTGCTTTTTTCATTTTAGACTGAATTTGATTTTGAATGCTTTTTTTGTATTTTGAACCCTTGTTTCAATTTCTCAGTGTATATTTTAGTGATTTTTTTTTATTTTTAAATATTGTTTTTTTTTTTATATAGTGGTATATATAAAAATAAGCTTTGGACACAGGAAAGCCATTTTTCTTGTTGAAGCATCTTGCAGAAAATTGAAACTTAAGGCTTCTTTTGATAACTATTTGTAACAAATAGTGACCTCGAGTCTTGCTCAGATGTAAAATAATGCTCAGTATGTGTACTTTTTAAAACTGTCAGGATATGTCAATTTTCTTGGTATTTTTGCAGGCAACATTAGGACAAAGGCGAGAGTGATGGCTCAGAGGCCTATATTTTATTGTTCTAAAACATGACAAATGAAGCAGATATATATATTTACCCCAGCACTTGGCAGTCTTTCTTTTATTGCAATGGACCTTTGTCTTTTCTCTCTGGTAGCTAATAGTGTGGTCTCTAGCCATGTTGTTTATTCCATGCAAGCATCTCTGTAACATTATGATTTTAATGCTCTCTTTTAGTATTACTTGATGAATTCCTTCTTTTTTTTATCATCATATTTCGGGTCACTGTCATCTTGGTATAGCATTTTGCTTCCCAAGTGGTCATATTTGAACTGTTTCAACATGTTTTTGTTTTTTTTGTAAGAAAAATAAAAAAGGCACCATTGGCTCATTTGATCACTTGTGTGGTGGAAAGACCAGAGCTGGAAGTGCCAGATGTAGCAGTCTGTGTGTCATCCTTGGAGATTATAATGTATTTATGCATAATGTGGTAGTGATATGTATGTACTGATGGTGTGAAGCAGGTAAAACACATTGAATATAACATGTTTTAAGTCTTTGTGGAAACTTACCTTCAAAACTCCAAAAGCACACACCGCTTGGGGCTTCATCTACACAGAATTATTGTGATAATGAAAAAAAAGAGATCTAGATCATGCGAGTATATAAATCTTTATCAATTGGATCAATTTAAAGGGTGAGATTTTTTCTCTCCTGTCTCTCAATGTAAAAATTGTCTTTAGACTTTAAATAGTGTAAAAACTCTAAAGGTAATGTTTGATTGTTGAAGTAAAAAACATGTTTTATTAAACTGCCAAGATCAAAGGAACAGTGTATTTATAGGCACAACTGAAGATATCATTTCAAGTAAAACAGCACCACCTTGTGTTCCTGTTGTCTAACAGGAGACTTTAAAGAGGCTAAACGTTCCCAAAAGCATCCGACAAATGACTCATTCTATGCGTTCAAGTCAATTCTATTTATAAATTCCCAAATGCCGTGTTTGTCTCATGCACAATCCGAAAGATAGTCTCCATCTTAAGTCTTGGTTCGGATAATCAAATACACCTTTAACATGTCCAGAAGCAAGTAGAAATAGCATGTGGATTAAATAAAAGGTTAACTTTAATAAAGAGTATGTCGGTTGTTCGTATACAGTAGTGGCCCTCCTCTCAAAGGGCTTTTGCCTTTTACTTCACCTTGATGTTTGAGCTGAACTGTGCACAATGATGTACATGCAGCGTTTGACACAAGGATGTTTTCACATTCACCTGCTGAAGGAGGAAAGATTCTCTAATCACTCGTCCGGACACACAGCGTGCCTGCACATTTATATAAGCATTTTTGAAAAGATATCCACTTGATTTGTCTTAATTTGGAACAGATAAAGCCTTGTTAGCTTCAGGTTAACCAACAGGTGGCGGTAACGCGCCGCGATGAGCAGCAATGTGCCAGCAGAGGCAGGGAAGAAGACGACTAGAGCTCGTGGAGGTAACCATAAGTTTTCAAATGACCACAAAAAAAAAAAAAAGGGCCTTGTAAATGTTTTATGAGTAAGGAAATGTAATGAACACATCTGTTACAGCTCAAGGATGTACACAACATTATATAGTAAGCACAGCTGAATGCCTCAGGTCACAGCAAGTCCAATACATTTTGTTGTGTTATTGTACCACCAATATTAATTTGACTGATGCTAGTAGATATCAGAGGCATTCACATTTTATGTTAAGCATAAATATTACCCAGTTCTGTATGCATCTGCACGGCAGTCAAAACCGCACCTACAATGAGAACAGACACCAAGTATTTGAAAAAACGATTTTAAATCTGATTGAATCTCTTCACACACAAAAAGACGTCATTCAGTGGACGTCCATCAGAAGATGGACTGACAGACAAAAGTCGGCCTTTATTAGAGAAGGCACTTTTTCCTATTTCCGCTTCTAATCAGTTCCTGTTGGATGGCTTACTCTCGGAGGTTCTGACTAGTTTCAGTGGCGTGAGTACATCACTTGTACTTGTAGAATCCTTCTCCTGTCTTTTTGCCGAATTTGCCCTCCGCAACCAACTTGTTCAGCAACTCACTCTGGGCGAAGCAGGGGTTCTCTGGATTCGCTGCAGACCAATCTAAAGATAGGCAGTAGCAAAAACAAGTTAAGCGTTCGACATTTAACACATCAGTTCATTTGAACGAGCTTTGTTTCTCCTTTGCAGCAGTTTTATGTCATCACAGGCCGTCACACTTTTAAATTGAATTCATATCCTGTGGTGGAGGAAGTATCCTTTAATTATGTAAAAGTACTAATACCAAACTGTAAAAATACTCTAAACTCTACCCTGCATACAAATGTTAATTAAGTAAACAGTTGCAAGTATAAATCAGGAAAATGTGTTGAAGGTTATTTTAAGTAAAAGTACTCGATGCGTATAATTGGCCGTGTGACTGTTGTATTGTACAAGTACTGTACTTAAATATATCAGGGTATTTTTACTCCTGGATTAATGGAAAACAGGAGTTGACTGAGGTGGAGCTTATTTTTAAACTACTTTGTATAAGACTGCAACTAATGATTATTTTTATTGTGGATCAATCTGCTGATCATTTCCTCCATTAAGCGATTGGTTTGTAAAAGTTCTGTGTGAAAACAGTGTGAATCATTAAACTAAGCAGCAAATTTGTGAGGCTGGAACTTGAATTAAAACGGTTTTCAAAATAGTTATCAACTAGCTGTACTTGTACATTTTAATGGCAAAAAAAATCTGGAATGGTAAAGTAACTAAAGATGTCGTCCAGTATTTCCTTCTGACATGTTTTGGGGTCGTAGTAGTAAGAGGCGTGAAAAGAAAGGCGTCAAGTAAAGAACAAGTACCTCAAATTTGTACTCAAGTACAGTACCTGAGTAAATGCACTTAGTAACAATCCACCACCACCGGTTATATCATACTTATACTCCCCACATAGTTTTACTCACAATCCATGATGAACTTCATCGTGTCTAGTCCTACATAGTCTGCGAGCTCAAGGGGTCCCATGGGATAACCACAACCAAGTTTCATGGCAATATCAATGTCCTCTTTGGATGCATGACCTGAGGGAGAGAACAGAAAAACAAAACCGTAACCATACAAAGATACGACATCAATCAAAAACTACAAGATTATACTAAAGGATACTGTATTTGAACCTCAATATTTAATGCTGTTTGAAACCCAGCGAAGCTCAGAAAGTGGAGCGAGGATATTTTCACATCCAACTCTGTGATTTGAGGGCTTATTGTGATCAAACCGGAGCAGATTGTTGAAACAGTGGAAAGACTAACCAAGACAGTTTGAGGTTTTTACTTTGTGTTTGTTCATTTTGAATGAAGTGTGTTAAAGTGTGGTAAAAGGAGAGAAACTTGTATTTAAAAGATGTATGGTCGTATTTAAAAGGAGAATGAGTTGACCCTTCTTCTTATTTTCTTCATTGTATCATGGGTAACAATACACAAGCTTTACTATTTCATTATTGACATAACACACAGGTGCACATGCAGGTATACATACCTCTCTCATACATTCGGACGGCCTCTATGATGTAGGGAAGAAGTAGGCGGTTTACAATGAATCCTGGCGTGTCCTGAACAAAGAGACGTCGGAGGCTGCTGAGTGGGCCGTTAAGAGACGACAGCTACGATGACGTCAGACAGAAAATCTTACCTTGCAGGACACGGGAGTTTTTCCCAGTATTTTGCTGAAGTTCAGGAGACAATCCAGAGTCTCTTGGCTTGTTGCTGAGATTCCAATGACCTGTGAAAGATTAACACTTAAGCAAATTTGATTCTAATTAAGTGTTACCAGCAATATACAAGTGTCTCTGACCTGGGATTTGAACAGGCCAACATCCGGTTCCCAAGCTAGATCCCACGGACTGAGCTACTGGCACCCCAGCTGATTGTGGTAGCTTTACATTTACCACACAGACATCAGCGTGAAATAAAAGTAATTTCCTCTAGTTAAGTGTCGGTAAGAAAGTGAATAAGCACATTTTTCAAAATGCAGAGGCGGATGGCCAATAGAGGGAGGTGGTGTTGCGCCTCCATCAGCTGACTAGTAGTTTAAAGTCACCTAAATAAATTAGTTTTAAATATTTGAAACACAAATATTTTTATTTTTAAATTACGTCAAAAGGAGCTATTGAATATGTTAACTGTAAAAAAAAAAAAATGTGTATTCTGATTCCTAACAGGTGCCCTCACAGCCATGTAACGCAAACTAATTCAACAATAGCTTCCTCTTGATCCCGCCTACATCCAAGTTAAAAAGTATTTATGAGTTGCCAATCAAATCCCTCTCCCCGTTTGTATTTCTCACACAATCAATAACTGTAGTTTATCATTAGAGGTTTTAAATAAGGTCTAATATTTTTGATCAATATGAGGGGGACACATTGCAGCAGTTTGAACTCAGACTTAATTCGACTTCTTTTAAGCCCCGTAAGACACAACTACATGTAGCAATTAGCATAATATTAGCCGTTACCAGCCCCGTCTACGACGTGGTGACCGGAGCGGCCAATAGCAAGATGACTTGAAGGCTAAACTGTTGGCTGTTGCTACTTTCTTTTATGGACTATTGTATTGCTGCAACTACGACAAAATCGGTAGGCCTTTAAGCATTAAGCAGAAAAGAAGAATACAACAACCAAATCAAGACTATATTTATATTACTGTATCTTAATGAAAAATGGGACTTAATGTTTAACAACAAACTTAATTCAAGATCTGTTTTGTTCTCTAGCGGATCCTTCTGCTTGTTGAGAAAAGTGAGAAAGATTAAGCGTAACTGAGCTGCTGGATGGATGGCGTTTACTTTTCTGATTGAGTTGTCTCCGAGTAAATTTGAATTAAAATAAAACTCCTCTACAGTGAAAGTCAAAGCTTACTGCAAAAAGGAAGATGACAATATTCTGTGTGAGCAGGAGCCCTCAAGGCCTGCAGCCTCATCCAGGTAAAACATCTTTAACAGCCACTCACTTTCTGCATTTGTGTTTTCAGAGTACACTTTACTGTGCCGGTGTACTCTTAAGAAAATTACTTGTTTGGACATACTGTGTTCATTTCCTTTTAATAACTAATAAAAGGATGCATATCTATGTGTAAATGATCTTCTCTTTCATCCCTCTGAACCCTTTTTAGAAACCCCGTTCTGTAGGAAGATAACTGCGGGGTCATACCTCGACCAGCTTCATCACAGGGACTGGGTTGAAGAAGTGAAGGCCGGCGAATCTATCCAGCCGGTTGGTGGAGCTGGCGATGTCCGTGATCGACAGGGAGGATGTGTTGCTGGCAAAGATGGTGTGTCTAAAAAAAAAAGCGTGCAGAAAAACAGATGCATACATAAAACATAATATAGACAGCAGTTAATAATAAAAAAGTTCAGAACTTTCCATTTCATTCTCCTTCACAAAAGCCACCAAATGTACCGTGCCAACTTCCGTCTCCGATCAAAACTTGGTCTTAGATTTAGAAATGAACATTAACAGTATTGAGCTTCTAATTTAACCGATACAGCTAAAAAAAAAGTGTCACAGAAACAGAACGACGCTCACGCTGGTGCCAGCTTGTCAAGCCCACCGAAGAGATCCTGCTTGATTTTTAGATTTTCCACGATGGCCTCCACCACGAGATCCGAGGCCTGAACTACAGATGCAGCATCTGTCGAGGTTGACACGTTCTGCAGGGCTTTCTGGATGAACTCTTGACCCGCCTGAAACAACATCAATTCATCACATTGCACTCTTACTTTGGTGTTTATTTGTCGGTGTTGGTCTGGGGATCTACCGTCTCACCTCTGGCTTGTCAGCAAACTTCTTCTTGACCACTCTTTTGAGGTTCCCTTCAATTCCTTTGACGGCCTTTTTGAGGACTTCGTCATTTGTGTCCACGAGCGTCACCGAGTGACCAGTTGATGCAGCAATCTTTCAGAAAGAAATTAGGTCAAAATAACTAGAAACCCGGCCTCATTGTCAGTGATGATGTGCGGGCAAAATGAAGATACTGTGTATATTGTGTAGTATACAATATTATGTACTTGAGACACAGCTCAAATTCTCCAGCTTCTATGCTGAGCGACACCATGTGGCCAAATGTGCATCCTGCAGTTCATCGGAGTTGAGTCTGTGTCATTGTGTCACTCCACAAGGTGACAACTGTGTTTTAATGGATGACAACCAAGCTATTTCACAACACAACTTCCTCAAGGGATCAATGTGTGGTTGTACTGTGGAGACAAGACACTCCATTCACTCTCAACGAAATATAATCCAACGACAGGCTTTTATTTTGAAAGAACGATACGATATGTCGCATTTTGCAGGTTGGACAACTTGCACGCGACACAAAGGTGCTTTGTTGAAATAAACTGGTTTGGTTTGGCAAATGTGCGTCTGCGCAACCGCCCCCACCTCCGCTAAAGAGCAGCTGCTCCACTAACTGTAATGAAGCTACTTTGCTAGCTACATGGCTAAACGTTCGGTCGCTTACCTGTGCAATTCCCGCACCCATCTGCCCACTTCCGATGACCGTCACATGTTTAATGACGACATTCCTCACAGCCGAGGACGACAAACCTCTGCAGATCTGGTGAGTGAAGAACGCCATGATGTGTGTGAACGGTGTCAGCCTGCTGCGGGACGATCAGATCAGACCGGGCACGCTGAAGAAGAAGTAGGAGGAAGGTCGGGCGGTCACGTGATCACGTCGCACAACGACCTTTCACACAGATACAGTATAAACACTCCAAAATTAAACATGTACACAAATAGTTACTTAAAAGTGTTGCATGTCAAAAACCCCTGGACGGGAATTCTACACGAATATTCAGAATCTGCAATACACAATGTAAAAATACTTGTAATCTTGTCTGTTAACTTAAAATGTGCCGACTGTCTGTTCAAGGTGAAGCATTCTAATGTAACGCATGAACAGTAATGCATCATATTTTAATTGTTGTATTTTGTCAGCTGGTCTAGACTGTCTCATCTTGCAGTCTCTTCTCCAGCTTTGAGACATATGGATGTTTTTGTTACAATCATAATTCACTTCCCTCCACCTGATTGTAACTCTTCACTAAACACCTCATAAAAAGTGCCAAAAACAACACTAAGCCCTGGGCTGTGCATTTCTTATCAACTCTTTTCTTATTTTTCAAAATGACAATGACAAAATGATCATAATTTGAGATCAGTTTGTTCTTTCAGATTGAAATTATAATATTTAAATTCTATGTTTGTTTCTATAACAAAGTTTCTAGCATTGAGACAACTTTTCCTTTGGATAAAAAGATGCTCTTATGTTTTTCACAGGGCTACAACACATAATCATTATAAAATGTCAACAATTGTACACAAAAACGTTATTGAACACAATATATATTCATGATACTTGGGGTAAGCATTATTAAGATAAACTCTTTATTGACACATTGCCAATAATTCATCACGTCCGTAAGGAAAATATATTTTTAAAGTCTTTCTTATCCTAATGCCCTAATAACACGTGTGCTAATTTCTCAGTGGCATGAATCATAAAACTGATTGTAGACCTTAATTATAACTTGATTATCAAGTATATATATATATATTTATATTTATATATTAAACATTCACTGGTTCTCACTTCCTAAATGAGAGGATTAAAAGCTGCTTTGGATCATAGCATTGTAGAGATGAACAGATGATATGCAGCCATAAAGAAGCTACATTCCAATCAGAACACACTTTTTTTCTCTCCATTATGCACAGATTATATCGTCTCTCTACGAGACCTTTACCCACATTGCGGTTGGTAAAGGTTTTTGATTTGGAGAAAATCTGCTGGAACAGAACATTCCAGCGTTTCATCTCCGAGGGCTCACACACACGGCGTACGGGCAGGGAGCCAGCGTCAGGCCGAATCGTCCGGTCAGCGCAGGAGGAGGCGCTCCCTCTGGCAGTCGGAATTTAAAGGCCTGCAGTAAGCTGGTAACCGTCAGGAACAGCTCCATCTTCGCCAGCTGTTCACCCATGCACACCCTGCGACCTGGAAGATACATTATTAGCGCATTGGGGCACGGACAATTAAGACGCATTGATAGATCGGCGATACGGCCGATACGAGTAAGGAACGGCATACCGATCCCGAATGGGATGAAGCACTCCTTCCTGAGCAACTTTCCGTCCTCGTCTAAGAAGCGTGCTGGGTTGAAAGTGTCTGGCTCGTCCCATACTGTGGGATCTCTATGGACAGACCACAGGTTGGGCACAATAACCGTTCCTTTCGGAATAGTGTAGCCTCTGAACTCTGGACGGGAAAAAATTACGACAAATCAACAAAATTCAGCTCAGTAGATCTTTATCATCCCTGAGATACAATCATTATCTGAGACTCTGAAACCTGAAAAGTTGATCATTGACATAAATACTTCACCTGTTGTCTCGGAGGCCATGTGAGGAATAGCCAGAGGAACCGCAACAGTCAGTCTCTGCACCTCCATGATGGTGGCTTCAGTAAAAGGCAAACTTCCCTTGTCAGTCAAAGACAGGGTGCGCCGTGTGCCCACCACTCCATCGATCTCTGCCTGGACCTTGTCTGAAATCAAATATGAGGGAAAAACATTACGCACGTCATTGTTGGATGATTAATGAAGTCCTCATCTCGGCAAACGAGTAAGAAATAAGTGTGGCTTTGGGCCAGTTCAAATCATTTCAAAGTGCTAGAAAGCGGTCGTCAGACGGACGCTTTGATGCGCTGATGGATGTCGTTGTGCAAGAGTTGGAGAAGTGGTTAAATGCATAATCAACATTCTGTTGTCCTTAAACCAGGAAGTGTTCCGAGCCGTGGGTTTCCCCAGCAGATGTCCAAATCTGTGATTTGTATCCTCCTAAAAACACTTCACATTCAGTTCTGCAACATAAAACATTTGTCTGAAAAGGACTGTTGCTACTTGTACCTTGGATATCAGGGTGTAGCACCATGTAGAGCATGATCCACAACACTGAATTCGCGGTGGTGTCGGTGCCAGCGATGAAGAGATCTCCTATTATATAAAAGAGATAATCTTCTGTGAAGCTGCTGTTCTCCTCTCCAGCAGCTCGCTGGGCCAACATCTCCATCAAGTACATGTCTACGAGATCCCTCGGGTGGGCAGGATCTAATGTTTCCCGATGCTTTGCGATGATCCCCTTCAGGAACGCCGTGATGTCTCCCTCCACCTGACGCAGCTCCTTGAACACCCCAAAGGGCAAGTAGTACAGCAGTGGGACGACGTTGATGAGGACCGCGGGGCTGCTCACGCAGATCTCCAGCCCACGATCCATCAGGTCCAGCAGCTTGCGGAACTCGCGGTCCTCGTGGTGGAAACGCTGTCCCAGGATCAGCGAGCAGATGACGTTTGACACGGCGTTGCTGACCAGCGGGGCCAGGTCCACGCCGCTGGAGCCCGACCTCTCACTCAGCTGCAGCAGCTCCGATTTGACGGTCGCCAGGCCTTGCTGGATGCAAGGCTCCAAGCTCAATTTCCCCAGGCCAAAGTTTCGGAGTGTGCTGTGGCAAAACCTGCGCTGCTTTCTCCACACTGGCCCGTAAGGTGCAAAGACTATCCCTGAAGTTCAGAAAAGGGGGGGGATGATACATTTTGTCAGTTTCATTAAACTGTAACATACCCATAAATACCCAGTTACAATTGTCAGCAGGCTACTTCTACTACCACTAATAAACTAGTATCACTACTGTCAATACAACTATTATTCTCATTACACTCCCATTACTCCAGCTAGGTGTATCTCATACATTAGAAACTGAGTTGTTGATGTTTACTTAACATGGAGATAAGGCTGAGGATCAGTTGCTTACCTTTGCGTTTGGTCATGATGGTGACAGAAGGGATATCCGGTCTGTCGGAGAACACCTCGGGATGGTTTGAAAGTGCATCCTTGACCACCTCGTAGCCATTCAGCACCACCATCAGCTGACTCCCTACAAAGATGCTGTAGATGTTACCATACACCTGAGCTTGTTCCGTTAAAACAATCATGGCGCTCTTGTCGGCGCTGTCTGATTTATGCCCAAACCTCCTCCGGATGAAAGAGGGGACGAGGAAGAAGCCGAAGTTGCCGACTACCGGCCACGGCTTCGGACCTGGTGGGATATTTGCGAGGTCCCGTCCTTTGTGATGTGCATAAACCAAACACAACACGAGCAGGAACACTAGCCAAGCTGCCATGTCGACTTGTGACAGCGCAGCGCCGCTCAGACGCTCCAGCCATGACAGAGAAGCCATGGCGTCAAAGTGAAATGCAGCGGACTGACAACACTATCCCATCTTTAGGAGTATCCTCAAAGTCCGCGTTAAAACAACAACATGCCAACTAGGTTAGGTGAAAGTAGTATTTAAAAGCGTCGCTCGTGCGCTTCCTGTGATGTTGTGAAACAGCGAGAAATGTCGGACCGTTATTGGCTTCTTATTGGCTGACAGCGCTGTGACCTGTTGTGATTGGTGCACTTCCACAGTGACGACAACAGATGTATCAGCCAATGATAGGCAACGCAGGTTTATTTACACAGACACAGGTTAGATAAATAAAAGTGAATGCAATTTATTTATATTAAAGAAGATCAAAAAGATTCCGGTAGGAAAAATATAAATAAAATGGTTAAATATCAAAATATAAGTGCAAATCAAACTTTAGAGTGCAGTTTCAGTTGCAATGCAAAACATTCTATTTAGACAATTATAATGAAAGGATTAACTAACTATATATATAAATATATAATATCTTTGTTTCATGTGTTGACAGTTTTGGACATGATTCATTTCTATCTCTGCCTATGAAAATAGAAAAATAGATCAAATTAAATCAGTCATGCCTGTTTCTCTTGGCTTTCAATCACCACCAGATCTGCCTTCATTTGTTTGCAGTGATCGCGGCTTACCTCCCAATTCCTCCATTGGGAGTAATATTCAGATGTTGAAAACATGTAACAGTTTGACTGGAACAGCACCCAGCCATCCAGGCAAGCTTTACACACTGTTCAACAAGAACGAGACAACTAAATCATAATCGTTTTCTATTACAGATAACATTTTTATATATATTGTATATATATATATATATACATTCTGCAGGTGGCCTCGGTAACATAAACTTATTTTCAGTTGATAATAAAAACATATGAATGGCCACACACTGACCCTATAATGTGTATGTTGCATTTTACTGCTGTAGATGTTTGAATGTGTGCTAATAACTCCTATACTGTTGGGCAGTTTAATCTACAGCAATGCATCATATTCCATCAAAATCATCATATGTTTGTAGCGGCGCTGTCCTGTGAGAAGCATGTATCTCTAAAAAGTCAACTTTTCATGAACTCATAAAAACAGCCCTGTTTTCAGCTTTGTGATGATCATTTTTCCAGTTGATCCAAGAGGCTTTTTGGATAGTTTATTTAGTTTAAGAAGTGGTAGAATTTCCTCTATTCATAAAAGAGGATGCTTCAATTAATCACAAACATTTTAATTCAAAACCACCAAATTTGGAGATAATTGGTTTTCACTAGACAGGAAGCGTATGTAAAATTGTAATCTGAAATGTAACTAAAGCTGTCGGACAAATGTAGAGTGAGTGATATTGTAAAGTTACAATATTTGCCTCGTAAAGGCTCAAGTCAAGTATAAATACTTTGACTTTGTATAAAGTACAGTACTTGAGTAAATGTACTTCCATTGCTGACAAAAAGTACACCATGTTTTCACCTTTCTGTGGGCAGTGTGTATTCACTGGGAAGTTGTCATATTCCAGGATGACTCCGACGGTCCAGTTGAGCCCGTCTCTCTCTCTGGTCAGCTCTTCTGTCTGTCTCTCTAAGTTGGTCTTTTCTGTCCACAGCTGCAGATTCTGTGCTGTTAAGTTGATGTTTTCTCTGTGCTGCTCTGACATGACTGTGCTGACTGCAGTTGGGGGAAGAAACCGTTACTGTTGCACTTACTTTTAATATCAAACTGCCTTGAAAGTCCTGGACAACAGGTAGACGGACAAGAGTCAATTCTATAACTGACTGGTAGCCATGTGCAGAGACCTGAGAATCTGTGTAATGTGTTCAGCTTTCTTAATCTTTGTGAGAACTGCTAAAGCTGCTTTAATGCTTTCTCGGACAGACCTGAGAAAAGACCATTACAGTCTCACCTATTTGACACAAAAGCATGAATTAGTTTTTCTAAATCTGGTTTACACATGTATCCTCACAGTCCTGCTGTATTTTAAATCTGATAATAGACAGACTTTGTTATTGACTTGATATATGTTTAAAATGAGATATGAATCAATAACACCGAGATTACTGACTTGGTTTTTTGACAAAAGAAAGGGAGTCAAGATAAGCCTCCACTTTAATCCGTTCTTCTTTATAGCACCAAAGACAGTGATCCTAGTTTGGTCTTTATTTGATACAAGATGATTCTGGTTAATCCAGCCATTTATTTGTCTATTGGAGTATAGTCAGTCGGTGAAAGCTGAGTATCATCTGCAATGTATGATTTGTATGATTCTGCCGATAGCTTTAAAAAGCAGAGGTCCAAGGAAGGAGCCATTAGTAATTCCACATGTCATCCTAGTTAGCAGAGTCTGTGTTTAAATCAAAATAATTCATAACTTTACCAGTTTGTTGATGTTGTCTGAGAAAAATGATTGTTTAGCACATGGATGAAACTCTTTGGTAGATGTCATGATGAATCTAGAGTTAGTTTTTCAGCTTTTCGGCACTCTCTTTTCTGGATTTAGACAGCTGCAGCATTTCTCCGTGGCGCTTTTTGTGTGCCAGGAATATTTGAACCCTGTATGGTGCAACAACATACATGGCATTCAGGATCCATGAGTTTGAGGACTGAGCTGGGAACAAATAGATGGTTTCCACAAACATTGCATTCGAATTCTCAGGGATATATTGTTTTCTGAAAGTTTCTGATCTAACGTGGATGTCAGGGATAATGTACATGGAAGAGGAGATGATCAAGCCATGCGACATGTAAAGCCATGATAAACGACATGACATAAAGCCTACAAAATAAGTGACATGGTATGAAAGGAGTTATTTAACAAAATTATCTCTTGTGACTTGATGAATCTTCCAAGGTTGAAGAGATCCATTAAATATATATTGAAGTTGTCTAAAACATGCAGTTGCAGTATACAGCATAATGATGACTTCATTCATAAAATCAAAAAACACACTGAAGCCTTAGTATAGTTCAACTTTAACACATTACAATGTTTAGACTACAGCTGTGGATATACACACTTAAGGCTACTAAAATGAATAATAATAATAATAATAATAATAAAATGAAAAAACTAAAATATATCAAGACTCGTGGCAGTTGTGGTACACCTACTGACCTTTAACACACTAAGGCACCTTGTGACTTGAGGACATTGTTATCATATTGAGGTAAACCCCGTCAACACACGCAGTATGAAAGAGTTACAGTAGCATATCCAAAATCAAGTCTTGCAAACCTGTAACAAACCTGCGAGTCTGTTGCAACAAATTGTTCGTAGAAGCTGAGTGACAAAAACAATGAGGACTTTGCAGGAGTTTATCTCATAAATAAATTACATCTACAAAGAACACACATAGACGAGATGATTATCCTTCATTTTTGCAGAGATATTTCTGTCATAGCTATGCATTTGGTATCACTATGTGGCGGTCCATGGACAGGGGGGCATCGGGGTCATATCACTCCTCCCGTGTGCTCTGTACTATGGAGTACTTCTTGCAGGGGTTCTTAAGGCAGGCTGGAGGCCAGGTGATGGGCCAACTGTAAGAGCACGGCACCGAGGTTTGGACGTTCCTCTCCATCAAGTTGAACAGTGGGTTCCACCAGGTGTTAGTGAGGTAGTTGTTCGGCGAGCATTTCAGAGTCTGTCAAGAAAAAAAAAAGTTATCCTTTAGAACAGGCATGTCCAAAGTCCGGCCCGCGGGCCAATCACGGCCCGAGGTCAGATTTTATATGGCCCGCACCTTCTGTCTTAAAATGCATTATTTATGGCCCGCCAGCACAGTCAAAACGGAATGAATAAATCATACAAATTCAACATGCAATTCCTCTTTTCACCTCATGGTGGCAGCACCACTCTGTAACTGTCTGGCTGTTTGAAATTGGCTCTGACCCTTGAACTGTCATGTTACGGCAAGTGAAAAAAGGAAAATCGATAATGAGGGCCGCCGCTTCCAGGAGAGGTGGAGATCGCAATATTTTTTTTCACCGAAAACCGAAACAACTGTGTCTGCTAATTAGTCATGAGACTGTTGCCTTGTTTAAGGAATATAATGTAAAGAGACACTACGAGACCAAACATGCTAATGCTACAACAAGCTATCAGAGAGCGACCGAGCTAGAAAAGTGAAGCAACTCCAAGATAACTTGGCCTCACAGCAGCGGTCCTTTTCACATGAAAACATCATCAAAGTAAGCTACCAAGTGGCCATGGTAGTTGCTAAACATGACAAACATGACAAAGTTTATCAAAGAAAATAGCAGAAAACATTTGCCCCGAGAAGAAGACAGTTTGCTAATGTTTGCCTGGCTCGTAACACTGAAGAGCCATCATCAGATACTAAGAGACAACTTGATTTGTTTCGTTAGCCTGTTTCATGTGTGTTGAACTTAAATGTGAGACAACTTTTCATTACCCTCACTAAGTCATATTTAAGATTGTCTTGAGGTGAGAATATTGATCGGTTTCTATGTAATTAGCTTTTAGATGGCTTGTTCTTTGTGTTATCTGACTTTCAAGATGTGAAAGAAAGGCAGAATAGTTGTTGAGATGTGTTCACACATGAATGCTTACATTTGGTTACATTGCTATTTGCTGTCATTGAAAATAAAATGATTAAATAACAATGTATGTATAGGCTACTTGTATTGTTTAAAATAATGTCAGCAGGGACTGTTGACCCTTGGGCATTTTCACATTATCAAATCTGGCCCTCTTTGAAAGAAGTTTGGACACCCCTGTGGTAAAATAACAATGTCGGGAAGTAAAGTGACATTTTTTTATCAACCTGACAAAATTACGTTCTTGTGGGAAGAAAAGAAAAGAAAAGGCAACAATGTAGCTTCTTTACATTCTAATAGAATGTAAAGAAGCTACAGTGTATAGAATGATTCTATTGAAGTTATTCCTTTTTTAAATGTTTTAGACGAGTCACTAATCACTTTAAAAGAGTGATTATAGCTGATTTAACTTACAGACATGAGATTGATCTTCTCATGTCACTCTCTTTATACAATGATATAAATTCATCCCCGTTTTATCTACAAGGCTACTTGTATTGTTTAAAATAATGTCAGCAGGGACTGTTGGCCCTTGGGCATGTTCACATTATCAAATCTGGCCCTCTTTGAAAAAAGTTTGGACACCCCTGCTTTAGAATAACGTCAGTAATAACAGGAAAACATTTTGTTTACATAACCTCCATACAAGAGATGTAGCTTAAAGTGCTGCTGATGAACAGACCAAACACTTTTTTTTGGTCCTAATGTGACTTGTTTAAATTATTTAAAAGTTGCTTTTGGTGCGATTGCATGTCTCATGGCCATGTTGCAAGAATGAAGCATTTGGACCTTTTATTTTTATGGTTGTCTAAGTGGCCTAGGAGAGTAAAAGTTACACCAAGAACATCTCATCTTTTTTTACCAATATCAAAGAATAGGTTCACATATTCTTTTAGTATGTCTTAAAACAATACTATACCTGTGTGTGTATGTCATTTGTATGTAATTGTCTATCTGGACCCTGAGTCTGAAATAAAGTTTATCGATCTATCAATCTGATACTCGCATGCCAATGTACAATAGAGACGGGTGACAAAATTAGTCTAAAGTTTATCCAAAATGAATATGAAGCTTCAGTGCTTAAGTGCCTCTTGCCATTTGTTCATTACTTTATCCATCAGTTACGTGATTAGGATTTTCATTACAATGCTGCTCTCTCTGCCTATTTCTGTCTTTTTCTTTGTATTCTTTTGTTTTTTCTAATGCTAACCTACTACTGTAGAAACCAGTTCATCTATATGTTGCAACTGCAAATTACGTTAAATCCATATTCATTTACACCATACATAGATGCATGAAAACTAAAATAATCTGAATAGAGAAACTGAAAAACGAAATAATATTTTCAATGAGGTCAGCAGCCACTTTGTGATTTATGTGTGTTAACCATATGATTTAAATATCCCTTGAAAAAAGGATTTTGCTTGGTACCACCCCATCAACTGTCTATTCTTTGGCCAGTAGAGGGGGTAAGTCACCGTGTTCAGAATACTGACTGACTGAAATGATATCCAGTTCTGACACACGGGTTAAAAATATACTTGTACTTACTCTAAATATATAATTACATGTAATAGATAGACCATTTCATCAAAACAAAAACTGTAATACTTTACTGTGCTGACATGGAACTCTTAGCTGGTACACTTGAGGTAAACTCTGTGAACCAGATACAGCCATTTGTCACCAGACTGACAGTAAAGTCCTCCATTCATAATGATTCATGTGTAACAAGGTTCAATGAGAGGAGAACCATCAGCTCTGAAAGCTCTCTTTTTTCCCCTCTCTTACACTCCCAACACACGCACACAAGCAGCCACCCAGTGTAAAGCTCTGTGTTCAGACCTGTAAGTTGGCCATGGTGTGGTACCACCAGAACAGGCGGGAGGTGATGAAATAGGCCACGACCACATCCACACTGTAGTGCTCATGTGCCACCAAGATGCACACCACACCCACGGCGCTCAGCAGCCAGCATATCAGATGGTACCACCAAAACGACCGTGGCGAGTCTTTAGAGAGAGGGAAGGAAAGACAAGAGTGTTGGGACATATTTATGACAACATGGATTTGTGGTCTGATCTTCCATATTTGAACTGTTTAAAGGCAGTCAAGCATTTCAGTGCAATGTGGCAACACACAGACAAGCAGCGCTACAGCAAGGAACATGGTTATAAGGAGAATTTAGAACAACCTCTGCTTGTAATATCTCATCCTCACAGCACATTTGTGCATTTGTGCACATTATCCACATAACATATCTTGAGATATCTGTTGTCAAACTTTGAATATTTGAGTGTTTAAAGTGGACATATGAACATTTACAGGTTCATACTAAAAAACGTTTACATGCTTTAATCTTTTTAAAAAACTCATTATTTTTCTCATACTGTCTGTCTGAATATACCTCTACCACCCTCTGTCTGAAACTCTTCGTTTCAGCGCATTTCAACGACTTCCGATCTAAATGCGTCCCAGTGCATCTGCAGTATAAAGTAACCAACTGTTAATTAACAATTAGAGAATCCTCCTGAAAAACGAATTTAAGACATTTCAAGGATCTGTGGGAACCCTGTTAAAAGAGACAGAAGGAGTAGTTGAGTAGTACCGCATGCTCGCAGAGCACAAATCAACTGAATGGAAATGGCTGCTAGTTGCAGTAAGTTTCAGAACACAAACACTGCATTATACACTACATGGAGTTAAAAATTAGGTAATTCACGTCACGTCATGGCTGCTGTGGACGTCAGGCGTGTTTATGTTGGCAAACTCGGTTTCCAACTTGGAACTCTGACTTGAATGGCCGTTCCTTTGCCGTGTCACGTTTCGCAGGACCTTTTTTTTTGAGTACGATGGATTGCAGCATAAACTGGGAACACAGCTGGAATGTTTAAGTTTAAAACTGAGAAATGGTTTATATATTTCTAAACTTATGATAACCCAATCGTATACAAATCCGGATGGCTCGATTAAAGGCACAGTTTCTGAATACTGTGTGTATAACTCCATGGATTAAGCATTTTGATACTTTTACAGTAATTATATAGCCCTTAGACCTGCTTTATAATAAAAAGACATGGAAATCTCACGTTCTACAACATAGACAGAGAAGCAATAACAGTGGCAACACATGCAGCTATTTCATCCTAATTGTTCATAGATAGTCAACGTGTGGCTGTATGATGAAATACTGTGGGCTACATGGGATGAGAATGGAAACAGACAATGTAATTTATATATTATTCATGGGAAATTCTCATAAATTATTTAAAACAAAGCAAACAAATAAGTGATGCTTTGAGTACTCACATTCCTTGATGAATAGGTAGGTGAGGGTGAGCATCACAGTGTGTCCACTGTAGAGGAAGTCTCCACACAAGAGGTGGGAGTTTGTAATGGACAGACCTCCACCGGAAATCAGCCGCAGAATTCGCTGGATTTTTGCCTGTGAGTCTCCGTGAAGCTGATCGAGAACAGGAAGTAAACAAAGAGAAGCAGAAAAACACTGGATCAGCAGAAACATTGCAAGATTGCAACTAATAATTATTTTCATTATCGATTAATCAGCCACGAAACTTTTTTTTAGAGTTAATAATAATAAACTAATACAAAATTTCAGAAAAAAAGAGAAAAATATCCATCACAACTTTCCAGAGCACAACACATTATAATTGCTTGTCTTTTCTGATCCAACACTTCAAAAGTATAAAAAAAAAAAAAAAAAAAAGATTGCATTTTTGCTTGATAAAATACATCATGGCAATTACAGCACCTTAACAAGAAATAGTCTGACGGAAAACCACCTGTCAAACCGCACCGGGACGCGCTGTTTCCAAACTGTACGCTCTGCTAAGCTATCCAGCTGCTGGCTGTAGCTCTATATTAACCGTATAGACATGACAGTGCTATCAATCTTCCCATCTAACTCTTAGCAAGAAAGCGAATACGTGTATTTCCCAAATTGAAATTTGTTTCAACTCTAATCAACATAATTGGAATTGACAGGGATGAGAAACATGGAGTCGGCATGAAGAGTAATTAAAGAAAGTAAAACAAAGTATAGTATTGTAACAGTATCACCAACTACACATGATCGAATCTTGTGCTTCTGCTGCTGGAATTACTGTGGATAACTGTGGATAACTCACTTCTCACAAGTAGCTGAAGGCTTTCCTACGCTGTCCAAAACATTTCAAATTCTCGAGAACAAAACAACTCCTGAACCGTCGAACCTCTGATCCTTTTGTACAACACAAACCATCAAACAACAGCTCGGAGCAGATGTTTTTGATGAAACACTGATGCACCTCCAGTATTGTTGATGACCTGAGGCGGTAAAAAGTCAAAATGGCTTTTTTATAGCTGCCTCTCTTGTGTTGCTGTGCAAAATGAGTCCCAGAGGGTGCACGAGAGTAGCACGGTTGAGCAACGACAGCTGATGCCCGCTCTGATGTTTACATGCTTCTCACCTTGGGAGCACAAGTCATATGCATGCCAGGCACAGGCAGGGTGGTGATGTACATGGTGACACAGCGGTACAAGTACAGGGTGCCAATGAGGAAGAAGAACCGCCTGCTTGCTATTGATCTGCAAATAGAGATTATAAGAGCCACAACGGAGTGAGTGCAGATATATTGCGTATTTTTATGTCAAACATCTACTTAAATCTACTAAATTCTGGAGACTATCTTGTGCAGTGTGATGATGACTCCGAGGGCTCCTGCTCAGCAAGTCAAATTGATTGTTATTAACCAGACCACATATTGACAATGGAAATCCTCCAGCTGTTACAGTGTTAAATATGTCATTGGTCATTTTGCTGGCATTGCTCTATGCCCACTTACTTACTGACTTACTGTCAGATTTTTGTTTCTATATCTTTACAGCCAAATGGACTAAATGTGGAAGACATTGATGTCAAATTAAACATTTTCAGCAACAGCTAAACTTCAGTGGTCTGGTTATGGTGCCGGCTAAAGAGCAAAGACTACTTTCTAAACTATTCATGTTGAACATACAGGGAAACCCCCAATGCAGAAAAGACAAATGCATTTCCTGAGTAACGGGAAGAGACGTAAAGAGCACTGATACGTTACAACACCTAACCACAAAACAGTTAACTATTTCTTTGGGCAAATAATCACTGTAGTCTACTGTGTATAACCTTTCCTGCAGCCATACATTAAAAGACAAACCTGGTGTTATTCTGTATTTTATTATATTTTTTAAACAATCATGAGTTTTTAATAGTTTTTGGACAACAATGAAGGACTATGGCACGTAGAACAATAAGCTATAAGACTGTTGCTGACCAGACAATACTTATTATTAGGATCAGTTCATTGTTTGTTTTGGTCTTTGGTCCCCAGACCTACACCTTGTACAATACATAGCACCAAAGGTTCCTACCTGTATCTGAAGAAGAACAACTGGATCATCCAAATGACCAGCAGCACCATGCCGTTGACCTCTGTCACCGTAAATGCCCATTTGACCCTGTCAATATAGTCAAAAAACTTATCAGGAAGAGGCGGGCTGCTTTCTTTCGGCGGCACCCTCTCGTGGACAATGGTGATGACGACTGTCGTCAGGACCAAGTTAAAGCCAGCATAAAAGAAGGCCAGCGCTGTCTTCCACCACTCCATGGGCAGACGATTGACCTTGGACTCTGGCACGGAAATCTTGACATAGTCATTATGCCTCCCTATGCCTTTCCGAAAGCCCCTCTTTGTATCCTCTCCACCAGGCGTGTGGACAGGACAGTTTTTACCATTGCTGGGCGCGGCACCATCCTCCATTCCTGGGTTCAGATTATCAGCGGCTCTCGCATCCACAAGCTCCTGTGACGCCATGGGTGCCTGCACTGTCCATCCACAGGCACCGCTCCACTGGGTTGAGGCTTATTAGCTGCAATGAGAGAAAACGAACGGTTTAAAAACTGACAAACTCTTAGGTTTGGAAAGCACAAGCACGCTCTTGTCATTTGAACAAGATAGAAGGTAAGCAGGTACTCCTTGTTGCAATGATGTCAAATCAAACTGATGAGAAACAGGGAGGAGATGAACTCTGGTTTACTTTTGTTTCCCTCTTCCTTATCCTAGGGATTAGCAAAGCTTTTATTGATGCACAGTTCTTGATTCCACGGGCTGAAATGTCCATTTTAGACTGGAAAAATATTTTGGAGTTTATAGCAGCCAACTATACCAATGTGGTTGTATGAGTTAACATTGTGTGTTACATTTTCCTTCCCCTGGACATTCACCAGAACCACTGTGACAGTTTTCTGTTAGGAGGTTCAGTCAGACTTTTATTTTGGGCCTTTCCAAGTCTTTCCGCCACACTGCTTTCATTTTCAGACTTTATCCTCAACAAGCAGCTGCCATCGTCACTTCAGCAGTTTTCATGGTCAACCATCGTCAGTTGCATGCTCATTATAAATGTGTTAAGCTATATGAATGCTAAACTAACTAAAACTGAATTAAACTAAACTTGTTGACATTAAAAGTGTATTATTGACCTTAGAAACAGTAGTTTACAAAACAATCTCACCATCACCATGTTCAATTTGGCTGTTCTGGAGCTTTTGATCGTATTGCGCCATGTGTCTATTTTTTTATGCACATCTCAAGGACTACTTGCCCAGGGTGGCTTAAAAGTCCATGACAACAAGGCAAACTCCATCTGCTGAGGAAGCCCGTGTGATTCGATTCAAAGCTCCAGCTACTGAATGGACCTAGTGGTGAGGCTGTTGTGTCCACAATAATAATGGTGGATTGTTGGGAGCCAGAGTTAAATGTATTTTAATGACACTCAGAAGACAAAGTTGGAGACGTGCTACTGCAATGTTTGTTGTTGAGCTCTTCTCAGTTAATGACCTGAGAGAGCACTACAGCAATGACCATTTTCCTTCTTTCGTGTCTAAAAGCCTTCTAGTCCCTTTAACAGCTCCGTTAATGGATTTGAGGATTATGCTATCAGCCCTGAAATGCCTCACAATAAATGTCATCTGGGATACATACAGAATGGTATGTTTACCTGGAGGCAAACCTGGCACTGGGAAAAAAGAGGGGATAAATACAGTGAGAGAGCTGCTGAAAGTATCAGTTTCCTAAGAATCAATTTTTGGGAAAATATTATTACAGCGGAGAAAGGATTATTGTAGGATGCCCTCTGACTAACCCACCGCAGATTCAACCTCTGTTGTGCAACTGATGGCTGGCTACAGAACATGAAGTCTGACAGACTTTGAGGGAATTAAAGGGGTCATAAAGTATATAAATGAGACTAAGACGGCAAATAAGATCAACAAGAGCAGACAAACAATATGAGCCAATTACAAAGACATGTCCCTTCTGTTATTAGTGAGATTATGTTGCTCTGTGGTTGATTATACTGTAAGTTGTGAACCTATACGTCAAGAACATTTATGTTTTCATGTAGTCACTTTGTTTCTGATGTACCAAAGTGTGTCCAATTGTTTTTTGGAATATACCTTTTTTTTTTTTTTACTTCTCTAAATAACCAGCTCAGTTAAAAAATAATTTCAAGATGTCTGTTCTCAAGATAAACATCAGAGAGACCGACTGTGGTGACAGTGTCATCTAGAAACAAATCCTGCTGCGGCTCCATAGACTGTGATTAATGAGACACTGTGACAGCGCATGACATCAGCGACTCACAGTGGTGTTGATGCTGGGTGTAGTGAGGGGTGCAACACGCGGCAGTAGTGAGGGTGGCAGTAGCTCAGTCTGTGGGGGGCTTGGCTTGGAAACCGGATGGTTGACCAAGTCCCTGCAACAGACCAGTTCGCCTCCTCACAGGTAGGGTACCCTTGAACAAGGCACAAAACCCGCAAACTGCTTCCTGGGCATTGTACAGTGTTAAGAAAGCGTTAAGAAAAGAAAACGACGTGATTAAATATGAACAGTCCCAACTCAAGATTGCATTATGTTGAAAGCTCCAGAAAAAGCTAGTAAGCAGACTTTTGAGTTGGGATGCTTTTGTCGAAATACTCTTTTCAAAGTCTTTCAAAGGTTAAGGTTACAAAAATATTGTGGTCATAGTTAACAATAGAAGTGGAGATATAAAGCAGTTATTATTCACACAGCTACATGAGGTCACTTGTAAGGAAAACAAAAGGATATTTTAAGTTGTTTTGAGTATTTCATTCATTTCAAAATGTCATATTTTGACTGGAGAGGGTAGTTTCTCACAGTCTGTATGTTCTGATTTTTATCTTATAGGGCATAGTTGTTGTAATTATTGACTTTACTGTCTAAAATTGTTGGAGAGGCACAATACTTTGTGTGTTTTTCTTTTGAACAACCTGCAATAGTTTATGTTGTCATGTATTGTCATACTCTGTGACAGATCAGTGTGGTAGTCAATATTTGTATTTTCCAGTGTTCACTGTGAGACTGCACTACTGTACATGGGAGATCAGTGTCTCTATTAGACCAGTTTTCCACCAGTCCTCTCCTCCCCAGTGTACAGTACACTGTGTTTTCCCACCAGCCGGAGCACCCAGCACTCTAAAGGGATGGGTGGTGATGGAAAACTGGCAGAAAAACCTATTCCACGTGGTCACAGGCCGTAATGGATAACTTGGCTGCTTCCACTCGCACAAGCTATTTCAAGAAAAGCCACCCAGTTGCCTTGAAGACTGTATTTTACTCCAGGGGAAGCAAGGCTTTGACTCCATTTCGGGACCTTCATAATAACATGCTACTATTGCTGTCCACTCATTTTCTTCTTTACATCATGTGGATTGTCTTCATCAAAGGGAGGGTTAAAACACACCAGAGGTGGCCCAGCCCCTTTAGGCACCACAGAGAGGAGTGGACTCCATATGTTATAAAATGCAATGGCTGTAAATCAAGCATGGAAATGGCATGTTCAGCAGAACATCATGTTTGTGTTTTAGTTTTCTTTTACCACATTTTGTTTCAGTTCAGAAACAGATTGTCAGAATGTTTGTGAATGGCTTTGTGATAAAAATAAATGTCTTTGTGCTTTGTGGGACATGCTTTTTAAAAATAGCTCTCAGTCATATCATTGGTGGAGGAAGTTCAGATTCTTTACTTCAGTGATAGTCTACTTATAAAAGGTACAGTTAAACAGAAGTCAAAAAGGTGAAAAAACTATTTATGCATAAAAATCATAGTGTTATATTATTATGTATTATATAATTAGATTGTTGATACTGATGCACTAATGTCTCTGTTGTAGCTGGTTCAGGTGGAGTAAATTCTAACAGTAAATTCGTTATATTCGTATATTATATATACTCATCATATGTTTTTACCTAAACTCTTAACCTCCACAATATGTATAGCTGTCAACTAAATGTACTGCAGTAAGTAGTACAATGTTTCCCTCCGAAATGTAGCGTAACAGTAGTATAAAGTAGCATGGAATGAAAATAAGTAAAGTACAAGTATGCCAAAGTTGAGTAAATGTCCTTAGTTTCTACCACTGATTAGTAGTAGTAGTAGATGGTTACAGTAGTAGAAAGTATGCTTAGTTGACATCATAGTAGCAGTAACTAACAATACTGCATATTCATTCACCAGGAAACAAATAAAGTGAACTACAGAGAGCAGATGTTTGAAACCTTTCGTAATACCTGAATGATATTCACTTGCTGTACTGGATACCATGACTATAACACTAGTTGACTGTGTTGCGTAAATCAAAACACACAAATGCACATTCTGTGCTGACAGAAATAACAAAATGTTGTTTAGTTTCTAAAAAGATATCCACTTTTATAGCATACAAGCCAATATGGTCACACTGAGCATAGAGCCACCCTTATGTCTCTGGTTGCCTTAACTACATGCAGGGTAGATTCTGGCAGTAATGCCAGGGTCAGGACTGGGTGTCTCCCATGCATCCCAGTTATTACAGGACAGCAGTCTCTCACATGTGGTGTGTGCAGCACAGCTGGTTTTGAAGTTTACTTTTGGGGTGTAGCACAGTGGCCCCACAGACAGTGTTAAACACCATGTTCCATATGAGGCTACTGGGTGGGGCAACAAGTCAGTGCAAATCCTGTAATTAAGCACTCTCATTTTCAGTCAAAGCTCTTGCTGTTAGAAACTGACAACTGGATTATTAAATTGGAGTTAAAGCAGAGAAAGCAAGCATACACAGTCTGTGTGCTGGGTATATATTGTACAATTCAGAAATAATGTTAGGCTTATCTGACAACTTGTCTGTTAGTCTCTGTATGTCACGTGATGCTACTGATTAATACCCTGATAAATGCTGTGTATAACTGACATCAGCATACCATAAACACGTAGTCTCCCAGCTCATGTCTATTGATCCACCAAATAAAACTTTTTGTGTGAATTTATGCCTCGAGTCTTACACTGCAAAGGAGAATTCAGAGATTTATGTCTCCTATAATTCATATCCACAGTGTATTTCTCTACCTCTAAGCAAGACTGATAAAAAAAGTTGAATGTCAGGAGCATTAAAACCAATCCGGCTGTAGGCTACCATCCTGTTAAAGATCCACACATCAATGCCGGAATTAAAGACATGAAACCCAACACATACCGACGAGAAGATAAAGATCTGTGTTTCGATACACATGTTGCACAGTGTATAGCATCCTACCTGCTTTGCTCGGGCCTCCTAGCGCCTCTTCCTGTAGTTGCAGTTCCTTGAATCTCTAATGCTGCTTGGTTGCCGCTCAGGCTGGACTGCTACATTGCACGACGGTGCTGCTCGCTTTTGAGGGAGTGCTCCTCCCCGAAGCCCCACATATGATCAGATCCATCCAGCCTCTGTGCACCCAGCTTCCAGCCTCGCATCCCCTTTAATTCAGAGTAACTGTCCTGTAATCAGCGCAGGCATCGCCCTGTAACTGCACGTAGAACAGGTCTGCGAAACTAGCATCTTAAAGCAGTTAGGAGTAGCAGCACGATGTTTTAATAATAGATTACAATTCTATTTTTACTATTTAATAATGTAAGCGTAAGATAAAATGCAATTAAAAATCCATTACAATGTATTCCTTGCTTATTTGGTTATGAGTCATTCAAATTTTTAAAGTAATTTCACATCACGTTATTTCAAGCAATATCAGTAATTCTACAGTTCTTACTTTCAAAACCTGAATATTCATATTAATTAGTTAAATCTCATTATATCCACACGAGAACTGATCATGTTGTAACGACAAAACCCCTTTGCTTTGTAAGAACTGGTTGCAGATCAGTCAGTTGCTGTGGGGCTTACCGAAGACCGCAAAACAAAACTGACATTAGATCAGTTTGTCCCTCTGACCCGCCCACTGAGGAAATGCGTCATTCCGTCGCCGGTGGACGTGGCTGCTGGGAAGCGCTTCCCGGTTGTTATCCTTGGTTGTCGCGCCAAGCACCTCCGGGTTCCTCCATTCATTGGCGATAAGTTACATGTGCCAAAACAAATATAATTAAATCTGGTCTAGCAAATAAAGAGACACGTAGTTGTATCGTTGTATTTTTTAAAGAGACAGCCGGTTGAATCAGCGGCTGACTGCTACAAACATGGACACGTACGGCAACTCGCACAAGAAACCGAAGCTGGGCAACGCTGGCCTAAACTGGGTGAGTTATTAAGTTGTGTTGATTCAACATGTATCACACCCGTCCACCTCCACTAACCAGCTACTAATGAGCTAACTGTTCGGCTAATTAGCTTCCTTCACGTTACACCGCTATAATGCTAGCTCTCCGTTTAAAGCCTTGGTTGCTAGCAGCGCGAGACTGAGAAGTTGCTAATCAATTAATAGTTAACTGCCGAATACAGTTAAGTGAAGGGCTTCAACTATTTGTTTAATTGAATCTAAAGCTGTGATAACACTAACCTTGGTGGTTGCTGCCACCAAAACGATCAACAAAACACTGTTTGCATCTGTTAGCTTTTTCCAGCTAACCCTCTGCTGCACGTATTCCTCTCTGATGATTAAGTACACCGCTAACTCTGAACTGCGGTATTTACAGACGTCAAGGATAACATATGTAACATGCATACACTGTGGTCCTCCAACATGCATCTAAAAAACACAAAACAACACCAGCAGACACTCACAAAAGTACAGAATCAAACAATTAGTTAACCTAGAAAGCCTTATTATGACAGTCGTGACTGTGACTGTGGGTTTGGACTGATGGTCGGATAAATAGTTTGAACACATCAGCTTTGTTCATAATGTTTAATGCTCTACATGCATGTTCTGAGCAAACAGTTTATATCTGAGAAGCCATATTTTTAAACTTTGAAGATCTAATGTGATCTGTTCATATAAACTGCCTATCTTTTTTTTTTTTTTTTATATACTTGTATAATTGGGCCGCAAGTGGTTTACATTGACAGTAAATCTGTATAATTACAGGGAATGCAACGTGCAACTAATGTCACCTATCAAGCTCATCATGTCAGCCGGAACAAGCGCGGGCAGGTTGTGGGCACACGAGGAGGGTTCAGAGGATGCACCGTTTGGCTGAGTGGTAGGTTATTTTTATTACCAGGGTGTGTTTTTTCGACACGTGTATATCATGTCGTAGCTGTTTCATAATTCTGTTGTTTTGTCTTCTTTGCCCAGGTTTGTCTGGCGCAGGAAAGACCACAGTGAGCATGGCTCTGGAGGAGTACCTGGTGTGTCACGGTATCCCCTGCTACACACTGGACGGGGACAACATCCGCCAGGGGCTGAACAAAAACCTCGGCTTCAGCCCAGAGGACCGTGAAGAGAACATTAGGCGCATTGCTGAGGTGGCTCGGCTTTTTGCTGATGCTGGGCTGGTCTGCATCGCCAGCTTCATCTCCCCCTACAGCAGGGTGAGTGACTCTCAAAAGACAGCATCAGCTTCTGAATGTTTAATGAGAGAAACAGAGGACTCCTATTCTGTTATACAATCTTTATTGAGCCACGTTTGAATGAACTACGACCCTTTTGTGAACCGCTTTCTGCTATTGTTGGGATTACTTATAGAGCTTGGGTTGATTATGATGATGTCACTGATCATGTCACTGTCTTATCATCATTATCCTGCTGAAATTGATGATGCCAGTGCCAACAATAGATTTGAAATGATAAAGTAGAGATTTTGAAGGCAAGCTTTTTTTTGTTCCTGCCCTGATTGTTAAACAAACAAGGTTCACTTTTTTGAGTTATTCTTTAAAAAAGTGAATTTAAATATTTCCTACTACATCTGCAGCGCAACAGCTGTTTATATTGTTGTACTTACAGTACTATGAAGGATCGTGGTGCACGATTAGCATCATATTTGTTTCCCCTTTACTGTCTGTCATTGATGATTCTGAGCTGTGCTTGCTGCAGAAAACATTGTTGTTTGATGAAAAACCAAACACAATGAGCCTTAATAGTAACATGCCATCTTCTACTAACTCTTTGACTAAATCATGTGTGTACCTCGCTGTGTATTTGGTTATTGTCTGTCAGGATCGCCTTAATGCGAGGAAGATCCACGAGGCGGCAGGGCTGCCTTTCTTTGAGGTGTTTGTGGACGCTCCACTGGATGTCTGTGAGCAGAGGGACGTGAAGGGGCTGTACAAGAGAGCCAGAGCGGGAGAGATACAAGGTGGAGTATCCTTTAGTGCTGTCAGTAGATCCAAGGCCTGGATTATTGTTTCTGTCATGTGATCCATTCTGGGTTCATACTGTGACGTCTGTTACATAGCTACACATGGAAAATACCATCATTTCCCAGACTTTGCTTCCTGTTTCAATTTATCCTTATCTTGTCAAATTACACAGAAATGACATGACAGTGAGAATAAAAGTGATGCATCACTGTTAGAGGAAGTGCTTCTTATCATATTGTGGTGCAGCAAGTTGGGTTTATCTTTAGCAGCGGAGAGATCTTTACCCAATTTCCAGAGTTTTGTAGCTAAGATTGACCTTCTTTAGTCTCCCTTCTGTCTTTGGTATAGTTGAAACATTGTTTGTTGAGAGTCAAAATGTATCGTAATTTCTATTACCGAACAAAATATTCTGCCGCGATCAAAGCGGTTAAAAAACAGTTTGTTCTCCTTCTTGCGGTGCACAAAGCACTGACTCTTATATTGATCAAAGAAAGTTTATTTAAAAAAAAAACGAACTGATTTAATTTGATGATGCCTTTTATCTAAAATTAGGATTTTGTTAAAGGATTTGAAATGTATTCTCTTGTTTCATCAGGTTTCACTGGGATTGACTCTGAGTACGAGAAGCCAGAGGCCCCGGATCTGGTGCTGAAGACCGACTCCTGCAGCGTGAATGAGTCCATACAACAGCTTGTTGACCTGCTTCAAGAGAGGGTGAGGGGGAGAAATAATCCTGCTTTGACATGTTTCAAATACATGGATCATGTTAAGTGTCAGCCGCTGTTGGTTGTTATTGGCGATGGCACATTTAAAGAATATTTGCGTAAACCGTCATAGACACAGTTCAGACTACACATAGGACTGTACTAGCGCTCCTGTTGGCCACCAGGGGCAGTAAAGCCTCATATTTGAAAACCTCTAACTGTTACAACATCTACGCTGTGTCATGCAAATCAATATTTCTTTTGTTAATAGTAAGCCTTTACTAAATATTTGCTTCTGCAGGATGTTTGGTAATGATTGACTTGTCGTTAATCATTTCACGTTGTTTTTCTGCAGGACATCGTTCCCATTGATGCCTCTTATGAAGTGAAAGAGCTGTACGTTCAGGAGAATAAGCTGGACCTGGCTAAGGCTGATGCAGAGACTCTGCCCGCTGTACAGATTGGGAAGGTACCTCCGAGTTTCTTTAGGGATTTTCATAAATCTTTATAAATAAATGAAGCTAAATGACTATTTATGGGATTTGTATGTAAATTGAGGAGTTATTTTTTAAATTTATGTAAACATTGACCTCTGTCCTTTTCATTTGAACGGCATATTATAAGTTGATGGTCAATAAGTGACTGTATGCGACCCTCAGGTGGACATGCAGTGGGTGCAGGTGCTGGCTGAAGGCTGGGCCACGCCTCTGAATGGCTTCATGAGAGAGAGAGAGTACTTGCAGTGTCTTCACTTTGACTGTCTGCTGGACGGTAAGAGGTGTTCTTAAGGAAAATAACAATTTCCTATTTCATTGTAAAATTCAGTGTTGCTATACTTGAGAAAGGCACTAGATGGAGATGAGTGCTCACAAAATAGATTACTCAGAGGTAGTGGATGGCTTTCTGTCGGTACATCAGGTCAGTTCTTACACCCACAACATACCTCTATCTATATCTCTATATATATCTATATAGATATACAGGACTGTCTCAGAAAATTAGAATATTGTGATAAAGTTCTTTATTTTCTGTAATGCAATTAAAAAAACAAAAATGTCATGCATTCTGGATTCATTACAAATCAACTGAAATATTGCAAGCCTTTTATTCTATTAATATTGCTGATTATGGCTTACAGCTTAAGAAAACTCAAATATCCTATCTCTAAATATTAGAATATTTCCTCAGACCAAGTTAAAAAAAAGATTGATAACAGCAAAACAAAATCAAACATTAGAAAATGTCCATTAATGCACTCAGTACTTGGTTGGGAATCCTTTTGCATGGATTACAGCATCAATGCGGCGTGGCATGGAGGCAATCAGCCTGTGGCATTGCTGAGGTGTTATGGATGCCCAGGATGCTTCAATAGCGGCCTTTAGCTCATTTGCATTGTTGGGTCTGGTGTCTTTCAGCTTCCTCTTCACAATACCCCACAAATTCTCTATGGGATTGTATTGTTGTATTTCATTTGGAAGTCAAGGCGCCAGAGTCTGGAGAAAGGCTGGAGAGGAGCAAAATCCAAGTTGCTTGAAATCCAGTGAAGTTCCCACAGTCAGTGATGGTTTGGGGAGCCATGTCAGCTGCTGGTGTTGGTCCACTGTGTTTCATCAAGTCCAGAGTAAATGCAGCTGTGTACCAAGAGATTTTAGAGCACTACATGCTTCCGTCTGCTGAAAAGCTCTATGGAGATGAGGATTTCATTTTCCAGCATGATCTGGCACCTGCCCACAGTGCCAGAACCACCAGTAACTGGTGTACTGCCCATGGCATTACTGTCCTCGATTGGCCTGCCAATTCCCCTGACCTGAACCCCAAAGAGAATTTGTGGGGTATTGTGAAGAGGAAGCTGAAAGACACCAGACCCAACAATGCAAATGAGCTAAAGGCCGCTATTGAAGCATCCTGGGCATCCATAACACCTCAGCAATCCCACGCCGCATTGATGCTGTAATCCATGCAAAAGGATTCCCAACCAAGTACTGAGTGCATTAATGGACATTTTCTAATGTTTGATTTTGTTTTGCTGTTATCAATCTTTTTTTTAACTTGGTCTGAGGAAATATTCTAATATTTAGAGATAGGATATTTGAGTTTTCTTAAGCTGTAAGCCATAATCAGCAATATTAATAGAATAAAAGGCTTGCAATATTTCACTTGATTTGTAATGAATCCAGAATGCATGACATTTTTGTTTTTTTAATTGCATTACAGAAAATAAAGAACTTTATCACAATATTCTAATTTTCTGAGACAGTCCTGTATATAGATAGAGGTATGTATTATATATATATACTAGAACTTGTGCACAGTGAGCTCCAGGATGTTTTGTATTATTTCCATCAGTTGAACCCCAAATCTCCGTCAGCTGTAGCTCTATGTGCTCCTCTCTCATATTTTTTTACTTTAATATAATAATTGACCACTCTAATATAAATGGAGCATTAAATTAGGTTCAACAACTACTCTCTGCATGTGTCCCTGCAAACTGCTAGTCATATTTTGCACAGCTGGATGTGCTGAGCGGCTTAAATACATTTTGTTTATCTTGCGAGCTGAAGAAGTGCTCCATCACACAGCAGTGATGTACAGCTCAGCCATGTCGCAGGATGACACATTGATATACTCAGACATGATTTAAATGCAGCATTTTAAGAATGACGCTGTTGTAGATTATGTTGGTGTAAGTAATAAGTCCAGTTGCACCCAAGTCTCAGAAATACCTTTTTGGTTTTTATTTGGCACTTTTCAGAATATGAATATTACTTTTGGTGGAGAGTCTCTTGGTGTAATTACAGCAATTTCTCATGTATTGTTTGAAATTCCAAGAAAAAGTCGATTTACTTTTATTGCCCATGTGACCGCTCAAGACACAGTTGTGTGTGTGTGTTGTGATGCCAGATATTTTGCTACACGCATAGTAAAAGGAAAAATGCATGAAATTAATTGAAAGTTAACATAGCCAGTATTTCATGTTCAGATTTTGACAGATTATATATTTCGCTGTCCTCACTGAGGGATAAAACCTTCAAGTTCGTACAACTTGATGATTTACGGTCTTTCCTCCGAAAGATAGCTAGCCGGAGAAATGGAGCCGTCTGGACAGACGGAGGCGAAAATATATATTGATGTGAAATGTCTTGATTCCGGAGGGAGACGGTAACAGAGGAAGAAGCTTCTGTATTGATTGACACCACACACCAGCATTTGTCCATTTTCACTTCCTTCCAGGGATTTGACCGTGAAAGGATTGATCACCCACTACCGCACTAAAGCTGGTCGGGAATCAGAAAACTGCATGTTTGACTAATCAAATAGTCTGCAAAAATAAACCAAGACCCAAATCCAAGCTTGCGTCTCTCTCGCTCGGACATTTGGCAGTAGTGTGTGTGTGTTTTTATTGGAACCAGCTGTGAGCCCTACACTGTGACAGAGAGGACGAGAAGAGAGTCCGGGGGGGGGGGAGCCGGGGGCCGGTAACAGTCAGCGTCCCGTCCTGTTTCCACTGCATTTGATCTGATGGGATGTGAAAAGCGTGCCGGTCCAAACGTTTTCATCAACCTGGATGAAGCCCACGCCAACAAGAACGCCGTCACTGCTCCGTCCAAATTATAGAACGAGAGAAGGTCAAGCTCCAGCTTACCTTAAGAGGGGATTTTCCTCCTCTGGCTTCTTAAATTGCAGCCTTGAAGACTCACTGTAGCCTGTGGTTTAGCTATATATCCCCCATTTAGCCCAAAGGGGTACAGCATGGAAACTTGATCAGAGTAGTTGAGCTGTTTTGTTGAGTGTACTAACCCTTTGAACGTTTTAACCTGCCTTTAAAGGGATATCTGCTCTCAGTCTCCCGGTGCTCTGCATTGGGGTCCTGAACATTGTTTTTCTTGGATGGTTATCTGATATTAGAGGTTCCCTGTGGAGCTTTCTTGAAGATTACGTGATAATGGAAAAATACTAATGTATTTGCCTTTTATCCCTCATGAAAATGTTCTTGGTTCTCCATTGTCCTAGGTGGCGTGATTAACCTGTCTGTGCCTGTGGTGCTGCCGGTGTCTACTACAGATAAAGAGCGGTTGGAAGGGGTGACGGCTGTGGCTTTGGTCTACGGCGGCAGACGAGTGGCTATCCTTCGCAACCCTGAGTTTTATGAACACCGCAAAGAAGAGCGATGTGCTCGTCAGTGGGGCACCACCTGCAAAGACCACCCTTACATTAAGGTACATTTGAAAACTGAATATAGGCTAATTATGTTGGAAATGCTATCGGAAACCCCAAAAAGTACCGCCGTGGTAAAAGTACTGAGGAGCTCCAGACGGTCTGTCTCAGTGTGATAAACACTGCATGCGAAAGCAAACTGCCTCCTTGGCTTCAGCGCTGATCGAACACAGATCCGAGCTGGCCTCTTCACATTGCTTATGGAAAGACTGAATAGGAGGAGGTGGAGCTTCTCTCACAGTCTGTCAGGATGCCCAGTACAATCACTTGGTCTGTTTGGTCCACCCTCATTGTGCAGGTGTTATATTTGGATGCTTATTCTCTCGCTCAGCCTCCAGGAAATGCGTTGAAATTGTGCTGCTAAACTCAACAGGCCGTGAAATCCCTGCCAGCTTCCACCTTTCCCGCTCACCCAACTCTTCTCCAAATATATTCAGGGATTGTTTCCATCTGTCTCCGACCGACGGCTGCGGGGCTCAGGTAGACGCGAGATAACGTCCCGAAATGATCCTGCACACCCGGCGGAAAGTTGCACTGGCTTGTTGGAAAAGAATGGACCAGTCTGGTGTTACAGACAAGAATAGTTGTCAGATTGGCTTTTTATAAATCCACCGTGTGCATTGACTCATTTTAAATCCCATTCTTTTCAGGATTAATGCAGCTTGTGTTTTGGCAAAGGTGCAAGACGAAATGGAAAGTAACCTGTATGGTATTTAGTCATTTCCCCCCCCTGGGGTCAGACTTGCTGTAAACATCATTGTCTCATTCTAAAGGAGATTAACTCGAGCACTAGACCGCAGCTGTCTCAATATTTCAGCGAACCTGGTTGTCATTTTTCCTCCTCAGCAGATATCTTTTTGTTTTTGTCTCACCTTGTTGGTGATTAAATCTGGCCTGGTAAAGTGTTTTAGGTTGCAGGAGGCTGCCAGTTTCATAAATTGGTCCCATAACTCTCCAGTGTCAACACCTTTCACAACTGTCATTCTTTATCCGCTCTAACCTGTCACAGCCGGACATGTGTGCTCAGCTTGCCGTGATTTAGGGCGTCACTCATTAAAAAGTGTGTGTGTGTTTAACTCCCGGAGCCGGAGTGCTCGGCGCACCTTTCTGCTGGTAGCTACAACTTTATTATCCCGTCTCTTTCCGAGCAGAAACGACCTGCTCCATATTACACGTAGTTAATCCACTTCTTCCTGTTTACCTGTCCGTCAGTCAGACAGGAGCCCGCTTCATCGGAAACCATGGTGTAGTGTGTTTATTTTCCCATGTGAAGTCCTGGGGCACTTATAACGGCTTAAACGGAGCACATGTATAGAGAGGGTGGACCCGCTCCTTTGATGTAGCCACGCAGACGTTATGTTTTTCCACTCACTTATGTCAGGAAAATAAATTGCGACATGTCTACGCTGTTGATCTCTCTTAAGAGTAAGACTGTTAGGCATCTGTTCTGACTCTTCTCAGGCCAACAGTGGACACGTTGGATTAATCGGAGTGTGGAAAACAAATCCCGACATGATCCTGAATACTTGTTACGACGGAGCCAAGTGTTTATTGATCGCATCACGTAGACACCTCTACTGCTGACAACTTTGATTTTTACATATCGCTTGCCAGGTCAAACTGAAATCAGTCTGTAAATGATGGATCTCAAAGAGTTTTTGTTGCGTATTTTACTCTCATGATAAATTACATGTTGAATGAAACTAGTGACATCATTTTTTTTTTTTTTTTTTTCTTTTTTCAGCGGATTCCAAAACGTCTTTTTTCGCAACGCTTCACACTTCATGTTTCATTCGTGGCCTTTGTTTTGAGCTCTCGGTCTCGGTGCTGGAGCTGTGCTCGTTGTATTGCGGAGCCTGTAGAGAGATGTCGCGTTGTATCACATTAACAGCGCACAGGCTAGTCTTTTCAGCAACTCTAGCTACAGTCTCATAAATGCCACACGAGGCAGGCGAAAGGTATTGCCTGAAACAATAGCAGCCGTTGCCTGGATCCTGAGCACTTCTGTGACATTGTTGGATAAATCCGTTGAGGGGGAACATTTCTCTCCAATGTGCTCATGAGGATCCTCACCAGGGTTTTATTGTGGAGTACAATCTCGTGATGTCTCTGCTCTGTTTTGAAATCCAGGTAGTAGATGTGGCCAAAAGAGTGGACATGCCAGAGTCTGGCTGCCTGTTTTAACGACGCCACAGACTCTGATTTACGCTGCTGTTCGTCGTTGCAACTGGCTAATAACTCGGGAGTTTTAGGAGAATTCTGGCCCGGTTCCAACACGGTGACGTTTTTATGGGCCACGGTGTCTTAAAGTCTGGGTTATGTTTGAGTTTTGTTCCCCCGTCATGGTCATTGTGACTCCTATTTCAGATGGTGATGGAAAGCGGGGACTGGCTGGTCGGGGGAGACCTGCAGGTTCTGGACAAGATCTACTGGAATGACGAACTCGATCAGTACCGACTGACACCCACTGAGCTCAAACAGAAGTTTAAAGAAATGAATGCCGGTATGGGCCAAGACGTCTTGAACCGAGGACTTTCAGAGATACAGTTGTGTCACAATGTTTATAAACTTCAACCTTTTTCTTCTTAAAAAAGGAGAAGACGCACTCACTTCCATGCTATTATTCTCTGTTTAGTCTTTGGGGAAGAAGTAAGGGACGCGGAGTAGGAAAGTCATCGGAGAGAAAGCTCTGGGGAGATTCAGTCCTTCACTGTATGTGGAAAAGTCCCGAGAAAACTCCAAGGCACTCGTTTAAACAATTAAAATGCCCTTATTGTAATGACATAGTCATCTGAGACCCAGAAATCAAACTCTGAAGCCTTTACCTCGCTGACACTAAAGGCATTTAGTTGATTAAAAGAGAGTGCCTTGGAGTTTTCTTCTTAATTCCTTATTTAAAGAGCATCTCAAATGAACTCTATTTGAGTCCAGGAAGCTTTCTTACTTCACTGCATTCGGTTTCAATAGTTGGGCCCTGAGCTGCTTGATTATCTCTGGGTCCACTGTGGCCGATTTGTTTGTTTTGTACAGATGTGTCCAGTTGTGTTTGGTTGCAGTCATACACACTCTTCTCAGCTTCCTCCTCTCTGTCTTTTCAGATGCTGTATTTGCCTTCCAGCTCCGCAACCCGGTCCACAACGGCCATGCTCTCCTGATGCAGGACACCCACAAGCGTCTCATCGAGCGAGGCTACCGCCGGCCTGTCCTGCTGCTCCACCCGCTGGGAGGTTGGACCAAAGACGACGACGTGCCGCTGCCCTGGCGAATGAAGCAGCACGCCGCTGTGCTGGAGGCGGGCGTCCTGAATCCAGACTCCACTATCGTGGCCATCTTTCCTTCGCCCATGATGTATGCTGGCCCAACTGAGGTAATGGTTATTAAGAATGTTGTATCTCTTTTTTGTTTTGGAGTGAAAAATGGCAGGAAGGTGATTTGCGATTGACTTGAGGCGCTCTGTCGAGCGTTTCTTTGCCATACACAGACCTCTTCGCATGACTGAGCGTAGCTGGCAATCTTTTAATCATTCATTTACGATGATTGGAAAGCTACAGCTAAATGATTAAGAGCAGATTGGAGGCTCGTGGATGTCGGGCAGTGAGTTTATTCAGTTTGTAATTCTGAATGGGAGGTTTAGAGAGCCAGACTCAGCCTGAGTATCATTGTTTCATTTATTTTTCTTACCCATTAAAAACAACATATTTCCTTAACTGCGTCTTCAGGGTCTGTCTTGCCATAAAGTTTTTTTTAAGCCAAATATGGAAGTGTAGATCCTAAAATGTACAGACTACATGGGCAAGAATGTAATGGCGGTAGTTTTAGTAACTGTCCAGGAGTAATGTGGAGATTTAGCAGTTATTGATAATGACAAACAGAAACCATAAGTGCTTATATTGAATTCAAATATCTGAAGTTTTCAGCTAATCTTATACACATTGTTGTTGGTTGTGAGATACTGTAGCACCCACAGCCAGGTAAAGACAATTTACAAACCATCGTATTAAATATAACAATCTTTATTGTAAATTATATTGTAAAATTATTTCTCTTCGTAGCTTTACAAAGAATACATACTGTTTATTCCAGAATTTCTCCAACAGTATTTACAGTTTTTCTCTCTTTAATCCTTGTCCACAGGTTCAGTGGCATTGCAGAGCTCGAATGGTGGCTGGAGCCAACTTCTACATCGTGGGCCGTGACCCTGCAGGCATGCCCCACCCGGTCACGGGGAAGGATCTGTACGAGCCCACTCACGGGGCCAAGGTCCTCACCATGGCACCGGGCCTCATCACGCTGGAGATCGTACCCTTTAAAGTCGCCGCGTACAACAAGGTCAAAAGAGCAATGGATTTTTATGACTCCAAAAAGTGAGTACTTGTTTATACCGTCGTTTTAAAGCCTGCAATCTTGTTTCCCATGTGTTTAAGGTAATGGGTGATGGCATACAGAAATAGTTTGAGGTTAAGGGCCTCTGTCCACATACCGGCTTTTTCTGGCAGAAAAGCTCCCGGAGAGCGCTGCCGATAAAAGCACTTTTCAGAAATAATCTGTGTCTTCCCGGCCGATCTGCTTCTACAAATGAGCTTTTCGGTCTTTTGATATAATCGTGTCCGTCTGACAAACGAGTTCAGGATAGACGGACACGACCAAAACAAAACAAGTGTCTACTCCATTTCCGTGACGTCACCAGCACTTTGCTGAAACATTCAAACATTGTAAATAAAAAGCGCCCGGAGCGACCGCACCAAAAAGGCGGAGCCTGCGCTCTCTCCTCATCGGGAGCCAATGAAAGAAGATGCTGTGTGGACACGGTCCCTAAACACTAGTGCTCACACTAAAGTCAAAAGCTTATCTGTAGATTTACTCCAGATTAATACCTCCCATTAAGGCCGATTAGAACCAGCAGTCTAAACACAAATCACATTCTATAAATCAACTACTCATTAGGCTTGAGTTTTAAACCCTTTCATCCATTTTCTTTCCTCCTTCTCTTGTATCGATAATACAACACAAAGCCAAGAATATCAGGGATTGTTTTTCTTTCTTATTCAGATCAAATGTGTTTTGTGGATTAGTATGAGCTTTGATGTTACTCAAAGATGACAGAGACCTGCCATTAATTAAAGTCTGTATACAAACATTGCACATGATGACTAAGATGAATCGTGCAACCTCACTGCTTTTTGTGCGGACTTGGTGCAGCCTCCACCGTCGGGTTACGCAACCTTAGCTGTGTGTTCGGCCAGGAATGTTACAACTAAGTATGGCCAGACTAAAAAGACTTTCTTTGTTTTCCATGATGCATATCTGTGATGTTGAGTCCAAACTGAAATGTTGATCGGGAACATCTAGTACTTTTAGTGCTGCTAAAAATTGCATTATTAAAAATACGATTGACCGTTTGTTTGTTTAGCTCTCTTTTACTTTGAAATGATGACATAACCAGGTAATTAACTATTTCCTGAGTTTGAAACAATCAGTTTATGACAGAAAATCTGTTATCGGTTGAATGTCACCTTTTTTTCCACATTCTGAAAGTTTATTTATCTTGAATTTAAACAGTCTTAAGTTATTGACTAAAGTAGAGAGGAAAGCTTTTATTTGTCACAAACCCAAGTAAATGTGTAGTTCAATGCAGTGTGGTGTACTCATTAAGACGAGCGTAGAAATACAACATGAAAGAAATCCAGAAAAAAACGAAGACAAAAAAAAAACATAAATATGTGCAATAAATTAGAATGTATATATGTTACAGTTGTAGGCGAACGATACAAAAACATTTTGTTTAGACTCGAGGGAAAATAAAAAGTATACGCAAGTATATAATATTCACTGAAACATGGAATATCGCCTCATTGGCCTTTTTAAAACACATTTCAAATATATATATATTTATTTATTTATTTTTGTTTGTTTTTAGGATCTCATTGATCCAATGGCTTGCTATCATCTGAAGGCTAAAAAGCAAGAGAGCGAGAGGTTACTGGATATCCACAGTCTGTCGTCATCACGCAGTTAGATTTATGGCGCTCCATTCTCTCATGCAGGCAGAAAGCGCCGTGCCAAGTTTTCAGGAGGAATATGGATGCTCGTCCTAATCACCAGCTAAACCCCGCAGTCTTCCTCCCAAGAGGCTCGGATGAAAGCAAGCTGTTTCTAATTTGACACTATAAAAATGCACTCGGAAGAATTTGCCTGGAGCTCCTTTACCTCACGCCATGTGAAGCGCGTCGTCTCCACAGCTTCTCATTGTTTAAGAGCAGCGCGATGCGCTCCGTCATGTGATAGCAATTAGAAATGTGACTTCTTAACAGGACCCTCTCTGAATGTCTGCTCAGGGGGAGGTAAGTGTAAATGTCTGCTAGCAAGATGTCTGAAACTGTCTTGATTATTCCTGACAGCAATTCATTGACGAGGTTCGTGAAGATGTGACTTGTGCCAGTCCTCTGCTCAAAGCTGTGAACATCTTTTTACATCCGAACGTGCAACGAGAAGCCTTCTGTCATAGAGGGAGGATGGACTCGCCATCACAATGTATGGGGAGGATTCACACTAGTGTGATGCCTCAAAGTGAGGATGTAGGTTTGTTTAACTAGCAGTTAGTGTTCCACATATTCATGGAATACTAAGTTTGGGTGAATTAGGAAATTGATTTTAAAAAGAAGAAAAAAACCCATAAATATTTCTATTCCTGTCACTCAAGTGGATCGTTGAGAAAATGGAAAAGCTTAAATAGACTAAAATGGGCTAAAATATTACTACATTTATCTCCAAAATGACTTCCCTCCTCCTCCTCCTCCTCCAGCACCGGTGGGTGTAGGTGACACCAAAAGCTCTCCTCTTATCATCTGTTTCTTCAAAGTCAAATTGATAGTTGCTGCAGATGTTTGTGGAGCAGCTGGTAGTGGTAGACACAAAAAAGGATTCAGCACTGAGCAGTAAAGAGCCATTAAACACATGCATTTAAATTCTACATCTACTCCAACACACTTTATTGAAGAACTCATAAATGTTGAGTCAGCGCCACTGCTTCACGTTACAAACATCATTGCAGTGCTTAATGGAACGGCACAGTATCTCTCTCCAATGTGACATCTCACATCTTAGTATCTTGGCATCGACTCGGGGCATCTTGGATTGTTTGCATAAATAAATGAAATGCGAACTGCTCCTACGCCTCGTCGCAAGCAGTTATTCTTGTTGATAAGCATCTTTTCATTGATTGAAATATGTCTTGTTTCTCAAACCTCTTTTTCTCTCTGTCTCCTTTTAAAAAAAATTGCAGCCATCAAGATTATGATTTCATCTCGGGCACACGTATGCGGAAGATGGCTCGCGAGGGAGAGAATCCTCCCGACGGCTTCATGGCGCCGAAGGCTTGGTCTGTGCTGAAGGAATACTATAAGTCACTGGAGAAGGCTTAGAGGCCGAGTCTCACGTAAAACAAACATTTGAAGACAGTGAGGTTTAACAGGATCAATGAGGGGACCACTCATCTACTGTCAACAAAGATCACGCTCTGGCTTCTGTCCGTGTCACTTTCACGCTCAACTGAACAGGAAACTGGTCTCAGTTGTGTTTAGTCTTATAACATTTGTGTTTTAACTCGATGTACTTTTATTTAACTGAACTCACTTTGATTGGGAATTATAGTAGAAGTATTATAACAAACAGAAGCAGTTCTTTTAAAATCGATGTTTGTGTTTCTCACTAACTTCATAACTGTATATTCTGTCAACTGTAAAGATTTAAGGATCAAGACTGATGATGACCTGTATGGAAAGTACTGTTGACCAGTATTTGAAGAGGCCTGGATGAATGTTTGAATTTATAAAGTTACTGCACCCTGCTGGAGTTCACTTAAAGCTCACTATTGAAACCCCAAAAACGTTACTTTGTACTTTATGTTTGCAAGTGGCAGTGGTAATTGCTCAAAATTTGGTGTACACAAGTATTTGATGTATCAGTCGAGTGCCTTGGTCCTCGGAAAGTGAATTCACATGATGTCTTGTTTGAATTAGGACACACACACACACACACACACACACACACCTGCTTCTTGTCTCACTTGTCTTTGTTACACTGACTGATACGGTCCAGTAGTTGAAGAAATGAGCTGCGAAATATTTGGATTATATGCAAAGGGAATCTTCGTAAACGTCTCTGAAACATTTTAAACATTTGTATTTAGTCTATTTATTCTGTCCTAACATGTCCTTGTCTTCTCTTTTTAACGGTGCTGTGCGTGTAGTTTTAACTCGTCTCTCAACAGACTTGATATTTTGTTACATTTTCATCATTTTCTTTCCTCTCATGGGTTGCTAACATTTTCCATGTGGTAATTCATTTTTAAGTGTCGGGCTGTATAGTCAGATTGTTGATGGTTACATTAAGGGATCAGATTTGTTAATTGTCCTTGTCCAATAAACAATTTGTTTACTTTTACTTTCTGTAATCTTTTGGTTGTTTTTTTTTTACACACAGTGGATGTTTTCTTTCTGTTGCAGCACACCAAAGAGTTTTAAATTCATAACAAATTCTCAAACAATTTGACTCTATTCTAAATGTCAGCACTTGATTTCATGTAGTTTGTAGACCAACTTTCATTGATGAGATGTCATCAACTTTTAGCTGCTCCAAATCTCCTCGTGTCTTAATGACGAACTTGTTTTTGACATCCACGTCAACAGCGCGCGCTCTTCATACTTTACCTTCTACAATTTCGTAGACCCTGCCAGTTGGAACTTTTGTGACCTCCCAGTTGGTCAATCAGCTGCATATTGACTGAGACAGACCCTCTAGTGACCCCAATCAGACTCAGACACACTCGCACACTGTATACAAAGAGCTGCAGCTGGCTCCCAGATGCAGCGGTGCAGCGAAAGTGGAACATTCAGACCGAGAAGAGTGTCTGTGTCAGAAATGCCCTGGATACTTCATCTAATCCAACTCCAAGATGTAATGAGTTGACCTGCTAGCAGCATGTTTTTTCCCCCCCCCCCTCTACCTTTCACCAGATCTTTTTCAATCTCAAATGGTAATCAAGCTGCGTCCTCAGTACAACTTCAAAAGAGGAGCTGTGTTTTTTCACACAGAAAAATGATCAAATGAGTTTGCAGAGGTTGCCTCGTGATTTTTGTTGTTCTTGAAACCGTCTGTAGGAGATCAGATGCTCTCTGGGTAATGCAGATGTCTGTTACTATGTTGATATCTTGTTGCATGCTCCGTGGATTTTTTTTAAACTTCTGGCTCCTTTTTCACCTTGTTCGCCTCATAATCGGATCTTGCTTTGAAACCTTTCATCTGTCTGAGGGTGTTGTTACAGCGTGGCACCCTGCCAGAGCAAAAAGCTTGAAGGTGCCAGAAGGAGTTGTAGTGTTCCGACTACTGTTTACACAACGTATGCCTTCACTCACCTGCACCATCTCATTTCAGACGGTCATCAACAACATTCATCACAGGTAATGAAGCCATAGAATGTTTTTGTCTTAGATTTTTTTAAAGGATGGGCTTCATGCCAGACTTTACAGTTTGCTGGTGTACTAATGTTTCTAATTTACATATATATATATATATATATATATATATATATATATATATATATATATATATATATATATATATATATTACTGACTCAGAATATTGGCTCTGTCAATTATGGAATTTATAAAACAAAGTGTTGCCATTTAAGAGATTCATTAAAAATAAGTTTTCTAAGAAAATAAGTCTCTCTCTATATATATATATATATATATATATACCACCAAAAGGTTCAGCTCTTACATGGACTCCAGCTGCATTTATCTCCAATTTCCTTCCATCTGGTTTGAGTTTCACTCAAAGCCAGTCATGATAAAAACAGGCTTTACTTTGCAAAATGCAATACAATGGATAAGGACATGGTTAAAATTCAAGGAAAGTTGTGTCCCTGAGAGATGGCTCTGAGGTGTGTGTGTGTGTGTGTGTGTGTGTGTGTGTGTGTGTGTGTGCGTGCGTGCGTGCGTGCGTGCGTGTGCGCATGCGGGGCAGGGGCAGCGCTCATCAGCAGTAATGATTTTCTGTGAGGATCTGGACCTTTATGATGGCAGTGGGAAGAGTTATCTCACATATTGAGCTCCAATAAAAATGTAGACGGGTTTTTAGGAGGTTGACATGCTGCACTGTTGAAATACACTGCTCCTCTAAAAGAAGAAATGCAGCCACTGTATGTTAGATTGGATAGATTAAAATGAAGTATAGTAAAAATACATCAACCAAAAATATAAGATTATTTTTCTTCCTATCTGGCGAACGAATCCTACACCAATAGTAGTCAAGGGATGTAAAGGTGGAATCTCCAAATTGGTAATTTGAGTACATTTGGGTTCCATCTGTGCCATTTGAAATGTTCTCAGGGAACAGTAAACTCATTTAGTTTCATTAATATGTCACTATAGGTATTAATTCCATCTAAATACAACTGCTTTTTTTTATTTTTTTTAACGCCACTCAAACCATAACCCATTGGTCTATGTGGAGAATGAGTGCAGTACTACAATTCTTCCACCAGGAGGAGACATAGACTGTGTTTTCACATGCAAGGCTGAGGATAGGCCGCTCCATGCTGGAGGAAGGTAGAGTGCAAATTGTCCTTCATGCAAATGAATAGACGCGGCTGGAATCGACTCTAATGAAATGATCCAGAGACAATGTGGTAGCCATTAGCAGCGTTGATGTTCCCTCGAACACAACTTTTTTTTAATCACAAAACAGAAAAGCTAAGACATGATTTATAATTTAGGCTGCATGAAGTGAAGTTTATTTTTTCTCTCTTTCGACTGCTGGTTCAGTGAGTTTTGGTCGTAGAGTGATACGACTTACAGTGCCTTGCATAAGTATTCACCCCCCTTGGATGTTTCATCCTTTTGTTGCTTTTATACATGAAATCATGGTCAATATAATTTGGCTTTTTTGACAAGAATTTGCAAAAAAAAACTCTTTAATATCAAAGTGAAAACAGATTTTTACAAAATAATGTCAATTAATTAAAAATATATAAGGTAAAGTAAAGATTGCATAAGTATTCACCCCCTTCAGGTCAGTATTTAGTAAATGCACCTTTGGCTGCAATCACAGCACTGAGTGTGTGTGTGTGGATATGTCTCACTCAGGCTGGCACATCTGGACACTAAGATTTTTCTCTATTCTTCTTCAAAACAGCTCAAGCTCTGTCAGGTTGCTCAGTGATCGGGCGTGAACAGCTCTTCTCAAGTCCAGCCACAAATTCTGGATTGGATTGAGGTCTGGGCTTTGACTTGGCCACTCCAGAACATTCACCTTGTGGTCTTTGAACCATTCTGTGGGGCTTTTGCTGTATGTTTGGGGTCGTTGTCTTGCTGGAGAATAAATCTTCTCCCAAGTCGTAGTTCTCTTGCAGACTGAGTCAGATTATCCTCCAGGATTTGGCGATATCTTTCTGCATTCATGTTCCCCTCTACCTCTACAAGCCTTCCAGGGCCTGCTGCTGAGAAGCATGCCCAGAGCATGATGCTGCCACCACCATGCTTCACGGTGGACATGGTGCGTTTGTGGTGATGTGCAGTGTTTGGTGTTCAAACAAGCTTTGAACTCCTTCAGAGTGGTCGTAGGTGTCTTGGTGGCCTCCCTCATCAGTCCTCTTCTTGCCCGGTCACTCAGTTTGTGAGGACGGCCAGCTCTAGGAGATTTAAACAAGTGCCATACTCCTTCCAATTCTTAATCATGGACTGAACTGAACTCTGTGGGATGTCCAGTGAGTTGGAAATATTTTTGTAGCCATCTCCTGACTTGTACTTTTCAATGATCTTTTCTCTGAGTTGCTTGGAGTGTTATTTTGTCTTCATGTTGCAATTGTAGCAGGAATACTGATGAACCAGAGACTGGACCTCCCAGACACAGGTGTGTTTATACTACAATCACTTGACACACATCAACTGCACTCAGGTGATCTCCATTTCACTACTTGTGACACTGCTGGCATCAACTAGCTGGGCTTCTGTTGAATTAGGTCAGTCACTTTAAAGGGGGTGAATACTTATGCAATCATTTACTTTACCTTATATATTTTTAATTAATTGACATTAGTTTGTAAAAATCAGTTTTCACTTTGACATGAAAGAAGCTTTTTTTGCAAATTCTTGACAAAAAAAGCCAAATTATACTGACCATGATTTCATGTATAAAAGCAAGAAAAGGGGAAAACATCCAAGGGGGGTGAATACTTATGCAAGGCACTGTATACTTTTGGAATCTCGGCTTTCATTTCGCGCTGTATCGTTTGTGTGGGTAGCGTGAAGAGGCAAAAAATCGCTAGCAGCAATATGCGCGCCTTATTGTGTTTTTGCTGTGTGCTAATTTTGTTGCTTGGTGTTGGCATTAAGTTTTGTTTTGGTAAAAATGGTTAGCGTGACATTTTATCCGAGTTTCTTGCTGTTATGTGTGCATGCTGGAGGAATATGTTGCTACTTGTTTAACATGTCATTCTCTGTTTTTTGTTGCGATGTGAGCAACTGCCCTTGGGTTCAAGATGTCAGAATTCAATTTTTATAATCTGATATTATCATTGACTCATGTTTTAATTGTCAGACAGCCCAGAGTGCACGGAAGTATAAGTCCTTTGATGTGTGTGCACAGTACATAGCCAGATAATAGCCACAAATCATCAGTCATGCCACCATATTGTACTTCTTAATCACATTTGCCTTTGATATAGACTTCATGAGACACTCATTACTACACGATTACCAGAGCCTGATAAATCCTTCTGCTTTATGATGTTCTTGTCAACGCATCATGTCAGAATAAGGCTATGGTTAGACAGCCTCGGGAACATTAGCTCAGGAGCGCAGAGGCTCAACATAAAGAGATCATACAGACGGAGAGAGATCATGCAGCAAATGTTGTGAGCACATCAAAGGAAAGCATCTGTTTCATAACCTTGGAGGACTCTAGAAAAGAACAATTCCAGGCTCTTATACAACAGATACTCTGTCAGTCACAGAAGGTAGGCTGTAAGCTCATACTGTAGCATCCTCAATGAGGGTTCCACCTATGGGATGCATCTGCTGAGAAAGAGGAAACAGTATATCTGTACCTTTCACCAGCAGAGAAGATAGATATACTGTATATGTACAATGTCAACAGATATAAGTTACAAAGAGCTTGACAGGGCATGAGTAAAGCTGATTCTGAAATGTTGTTGTTTGTTACCATGAAACTTGGTGCCAGAGGAGTCAGAACAAGTTGTACATGTGAAATATTTCTGCAGAGTGAAAGAGAGGCATTATCAGCACAATGTAGCTACTTCAATTTACTTAACGTTTGTTTAAGGTGGATCTTAGGTTGATGAATAGCAGATACAACTACGTATTCACAATACTTCACAGACTGTCATCTCCGTTACTCTGGTTTCTGATCTTTGAGATAGAGTGTTTAATATTTAACAAACATTGGATTGAATATTGGAGTAACTTTCCGTTTTTGGTTGATTTTTGGATATATTCAACATGGTCCTTCTTTTTTAGTTATTCATGCCAAATCCTATTTGGAATATAATGGCTCAGTTTATTACAGTCTCTTATTTTTCCACCTGATGTTCTACAAAATGTGTGTCCACAGGTGCAATCAAATGGAAGAAGGAGGCATAAAACACCCCACTCAGCCGATCACACTGTATGCAGAGCATTTCTGTATTTGAGACTGCAAAGTCCTCACATGCTGCCAGAGTGTAACCCTGACCACCGCAAGGGTTTGGAGGTAGCAGAGCCAAGCTGGAGGTTTGACAGATCTGTGAAACCAGTGCAAGAAGGAAGGAGATGGTGCCGTGTGAGAAATGCGGTGAGCCTGTAATGTCTCAAAGTAAATTAAATTTGGGAAACCGCCACAGACACATTGAACAAAGAGGGAAACATGTTGCTGTGAATCACACTATCATTAGTTAATGACCAACTCAGCATTAGAAAGTCACATTAATCTGAACAACAAAATGCCTCATTCAGTGTGTATGTAGAGAAGATTTTTTCAATAACAACTAATTACACTGTGAGCAACACTGAGTGGAAGTGGAAAGCAATACAATTCTAAGAGGTTTCATCTCAAAAGATGAAATAAAAACATTCAACGTAGTATCGTGAGTTTTTTTGTAGAAAACCTGTTTAAGACACAGGTGACGAAACATTCTCATGATCATTCTAATTATCACATAGATAACAAGGGATTTTTACAGTCAGAGATCTCCCTGAAGTCTTGCTGATACATATGACCACCATAAAGGGGTGGCAGAGATAGAGCGTGTCGTCTTCATTCATTGTCTTCCACTCAGGGGATTGGTGGTACGACCCCGGGCTCCTCCAGTCCGCTTTGAAGGTGATGAGCAAGACACTTGGCCATAAGTTGCTCCTGATGTGTAAGGAAGCCTCTGCCATTGGAAGACTAGAACGGTGCTATAAAAGTGCATGTCCATTTAGATGTTAGTTTTTTTTAGTTTTGGCCGACAAACGAGATGATCCAGTGTTTGACACTTGGCAATAGAAGCTCATGCAGCTGAAAAAAATCAAATGGACATTTTATGTCCCTTTAAAACTCTTCACATCACATATTAAAACAGGACACAGTTGTGACTGTGAAGGCCACCCTGCTATGTGTTTAAATATTCAGGTTACAGTGAAGTTGTGCCTGACATTTTTTCACCATGTTTGGGTGAACTTTTGCTTTACAGTTTCCTCTGGTGCATCAAAACAGTCCCTTCACATATAGCATTACATTACATTACATTACAGTCATTTAGCAGACGCTTTTATCCAAAGCGACTTACAATTCAGATTCTATCACATTTCTACGCCGTAGGCACAGCTACGGGAGCAATTTTGGGGTTATGTGTCTTGCTCAAGGACACATCGACATGAGACTAGCAGAGCCGGAGCCAGGGATCGAACCGCCGACCTTCTGATTGAAGGACGGCCCTGCTATCCACTAAGTAGCACATGGGCAAATAGTGTCCACACAAAAGGGAAAGTTTAATTATAACGTTGAGATAATTATTTTTTCCAATTCATGTGGGCGACGGCAAACTTAAAATAGCCACCCTATTTTGGGAGGCAACAGATACACGTGGGAGTGCAGTTGTTTGTCCTTTTGAAAACAAGTAAGACGAGAACGATCTGCTGAGCAGATGAGTCACAATGCACAATGTTGTTCAGCTGTACTTCACTATAACTGAAGGGACTAACGCATGGCAGCATCTGGTTATGTAAATTAGAGCACGTTTTCCCAAAGGCTGCAGGGAGATATGACTACTTTAACTTCTGCAGCAGCGTGAACTGAAACGTTTCCAAACTAATGTAATAATTGAGCTGCTAAAGGAGCATCTTCATTGTTAAAGGAAATACAAACAAACAAAATGGATCCAAAAAGATGTTAAAGTAAATAGAATAAATGGCCAGAACTGTGGTGCTCTTAATCAGTGGTGGAAGAAGTACACAGATCCTTTACTTAAATAGAAGATACCTCAGAGTACCTAAGAATGAGACCTTCATATCTCCATAAGGAGCGGGTCCTCCTCACAAAGTTTGCCTTGCACCGCACGGCCTTTTGTGTTTTACCTTTACCTGAGGGCCACCATAGCTCTCCGACAAGCTTGTGGAACGGTAAAAGTAAGAGTGCAAAACCATGGTAACTGCAGCTGCCGTCTGAACTCTGTTGCTCCTGAAGTAGGCGAGGCAAAGGTCCCTATAGATACTACGACATCACCAAATTTGTACTCGGCAGCTCCGATACCTCAGTCTCGGAAAGGGTATTAATTTGGTTGCAATTTGCAACCACACCGCAAGATGCCGCTAAATCTTACACACTGGGAGGGAATTGTATGCTGCTGGAGGAGGGTTGGGATTCTTTGTAATGTAAGCTGGAAGGACATTGGTGAATGCTTCTGGTAACTCCGGAAATTTCTTCACCTTCACATCTGACTTCACTTTGGGCACTTCACGTTCTTCACCAGCATTTTCAGTGCTTGGGTGTCGGAAAATGGATATACTTGTACCATGGAAGGATGTTTGAGCAGTGGTTGCAGATGGATTGTGGTCGATGTTGTCCACTGCTGCAGTTGTGAATAAGTTCTTTCTCAAGACTGGTGGACAGACAACTCCATCTTCAACATACTGTGCAACAACTGCTTCTCCTAACTGAGCTGAGATCTCTAAGACTCTGTCATATGAGATTCTCAGGCCATTCTCATAAAGCATGTCAATGAGCTTCCTCTTTCTGGTTTTTGCAAACACAGACATGCCAACATAGACGGCAAAATATGTCTCACGGTCCTTGGAATGCCTGTGCACTTCTGCTTCTTCTTTATACTTTGAAAAACAGTTGAACTGCAGGAGCTGCGATATAGCAAGGTCTGACTTTGATGCTCCATGTTTGAGTTGGGACTTGATGTCTGCACCATGTTCTATCATGCATAGTAACTGGAGAAGAGATGGTGGCACAGCTTGTTCCAGGTCTACATTGTGAAATGTGCTGCTGAAATTGGACTTGTGATGAAGCATGTCCTGTCTGATCATTGCAGCAGCTTTTGCCAGATCAATTGCGTCACCATACTTGGATGCTTGTGCAAGGATGGAGCCAACATCTTTCTCAAAAGCCAGGATGTCTTGTCCTTTATGATGAGCTTGCAGCTGAGGGATATGCAAAAGCAGCTGGTCTTTCAGTCGAGTAGCATGAACATCTGGCAATTCAACACCAAGCTGCTCCACTCTCTGCTTGTAGAGTTTGATCATATCAGCAAGTCTGAAAAAAGGTGGATTAGCTCCACTGCTAAGGATGGCAAGGAGTGTTCTTGCACTTTCATTGTCATTGCTTCTCTTAACTCGCCTTTCTTTGTACTCACATAGAAAACACTCAAATGTTTGTGGACATGTCTCTTGAACCTTCCGTGGAATCTTGCTTCTAGCACCATCATCACTACTTGATGCTGGGGTGGATCTTTTCTTGGCTCTGTCTAACTTTGTGTTGTTCAACAACAGCCTGCAGCTCTCATGATTTTGTGCTCTGTTTTGTCTCAAAGAGTCCTCTATGCCACAACCATTATCAAGTCTTGTAGGGTCGAATTTGATGGGCAGTGCATTGAGTGAGTGAAACTGGGGAATATTCCATGGCAAATTCACATAGCCACCATCTCCTCTTTTGGTAGGATTGGCCCGGGGGGACTTAAGGTCTTCCTTCCTGTCCTGCTGACATAGGCAACACTTGCTCCAGTTGGTGGTCCGTGACTTACTAGTAGAGATTGCATCCATGGCAAGTCTGACATTCAGGGTCGAGGGTTGATCCTTTTACCACTCTGTAATGTATAGTGGGCACTTTCCTGTATGGGATGCAACTAAGTTCATGCATTTGCCCTACACTTAGTCTGATCGTTCATCTGGTGTCATAAGTCCCATGCGATCTGTACACCATCCAGGTAACTATAACCCCTGTTATCCTTGACTCGGCTGTTCCGCACTGGCACATCCTGTCAATTCAGGTGCTAACTGATCTAGGGGTTGGTTAGGCAGCATTTGGGATACTAAGTTGTAATAGAAGCTGGTATGAAATTCCAAATTAGCTGACACCAAACCCCATGCTGAGTTTTACAGCAGTGATGTCACCAAGGTGCCTTGGTAGTGCCCAGCAATCACTCTGCTAAGAAATACATGGTTTCTTGATGACAAACTACTGGAAGTGTTGATTAGAGGACTTGTAAGTTGTCTTTATCCTTTTAGTATATCTATTTGATCACTTCCATAATGAGAAGATGTCCTCCATCACACACAGACCTTCTGTGTGCTACCCTCATCTAGTTTAGCCCGCGAGCCAACGCGGTTTATCGGGGTGTGGCCATTGCTGCTACGGTATATTGGCAATTCTTGGAGCCATAGATGAGAGTTGGGCCAGTGATAAAGACCAGTGCCAGTAGTCTATCCAAGGGATGTGGCTGACTGCTGAAACAAAGGTACTACTTCTACCACCACACTCATACACCCCATGTATCAGTGGTTACTGCTAAAAATATAAGTTGTTTTTCATTAAATCATCAAAATTTTGCAAAATTTAGAAAATTTGTAGACAAAGGGCTAAAAAAGTAGCATATTTAGCTCCAAAGTAGCTCCAAACATAGGAATAGACACCAAGATCATTCAAAAATGGGCCTAAAATATAAAATACTTTGTCACATTCTATGCGAAGGTAAGTTATGCAATATTTATAAAAACAAGTGATGGAAAAACTATGGTAAGTAAATGTTTTTCAGAGTTTAAATAAGAAAACAGGTACACACCTAAAAAAATTGTCCTATCAGTACAGTGCTTACATTTTCTCAACACTATATGGCAGCCGGTTTGTATAATCCAGCATCCATATGATGTTGACCCCGATCATATTCTGTGAATCATTAATCATATGCTGAAGTTCAGTCTGAGTTCATGAGAACGACTCATACGTGAAGACATAATGAGTTCCTGTGATTGACTTCCAGACACTTTTTCCTGCAAAACAAGTGTGGTGTGGTTTCAGCCTCTAGCTGGCACGGCTCACTCAGGCAATCTCAAGTTCCCCCCTATCATCAGATGTACTGCTATCCGATGCCACGATTGTATTTGTCTTGGACATTGTTCTAGCTTTGATCATAAATTGCAGTAATTACTCCAGGTCTTATCGTTCCCTCTGGAAACAATGCGTGGAATAGGAGAAGCCGGTGCGTACACAAGCACCGACACAGAGGCCTACAGTGTGGGAGGATAAACAGTCTGATTAAATGCAGCCTTTATGTTTTTCATCCACAACGCACTTCACAGCTTGCAGTTTGCAGCCACTTAGCAGCGGATCACTTAAATCCGGATATGCTAACGAAACAGGGTGTTCTGTAATTGAACCAGATCTCTTTCTGCCTTCTCCTCCACCTTCTCTCTCCTTTTATCCTTACATCTCTAAGCACAAATAAATAAATGAGCAGAACCTGAGACGTGACTACAGGGAATTTTCCATTATGGACTCTGGAAAACAGCAGCAATCAGGACTAACGACAGGCTCAGTGACTCATTTTGGTCCCTGAATAGGACAGGGGCCACACATTTAACCCCCCACTTGCACAATACCCTTTCATCTTCTTCACACAACAAAAATGGTGTCTTTTGTAACCTCCCCTCAACAGGAAACAAACATGTTTGAATTCCGAGTGCTGCGTGCATACCACGATACAATTTTATAATTAGAATTCCTGTTAGACTTCACTGTAACTTCCTGGAATATCATGAACCTCTGTCTCTGGGAATTAAACACCAGGCCACAGTGGAACCTCAGTGTGGTTATCCAAAAATATGGTGACAGAAATTCCCCAAATTCTCTATTTATAACCATAAAACCTTTATGATGTGAGATCTAACTTCCTGTGGTAGGACACGTTTTTGTTTTTTTCAGGCAAAGAGGTTGTGAGAGAGCTGATCATCAGAGTGCTCCAGTTTTCTGTTAGAAAATCTGATATAGTGGAGCTGAACATTGCCAGCCGCTCGGCCCGAGCTCATTCATATAGAGGAAGGAAAATAACTCTGGGTTTGGCTATTAATGCATTTAACAACTTTTAGGAGCTGTTGATTAAAAGAGTGTGTCAACAAATACAACAAATCTGCATTGTCAATTACGTTTTGAAGGAAACGTTGTTTCTCCAGATAACTTTATTGCCTAAAGATTACAAAGTCATTTGAATGCATTTTAGTTTTGTTTTAAAAGCTTCAAAATGGACCTTGAGCTGAGATTGTTGTGTCAACTTGTTGCAATGACAACCTCAGTGTGAAAAAGTACAATGTTTCAGTTAATTTGATAAATCGTCATTTAGGTCATGAAGATAACTCAAGCTTCTTTAATTAGCATGAATGTTGTTTCATATGATTTTGATTTGTTACCCTATTGTTTGTGTTTTCTGATTCTTGTTCAGCCTGTTAGAGATAGAGCTGCTGCTCAATCAGGGATAGTGGAAACAGCTTTGCATCATTATGTCCTCTAAGCAGGGAGGTGGCTGGACACTGTTAAGATGACCATAGATAAATGGTGATGTCAGCAGTAACTCAGAGATCTTATATTAATGTTTAGTTCTTGGTCTTGGTGCTTGCTCTCTGTTTAGCTCACCCTTTAATCAGCCGGGCAGGTGGCAGGTTCCAATCAGACGAGGCTGAGAAGATAAAATGCCATTCAGTGAAGAAGCAGCGAGGAAGGAGTCGGCAGATTACTGTGATTCTGCCGCTTTCTTATTTTGTTGATTTATTTTCTTTATTTATATATTTTCTTCATTATTTACTTTTGCTTCAGCTGAATAAAGCTTTGTTCAATTTCCTGGGTTTCATTTTATTAATCTTTTTCACTAATCCTTTTGTTAAGAAAGGCACCATTTTGCACTTATCACTGCCTATCGACCTGCTCTTTCAACATCCCCTTTAATCATCATCATCATCATCAGCCCTTTATATGATAAAAGGTAGATGTACATGACCCAGAGCTGAATGGTGGCTGCTTCATGCTCAACACTGAACATACTTTACCCCACATTTCTCATTCAGTTACTACAAAGCCACAAGCTGACATTGATCTAATGTCAAAAGCATGTCTCGGATTCAACCATTGTTCCTGGGATTTAAGCCAAAATAATAGAATGATCATCTAAGGAATGTTTTCTTCCAGGAATTTGAAACCAAATTCCATGTGCATTACTTTGAGATAAAATGTTTTTTTGCACTATTGCAGTATCTAATGAAGTGTACAGGAACTCTAAACCCAGACGATAAGCAGTGCTTCAAAATCAAAAGACTGCTAATGGAGTGAATATTTCCCAGTGTGCTTTGCAGTAAATTGTGCAACACTTGGGCTCGGCTGATTTCCTCAACATTTCGCATTGGAAAACAGTGAGGGAAACATGCACCCACCAACAGTATCAAATGTGTATCCCGAGGGAGGTCATTACTTTATGATGTGGTATGTTCAGATGCCAAGGTGTAATGATCCACCTCAAGACGTTTTGTTCACTGTCTTCTGCAAGTGAACACTGCTGTTCAACATGAACATTTCCATTCAACATGATTCACACAGATCAATGCTGCCACATGAGTACCGAAGAGAAAATTCATGTTGTCATTTCAATGCTCGGAGCAGTTTTTTTAACTTCAAATTGTGTTACCAGAAAAGCATTGCATCTACGCCAGCAGATCACAACCTATTATTACTCCAATTAGATTTGATTTTTGTCTCTGTTTAACTCACTCAAATTATAATAACACTAAAATCACCTGCCAAGTGACTGCTGATGAAAATAAGCTTCAAGCTAAATGGTAAAGTATACCAACAGTAACATCTAGGCTGTTTAATGTTGTACAAGGTCCCTCACAAACAAATGAAATAAAAGATAAATATCTTAACACCTGGATAGAAATCCAATAAGCCTCAATTTGGTGATTTTGAGTAAAAAACAAACCCAATGTTAGTGCATTTACACCTTATTTAATTGACATGGCGAACATGCTTGCAAACAGTTGCCTATTTACACATCCAGCAGATAACATAAGGCTCAACATACCACACATTTAGAGTCAGGTTTTCCAGCTTTCTCATGAAAGTAAATCAAATATTCACTCTCCTTTTAGCTCTGTTTTGATCTCCCAACTCCTGAGGGAAATATACAGTATAGCTTTTGAGCTGCTGAAATGCTGCACTGTCTTCACCATCTACTCACTAACATTGTTTGTTTACCATTTAGTGCGTGGCAGGTAGTGTGCAGTGGGTTTATCAGAGCTTTTTGCTGTAAACATTTGCCTGCTACAGCCAAATGCAATGCTGTTTAGCAGTAGGAACCAATCAAACACGTACATTGCAGAGTTGTTGGCCGGAAAACTGAAAGACATTTAGATGAGGGAGACTACATAGTCAGGTGATAATTATCTGTGGGTTTTAATTTTACACATTATCATTTGACCCATTGTTGAAATACAAAAAGGGCAAGTGATTAGTGCAGCTTTAAAACTGGGGCTAAATATGAAATACAGTCACCGAAAGGCTTAAAGAATGGTCATGTGCAATGTACGTGTTTAAAAAACTTTCACTTCTCAGTTTATGCAAACAAATTAAACTGCTTGGATGAAACTGATCCTCACTTTAAACTGCTCTGTTTTTACCATATTCTCTGTGGTTTCTGAAAAAAACTCTGTTGTTATGAACTGCCTTCAAATTAATTAAGCTGTACATCAAGGTGAAGTTAAGGCCCAGCCCAATTGTCTTTACACCCCATATAAGCATTTATCCAGCTCTGTGGGGTTGGAGTTTTTTGCCTGAGGCTTAGTTTGCTCCTTTAGTCATCAGTTGTGACACGGCCTGAACCTCAACATTATAATATTATCCTGCATTAGCCTGGGGATAAGGACCTCCAGTACATGAACACCCTGTCTGCTGGTGTGCATGTACTGTAATTACACATAAGCAGTAATATCATACAGAGTGTAAACAGATTTTAAAGAATCGTTCAAAGTTTGGGATTTTTTCCCAGGAACCCTGTTTGTTAACGACAGTAACCACCCATTCAAAAAGCTTCTGTTGTCACTACACTTCTACTTGGCCAATTATCTGGCCCATTTCTGACCAAAGCAGTGTTCAGTCTTGTCTCAGATTGAACCTTATAAATTCAGTAGAAGCCTCATGATATTGTTACTTGGGTAATAAGGGGGTTTGACTGTAACAGATAATGTTTGTGACATCCTAAACTGAGTCATGCATGAGGCAAGGCAAGGCAAGTCTATTTGTATGGCACATTTCAACAACAAGGCAATTCAAAGTGCTTCACATAAAACCATTAAAAGCATCAAAACATAAGGCAAAAGAAAAGGAGATTTAACTGCCGGGACCAAGAGGTTAAAAACAATTAAGAACATTCATTGAAACATTAAAAACAGTCATTAAAACACAGAAAAGCAGCGAACGAAATAAGATACAGTAGTAAAATGCAGGAAATTGATTAATATCCTTGAATCTGGTTCAATTAAAGGCAGCAGCAAACAGAAAATGAGAGCAACACAATGAGCATACAGTACGGTTGGTCACACAACACATCCAGGTATCATGTGTTTTGTGTTAAATTAAGAAAAACATATGTTTTTATAAAATGTGAGGTTTCGCCTCATGTGCTGTGAACAAAATATTTCTCATAGTCGGGGAAAACCCTGATTTTCATAAATTGCAGCCACATTTTGGCATGCAAAGCTTTACAGTTGAATCCATTTTTATCATCAAATTCCGCAAATCTGTCCGTGTTTTCAGCATCTTATAAACCTCAGCTGGTCCTAGCATTTAGTAACACAAACCACAGGGATCTATAATGAAAAATTTGTAAAAATCATGGGCATAATTCAGTGTACTCTACTGATGAAATGATAATGATTCCAATAATATTGCTGACAGATGTCAGCTCTTCATGAACTAAGAGTAAAAGCTTTCGATTTAACTTAATGACAATACTTCTTAAAGTTTAACCAGTGGGTTTTAAAAGGACTTTTTAAGGACTAGGATTCAAAACTTTTCTCCTACCAGATTATTTTGCATTGCCTGCATTCAATCAACACCCGACTGTGGAGTCAATGTACTTATGATTACTGATTCATGATGGCTTAACTTTCACTTGCATGAGGAAAATGATTTACAGCTTTCAGAATCAGAATTAAACAGGCAGATTAATCTTTCTTCATTGGCTGCAGTTACTTAAAACCTAAAAAAACAACTTTATTATAACTAATTCAAAATTCATGTTGAAATAACAGCAGATCTGCCAATTTGAGCCCAGTCAATTAAATAAACAAATCCAGCAGAGGGAACCTATTTGCACGACAGATGTGTGGAGGGAAGCTGGGTTTTACACACCGGACTGTAATGTCATTAGCATGAATAGCATTGCTCGTAAGATTTGAACATAGACTGTTTAAGAGAAGTGGATGTAGTCCCCGTGACGTCACCCATTGGTTGGTGGACTGCCGTTTTGAAGCCTCGATTCCGGTATTTTCGCTGCCGCCATCTTGGTTTTTGGCCATTGCCATCTTGGCTTTTTACAATCAGAAGTGGCACGAGAGGGTGGAGCTAAGTACAACAGAACGCTGAATAAGACATTTTTAGGTGACCAAAATGGTTACAGTAAACTTTCATGACCTGAAAACACACTGTGAAAGGGTTAAAGGGTTGTAAGACGAAAACACAGACAAGCCCCAGACCAGACAACGCTATGGTATTTAACTGTCAATTACAAGGTAGCCATGCCCTAAAGCATACCCTGCTTTATCATCTATTCTACTCTAAATGGGACCATAATTTACTAAATCAACATCGTGCTGTATTGAAGAAGACTTGAATCTAGTGATTAAGAGCATAAACTCATGTGTACAATGTTTACTGAGGTAATAAATCAAGTAAGATTTAGGGTCCTTTTCCCATAGACATCCATACATTCAGACTTGCAAGTTTAAGGTGCTTCTGCACTTTTCAGACCCAGAGGCTCCCTTCTGGATTCAAGTAAGTCTCAGTTTATTAAATAGCTTGTTTGATGGTTCGACTGAATAAAAACGAGTCTAGCTGATGGCAATGTGGGATTCCTCTTGATTACACAAAACAAAAAACTTTCCCTTGCAAAAGGTATTTCAGATACATACATTCAGCCATCAAACTCCCTGGTGCTGTCACTGGCTCATGAGTTGACCTGTCCCTAACATCCTCGGCACAACACTGACACATCTCGTCTAGTAATTACTGCGCTGGCATCATAAAAGGAATATTGTATATGAGCCCTGTAATCTGCTTCTACGAGCTTTGTGAGTTTGGTTAACATGAAAATCGATCTCAATAACACAGGACTTGGTGCCGCTCAATGTAAATACATGCTTTAGTTCAATTCAGCTTTGAGACATGATATTAAGCTTTTTCAAATTGTTTCTAAGTAATTTCTTATTCAACATAATTTTTCTAATTTCTCTAATTTACAGTCCAAGACGGAGGGTTTAATGTAGTAGGTGAAGGATTCAAATTCCACATGGCCTGGAGCTATTATGTTATAAAAAAAATATCCTGGGAAATATTTTCGATGTCATTTACATGCAAGAAAAGGGGCATTTTGTTCCTCACTGTCGCCTGAGGAATGGATCTTCTCTTTGAGACTCGGTTTCCCACACTGACCACAAACACTTTGTTCATTTTCTCAAGGCAGAGTTCCAACCAACGTCCGCCGCATCAGGGTGGTGACTGAGGAACAAAACATGCCCAATATGCATCACATCTGCCCCAAACAACTCCCAGGTGGGATAATGGGTAATAATAATGTATCTCAGACATTCCCAAGACCCCTTTAGCATTAGAGTGTTGTCAAACCACCATGACAAATATGGTTCTCGCCACATTTAGGACCATGGAAAGTTTACCAAATATTACTGAAGACAAAAATGCTTTCATGACATGCTCGCTAAAAATTAGAATTCAAATGAAGTTTCTTTGACTGGGCTGTGTTTCTGTCACTGGCAACCCAACCATTGTTGTTTAATTTGGTTTGACTCAGTGCTTTTCAGAGTCTCTCTAATTTTTCTGAGACAGTCAGTGTAAATCAATGATCTTTTCAAGTAGCAGACCTCCACGAAGTCTTAACATCTGCTATGTAAATATGCTTGCCCAACACGGCCCCACTTAACATCACTCATCATGTTGCGGTGTCATCTCGTGCAGTCGCAGAAGCTGTCTGATATAGTTTTAACCAACCTTGCATCACGAGCAACACTAGTCCGTGAACATATTTTCACGTTTGTCGAGGTCATTTTTCTGTTTTCTTAAGCTTTATTGGTCCCCTACGTGAGAATGTCTGAGCGCCTGGCATCTATTACAGCGCATATTGGATTCACACACAGAGACATAGAGGTAAACACGCCGAATCACTGAGTCTTTGTTATCATAGTTGTCATAGCTTTCCCTGCTTGCACATGGATTTTATTTGTAAAGCCGGAGTCCACAGCCCTTTTCATCTCTTACCTTGGGTTTGATCTTTTCTCTTAAGCCTTTTTTTCAGTGACACACTGTTTGAAACCAGTGGCGTTGCAGGAAGCAACAAGTGCTTTGGCTTTGTCTTTCACAAGTGTGAACGGAAACCTCAAAGCACACAATTTACACACAAAGCTGTAACCAACTTAAAGGAATATCCCTGTATCTTTCAACACATCTATGTTGTCACTCTGACAATGGGTCTTGCTAACTTTGCTACCTCCGTTAAAGAGATTAGAAAAACTGTCAGAACGACATTGGCTATATCATCAGGGCAAGCAGTAGGGGCCTCCTAAAGCTTTCAAAATAAACTTCCATTTTTAAATTCTTCTAATTTCAATAGAATTGTGCTTTGAGTTTATCCGTCTGGAGTCTTTTTGCATAGTTCAATTTTTGTTTGTATGCAATGGAGAAAAACTGTAATACAGATGCCATCACAGACAGCCAGTTTGTAAAACTGCAAATATGTAAATGGCTCAATCAACATTAGCTCCTTCAGCAATAGTGACTTAACAGACATTTATTTAAAGGAAAATCTTCGAGATTGCCACTTTAAGCCACACCCCTTTTCAAAACTCTTGAATCCTTGTGGGAGGCATCAATGGTCTTGGCAGAGAGTTCTTTTATCATTTTGCCATGGAGGTCAAGTGTTCGTGAGGTCGTGTGTGTGTGTGTGTGTGTGTGCGTGAACGCATGCTGATGAAGTGATGACATTTTGTACAGACATGGATGTAAACTGCAACTTGACTGTTTGACAGAGGCATACAACCGTGAGGCGGTAATTTTGGTCAGTTTTAAACCAAGACTATGATCTTAAGCTGTGAGTGTTTAAAGACACCATAAAGCGTAATAATGCCGTAGGTGCTACTGGTGGATATTGTAATGAAAAGCCTGAATATTCTGATGGCAAACTAATTTTACTGATCGATTTGGTAATCAAATGTAGTTGTACTTTCCTCCAAAACGGATTTGCTGTTATACATTAGTATCTAATGTAATTTCAAGGAAAAAGGGTTGATTCTTTTTTTAACCAGAGTACATAGATTAGGATCAAATGGATGAAGAGAGACAAAGAATGGGGGGAGAGGCAGAAAGACAACATTACTAAAGAAACTGGTGATGTTCCTGTGGTCAATTCTTTCTACAGCTGACTGAGGAGGAAAACTTTGCTGCAAAAAATAAGACTTTATTTTATAATTTGTAGAAACAGTGGTGGTTGGTCCTGCAAATCATATTGCCCAAATGTAGACAAAAAATGGAAAACAATTTAAGAAAATAATACTACATGAATACATCCTGTTTCCAGGCTGGTGTTGTTTCTTAGGTAACAGCTGAGTGCTGGTTGTTGCAGGATGAGCAGAGGAAGAGGATGCAACATGTTTGAGATCTACTGTAAACAGCAGCATTGGTCAGTCCAGCACAAAGGAGCCAGTGATTATATATATTGTAAGTGGAGAGAGGGTGCACCTCGCCACATGGTCATAAAGCATCTTTTCTGAGTGGTGAGATCATGTTCTGCCAAGATAAGCTCTCAGCTAATTGAATGGGTGGCTCAGAAACAAGACTGCTGTCCCTTATTTTCTTGTTGTCCCGGAAATATCTTGGAGTGCTTAGTGTACAGTAATTGGCCGAGGACACATGAAAGGAAGCTTTGCCTGAAAGATGCTCTTTCAAAAGTTGCCAGATTTGACTGATCACTGTTAGAGCATACAAATTGCTTCATTTTAAATTTGCTGTAGGGAAATTGAAAACATTCCACATGAATGTGTTTCATGTTTGCTCTGCTTTTTTTTTAAAAGGCTTTTTTCCCCTGTTGGACAAAACAAGTTTTATGAGGTCAAAGTTAACACCTAGAGACATCTGGTCCCATGCCATCAAACCAATAGAAACGCCAAGGACCAGGACGGATGACAGTAATAAAAAACACCCAGATATTTCTTTTTTTTCTGCAGTTTTGTGATGTATGGATGTTTGACACGCTGAGGTAGTTTGGAAGATGTTCTGAGTTTGTCCGGGGGGCTAAGTCCATTGCCTCTGGGATATTGCTATAACGCTATAAGGGTGAGAGGTTGTGACAATTTGAGAGGCCCACTGCTGGAGAAAAATTCCAGTAGGATTATTTTATTAAGAGAAGTGGGTGTCCGAAGAGATAATAGTCCTTTAGGGGGTCCATTGTTTATAGCTACGCGGCGCCACTGCACATATGCTGCTCCACTCAACAACCAAAACCAGAAAACACAGATTTGTCTCCTCATGTCTCACCTTTTGTCACATAAAATAGTAAACAGTGAGTGTGCAGATTTTTACTTTGCTTATGTTTGACATATGAAGGGAAACAATCCTCGATTAGAACACCATTCTCACTCTCAACCATAGACTGCTCTCAACATTTCACTTTTAATTCTGATTTATTACAGCTTCTTATTTTCATAGTTTTCACTTTACCCATAAGTGAATTGCTAAGATCTTGGATCACTAAGAAGAAGTTGTTCAGGTCAAGAAACGTGAGCAGACAGGTGATCAAACAAAATGCAAACATATCTCCAGGTTAGGCCCAATTATTTGAAAGAAAAAAACAAAAATAAATTGTTTTCCTGGATCCCGGTAATTACTGTTATCATAACTAAAAGAAAAAATGGCCAAAGCTACTTTGTTTGAAAGTCCAATGTTGTAATGAATTGGAATCATCCTTGAACAATGTTTGGTTGGTATCAAGTCTCCTAAACAATTATATCTTCTGGCTTCTGCAAATAACAAGATTTTCAAGGTCCATAGCATGTCAGCACTCGAGTGATTTAGGACTTCTGCACCTAAAACGTGTGTGTGTGTGTGTGTGTGTGTGTGTGTGTGTGTGTGCATGTGCGTGTGTGTGAGAAAGCAGGATGCTGTGGCAAGGACGAATGTGTCTTAAACTATTTCCCTCTGTGGATGAGTGGTTGTTGGTGTTGACTGAATGCTGGCAGATGGTTTGTCTGTCTCTAACCAAGAAGCCTGGATGTCCAGAGATGAGAGATCTCTTTTATGATGGGAGAGTCATAGAGTTTGGGCTGTAACTTAACAATATCCTCACACTTGTCCAAACCAAAACTATTCCATCACTGACCAACACATCTGTGTGTCCTATGACTGAACTGTAAAACATCCAAAATTAAAAGGAAAAGTCACAGATGTTTGTGGTCATGAGGTCAACGGTGGTATTGGGAATATTAACTTGAAATACAGTTGTTGTTTTTCTGTGCATTGACAACACAATGTCCCTTAAATGTGGCTTTGAACTATAAACTGGCCTCCATGTTTGGTTTTCAGGCACTTCCATGACTAAACATGTACGTTTTGTTAGGTCTAACGGACTTGCTAATTACGAAACTCCGACATGAACGCTGCATAACGGAGTTCACTTTTGGACAATTTTTTTCTGGAAGGCATTTATAAACTCAGTTTACGCACAAATACACAGACACAGTTGTGTAAAAAAGAAAAAAAGAAAACTTGAGAGAGAAGTTCAACCCCTGCTTACTTCCTTTCCTCGGCACAGCTGACCAATTTCTGTATGAAGTAGGCATGCTTGTCAGTTCTGGGAAGTTACAGAAACTGACAGATGCAAGCCCCCAATTCGGTCTTCGTGAAGGTGTGAGGGAGGGGTTTCTTGAGCTGTTTGAACCAGTACTTCAGTTGGAGCCTTTCAACCAGATCCAAAATGAAGTTGACCCGAGCAAACAGAAAGGACACCAACTCTGGCAGCATATGATGAAATACCAATGGGTGAGGGATTTGATGTTGATTGAATGTTGACATTAGAGGCCCATATTAATATCAAGTGTAAATGCAATCAGGCTAAATCATATCTAGATACAATCTGGATACTCAGCAGAAGACCACTGAATAAATAAAGGTAAAATGTTCACTGTGAGGGATTACACAACACAATTGATTTTCTTGCTGTGTGGAAGTAAATGGAAAACAGCGGCGGTCTGGAACGGTGGGAACAATTACATCCAAAAAATGTAAAGTATGCATGCATTTTAAATGGTCAGCAAAAATGTAAAGTACATGTGATTTGTGGCTGAGAAGCTAATTGCAAACATATGGACCTTTTAACATCCGACACCTCTTCCTTGTAAAGCGATTATCTCCTCCAACAGCGAGCACACACAGAAATATTTGTCTAGATTAGATACTACATATTAAGTAAGAGCCAATATAGCACCTCGATAAGAATGGTACATTTGAAGTGAATCACATAGTCCACTAACAGAAACAAACTAGGCAGGGAAAGCCCTGGATTATAATAGGAACACAGTGCTAAGTGTTCACAAATGTGCAGGGATAAAAAGATCAGAGAGGGAATTGCTCTGATGGAACCTACGCTTGAAATGAACAAACAGGTCCACCTCCTTGACTGTGCACCGACATCACACGTTTGGGGACAATGGAGCATTGTGTGGCAGTCATTCAATCCAGTCTTACGCAGTAACACTGATAGCGAGTGATCACAGAAAAATGATGTCACCACAGCTGCTTGCAGGAACAACAAAGAAGTACCTTTTAGGATGGGCAGATCTGAAGTCGGATTAAAGCCAGAAGGGGACTCAGAGTTAGAAGAGCCCCAAATAACACACAGAGAGACATTGATTACATGGCGCTGTTGGGGGAATTTCTCAGAAAGATGTCAACTGTGACCTGGTTCAAAAGCATTCTGAGAATTGAATCTGCTTTTTAGATTTGGTCTCTTCTAAATCTCTCATTGAAAAAGCTGAACCTGCATTAATTCCTGTTTCGGCAACCTGGGGGCAGCAGAAACAAGCTATCAACAAACATTAACATTTTATCACCTTATAAAGTTGCTAATGTAGCAATGATTTGCTCATTGACACAACAAATTCACAACATTAGCATTCATTTGGAGTCAAGTTTGTGTCCAAAGTACTATATTGTTTTTTAGCGCTGCTTTGGTCTCTACCAACTCTTGAGGGAAACAGCTGGCTCTTTAGCGGCTAAATGCTCCACTATGTTTACTATGTTCACCAGCCTACCGCTAACTTTTTCTGTCTGTCGTTTGATGCTGTATATATGAAGCGTTCAGTGAGTTTTGCTAATGTTTTACTGAAAATGAGACCATCGAGTACAAGGACCGGAAATACAGTAAAAAGCTCTGTGGAGTTCTGGGTCCATCACTACATGGGACCACTTTCACATTTAGTCATTAAATCCATTGTTCAAATTAATAAAACATATATTTTTTTGCTGCATTTCGTTTCGCTAGATAGATTGCTTAATGCATTTATTACCAGTATGTTTTGGATATTGCCCTTTGTTAATAAAAAATAGGATTGAAAAGATTCAATGAATGTTTTAATAAGACTTAATTAATCTAAGCAACTGGATCTGAAATAGAACCCAGCCAACAGTGTTCTGGTTGTCTTCCTATGTGGCTCTGAATGACACAATTTCTAAACATTTATGAGAATAAGAATTAGCCCCAGTTGTCTTTTAATCCCTCTGGAAAAAAAAAATTGCTTTCAGACAGTAAAGTCACATTAAGTACAAGAACTAAAGTTGTGTAGTATTTATAACCATGGCTATAGCATGTCTGTGTACAGCTCTTCCACCTATACAGCACATTGTATGACTTTTATGATAAAGTTAGTCAACTTGCCGATACAGCTATTGGCTACAGTACAGCACAAAACCTGAAAACACTGTACACAGACAGCTCTGCGAGGTACAAACCAAAAATTGTACGCTATAGTAATTACTGCAGACATTTTAAAGCATCACTTTAGGGTAAACTGCTGAGTGCATACGTGAGCCAGACATAGCGTGTATACCACCGGGCTCTCATGCGTTTGGCCGGGACTGGCTTCAATTAAAACACAATTACTGTCAAAGCTAATCAACACTCCTCATGGGGATCTCAGCAGGAATAATTAGGCTAACATTTATCTGTGCTGTCCATGCACTGTTGGGCTCTAAGTATGCTATTAAAATCCCACAGATGGTATTATCTAATTTTCGGGTTTACCATATTGATTCAGTGGAATATTTGGAAAATCAGTTTATCATGGGAACATGGTATTTATAGCCCATATTGGTCAGACACATCATAAATCTAATTTGGAGAGTCTGCCACAGGCTGCCAGACTCTGTCCCCAGTGTATACTGCTCTGCTGAATATGTACCTGGTGTCTGTTATTCATGGTTCATGCTAATCCGAACCACAGGCTTGAAATTTACTTTTCAAATATGTCAACCTCAGCGTAGACGACTATATTGAATCCTCTCTCCTCCCATTTAATACTGCAGTGGCCTTGGCATTAAAGAATGAATAAAGCCATGTGTGCCCACTATTGTCCTGTGATACCTTGTACTCGAATGTCTTTTAGTATACGTCTTTGTAATACTGTGCTTTTGCCCATGAGACATGATGGTGGAAAGCCAAAGCGGCCTTTTCTCTGATATCAACTATCTATAGTGAAACTTCAGGAGGACAGGCAGCAGAAGACTTCAAATAGCAGGGGCAGCAGTGACAGTGTGCCTCTGTGTGTTGCCGCTTCCCACAGCCCTAGGCAAAGAGGGCATCGTTTGATTTAGAGGCAGGAATGGCCTTCTGGGCCCTTGATTACCAGAACCCTGCGTGCTTTCATGTGGTCAGCATTCTGCCAGAGAAGGGTCACTGTTATCGATTAAATAATCTGAGTCAGTTAAAGGCAGAAACAGGGAGCATTCATGTTCCAAACTGAAGGCCTGACTCTTCGGAAATGGCCTAATCCATCTTCCTGGGAAATGAAAGGATATAGAACAATTATCTGCCAAGCAACAGAGCCGTGCCCACCGCTCGCAGCCTCCAGTTCATCTTCCTGGAATGTGCGGTTGAAAAAAGTTATGAAAGCAGTGTTGGACTTTTGATTAAAGTGATGTTGTTAACGATCCAGATCAGAGCTGCAGGACGTTTAATATACGAACACTGGGCCTCACTGGAACAATGACTCATTTGATTAGGGAGGGAGTTATTCAATAGATTTTGTTCCACTGGCTCATATAGTCACAGCTATTCTACGCTCCTGTATGCTGGGTTAAGTCTTACAAATGGCTTTCAGTCATTGACTAATGAACATACACACATGACAGAGATTACCTAATCAGAATCAATACTAATGGCAAAATAATTAGCTTTGCCTAAGTACCATTGATGTAATTAAGCTCTTTGAATGCTTTCATTGAGATTACAAATGTAAGGAAACCATTCATACATTATGTTGGATGTATCTTATGTATGTATTAATTCTAGTAATAATAGTTAAAGCAGCTAATGGTCTCGTTTCCCAGTGCATGTATGATATGTTCGCTGACTTTAATCCAGTCAGACCTCTCAGGTTTCTCTGCCTTGAATAACAGCACTCAATCCTGCTGTTAAAGTATAAATTCAAAGTTTTTCAAGTCTATCTTAAACTTACATGCCTGTGTGCACATTAAAACTTGTATTATTATTCGTTGTTCCAATGGGCATGCGAGTACTGTTTTAAGATAAAAACATTTACCAACCCTTTTTAAACGGAGACTTTGCTGTTTTTCACACAGCTTTGTATCACCCAACGGCAGAAGTCTGCCAGATGACACAAAATGATGTGTTCAGCGTCATCGACCGGTCCTTCGCTGGCAAATGAGCGGGGAGCTCCGGGTGCTGGAGGGAGGTTGAACATTGTTTATTGGCATTTACTAGCTTAACCAGTTCCCAATCCCAACGCGTCAAATACCGCAGCTTCGTCAATACTCCTTGTCATCTGACACCGACGCTCAAGCCTGTATTTGACGCACCCTCCCGCCGCATTAGCAGAGCATCAGATAAAGTATAAAGTGCGAGATAGTCCTCACGGGGCGGGAGGGAGATGTGCTGGATGGGTCAAACGAACACAGGAACAGGAGACCACTGTTGGTGTCCCGTGCGAAGCTTGAAGTAACATTTTGTCACATCAGTTGTTCGTCAAGCCGTTAGTCAATCATGTTAACGTCAACCACGCTCTTTTCCTAAACTAAGTTGTTTTGTTGCCTAAACTTCCTGTGCATGTAATATTGACACGCCGTCACTGACGTGCAAAAAGACACAAGAGAGGTAGGTAGAGCGTCTGACCAAGCTGCATTATTTGAGGCATTGGTGTGTGAATGTGTTGACTACATGCATTGTAGTGATACAAAGCTGGTTGAAAATTGTCAAAGTTTCTCTTTCACATGAATTTGACTATAACAAAAGGTAAAATCAGTCCAATAAAGAGTAAAGAGAGAATAATGGATCAGTATTTATGGGTTCAATATTTGACAAACTGTATCCAGAGAGAAGTTAAGTTATTTCTACAAAGCACAAGTGTTTGTCTCCATTCAAGTTTTAACAAAACCTTTTGATCCCATTTCTTAATTCCTTGCTAGTTCTTGTATCTGTCACAAAGCTCACCCTTTATTGTGAACATATGCACAGGATCATTTTTCTTTTTTATCTGGAGAGAGTTGAGAGGATATTAGCAAGTGTTGAAAGAAAACTGTCCAGATATGAACTCATCTCTGCAATTGATAGTTCTTGTCTAGGATTTTGCTGCGGGAAAGAAGTTGGTTGACCAGTGGAATAAGGAAACCGAAATCCTGTTCCAAAACAATTCTTAATGATTTCCAGATAATCCATCATTAATGTCATCTTGAAGAATTCTGGTAATAAAAAAAGAACAGTAATTTGCATTTAAAATAAAAAGAATTCCCTACAAATGTGTCTTTTTTGGGTGTCCAAAAGCTTCATTTTCTGGAACTGCACCTGCCTCCTCTTGGCCCGTCGCACTAATGGTTAGCCACCTGCCGTATGGCCGGCGTCATCAGGCCGCCAGCTCGCATCTGCAGGCCACGGACGTAGTGATCTGCTACATAATGGAGGGGCCGTCTCTTGGATCATTTGTTTATCATCTAGTGTGGGTGTAGTCCATTATGCATGTTCTGTGTGAGTCACATCAAAGTCAGCAAGACAGCCTTTCACTGAGTTTCACCGCATTAACAAAGCATGATTTACCGACATGTTGCCGGCTCACAACTGTGGGGAACCCCATATTCTGCACAGAGCATAAACACACATTTCTGAATAACCTCTGAATCAAAGCCAGACTCAGGGTGGGCTGACTGATGTGTTGTACTGATGCAGGGTGGTCAACCAGGAGGGTGAAACCAGCCCTGGACCGTGTGATCCATTAATAAGAACCAGTCTGTCTGTGCCACAGTGAAATTGGTTAACACTGTCTTCAGTTACATGAAAGGATCAACCCAATATCACTTAAACCTCAGTCCAAGAATTTGAATCTGAAGTTGGGACTCCACACAGCATGTGGCCAAAGATGTTGTGCCTGCAGCGTACTGCTTAAATGAATATCACATTATTTCGTTGGTCCATGGACCATTCAAATCATGCTTTATTGTGTATTACACAATGTGAATTCAATAATATTAAGGAAAAGAGAACCAAGAGCAAGGTGCAGAAAGACAAACATCTTAGACAAGAGTCTAACTTAAAGTTTGAGACACTGAACTCAACCTGCAGCAAAAACCTCATGCAGTCTGTTTGTTTTAAAATATTCTAAAGTGTTATGTAAAGTGCATTGAATTTCCTTTGTGTTCACAATTTACATATAAACCTTTCTTGCGTTGCCTTGTGAAGTGGCTAGACTGAGCTTTACATAGATAGCCAAGTGTGCAGGGCAAATTAAGTGAAATAAGATACTTCAAGATAAATTAAAGAATGACAAAACAGATTCAACCTAATGGAACATCACTTTTCTCCAGCTCAACATTTTTTTTAATGTCCACAAACTCAGAGAGTCATCAGAAGAAAGGCAATGCAAGAGACACAAGCTTTGGGAGAGGATCACTTAAACCGTGTAAACCCACTAATTGTCAAAATTGCAATGTTTTTAAAAACATGCTTTAGCAAATTAAATGTTTTAGTTAATAAACAAAAGTTTTTCACAGCAAGCCAGAGATTTGTCACACTCTGGGATGTGTCAAAAATAATTTACCTGAGCTATTACCATTTTTTATTACCTTGCAAGTTCCAATTTTGTGCAGCGTTTGACCTGCATTCATTTTCTTTACATTTTTGTTTTGGCCACTTGGGGGCAGCACAAGAAGCTATGAACACAAGCTGACACATTTATCACCTTGTAAAGATGTTGTATGAACATTAAAAAGTTGCCTATTTAATGGGCACTGAGCAACATTAGCATTCATTTAGAGTATGTTTTGTGTTCTCCTGAGTCCAGTCTTCTCTCGCCTTTTAGCTGTTTGGTCTCCACAAACTCAATATCTGTCTCGTTAGCTGCTAAATGCTCCACTATGTTCACCAGCTAGTCTCACACTTTGTCTAACTGTCGCTTTGTGCTGGGCAGGTAGCATACAGTGGGTATCGAAGCTATTTTTGCAGAAAACAACAGTCTGCTGCATTTGGAGCGCTGAGACTGAATCAGAACTGTAAAACCAAAACAATGAGCCAAAAGATGCTAAAATGCTTCTTGGAGCCGAGAGGAACTGCGGAGTGATTATTATGGTTATTGTCTGTTTGCCACGATGAGAAACCCCTCTCACATTTACATAACCATTTCATCCATTGTTAACATAAAAATATTGCAACATGGAATTGGGGGAAGTGACCAAGTAAAAGTAAATCAGTTTTAATACTTCTGCAATAAACTGTCTCCTTAACTCAACAATCTAAGACCAATCTTAAAGTGTATTTATGCTACTAACCCTAAATATTAAGCTGAGTCAGCCAAAGATTGAGACTGTGGCGCCTGGCAGATGACCACCTGCGTCACACCACTGTCTCTGTGTGTATTAACATTACTATTATTCAGCTGGAGACGACCATTTCCACTTACGATTCACCTGCAAGTGATGCCAGAGTTATCCAGTCTGGCGTCAAGGGAGTCTACCTGCCATGATATGACTTTAATCTTCCCTCAAAACAGATCAAAATCAGTAGTGGTTAGCTTTCCTCGCTGTCAGGTGAACTGATATTGATACGTTCTCAGATATTATTTCACAAATGGCTAGGATTTTCCAACATCTGAGACTCATCAACAGTTTTGTCGTCAGAGCATTATCGCTGCAAAAACAATGATCAAAATGTGATTACCGTGTGGAGGCCAGGGTGATGATAGCATGTCAGGACACAAGATAATCCCACAGGAAACTCTTTCCAACAGTGCGAGCCAAGAAAACAATCACAGTCTTTAGCCCGGGTGCTCATGTCTGAGTGTCAAAGAAGTCAAGCTGTAAAGAAACTGAGCCTGCTTTGTCTCTTTCTTTTCAAAGATCCAATTTTTTGACACTAATTGACATTTCCCCAAATCTCTTTGTTAATTTGCGGTATTGAAAAAAAGTGACACCTCACCTCAGCACCACATCGCCATCCTTAAAAACGTCTGCACACATTCACCACATGCAGAAGCATTATCTAAAGGCACCAGAAGCTTTGCTGTCCAAAACATTCACATCACCTTCCGTCCATCGGGATACTTTAATCATCTGTGACTCAGATTCCTGTCACGTCTCATCATATGGTTCCTCTGGACATCTCCACACTTATCAGCACCAGAGCATCAAAATGTTGCTCATGCTCCGCCGGCATATCAGCAGTATATGTCATTTTAAGTGTCTCCTCTTTTCTGCTTGCATGTATTAAATTGATGAATGTGTTTGAAATGCTAGACACTCCAAACCGGACCCATCCCTATTTGCGGTGGTCCTCTGGTTCCCTTTCAGCCACTCTCTTCTGGGACATTTTCAGCTGTTTAATCCGAGGCATTATAGGCTTCCAACATCCAGTTGGACATCACCAGCTGTTTATGGAACAAATCAAAGTTTTTCCCATGAGGCATTGTTTTTATTTTGCTTGGTTATTCGAACATGCTCTTTTATTCATCCAACTGAACACATACAAGAAATATTCATAATGTCCGTGGTACTTAATCAGCTGAGCTGTCTCACTCTTTTCTGACATATTAAAACATAATATCCAGCAAGTAACTTTTCCTGAGAAAATGGATGATTTCTTTTGAAATCCTTTTCTGCAGAAAGCAACGGTCTGATGGCAGTCTTTCAAGGCAAATCACTGTGACACTCCGGTGACAAAGGTGGCTAAAAAAGTGTCGCCTCTAAGCATCTACAGTTACATCAAACAAGTTCAATACTTCCTCCCACTCCCCAGTTCAGTTGGTTGTCTTTTGTCTCCAACAAAAGAACTTGACACTTTGAATTGGAGCCTGTGATGGATCGCTTTTGAGGTCAGAAGCCTTTAACGGTATACTGGTTTCATCCCAGTCCAGCCGAGCTTCCAGCCTTGAATAGATAGTTCCACCTTGTGTGAAGACTAGAGCATTATTAGGCGTAGAGTCATAGAGCCATTGTGGGAAAGATGGTTTTGGTGACTGGCTGATTGTTTGGCTTTTGTGTTTGATTTACATGCACTGTATAGTTTCTATATGTGCATCACATTGTTTTCATTTTCAGGAGTATAATAGTCAGGAGGATGATGCACTGAGAAGATGATTTGATGGATTGTTTTGGTTTAATAATTGCAGCAACATTTGAAATAACACCTTTCAGAACATACTAGAAAAAGGCAGTAACATAGATTTGCAATAATTTTGAGTTTAAAAACTGTGAACGTCACCAAATGAATTACCTTTAGGCAGAACATGTGTCCCTGTCCTAAATGCCTTATTCTACCAAAATCATAGGCTTTACCTGTCTGAAAGAGTCCATTGTACCTCCACATGTATTATCTAACCAACATGAATATAACTTATCTTGATACAAAACTCTAAGAATCTAACAAAGGAGTCTCTATAATACTTGTATCACTAACTTTATCACCATTGGCATTCCTTGCATAACGAGGGATGCCTCTCCCACAGAGGGAAAACAATGGGTATCAGTTTTTTTTATTCTAAGTTATTCCGGAATGCTGGTTAAATGGATCCTGAACAACCTCTTGCTTCTTTACATTTGACATTGGTCAGGGCATCATGTCAACGAGAAGCCTAATCCAAGACTAAATGAAAATTGTTAATTGCTTTTGAGATGGATTTTTTATTTTTTCATTTTACATGTAACACACAATTCTAACTTTCGATCACGGAAAATATTCCACGTTACCTATAATCCCTCTTTATAGCAGCCTCACCAAGACTTTTTTTTCCGTTTTCTACGCGCCCAACTGCCTCGCAGTTAAAAGGGTCAAGCGCCCAGTTAAAATACACAGTGTATAATTTTATAGCCTTTTCCCAACGGGGCTACTGGTGCCGGTGTCGAGACGACAATGTGCAAGCAGCAGTGCCGCACACAGATCAGTTTCATTCGTTGTCAGTTGTGAATAGGGGCGGAGGAAGCAAACTCATTAGAATCCTATAAAAAGAAAGTATCCGAGATCGTAAAACACCCGACTGCTGGACTAAGTGCTCACTCTCAGCCAGACAGAGACAGAGAGGAAACCTCTTGTCAAGTTTGTCTCTGACCTTCAGAGCATCAGCATTTTAACAGATTCACTTCTTCATTTTTTTCGCTTCCATACTGGGCTCTGTGTTTTTCAGATATCCTTGTCGATGGCAGTCATTCTTCTGAATATCTGATTTTCAGGAACAAAAAGGTGTCCCCATCACCAATCCCTGTATTGCAGTCGGGCAAGCGTGACGCATGGACACTGACAGGGCGCACACTTCTCAATGAGAAGCTTCATAAATTGAGGTTATTCAAGTGAGTTTTTTTCTTTTTTCTTTTTGGTATACCAGAATTGTTTTGTTCGAGGATGCTCGTCTCAATTTGGAATAGATGCTGTGCCGTGATGTTTCTCGTCGCTACACTGAAGACCGAGACAACCCAGGTATCAGAGGCGCGCCCAAAGGCGAATTTAATCAAGCCAGCTCCGTTTGGAGGGACGCCTACACCCGCTACAAACCGCTCCGACACTGTCCAACTCGGGATCACCAAGAAATATAACACACTTGCGCAGGTAATTTCATTTATTTAATTATTCACATAAATTAATATACCAGACCTACATTTTCACAAAGCCTGACATTGGGTTGCAGGATCAAAGCCATTAATTATTAGGGGTAATAATAACTTAACGATTCCAAAAGTAGTGTCCAGTCATTCTAATAAGCCGAACAAGGAAAAATAACAGACTTTTCTTCATTTAAGTTACATTATAAGTGTGCCATTGATCCAGATAAGCGTGCGTAATTGTGCAGGACGTCTCCAAAACTGTGCCTACGGAGTATCTTGAGGTGTGAGGGTAAACTGCCTTTAAAACGGCTCTCTCACGTGGGAATCGTTATTGAAAATTGCAGGGATTGGACCCTCATAAACCCTAATTGCCTGTCAGACCTGACGCCACAGTCGGGTGCAGCGCACTTCGACGGTAAATCATTAATGCCAGCAGAAATGTGAGAAAAAGTTAACACTTGGGGTAATTTTCTGTCTGGGTCTTAGTGTCATTAAAGTGGTCCAGACGCTTGCTGGGATTATGAGATTCTTGCTGGTGGGCCTCTGAGGGATACTCTTACCAACCACTTAATACCCACTCAAAGAGTTATCAATTCCTGCTGTTTCAACAAAGTGCCATATTACTGTAGTTTGAGAGCAAACATGGGATCAAAAATGTTAAACATTTGGCAGGTTTCCTTCTGGCAAACGTAAAAAGTTGTGAACATTACGAGTTTTATCAAGTGCAGAATTAGAGCCGTAGATTTGTATTGCTTGGCCAGGAAAGCAAAGTTTGATTTCTTATACGTGAATGTTTTAGGGTTTTTTTTTGAAGAGGAAAACAGATACTGGTGTGGAAAATAAAAATGACTCATCAGTCGAACAAAAAACTGACAAAAGCCAGAAGGCCTTCATTTCCCATTACCATTAACTCTAAGTTTTAATTGAACATGTTGGAGTCTGATTATGTTGAGATCAGAGCTTTATGAGCAGCAGAGGGCACTGCCACATCTCCATCAGCTCAGAGAAACAGCTGATCACTCTTGTCTCACCTGTTAACTCTTGTTTACATTTGGCCTGTTCAACTGTCTGTAATATCACTTGCAGAAGTGATAGTGTTGGATATCTGTGACGTGCGTAGTGCTGAGAGCAGCTCCTTGAACATCCAGCTCAGGCAGCAGAAATGATGAAAAAGCCACTTTCTCCAACCTCAAGCAAGCCTGCCAGACCTCAATTTGAACGCCTGCTTACATCTTTGCCATTGCAATAATCTGGAGCGGTTTGGAAGAGTGGTCTGAGGAGAAACAATATGTGTGTCCAGAGACCACTATACTGTTGCAAAAGTAAAATGTCACAGTGCTGTGTGTCCAAATGAAGACGGCTAATAGCATTTATTGCAGGATGGGGTATACATACAGTATATATGTGTGTGTGTGTGTGTGTTCTGGCTGCCAGGAGGTTTTCCAGAGCTGTAAATTAACAGCCGCAGCTCAGCCTTGGCCAGAAATGCGGCTTGACGCTGGCAAGCAAACGGCAATGACCTTCTGCATCTCATGATACAGTGGCCATTTATGAGCAGAATAAAGCACAGATAACAAGTCAGCTCTCTTCACAAGGCTGTAATGGCAAAGTGTGGTGTCTATTTAGTCTAGGAGCGATCACAGGGAGTATATAACTGCAATTACTCTACCTTAGATTTTTTAATTATGATAAATGCCTTGAAACACGTTGCATAGCACAAAACCGCACATGAGTCATTTTCTTTCTGAAGTGGTTCACAGCAGGCACCCCAAAAATATTTTCATCTTCGTCTGCAATTGTGAATTACTGCTGATTAAAGCTTGGGTGTAAGTTTGGAAAATGGGCATGCATCAACTCAACAATTTTTCCTCTGGCATCTGCATTATGGGAAACCTCAGAGCCGATAGATATCCTGCGAGTAGATTTATGGTCAAGGCGTCATGCTGTTGAGCTTGTTACAATTGGTGAGGAATAGTTGGCAGATTATCACACCTCTGGAGGATTCACAGTGGGTTCAGGATGTGAGTGTTTGTGAGCTTGCCAGTTATGTGAGTGATAATATCAATAATTTAAAAAAACCTCTTACTCATTTTTTACCACATTTACATGATATAAGGCAGCTCGTTCTCTTACAGTTAAAGATTAGAGTTACTTGAAATCTCCCCAAAAATCACCCTCAAATGTAGCAAATTATTGAGGGAGACAGTCCAGCCACCCTGTGGGGATAAGCCGCTGCAGCAGGAAACAAGGGTGTAATTTGGTGTTTGATCCATCAGATTAGAAACGCTGCTCAAAGCCTTAGCTTATTTGACAGCTTAATGTGCTTTTATTTCCTGTGGCTGCTGACATCGTTGGGCGATAAAGCTTACACAAGCCACACAAACCAGGGTCAGGTTTTGGCTATCTCTTGGGGTTCAGTCGGGGAGCAAACTGCAGAGTGTTTTCCCGTTGTCTGACCCTTTTCACATCAGTAAATCTGAGAAAACCAAAATGTACGCCTCTCAGACCTTGACAGCCGGCGTTCTTGGGTGGCACTGTTGGCTCCTTGGAAGGGAACCAGCAGAAAGGGATAGCACGGGCAGGCAGTGCTTACCACTGTAACCTCTGAAGCCTCAAGGGAACCGACAGCGTGGCGGCATTCATGCGGTATACGTGTCTGTAAAACATCAGCAGCCTGTCAGTCAGCCTTAACTAGTTGCTTTATTTAATTCAACACAGAGATTACTTTAACAAGCGATCTCTGAGCGCTCTGCCTATAAAAGTAGAGCCACGTCCTTTCTCTTTCTTTCTCTAACCTAAAATGAACGTTCAGTGATCCTAATGAGCTGAGAAAAGAGGTGCGAGTGCTTGTTAGCGCTCGGCTCAGTTTGTGCTTCAGTCTCTTGTCCTGTGGCCTTTCCACTCTGTGGGTCCCTTGGGCGCTGTGAGGGCCCTACATTGGAGCCATTAGGGGTCTCCTGTGGAAACCTCCTTTACTGAATTGGACCTGTCAATGAGCGAGGAGACCCTTGCACCACAGGATTACACCTTTTAGAGCAGCACACCTCATAGACTACCATCAAAAGCTTTTCCGCTTTCCTTTGATACTCTTTGAAGAGAGCAGTCGTGTACGCTGTCTGTGTGCCTCTCCTCGTGTCCGATGAATAAGATCAACCCAGAATGTATACTTAACTTAAGGAAGGTCTAGTTTTTGGAGACTTTGGATTCTAGCACTCAAAGGGACATGCCCATAAACACATGTGTTTTGAGTGATGAAAGACGCCAAGCTGTGTTTGAAGACATGGTTTGTACGAGTGACTTGTGTGCAGCCATCCCTATGTTATCTGATACCGGCTGTCTGTGCTTTCAGGGCATATGCAGTTTGTTTATTCAGTGACATCGTTTATTTGGCTCTGTAAGGCCCCTGCCACTCATTAACACCATTCACAGTTTCAGGTTCTGTGCCTGATTTCTGAAGGTCAAGTGCAATCACGACATGCAGCTGAAAAAGCGTGGATGTGGAGAGTAAAGAAGTCCTTTACTGAAGCTTTATTGTACTTTTCTTAATAATGTCTTTTGACTCAGACAAACACAATGGAAGTACAGCATGTATGAACTGCTCTTATTTCTCAACAGTGTCCCTTTATGTACAAACAATACGGGATTTATGTACAAACAATAGGTCTCTGAGAACACATGCTGTAAAATGGCCTTGCTTTTTTACAAAGTGAAACATAAAGTAAACCCTCAGACTCAAACTAAACAATAGAGACAATATGTTGTGTTTTTTAATGCATTACAGTGCACTTCTATCAAATTATATCAGCACTTTGGGATGACTCTACCAAGGTAAATAAGGGACCCAAAGACCAGGGGGGATGGTTCAAAGCCCTGTATATCCGGCAGTAAATCCCTTGTAGATTGTCGCTCCTGCACATTTAAGGTTCTTCTTCAAAGCCACAATGCTTAACCAGCACGAGAGCAGCACGAGACAGGGCCAGAGGCTTCCCTTATGGCTCTCTGTCTGTCTCTTCCTTTATCATCTCACCAGCATACCAAGAGGGGCTGCAGACTACACCGTTTTCAACCCGCTTCCTCCGCAGGACCCAATGCTGCGCTTTTATGTGTGAAGGCTGTCGAGGGAAAAATAAGGGAGCAACAGAAAAAAAGATGTGAGATAAATGAGATGCATCCAAATGAAACCCTATCCCTCAGAAGTTGCGTATGAGGCGATTTAAAACATGACAAGATAAGGCAAGATTATCAGCCGTGATTTGGGGGTCAGCCTTGTATCATTGGGTTTCAAAGGGCTGTCTTGCGGTTTGAGCCTCGATGGAGGAGGTGAGCCCTGTGCTTATTCTTCTTCTCCCACCCCGCTCCCCCTCCACATGCACTATACACTGTAATCGATCCAACCCTCTGGCCAGAAAGACGGATAGGAATCAGAGCAGGTAGTATGAAGTACTACTGCACGTGGCCTGGCCCATTTGTCTTCATATTTAGATAACAGCACATTTTTCATGTCAGGGAAAAAAACTCCCACTGCACTTTATTTAACTTCTCTTCAGAACATATTTCCCTCCTCAGCTGTGATTATACCATAGTCCATGACGATGAAGATGTTTCTCTGAATGAGCAGTTGACACAAAAACAGGCCTCTCGATGAGGTTGAAATTAAATTCTTGACTTCGGAAAAATTTGTCATCAAGTATCTTGATGTTCTTTGTTTAGCAAACTCCATCAGTTGAGGAAAACTGTGAGATGTGGTCAATGTGGTGTGATTCACTTTCTGGTTGAGAGTTAGATTAGCGTTATCAAAACCGCTCTAATGTCTTTGTCGTAGAGACAGAGCTTGAGCCGATATGATTAGTTTAGCTTAGCATAAAGAGTCAGCTTTTCCACAAATCAAAAATACACTCCAGCTCAAATTGACACATTTTCATTTTTGTTTGTTTATTGACGGATTAAACAAAGGATAAACATTGTATTAAATAGTGAGCTTTATAGGTGTAGGTGGCCATATTTTTGAGGAGAGAGCCGGGTTAGCTGTTTCCCTCTGGTTCCAGTCTTTATGCTAAGCTAGGCTAATTGCTTCCGTGCTCTACCTCACCATACTTAATGCACATACTGAATGCATGTGAGAGGTATTAATTTTGTCATTTAACTGTCTGCAAGAAAACCAAACTGTCAAACTATTCCTGTAAGATTATTGTTATTATTATTATTATTATTTTTGTGAGGAGCTCAGATTTTAAGGGCTACTCCAGCCATTTATATTGCACTTCCATAAAGTGTGGGGGCTTGCAACAGAGAGCTTTCAAAAGGAAAGGTCAAATTCCTGGATCTTACGTTTCCCATTGATGGCATTTATGCAGCATTAGACTCTACGTGCCTTGTCTTTTTACAGACTCTGTTATAAGAATCCCCCTAATGCCGACGCCAAAACAACCCTAATGACATCACCAGAGTTATTTTCTCAGATTTTAATTCCTCCAGAACCAGAAGACAGTAGCCTATAAAACTGAATAGTTCTCCCCACGACAAGTAAACTGGTCTTCATGTGTACAATTGGTGGAATGTCCTTTGAAGCAAAGCCTTTGAATATTCTGAGAACGGCTCTGAACACAGTAGTAATTAAGAAATATTTGGAATCCATCAAACCTCTGGGCTTTGTTACTTTCATAAACACATTAAGCATCTGTATTGTGGGAATCTGTCATAATGATGGATGAGGATTCAGTTTAATATTCCTGATCATTTTTCTACGCCTGTATCATTGCCTCCATGTGTTTCCAGGCTGAGCAAGTCAGCGTGGCATCTGTCCAACAAGTCTAATCTCGTTCACTTTCTAAAACAAAAGCACGTCGTCGGGTAACAACTTCCAATGTGCTGAAATATTGATTGTTGAGTTAATTTTAACATCTGGAGTACATTCTTGTGTGCCTGTTCTTTTGGGCATGGCATCCCCTTCCTGCTGACCTTTATACCCTAAATGGAGTTTGCTATTTATTGGGGCTAAAGTTATTTTACTCTGATTCAAACCTCTCTCTTGTTCATTCTCGTGCTTATTGTTCCATGTTTGTCAGTGGTAAGCCACACTGAATCAGATCTGTCAGTGCAATGCCAGCTAAATGTGGTTGTGGTGCTGGTGGTGGTGTGCCAGCCAAACATGTTGCTCTAATGTCGTTTACACTGGACACAATTTACAATCCGTCTATATTTACTGACCTGCATATTTGAATATGTGTCCATCCATTGTGATAACCATGTACTAAAACAAAAGAGAATAAAATAAATAAAATAAAACAAAGATGTGCAGCAATTTGAGAAACACAGTGACCTAACCTTTATTATGTCTTGCCCAATGGATGTGGATTTGAGCCAGGGTAATGATGCTTCCCTCCAGCTCTTCAAAATGTTCCTCTCGCTTGATGATTTCAGTGCAAAGAACATCATTTCATTTGGATTGGGGAGTTAATTTGATTTGGGAAAACCATTTACGACAAACTCCTTTGCTCCTGCTCCAAGTCTGATGGGGACGGGACTTGCATGTGTAGGGAATTATATCAAGTACCAGTAAATCTCCGCATTGGTGCATACAATTGTTGTGGAAAAAGTAAGTGTGGCTTTAATTGTACTTCTCGCTGCTGTAGACAGCCGATGTTGTGTTTGTTAAGGTGGTCATTTTAGTGCACTTATGGAAAAGACTTAAAGTTATTTGTGTGCTTTGCAACACACAGAATATGTCGCAACCTTTCAGTGTAAACACAAAAATACTAAAGCTCAAACAATGGCAAGTTGACTCTGAAGGAGTATGATTAGCTTCAGTAATTCCCCCACAATTATGTCTGTAGACTGATTAAGCCTCTGAACACTTTTGGAGAAATTGAGAGAAACTGAAGTGGTCTCTCTTGGTTTGTAAATTGTAATAACTCTATTGTCTGGGACCTGAAACAAATGACAACGCTAGTGGGAGCGATGTTAATCCCTACAACATGTTGTCCTCTAAAATTGTAGGGAGTTCACCCGAAGAGAACAACCAACATATTTTCCCACTTACCCCCAATAGTATCATGCCATGCAGAGAGTTTGGGGTTAATTTGCCAAAGTTTCAGATCTCTGCATGCTACTTAGACGTCTGCCACCACCTCAATACAGAGTGATGGTGAATGGCATTTGGTTTTGATGTCCAAAACATAAAAAAATGACTTTTGTAAAACTTCACAGCACGGTCTCCTTCCAGAACCAGTGTTGCTCTCAAACTGTTAAAGAGTAAACAACAGTCAGATAACCTGTGATTAAATACAACATGGCTTTTATCTAGAAAATGCAATGTTGTTAAAATAAAAGTGGAATTTTCTAACCTGATGACTAAAGCCCAACTTAAATGTAATTGATCATGTCTTGTTTTTGCTCTAACTATGTTTTCTTTTCTGGAGAGAGTCTCTCCAAATACCTCTAACCTGAGCATAACATGGGTTTTATTTGGCTTGTTAACTGCTACAATTTAAATTTTGCGACCTGGGGTGCACGGTGCAACTGTGGTGCGCCGTGTATAGAGTGGAATTAGAAGGAATGCAGTTACTGTGTTATGTCTGCATAAGTTGAGGTTTGCAGGGTTGTGACCAAATAAAATCCACTACTCTTTAACAATGGTGTCCTCTGCAACACAGCACTCTGATTATCTGGGAGAAATGTTGTAAACATAGCAGATGTCCTTGTGTGGGAGATAGCACACCACCTACAACTATAGGCCCCATCTAATTAAATTCATTGGGATGGAGGTAACTCATTGGTTTGCCATAACAAGAAGATCCACTAGATTAGTTCGATTTTGAACAGAGTTTGACAGGATCAATGTGGTTATGGGCCATCGGGGCCAGCCTGAGTGATGCAATTAAGGGAATTTGTTACTTATGCCAAAGCCACACGTGTGTGTCCTTCAAAAATTGCATAAAACATGACTGCACCTTCTGACATGCACCTCTTGACGTAATATGAGCAGATGGACTTGCACTTTACCCACACCTTTTGTTCAGCAAAATTCTATAAGTGTGCTTGTGCATTGCGCAACCTTTTATAAATACATTTTACGAGCAAATTGATTGAGTAAAACGCTGCATCTTTTTCCTCAGCAGGTGTATCCATGCAGCAATGATAAGGAGTGCAGCGTGGGAAGCTACTGCCACAGCCCGCAACAGGCTCCCTCTCGCTGCCTCACCTGCCGCAGGAGGAAGAAGCGCTGCCATCGAGATGTCATGTGCTGTCACGGGAACCGATGCAGTAACTGTACGTGTCTGACACAAACACGTTTTCAGTGCATGCTAGTTTCAGTTATGTTGTGACTGCAGGATACAATTCAGAAATTAGATTGCTGGCCTAATGCAGATATTCTGGAAAATAAGCCGAATTTAGCAATCTCTAACACAAGCTACTGCTGTATTGATCTGATCTTTTAACTTGTTGGCCATCAGGTTGAACAGTCTCTTACGTTGGCTTGTTTCTTGACAAAGTACAGTTGCTATTGGTTTCTGTCATGTTTGATCTCTTCTTTATTCTGCCTGCAGATATGTGTGTCCCTATCTCTGAGAGTGTGCTCTCACCTCACATCTCAGCTTTAGACGAACATAACAAACTCTCCACCAAAGACCACAGCTGGAGAAAGAGTGGGAAGGCACATGCTAAGCATTCTCTTAAAGGTGAGATTATGTTTAAAACATGTCCACCGGAAACCCTGCCCTCTGTAAACACTGTCACTGTTGTTTTGTTTCTCAGCTTTTCCTGCTGTCGATGGCAAAATCTCTCTGTTGTTCACTGTCTGCATGTCCTACAGAGTTCATGGGCGACGCCAATCCACAAACTATGTTGATAATTACCCCTCTGCTCATGTGTCAGTGTCTGTGTGCTTAAAGCACAGCATGGGGAGCCTAAAATAAACCACAATGCCCCTGCTGTTTCTCCACCTACATAAAGCCATGCAAACCCTGTCATTGACAGCTCACACACTTGTGTGATACACAAGTGAAAACCACAGAATGCAGGTTTGGCATGATTATAGCTACTCTCTGAGCCCCCTGCTTAGTGTTCATGTCACCTGATTTAAGTCAATGTAAGGGCCTATCCATAAAGCAATTCATTTAATGAGACACTTAAATTACTCAACTCTAAATGCACCCTCAAGACAGCAGGCTGCAATGCTAAAATCAATATGAAAATAGCAGCACTACTTAAAGTTGCTATAAATAAGACCATTTAATTGTATCTGTGCTTCACTCACTCCCTCTCCTTAAACATTATTGTATTATAATGGCCTTATGTAAGTCGCTGCTTGAGAAAGAAATCCACCAACAATCCGTGGTGTTAAAGCAATGAACACGCAGTCAGGCTTAGCAGTCCATCATGCTGATGCTTGGAACTTGAAATAACTTTTCAGCAAAGTGTGGTTTTGTCAGCAATACAGGGCAACATGGTTTGAAGGATGAAGCTTTTGGCAGGAGGTGATACACATTTAAAAACTGCAGGACTAAATTATACTAATTATGCATTCACAAGAGCAGTGGACAGATCCTGCCAAGAATATCAGACTCAGACCAGATGGGACGATATGGTAAATGTACAGAAAAAGCAAATTGTTTTCTTGATTTATGTTGAAAGCTTCATGCTTTTCTTTGGTCTCCGACATGGCCACATATACTGCGATCGTGAAGAAAGGGTTGCATAAACTTATCCGTATGGAAAACATAACAGCTTAATGAGCAATAATTGTACATTTCCTGTGCTATATTTAACCAAAGCACTATACAGCAAAACTCCAAGATGCTAGATGATTTATAACTTCATGCAGGTCTTTTATGTCTCTGATGAAGCATTTGGTTCTGTTTTTTCTGAGCAGACAATATACTGTTTGTAGGCGTGTTGTTCGCTGGTTCCCCACTGATCAGCCCTCTTTCTTGTCCTCATCTGTTAGGGCATGAGGGCGACCCTTGCCTGCGTTCATCCGATTGCTCGGAGGGCTACTGCTGCGCCCGCCATTTCTGGACCAAAATCTGCAAGCCGGTCCTGAGGCAGGGAGAGGTGTGCACCAAGCAGAGGAAGAAAGGCTCTCATGGCCTGGAAATCTTCCAGCGCTGTGACTGTGCCAAGGGCCTTTCCTGCAAGGTGTGGAAAGACGCCACCTCCTCGTCCAAGTCCAGGCTCCACATGTGCCAGAAGATCTGAAGCAGGGGCAGCTGCTTTCGGCGTGGAGGCCTCTGTCTCCATCTGCCAGGGGAAATTTTTTGTAAAGGATGGGTTGTGGCTGTATTAAAAAAAGGAGTAAAAGACAGAGACTAACAAGAGAAAGAACAGACTGTGTGGGTTCAAGCTCTCTAGTTGGAGAGTGAGTGGGATTGCTTTAATGTGTTTGCTGTGAGTGGTCCATACCTGCACCCACACACAAACTTGCACCCTCACACACACACACACACACACACACACACACACACATACACACATACACACACACACACACGCACACACACCCCTCATGGGTTTGTGAGATTAATGAGCTTACAAATAAATGATACACTTTTTAGACATTCTCGTGACATTCAGGGAGCCACAAAGTTAGCCAGTATATGCTGTGATAGGTGTGAACCTTTTCTAGAAGGAGGCAACAGACGTAGCAGTCTTTTATCAAGCCTCAACTTATAATAATAATAAGACAAATAGACTATTTATAGACAAGCCATAGTTTCACTGCACAGTACATTCTTTACCAAACCCCAAAGTGAAAGATCTGATGGGTGTAATGATGTGTTTCATTACTGGATCTGTCATGACTTGTTATCTGTTTTATCAGATTTCAATATCTCACTCTACTTGGTGTTTGTTTTAAGTATTGAGGAATTCAGCTTTACAACCAGTAACAATGTCCAGACCCACAATATACCAGTTATATCATATGAGGAACATACTCCATACACTGCTCAGTCCAGCGCTTGACTTGTGTAACAGCATGCTGGGACTTCAATGCGCGTATAATACTTTTATTAAACCAAAGAATGAAAGAATATTTACATCAGAGTGATGAGTTTCATCTGGGACATTAGCTCCTCGCCCGATTTTTAGCCACAAGAAGAGATATAAAGTATCGTGTCCGTTGTGTAAACCTCGTTTGATCTGTCAGATACAGCTGCAATCTATTGTGAGACAACTGTGTGGGTTTAAACAGTTTGCACTGAGGTAGTGCTCTGCTGTAGACTTCGTGGTTCCGATACCAGACCAGAGAACGGTTCTGCTTTTCCAATCACATGAACAGGATTCAAGGTTACCATGGAAGGGCAATGTTTTCCGTTTACAAAGCAAAGCCAGTAGAAATGGAGACGTGAGAAGATTGATTAAAGTAACAAAAACGCTCCATGAACCTGATGTTTTCAAAGAGAATTTCAGTTTGAATCAACATTATGTTGATGGCACTCAGCTCTGTTTATTTTTCAGTTTTTCAAATACGACTGCATACTTTCTACTCATGAAATACTGTGCAGTTTTTTGGTACTAGAGGTGAACCAATGCCTCAGCATAACTTCTTTAAACATCCGTTACCTACATATTCAATATGATATCACATTTGCCTCTTTTTGCTTTAATGCTTTTAGAGCATCAACTACACATCTTTTGTAACCAAAATATCAATAAGCTCTTATATTGTAAATAGATTGGAACCAATGAAATGTATTTAAGAATCAATGTATATCATGTACATATAATAAAGATATGAATCTTAAACATTACAGCAAAATTATCTAGGTGAGAAGAGTAGTGAGGGATGGAACGGGACGAGCACAGTGGGATAGATTCAAGATAATGTTGAAATAATAAAAGCTGCGTGAATAGCCAGAAGGGAAAAACATAGCTACAGACTGGCTGCATCGAAAGGGATTTTTTGGAAGAAGAGAGACAAGCACATTCATTTCCAAAATAGTTTGTGTAAATGGTGTCAAGATTTATATCTCACTAAATATTGTCTGTGCTGATGCTTTTAATTTGTTTCGTGTATTTACAATGATGACTGAATAAAAGAATGTATTTTGTATCATTTGTTAACTGCTTATCATTACATTGCGTTGCTTGTGATGTTTTGTTGAGTTTTTATAGTGTACAACATGGAGGTAAAACCAAAGGAAGATGAAATATGCTGACATTATGCATTATGTTTTTAGAATGATAAAATTCATCAATCAAGCGAACAGGCTTGTTTCAGACAAGCAAAAGCTCATTTAACCAGCTGCACATTTTTAAAAGTATGGGCTGATTCACCTGTTGCTTTGCATGACATGAATGTTAAAGCCCCTGAAAACTTGGTTTCAGATTTTAAAGGTGCCCTGTGAAGTTTTCTTGTAAACAAAGTTATGTTTACATTCAGCGTACTCACCAAAATGCATCGTGTGTCGCCTTGAGGTCTAAAAAAAAACGTGCTGAATGAATTTTTCATCGTCAGAAAACATTTGAAAAGCTGATTTTTGAAGAGTTTGAAACCTGCATTGTTTACATACGTGTTTAGTTTCAAGCAATCTTCTCCCTTGTGTTTTGTTTGCGCATTGCTACGTTTCTTAACATGTTGCTGCCTCTAGCAGATTAGTGGAATAATGCGAAACCTTTGGCAGGAATATGTATTTATAGGACCCACTCATAAACACAGCGGTTCATTGCGCTTTGAGTGGTCAAACTCTACAGGGTACCTTTTTAAGTCTTTCTCAACTAAAGTAAATATACATGACTAAATCAACAAACAAAGTTGGGGGGGGGGGGTGGAATTCTTGCATAGCTCACTTGGAAGAGGGAATCTATAGGCCTTTAATAAACATTATCCACACAGCTGATTGACTGCAGTGACTGCACCTCGTGATAGTGAATTTATACCCTAAATAATAAAAAGTAATCTTTTTTTAAAAAGAAAACCAAATCCATGAAGTGTTATAAATAGCAGTCGCACTGCTTAAGCATTATAAAATGTAACAGAGCTTTTATATTAGTCAGATTATACGCCACCATGTCAATTGACCATATAATCCAAACTGAAATACTCATCATTTAAAATATGTTTTGGAGACGCACTGATGCGGCAAATCCTGAAACAGTTCAAGGTCACTTAAACCACCAACCAACCAACCAACTGTGTCTGCATTTGAGATTCTTTCATGGGCACAAATAAGACCCATTATAGGCTGATGCATTGCAGATGTGATCTGTAGGCAATATGCTTTGAAATTCTCCTTTTACAGTAAAAGATAGAATCTTATACATTGAATATGATTGAATACAACTTATTCAATGGCATCTTTAAATGTGATTACTGTCCTCCATCACTTCAGACAATGTGGCAACATGTGCTGAAAGCTCTCCGAGAGGCTTCTTGCAAAACAAAATTTCTAGAACATTATTGTACAACTTCACTGGGTCCCGTTATGACTGTTCTCAACAGTGGGACATATTTTTTCCATCATCTCTAACAGGAGACCTACAATTTGCAAAAACATCAAATGCAGCGGCATCGTTGTGGGGCTATTGTTCTCCACAAAATGCCTCATTATGTTCAAAATAAGTATTTATTTATCGGGCAGGGGACTCGTTCTTTCACATGTCAGCTTATCTTGCCCCTTCCCCTAGGTTACAAAAATGTTGAATAAATTAATAAATAAATCTTAATCTTAACAGCAGTGCCATACAGCTACTTTCAAGCCTTTTTCAGGTTGTTACCAGATGTTATTAGGTGGCCAGAGAAACTGCTACAGTGCTACACCATATCTACCACAGTATTGTTTGCGATTTACAAGCATTTTGCAGTGAATATTCCAGCACCTTCTGTCAGTATACGTTAACATAACATGTCAGTGTAGCCAGCATTCCAAGATAAGCCCTACTCATTGGGATCAGTAAGTACAAATCTTTAGCATAAACATCTGGTGCTACTATGAAACGAACAGAGCGGAACAGGGGATTTTCTGTCTTGTTGATTTTATTTGCTTTCTCTCTCTAATTCCTCTGTAAATAATTGTATTATACATACTCAATTTTTCCTCCAGTTTTTAGCTTATTTTACAGACTATGTGGAAAAGTCTGGGAGTGACCTCTTATGTTTATGTGTTCACCAGATGTTTAATATTTGCATTTCAAAAACGGTGTGACTCCTCAAGGTTTACCTATTTACACCATTATCTTCTTCTGTTTTCCTTATTTCTCTTCACCTTTTTATATCAATAGAAGCAATATTATGTAACAGAACTTTTCTATGTTGTGCATTCAGTTGTACCTCTTTTTGTTGGTGAAAGACACAATACATTGTTTGCTCACATTCCTTGTCAGTAAAAAGCAGAAACCTGCAATAATTATTCAGCACCAAACTCTGCGCGTTACAATGTTGTGTTTTCAATCCAGCAAGTGTCCAGTCATTTTTTTTCACATGTGTTTTTGATTGAAAGTAATGACGCTACCCTACCTTTGTTTGGATAAGGTTTCTATTTGCTTAAACATTGGATGCCTTTTTATCTCCTCACACACTGAAAAAGGTACATTCAGGGTCTCCATGGAAAGAAGAGGTAGACACAGAAACAAAGCACTTTTCTCCAGCTCCAGGCCACCCACAGGCTCTGGAGTCTCCACCAAAAACCTGCTAATGAGAGAGTCACTGTCACTGGCTCTGCACTTTCCAGCGTGTGTCAGCAGAAAATACAAATGAAGGAGTTCACACAGACAGGTTTGACTGCCCATGAAGTTGCCAGCTAAATAAATATGCTGAATGATTCAGGCTTTGATTTCGTGCCCGTGTTGGCACAGTGTGGATCATAAATGTAATTTGGGTATTTATGGCTCATATCATTCACTATGGCAGAGAGGGAAAGTTTTCTCGAGCAAGCGGGCTTCATGACTTTATCACATGGACTTCTGCGTCTGTCGAACTTACACATAATGCAAGCTGTTGCAGCAGTTTTATGATGTTTATGGCAATAAGATGGCTTTTATTTGTCTTTTATCTGTTTATTTAACAAGACAACTCATTCTCATCCTGAGCAAAGTTAGCCTAATATAAAGCCCGGGAAGAAATCGTATACATAATGAAGAAAGTTGGGTTGACCACAGGAAATCTGTGATTGGTTGCTTGGCGAAATTTCCCTCTTCTGACACAGTGTCTGTCGTTCTCAATCTCTTTTTCAGTCTGAATGCGACCCAAAGTTCAGGAATTGGCTTTTGCCTTGTGATTATGACCAGATTAGAGCAGTAATATTCTTCTATAGGAAATAGTGGAAGATAATCTTGACACTGTCATACTGCATCTAAAGCCATGATGTGGTCTAATTGTCACATTTTTTAAATGATATCTGTATTTTAAAGTGGTACACAGATTGTTTAAAGTACCAGTACAACAATGTGAAAATACTCAATTACAGTCAAGTCCTCCTGTATTACTTAAGTAAAAGTCCAGCAGTATTATCAGCAAAATGTAATAAAAGAAAATACTTAAAATACTTGCTCCACAGATAAATGGCGCTTGACTGTTACATTATTATAAATTACATTATTATTATTAATAATAATAATGCATCAATGTGTAATAGTATTTTACTGTTGTAGCTGGTCGAGGTGCAGCTAATTAGATACATTTCATTATCATAAAGGTTTTAATATTATATGGTAGTTTAGTCTGTTGATCCCCGACCTGAGGGTCATGAGATGATTAATGCGGTAGGATTTGCTATTATATTTTGGACTTTTCACTAATATTTGCTTAAAATAGTAGATACTTTTTGGCCTCAAAACTTTATTTAAACAAAACCATCTGAGAAGTCTAGAGGGGAAATCACTGTTTGGTGGAAATGTGAACAACTTCTAGACATCTGAAATGGGAAAAGGGACAAAGTGGTCACAAACCAAAAATGATTGGGAACCACTGATTTAATCTTTTCTTTTTATGTAAAATCTTAATCTGAAACGTTACTTTCCCCTACTTTTTCCCTCTGAAATGTGAGTGTAAAGTAGCATGACATGTAAATAATCAAAGTATACTCAAAGGAGTAATATGTAAGTCTAAGGAAAATAATAAATATATACAGAATATACTCCCTGAAAATGGAAATATTTTCCTCAATTTGTGAGTAAGAAACTTTCCTAAAAGCCATTTTTGGTCATGACCCATTGTCATCATCCAGAGAGAACATTCATTTACCGATGGCAATTACAAATTACTAGAATCAGCCAAAGCTTTATCTGATATAAAATAACGTCTCAGCCTAATGGCTTCTTTTTTCTTATCTTCTCTGTCCATTGTAAAGTCTGCTCGCATGAAAGCAATCATTACAACTGGCAAAGATGTGATTGTATCATTACAGCAAGGATTAGTTATTATTTTCCACGATCTCTCTTTGCATCAGCAAATGGTCCAAGAAAAGAACAATTTTTTTATCAGAGGTGATCCAAAAAGATGAAGTCTCTCTGCCAACTCTCAATCCCTGGACCTCTGCCTGGTCAACCACTGCTCTTTTTCACGCTCCACTGTTATTAAACAGTTGCATTAGTCCACAATGGAAATACCACAGTGTGTGTAATAGACTGTAACTAAAAACTAAGTGTCATTTAGAGAAATCTTGTCATGTCATGACAAATCAGTTCTTACTCTCTGAATATAATGAGGTTCCTTTCATCAACAGCACTCATGCAAAACTCTATTTATATGGTGCTTTTTAAATCCTCTCAATTCCCACTGTGGCTCGTTATCTTTCTCTGCTAACCAACATCTTATTTCAATACTTTTAGTCTGTGGACCATTTGTTTATCCTCATCCATCACACGGTGTTCAATCTATGAGTCACTAGCAAAAGCAAATTATTGAGCCAGCATGTTTTTTTTGTTTTTTTTTACTGAGGGTGGGTAACAAAATGCAACCATTTATATAACCATTTCTATCAAGTCACTGCTAGACCAAGTACAGTATATAATTAGTTGGTATGCCATTAGCAGTGGTGGAAGAAGTACTCTTTAAGTTAAAGTACCAATACCACACTGTGCAAATACTCTACTGCAAATACAATAAAGTTAAAGTCCTGCATTCAAAATCATTCTTCTCTCCGTAAGTATCATCAGCTAATTTTACTGAAAGTATCAAAAGTAAAAGCACTCATACTGCAGGAAGACGGCCCCTGTCAGTGTTTCACTGATGTTGCTGCATTTTACTGCTGTAGATGTTTAATTGTAACTCCTTTTAGTTTAATCAACAGCAATGCATCATATTCCATAAACTCCTTTATATATGTGTTGTGTGGCTGTTCGATGGGAACCAAGTATCTCTAAAAAGTCTACTTTTCATGAGTTCTCAAAAAACCAGCCCTGTTTGTATCTTGGTGATGATGAATTTTCCAGGTGATCCAAAAAGGTTTTTAAATTGTGTATTCTGCTTAGGAGAATTTTCTTAAGCCTTATGCAACACTTAATCATTCCATTTGTTAGAAAAAGTCAAATTAAAAATTAACGAATTTGGAGATTATTGGGTTTCACTGAACCGGAGGGGCATGAAAAAATGCAGCCTGAAAAGTAACTGAAGACAAATGTAGTGGAGTAAAAACAACATTTGCCTCTGAGATGGCGTAAAAGTATAAAGTTGCATGAAATGGAAAGACTAGTAACTTGAATGTTTACCAAGTACAGCATTAGCACTTAAGTACAGTAGGCTACAAAGTAAATGTACTTCTAATTCTGCCAAACTATAATGTTAGGGACCCTCTAGGTGCCCCAAAAGCCCCACAGCTTTCAGTGTGGCCGTTGGTTCGTGGTACTTTCTGCCAATAGATTATGTTTTCGGTCGTTTGTGCTTCTCTTTGTCTGTCCGTACACTGCCACTGCTATCCAACAAGCTAACATCTGATAGGGCTAATAAAGCTAACAGAGCTATCAGAGGTAGCAGCTAACTGAACTAAACACACAACGGGACTGACAGTCTCTGTTAAAAGGAAGTGTTACAAACACCACAACATGAAGTGTTACACTGTGAACTTCAGAGTAAAATGAGAGTGTGTCTGTTGCATGAGACATGCCAGTGAAAAACGTGTCTGATAGACTCGCAGTCTAGACAGGGGGCAATATTGGTTTGTATTCATTCAATCAAACATTACCACAGTGGTCTTTGCAGACACACCTGGTGGTGATCTGGACTCTACTGAATGCACTTTTCGAGTTGTAATTTACTTTGGCAATATACAGACACAACAATAAAACTGAAGCTGCCCTCACTGTGTTCGTACCGAGTAAAGTACTTTCTAATTGTTGACAAGAAAACTTTAACAAAACATGGAGATAATTAACATAGCCATTGAATTATTTGAATGCCTTTTCAAATACATCTAAAGCTGTCTACAAAGAAGTCATCTGCAATCACTTCTTTATTGTATTCCTCTGCAACTAAATATGCTATGTGCTGGAGCTTGATTACAAAAGGGGGACATTTCTGGGGCACAGCTGCTACATGGGCCACCACTTTCATCTTATTACTTTTTGTCTCATATGTAGAACAATTACAGTGTTTGGTGTTGACAGAATGATGTAAACATACGATTATAAAAGACTTTTGAAGAAAATGTGTTTCATTTTTAAAAGTTTAACTGCCAGGGATGCAAGATGGCTGCTGCATATCTGAACTAGAGGTTCTGGTTTCCACATCACACTTACATACGTTGTATATTGGACCATGATTGGCTTCCGAATGTGACATCACAGTTCATGCTCGTATATGTACACATGTTAAACTTAGATTAAAGATGAGCTCAGAGAAACGTTCTTCCTTCAGCAGATGAATGTGAAAACAGCCTTCTAGTGGCAAACTCTGCACAAACATCATTCTGCAGTTGAGCGCAAACATCCAAGTGAAGTGACAATTAGCGAAAGCATTTTTGAGTTATCTTCCAAGCAAATAAACTGGCATTTCAAACAATTCCAGAAAGCCGTGTCATGTTAGATCAGATGCAGTTAATTAAATTGTTCCAACTCCTTGTGTTTGTCCGCTCTATTGGTTAATGTGTGGAGGAAATATGTAAGTATGTTCTCATAAATCTGCAGCCTGTTTCCCATGATTTACCAAATCATTTTGGTATTTGGTCACACACAATTTCACATCCTTGAAGCTGTGTTATTTGTCTCATGTTGTTCTGAAAATGTTTACGTCAAAGTGTTAATTTGTCCTCTTTTGTGGTTAAAAATGCTGTTAAGAGGCATTTAACGTCACACTACCCAGCTCTGTTGTAGTGTTTGTCATTTATGTTAAACTACTACAAAGTTAAAGTCATGTTTATCTGCCACCTGTGTATCTGGAAGGACATGTTGAGTACCAGCCAACGTCAAGGGAGAAAAAGAAAAAAAGGATTTCCATCATTAGCAGGTTGAGATCCATCAAAAAAACAAATGCTGGTTGATGTACCAAACCTCAAGCATTTCCTTTTTGTCCATATTGTCTGTATTTCTATCTATTGATTTCTGTTTTTATACTCGTGGAGGTTCGATTTCGTAAACCTCTCTTTTTTTATTCAACACTGCAGGGAGACATTAGAAGACCAAAACAAGTGGAGAAAATCACACGACAGACCGCCAACGAGTTTTGTCCGTATGCTTTTACTGAGAAGTTTCAGATGGACTGTTCATCTGGACATTAGGCAGGACATTCAAATAATACATCCAATTACTTCATGCACAAGTTATGAATCAGACAACATGTGCTCAAACGATTTCTGTTTTCCAAGGCCTCACATCTGCATAACAGCCTACATATATGACATCTGGTGGGTGATGTCTGTATGTGTATAAACCCAAATATGTGCATAACCTCAAGTATATTTATATGTGTACATTATATGTATGTATCAAGACCTTGTCATAGCTGAAGCGTGTACCTTGCTTATCCCTTAATGGTTTAAATCAGGTAATATAACTTGACTCTGTATATCCAGCAGCACCTAAGCACAGTTTGTGAGTTGATATGGCTCCTCGTGGCAATAAATCCATTTGCACCTGCCTGAGTCTGATCTCCAACACTCTTTGGGGGTCATGACTCTTTTCTCACTTTTTCAATCTTAGAACATCTGTATTGGCTTCCTCGAGCTTTGCCTCTGCCAGACTACAGGGTGTAAAAAATTATGAGAACCCCGGAGGGAACTAGTTGTTTGTTGGTACACCCATTGATTTTCTTTTCAGGAAACAGCATGGGGAGTACAGCCAATTCAAAGAGTGGGTAATTACAAGAGTGAGACCACCCTGGCAAGTGTGGGATCTGAACAATGGAAGTTAAGTAAGGCAACAACAAAAAACATATCAGGTCAGCTTCATTTAGGTACAACACAATTAAAGTTAAAATGTAAAATGACTGTTGTTAGTAAGTAATCATGGCCAACGTTCATTCCAAACATATGTTTATGAGTGACCAATTGGGTTTCTGTTACTTTTCGCAATAAAGCACAACAGACTTTTTTCTAAGCTCACAACAGAAGACCAGCTGTTGTTCTCACTCCAAGGTCAGCTTCACTACACCCTTAATGAAATCCACACAAACCTATAGTGTAAAATCAACGTTTTTGTGGAAAATACAACACTTTTTCCTAATGAAGTACTGCCTGAAATGTGAGCTGACTTGTACCGAAGTCTCTTAAAAAAACTGGAGGGTACTGTCATGAGAAGGTGGTCATCTCCCTCTGTTCAATGTGTGACAGTGAACCTTTCACTACGCCCTGTCCCCCTTAGTTGCCATTGCTATACTTGTCAAGCTTTCCAATCTAGCATAGCACATAGAGGGGCTTGCTAGCTTCTTGAAATCTCTGGTGGGTCCTGCTTACCTGATGGACAGAGGTGATGATGCAACGCCTCCAAATTATGTCTGAAATGCAAAAAATCTCGAGCAGTTGACAATATTGTCTTATCAAGGACAGAACGCTAAAGGACCGCAATGTCACAAATGCTTTGATCGTTGCAAAAAAACCTGCTATTGCGAACTCTGTCCAACATACTTCAAACTGTTCTGTTCTCAGTAAGCGATGGTTAAAAACTAAATCCCCTAACAAATACAAACACACACACGGCATCGCAAATTCTGACAGAGTGTGACCATTCTCCATGTATGCACCAAGAACAAGCTTCATGCTGTTTGGAGATCCCACTATGGTCAGATGAATTCAGCCTCAAATGGAATGAATGTTCAGCGCTCGAAATGGATACGGGGTCAACAAACAAGTGCAATGCTTTTGAGTGCAGCATGTGAATGTGTTTAGCGTGGAATGCAGGATATGTCATGTAAGATTCACAGCCCCGCTTTGATCAGCGCTCGCCCTGATTTACAGGGCCTGGATCGAAGATTTGTGTGTGGTTTTATTGGCGAGAGTAAGTCGAGGGTTGCAGTCTCTCAGTTCAAAGGTACGCTGACTTCATGGCCAGATATGTCAAACCAGGTTAGATATTAGGTATGAAAATATGTGCCTGTGTGTGGCGAGGGGCTGTCTTGTATTCATACTCAGAAATAGCTTGTTGATGTTGACCTTAAATCACTCTTTAGCGCCTGCGTGTGTTTCTTATCCCTTCTAAAACCTGAAGCAAACACAATGTGAGGTCTAATGTGCTGCAGTGTTCGTCCCATCCCAGTAAGCATGCATGGTTTTAGTGGGCTGCAGATAAAAATACTTCTGTGTGTCCAGGTTGAAACTGGACTAAATGTGTTGAATATTTTTACACATATAGAATACATATTTGTAAGCGATGTAAATTACTGTTTTTGGTCTGTTCTCTCTGACAAGCTAATAATGTTTAATTCTTAAACAAATTTGGCCCCGTTTTAGATGCCTATACATTTTTTTTTTTACCACTAATTCATCACAACTATGCTTACTAGGAATGTACATCTGAATAATGCAGCAATTCATTTCAGATCGCTATGGTCATTTGCAGGGGATTACAACAGCCTGTGTTTCCACTTTGTTTGACATCTCCACTTTTTTGGGACATTTACTGTGACTAACTGCAAACCAACACAGCCTGTGCGTATTTTGCCATGGCCCCTTGGATGTCAAGAGTAATGATGATTTTGTTGGGTGACTTGTTTTTTTGCTCAATAACGGAGAGAAGTGGTTGGTTTAACTCTGTCTTTGAACAACACATACAAATAGAAAGTCTTCAAATGTTCAAAAACGTACTTTTTTAAACACTTGCTTGTGAACGTTTGATGAGATGCTCCGTATTTATCTCCATCCTCTGTTGTTGTTAACAGATAGGGCTCTTGCATTCGCCACCATCACAGCAGGAGATCCATTTGTCAAACAGGCAAACTTGATACCGGGCGCCATTGTGCTCCTTTCAACAGCTCCAAACGGTGACACTGCCCCTCCTACTCCCGGGGGACAAGCTTTAACCCCCACCCCGTCCCCATCTCACTGTCATCCCTCATCTCGAAAAGGAGGCTTTGTCACAACGTCTCACTTTGGCAGTTTAACTTGATAGTTACCATTGAGTGCTTGTGGGTGGCAAAGGGTACAATTTCCTCTCTGCCAGATAATAAACTTCAACAATTACCGGAACCTTCCCATGGTGGATCCACATATCCTTTCTCTATTTGCCTTCTGTCCATCCATTTATCTTTCTATTATTCAAAACCTATAGCAATCAAGGGCGTAGGTTTGCATATGGACGGTATGGACATGTCCTTACCAATATTTCGGGAGGACAGAACTATATTTGAGCAAACTTCTTATACAACGTTTGCATTATCTAGTTGCAAGTTAGAAGTTACTGTGTAGTTATGGCTCAATAGAAATCTTGCTGAAACACATATGAGCTATTCAATTCCAGAGGGTTTTAAATTAATAAAAATTAATTCAATTTATGATTGAGGTAAATAGGTGCCACATGCACTTTTAAAGAGATTAAATAGACAAAAGAGAGGGTAAGAGAAAAAAATCTCTGAAGGTGTTTTGATTCAGCAAATAAGAAAATAAATATTTGACAGCAATACAGAATGCTTGAGAGCCTTTTACTGCATTATGTTCCATATATTTTTATATTTTGAATTATCACCTGGCTCCCAATTTTAGTATTTTCCTTTACATAAATAAAGACTTTTCCAACATAAACGAATGCATAAAGATTCACCAAAATGCAGGAAATTAAGTGTTTGACACTCAACTCCCCCCTTAATATGTCTCCAATGTTGAAACCAAACCCACGCCCTTGATAGAAATCAATCTTTGGTCCCCTCCCACTGCTCCGTGGCGCAGATAGTGGAATATTCCAAGCAGACCTACCAGCTATGATTCAGCTTTACGTCTCTGCAGCAGGCGAGAACCAACTGACTCTGTAAGCAATCAAGACAATGAGATAAAACACATGCAGAGTCCCAAAATAATGCATTCCTGCTATTTATTTACACCATGAGATGCCCTGGCTTTGCTAAACGTCTGCTTCACGCCATGTACCACTATTTGAACAGACTGTTGACATTACTTTTCAGTCCCTGCTGTAAAGCAGTAATGGAAGCTTAAGGTCATCTCTGTTGCACAAATTGGACACGGCAGATTAGAGCGTTGTTGAATGTCACTGGAATTGTTTCTGAGTAGATTTTCTCCTCCTGGAGAGCTTGTACAGGCTGTGCTGCATTTTACTGAAGGTTACTCAATGGGTGGTTTGGATCCCAACATGCTCCTTTGCTCTCTCTGTTTCTCTTCCTGATTGGAATAAATTCATTAAAAAAGCACAAATTTGTGAACCACGGGGAGATTAAAATCCACACTTGTGGCTGATCATGTATTACAGCTTAATGAGAGTAATCATAGAGCTGAACTCCTGCCAGCTAATCCATCTTTCTTTTACTTGAGGGGCCACTCGGGTTTCTGCACACATAGGGACTGTGTTTGGATTCAATTTAAATTTGTGCAGCCTCACTAATTTAAGTTTAGCATTTTCTTGGGAAATAACAGCAAGCTGTGGGTGTTTACAGGATAAGAGAGGAAATTACATGAACAGGGAGCGCGAAAAAGGGACAAGACGACACAATTGTACCGTGTGAAAGGTACAACTTTTGTTAGGCAGTCAGAAAGTTAATGGATCCATAAATATGTTCAGCCTGAGGGAGAAAGCAGACATCCTTGTCAGATTACAGAGTTGCGAATTCTGGTGTGATTGAAAGCTGCATTAAGTCTGCAAGCTGATCAGAAACTTTGTGGTAGTTTTTAATACTGTTTGACATAATTGATGAGAAAATAAAAAAACCTGAGAAGATTTTGTTTATTGTGTTTGTTGAAATGAAATTATAATACTCTTTACATATTATTATATAACAATCATAATGTTGTGTTAATATTATCATTAATATTACTGTGAACCTTTTCTATTTTGATGCAACTTTATTATCTTTTTTTGAAATTTTCATGCTAATAAAGCCACATTGAATTGAGTTGAATAAAAAGTCTCGATACAAGTCAATGTCAAAATACTTGAATTCCATATCTGTTGAACTTTATAACGGACTGAGCAAGATAACCAAATGCACACTCTGCAACCTGTCTTCCTTAAAACTGCTAAAACCTGCAGCAGTAGACCACATGTGTGATCCGAACTCAAGTTGTGCGTTCGTGGGAAAAGTGTGAAGGACAGACAAGATCACGAACCTTAAGCACGTTGAGAGAATCTGAAGCACATGATAGTGCTCTTTCACTTATCACATGCCTGCTCACCTTTTTACCTCCCCCTGCAATCTTCACACACAAACTCACACACTCTCCCTTGAGGGCGATCCTTTACCAGGCTTCCCTCACTCTCTCTGAGCAGCGTGCTCAGTGGGGACCACGGCATGAATGAACGACCTGGAAATCTCACTGTTTCATATGACGGGTGTGCGGAAGTGGAGCTGGCCCATTATGCTTCCAAAGATTCATTCACTAAAAAAAAAAAAAGAGAGAGAGACACACATGGGGAGAGGAAGGACAGAGGTATGGCCCCACCCAGCCTGCTCGTCCTCCCCCACCAGGGACTCTAACGTGACATCATGTCTCTGTCACAGAGCAGACTGCATTGTTGTCAATGACTGGCTCTAACTTTCTGCTTTCCCTCTCCCTCCCTCCCTCCTCTCCCTCATGCTCCTTTTTTCTTTCTTTTTTTTCTCCCTCTCTCCCGTTGTCCTCTTCTCTTTTTGTTTTGTTTTCACGAACAACAAAGGGACGCCACAGTCAAGGCTGGAGACATCCTTCCTCTCTCTGTCCATTTAAAAAGACAGCTCCCCCTCCCACCCATTCCTCCACTTGAATAGACAACACACACACATTCACACACGCACACAAACCTGCACACACACACACACACACACACACACACACACACACACACACACACACACACACACACACACAGGACCTTTGGCTAAGCCCACAGCTTTACATTGGCCTCTAATTTCCTTTTACAGCAATGCCCATGTGCACACTGTGAAGCGCCCTGCCATGAAACACACAATCATGCACAAAAATACAGACACGCACACAACCGCAAAACTGGCTGCCAACCCATCATTTATCGACGCCTCGGTGGGAGGTTTTCTCACAGACACTCGAGGTGACGTCCCACTTGCCTCTTGATGAACTGCTACCACCCAGATTCATTTACCATAACTGATAGGGGGTGAGGTCCTGTGTGGGCCACTTCACTTGTGGAAAAACTTTACCTAAATTGTTTACTATTTTCATGTTACATTACGTAACATTTGTTTTTTTTTATTTGTCATTGCCACAATGGCTTCAACAGCCAATAACCTCCAGAAATAATAGCAGGGCATGTACTATAGATATAACTGCACCATAGGCACCATGCTGTATTTATGATTTGGTCCATTATGTATACTTCATTACTCATAGTTCATAATGCTTTTTATGTGCTGCTTGTTTCTTCTTTTGTTCTTTCTCTGTCTGGAGTCACAGGAAGTGCCGTCATGTATCAGCAGAGGTCATGGCACTTGTCAGAGGGAGTGATTTATATTTATCTGAAATGCTTCTCCCTGCTTGGATCACTGTGTTTGAACTAAGTACAATAAGGAGTTAGTTGCCTGATATGTCTGAATGGTTGCATAAAAGAAGTCTGTTTGAAGTATTTAGGATTCATTTTTGGTGTGACGTATTGCTTCTATCAGCTGCAGTGCCCCGACAAAAATGTTACTTTTAATCCAGTTGCTGAATTAAAGCGCCTCTCTGCTTTAGCACAGTTTCTCTCATTCAAGGAAACTCTTGCCTCTCTTTTAATTTTTGGAAATACTGAGAAACGTTAAGTGGGCTGATTATGACTCATATGGGTATTTTTCTCTCTTTTTGAAATCCGCTATTTGGGTTTCACGATAAATAAAGGTCTATTTCGAGGTATTGTTAACGCCCTGTGTTACAGAACCAGAAATAACACAATCTGTTTATCCAGCGCAGTCAGGCAAGATGTCTGTGTCCTGCTGTTCGAATGCAGTCCTGGTGTTTTATCAGAAACTTTATCCCACACTGTCATCGTTTTTTTTAAACTTTTTTCCCTTCAAGACGTTTTATGCAGTATCTACAAATGTTAACAGTAAACCATGTTTAGTGTCCATGGTGACTGAAGTAAGATTTTCTGCCGGGTCATTAGGAGTACTCCTCATATGTGACATTAAAGAGAATCACATACACGTAACACCCTGAACCATTCGTATGATGGAGCCCTTCTATGTTTTGTTTGGAGAAAAAAAAAGGTGCAATGAGGTGTTTTTCATGCACACGGATCTCTGCATATTATTAATGAGCTTTGGTGTTTTCCTCTAGTAACTCTAGCCATGCATAACCATGAGGAGTGATTGCTTTCCTTTCCTTTGGCACAGTATACCTGACAGACGTGATTACTGTTGAGTCAGATGTTGCAAAAGTATACTGTATGTGTTCAGATATCTGTTTCCCAGCGTCCTGATAAAGGCCCGATGGGGATTAAAAGTCCGCCTTCATGTTAAATGATATCATGATTGGTTCAGTTAACAGTATTCCAGTCTTGGCTTTTCTTGCAGCCTTTGTGGCCTGAAGAGAAAATCAAACCTGACAAATCACTCTGTGACCATAAGAACATCTGCATATTTGGGGTCTCTTCATTGTCATCATCAGGACTCATCAGTAACCAAACATTGTTGGGGTTATTTCTTCTGTATTCTGTTCGTTGTGGTATGTTTTTAAACAGGATCACATGTAAACTATTGTGTGGAAGATCATGTGATTCATACATTTGAATGCAACAATTTCTAACTACTAATATTGTAAATTATGATACCACTTTGAGCACCACATACAGAATACACTTTTATAGATTTCAGAAATCAAAGTTGGCATTCGTGGAAAATGTGCTATTGAGGCAAACATTGTGCCGTTCCAAAAAGCCTGATGTAATACAATACTTATGCTCATCACGTAGTATGAATATCAAAAGAGTCATGTCTGCCAAAGTGTTGACCTTCAGTTCATTCATTGTTTTATTGTCACATATTACTTGATTGGGTACTAAAACATAAGCATAAAAGACTCTGGAATCACACGCTTGTATATTTGCATTAATAGTCACTGCTTTATTAACATTTGAGCGTCCCAAATTATATCACTCACACTCCAAAAATCTCTGGTAGAGGATTTAAAGGAAATTAATATTTTACGACAGCCTGAATTGTTTTAAAGTACAAAAGGCTAATATTTACATGTCAGCCCCATCAAACGTTTTGACTAAAGTTATTAGTTTGACTCTGGTTTCCAAATACGAGTGTGTGATTCAGAGGGGGAATTTCACTTTGGGCCTGGATGTTTTTAAAAGGCTTTTATATTAATATATAAGGTGGAGCCCAATCAAAACCATTTTGCGTCTTGCTTCCCACTTTTGTCTTGTCCAATAACTCAGAAACAACAATAGATAAATCAAAGTCTGCAGTTCATCTGGCAGTTACTTGGCAGTCAGAAAAAGAAACACAGCCCAGATGTAAAATGTTGCACAGCAGAGCTGCTCAGTGATTCAAACAGTGATTCAACCATCAGTCAGTGGCAGTCTCACCCTCCAATGAGTCCTCAGGTGAAATGGGTAACGCCAAGTGATGACAGTTGTTGTAAGTGACCCCTAACTGTTCATAGTTTCTGTTTCATGTCACGACCCCATTGACCATCAACTGATACACTTGGCCGAAGGCTCCGTCCCAAAGCCTTTTCGGTCCAGCTGTCTCCTCAGGCCATGACTGACTCCTGAGACAAACGCACCATACTCACCCAACTCCAATTATTATATCAGGTCTCCAGGCCTTTCTTTTGAGTCTTTGAAGGATGTTTTTTTTGTGTTTGTTTGAAAAATGATGGGTGTCCGGTCTGCAAAGAGGGGGGAAAAAATTACCTGGGATAGAAAATAGAGCGACCACAATGCTTTCACAATGCTTTTTGCTTCTCCTTTCTCTTACCAATACCTCATGGTGCAACCTGACTCCCCTTCTATTTTAACTGTGTGTTTATCTAAACGTCTCCACGGGACAGGCTGATGCGATTCTTTAGTGAACATCCTTTCAGTGTTCCACTATGAGAAGAGAGCAGGATTCCCATGCAATCTATTCTTCTCACAAAACCAACAACTGGCCTATACACACATAGTACACTCATTCACACACACACACAAAATGTACATGGATACTACCTATGTCCCACCATAAACTTTTCTTTAAGGAGTGATAAGTAAGTAAAGAAGAAAAGGTGAACATGTAATCAAATAAACAGGCTAACCGATGAATAAAATACTTTAGATTTAAATACCCAAGAGCTAAATGAAACCTACCTGTAATCATTTTTATTTACCTTTTTAAAAGTTGTGTGATGGCCCTCTGTACGTTTTCGCTTAGTGTATCGTCTTTCTCTTGGGATTCAGCACATTGGACAGCTCAGTTTTTAAGTGCCTGGATTTAACTCAGTGACATAATCTTAAACATTTGTTCACACATGCACAGGCCTTACATCACATGCAAACAATTTCCCTCAAAGTGCTATGATTGCTTGTCTTGAAAGATCCTTTTTGAAACACAAAAACTCTCTCTCTCTCTTGGCAAACCAGTGTGATTGGCTCAGAATTATACTTATAAGCATTTTTAATCTACATCTGATAGTATATAATAGTCTTTTTATCAGAGGAAATGATTTGCATATCTTTGTCATTATGTGATGGAATGAGCCTGTATGGAGCTCCATTTGTCCCTGTGACTTTTTTTTGTTTAGTCCTGTAATATAATCTGGGCCTACCGTGAGATAAGATCAGTGAAGGGCACGGCTTTATACTTCTACGTGACACTGAGCGTATCTTTCAATCAACTGCTGGATGATAAGGCAGACCTGACTGACAGGGTTTTAAACTGAGGGTCAGTGGATTAAGGGCCTGAGATTTATTATGGTTAACCTTAAATTGCATGGTATTAGACTGTGAGGTTGACTGAGGCACTGTGGTAGTTTGGCATGCCACTTGTGGGCTTCATTGTGGAGAAACAAGATTAAGAGTCAGCAGCCATACAAGTGTCTCTGTGAGGCTGAACTCAGCTAAATGCTAATATCAGCATGCTAATATGCACACCAGGGCAATGCTAACACGCTGATGTTTAATGTTAACCATGTTAAACCTACAATTCATCCTGAGGGGGGCATGACTGTGTGTATCAAATTGCATGACAATACATCCAAAGGTTGGACAGAGATTTCACTCAAAACCATAAATGTCAACCTCATGGTGGTGCTAGAGGAAAAGTCAGGGGATCATCAAAGTCATTGCGATTCATCATCTGCTAACCATTAATGTCAGCTCAAAATGTTGTTGAGATGTTTCACTTGATAAGTGAAAACTTTGAGCTCATGGTGGCGCTAAAGAATAGGTCAAATAATCACCAGAGTCATTAGGACTCATCCTCTGGAGAACATCAATGTGTTCACAAAATTTCATGGCAAGCCATTAAAAAGCGGTTGAGACTGAAAGTGGTGGACGGTGGTCAGAACGGTTGACATTACCACACCCCGCAAACAAACTCAAGGCACTCATGGCGCCGAACATTCAACAGATGTAACTGTTAGTGATAAAAAGGACTGCAGGGCAGTAAGTGATGAGATTGTTCCTTAAAAGTGAGCGTTGCTTAACCACTGTGCGAGAGATCAGGTCAGACACAGTCATAGCTTATGTGTTTTTCCTCTCAGGGGTGTCATCAGAGCCCACCATGCCCCTCTGGGCTGCTGAGAGGCGTTTTTAATCAGGACACACACACACACACACACACACACACACACACACACACACACACACACACACACACACACAGTGGTGAGTCAGCAGCATGGTTCAGGTGTGATTTCTTGGGGGTCTGGAGTTCAGCCCTTTGGTCTGACTATTAGGAGACACTGAAGTCATAACACTCAGTATTTCCATTGTCTGATGTTGTGTTACTGGAGTGATGCAGCTTGTGTGAGTGGTCGCTGAAATACTCTGGCAGAGCTTGTTTGCATTAGTCACAGCTGCTGATCTGTACCCAGTTGAAGGGTAGCAATACTTATTATTGGAATCGCCCGCCTGCTCCACATCTGAACAGATTCATGGTGTAATAATATTAATAATTAAATACCATATCGGCAATCTCTAATTTTCACATGACAGTATGAAACCTGTGTGCTCTTCTCCACGTAAAAACATTTCCAGTTTCTCGAAGATGTCAGCATATTTCTAGGATACAAAAAGGTTAGCCCGCTGGTCTCGGTCTAGTTTACAGTTTGATTGTGTGCATATGTGGTTATATAGTGATTCAGTGCCAGGATATCAAAACCCTGCATCAGCACTTCCCCTCCTGTCCATGAACGAGGGGTTTTCCCACAAAATGCAAAGGCAAATATACTAAATCAGCACACATTAAAACAGGAATATTATATCCAATGTGGCAACTACAGCAAGGACTGTGGGCACCAATAATGCCTGTCTTCGTTGTTTAAACCTAAAACAGCTGCTCCGCTGAGTGCACCGCATGTTATTCAAGACAAAGCTGGATAACATAGTGCTTTTCACTAATATCACAATATCACTTGTCCTCATATGGTAATTGACTGCATGTACACACCATCTGTTTACATGTGAGTTTGGACTTTGTCCTCAAACCAAATCCCTGATGGAGCTTAGTAAGGTCATTTGATCTCTTACCCTGAATAATAATAATGCATTATAAGACAACAACCACAGCGAAACAAGAGCTCCCAGTCCAACTCTCACTCTGTAAATCAAAAGATTGTGTTCACCAATTCACTGGGTATAAAATTACCCTTACCATACACTTCTGACTGTCATCTGCCATCATACCCAAGAACCCATCTTCCTAACTGGTGGCATGCAAATCAGTCATGATGTTATAAGAGGCCCCTTTAATAGGCAAAAAGCCATAAACCAAAACAGGTAAAGGGTCCCGCGCCTTAATTTGTCCGAAAAGCTCCTATTCACATCTCCCTTCCTTGTTATCTTGGGTTTCACCTGTGGATGCAGGGGACAGTAGTGTCCTTGTTTGATTCTAATTATGGTCCTCACCTCAAAAGTTCCCCCCTGGGAACTTCCCTCCTCCCCCTCCAAGGGGCCTAAAGACACTCAGACTGACTCATTAAGTGTCAAGGAAAATTAAGACAAGCCAGAGCTGTCTGAGAGGACGCTGGAGTCTCACTGGAGACACTCTCTGTCAATTGTCTTATCTTCTTTGGCATGTGGAAGTGTCTCCGCAGGCCTGTTGACTGCTGAAAGATGAATGAGCTCATCAAGATGCTAGACCCTGAGCAGAGTTTTAGTGTTGCTGCCCCAGACATCAGTGTAGGGTCACTTTTGTGTGAGTTCTTTTATTTGAAGCTTACAATGCGTTACCAAGCTGATCCGCGATCTGTGCTGACCAATATAGCCGGTATAAAGTGTTTAGAGTTATATTGTTTCTCAGCCATCTCCTAAGACAGATGAGGATATAAGAGCGAAGGGTGCAACTGGAAACACATGTGTCAGCAGTCTTTTTTTTTTCTTCATTCTTTGGAAGCAGGTCCAGTAATTAGGGAAGCTAACCACATCCTTATTTATTCTGTTCTAATAGATTTTTTAAAACTCACATTTCTGTTTCCAATACAGCCTTTCACCACTTTGAGCATTGATAAGATATGGATGGCTAGATGTGCCAGGCCGGTATGGATCAGTATCACAAATGGATCAGATAAGCACAAACAAAGCATTTTCCTCAGAAGGATAATTATACAGTCATATAATACTTCCTCCTCCTCTGCATCCTCTTACACATTGCTGCAGCAATGAATGATTCCTCATGAGCAGGACTTTCCTTCTGCCACTTCAAATTGGCTTAAATGTCAACAGATGGAAGAAAGACAATTCAGCATACTAAAGGTCAGCTCAATCAAGCACGTTTAACTCTTCAGTGAAACGCACAAAGCCTATTCTTTGTGTACTGGGGATGGTAATTTAGTGGTGGGGGTCTGCCCTCCTGTGGTCAGCACAGCAACTCTCAAGGTGTCTCAGAGGTACAATGAATTTTCTTGTTCAGTTTCTGTTCTTGTACACTGACAATTATCTCTGGAGACAAAGACCCTTTCGTTGCATTCAGTTTAAAATGTTCCCTTTGTTTTGCGTTATTCAGATTGTCAGCACATTTTGACATGTCACTCTAAGAAAAGCAGTGGTGTAAATGATACAGTAAATGATAGCTGAATTCCATTAAGCTGCTGCAAGGCCCTGGTATTGTGAATACATAATGGCATAGCGCCCTGTGAATCCTTTAAAAAAAAAATAAACAAGTTGCTGGGAGTCATAAAGCCAGTCAATGTGAGGGAGAGGTGAAATGAAAATAAATCATAAAGAAAAGCAGATATAATATATCAATAACGCTTGCCTGAGCTGGTGAAAGCTGCAGGTGGATTCAATATGGATATTCCACCGGTCACAGCTGCTCCACCTTCCGGGCGCGATGCCTCCAGACAGCTTGTGAAGCAGCTGTCCTCTCTGCTCCGTTAAAAAGCCACTAGTACAGTCTATCACTGACGGAGCCACGTGTGCTGCACAGAACAGCTTGAGCCTGGCAATTTAACTAACTAACTCTGTGAAATATAGATACAAAATAATTATGAGCATGAATCTATCTTTAACAACTAAAACTTCATGTTGTTCATAACTTGAAATTGAATGGCATTAACTTTGTCTGTAGGCTAGCACGCCGTTCTGACACAGTTCATGCAGTCAATCATTTTTTCAGTAGAAAAAAATGAATGAATGGTTGTCTTCTGCTTAATTTCTCTATTTGATCACAATAATCTTGAAGGACATGATACAAAATATGATCCCACCCCAACTGTTTTGTGGATTTACAGTGAAATAGTTATTCCGTTGTAATGTTTTTGTGTGTGTGTGTGTGTTTCCCTTTCTGTCAGGGTATGTGTCTCTGTCCCTAACACACAAACACAAACGCACACATACAAACACAAAGTATGAGAGGCCCCCAAAGAAAATCCTGCCTTGGCCCCCTGTTGTTCAGAGCCGGGCCTGCTCACTATCACACTGTCATGACTTGCTGCTTGCATGCTTTTCGAAATTTAAATGTCTGCTTTAAAAAGGGCCAACAGAATGTTGCAGTAGCATAAACATGTAGCCAGGATGGTACTTGTACATTCCAGAGCATCAAATCTACTGGGAACCTCTTAAGACTGATGGAAATAGTCACAAGACAAGTAATGAGAAGATGATGAAGTTATCATGGAAATAGATACAGAGACAAACAAGGAGACAAAACGAAACTGAGCGGTTGAGGACAGAAAACAGAATACATGTCTGATGTATTTCAAATTATATTTTGCATTTACTACACAGTGTATTGTTTGGCACCCCAAATGTCTGACTTCTACAATTCAATGTTTGTGTAATTACATTTTGTTGTGGCTCCATCTATTTCTTGAAAATTCTCATCAGAGGTGCAAGCTGGCTGGGATCGTTAAAAGAGTCAGTAAAATAAAATAAAAAAAGTAGTTTCAGTCCTTGATTATGATTGGCTGAGCCGCACTTGAAGCCGTTGTAAAATACGCTATAAACACACAGCTGTGACCGCATTACATCAGTATTACTGCGCCAAAACAAATTGTTACACAATGTCAGACGTTGCTGTGAATTTTGATTTACTGTGTGGGTTGAGCGTGGATGAGTTCTTGGTGGAAAGAGATGGACAGGGTAGAGGAGAAGGATAAAAAGGAAAGAAAGGAGAAGCTGAATGAGAGAGAACTCGAAGAGCCGGAAAAGTCAGAAAAAGAAGCAAACTGTTCGTTGTCCGTTTGCCTAGAAAGATCTGGATCTTGATTTAACACAATCACCAAAATGTAGCTGAACAGTGTGAACCTTATCGGTTTCAACAGTTACGTTGGCCGACATGCTGAGATTGAATGGCGAGAGAAGATGCTGGAGCAATATCCCTGCTTTTGGCACTGTGCAAACACAATGCACCTGTCCAGACTCAAACACCCCTGCACCAGCAAGGAGTGTTCACATATTTGAACAATACTTCAACAACTATCCAGATAAATGTTACTAACACCCCCAATCGTTCCACTCCATCTGTGTGTTGCTAAATGTTGCCGAAGAACTACATTGCTTGGAGGAAAAATGATTATTTGTCAATAAATAATTTCACTTTTTGTTGCTGTATTTTTATTCCCTGAAACCATGCCAGGTATACGTAGTAAGTAACGCTTTTTAAAAAGCAATAAGCCACTTGAGGCCGTGATTTACAGTGAATTTATAACATCTAAGGGGCGTTGTTAGGCACCACACCAAGCATCCTCTCATCTTATTAATTCATTTTCCAATGAAACTATAGAGCTGCTTATCACCAAATTCGATATTACAAAATATCAATAATATACAAATACAGTATTTTCAATTGTGTAAATAGAGCATGGAGGTTTCTTCTTTAGTAGTATTATGTAATAAAACAATCCAGACTCAAACATTCACTTACTGTATTTATGAGCTTTCATTCAGCAGTGGGCCACCATGCGCCCTATAGGTGTGGATTTTGGTACAGAACAAAAGGATTTGGAGAGCCTACAGCAGTTTCCTTTTTAGTCAAGTATATCAGTCTGAGCTGCTCCCCGGGAATTGATTTATTCTGTAATTCTCTTAGTTGTTTTATTGCTGCCTGAGGAATTAAGGTCCTATGACAGAAAAGTCACAGCAATTGAGTAGCAAGTGAAGACAATGTGCAGGACTTGGCTCACTAATGCTACCAGCTGAAATTGCATTGGCTCTTCAAATTTCTATCAAAATACTCACTTCACTCAGACGAGTAACAGAAATGTTGGCTTGTAAGCGGTGATTTAAAATAAATAATAAAAAGAGGCCCATAATATGGATAATAGATTTCCTGCAGTTGAAAGGGAAGCTTGGATAATTTGGTTCATTGTGAACATTGCCGAAGCATGAAACCACACACAGAGGAGCTTGCAAGAGCTGCTCTTTCAACTACAGCCAACATATGTCCACAGAGTTTGGTCTTTCCCTCGGCACTCTACAGTATTTTCCACCCAAATCATGTTTCTGCCCACCTACTGCTATTATTGAAACAACGCTGTTGATTGTTTTAATTTGTAGCTTTGTAGGTTGATTGTTTATTGCTGATCCGATCCAAATTCTGATAGGTCACATTTAACAAACTTTCCATTATGTAATAACCACCTACACCATGTGGAAGTATTTTGATGATCTGATGGCTGAGCTGAAACGTTTACATGCAAATGTTTTAATTTTTTAAAACACCACACATTCTGAATTAACACTTTAGGCTTGGTTTTAATTAAACTGTGTGAAGTCAATTAATCAAATGAAATTATTAATTAAGGTAATTAAAGCGGTAAATTAGATCTATGATTGTTGGTGGAGGAGGCAGATGCTGAATGATCACCAGCAGGTTTAAGCAGCACAGAGGTCTCATCTCTGGCATTTACACTCACCAGCTGTATTCTTATTAGTATACAGCGCAGAGTTTAACCACTTAAAGCTCGACTAATCATTACTTTTTTGATGTAAGCAAAAAATGAAATGACTATGTGATGTGAAAGAAGTTTCACGCAGTGATGAACCCACAAAAAATTGTCACCCACCTCAGCAGCTCTACTTGGCTTTTCAAAGATTTTAGCTCATTGTTTTGGTTTAACTACCGCAAATTTAAGGTACAGCTAAGTCTCACCTTTAGAAGGCTTTAATACCCTGAAATGTTAGCTGTTGGGGTCCAAAACAGAGTAATGAGGAGAGAGAGTAGTAAACTCATTAATGTGGTGACCAGAAAAACAGCTCCAAACAGAATGTTGCAATGTGTGAATGGACAATTAGCATATAACATATTAGCTGCAACAACTTGTGACCCCATAATATGTCCGGGCTGTGTGTCTGTCAGCATTGTTGTGGACGTACTCTCCCCCAAAGTGGCCAAAATAATTAAATACATTTATTCACTAAAGTGTACAAAGCAACATGAGAGGGGGAATTTTCATTCCAGGATAGAAAAAATATTACAGCCACAACTTTGGCTTGGAAGATATTCATGAGGATTTGGAAATAACAATACATCATGACATCATTATTAGTAGTAGATGTCAACTAAATACAAAGTCCTATCAATGTACATGATAAAAACTGAGCGGCTTGGCCACTAAACATCACTAATTAGTGGTGATGATAAACAAATGATGGTTCGTTTGGGCACTTCCAATGTTCCTTCAGCTAATAGAGTATGGTCTTAAAAAAAGACATGTTTGAAATGTATCTGTTACTAAGAATTAAAAAATATGACTTGTCTTAAATGCCATATATAATGCATTAAAAGACAAAACACGGAAGAAAAGATCTGGCTACAGTAAAGAGCTACCGTACAACAATAAAATATATTTAAACTAAAACGGTGTCTTTGTAATGGTGTTGCATATAATGAAAACACAAGACCACTGTTGATCCAACGGTTCAAGTCAACTTGGGGGGATTTTATTGCTAAATAAACTCAGCTAATAGATCATTTTTGAAAACAAGGTTGGGGAGAATATAATAAAAGAATAACACATTTATCAATTTGACAGATCCCTGCACACATCCAAAGGATCTTGAAGTAATCAAAAAAAACACAATGTCTCGATTAATATTAAACCAGATCTTGCAGTATCAAAATGCAAATCATGCTGACCAATATGACTCACGGCTTGTATCCCAGAGGTTTCCAAATTCTTCATAAGGTCCTGTCATAGCTTGACTTTGACGCCTAGTCATGAACTGACTTCTTGGCTTCAGAAATGAGAAATATATTCCGTGTGGCCCTTTCTGTTTCATGATGTTCTGGTTGTTGGGTTCCTCTTTGTGGAACTTCAAACCCAATATTTAGAGAAACATATTATTAAATTTGCCTGTTTGTCATAGTTACCAATTCCCAGAATCCTGTCTTCAGATGGGTGAAAATAGTTGTTTGGGTTTATCCAAAACTTTTCTATTCCTTGTCGCATTTCTATGTGTCCACCTCCATAAAGGCCTGCTTAGAGGAATTATTTTTCTTTGCTGAGGTCATTTTGAAGACATATTAACCTGGAGGATAATGAGTTAGGGGGAATTAATAAAGCAGCAACAGGTCGTCTTTAGCTTTTGACGATGTAAACCAAACACCACAGAGCACAGGCAACCTGTGAAATCAGTAATGGCCCCAAAAACTGGCTCACATTACAAACTCTAGACAAAAGTGTCCACTTAAGAAGCTAGATCCTAATAAAGAAATATAAATGTACTGATCAGGAAAACTCGGATAATCTATAGTGCGATATGTTTGGATGAATAGGTAATGGCTTCACAGTGTACACCAGATGCAGCTGAAAATTCCATTAGGAAACGAATGGTCTCCAACCGTCTGACTCAAAATATCCTGGAGTGAGTTTTCGCTCAGGTTGCAACACTCGTGGTCACAGAAAACCCAGGAAGAAGTCTGTGGTTTAGGTGAGAAGAGGCTTTGGCTTTTGCGGAGGTCACTTAATTACTAGAGCTGTATATGTCATCGAAACCAAAATGAGAGGTTCACCTCATTGAGGACCTCTTGTTATTTTATACTCGAGGTGCATAAGTGTCCTGAAAAGGGACAGATTAAGTCATTTAAAACCATACAAACCCCCATAGGACACCGTTTGATTGACAATCAGGTGGGTGTTAAAGCACCTGTTGGGAGACTATCCGTGTGCTGCGATAGAAAACCAGGCCCGTCCCAGACACTCTTTTTGCAGAGTGGCGTTAGCAGCAGTTTCACGACTGCAGTTCAAATCTACACTGCACCATCTATTGGCAACAAAAGTAACAGCAGCAGCAGTTTAGACATGCAGATGTTAAGATGCACCAACTGCAGTGAAGGAGATTAATGTCTTCTGAAACTGGATCCCTTTATAAGCAGAAAAGTTTAAAGAATTGTCATCCTGTGTGTAGTGTGGTAGTGGCCAGATACCAAAACAAAATTAGCTCTATGGATTGACTCATTTCTGCATTTGGTTCAAAATATTAGAGATGAAAGCTGATATTTATATCATTTACATTTCCTCCATCTGAGGTCTATTGGTGGAGTAGTTATCTCAGCACAGGTGACTATCTCTCCAGGGAATTAAAAAAGAGAGAATACACTAAATTTGTTGAAGAAGAGGACTCAAACAGTAAGCAGAAGTTCTGTGCGATGGTCGGATTTGACCCCTGACAGTTGTTTTTGTAGAGTGGATGGCCTTAATTACTGCAGATGTAACATTAGAGCCTCTGGTGCACAGCTTTCTGTCTGTTTCTTCGGTGTCGTTCGATACATCCGGAGGTGGGTCGACTTTTTCTTTCAAGAGGACAATAAAATAAAGCACATGGCACTGGCATCACAGAGCTGGGACTGAGGTCCCGACAGTGGGCCAGAAGACTGGAGAGGTGGGACTGAGCACCATCTAAATAAAGAGCAAAGAGCTGGAGAACCCGATCTGTTTTTGTTGGGCTTTGTAGTACAACATCCCTGTTTCATCTCCTGCTCATTAAAATGCCCGGGACTAGACAAAGTGGAAACCAATGATGCTCGCTCAAGTCCAAAACTGATGTCTTTTAGACTCATAACCTCAAAACCAAAGCACAATTGAGCTAATGTGCCTCCGGAGACAGGACAAAGTTGATGAATTCAAGCAGAAACACAGTTGTATTGAATAACTTCACTTTGCCGTGTATATGTTAGCGGTAAAAAAAAACAAAAAAAAAAACCCTGATTGTCATGGGACAGATTCTTATGACAGACATTAAAAGTATGTATACTTTTCAAATCCCTTTATTGAACATCTTCAAAGCATTAACTTCCATTCCTTTCCCTTCTGTTTTCTCAACTACATCTCATTTTCATCACTGCAGATGATTGCCAAGTAAACACTGAGCTATTTCAAGCAGCTCTGTTATTTCATTTGATTCCACTGTTGCTCATGGTTTGGGCTTTGCAGACTCCCTTGCCGGCAACTTCAAAGGCAGCTCCCTTGTAGGTTGCGACACACTGGCCGTCCGTGCGTAGGTCTGGCTGAACCTGCTCCCACACCTTCTTCTTGGGGTTCAGCTCTTTGTCTGGTTCACCTGCAGTCAAGAAGTCAGTTTTAATGCATTAGAAACTCCTCAGTTCGCTGCTCATCCATCACACTTGCAGGAATTTTGTATCCAAGACAGTACCATATCTGAAATACTGTTTTGATACATTGATAGATGACTTAACCTGGCTTCTTCATATTCAGCGTACACTGAAACAATCTGTGTTATAAGCTGAAGCAAATACACACTGTGAGCGAATGACCATGATTCATCAGGCTAATTCTAATTTCATACATCCCATGTGAATTGTAAATAGTTTTATTTGTTCTATTAGATTGTCAGCTTTTTAAAGTGCAGTTTGTTCTCAGCCATAATTCAAAACATCGAAACCAAACTTCTCAGAATCAAAGCATACATCCAGGGAAAACAATTAAATGAGGTCTCACTTCACAAGGACTTTGTTTTTGATGTTGCCGAGAATAAAATCATAACCGGTACTGGCTGGCTTCTGTCTGGTGTCAACGTTTTCCTCTCTACGCAACCATCTCATGGTGTGAGGACACAAATGTGTTTCATTTCCCAATGCTGCCATTTATGACCCAAGAGTGGCAACAATCAGTTTTGATCAGAAGCGTGAAAGAGAGGTTTTGATGAGCAACTTGAGCACATTCTTAAGTTCAAGCAGAGGTACTGGGCCCCATTAGTTGGGGAAATGCGGGCAATTACAGCCATGTACCCACACCAGCAGTGGATTGGCTCTGGTGAAGTTTTCAGAGGATTGGACTCTTTTTATTTCATTATCCATACAAATGATTCTAGCCACAGAGATGCCTTGTGAATCAAACAGCTTTTAGAGAATGTGTTCAGCAGGGATGAAAGCCTCAATTGATGCATCTGGAATGCGGGTACTTGGACCACAGATCCACCTTCATCATATCCTCCTCTTCGATTTTTTTTTTTTTTCACAGGAAAAACTTCCGTTTGGTTCTTTTTCTCAAAACATTACAAGAACAACAAGACAAATCCTCTTCTCATCACTAATATTCAGCTTTGTTAACTTCTATAATAAATGTGTGTTTTCAAAACTAGAGAGACTGAAATCACACTGGCTTGTTGGTGGCAGTGTTTGATTTTAGGCCACATTCATTAAAGGTCGTGTTTGTATTAATTCCCAGGAGGGACCTTAACTCTTGTACGGTCTAGTTGATGTGTAAATTAATAAGGAATAGGGTTCACAGTAGTTTAAGACAGTTACTGTAAGACACTTGTCTTTCTGACTGACTTAGAGTAGGTTACATTCCTAGCAATAACCGTTGATTAGTCTGTCAAATCAGCAGTCATAGGCCATTTAGCCACCAACAAACAGAACGGAGTCATTTAATGAGAGCTTTCAGTGGGGTCTGAGAGCACATCATGACTGGTGTTGTTTCTGGCAGTGAGAAGCATAAACGACACCCTCCCATTTCCTACAGTCAGAGGCATTTCGTGGAAACTAGGCTGGGAAATTCTTTCAGTGGGTTTAATTCCATGACAATCACCCACAGTCACTCAGCGGTGGAGGGGAGTGAAATCTGCTTTTGTGGGTACAGTAATCGGGTGCTGGTACCTGGGAAGCCCTGGAAAGTAACTCTGTCCCCTGGTGCTGCTCCACTTGGAGGATCGAGAATCTCGACCTCGTCTGGTGAGCTGGCACACATGACCATAGCCTGGGACACCACTCCTCTCATCTTGGCTGGCTTCAAGTTACACATCAGGACCGCCATGCGGTTCTGCATCTGCACGGGGGACAGAAGATTAAATGCATTTTTACAGCCAATATATCCTTGACAATAGAGAAGAAAAACAAATAATACCCGATTTACTTAAAAAAAACAAAAAAAACGTCAAGCCGGAGGCTTTTGGTTGTACTTTGAATTTTTCATCTCAAGTCAGGGACAGAATGTGAATGTTCTGAATTTACAAAACAAACTGTTTGACATGAGCTATATTTTATGTGGAGCATAGCCACTTCATTATGTTATGATTAGCCTCTCTCATACTTTGATTGAAGTTGTATAAATACTACAGTTAACAAGCAAAGAGTTGATTTAAGACTGTTGGTAATGGACTGTTGCAGAAGTTTGACAACCATAAATTTGTTTGCTCCGGGAGCAAAACATAAATGTGAAGCAAAATAAACACCGATATTCAATGGAGATCCTGAAACACGCACAGGAAATGTTGAGTTTCTAAGCAGAACCGCCAGCACTTAAGAAGTCACTTTAAATGGACCAATAAATCCTTACTATGACCCTAGAGACCCACTAATGCATACAAATGTATACAGCACTGCTTGTGTGTGTAGTGGAAACAACTCTCAAATAGCGTCTCTGCAGGGATTCATAAAGGTAGTACGGAATTAAAATTTGTATTGAAGTCTACATTTTCCTCACTCATAAGCAGACATTGTAGGTCGGCAGATGTTGATTTTGACATCTACAGGCTTGCGACCTGGAGCCTGATGAGACTTTCAAAAACAAGCTAAATCAGTGAATGTGTGTGAATCTCTACACATAATCTCTGAGGTGGCCAGTTCATCATAAGACAAAGTTCCCTGACCCAACCCTGGTAATTACACTGCATTTTAACATCTCATGATATTGCAGAAACGTCTTTATTCCACTCTGCAAATTGCACTTAGCTAGCTGTATATAATAAACTAGCAGCCAAGTATACGAGTTGTACTGTACCTGGTCCAGAGGTATGTGTTTGACCAGCCCACTGACCACTGTCCTAGGAGAAGCCTCTCCCACATCCACCTGCTCCACATATAGACTGTCGGCATCAGGGTGCTTCTCGGCTGTGATTATACGTCCAACACGCAGGTCCAGACGAGACACGTCCACCTTGGCGTCTTCTTGGCTGGGGGCTGCGGGCTTCTTCTCAGCTTTCTCCCCTCCTGGCATACAAGAAAGACAAACACTGTTATACTACACACTTTGTATATCATTTAAGTACGTTTGTGTCATTTGAATGAAAGCGTGTTAGAGCAATGTGGCTGGGTGTTGGAAGTTGGGTTCGGAGCACTTTTAGCACAGACAGTAGCTATCCATCATGTGTTGAGGGAAGGTTTGCTGCATGGCGAGAGGCATCTGTGAGAGTTTTCATGCTACTATCTCTACAATGTGCATGATATTATCGAAAATGTTTGTTTAAAAGCACTGACAATATTTCAGCCAACTGGTATGGTTCCAAGGGAAATGATAAAAAAACAAATCATAGTTGAAGCAATGCTGGGCATCTGTCTGGAATCTGTTTTAATTTCCTCCCATAAATGACAAAAAAAAAACCACAATGACAGGCCTGAGGGTTGCACTTCTTTCACTTCTTCCCAGAAACGCGGGGCACAAACCTTGACTAAATGAGGGTACCAATACGCACTTTTGGGTGAGTGCTTTGTGATCCAATGACATAGCAGAATAGCAGATGCTTCCTCCCGAGAGACACAGAGTACCTTTCACTGGCCTGGTCTGCTTACACATTCATTCCAGTGGATTGCACTGATCAAATGACCACACAGTCTTTAATCATTCCTCCGAGCCGACACCAGCTCTGAGGAATATGAATTCCAACCCCTGCCTTTGATATTGAACATTTCTCCTCTGTGTAATCAATGCTCTGCTGCGATGACAGCACAGCGACGTGAAACATTACCGACTACACTGAAGTTACACATGGGTTTGTGTAGACTAACAAGTAATGACTGTTTGGATTAGGTGAGAACACGGTTACATTAATGCCTGAGGTAACACACATGTACAACACCTTATAAAGAACCCTCATCAACAGCTCCCTAACATCTGGATGTAAGGAATGCCAGACACAACAATCAATTTGTAAGTGTCTTGACGCTTGTTTCATTCCCTTTCTAAATTATAACCTCACAAACACATCCAGTGCTAATCATTCTCTGACTGTGCCCGACAGTCCTGATGATGATGATGATGATTCCAGATAGCTTATTGCTAAAAGTGAAATATATATTTGAGTGATTTATTGCTTTGTATTCTAAACTTATAAATGTGAAACAGCTTAATGCCATTATATTTGACACATAGGGATACTTTGGTTTTATGATGGGTCCTTGAATGACACACATCCACAAAATATTAAATCATTTAAAAAATTGGATTCAATCACTGGGGACATTAGACGAGGACACCTCTTCACAGACGAAGCTTAGAAACCATAAAAGTCCAAAACAAATGCAGCTTTACTAAAAGTCTTCCTACTGAGGCCCGGAGATCATGGATCCATTTAGAGGCTGATTTCGCCGTCATACATTCACGATCACCGGAAATTCAAGTGGAAAAACATTTTCGGCACTGTGTCCAGCATTTTCTGAGCTCCTCTTGCATGCGTGATTACAATCTGGCACCTGGTTATCCAGAACACAGCACATAAGAAGAGACAGGCAGAGGGCAGATACAGACGCTGCCACACACTTCTAGGGGTCATTAGGAAAATCCAACGCATTCTGCCTTTAAGTTCTAAATAAGAATAATAACAATGTTGATGAAGTAGGAATATATTCTGCAGTTTATGACTTTAGTCCTTTCTGCTGAAAATGAAAGAGATGAAAAACTGAAATAAATGATACAAATGTTGCTATACGACATATCTAAAGAGATTTAATCACATTTTATTAGATGTGAAAACTTCAAGGGGATTCATCGTAAAACCCTGAAATGTGGCTTCATTTTGTTCTCCAGCTGTTACCTTTTTTCTCCGGCTTCTTCTTTTTACTCTCATCTTTGGGAGGGGAGCTCTGGACGGCAGCAGCCGGGGAAGCAGAGGGTGCTGGAGGGGTGGGCTTCGAAATGCACTCAACGCTGTTGTCAGTCGATGGCATGGCCACTGCCCGCACTACAGGAGGGAAAACAGGCAAAAGGTCGGTAGAAAAACATGATTAAATGGTGGATCACAGTTACTGTCTGAAAGACTTCTTCGTACGGACAGAGCTGGTTGCATCAACATGGTCCAACGAAATGATACAGAGGTAGATTTATTTACACACCCAGTGGGAGGACTGCTCTCCTGATGCAAACAGTTTAGAAGGGAAAATGACACAGTGTCCAAGTTGATGGAAACAAGGAAATGGAGCCGTAAAGCAGGGAACAATGTCCGACAATAACTCTCCAGAAAAAAAAATAACCCATCATTTAAGGCGCCTGATGTTTGAATTCCTAGAAAAATCCAGTGCCCGTGTCTGACAAACATTGGTCTGCAGGCACACCACCGTCGCCATAATACTTTTAATTACCTTAATTCTATGTTTGGACCTCAGCTCAGGACCTTTCCGGTTTACCTTGGAATTACACGCAACAACCTCTTAAACTCATTCCCCTTAAGTTTGCTGTGGGGTCATAGGGTTTGCGCTATTATATCAAATGACGTTATTGTAGATGTCCGGTGCATTATTTTATTCATGCATCTCTGGAAACATTGGGATTTCCACCAGAATTTTAAATTAAAGCTGCACTTATCCATATTGTTACATTCAAAATGAATCAAATGACTGGAAAGTATAAAGGGTTTGCTAGTAGTGAAGAACCCACAGCATATTACCAGCCAGCCCCCCCCCTCTGGTCTACAGAGGTTTCTTTTAGCCTCTCACAGCTCACAGTTTTGGTTTTCTGACCCTGACCTAGCGTCTGGCTGGTGAACACAATGAAGCATTTAGCAGCTAAAGAGACCGGTATTTTAATCAGGAGTTGGTGGAGACCAAAACTGAAGAGCTTAAGAAAAAAGCGAAAATTTGTCTTAAATTTGTCACATGGCCAGAAACCCATTACCAAATGAATGCCTTTGTTGCTCCATGTATGCTGGATGTGTTCATAGAAAACTATTTGCAATCAATCATGTTTGCCATGACGAGGCGCTAATAAGACAACCAAAGTGGACCCCAAAAAAAGTATTGCAGCCATAACTTATGTGGGTTTGAACAATGCTCGCCTTCAACTCAACTAAAATGAAATTGTTTACAGTTTTTATTCCTTTGCTGCAGATATGTTTTTCTCAAGGCACTATTATATTCATATTCAGTAGTTTTCGCCATCTCAATGCTTTCAAAACGTTCTTATTCATCCATGTTTTAAGCCATTGAATGCCACCTTAAAGCCATTGAAAAGAAACCCCCCAAAAATAAACATCACAATTAGAAACATAGTCTTTGGTACATTGGAACGCATTCCTTCTACGTTCCAACACTAACATACTGGGTCTTTTTGAATAAGGTTAAATTGCTTATTTCTTCCAGCCCTCTGTCTTTCTGGAAAACATTAAATGTGTGTTAATGATCTGAGCCGTTTGCCCTTGAATGTCAGCGTACGTTAGACGCACATAGCTGGCAGACATGTTGTCCCCATCACTGTAATGGGGATTCTCGAAGCACTATGGCTGCTTATAATAAAAATAAAAATAAATAAAAAGATCCGGTTATAATGGGCTTATAATGCAAAAGATGTTATCATGCATAGTAAACCAAACAATGCTATAATGAGCAACAACTGACATCAAAATGTTCTTAATGTCACACAACCGCTTCTATAACTAGATATGAAGGATAACAACATCAAGGTCTTTAAAAGACAAACATTTAATCCGTGATGGAAGATTTTTCTGGGAACCAAACCCAACATACCTCCCCTCTTCTTCTCTTTTTCCAGCAGCTGTTTTTTCAGTTCCTCTATGTCATTCTTCAGTTTGGCATTCTCCACCATCAGCTTCTTCTCTTCCCTGACACTGGCCTGGACGACTGCAGCAAAGGCAAAGTCTTGTGAGCTCTCAGCACTGGAATGAAATTTCACTATCCCAACAGGACATCGTCAGAACTGCTGAACTAGTACAAATACAATATCGACTTAAACATAGTGACTATTAAAAGTCTATATTGTGTCTCTTTTGGAGTTAAAGAAACCACAGAATTGTCCATGAATCCAGTTTTTGGATTACAAAAACACCCTGTCCTTACTCCTTTAGAATAATTCATACGTCTCCCATTGTGCAAGTGATACAATTGTCATTGTATAAGATCATAAAGATTATTCAAAGCTGAGCTTTATCATTTACCCAATTGCAACAGAAATAGAAACTTCTGCTCTCTTTTATTATATTTTGTAAAAAATAAGACTTAACTCTACCTAAAACATGTTTATAATTACATTCATAAAGTAATTAATTTGTGTATGGAATATATTTGGCTCATTTGACCACCTTTTTATGAGTCAAGCTTATGAATACCACGCGGGGCCTCAGGTATCATAAAACTGCCCGTAGTCCGACAGGGATTTCACTCTTTAAATCATGAGACTGTGAATCATGCACGTAAGCAGTTCTTCAGCCCAAAAGTATGTCACTCCTACAGCCAATACAGAAATGAATTATGCACTACATCTGAACACTTTCTGCACAGAAATATAGACAGATTTGGAAACACAACTTCATCATTTATAAAAGTGTACTATAGATAGATAGATAGATAGATAGATAGATAGATAGATAGATACACACTTTTTGTAAGACTGTGTCGGCTCGTAATCAGCTGACAAAATGTTCTATGTATAAGCAATTTAGTGTGCGGTTGTGTAAGTTGAAGTGCGTCCCTTACTGGCTTTCTCCTTCAGCAGCTGGACTTGTTGTTTGAGGTACTCGATGATCTGGTCAGCCTCGGACGCTCGCTGCTCCAGCCTCAACAAAGGATTGTGACTTGACATCTTGAACAAGGAGCGAGCTAAAAACCTAACAGACAAAAAACACATTCAGCAATCTTAATACTACAAAAAGCTAGATATTAGAGCTGGACAATATATCGAACTGTTTACATTCGCAATACAACGTGTAGGGGCAAATTTTGCAATAGTATCTTTCCTTTTGTTTTAAATGAAGGCACCAAGCTAACAAATACTTAGAAAGTTACCCTATTCCACGAAATTTCAAGTTTACTCAAGTGATGCATTGTAAAAAGAGACGGTATTCTAAAGTGCTATGCTGAACATCTACAAAGATGCATGTTTGGAGTTACGAGGTTTGCATTCCAGTACAACGTAACCACAAACTACAGCTCTAAACTGACCACTGAGTAAAGCCAACTTCTCTCCGACAGTCGCAACAAAAACATTTCATTTCTGCAACGGTGGTATGGGGTTGCTCTATAGGACTGCATTACATTGTACAGGCATTTCCTATTTTGTTTAACATATAATATAATGTACCGGCGCTTCATTAGTAAACACTGTATTCCAAAAGCAAAAATTCAGATATGTTTGAAAATGTCTGACAACAATCATAATCTGACATGTTTTCCCATGTGCAGTCCCAGTAGGTATGAACAATGTCTCAATAGATGTTTACTGTTTGCTATATTTTGGCTGGTTTCCCAAAACCTGGACAAAATCGGCCCTTCGTGCACAACGCATGCTGAGAGATAATCAGAAGAACATACGTTGCTTCTTATAAAAATGAGAAAACAAATCAGTACATCTTGTTTCCAGATTCATTTAATTTGAAGGTTTGTTGCAACATTTTAGTGAATGAAAACCTCACAACAGCCTTCCTATCTGTCTTTCATAGTAACAAGTGTAAAGAAGTCAAATTCAGATAGTTTATCCTTAAACTACACTTAACATCAACATCATAAGCATTCAGTGTTGGACATGAAGTTTAGAAGGGTTCAGCCAGTTTTGGGCCACTCAACCAAAACACAACTGGACACCGGTTTTGGGGTAATGTCCCTTTATCATGTTGAGCTTGGCAAATTACTTCTTTTTTTTTTTTTAAAACAGGAAACGAAGGATTTTTACAAGGCTGAGGCATGAAAAGGGAAGAAAACTTCTTACACATATTACAGGGAGGCGCTGGAAAACAACAGCTGGCCCGAGATGAAAACAAAATGTTGGGGGGGATGAGGAAATTAGAAACACAAAAGAGCTGGAGTTGATAAAATCAAGGATCAAAGCATTGCTTTTTGAGAAACCGAATTGATTTAAACAGGACCAGTGGTGGAGTAATGACAAGAGCCACAAAAAGGCTGATCTCATTTGGATAACCCCTGAAAATGAGTCCTGGGGCCGAGGTCTGTACTGCAGCATGAAGACAAAGTTCAATCCAGCTTTGGATTTCAAATGGAAATAGCCAAAAGTGTTAAGAACGTTAAAGTGATGTGGGCTTTCAGCAGACTCCAGGATGCCGTTTACCTGTCTTCACTGTATGGAAATCAAAATCTTTATGACTCATCTCCTGTTTTGCAACTGTACAAATCCAGCAGGTTAACTGCACCTAAGAGGGGACAGCTGGTGCTCAACTGGTGTTTGCCTTATCAAGCTCCTAAAAATAGGCATGGCTGACTTGTTTGCTTAGTCAACAGTTCTCCACGCTAATATCTTATGTCTACATCCATTATCAAATTAAAATATCAAAGATAATACCGCATAGCGATACACAGACTAAACAGGTGGTTTGAATCAGATGGGTAAATCTGTTACATTTAACCACCAGCTTTCTCTGGTATGGTGGTGAGCAGACCCACCAGGATACAAGTGTTTGCTCTTCTCATGCTTCATTCCCACAGTGAAAATAAACTATGAGGATACTTCCCCCACCTGTCTGCCAACCAGACCAATGTAAATGAAAAGAGAGAACAGTATGCCAGCACCACCTGAAGGCATTAGAGGGACCTACACATCTTAACTTAAAAGATGAGGTTCAGTCTTTAGCACCAGATGCAGCCTTGCAAAAATAAAAATACACACAACAGAGAGAGAGCAAAAAAACACACTAATGTTTCTGCACTGAACTTTGGCTCTGGTTTATGCTCTTAGATGCTCGTTTAAAAAAGGAGATGCACTTATGACTTCTGGTGACTAGTAGTTCTCTTGAATACCTATGTTGAATACACTTATTGTAAGTCGCTTTGGATAAAAGCATCTGCTAAATGACTGTAATGTAATAATTGAGATACCGTGTCAGAGTTTGACAATGCCGAATTCAATTTGATTACAAATGTAACATGCCGGCAACTAAGTTACATGCATATGAAATTTCATGAAATTGGTTAATAAATGACATGAGGTTCATAACTCACATAAATATAAACCATAAAACACCAATTACTGTCTATGTCTGCATAGAAAAACGGGAAAACAGTTGGAAACATAACACAGCAGAAATAGTGAGACTCTAATGATCTGATAATGTATCACTTCTTTAAAAACATTGATTAAATGTTTAGAGTATAAAATGTCATTATACTGTCGAGTGCCCATTGTGATTATTTTTATTTCCATATTTTCTTAATTGTTCAGAGGAGGAGTCATTGCACACGTATTTAATGTAGAGGAGTGCTGAAAGGATTGGATGTTAAATAAAAAACGACATAAATACACTTTTCATTTACACATTAAAATCATGCAGCTTACAGTACGTTTGTATAATGGATTATATTATTATTTGCTCCTAAAATATGAGGATTTACATCATTTATTCTGTTTTATATCACCAAATTAGTGTTTTGGATTAAACAGTATTTTGACAAAACCAGTCGAATCAGTAGATGATGAAAACGATTGTTGGCTGCAGCCCACTTACTAATCACTAACTAGTTACTTAGTTATAGTCTCTGGTAGTCAGAAAATAAAACAAAGACTAAAGCATCGACTCACTTGCAGATACAGCAATCAAACTACAATAATTTAATGTTGGGGAAGTTAATGTTGATCACAAAATTAAAATGCATTGTGATTTGTGGAGGATGGATTGCTCAACAACGTGTATTAGTGTTGTCAGTTAGCTTTTACTCGGTTCAGCTCACACAGAACTATGTCGCTGGGACAAGGACAATCAAATTGACTTTGGGCTAACTCTCATGTAGCTAGCACTGGCATCCCGCTAGCTAGGCGGCTGGTTAGAAGTTATTGACGACGTAAGATCGGTTAGTTGTAAAAAAAATAATAAACAGCTTTTTGGAACTTACATGGACTCTGAACCGCAACCCCAGCACGTTTCAGGGAGAGGTGGGGGCTTGACAGCTGCTAAAACTGGCTCCTGCTACAGCTAGCTAGCTGACAGACAGACAGGCAGGCAGCCAGCTTCTGAGGCCCCCGCCGTTAGATCTCAGCAGTATCCGGATGTAAAATAGGCCGGTAGAGTTTCCGTTATATCTGCTATAGATCGGATACCGTCGCAACATGTAAGGAGGCAACGGATAATGCCTGTGTGTAATAACTACAATGAGAAACCAACTCTTCAAAAAATACGGAAAAGATGATTCATAAACAACCTTGAGTTTTTTTTAAATAACTTAGTTTGATTTAAGTTCCACAATTGTTATGTTTCTATTTTCTTTCTTCCGTGGACTACTTTGTCGCAGAATAATGACGTAATTGGTCACGTTCACTCAGCTGTTCCCATCACATTGCAGAGGCAGGAAACGATATTCATTTCAAATATTTTAATACAAATTTAGAGTTAATTCCGACGACATGGCCATACAGCTTTACCATGCATGTTTGCTGTGATTAACAAGCAAGTCTGTTGTTAATTCATTATATATATAGCTTTGTATTTACAAGTGGTAAACAAAATGATATAGTGTAGGACTGCATTTTATTGTTGTCCAACAACACAACACCACAAGTTACCATTTCAACATGTTGTCAGCTGATTACAGCTAGGGGAGTACCACCCCAGCAGTAGGTATTCCACCTGAAACAGTCGCACAGGAACCAAGTTTAGTCCCTGGTTCCCTAGGTTAGAATGCAAGTTTAGCCGATGTAGATTTCCCCATAGGGTACGTCTTGTTCTCCTCATTCATCACAGCGGAAGGTCCATTAGCGCTCTGGAACTCTTCAACTGTTGGCACTGAGCTATGTGCATGTCTGTTCAGGGTCAACGTTTCACTTGTATCTGTTTGCTGTTAGTCAAATCATAAAAAAAGGTAATTGACCGTAACATTGATGCATAATGGCTCATTGCTTTTTCATAGAAACCAGCTTTTGGGGCATCAAAATAGCTTCCTGGTTGAGAAACTGTAACGGATCGTTGGACTTTTATCCTAATCCAAAGGCCTTTGTGTTCTACCAAGTGTCTCTGTGTAATATCCTTTTGCAGATTGAAAAGAGGAATGATGGCACATGTCTCTCAATAACATCTGGATGAAAATATGTAATAAATGTAACTGTCAAACAGCTATGCGTATTCTTAGGAACACCTGAATATACATCACTTAATGACAGAAATGTGAGCAATAGCATCACTTTTCACAGAATATTTTTGTTCGATAATATTATGTATTCATTTATAATATGGAGTTGACATTATTACAACCTAATAACTCAACAACGCTGACAAATGAATGAAAAGCTATGACGGGATGTTTCTACACTGAGCTGTTGAACCAGTAATTCATTATAGTGTTTGATCTTAAAGGGAATGCTGGATATCCATATTATTCAGAGAGGCTGAAAAAGTGATGTGTCTTATCTGCTCTGTGAACATGACCTCAGGTACCCATCATACCTTGCTCCAGAGGTGATCGCTCAGGGCTCCTTCCACCCCAGTGACTCTTCCCATGATGAAGCTCCTCTGCCTTCAGGACCTAAAACTGATGTCTGGTCGCTTGGGGTTTTGTTGTTTGAATTATGTGCAGTAAGAATCCTTCAAAAAACATCTTCAGACAAGAATAAGACATTCAAACAAGATTTTTTGATGTCGTTTGGCCTGAACTCCAGCTGTATGGATCATTTGCCACATCAATTCTAATGCTGTGAATCAATTACAGGGTAGACGACTGCTGCAGAATATTGATATTAGTGAGAGATTGAAATTCATCCTAACCTTGGGTAAGTAAAAAGGACATAATTAATCAAAGTGCTGAGCAATATGCTCTTTAATTTAATTAGGCTTACTCTGTGATATTGTTTGTCATTCTCAGGTTGCATAGACGACATTGTCACTGTCCTTGCTGAGGAACATGGTTGCCTGGATGCCATCAAGGTGAAGTCAAAATCATTGTCTGCCTAGATCTGAGTCAATAATAAAGACAATAATAAATAAAGACATTTTAATGGTGTTTTTAAATGAAAGAGCTTTTAGACGGAATTAGGTCGCATTATTGACATTACAGTATTATATAAAACAATATCTTATTTTATGTTTTCACTTAGCAATAATACAAAGTTCTTTGCCTAATTAAAATGTCTAAATTGAGAGTTTTCCTGATTTAGATCAAGAAATATGTGATAAAGCTCTGACGGAGCATTTGTCGACAACTTTACTTGACTTAACAATTACTGGAAATACAGATTTTATATTTTCCATTAAATTAGAATTACACACTTAAAGCTTTTTTATTTGAATGTATTCAATCAGACATCTAGTCCCACTTTAAGTTTTGTGTAAGCACTACCTAATCTTTCTTGACTTTTTCGTGGGATTATTAGGAGTTTGAATGGGACTTGTGTGTATTGTGTGTACTGGAGCTAATACGCTTGTTTTTTTACAGGTGCTGCCTGAAAATGTCCTGGAGTTATTAAGGAAATGCTTGACATTTCTTCCATCCAAAAGTCTTCCAGGCCGACCCCTGCAGACCTGCTGGGAGACCCTGTGTTTAGTGGCGTCTCGTGCCTCTACACGCCCTTCAAGAAGCCTGTTGGTCTGTTCTCCTCCTCTCTGCGCTGTGCACATCTGGAACTCCCAGAGGACATCAGTGAACTCTGCAAAGGTCTTCCCGAACTTTGCACAACTGCACATGCAGCCTTACACTCACACGTACACGCTACATACACACCAATCACCCGTCAACCCTTCTTCCTCTTGACTAAACATTACATTTTTCAAAGCTGACTTGATTACCTTGAAGTAGGTTTGTGAAGCATGCCGGCATCAATATTAATAATAGTGGCAGTATTTAGTGTCAAAAGATCTAATTGGTGTCCTGTGAGATTTTTCTTTGATATTTGATAAGCCTTTAATTCATGTTCTTGAAAGCATCGTTCATTTGTATTCTTGCTCCTACTTCTTATTTCCCCAAGTTGCACTTATTTTAATTTGTTCCATTCTAAATTCTGTGAAACATACTATTTGTAAAGCAATCTGAAAATAAACAGGACTAATTACAAAATCCATTTAAGACACACTGGTGACTTTTTGTGGATAGGGATACATTGTTAGACCTCAGTTTCACGTACGGTCCTGTTGTTCATTTAAATAAAGTGACTCCACAAAGACAAGAGCTCCACAATAAACATGTTGACAGCACGATATAGACTGATTCCTCTGGGCTCTTTTATTTTGGAAGAAATGTTCTTAGATTTACTTTGTTTGTTTTATATGTTGTAGGCCAGATTAAATTACATATTTAAAATGTATATTTAAGTTTTGTCCAAACAAGATTCCACTTTCATATGAGTCAACATGTCTTGATGTCAGGAGATGATGTTACATTTCTTGTTATTCTTTTTGTTTTACCCTCTGTTGCACCCCCCAACCCCCTCCTCCTCTGTTTGTGTTATTCCTTACTGTACTACACATGCCCGGACACTAGATGGTGCTCATGTCACATCTTGGAAATTCCCTTCCTTGCCCTCAGTTACAACCATGTGACAGCAAATTTGTATTATAAACTGTTTTCTTCCCATCATTTCAGGTTTGGATTCACTGTGTGCCCCATTCCTCTACTTAAACTTTAATAATGAAGGTAATGAATAATAAAGGTTTTTATTTCTACTTTTCGTTTTTAGTTTTTTGGCTTCTTTTCATATTTAACTTGTCCTTTTTACAGCCCTGGCATATGCCTGCATGTCTGCCTTCATCCCCAAGTACTTGTACAACTTTTTCCTGAAGGACAACTCTCATGTCATTCAAGGTGAGATATACTAGACTACACACTCATTCTGCTGTTTTGCACAGCAATACAGTCTAGTGATTTTAAAACGTATCTTTTGTGTTTCTCTTGACATAAATTACACACTAGCTCAAGATTACTTGTCTCCACCTAAGCCATCCAGTGTTTTTGAGCTAATGTAGTCAACTGCCACTGCAAGTTGAATATTAAACATGGTCAGCGCATTCAGCTAAGTTCAAAAACAAATTATCAGCGGCTGGCACCGAGCATCGGGCCCTCAGCTCAATGTTGATTACATTTTGTCTACTCTCATCTACAGAAACACGGCTGACGATCTTTGATCCACCAAGCCGCGGCTCTGACCTTTGAACCGATGAAACAACAACTTCCGGCCCCACCGGCGTTGAATGCTCTCAACGCGATTGCAGCAGTATGAAATACACAGTCATTTCTACACAACATTAACGATCTCGGTCGTTAATCTCTGCGATTATTGAGCATACACACCACGTTAAATGACACAGTAACTTAAGCAACACAAACAAGATAATAAACACAATGAACTAACTAAGCCCAGACACCTTAAGTAAACCTTACTATGAGATGGTCCTTCTGAGCTACTCATGTCTCAGGCTGCGCAGCTCTGTGCGCAATAATAATACTGTCTGTGGCCGAGAATTTCTTCCGAAGTCAAGGGAATTCTCGTCCTTGGAACCGGCATAAGTCGACTTGGTGGAAAGAGAAGTGTTTCCTCTTCCTCTAAAGAATCTGTTTTCTTCACTTCTGCAGGCAAATTGTCTGCTTCCTTTTCCAGGATGCGAAACAAAAACAAAACAAACAGTCTCTATTCGTCCAGCGAATGTAAACTGAAGACCCAGGCTTTCTTTTAAAACAGCAACGTTGTGTTCGTGCTTCCTTTCCCTGACGGGGTCAGAGGGATAAGTGATGCGTTTAGGGGTGCTCAGGGGTTTTGTAGTTTGGTAGCTGAGCCACAGGGGTTCCTGGGGTGTCTGTGGGCCTTGACCAATGGGGTCGCAGTGTTGATGGTTTATTGCTTTCGCATCTAAACATTCCTTGGACCTTGCTCTTATCTGAAACTCAGATCAGGCTGCAGATTTATCTGCAAACTAGGCAGGCCAGATCCCTTTGTTTCAAAGCACATGGTCAGATCCCAACAGTTGTAAATCACATCATGTGATGCTGCTCAGCCAATCAAATATGTGTATTCCGAGTTTCCCGATTTGAGTGAGATTTACACAGACTGGGGAAGAGATGCGGAAACAGAACAAAGAGTAAGAGAATTACGTGAGTCAGAGAAGTTATTTCAAATGGCGTTCTCCAAAAAGGGAAAAGTGGTCAGTGAGACCAAAAAGAATGGACAGACTCTTACAGGTAAATTCTTCCTACCGCCAGTTTACAACCAGTGTGTCTCATGTGTTCAGAGACCGTGGCGATTATTAAAAAGCGGTAATGTACGAGACAAAGCATAACTCTTTAGCAAACGTACCTACTCGGTCCGTGTACGTTTTGATAGTCTGTTTTATCGTTCAGTCGAAAAAACGGGAATACAGAAATACCATATTCTGGTTTTTCGTTTCAAATTGAAAACGGAAATGGGCTGTCGTATTTCCGTTTTTGGTGTCTGAATTCAAAAACGAGAAAACCAAAGTCAAATAACGAGCCAAATTTCGTTTTTGCAAATCCCTTTTTTGTTTTTTCCTTTAAGACGAGATGCAAAGCACAACAGGTAACCCGGAAAGAAGAATATTTCAAAATAAAAGTGAAGGCAATAGAATGACCGTATGCAATAAATTATTATAGTCTATGATGCAAGCACATAACAGGGTAACATTAGAAGAAAATACATTAATGAATATAAATAAATAATCCTGGACCGATGGGAGTGTGTTAGCAACAGTAGTTGACTACATGCGATTTAATATTCATTTATCCATGTACACAGTAAGAATCAACTTTTCGATTAATCGGTGCATTCTTTGATGCAATACAGTTCGTAACATAGTTTAATCAAAGTCATTTTTGTGTTCACAGAAATCTTGCTGTTGGCACTGATATTTATTTGTCCTCTGTATTGTGCTGTTGATTTAGTGAACGCAGAGTGTAGCCTGTAAGGACACGCAAAGTAAGTGTTCACATTTCTACCACTAGACAGCAGTATAAGTGTATAAACCATTGATTTTTTATCATATTTACCTGTGCCTTTGTTAATTATCTAGGTTATTGATACAGATTAATTTAATGCTGATTTTTTCATTTGATGTTTATAAAATGAATAAAATGACTTCAGCTTTATTGCCATTGAGTTAAGTTTGACTTTAGAATGTTTTCAAGTTTTTCCCTAATCTCACAAAACAAGAGCAAAAACAAGATTAATTGGTTCCCTTTTCTTCTTTTCTTCTTTGCTGCCATGTTACCGGTCTCGTGACCCCTCAGGTTGATCTCTGGAGCTGTAGGCGGATGCAGACCGTCAGGCTGAATTGAGTTGGGAACCAATGCAACAGGCTACCAGCTCTTTAGCATGTTGGACACACCAGCATGACACTGTCTCGTAAAATTAAGTTCCCATCCAATAACACTGGTCTGCTGTGGGAGGAGGGCTGTTGAAAACTGTTGAAAACTGCGACTGTAATATGAGAGAAAAACATGTCCCTCGAAATGTAATTGAAATTGCAGTTTAATGATATTGGAATGTAATTTTGTAGGAGAAAGGAATGTTTCGAAATGGGTTATTTATAAAGTCAAAGGTCACATTTTGTCTGAGTACACTGTGTTGGCCTTTATAGTGGTTTAAATGATCAGATCCCCTTCCAGGTAGCAGGTGCTTGTGATTCTATACAGGCAGTATGACGCGTCTCCTTTAAATACAAATTTTGGAATTTTATGTACTTTTTAGCTTCCAAGTCAATAAAGTCAATCATAATAAAGTCAATAATCTCGCTTCGTAGTTCACTCCTCTGGAAGAAGAAAGACTACACAAACACACAAGAGGCAAAACTCAAGCCCACCATTGACACAGATAGGAGAAAGGAAACACAACGAGTGAGATCCAAACATCACTGGCCGTGGACCAAGATAGCTTCAGGTCTTATGGCAGAAATTCAGAGGTTGAGCGTGGGAATGGAATTAAAGGTAACCAAGGTGTGTTTGATCTGTTTTGACATGGCATTTGGAAAAATATCAATTCTTTGGAATATGGCTCCCAAAGGTCACGATTGCACAATGACTAACCTGCTGGAAGGAAAACGGCCACAGGTACGAGGCCTGATGTGATCAAAGAAATCAGGCGCAAATCAGGATCAATCATAAAAACATAGTCCAAAGTAATATGTAGTTGCTGTGCCTCCACCATTCTTTTAGTGTATGGATAATATGCTGTGTGAAAAGTGTTCAAATTACCTGAAGAAAACAGGAAAAAGAATGAGACTTTTTTTTGGATCAATACCTGAGTGTGTGTCGGTTCCTGTGGCAAAATAAAAACTTGATGCATGCACTACCATGATTACATACCTTCTTTCAGTGGCATTACTAATTTACTTGGTAATTGTTTCCAAAAGAACATTAAATAGTGCAAGAAACTTTTGATCGACGATCTCAAGGCGAAACACTGATCATAGGCTACAACAGAGCAGGTTAGTTGTGCAGCATAAGTTACCATTGTGATCTAGCATGGTTAAAAGAAAGCCACCATCCTGACATTTAAAACTCTGCCTTTAGCCTCAACATAGCTCACTACGCCAACAATCTCAAGGTAACCAAGGTGTGTTTTATCTGTTTTGACACAGTATTTGGAAAAATATCAATTAACACATGAGCTGTGGAGCAAAGAAGCTTTTCTGCTTGATTTGACAGGAGTTTAGACGTTTAGTTTTATGATATCAAGGTTTGGCAAGATATTGTTATATTATTTTCTTTGGAATATGACTCATGGTTTGAGTGTGAGAATGAAATTAAAGGTAACCAAGGTGTTTTATCTTTGGAATATGTCTCCGACAGGTAATGATTGAACAATGACTGAGCTGTTGAAAGGTTAATGGCAACAGGTACAAAAAACATTTTTTTGAACATGACTCTGATCTAGGTTATTGATACAGATGTATTTAATGATGATTATTCCATCTGATATTTGATGTTGATGGTTAATTTACATCAGTTGTATACAGCGTGTATTTACATGTTATATTTGTGTCATTTAAGAACTAAACATACCTACATGGAAGAGCAAGCATGTGTTGATCACGAGGCAATAAATAATGACAATTGAAAAAAATAAAGATGTTTGGTTTATTCTTATTGAATATTAAGCCAAATTGACCTACATCTTTGATTTATTTGTCACACTTAAATCCTGAATTGAATGGTTAAACAGAAGAGGTCAAAGGGCCGAGATGAGAAGATATAATGTTGGTCAAATGCTGTGGTCCAAATAAAATGACTTCAGTTTTATTGCCATTGAGTTAAGTTTGACTTTAGAATGTTTTCAATTTTTTCCCTAATCTCACAAAACAAGAGCAAAAACAAGATTAATTGGTTCTCTTTTCTTCTTTTCTTCTTTGCTGCCATGTTACCGGTCTCGTGACCCCTCAGGTTGATCTCTGGAGCTGTAGGCGGATGCAGACCGTCAGGCTGAATTGAGTTGGGAACCAATGCAACAGACTACCAGCTCTTTAGCATGTTGGACACACCAGCATGACACTGTCTCGTAAAATTAAGTTCCCATCCAATAACACTGGTCCGCAGAAGTCTGCTGTGGGAGGAGGGCTGTTGAAAACTGTTGAAAACTGCGACTGTAATATGAGAGAAAAACATGTCCCTCGAAATGTAATTGAAATTGCAGTTTAATGATATTGGAATGTAATTTTGTAGGAGAAAGGAATGTTTCGAAATGGGTTATTTATAAAGTCAAAGGTCACATTTTGTCTGAGTACACTGTGTTGGCCTTTATAGTGGTTTAAATGATCAGATCCCCTTCCAGGTAGCAGGTGCTTGTGATTCTATACAGGCAGTATGACGCGTCTCCTTTAAATACAAATTTTGGAATTTGATGTACTTTTTAGCTTCCAAGTCAATAAAGTCAATCATAATAAAGTCAATAATCTCGCTTCATAGTTCACTCCTCTGGAAGAAGAAAGACTACACAAACACACGAGGCAAAACTCAAGACAACCATTGACACAGATAGGAGAAAGGAAACACAACGAGTGAGATCCAAACATCACTGGCCGTGGACCAAGATAGCTTCAGGTCTTATGGCAGAAATTCAGAGGTTGAGTGTGGGAATGGAATTAAAGGTAACCAAGGTGTGTTTTATCTGTTTTGACAGGGTATTTGGAAAAATATCAATTCTTTGGAATATGGCTCCCAAAGGTCACGATTGCACAATGACTAACCTGCTGGAAGGAAAACGGCCACAGGTACGAGGCCTGATGTGATCAAAGAAATCAGGCGCAAATCAGGATCAATCATAAAAACATAGTCCAAAGTAATATGTAGTTGCTGTGCCTCCACTATTCTTTTAGTGTATGGATAATATGCTGTGTGAAAAGTGTTCAAATTACCTGAAGAAAACTTTTTTTTTGATCAATACCTGAGTGTGTGTCGGTTCCTGTGGCAAAATAAAAACATGATGCATGCACTACCATGATTACATACCTTCTTTCAGTGGCATTACTAATTTACTTGGTAATTGTTTCCAAAAGAACATTAAATAGAGCAAGAAACTTTTTATCGACGATCTCAAGGCGAAACACTGATCATAGGCTACAACGGAGCAGGTTAGTTGTGCAGCATAAGTTACCATTGTGATCTAGCATGGTTAAAATAAAGCCACCATCCTGACATTTAAAACTCTGCCTTTAGCCTCAGCATAGCTCACTACACCAACAATCTCGCTTCGTAGTTCACTCCTCTGGAAGAAGAAAGACTACACAAACACACAAGAGGCAAAACTCAAGCCCACCATTGACACAGATAGGAGAAAGGAAACACAACGAGTGAGATCCAAACATCACTGGCCGTGGACCAAGATAGCTTCAGGTCTTACGGCAGAAATTCAGAGGTTGAGTGTGGGAATGGAATTAAAGGTCACCAAGGTGTGTTTGATCTGTTTTGACACAGTATTTGGAAAAATATCAATAGCACATGAGCTGTGGAGCAAAGAAGCTTTTGTGCTTGATTTGGCAGGAGTTTAGACGTTTAGTTTTATAATATTAATTAAAGGTTATCAAGGTTTGGCAAGATATTATATTATTTTCTTTGGAATATGACTCATGGTTTGAGTGTGAGAATGACATTAAATGTAACCATGGTGTGTTTTATCTTTGGAATATGTCTCCGACAGGTAATGATTGCACAATGACTGAGCTGTTGAAAGGTTAATGACAAAAGGTACAAAAAAACATTTGTTTGAACATGACTCAGACAGCTAATGATTTATTATTTATATATAATTGCATTACTGGCAACCGGTACGTTGCCTTGGACACTCTGGTGAAGAGAGGAGCAGAACTGATCACCACCTGGTGGTGAGTTGGATCAGATGGCGGGGAGGCTGCCGGACAGACCTGGGAAACCCAAATGTGTAACGAGGGTGAACTGGGAACATCTGGCTACAAGGTCTTCAACTCCCACCTCGGGAAGAGTTAGGGACATCTGGGAATATTGGAATAAGGCTCCTCCAGGTAACAATTGCACAATGACCTGCTGGAAGGATCATGGCAACTGGTACGAGATCTGAAGTAATGAAAAGAAAAAGTAAATAACCGAATTTTAAGACCAAAATATGAGTTTTATGTTAGGATTTAAAGGCCTCAACTGTTTGATGTAAGCAGGAAGGTCATACCAGAGGAAAGGAAAGGACAATCACTTATTAGTCCCGCAGTGAGGAAATTTATTCTCTGCATTTTAACCCATCCCTGTGGGGCAGCCCACGGGGGTTCAGTGTCTTGCTCAGGGACACTTTGACACACGTCTCAGCCAAGGATCGAACTGCAAGCGGTTACCGGACGCCCTCTCTACCCAGTGAGCCACGGTCACAGTCTCTGTATCACTTGATTCTGCACATTTCAATAAAGACAACGTTGTAAAAAGTGTAAAAAATGCAAGTGGGGCAGATAAGTGGAATGGTAATTGTCTAATGCTGCGTTCACACCAAATGCGACGCAAATTGGTGTGAACGCAGCATTAGACAACATCATTATTGCCTCATCTTCATGTTCATACATGTCCAACATTCCATCACCAGAAGTAACTATTTACTATTGATACTGACTCGACACTCCCACAAAACTGTGTATAAAATGAGAAATCAGTGTTGATTACTTGAAGACATCAAGAGAACAGTTCATCAGAGGAACTTCTTGGTCTCATAAACAGGTAAGAGAGACGCTTCCTTAAATGATTAAAAAAATTAGACTGTAATAGATTGGTAAGGAAAAAAAACATTTGATGTTAGTTCTTTGCTCATGCCATTTTAATTGTGATACGAGTATGTTAAAGTTTCTTTGCACGAAGGTTCATCTGGTAACAGTTAACCTGATCAGTACTTTATTATTTTTCTCTCCCCACCAGGATTCCTCTGCTTGCCAGTGTGAAAATGGTGGATTATACAGTGACCGTATACACTGGCGATATCGCCAATGCCGGCACTTTTAACAATGTCTATATTAAGCTGGTGGGCACAGATGGGGAGAGCAAACAGACCTGGCTCACTAGCTACATATGGAATTTGTCCTTCATCAGAGGAGCAGTAAGTCTGAAATATCCTTCTCTTAATGTATAACACTCTTCTTCAACTTCAGATTATTGAATTGAATATCAATTTAGAGAAGCTGATGCAAACCCTCGTCAACTCACACTGTGCAGCAACAGGATATGTGCTGCTCTGTAACTCTTTAGCTTACGGCCTCAAAGGTGACCAAAGCAACAAAAAAAGTCCATATGAGCTCCCAATAAATATTATATTCATGCATTGTATACATTTTATTTTGTCCATCCTTCTACATTCAGTATTGCATGCTAACTATTGAAATGTTACAGTTCACTTCTTGCTTATCAAATACGCAACCCATTTCTGTCATTACTCCAGGTGTCCAGTTGTACTGTGTCCTGCCCCGTCTCCATTGGAAAGCTGGTCCTGATTGAGATAGAGCAACATCCTCTCATCTTCTTTACAGACTCTTGGTTCCCTGCCAAGATGGAAGTGAAATCCCCTGAGGGTGACACCTACAACTTTCCCATCTACCGCTGGATCACTGACAATGAGGTGCACCGCTTCAGAGAGGGAACAGGTTTGTGTGAATTAGACTTGTCAGACATCCTGTACGCTGTTCACTGACCACAGAAGACAAAAGAAGGAAATGCTGGTCTATAAGGAGGCTGGATTAACCAACTCGCTGTATTTATCGATTTAAAACCATGTTGAAATTTCTTTCTTCAAGCTCTGAGAGTCTTTGAAGACGACCATCCTCTTGGCAAGTACAGTCGGGATCAGGAGCTGGAGGAGCGAGAGGAAGACTATCGGTGAGCAATCAGAGCTTATACACTTTTTAACTTCATGCATCCCAAAACTAACATTCATCTACACCCTTTTGGGTGAAAATTAACCACCATATGATACTGTTACACTTGCCAGGGTTTATTGAAATGTATTTTTCAAAATTGCAATTTTGAAGTCAAGTTAAGTATATTATGCTTACATATTAAATTAAAACTGCTTATACACTGGTATCTGTGCAAAGTTCCTCATTACTCAGCTCTTCTCTATTTACCAGTTGGGATGTGTATCTAGAGGGAATACCCCACTCCATGAGGTCAGAGGGTCCTTTTGATCTGCCTTATGAGGTCCAGTTCTCCTACATCAAGTCAACAGAGTTTCTTTCCACAGCAGCCACTGGGTGAGGTCTTCAATTCTGTCAGATATCTATCTATGTAACTGTACCTGCCTATGAAAATGATTCAAGACATAATAATTAAGTTCATTTATGCTTTTATTTTCTAGGCTGTCTGACCTGCAACTGACCGGACTTTCTGAATCCACGGAGAACTGGCCTGATATGGATACTATCCATCGGGTGTCCTGCTCCAAACTAACTGACATATCAGGTACTATCATGGTAGTTTAATGAAATATTTTTACTGTATGCATGATAGTACATTCAACTATGTTCATTCAGATATACATGATGCTACCTAAAACATGTTATAATTGTTTTTTATTACTTAACTTAATAAACAGGGAAAAAATGTCACAGAAGGAATCCATTAACAGTATTTAATTGCATACAATCAAGACTTTGATACATAATTATAAACCGTGTCCAACCATGTCTCTGACCGCACTCTGCAACACATTGTTTCCCATTTTCCAGTTTCACATACAGTGTAGAGTGAAGCTGATAACTGATAGAGGAAGATTTTCTAGCACAAAATGTAAAACTCAATGAAGTTCAACTTTTTTTTATAGAATATGTCCAGAAACATTGGAAGGAGGACACTTTCTTTGGCTACCAGTTTCTAAACGGTCTGAACCCCATGTTGATCCAACGTTGTTCAGTCCTGCCGATTAACTTTCCTGTCAGTGATGACATGGTCTCCTTCGGTTGTCATCGCAGCTTGGCAGATGAAATTAAGGTGAATGTCTTGACTTTGATTGATCTTTGTCATATTTTGCTCCATGACATGTTCAATTTGAAAAAGCATGTTGCACTTACATTCAGTTCCGTTCACTTAGTATAATTAATATTCACACTGTATGCATGTGAATACAATTTTAAACAGAAAGGAAACATATTCCTGTGTGACTACAAGCGTTTGGATGGGCTGAAAACAAACACCATCAACGGGAAGAAGCAGTACTTGATGGCTCCCCTCGTCCTGCTTCACAAAACACCTGATGATGAGATGGTGCCAATTGCTATTCAGGTGAGATTAACACTCAAATATCTTATTGTGGTGATGACTCTTCCAGGACGGACAGACATGCAATACTATAGATGACATATGTACAGAGAAGACAGAAATACCTTTAGTTAAATTACACAAATAGAGTGCAAACATACTGTATATGAATAATGTGGATCAGAGAAAAAACATTATATAAAGTCTTTTCATTGCAATTGCCAGATTGCCTCCCTTTTCCCTCGGCCAAAAACATGAGAATTTAGGCATTAGATCATTGAAGTCGGGCTTTTGTTCTGAAGTTGACCCTGTGCTCTGACATGGGATTCAAAGAATTTATGAATTTGCTCTTAGAGATCTACAGAGTATCTAACTGAAAAGCAGATGAAACCTAAAGTAAACATACAACAATTTCAGAACATACTTTGCTGTTATTAACCACTACTGGTAATATATTGAATGGATTGAATTAACCTCCCTTCCTTCTCCTGCAGCTGAAGCAGACTCCAGCAGATGATAATCCCATCTTCTTTCCTACTGACTCTGAGTACGACTGGTTGACGGTCAAGATTTTTGTGAGAAGTGCAGATTTCAACGAGCATCAACTCAACGTTCACCTGCTGCGCACTCATTTGCTGGCTGAAGTTTTTGCAGTGTCACTGCTGCGCAACATGCCCATGGTGCATCCGCTGTACAAGGTAACTGAAAGGGAGAATACTGAACTTTTACTGGAGTTGTCATTCATTCAAGTTGCTGATTTTTGTGTCTTCCAAAGATGATGAATCATAATGTTAGTGTGTATATATTTAAAAAAATGTGACACTGCTGAATGGTATAGAAGCATCAAGATGTGTGCTATGAAGTTAACAGAGTTTTCCTCTTTCTCTCAGCTCCTTGTACCTCACACTCGCTACACTCTACAGATCAACAACTTGGCTCGAAGTTCTCTAATATCTAAGACTGGAGTTTTCACTAAGGTACGAAAAGACAAACACCTAAATACCTAAAACAATTTATATATTTTCAATGTCATGTACATTATTTATCTCAAACTATAATCCTTGCATATTTGAATGTCTCCTAGTTTGCAGCTTCAGGTGGAAAGGGTGTGAAGACACTCCTGAAGAGATCACTGTCCTCAGTGACCTACCGCTCCCTCTGCATACCGGACGACATTGCTGACCGTGGGCTGGGGGATGTACCGAACTTCTACTACAGGGATGATGGACTCAAGCTTTGGGATATCATCCACAGGTAGTACAGGTGTCCTGGTATTGGAAAACAAGAGCTCTAAATCCTCCCTCTCTACTAGCTTTTATTATCTTATGTAACTCAGTTGGTTTCTCATAAAGGATCAGTTAAGCTGCAACAGCTTATTTTGCGCTTTACAAACAGATTCTTTGCATAATTTCTTTCAGTTAGTCCATGTTAATGCAATATCCTACTAACAGTTTAACTTGAAACATAAGCTCCATAGCAGTCACCAGAGAAACTGTTGCAAGTTAGAATAACAATGCCTTAAAATATGACAATTCAGTAAATGAGTGATCTGCCTCTTAATTGAGTAGATGGGCAGTTGGCTGTAAAGTTTTTTGAATGAAACAGCCTGAACTACTTTGATTGAGAACTTCTGTGAGATTAGGGAAGGGGCATCCCTACCCTTCAACATTTAAGGCTTCAGTTTCAATAAAAATCAATCATTAGTGTGGTTGACACAAAGACAGGTGATGTCTGAATGTAATAACTTGTATTATGACAGAGGGCACTGTAATGGAATTACAGAATTTGAAATATAAATTTATTTTCGGGTTTAATTAAAAGGAATAATTCAACAATTAAAGAGATACAAGTTTTCACTTTCTCTCCAAGAGATGAGAAGATCAAAACTACTCTCATGTTTGTGTGTTAAGTATGAAGCTACAATGAAGAGGTGATTATCCTAGCTCAGCACAAAGACTGGAAGATCTCTCAAAATATCAAAAATAGGCCTCCCAACGCCTGTAAAGCACCTTCAACATTTTATATTGTTTGTTTAATCCTGGTCATTTGTCGTCACTGTGAGGTTGCCAGAGAGCCAGAAGACTCCAGGAAGTCCCTGCACCTGGCAACTGTTTACCAAGAATAAAATGCGGCATGTCACTAATATATTTTCCGTTTGTGTATAGTTTAAATTAAATAAATACAATGTGTTAATTAATCAAATTTAGAGGTGTTGGTTGGTATATTTTAACTATATGAAGCTAGCCAGGCTAACTGTTTCCAGTATTTATGCTAACCTAAGCTGATTGCCACCAGGTTGTAGAGCTATACTTAACGCACAGATATGAGTGATATTGATCTTCTCATCTCACTCTCAACAAGAGAGACAATGGGCAAGTTTCAGAAAATGTCTCATTATTTCCTTAAAGTTGTTTGATCTACTGTGTTGAATAAGCTATTGCAGCAAATTCTTAAAAAGAACAGAACTGATCATTCTAAAGAGATGGCCTTAAATTGTCTAACAAAATGTCTTACTACTGCAGTGTGTATTAAAAGAAATGCCTAATTCAACTGGGAATGTGTTTAACAGAACTTATCCACATTTGTCAAAGATTTGTGCAGGGAGTGCTGAGCTTCTACTACAAGAATGACACTGAGGTCCAGAAAGACTCTGAACTGCAGAAGTGGATTTCAGACATTTTTGAACATGGATTCCTTTCCCAAGCCGGCACAGGTGGGCTTAAAGACAAGATACATCTTAATGATGATGAATGTGCACATTTATGAACCATTAATGCAAACAGAAGTCAAACTTAAATGTTGTCTTCCAGACATCTTGAATGCAGTTTATTCCCTCTAATTGTCAGGAATTCCAGAGATCTTCACCACCGTGGCTGAGTTGGTCAAGTTTGTCACCATGGTGATCTTCACCTGCTCAGGACAGCACTCGGCTGTGAACGCTGGACAGGTACGGCCTATTAAATCAGTTATAATAATGCTCCTTTTGTGGAATGGGTTCATGAGGTTTTTACTGTTAGCAAGTCTAACATAAACAAGAGTCTACAGCCATGCTAGCAGGACTGTGAGGCTGCAATTTGGCACGGCGATGCTTTGAGCTGTAAACAACAAATGCTAACATACTTGCAATGGCAACGCTAACATGCTAACTTTTAGCAGGTATAATGTTTATGAGATCACAATCTTTGTTTACCATGTTAACATGCGAGCATCAGCAAGCTTTTTCTAATCAGCACAAAACACAAAGTACAGCTGAGGCTGGTAGGAATGGCATTAGTTTTGAAAGTATTTGGTCATAAGACAGAGTATTGGACAAATAAAAACTTTGATCTGATAGATGAAAAGTCATAGGATCACAGAATAATACAGTTCATCCTGAGGTAAACATGAATGTCTGAACCAATTTAATGACGATCCAGCTGAAAGTTCTCGAGACATTCCTCTGAAAACCAAGAATGTTATCCTCATGTCGGCACTAGAGGAAAAATCAGTGGATCACCAAAGTCATTAGGATTCATCCTCTGGGGACCATGAATGTCTTTGTTCCAATCCAATATTTCAGTGTGGACCAAAGTAGTAGACAGACTGATACATGGCGTAGCTTCAAACTGTATTAATCAGTCATCTGTCAATCATTCATTCTTCACAGTTTGACTACGCTGGCTGGATGCCCAACAATCCCCTCACCCTACAATGTCCTCCACCAACCACAAAGGGGACAACAAGTGAGGCCTCGATGATGAAGACACTCCCTGCTGTCAATGCAACGGTTCAGGGAATGTCCACCGTGTGGCTACTCAGCAGGCAGTCCACTGACTCTGTAAGTGCCCAAGTCTTTAACCACATAAATTAAATTCATGTTTAAGTTGTTTTAAGTTTAGGTCATTTGAGTCCCCCCAACTGAAACTGTACATTACTGTATATTGCCAAAAGTCTGTTTTAAAACATTTCTTTTTTTAAATGTATCATTAATGTCATCAGGTCTTTCTTGGCCAGTACCCAGTGGACCATTTTAGTGAGAAGATGCCCTGCAAGCTGATGGAGGATTTCCAAGGAGAGCTTCAAGTGTTAAGTGAGGCCATCGCAGACAGAAACAATAATCTGAAGGTCCCATACACATACCTGGATCCAAAGGTGGTAGAAAATAGTGTGGCCCTTTGAATATTAGAAGGTGTGACCTCCACAGATGTTGGCCAAATTCAACACTGCATGTGATCGTTGTATGCTGATTGATTTAACTGAACTAAAAATGTGCTGTTTAAATCATAAGCCACATCTTAAATTTGCTTTTTCAACACAAGAATGATTTCATCTGTTATTTTTTCTGGGACAACTCTACAGCATATTTGTTGTGTTGTAGCCATTTGTTTCAGGACCAAGAACGACACGAAGCTCACTCTAGTGCAACACATTTAATTACCTGTAAATATATGAAAATACATCAGGTCAGGTCAGAAGCGCTCTCTGTTCTGATGACACTTCGCTCATCACGTACTGACGGCTTTCTTCCGCTGTACTTACGTTAGCTACTCTATAACAAATATAACTCAGAGCAAACGTTTAAGGACGCTGCTGTTTTGATTTCCGGTATTTTGCTTACTGGTGTTTTGCCTACCGGCGTGTGATTACCGCTGTTTTGCCTACGGCTGTGTTGGACTAACGGCTTTGGCCTACTGGGTTTCGTCTACCCCGCTGACGGTCTGACGCTGCTATTATCAGCACTGCGCTCCGGTTCTGTGCTGTTTGCTGTCAGCAGCACCCTTGTTTTAATGAGAAAACCCTCTTTTTAGCTTGAGCCATTCTACTATGTGTATTCTGACAAGGGATGTTAAGGCCCACTCTGGCTTTTAGTTGATATAAATTGGGTAACTGATCATCCCCCCTGGCTGATCAGCTAACCGGAGTTATTTTGGTTGTTTTGTCTTTTCTTATTTTTTTCCTTTGTTTGATTTTCCTTTCTGAGAACCAGAGCCTTTTGCAATTGTGTTCCTTGTCCCTGTAGGAGCAGCCAAGCCAAGGTGGTGGGGTTGGTGCCTCCGGGTGTTGGTGTCTCCCTTCATGTGCTGTGTGGTTTGGTGTGCCCCTGGTTAGGAACCCTCACGTGTGGTTGTGTGTGTGTGAGTGTTGTGTACACGTGTGATCGGGGTGCCTCCTCTTTTGGGATCCTCACCTGCACTCGTCCACCTCGCCAGTGGTAAGCCCCAGTCCTCCACCTCTTTTAAATAAATCTATATGGCTCTTTTTAGTATTTTGTGTTTAACCTTATCTGTGAACTACTATTGTGTAATAATAAAGATTGTTTTTGTATTGGAACCACGTCTCATGCCAATCTGTATTATGAACCTGAGTGTCCTATGAATCCTTGATACTTGAGGGCAAACCTTAATCTTTAGGTGAAATTCCTAAGGTGGCGTTGTTGTGCTCTGACTATTGGTTAATGTCCACGTAAACTTTAAACCACATCCCACCTACCTCTCGCCACACATAGCCTACCAGTCTAAATTCTCTTTTCACATGATTTCTCACAGAAATGATAATAAAGAAACATCAACAGTGAATACTGACTGAACTCTTATTTTGTAAAATATATAGCTTAAAACATTCTCATCTGACCCCATGGCTTTAGAGGGATAACATGTGGTATTAATAACATAAGCTAATACGTTAGCATGCTAGCACCGATTAGCATTCAAATAGCAGTAGGACATCTAATTAGCTCATTCCTCAAATATGTTGCTATAACCATTCCCTCAATATAAAACTAACTTCAACTCTCATAGAACCAGACTGTCTTTTAGATTAGCCTTAGTCAGCAGAATTATTTCAATAAGCTCTGCCATTTTAACAATAGAAGCGCGAAAAATAACCACACATCCCAGTAAAAGTCCTAATGACAGAATGATACAGGTATAAGTGACAAAGAAATAGTATATGTTTCTGAGACCTTAGCTTTTACTGAATTCCAAAAAATAGGGGGTCTAATATTTCCGTCTTCTCAAACACCCAGTGCCACACATTCACTGCTAATTAATTTGCAGTTTGTTCTCTTTGTGAGCCTGTTTGCTGTGTGACAATTGATCTACAGAGCAATAACTATATATGTTTTGTTAGAAATAACTAGTATTAGCTCTGTGTCATCGTCAGACAAAACTTTCAATCAAGCTTCTTTCAGTAAACTTTATGTGCTAAAGGAATCAAATTAAACATGGTGCATATAAACATATGCTTGTACGAGTCAAAAGTATGTGTGTCCTGTCCCACCTCTCTTGGAAAGCTGGTGATTGAGGTGACAAAAAACGGGAAAGTACAGTCCCCGGAGGGAGTCATCCACAACTTTTCCATCTACCGCTGTCGCTGACAGCGAGGTGCAACTGTTCAGATATGCAACAGGTTTTGTGGAACTGTAGCTACTTACCTATTACATTATATCGTGCTGTTTACACTTTTACTGTCCCCCAAACATACAAGAGAAGAAATGGCTAACTTTGATATGCTGACAGAGTTTTGCTGTTGCTAGACTGACCTACAAATATACACAATATTAGAGTTAAACATGTGATGGGACAGAGTTTGTTTATTGAACAAGGCCATTGGATTTATGGCCTTATTTGAAATATTTTTTAACTTTTCTTTATTGCACCATCATGTGGACTCCTTCTGGAAATTTTTGTTTAATAAGCCTACCTACCATGTTTTGCTTTATACATTTAATACTACTAGATATTCCTAAATATGGGTTTGGTTATGCTATGCATGAATATCTATTTTACATTTTATTATTTTGTTTTTGGTGAGCAAGAGCACACAAGAGAGAAAAACAAAAAATAAATCTACACCTAATAATAATGCTACTGGTCCTGAGTCGGTTCATTTCTGTCCCTTGTTTCAGACACAACTAGTGTATGAAAGTCTTTTTAGTTCCCAGGTGCCCAAGAAGTTATGTGTTTTACATATTAAGGAGACACAAGTTACTGAGCCAAGTTCTGTGGGCTGTTTTGAAATGTAGGCATCTCTGCTGGGACTGGCTTCTACCGTCACCAAATAATGTTAGGAAAGTCTAAGTGATAAGCAGCACAATAAACAAGCTTCCTTCACAATTTGAAAGAACTCAAAGAGACAGCAGAAACAGTGGTTTACATTTTAATGAGGAGAATAATAATCTAACCCAACCCCAAGCAAAGAGTAGAACAACTCTATATTGGGGTTGTTAACAAGGCTTCTTGCATGCTGTCCCTCATGTTTTAATGTATTTCATGCTGATATGCTGTGTTGCTGCAGGAGGCATTTCCAGGAAGGGGAGGTCAAACTGTTTTGCCATTTTTATTTGCTATGTGACATGACTGTTCCTGAAAAATGTCAAAGTAATGTGTCAGGTATAAGAGGTTATATTAACCTTTCACTGGGTTGTTATTCATAAGGACCCCGACTATGACCATGTATATATTCATGAGATTTTACTGTACAGTTTGAGAAAATTTAAGGAAAATCAGCTCAAATGAAATTATGATATTCATAATTTCCCCACATTTGACAGGTTATAAAAACAAATTCATCCCTTTTTTGTTTTTGCCTTTAAAAAGAGACGCAAAGCACAACAGCTAACCCGGAACTAAGAATATTTAAAAATAGAAGTCAAAGAAATAGAATGACCGTATGCAAGAAATTCTTATATAGTCTATGGTGCAAGCATATACCAGGGTAACATTAGAATAAAATACATTAATGAATATAAATAAATAATCCTGGGCCAATGGGAATGTGTTAGCAATAGTAGTTGACTACATCCGATTCAGTATTCATTTAGCCTGACGGTCTGCATCCCCCCACAGCTCCAGAGATCAATCTGAGGGGTCACGAGACAGGTAACATGGTAGCACAGAAGAAAAGAGAACCAATTAATCTGGTTTTTGCTCTTGTCTTGTGAGATCAGGAAAAAGATTGAACATATTCTGGAGTAAACTTTCTGTAACTCAATGGCAATAAAACTGAAGTCATTTTATTTGGACCACAGCATTTGACCAACATTATATCTTCTCATCTCGGCCCTTTGACCTCTTCTGTTTAACCATTCAATTCAGGATTTAAGTGTGACAAATAAATTAATGAGGCCAGTAAATTATGCTTAGTGTTTAATAAGAATGAACCAAACACCAATCAAAACATGATGTATAGAACTAGGTTGCAAATTTACCATAAACATCAAATATCAGATGAAATAATCACCATTAAATACATCTGTATCAATAAACTAGATAATTAAGAAAGGCACAGGTAAATATGACTAAATCTTTGGTTTAAGTACATGTATACTGTCATCCTAGTGGTAGAAATGGGTCAACACTTTTACTGTCCACAATCTGCGTTCACTAAAGCAACAGCACAATATGTGGAGAAAATAAATATCAGTGCAAACAGCAACAACGCTGCGCCCTCAAAAATGACTTGGATGCAAAGAACAAAAAATGGATTTTCAAAAAACAAATTTGGCTCATTATTTGACTTTGGTTCTCTTTTTTTTTCGCTTTTGAATTCAGACACCAAAAACAGAAATATGACGGCCCAAAAACGAGAAAACCATGGTATTTCCGTATTTTCGACTAAACGGTTAAAACAGACTATCAAAACGTACACGGACCGGGTCGTTAGATCTCTGCAGCATCAGGATGTGAAACAGGCCGGTAGATTTCCCATCAGAGTGAGACAGTCATATCTTCTATAGACCGGACACCGTCGCAACATGTAAGGAGGCAACGGATAATGCCTGTGTGTAATAACTCCAATGAGAAACCAACCAAAAGGCCTTAACCTTGTCACTGTCTGCGCAGAGCTGAAGTGAAGGGCAGGAAGAGGTGGCATATAGTAAGAGAAATATGGTAAGCCTGGCAGAGAACAATCATTACGTGTGCATGGCAGACATTAATCGCTGTATAAATCACCAGTGGACTACAGGGAGAACCTGACCCTCGCCACAAATACTGGAAAGGAGGATGTGGAACAAAAAGTGTTAACGACAATGAAAAGATATACACTGTGATCTATGGATGGTCATTTCCTTTGGCCCTCATGCGGAGAAAACAACTGGAATAATTCCTTCCTGTTTTTGACTTGCAATAAAAGACAATGTTGTTATCCTTGCATGCCCTCCACTGCTGCTTATTGTCGTCAAGGTGTCAGGGCACTTGCGCTCTTGGAAACTTACGTCTGGGATGAAGCCAATCTCATTTAGATGGTTGCTGAGCTCTGGGTCATGGAAGGCAATCATTTGGGAGAAGACGGTCAAGTACTCTGAAACACAGGCAAAAGGGCAAGAGGTCTATATATAATGTATTGTGTAGCTTGAGTGCTAAAAACCTGAAAGGAAGTGTACTCAACCGAAGACTTTACAGCAGGAGTAAGCAACCTTAGACACGCTCCCATTGGCAAACTGTAACTTAACCAATGGCACACTAGCAGTAAGCGTTTACAGTTAACAGTAAGAACACAAGATGTATGACACAAACATACACAAACACAAACCGACCTAATACATGATTGGATTTAGTAAATCAGTCATGAAGCAAAGAGATCTCATAGTTCAGATACTTTCTAAAACTATTTGTTGCCTTATAACAAAGAGACAGGAAGACAACATGTTGCAGGTAGACTGCTGATCAACTGTGCAACCAGGGAAATTAACTTCTGCACATGTCAAATGGAAACATTGTAATGCTGTACTAGCGCCATTCTTCATGCTGTAAATGAACAAAGATCCTCCAACCAGACAGATAAACATTAGCTAGCTCTCCAGGGCCTCTAGCAGTGGAAAGAACGGATAAGAGCCACAGAGTTCAAGAGGTGTATTGTGTAGCCCTTGTCACATAAGAATTGCTTGTGACATTTCTCTGCAGGCTTTTGCAGTTTCATTTGTTTCCCTATCTCTAAATGATGTGGCTCAGCTGCAAACTCCATTAAGACAAACTGAAATTAGTTTTTACAGCTTAGGAACAACATGGAGCCAAAATGTAATCAACATTGAGCTGAGGGCCCGATGCTCGGTGCCAGCCGCTGATAATTTGTTTTTGAACTTAGCTGAATGCGCTGACCATGTTTAATATTGAACTCGCAGTGGCAGTTGACTACATTAGCTCAAAAACACTGGATGGCTTAAGTGGAGACAAGTAATCTTGAGCTAGTGTGTAATTGATGTCAAGAGAAACACAAAAGATAAGCTTTAAAATCACTAGACTGTATTGCTGTGCAAAACACAGCAGAATGAGTGTGTAGTCTAGTACAGTGATTTTCAACCGCTGTGCCATGAGAGATCGTCAGGTGTGCCGTGGGGAAATGTCTCAATTTCATTGAGTCCAATAAAATATTATTTAGTTGTTGCAAATGCTTTGCCATTGTTGAGCGTCTGAGCTGCAATATAGTGGCTGACTAAGTAATAAATACTCTTCCATGTCAGTGGGTGGCAGTAGGTAGCGCAGTAATGGCCGTGTTCATTTAGGACGGTAGAATGAAATGACGCGCGGGAGAGGATGCGGTGACAAGACGGAACAGCGATTGTATTGTATTGTTAATGGAACAGTTGTCAGCTAGTGGGATGAACAAGCACCTATCAATAGAAATCTACATTCTCTGTGAAGGCAGCTCACTCGTGGAATGCTCTGCCACCACACATACGCCCACAAAACACATACAAAACATTCAAGCATAACCTTAAGGAATGGCTTGTTGCCAATCAGGTGTGCAAACATTGATGTGCTCTCTGTCCTGCCTGCTTGTTTCGCCTATATGTGCATTTGTCTTGTTCAGTGTTGCTATTTTCTATTTTTTGATGTGTATGTTATGTGCTTCAGTGTTATACTGTATATGTGCTTGTACTGTAGGAGGGTTTGTTCTGCCTGAAGCATGCTGCAGCCTGTTATGTCTGCTCTGCTCTAATGGCGTACTCTTTTCTTTTGCTGTGTATCGGTTTTGTCTATACGTTGCTGTCCGTTTGTCTATGAATTTTAATTCCGTTGCCATTTGATATTTTGTTATTTTAGGCTGCCTTGAAACATCTGGCCGGGGACTGCAGATGGAAATTAGCCTCTCTGGCTAACTCTGGCTCACTTAAAGTTCTACTGTTGATTGGTGTGCATTGTCCCTGCAAAATAAACAAATAATAATAATAATGTAACGGTTAATGAGTGCTCTGTTGTTCAAATGTTTCCTTGCCTTTGTTTTTAAAAGCACCAATAGTAAACCCTACGATATCGTTGCAACATCGATATAAAAAGGTATTTGGTCAAAATATTGTGATATTTTATTTTCTCCATATCTCTAAGCCCTACGTCAAACCCAACCCTATGCACAATACACACATTAACACAATACTGTACTTGTGTTTGTCGTCTTACGTTTCTGAGTTGGCACAGAGACAGGGTCACCGTTGTGTCGTCAAGCAAGAAACTCCGGTCTCTTCCCTGCCAAACGATTCGCCGTCTTCCAGAACAAAACTAAAAAAAACAGAAAGGTAGAGGGAGATGTTTGAATATCACCTGAAGTTAGCAAAACCTTCGTCATCAGTGTATATGTGTGTGTGTAACGTACTTGGGCAGTGTGCAGATTGGAGGTTTGGACTGTATGATCTCCTTGTTGGTGAGCTCCTTCTCCAGGTCTCCCCCCGCCAGACACCACAGATGGTACACCTCATCTATGGCCCGCTCCGACAGGTAGTCTTCATCATCGTCTAATAATACACACACACACGCGCACACACACACACACACACACACACACACACACACACACACACACACACACACACACACACACACACACACACACACACACACACACACACACACACACACACACACACACACACACACACACACACACACACACACACACACACACACACACCTCCATAGGCACAGGTGGCGCTGCAGCTCATACAGTCAAATGATCACTTCAGTAGCAAGTTTAATATCATCTCCTGACATCACAGCGCAGAGAGGAGGAGAACAGACTAACAGGCTTCTTGAAGGGCGTGTAGAGGCACGAGACGCCACTAAACACAGGGTCTCCCAGCAGGTCTAATAATATAACGTCATAAAAGTTGTAAGACTTGCATCTGTTTACTTTGGTATCATGTCACCTGTTGGTCTTAGCCTGCTGGAATCTTTTCTGACGTACATGCAGCAAGTATTTCATAACTTGCATGAGTAAGTGTTTTGGAAAACGAAATAGTCCGTGTCCTACAACAACAACAAAAAATACATCACACTCCATTTACCTTTTGGATGGAAGAAATGTCAAGCATTTCCTTAATAACTCCAGGACATTTTCAGGCAGCACCTGTAAAATACAAGCGTATTAGCTCCAGTACACACAATACACACAATACACACAAGTCCCATTCAAACTCCTAATAATCCCACGAAAAAGTCAAGAAAGATTAGGTAGTGCTTACACAAAACTTAAAGTGGGACTAGATGTCTGATTGAATATATTCAAATAAAAAAGCTTTAAGTGTGTAATTCTAATTTAATGGAAAATGCTCCGTCAGATTCTTAGGCTCACTTTATCACATATTTCTTGATCTAAATCAGGAAAACTTTCTCAATTTAGACATTTTAATTAGGCAAAGAACTTTGGTATTATTGCTGAGTGAAAACATAAAATAAGATAAGATATTGTTTTATACAATATTGTAATGTCAATAATGCGACCTAATTCCGTCTAAAAGCTCTTTCATTTAACAATACCATTAAAATGTCTTTATTTATTATTGTCTTTATTATTGACTCAGATCTAGGCAGACAATGATTTTGACTTTACCTTGATGGCATCCAGGCAACCATGTTCCTCAGCAAGGACAGTGACAATGTCATCTATGCAACCTGAGAATGACAAACAATATCACAGAGTAAGCCTAATTAAATTAAGAGCATAATTCTCAGCACTTTGATTAATTATGTCCTTTTTACTTACCCAAGGTTAGGATGAATTCAACCAAACACTGAGATGATAACTGCCCGAAGCCAGGAGGGGCTATTGAATTTCGGCCAATCACAGAGGCTGATACTGGACATTTAAACTTTTGGAGAGGGACTTTTAAATATAAGATAGTTCCAGAGGGTTTTGGCTTGAGTTCGCGCCGTTACCACTCTGTGTAGTTGACCAGCTGGGCTGGCCTATTAGGTGGGCCTTGTGAGAACTCTGCCCCACGGGACATATTGATATCGATAGAGTAAATCAGTTTGCAACTGTTCTAGCTTCTCTTGTTTATTAAATACTTTTTGATTGTAAACCGGATCCAGTTCATTTTTGGTGCGACTTCGCTGACGAAGGTTTGCAGCAGCGAAAGTCCAGCGGTCTGGGTCTCCCCTGAAAAGATCCAACATTTTGGCGACCACGAAGGGACTTGACGAACTCTGAGACGGGGATGTGGAACCGCGGACACTTTCGGAGCGCGCACAAACAAAAGGTGAGCAGAGCCGTTTTAATAAAAATCTGTATAGGTAGACTATAGGAACCTTAGCCGAAAGTGTTCACGGACCGCATTTACTTGTACTTTTAATACTTAAGTACATTTAATATCAGAAAATTACTTTTGATACTCTTAAGCACGACGCCCCCAAATTTGGGGGCTCTCGGGCTCAGAACCCCTCAAACTCACATGCAGCAAATAGCCTGATTATTAGCCAGTAGTGTGGACACGGCCACTTTTTATTTTCGATGAACCAGCAACGTGTGGACAACAACATCATATAAGTCACTTATTATAAACTCCAAAGACAACTATAGGCTACTCATATAAGCACAAAAATATCGTGGCATAAAAGCACCAAATCCTGGCCCGAAATCGGCGCTATGAGTACAGTAAATCAATGTTTGTACCCTCATGCTAACGGCTACCCAGTCATACAATGCATTTATTAGCATTAGCACACGTGGCGGAACACGTAACTAACTTCTGTTTTACGATCCGTAGAAGCACTAACCCGTTGTGGATGATCAAACGTACCTTCATGCTGAACTTCGCCGACAAAAATCGTGGTTATGCGCCCAAGTTTTCTCAAAATATGGATAATAACGTCGCGGAATTTCCGTTCCAAAGCTGTAGTCATTGCTGCCAACTGCATACTGTTGACTTCCGACTTGTTTCCAGAATAAGAGCGGTCAAGGGGGCTTGGGCGAGTGGTCAGACTGCCTGCGACCGGAAATTTCCGCCGGGGTACACGCCTCACTTCTGGCAACTTTATTGTACGAAATCTTTTGTCGATCACCACCAAATTTGGCATGAGTCTTCCTAAGCCTGTGACGCGTCTAAGGAGGGGTTGTTTTTGGAAATCGACCGAGGATAGGCTGAGATCCAGCCACACACACACACATGAACTGAGAAAATCCTACAGATGACAGCCAAAACTGGCTCTGATGATGTTATGAATATGAATATGATTCCTATTATCTGTATTTGGATGTATTGAATCATATGAGTGATAAAGAAAGTGAAATATATAGTTATATAGTGTATAAAAGTACAATGTAAGAGCTGCAACAGCTGGTTCGAAAATGATGCCTCGCCTGACTAAAACCTCTTATTCTTAACTTTATTCCACTTTATTCCACTTTAACCTTTTTTTAATAACTACTGATCAGTTATGCTATGACTTGGGAAAGAATCAGGGAGCTAGCTGCATTATTTCAATAACCTTTTATCACTGAAAGTGCATTTTTCCCAGGCGAGGCTGAATATTTTCACTTTCAGCTGTGTTATGTCTTATTCTCTATATTAACCAGCAACATATTCACAATATGACCAATGTAAACTATGTCACAGGTGTTGTGATCTGATTATATCAACAAAAATTATTAAAATCGACCTTGTAGTTACAGAGCTATGGTCAGTTTTGTAGGGCTATGCTTTTTCGCTCAGAGACCTCAAAAACGGCTCCGAGATTAAGAGGTTATTAAGTACAATAAATATCAGATACTTTAAGACTTTTACTCAAGTAGTATTCTAATAGGTGACTTTTACTGGAGTAGTTTTCCAGTAAGGTATCTTTACTTTTACTCAAGTATGGCTTTTGGGTACTTTATACACCACTGGTACTGACCAACAAGGTGGACCGGACCATGGGAGGTTCATTTATAGCCAAGATACATAGATGACATAGAGGTAACAAGGGGGGTGTCTAATGAATTTAAAGCCAGAAATCAAATAGCTGCAGGTTTAGAATCTGGTTTCTCCTGAAGGTTGTCAATCAATAAAAATGTCAATTGGATCAATTACATATATTATAACCAACAGCGTTTTTGTAAACTTCAACAGGGATGCCATATCAGGACTTCATGCAAAGCTAGCGAAGACTAGCTTAATGACCTTGCAGAATAGAATGGCTAATTAGATATGATTTTAGCTGAGAAAGGCGGAGTTTGCAGGATGTTTGGATCTGCCTGTTGTACTTTCATTACAAATAACACAGCTGCTGATGGATCGGTGACCAAGGCGCTGGCCGGATTGACGGCACTCAGCCACGAGCTAGCAAAGAACTCTGGTGTCGATAATCCAGTCACCGACTGGTTGGAGGGTATGTTTGGCAAATGGAAAGATGCATTTTTGTCACTTTTAACCTCTCTTTGTGTTGTCGCTGCAGGCCTACTAGTCGTTTGTGGATGCTGTTTCCCTTGCATCCGTGGACTTCTACAGGGGTTTATTGCTTCAACAGTTAGTAAGACGCATATACAGGGCGATCAGTGACGTGTCGACGATGAGGAAGAATTTGAACTTCTGATGGCAACTGTTTAGTTGAGGCCACTTGTGATGCCATAGCAGGACTTCACGAGCAGCTCCTGAACATCTTCACTGGGATCCTGAAGGACCTGATTGAGTCCAGATGGACTTCTAAACACATCCGGTGAGATACTGATCATTTGGAAAATAGACTAAGAAATTGTTTTGTTTGTTTTTGTTTTGTTTTGTTTTGATAGGGTTAAAGTGGCATTTAAAGGTGCATTAAGTTAGGAATTGTAATTCGTCAAGTGAAAAAGGAGCAGACAAAGCTTCTCAGAAATCTTCTTCTCTACCCCTCACTGTACAGGATGGATCCAGGACTCGATGCAGAACCTCCACCATCTGTAGCCCCACCACCTGGTCATCTGTGGACGCTGCTGCATCCCTTGCATTCGTGGACTTCTACCGGGATTGATTGATACTGTGTTTAGTGAGGCAAGTGTAGGGCAATCAGTTAGGGGTAGATGATGAAAATGGACTTGAACTGTTGTTAGCTATTGTTTAGATAGGGAAACTCACCCTCGGACTGTTTGAGAGGGATTGTGATTTCCAGGGTATTAATGAATTTGCTGTGAACAGCGAATTAGGGGGGAATTGTAGGAAATTTAGGTTTAGAAGTGTGTTTTAAGATTTATAATTAGGTGTGTTTTAGGATTTATAATTAGAGGTGTGATTTAAGATTTATAATTAGAAGTGTGTTTTAGGATTTATAGTTAGAAGTGTTTCTTAGTAGAATTTATAGCACCTTAGAGGTGGGTAGTAAAATGTTAGCAAGTACTTGGGTTATACCAAATATGCTTGTAAAGGTTTTTCCAAAAGTTAAGCCATAAAAGACAGTCATTGAATGTTTTAAACTGTGAAGAATAGCCAAGGGTCAGACAGGGATTTCCAGACAGGCATTTACAGGGACACGCAGAAGGAACATCACACCCGCGCCGAGGGTCCTCCAGCTGGCTGATGCGAGAAGGAGGAGCCAGCTGGATTTAACCAATAGAAACAAAGACGGACATTTTGTGAACATTTACGAATTATATAAGGAAATTCAGAGAGAGCATTCATTCTGTTGATCTCATTTCATCCAGCAAGGTAACAAGCTTCCTGGCTGTGGTGTGTATGGCTGCTTTTCCGTGCGGATCATATTTCTATATCGATACTGTAAATATATATCTATAGATACTATAAATAGTGTACTTCACTTTGCAATTGTTTTAGCTTCTGTAGCATTAAATACTTTCGATTATAATTTGAGCCGGCTGACTTTTTGGCAAGGCTGGACCACGTGCGGTTTCTCCCACAGTTTCGAGAGGTTCTTGAACCTAACATGCATATAAACATTTGCTTGAGTCAAAATTGTCTGTGTCCTGCCCCACCTCTCTTGGAAAGCTGGAATTTGACTCCGGTTTCCACTTCACTCTCGATGTACATGCACAAATACATTACCTTCCATCCATCCATTTTCCTCTGCTTATCCGGGGTCGCAGTGGCAGCAGGCCAAGCCGGCTGACCCAGACTTCCCTCTCCCCCGCAACATTTTACAGCTCATTCTGGGGGATCCTGAGGCGTTCCCAGGCCAGCTGGGAGATGTAGTCCCTCCAACGTGTTCTGGGTCTTCCCCGGGGTCTCCTACCAGTTGGGCGTGCCCGGAAAACCTCCAGTGGGAGATGCCCAGGAGGCATCCTGATTAGAAGCCCGAACCACCTCAGCTGACTTTTTTCGACGTGAAGGAGTAGCTCCTCAACTCTAAGTTCCCTCCTGATGTCTGAGCTCCATACCTTATCTCTAAGGCTGAGCCCGGCCACCCTACGGAGGAAACTCATTTTGGCCGCTTGTAGCCACGACCTTGTCCTTTCGGTCACGACCCAGAGTTCGTGACCATAGGTGAGGGTCGAAACGTAGACTGACCGGTAAATTGAGAGGTTCGCCTTCCGGCTCAGCTCCCTCTTCACCAAGACGGTCCGTTGCAGCCGCACCGATTCACCTGTCGATCTCCCACTCCATCTTACCCTCACTCGTGAACAAGACCCCAAGATAGTTGAACTCCTTCGCTTGCGGTAGGCACTCCGTTCCCACCTGGAGGGAGCAATCCACCGGTTTCCGCCAGAGCACCATGGCTCTACATAAATATTTTTTCCCATTACCTTATCTCATTGGACAGCTACTGTCTTCCTCTGTTGCCCTGCTTCCAGCACAGCTTGTTTTAAGTAGAGCTTTTATCCAATCAGATTTTGCCCCTATGCTGTCTCTAGGTAAAAAAATCTGCCTGGAGGCCTAAGGCATTACAAGTGAATCCCTTTGCAGTTTAAATAAATGGGGACGATATTGTTTGTCAGTTTTCAACCAATCACATTTTTTCTTTCACATTTTGGGTGTATTCTTTGACATGTCAGAGCCTTCCAATTGGCCTAGCCACACGTGGTTGGTCAGTGGGCTAGCGTGACATATTGGCCGGAGACAATCCCAATATCTACTTCCTGTCGAGTGGACATTTTCAGAACTAAGGTGTCGTGTATTTCCTGGAGGGAGTGTATAGCGTTACTATGTTAATTTGTCTATTGTGTCGTTTTTATGATATGGTTAATATTGTTCCCTCTGATGTGAATAATATTTGAATGGCCTGTGCTCTTTAGTGTGTGGAGGAATGCGTGTTTTAGCACCGCAGTTTTGCTGAATTGATTTTGACTATGTGCATTGTCCGGTAATGACGCAGCATCCCGTCATGCGCGTATTCATGTATCTGCACTCTGCAGTTAGTGTATTTGTAGGTGTTGAGCTTTATTTTTACACGAACAAATAACCCACAGCTGTGGCGTCATGAGGTTATTAGGAGGTGGTTCAACTGTAGTAGGACAGCACTGAAGGCCCAGGTATAAAATACACAGCCCGCCACTGCCTAAAATGTAAGGTTGTCTAAAAAAAGAATACTTCATATTTTGATACTGAAAGCACTGTCTGATTGCAAGCACACTTGGTTTGACATTGAGGTGATTAGCAAAGTCTTCTACGTTTCTCTTTTCTGTCCAACATTTCTACAAGGTTCTGTCAAATAAATGCAAAAGTCTGTTATATTGCAAAGCGTTATTGAAATAGTTAAGGTCAAACCCTGTCAGTAGTTCCTTCCAAAAGTCCATATCAGCACTGTAAAATATTGAATTTATGACTGGCCTGTTACACTTCATTTTTTGAGAGTGTGTGTCCGTATCTCAGCTTCACACTAACAAAAGGGGCGAGTGTATATTGCATTTTGAGCTGAAATTGAAATTTTTGATACACATTCAAATTAAACTGGTGTAAAATGAAAAACACCATTGTAATCCAATTCTCAACACAATTTGATTTCATCACCAAATATTCTTTCAGGACATTTTTTTAATTTTCTGTCTCCAAACAAGAATGATTGAATCAATATATTTTTCAGAAAAAACTGCTATGTGTCGTAGTTGCTTTGCACTGATAAATGGAGCTGCCTGTGAATATCTTGATGTATGTCAACCTGTCTGTTCTGAGCCAGTTGATCTAAGGAACTGTGTTGTATACTCAGTGGTACTCTATGAGGTTTATTTACTATGACCTCAGTAATAAACATATAAATTACTTAACTAATTTCTGACAATTTCAACAAAACTGAACATTATAAGCTTTACAGAGGTAGATTATATGGCAGAGCTGTTGCATTAAATTGTACAGGTGTACAAAATCAAGTGGCCACTGAGTGTATGTTTGTGTTAGAAACAATAGAAATATATCAGTGATTTGTGCATTTGGTGATTTAATAAATTTGCCTTTACCTTGTTTACCTGTCACTGAATTGTCCCTACTAGGTTTTGTATTGTATGTGTCACGGGGTGTGGTGGAGGACTCAAGTGCAGACAAGACCAGAAGTAGAGTGAAGCAGGTATTTAATGAATGATGAGCTCAGAACAGGAACCTTACAGAAACACAACAGGGAATCCACGGATGAGATGAGATGAGATGAGATGAGGCAGGGCAGGGCAGGGCAGGCAGGCAGACGAGGAGGAAACTGGCTGATGCTGAGGGAGTGGCTGACAGGTAGAGTGAGGAGGGTGTGGAGCTACACAAAGACACAGAACACAAAGCCTAATTGTGACAGTATGTATTTGTTCTGCCATAGAGATTGGTTTCTATCATGTTACAGTTGTTTTTAATAAAACTATCTGATGAATAATCCGGATAAACAGTGTCGGTAAACGCTTAGTTTGTTGTTTTATAGTGTTTTTAATTTACTGATGTTCTCACATTTAAAAGGTGGTTTGTCTTGATTGACGAGCAATACTGCCTTAACACATCATTATTGCATGATCTTAATGTTCATACATGTCCAACATTCCATCACCAGAAGTAATTATTTGCTATTGGTACTGACTTGACACTCCCACAAGACTCGACACTCCCACAAAACTGTGTGTATACAATGAAAAATCTGTGCTGATTACTTCAAAACATCAAGAGAACATTTCATCAAAGGAACTTCTTGGTCTCATAAACTGGTAAGAGAGACGCTTCCTTAAATTATTTCAAATATTAGACTGTAATTGATTGGTGAGGAAAAAAAACATTTAATATTAGCTCGTATATCAATTTTCATTGTGATACCAGTATGTTAAAGTTGATTTGCACTAAGGTTCATCTGGTAACAGTTAACTTGATCAGTACTTAAGGTGCGCTCACACCAAACGCGGCGCGAATTATTCGCGTCAATCGCCAAAACGGCACAAGCGCGTGAGTTGAAATTTTTCAACTCCGCCGAAAAAATGGCGTGATGCTGCGACACGATAGCCAATCAGCGTTGAGATGTTTCTCCTCTCATCACTGATTTCCTGCCGTTGTTGAATCAGGAAACACATACTGTAGCCGTCTCTGTTCACCCAGAGCTCTATGATACCTCATATCAATAGAGACCGGTGTTGGGAACGAAAAGGAGCATGTTTGAGTTATCAGCATTTAAGAAAACTAAATTATTGACATCAATAGAATTATTAATGTCAGTAAGATGATTAATGATTATTAATAATAACGGGGCACCACCCTGCGAACAGGGACCAATAACCAAACGATAAACTAACTCTCATAATTAGTGTTCACTCACAATGTCAATAGTCTGAGTACTATTACACATCCAGAGTGAAAGTGAAGGTTTAAGTTCGAGCAACAGACCACATATCCAGCTATTATCACAATGCATGCACAAAGTAATCACAGACAGCTGCTCTTTAAAATATAACAGAGTTTATTAAGTTCCAATAATAATGATCTAGTCAACTAATATCTAAAACTAACAACAACTATACATTTATGAGCATGCTATCTAAAATCAACAAAAGGGGGGGAATGTGTGTGTGTATGTATATGTGCATGCAGTGTGTGTGTGTGTGTGTGTAGGGGAAAGGCGGGACAACAGCTCAGACAACGTGTGACATAATCTGAAACGTGGCGACGTCTCTCATGCGCAAGATTCAAAATGGCGGTAGACATAGAGGTCTCGTTGTCTCCACGTGCCTGTAGCCGTTTGCTCAACGCCAGAGCTAACATTAGCTTAAAGCTATATGTGTGTGTGGGTTAGTAAAAGAAGAGAGAAAACAAACAAAACAAAATAAATTCCTCCAAAACAAAAGATTAAGATCCTCCGCACTGCGTTGGAGTACGGAAGATTGCTCTCTCGCGGAGCTCCTCTGGACTATGTTATGAACCCAGACAAGACGGTGTTTAGTTTACCGGGATATCTGGGACTTCCACAACAACACGTACTAAGTAGAAATAAAGGTTATTTTTTCCATGGTTGATGGCGGACAGTTGAGCGGCTTCAAGGGCGATAAGCCACGCCCCCTCTCTGGCACGTCTAGCGCGATTCACGCGAATGAACACAAATAGTCCCCAGCGAGAACAGTGGCGCGAATGACGCGTTTAACGTTTGGTGTGAACAGTGCTGAGAATGGTTATTATTTTTCTCTCCCCACCAGAATTCCTCTGCTTGCCAGTGTGAAAATGGTGAATTATACAGTGACCGTAGCCACGAGCAATCTCGCAGCTGCCGGCACTTTTAACAGTGTCTGCATTAAGCTGGTGGGCACAGATGGGGAGAGTGAACGCACCTGGCTGATGGGCTTCAAAGGACCTTTCGCCTTCTTCAGAGGAGCAGTGAGTCTGAAATATCGGTCTAAATGTATAACATACTGTCTCAACTTTACGAGATTATGGCACATTAAATATCAATCTAGAGAAGCTGATGTAAACTCTGGTCAACTCAGACTCATATGTGCAGCAACAGGATATGTGCTGCTCTGTAACTCTTTAACTTACGGCCACAAAGGTGACCAAAGCAACAAAACAAATCCCGATAAATTGATATTTTATGCAGTGCCACATTCAGTAGTGTATGATGAAGTATTGGGATGTTACAGCTCAGTTCTTAGTTATCAAATCAAAACGTTTTGATCTCTTGTATGAATGTTTTCAACCCATTTCTGTCATTACTCCAGGTGTCCAGTTTTACCGTGTCCTGCCCCGACTCCATTGGAAAGCTGGTCCTAATAGAGATAGATAAACCGTTGTTCCTACTGTTCTTTGAAGACTCTTGGTTCCCTGCCAAGGTGGAAGTGAGATCCCCTGAGGGTGACACCTACAACTTTCCCATCTACCGCTGGATCACTGACGGTGAGGTGCACCGCTTCAGAGAGGGAACAGGTTTGTGTGAATTAGACTTGTCAGACATCCTGTACGCTGTTCACTGACCACAGAAGACATAAAAGAAGGAAATGCTGGTCTAATGCTGGAGTAACCAGCTCGCTGTATTTATCAACAATTTAAAACCGTGTTGTAATTTCTTTCTTCAAGCTCTGAGAGTCTTTGAAGACGACCATGATCTTGGCAAGTACAGTCGGGATCAGGAGCTGAAGCAGCGAGAGGAAGACTATCGGTGAGCAATCGGAGCTTTTACACTTTTTAACTTTATGCATCCCAAAACTAACATTCATCTACACCCTTTTGGTTGAAAATGAACCACCATATGACACTGTTACACCTGCCAGGGTTTGTTGAAATGTATTTTGCAAAATTGCAATATTGAAGTCAAGTTAAGTATATTATGCTTACATATTAAACTAAAACTGCTTATACACTGGTATCTATGCAAAGTTCCTCATTACTCAGCTCTTCTCTATTTACCAGTTGGGATGTGTATCTAGAGGGAATACCCCACTGCATGAAGTCAGAGGGCCCTCTTTCTCTGCCTGATGAGGTCCAGTTCTCCTTCACCAAGACAACAGAGTTTCTTTTCACTGCAGCCAATGGGTGAGGTCTTCAATTCTGTCAGATATCTATCTATACTGTACCTGCCTATGAACATGATTTAAGGCATAATAATAAAGTAAATGTATGCTTATATTTTCTAGGCTGGTTGAGCTGCAACTGAAGGGACTTTCTGACTCCACGGACAACTGGCCTGATATTGATGCTATCGATCAGGTGTTCTGCTTCAAACGGACTAAGATATCAGGTACTATCATGGTAGTTTAATGAAGTACTTGATACTGTATGCATGATTCAACTATGTTCATTCAGATATACATGATGCTACCTAAAACATGTTATAATTGTTTTTATTACTTGGCTTAATAAAGAGGGAAAAATATCACAGAAGGAATCGATTAACAGTATTTAATTGCATACAATCAAGACTTTGACTTTGAAGCAACTATAAACAGTGTCCAACCATGTCTGTGACTGCAGTCTGTGTAACACATAAGCTGATAACTGTGATATAGGAAGCTTTTCTAGTACAAAGTTTATAACTCAATGAAGTTCAAATTTATTTTCTAGAATATGTCGAGGATCATTGGAAGGAGGACGCTTTCTTTGGCTACCAGTTTCTAAACGGTCTGAACCCCATGTTGATCCAACGTTGTTCAGTCCTGCCCAATAACTTTCCTGTCAGTGATGACATGGTCTCCTTCGGTGGTCAGCGTAGCTTGGCAGATGAAATGAAGGTGAATGTCTTGACTTTGTCTAAGACTCATATTTTGCTCCATGACATGATCAATTTGAAAAAGCATGTTGCACTTACATTCAGTTACGTTCACTTAGTATAATTAATATTCACACTGTATGCATGTGAGTCACATTATTTCTCATCCTCACTCAAATGAAATACAGAAAGGAAACATATTCCTGTGTGACTACAAGCGTTTGGATGGGCTGAAAACAAACATCGTCAACGGGAAGAAGCAGTACTTGACGGCTCCCCTCGTCCTGCTTCACAAAACACCTGATGATAAACTGGTGCCAATTGCTATTCAGGTGAGATTAACACTCAAATATCTTATTATAGTGATGACTCTTCCAGGACGGACAGACATGCAACACTATAGATGTCATATGTACAGAGAAGACAGAAATTCCTTTAGTTAAATTACACAAATATAATGCAAACATACTGTATATGAATAATGTGGATCAGAGAAAAAAATATTGAAAGTCTTTTCATTGCAATTGCCAGATTGCCTCCCTTTTCCCTCGGCCAAAAACATGAGAATTTAGGCAATAGATCATTGAAGTCGGGATTCTGTTCTGAAGTTGACCCTGTGCTCTGACATGGGAGTCAAAGAAATTATGAATTTGCTCTTAGAGATCAACAGAGTATATAACTGAAAAGCAGATGAAACCTAAAGTAAACATACAACAATTTCAGAAAATCCTTTGCAGTTATTGACCACTACTGGTAATATATTGAATGGATTGAATTAACCACACCTCCCTTCCTTCTCCTGCAGCTGAAGCAGACTCCAGCAGATGATAATCCCATCTTCTTTCCTACTGACTCTGAGTACGACTGGTTGACGGCCAAGATTTTTGTGAGAAGTGCAGATTTCAACGAGCATCAACTCAATGTTCACCTGCTGCGCACTCATTTGCTGGCTGAAGTTTTTGCAGTGTCACTGCTGCGCAACGTGCCCATGGTGCATCCGCTGTACAAGGTAACTGAAAGGGAGAATACAGAACTTTTACTAGAGTTGTCATTTGTTTTAAAGTTACTGATTTTTGTGTCTTCCAAAGATGATGAATCATAATGTTAGTGTGTATATATTTTCAAGTATTTGACACTGCTGAATGGTATAGATGCATCAAGATGTGTGCTTTGAAGTTAACAGAGTTTTCCTCTCTCTCAGCTCCTTGTACCTCACACTCGCTACACTCTACAGATCAACAACTTAGCTCGAGGTCTTCTAGTATCTGAGACTGGATTTTTCACTCAGGTATGAAAAGACAAACACCTAAATACCTAAAAAATATATATATATTCAATGTCATGGACATTATTTATCTCTAACTATAATCCTTACATATTTAAATATCTCCTAGTTTACAGCTTCTGGTGGAGAGGGTATGAAGACACTCCTGAAGAGATCACTGTCCTCAGTGACCTACCGCTCCCTCTGCATACCAGACGACATTGCTGAGCGTGGGCTGGAGGATGTACCGAACTTCTACTATCGGGATGATGGACTCAAGCTTTGGGATATCATCCACAGGTAGTACAGGTGTCCTGGTATTGGAAAACAAGAGCTCTAAATCCTCCCTCTCTTCTAGCTTTTATTCTCTTATGTAACTCAGTTGGTTTTACATAAAGGATCAGTTAAGCTGCAACATCTTCTTTTGCCCTTTACAAACAGTTTCTTTGCATAATTTCTTTCAGTTAGTGTCACGAGGCATGATGGTGGACTCAAACGCAGACCAGAAGTAGAGTGAAATGGGATTTAATAAACACTTAAATCAGAACGTGAACACTACAAGAATACACAGGGAATCCAGGGACGAGACAAGAGACGAGGGGGCAAATCCAGCAGGACGAGGCAGGACAGGCAGACGTGGGAAACCGGGAGCAGGACAAGACAAACAATGACCTGGCAGTGAGTGACTGAGAGACAGGGGTTTATAAGGTGACTTGAACAGGTGAGGAGAGTTGTGCTGATGAGGGAGTGCTTGATTACTGATCAGGGACAGGTGAAGGGAGTTGGACTGGTGCTGAGGGAGTGGCTGACAGGTCGAGTGCTTGATTAGCGGCAGGTGAAGGGAGTTAGGCTGATGCTGAGGGAGTGAGGAGGGTGAAGCTAAACAAAGACATACAGAACACACAAGGCAAAGCCTGATCGTGACAGTTAGTCCATGTTAATGCAATATCCTACTAACAGTTTAACTTGAAACATATGCTCCATAGCAGTCACCAGAGAAACTGCTGCAAGTTAGACTAACAATGCCTTAAAATATGACAATTCAGTAAATGAGTGATCTGCCTCTTGATTAAGATTGGCAGTTGGTTGTAAAATTTTCTAAATGAACCAACCTGAACTACTTTGATTGAGAATCTGTGCAAGATTAGGGAAGGGGCATCCCTACCCTTCAACATTGAAGGCGTCAGTTTCAGGTGATTATCCTAGCTCAGCACAAAGACTGGAAGATCTCATAAAATATCAAAGAATGGGCCTCTCAACACCTGTAAAGCGCCTTAATTAACAGTATTTCATATTGTTTGTTTAATCCTGGTTATTTGTCATCACTGTGAGGTTGCCAGAAAGCCAGGAGGCTCCAGGAAGTCCCTGCACCTGGCAACTATTTACCAAGAATAAAATGTGGCATGTTTTTCTATTTGTGTAAAGTTTAAATGAAATAAATACAATGTGTTAATTAATAAAATTTAGAAATGCTGGTAGTATATTTTTTGTCAATATGAAGCTAGCTAGGCTAACTGTTTCCAGTATTTATGCTAAGCTAATTTCCACCAGGTTGTAGAGCTATACCTAACGCACAAATATGAGTGATATTGATCTTCTCATCTCACTCCCAACAAGAGAGAAAATGGGCAAGTTTCAGAAAATGTCACACTATTTCTTTAAAATTCTTTGATCTACTGTGTTGAATAAGCTATTGCACCAATTATTAAACAGAACTGATCATTCTAAAGAGATGGCCTTAAATTGTCTTACAAAATGTCTTACTATTGCAGTGTGTATTAAAAAAACAACATAATTCAACTGGGAATGTGTTTAACAGAACTTATCCACATTTCTCAAAAGGTATGTGCATGGAGTGCTGAGCTTCTACTACAAGAATGACACTGAGGTCCAGAAAGACTCTGAACTACAGAAGTGGATTTTGGACATTTTTGAACATGGATTCCTTTCCCAAGCCGGCACAGGTGGGCTTAAAGACAAGATACATCTTAATGATGATAAATGTGCACATTTATGAACTATTATATGATCTTAATGCAAACAGAAGTCAAACTTAAATTTTGTCTTCCAGACATCTTAAATGCAGTTTATTCCCTCTAGTAATAGTTTTTGGTACAAAGGACTAACGATTGAAAGTCAACGCTCGGGTTCAAACACTGAAAAACCAAGCCAGAAATCTAGTTGTAGTTATGGATTCAGACCTCAACCTGAACAGCCAGATCAAGACTATTACAAAATCAGCCTACTATCACCTGAAGAATATATCAAGGATTAGAGGACTTATGTCTCAACAGGACTTGGAAAAACTTGTCCATGCATTTATCTTCAGCAGACTGGACTACTGTAACGGTGTGTTTACAGGTCTCTGTAAAAAGTCAATCAGAACGCTGCAGCTGATTCAGAAAGCTGCAGCTTGAGTCCTCACTAAGACCAGGAAAGTGGATCACATCACTCCAGTTCTGAGGTCTTTACCCTGGCTTCCTGTCCAACAAAGAATTGACTTTAAAATCCTGCTGTTGGTTTATAAAGCACTGAATGGTTTGGGGCCAAAATACATCTCTGATCTGCTGCTACCTTATGAACCATCCCGACCCCTTAGGTCGTCTGGGACCGGTCTACTTTCTGTTCCCAGAGTCAGAACTAAACATGGAGAAGCAGCGTTGAGTTTTTCTGCTCCACATATCTGGAACAAAGTCCCAGAAAGCTGCAGGTCTGCTGAGACCCTCAGCTCCTTTAAATCAAGATTGAAGACTTTTCTGTTTGCTGCTGCCTTTAATTGAACCAGATTCAAGGATATTAATCAATTTCTGCATTTTACTATACGACTGTATTTTATTTCTTTCACTGCTTTTTTGTGTTTTAATGACTGTTTTTGATGTTTCAATCAATGTTCTTAATTGTTTTTAAATCTCCTTTTCTTTTGCCTTATGTTTTGATGTTTTTAATGGTTTTATGTGAAGCACTTTGAATTACCTTGTTGTTGAAATGTGCTATACAAATAAACTTGCCTTGCCTCTAATTGTCAGGAATTCCAGAGATCTTCACCACCGTGACTGAGTTGGTCAAGTTTGTCACCATGGTGATCTTCACCTGCTCAGGACAGCACTCGGCTGTGAACACTGGACAGGTACGGTCTTTTAATTCAGTTATAATAATGCTCTTTTTGTGGAATGGGTTCATGAGGTTTTTACTGTTAGCAAGTCTAACATCAACAAGAGTCTACAGCCATGCTAGCAGGACTGTGAGGCTGCACTTTGGCACGGTGATGCTTTGAGCTGTAAATAACAAATGCTAACATACTTGCAATGGCAACGCTAACATGCTAACTTTTATCAGGCATAATGTTTATGAGATCACAATCTTTGTTTACCATGTTAACATGCGAGCATCAGCAAGCTTTTTCTAATCAGCACAAAACACAAAGTACAGCTGAGGCTGGTAGGAATGTCATTCGTTTTGAAGGTATTTGGTCATAAGACAGAGTATTGGACAAATAAAAACTTTGATCTGATAGATGAAAAGTCATAGGATCATGAATGGTCCATGAATTGTTCCAATCAAATATTTCAGTGTGGACTGTAGACAGACTGACACATGACGTAGCTTCAAACTGTATTATTCAGTCATCTGTCATTCTTCACAGTATGACTACGGTGGCTGGATGCCCAACACTCCCCTCACCCTACAACGTCCTCCACCAACCACAAAGGGGACAACAAATGAGGACACTATGCTGAAGACATTCCCTGCTGTCAACGCAACGGTTAACGGAATGTCGGTCGTGTGGCTACTCAGCAGGCAGTCCACTGACTCTGTAAGTGCCCAAGTCTTTAATCACATAAATGAAATTCATGTTCAAGTTGTTCAAAGTAAAAGGTGATTAGAGTCCTGCTCACTAAAACTGCACATTGCTGTATATTGCCAAAAGTCTGTTTTTAAACATTCTAAACATTTCTTTTTTTAAATGTACCATTCATGTCATCAGGTCGTTCTTGGTCAGCACCCACAGGAGCATTTTAGTGAGAATATTCCCTGCAAGCTGATCAAGGATTTTCAAGGAGAGCTTCAAGTGTTAAGTGGAGTCATCAACACCAGAAACAAGAGTCTGGAGGTCCCATACACATACTTGGATCCAATGGTGCTAGAAAATAGTGTGGACCTTTGAATTCTACAGTTCTTTGTGAGCTTGTATGTTGTGTGCCAATTGATACAGAGCAATAAATGTATATTTTTTGTGAGAAATAACCAGCTCTGTGTCGTTGTCAGATGAAACTTTCAAGCAAGCTTCTTTCAGTGAACTTAATGTGCTAAAGAAATAAAGTCAAACATGGTGCATATAAACATTTGCTTGAGTCAAAATTGTCTGTGTCTTGCCCCACATCTCTTGGAAAACTTGAGATGACAAAAAAGTCTCTCACACTGTTCCCAGAAGACACCTGGTTTCCCTGCAATGTTTTAACAGAAAGAGTCATCTACAACTTTTCCATCTACCACCGTGTCGCTGATGGCGAGTTGCAACTGTTCAGATATGTAACAGGTTTTGTGGAACTGTACTTGCCTGTTACATTATATTGTGCTGTTTACACTTTTACTGTCCCCCAAACATATAAGAGAAGAAATGGCAAATTTTGAATCCTCTTTTCTTTGATAATCATCATGTAGGCAAGTACAGTAGAGTGAAGGAGATCAAGCTAAGAGTCCCAACTCTTGTGAATATTGGCAGAACCAGCCCAAATACATGTCAGCAGTATGAACTGTCCCCAAAATGTAAGGTTGTCGAAAAAAATAATAGATTTTCATAGCTTGACGAAGGTTAAACTGAAAGGACTGTCTGATTGCAAGCATACTTGGATCAACATTGAGGTGATTAGCAAAGTCTTCTTTGCTCATGTCTGTCCAACATTTCTACAAGGTTCTCTGTCAAATAAAGGCAAAAGTTTGTTGTATTGCAAAAGAGTTATTGTAACAGTTAAAGGTCAAACCCTGTCAGTAGTCTCTTCCAAATGTCCATATCAGTACTGTAAAATTATTTTGTGACTGGCCTGTTGCACATGTTTCATCTTGCCAAAATGTGAAAATTATATTTGATCTAAAATTCCAGACAGACAGACGACACTGTGTGACAAAAAACATTTAGGTGGAGTGAAAACAAATGTCATCAATGGGAAGAAGCAGTACTGGATGTCTCCCCTTGTCTTGCTCCATAATACCCCTGATGATAAGCTGGTGCTGATTGCTATTCAGGGGAGACTGACCTACAAATATACACAATATTAGAGTTAAACATGTGATGGGACAGTTTGTTTAAAGAAAGATAGATAGTTACTTTATTAATCCCGCAAGGGGACATGTTTTTGCTACAGCAGCATTTATGGTACAGGCAAGCGATAAAAATAACAGAGTAAAAAATATTAAATATAAAAATGTAAAATGCACAATATATACAATGAAATAGAATACATTTAATATTAACTAAACAATAGTGCAACGATTCAACCAAACAAACAGTGTAATGGTGTTATAGTTGTGTGATTGATTTGGCCAGAGGTTATTGAACAAGGTTATTGGATTTATGGCGTTATTTGAAATATTTTAACTTGAAGCTTTTCTTTATAGCACCATCATGTGAACTCCTGGAAATTTTAGTGTGGACCTACCTACCATGTTTTGCTTTGTACACTTTGCTTTGTACACTACAACTACTGGATATTCCTACATATAGCTTTGGTTATGTTATGCATGAATATCTATTTTACATTTTATTATTTTGTTTTTGGTGAGCAAGAGCACACAAGAGAGAAAAACAAAAAATAAATCTACACCTAATAATAATGCTACTGGTCCTGATTCGGTTCATTTCTGTCCCTTGTGTCAGACACAACTAGTGTATGAACATCTTTTTAGTTCCCAGGTGCCCAAGAAGTTATGTGTTTTACATATTAAGGAGACACAAGTTACTGAGCCAAGTTCTGTGGGCTGTTTTGAAATGTAGGCATCTCTGCTGGGACTGGCTTCTACCGTCACCAAATACTGTTTATGTGGTAGTGGGCGTGGTCTGTGCTCAGCTGCAGGGGAGAGATCTGTGGGAGTGGTTCAGGGGAACAGTGCCAGGGTTAATTGGTACAGGTGTAACCTGTTGCTAATTATCACATACACTAACCATGGCACTGTTCCACTGAACCACTCCCACAGATCTCTCCCCTGCAGACAGGCACAGACCACACCCACTACCACAGTTTGGAAAGTCTAAGTGATAAGCAGCACAATAAACAAGCTTCCTTCACAATTTGAAAGAACTTAAAGACACAGCAGAAACAGTGGTTTACATTTTAATAAGCAGAATAATAATCTAACCCAACCCCAAGCATATACCAGGGTAACATTAGAAGAAAATACATTAATGAATATAAATAAATAATCCTGGGCCAATGGGAATGTGTTAGCAATAGTAGTTGACTACATCCGATTCAGTATTCATTTAGCCTGGCGGTCTGCATCCCCCCACAGCTCCAGAGATCAATCTGAGGGGTCACGAGACAGGTAACATGGTAGCACAGAAGAAAAGAGAACCAATTAATCTGGTTTTTGCTCTTGTCTTGTGAGATCAGGAAAAAGATTGAACATATTCTGGAGTAAACTTTCTGTAACTCAATGGCAATAAAACTGAAGTCATTTTATTTGGACCACAGCATTTGACCAACATTATATCTTCTCATCTCGGCCCTTTGACCTCTTCTGTTTAACCATTCAATTCAGGATTTAAGTGTGACAAATAAATTAATGAGGTCAGTAAATTATGCTTAGTGTTTAATAAGAATGAACCAAACACCAATCAAAACATGATGTATAGTTTTGCAATTAGGTAAAAAAAAAAACATGACTATAAAAATTAGTATTTTCCCCAACAGCAAGATCCGCAGATGAATGATCCTCGACTAGGTTGCAAATTTACCATAAACATCAAATATCAGATGAAATAATCACCATTAAATACATCTGTATCAATAACCTAGATAATTAAGAAAGGCACAGGTAAATATGACTAAATCTTTGGTTTAAGTACACGTATACTGTCATCTAGTGGTAGAAATGGGTCAACACTTTTACTGTCTACAATCTGCGTTCACTAAAGCAACAGCAGAATATGTGGAGAAAATAAATATCAGTGCCAACAGCAACAACGCTGCGCCCTCAAAAATGACTTGGATGGAAAGAAGAAAAAATAGATTTGCAAAAACCAAATTCGGCTCGTTATTTGACTTTGGTTCTCAGTTTTTTTCGCTTTTGAATTCAAGACACCAAAAACGAGAAAACCATGGTATTTCCGGTTAAAACAGACTATCAAAACGTACACGGACCGGGTCGTTAGATCTCTGCAGCATCAGGATGTGAAACAGGCCGGTAGATTTCCCATCAGAGTGCGACAGTCATATCTTCTATAGATCGGACACCGTCGCAACATGTAAGGAGGCAACGGATAATGCCTGTGTGTAATAACTCCAATGAGAAACCATCTTTTTTTTTAAATACGGAAAAAATAATTCATGAACAACCTTGTTGTTGTTTTTGAAATAACTCAGTTTGATTTAAGTTCCATAATCGTTATGTTTTTTTTTTTTTCTTGTCGCAGAATAATGACGTAATTGGTCACGTTCACTCAGCTGTTCCCATCACATCGCAGAGGCAGGAAAAGATATTGATTTCAAATATTTTAATACTAATTTCGAGTTAATTCCGACGACTTGGCCATACAGCTTTACCATTAAGCGTAAGTAGACTCGTTTTTCTGATGTCATGCACATTATATTATTGTTTTCCTTTGTTTGTTGTTAACATTATTATCATAACATAGCTAAGCTCACACGATGGGTTTATCTGCAGCATCACTGGGCACATTGTGCCGTTTGTTTCCGAAGTTAATCTACAGCTGTATACTGTGAATGTATTACTTACATGTATTACTCACTAGTACTTGCACTGACAGTGTCAACCTGTCACTTCCTGTAATGGTGGTCTTTGCCTCAGCCACCGTGAACATAAACATGTGACGTTAAGCAGTTGACATTTCATTCATGTTTTTAACACCGGATGCTATGACATAAATGAGAACATGATGGTGATGATCAGAATGTTCTGCTCATTAATACATGTATATTATCACATATGTATTCATCAATCTCCTCAAAAGCTGCAGTAGAATAATGTCTATGATTTCTGGAAAGTAGTTAAGGTTGCCAATAACACTAAGATGCCCTTTGCCATCCAACATTGATGGGGCTACTGGTTATAGGGATATTTAACAGTGTTAAGAATGACACATTTAATATTGGTGATGTTCCTAATGATGTTGGTGTGTGTATTAGACCTGAAGAAGTGCTGTATGCCATTGAGAATTGACATTGAACAAAGCATGTGGCCTTGACCAAATAACAGCAGAACATCTGAAGCATGCTAGCAATAGAATTCCAGTGTTAAAGTTGCAATGTGTTTTTCTGGATTGTTACTGCATGGCGTACTTCCTGACTCTATGCTGACTGTTCTGTTAGTGCCAGTAATCAAAGATAAAACCGGTAAAATATCCAGCATTGACAATTACCGACCAATTGCTCTGGCTAGCGTACTTTCTAAAGTATTAGAACGAATTCTCCTAGATAGGCTTCAAGAATACATATTAACCACTGATAATCAATTTGGTTTTAAAAGTAAACATAGCACAGACTTAATATGCACTGAAGGAAGTTGTTAGTAAGTACAGGAGACATAACACTACAATATTTATGTGTTTCCTGAATGCATCTAAAGCTTTTGACAGAATTAATCATTATAAATTGTTTGTCAAACTACAAGAGCGAGGGGTCCCTCCATATTTGATTAGGATTTTGCACTTTTAGTATTCACATCAAACCATGCTATCAAACCATCCTAGTGACCAATGGCGTCCGACAAGGTGGAATACTATCACCTGCTCTTTTTAATCTATATATGGATGATCTTTCCAAAAAGTTAAAAGAGTGTAAAACAGGATGTATGGTGGGGGAAAGTCTTATTAACCATCTGATGTGCGCTGATGACTTAGTGGTCCTGTCTCCTCATAGCGCTGGTTTACAGCAATTGCTCAGAGTCTGCTGAGCATGGCGTGCAGTATGACATCAAATTCAACTCTAAAAAGAGTGTTATCATGATCGCTAAAACCAAGGAGGATCAGAAGCTACATTTTCCTTTGTTTTTTATGGGAGGCCAAGAGCTAAATGTGGTGCACAAAATTAAATATTTGGGTCACATCATCAGGAATGAGTGATGATGACGATGTGCAGCGGCAGTGTTGCAAACTGTATGCACAAGCCAATATGCTGGCACGTAAATTTCATATGTGTACAGAAGATGTTAAAACAGCTCTCTTTAGAGCCTACTGTACTCCACTGTATACAGCCCACCTGTGGTGCAGTTATAGTAAATCAAAAATGAAGAAGATTCAGGTGGCATTTAATGATGCTTTCAGAATCACAAGCTTCCAAGATGGACAAGTGCAAGTCATATGTTTGTGAGTCGTAATGTTCCCACCTTCCATGCTGTGTTGAGGAATTTTATCTACAAATTTAAATGTCGATTAAATGACTCAGAAAATGTAATTATAAAAGCCTTAACTGATCAACACAAAGTGATACAAGGTATTATTCTTGTTTCTGGAAACATTGGTACAAATGTCTGTATGTTTTTAACAACGAGTGACTTTTTTAACTACAATGATTGTACCTGTGTCTTGATGTCCTCATATTGAATTGTATTGTATTTTATATATTGTTGTTGTATTTGTGTTTGTTGCTATATGGACTCATGAGTCTGAAATAAAAGTTGGATATATCTCCCATCATCAGTGCTTCAAGCCAGTGGCAAGATGAGGCCCCTGAAAGACGCCCAGCTGGGGGCCTTCACCTTCTTTGCCTCAGCTCTCCCTCATGATGTCTGTGGGAGCAATGGCCTCCCTCTCACTCCCAACTCTATCAAAATCCTGGGACGTTTCCAGGTCCTCAAAACCATCACTCACCCCAGACTCTGCCAGTATGTGGACATGTCCAGAGGGAAACACGGTACGACTCTTCTTACTTTATTGCATTTGATTTTATTATATATTCTGCCCTTTATGTCTACTCTCACTGAGCTTTTCCAAAACATTCCCTTGATTGTACTCGGGCAAACAAAGTAGAACCTGGGTATTTATTAACTTTCCAAGCTGGTGGTTTCATCCTCTTGTTCTGTGTGGAATACATGCAAGTCTGTTGTTAATTCATATATAGCTTTGTATCTACAAGTGGTGAACAAAATAATATAGTGTAGGACTGCATTGTATTGTTGTCCAACAACACAAGTTACCATTTCAACATGTTGTCAGCTGATTACATCTGGGGAAGTACGACCCCAGTTTAGTCCCTGGTTCCTTAGGCTAGAATGCAAGTTTAGTTCATGGTTCCTCAAAAGGTTCTTGATCCCTTGGGAAAGTTCATGTTATGTTTTGTACTGCATTACTGTAGAGGTATCAAAAAGCATAAATACATGACATGTATCTTTTAATCTTAAAAGTGTGTTTTCATCTTGCTCTACAGAACGGCTGATTGTTGTTGCTGAACACTTTGAAAGCAGTTTAAGTGACTTCCAAAAACAGGGGAAAACAGCCAGGTGAGATTTTTATTACAGTCTATGTGATGAACCCACTTAGTTTCCTACCTTCACTTTCACTGGTGAGCCGTTATCAGTTAATTATTAAAATTGTATCTGACGGGCATGATGGAAATACTATGCATGGACCTTGCTATCTACTGGCTGAGGTTAGGTTTGCAAATTATAAACAGTGTATTTAAATGTCTAAAAAGTGTTGAACATTTAGATAAATTGTTTGTTATGTCTTTTCTCTGACCCAGTCACCAATTGGTTTGACACCCTGTCGGGTATTTGTTTGTGTTAGCCCAGAGAAGGTGCTGCAGATAGCCTATGAGGTCCTTGAAGGTCTGGAGTTCATGAACAAACACGGTATGGTGCACAGAGCCCTCAGCGCACACAATGTGCTCATGGACTGCAAGGTAAAATTGTGCTGATTTTTGTATGTCTACCTTTAAGTGACTGAAAGTCTGTCCAATTAAAAGACAATGAAATGATTGCTTAATGTAACACTGTCACTGTAATATACTTTTCTTCATAGGGGAATGTCAAGCTGGCAAAGTTTGGCCTTTATCACATGACTGATCATGGGGCCGATGTAGATTTCCCCATAGGGTACGTCTTGTTCTCCTCATTCATCACAGCGGAAGGTCCATTAGCGCTCTGGAACTCTTCAACTGTTGGCACTGAGCTATGTGCATGTCTGTTCAGGGTCAACGTTTCACTTGTATCTGTTTGCTGTTAGTCAAATCATAAAAAAAGGTAATTGACCGTAACATTGATGCATAATGGCTCATTGCTTTTTCATAGAAACCAGCTTTTGGGGCATCAAAATAGCTTCCTGGTTTAGAAACTGTAACGATCGTTGGACTTTTATCCTAATCCAAAGGCCTTTGTGTTCTACCAAGTGTCTCTGTGTAATATCCTTTTGCAGATTAAAAAGAGGAATGATGGCACATGTCTCTCAATAACATCTGGATGAAAATATGTAATAAATGTAACTGTCAAACAGCTATGCGTATTCTTAGGAACACCTGAATATACATCACTTAATGACAGAAATGTGAGCAATAGCATCACTTTTCATAGAATATTTTTGTTAGATAATATTATGTATTCATTTATAATATGGAGTTGACATTATTAAAACCTAATAACTCAACAACGCTGACAAATGAATGAAAAGCTATGACGGGATGTTTCTACACTGAGCTGTTGAACCAGTAATTCATTATAGTGTTTGATCTTATAGGGAATGCTGGATATCCATATTATTCAGAGAGGCTGAAAAAGTGATGTGTCTTATCTGCTCTGTGAACATGACCTCAGGTACCCATCATACCTTGCTCCAGAGGTGATCGCTCAGGGCTCCTTCCACCCCAGTGACTCTTCCCATGATGAAGCTCCTCTGCCTTCAGGACCTAAAACTGATGTCTGGTCGCTTGGGGTTTTGTTGTTTGAATTATGTGCAGTAAGAATCCTTCAAAAAACATCTTCAGACAAGAATAAGACATTCAAACAAGATTTTTTGATGTCGTTTGGCCTGAACTCCAGCTGTATGGATCATTTGCCACATCAATTCTAATGCTGTGAATCAATTACAGGGTAGACGACTGCTGCAGAATATTGATATTAGTGAGAGATTGAAATTCATCCTAACCTTGGGTAAGTAAAAAGGACATAATTAATCAAAGTGCTGAGCATTATGCTCTTTAATTTAATTAGGCTTACTCTGTGATATTGTTTGTCATTCTCAGGTTGCATAGACGACATTGTCACTGTCCTTGCTGAGGAACATGGTTGCCTGGATGCCATCAAGGTGAAGTCAAAATCATTGTCTGCCTAGATCTGAGTTAATAATAAAGACAATAATAAATAAAGACATTTTAATGGTGTTTTTAAATGAAAGAGCTTTTAGACGGAATTAGGTCGCATTATTGACATTACAGTATTATATAAAACAATATCTTATTTTATGTTTTCACTTAGCAATAATACAAAGTTCTTTGCCTAATTAAAATGTCTAAATTGAGAGTTTTCCTGATTTAGATCAAGAAATATGTGATAAAGCTCTGACGGAGCATTTGTCGACAACTTTACTTGACTTAACAATTACTGGAAATACAGATTTTATATTTTCCATTAAATTAGAATTACACACTTAAAGCTTTTTTATTTGAATGTATTCAATCAGACATCTAGTCCCACTTTAAGTTTTGTGTAAGCACTACCTAATCTTTCTTGACTTTTTCGTGGGATTATTAGGAGTTTGAATGGGACTTGTGTGTATTGTGTGTACTGGAGCTAATACGCTTGTTTTTTTACAGGTGCTGCCTGAAAATGTCCTGGAGTTATTAAGGAAATGCTTGACATTTCTTCCATCCAAAAGTCTTCCAGGCCGACCCCTGCAGACCTGCTGGGAGACCCTGTGTTTAGTGGCGTCTCGTGCCTCTACACGCCCTTCAAGAAGCCTGTTAGTCTGTTCTCCTCCTCTCTGCGCTGTGCACATCTGGAACTCCCAGAGGACATCAGTGAACTCTGCAAAGGTCTTCCCGAACTTTGCACAACTGCACATGCAGCCTTACACTCACACGTACACGCTACATACACACCAATCACCCGTCAACCCTTCTTCCTCTTGACTAAACATTACATTTTTCAAAGCTGACTTGATTACCTTGAAGTAGGTTTGTGAAGCATGCCGGCATCAATATTAATAATAGTGGCAGTATTTAGTGTCAAAAGATCTAATTGGTGTCCTGTGAGATTTTTCTTTGATATTTGATAAGCCTTTAATTCATGTTCTTGAAAGCATCGTTCATTTGTATTCTTGCTCCTACTTCTTATTTCCCCAAGTTGCACTTATTTTAATTTGTTCCATTCTAAATTCTGTGAAACATACTATTTGTAAAGCAATCTGAAAATAAACAGGACTAATTACAAAATCCATTTAAGACACACTGGTGACTTTTTGTGGATAGGGATACATTGTTAGACCTCAGTTTCACGTACGGTCCTGTGGTTCATTTAAATAAAGTGACTCCACAAAGACAAGAGCTCCACAATAAACATGTTGACAGCACGATATAGACTGATTCCTCTGGGCTCTTTTATTTTGGAAGAAATGTTCTTAGATTTACTTTGTTTGTTTTATATGTTGTAGGCCAGATTAAATTACATATTTAAAATGTATATTTAAGTTTTGTCCAAACAAGATTCCACTTTCATATGAGTCAACATGTCTTGATGTCAGGAGATGATGTTACATTTCTTGTTATTCTTTTTGTTTTACCCTCTGTTGCACCCCCCAACCCCCTCCTCCTCTGTTTGTGTTATTCCTTACTGTACTACACATGCCCGGACACTAGATGGTGCTCATGTCACATCTTGGAAATTCCCTTCCTTGCCCTCAGTTACAACCATGTGACAGCAAATTTGTATTATAAACTGTTTTCTTCCCATCATTTCAGGTTTGGATTCACTGTGTGCCCCATTCCTCTACTTAAACTTTAATAATGAAGGTAATGAATAATAAAGGTTTTTATTTCTACTTTTCGTTTTTAGTTTTTTGGCTTCTTTTCATATTTAACTTGTCCTTTTTACAGCCCTGGCATATGCCTGCATGTCTGCCTTCATCCCCAAGTACTTGTACAACTTTTTCCTGAAGGACAACTCTCATGTCATTCAAGGTGAGATATACTAGACTACACACTCATTCTGCTGTTTTGCACAGCAATACAGTCTAGTGATTTTAAAACGTATCTTTTGTGTTTCTCTTGACATAAATTACACACTAGCTCAAGATTACTTGTCTCCACCTAAGCCATCCAGTGTTTTTGAGCTAATGTAGTCAACTGCCACTGCAAGTTGAATATTAAACATGGTCAGCGCATTCAGCTAAGTTCAAAAACAAATTATCAGCGGCTGGCACCGAGCATCGGGCCCTCAGCTCAATGTTGATTACATTTTGTCTACTCTCATCTACAGAAACACGGCTGACGATCTTTGATCCACCAAGCCGCGGCTCTGACCTTTGAACCGATGAAACAACAACTTCCGGCCCCACCGGCGTTGAATGCTCTCAACGCGATTGCAGCAGTATGAAATACACAGTCATTTCTACACAACATTAACGATCTCGGTCGTTAATCTCTGCGATTATTGAGCATACACACCACGTTAAATGACACAGTAACTTAAGCAACACAAACAAGATAATAAACACAATGAACTAATTAAGCCCAGACACCTTAAGTAAACCTTACTATGAGATGGTCCTTCTGAGCTACTCATGTCTCAGGCTGCGCAGCTCTGTGCGCAATAATAATACTGTCTGTGGCCGAGAATTTCTTCCGAAGTCAAGGGAATTCTCGTCCTTGGAATAAGTCGACTTGGTGGAAAGAGAAGTGTTTCCTCTTCCTCTAAAGAATCTGTTTTCTTCACTTCTGCAGGCAAATTGTCTGCTTCCTTTTCCAGGATGCGAAACAAAAACAAAACAAACAGTCTCTATTCGTCCAGCGAATGTAAACTGAAGACCCAGGCTTTCTTTTAAAACAGCAACGTTGTGTTCGTGCTTCCTTTCCCTGACGGGGTCAGAGGGATAAGTGATGCGTTTAGGGGTGCTCAGGGGTTTTGTAGTTTGGTAGCTGAGCCACAGGGGTTCCTGGGGTGTCTGTGGGCCTTGACCAATGGGGTCGCAGTGTTGATGGTTTATTGCTTTCGCATCTAAACATTCCTTGGACCTTGCTCTTATCTGAAACTCAGATCAGGCTGCAGATGTATCTGCAAACTAGGCAGGCCAGATCCCTTTGTTTCAAAGCACATGGTCAGATCCCAACAGTTGTAAATCACATCATGTGATGCTGCTCAGCCAATCAAATATGTGTATTCTGAGTTTCCCGATTTGAGTGAGATTTACACAGACTGGGGAAGAGATGCGGAAACAGAACAAAGAGTAAGAGAATTACGTGAGTCAGAGAAGTTATTTCAAATGGCGTTCTCCAAAAAGGGAAAAGTGGTCAGTGAGACCAAAAAGAATGGACAGACTCTTACAGGTTAATTCTTCCTACCGCCAGTTTACAACCAGTGTGTCTCATGTGTTCAGAGACCGTGGCGATTATTAAAAAGCGGTAATGTACGAGACAAAGCATAACTCTTTAGCAAACGTACCTACTCGGTCCGTGTACGTTTTGATAGTCTGTTTTATCGTTCAGTCGAAAAAACGGGAATACAGAAATACCATATTCTGGTTTTTCGTTTCAAATTGAAAACGGAAATGGGCTGTCGTATTTCCGTTTTTGGTGTCTGAATTCAAAAACGAGAAAACCAAAGTCAAATAACGAGCCAAATTTCGTTTTTGCAAATCCCTTTTTTGTTTTTTCCTTTAAGACGAGATGCAAAGCACAACAGGTAACCCGGAAAGAAGAATATTTCAAAATAAAAGTGAAGGCAATAGAATGACCGTATGCAATAAATTATTATAGTCTATGATGCAAGCACATAACAGGGTAACATTAGAAGAAAATACATTAATGAATATAAATAAATAATCCTGGACCGATGGGAGTGTGTTAGCAACAGTAGTTGACTACATGCGATTTAATATTCATTTATCCATGTACACAGTAAGAATCAACTTTTCGATTAATCGGTGCATTCTTTGATGCAATACAGTTCGTAACATAGTTTAATCAAAGTCATTTTTGTGTTCACAGAAATCTTGCTGTTGGCACTGATATTTATTTGTCCTCTGTATTGTGCTGTTGATTTAGTGAACGCAGAGTGTAGCCTGTAAGGACACGCAAAGTAAGTGTTCACATTTCTACCACTAGACAGCAGTATAAGTGTATAAACCATCGATTTTTTATCATATTTACCTGTGCCTTTGTTAATTATCTAGGTTATTGATACAGATTAATTTAATGCTGATTTTTTCATTTGATGTTTATAAAATGAATAAAATGACTTCAGCTTTATTGCCATTGAGTTAAGTTTGACTTTAGAATGTTTTCAAGTTTTTCCCTAATCTCACAAAACAAGAGCAAAAACAAGATTAATTGGTTCCCTTTTCTTCTTTTCTTCTTTGCTGCCATGTTACCGGTCTCGTGACCCCTCAGGTTGATCTCTGGAGCTGTAGGCGGATGCAGACCGTCAGGCTGAATTGAGTTGGGAACCAATGCAACAGGCTACCAGCTCTTTAGCATGTTGGACACACCAGCATGACACTGTCTCGTAAAATTAAGTTCCCATCCAATAACACTGGTCTGCTGTGGGAGGAGGGCTGTTGAAAACTGTTGAAAACTGCGACTGTAATATGAGAGAAAAACATGTCCCTCGAAATGTAATTGAAATTGCAGTTTAATGATATTGGAATGTAATTTTGTAGGAGAAAGGAATGTTTCGAAATGGGTTATTTATAAAGTCAAAGGTCACATTTTGTCTGAGTACACTGTGTTGGCCTTTATAGTGGTTTAAATGATCAGATCCCCTTCCAGGTAGCAGGTGCTTGTGATTCTATACAGGCAGTATGACGCGTCTCCTTTAAATACAAATTTTGGAATTTTATGTACTTTTTAGCTTCCAAGTCAATAAAGTCAATCATAATAAAGTCAATAATCTCGCTTCGTAGTTCACTCCTCTGGAAGAAGAAAGACTACACAAACACACAAGAGGCAAAACTCAAGCCCACCATTGACACAGATAGGAGAAAGGAAACACAACGAGTGAGATCCAAACATCACTGGCCTTGGACCAAGATAGCTTCAGGTCTTATGGCAGAAATTCAGAGGTTGAGCGTGGGAATGGAATTAAAGGTAACCAAGGTGTGTTTGATCTGTTTTGACATGGCATTTGGAAAAATATCAATTCTTTGGAATATGGCTCCCAAAGGTCACGATTGCACAATGACTAACCTGCTGGAAGGAAAACGGCCACAGGTACGAGGCCTGATGTGATCAAAGAAATCAGGCGCAAATCAGGATCAATCATAAAAACATAGTCCAAAGTAATATGTAGTTGCTGTGCCTCCACCATTCTTTTAGTGTATGGATAATATGCTGTGTGAAAAGTGTTCAAATTACCTGAAGAAAACAGGAAAAAGAATGAGACTTTTTTTTGGATCAATACCTGAGTGTGTGTCGGTTCCTGTGGCAAAATAAAAACTTGATGCATGCACTACCATGATTACATACCTTCTTTCAGTGGCATTACTAATTTACTTGGTAATTGTTTCCAAAAGAATATTAAATAGTGCAAGAAACTTTTGATCGACGATCTCAAGGCGAAACACTGATCATAGGCTACAACGGAGCAGGTTAGTTGTGCAGCATAAGTTACCATTGTGATCTAGCATGGTTAAAAGAAAGCCACCATCCTGACATTTAAAACTCTGCCTTTAGCCTCAACATAGCTCACTACACCAACAATCTCGCTTCGTAGTTCACTCCTCTGGAAGAAGAAAGACTACACAAACACACAAGAGGCAAAACACAAGCCCACCATTGACACAGATAGTAGAAAGGAAACACAAGGAGTGAGATCCAAACATTACTGGCCGTGGACGAAGATAGCTTCAGGTCTTATGGCAGAAATTCAGAGGTTGAGTGTGGGAATGGAATTAAAGGTCACCAAGGTGTGTTTTATCTGTTTGGACATGGCATTTGGAAAAATATCAATAGCACATGAGCTGTGGAGCAAAGAAGCTTTTGTGCTTGATTTGGCAGGAGTTTAGACGTTTAGTTTTAGAATACAAATTAAAAGTTATCAAGGTTTGGCAAGATATTATATTATTTTCTTTGGAATATGACTCATGGTTTGAGTGTGAGAATGACATTAAATGTAACCATGGTGTGTTTTATCTTTGGAATATGTCTCCGACAGGTAATGATTGCACAATGACTGAGCTGTTGAAAGGTTAATGACAAAAGGTACAAAAAAACATTTGTTTAAACATGACCCAGACAGCTAATGATTTATTATTTATATATAATTGCATTACTGGCAACCGGTACGTTGCCTTGGACACTCTGGTGAAGAGAGGAGCAGAACTGATCACCACCTGGTGGTGAGTTGGATCAGATGGCGGGGAGGCTGCCGGACAGACCTGGGAAACCCAAATGTGTAACGAGGGTGAACTGGGAACATCTGGCTACAAGGTCTTCAACTCCCACCTCGGGAAGAGTTAGGGACATCTGGGAATATTGGAATATGGCTCCTCCAGGTAACAATTGCACAATGACCTGCTGGAAGGATCATGGCAACTGGTACGAGATCTGAAGTAATGAAAAGTAAAAGTAAATAACCAAAGGTTAAGACCAAAATATGACTTTTATGTTAGGATTTAAAGGCCTCAACTGTTTGATGTAAGCAGGAAGGTCATTCCAGAGGAAAGGAAAGGACAATCTCTTATTAGTCCCGCAGTGGGGAAATTTATTCTCTGCATTTTAACCCATCCCTGTGGGGCAGCCCACGGGGTTTCAGTGTCTTGCTCAGGGACACTTTGACACACGTCTCAGCCAAGGATCGAACTGCAAGCGGTTACCGGACGGCCTCTCTACCCAGTGAGCCACGGTCACAGTCTCTGTATCACTTGATTCTGCACATTTCAATAAAGACAACGTTGTAAAAAGTGTAAAAAATGCAAATGGGGCAGATAAGTGGAATGGTAATTGTCTTATGCTGCGTTCACACCAAATGCGATGCAAATTGGTGTGAATGCAGCATTAGACAACATCATTATTGCCTCATCTTCATGTTCATACATGTCCAACATTCCATCACCAGAAGTAACTATTTACTATTGATACTGACTCGACACTCCCACAAAACTGTGTATAAAATGAGAAATCAGTGTTGATTACTTGAAGACATCAAGAGAACAGTTCATCAAAGGAACTTCTTGATCTCATAAACAGGTAAGAGAGACGCTTCCTTAAATGATTAAAAAAATTAGACTGTAATAGATTGGTAAGGAAAAAAAACATTTGATGTTAGTTCTTATATCTTTTGCTCATGCCATTTTAATTGTGATACGAGTATGTTAAAGTTTCTTTGCACGAAGGTTCATCTGGTAACAGTTAACCTGATCAGTACTTTATTATTTTTCTCTCCCCACCAGGATTCCTCTGCTTGCCAGTGTGAAAATGGTGGATTATACAGTGACCGTATACACTGGCGATATCGCCTATGCCGGCACTTTTAACAATGTCTATATTAAGCTGGTGGGCACAGATGGGGAGAGTGCATGCACCTGGCTCATTAGCTGCAAAGGGCCTTTTTCCTTCGTCAAAGGAGCAGTAAGTCTGAAATATCCTTCTCTTAATGTAGAACACTCTTCTTCAACTTCAGATTATTGAATTGAATATCAATTTAGAGAAGCTGATGTAAACCCTCGTCAACTCACAATGTGCAGCAACAGGATATGTGCTGCTCTGTAACTCTTTAACTTACGGCCTCAAAGGTGACCAAAGCAACAAAAAAAGTCCATATGAGCTCCCAATAAATATTATATTCATGCATTGTATACATTTTATTTTGTCCATCCTTCTACATTCAGTATTGTATGCTAACTATCGGAATGTTACAGTTCACTTCTTGGTCAAATATGCAACCCATTTCTGTCATTACTCCAGGTGTCCAGTTGTACTGTGTCCTGCCCCCGTCTCCATTGGAAAGCTGGTCCTGATTGAGATAGAGCAACATCCTCTCATCTTCTTTACAGACTCTTGGTTCCCTGCCAAGATGGAAGTGAAATCCCCTGAGGGTGACACCTACAACTTTCCCATCTACCGCTGGATCTCTGACAATGAGGTGCACCGCTTCAGAGAGGGAACAGGTTTGTGTGAATTAGACTTGTCAGACATCCTGTACGCTGTTCACTGACCATAGAAGACAAAATAAGGAAATGCTGGTCTATAAGGAGGCTGGAGTAACAAACTCGTTGTATTTATCAACGATTTAAAACCATGTTGAAATTTCTTTCTTCAAGCTCTGAGAGTCTTTGAAGACGACCATCCTCTTGGCAAGTACAGTCGGGATCAGGAGCTGGTGGAGCGAGAGGAAGACTATCGGTGAGCAATCAGAGCTTATACACTTTTTAACTTCATGCATCCCAAAACTAACATTCATCTACACCCTTTTGGGTGAAAATTAACCACCATATGATACTGTTACACTTGCCAGGGTTTATTGAAATGTATTTTTCAAAATTGCAATTTTGAAGTCAAGTATATAATGCTTACATATTAAATTAAAACTGCTTATACACTGGTATCTGTGCAAAGTTCCTCATTACTCAGCTCTTCTCTATTTACCAGTTGGGATGTGTATCTAGAGGGAATACCCCACTGCATGAGGTCAGAGGGTCCTCTTGATCTGCCTGATGAGGTCCAGTTCTCCTACACCAAGTCAACAGAGTTTCTTTCCACAGCAGCCAATGGGTGAGGTCTTCAATTCTGTCAGATATCTATCTATGTAACTGTACCTGCCTATGAAAATGATTCAAGACATAATAATAAAGTTCATTTATGCTTTTATTTTCTAGGCTGTCTGACCTGCAACTGACCGGACTTTCTGAATCCACGGAGAACTGGCCTGATATGGATACTATCCATCGGGTGTCCTGCTCCAAACTAACTGACATATCAGGTACTATCATGGTAGTTTAATGAAATATTTTTACTGTATGCATGATAGTACATTCAACTATGTTCATTCGGATATACATGATGCTACCTAAAACATGTTATAATTGTTTTTTATTATTTAACTTAATAAACAGGGAAAAAATGTCACAGAAGGAATCCATTAACAGTATTTAATTGCATACAATCAAGACTTTGATACATAATTATAAACCGTGTCCAACCATGTCTCTGACCGCACTCTGCAACACATTGTTTCCCATTTTCCAGTTTCACATACAGTGTAGAGTGAAGCTGATAACTGTGATAGAGGAAGATTTTCTAGCACAAAATGTATAACTCAATGAAGTTCAACTTTTTTTTATAGAATATGTCCAGAAACTTGGAAGGAGGACGCCTTCTTTGGCTATCAGTTTCTAAACGGTCTGAACCCCATGTTGATCCAACGTTGTTCAGTCCTGCCGATTAACTTTCCTGTCAGTGATGACATGGTCTCCTTCGGTTGTCATCGCAGCTTGGCAGATGAAATTAAGGTGAATGTCTTGACTTTGATTGATCTTAGAGTCATATTTTGCTCCATGACATGTTCAATTTGAAAAAGCATGTTGGACTTACATTCAGTTCCGTTCACTTAGTATAATTAATATTCACACTGTATGCATGTGAATACAATTTTAAACAGAAAGGAAACATATTCCTGTGTGACTACAAGCGTTTGGATGGGCTGAAAACAAACACCATCAACGGGAAGAAGCAGTACTTGATGGCTCCCCTCGTCCTGCTTCACAAAACACCTGATGATGAGATGGTGCCAATTGCTATTCAGGTGAGATTAACACTCAAATATCTTATTGTGGTGATGACTCTACCAGGACGGACAGACATGCAATACTATAGATGTCATATGTACAGAGAAGACAGAAATACCTTTAGTTAAATTACACAAATAGAGTGCAAACATACTGTATATGAATAATGTGGATCAGAGAAAAAACATTATATAAAGTCTTTTCATTGCAATTGCCAGATTGCCTCCCTTTTCCCTCGGCCAAAAACATGAGAATTTAGGCATTAGATCATTGAAGTCGGGATTCTGTTCTGAAGTTGACCCTGTGCTCTGACATGGGATTCAAAGAATTTATGAATTTGCTCTTAGAGATCTACAGAGTATCTAACTGAAAAGCAGATGAAACCTAAAGTAAACATACAACAATTTCAGAAAATCCTTTAACGTTATTGACCACTACTGGTAATATATTGAATGGATTGAATTAACCACACCTCCCTTCCTTCTCCTGCAGCTGAAGCAGATTCCAGCAGATGATAATCCCATCTTCTTTCCTACTGACTCTGAGTACGACTGGTTGACGGCCAAGATTTTTGTGAGAAGTGCAGATTTCAACGAGCATCAAATCAGCGTTCACCTGCTGCGCACTCATTTGCTGGCTGAAGTTTTTGCAGTGTCACTGCTGCGCAACATGCCCATGGTGCATCCGCTGTACAAGGTAACTGAAAGGGAGAATACGGAATTTTTACTGGAGTTGTCATTTATTCAAGTTGCTGATTTTTGTGTCTTCCAAAGATGATGAATCATAATGTTAGTGTGTATATGTTTAAAAAAATGTGACACGGCTGAATGGTATAGAAGCATCAAGATGTGTGCTTTGACGTTAACAGAGTTTTCCTCTTTCCCTCAGCTCCTTGTACCTCACACTCGCTACACTCTACACATTAACAACTTAGCTCGAAGTTCTCTAATATCTAAGACTGGATCTTTCACTAAGGTACGAAAAGACAAACACCTAAATACCTAAAACAATTTATATATTTTCAATGTCATGTACATTATTTATCTCTAACTATAATCCTTACATATTTGAATGTCTCCTAGTTTGCAGCTTCAGGTGGAAAGGTGTGAGGACACTCCTGAAGAGATCACTGTCCTCAGTGACCTACCGCTCCCTCTGCATACCGGATGACATTGCTGACCGTGTGCTGGGGGATGTACCGAACTTCTACTACAGGGATGATGGACTCAAGCTTTGGGATATCATCCTCAGGTCGTACAGGTGTCCTGGTATTGGAAAACAAGAGCTCTAAATCCTCCCCTCTCTACTAGCTTTTATTATCTTATGTAATTTAGTTGGTTTCTCATAAAGGATTCGTTAAGCTGCAACATCTTATTTTGCACTTTACAAACAGATTCTTTGCATAATTTCTTTCAGTTAGTCCATGTTAATGCAATATCCGACAAACAGTTTAACTTGAAACATATGCTCCATAGCAGTCACCAGAGAAACTGCTGCAAGTTCGACTAACAATGCCTTAAAATATGACAATTCAGTAAATGAGTGATCTGCCTCTTAATTGAGTAGATGGGCAGTTGGCTGTAAAGTTTTCTGAATGAAACAGCCTGAACTACTTTGATAGAGAACTTCTGTGAGATTAGAGAAGGGGCATCCCTACCCTTCAACATTTAAGGCTTCAGTTTCAATAAAAAGCAATCATTAGTGTGGTTGACACAAAGACAGGTGACGTCTGAATGTAATAACTTGTATTATGACAGAGGGCACTGTAATGGAATTACAGAATTTGAAATATAAATTTATTTTCGGGTTTAATTAAAAGGAATAATTCAACACATACAGAGATACAAGTTTTCACTTTCTCTCCAAGATATGAGAAGATCAAAACTACTCTCATGTTTGTGTGTTAAGTATGAAGCTACAATGAAGAGGTGATTATCCTAGCTCAGCACAAAGACTGGAAGATCTCTCAAAATATCAAAAATAGGCCTCCCAACGCCTGTAAAGCACCTTCAACATTTTATATTGTTTGTTTAATCCTGGTTATTTGTCATCACTGTGAGGTTGCCAGAGAGCCAGAAGACTCCAGGAAGTCCCTGCACCTGGCAACTGTTTACCAAGAATAAAATGCGGCATGTAACTAATATATTTTCCGTTTGTGTATAGTTTAAATTAAATAAATACAATGTGTTAATTAATCAAATTTAGAGGTGCTGGTTGGTATATTTTAACTATATGAAGCTAGCCAGGCTAACTGTTTCCAGTATTTATGCTAAGCAAAGCTGATTGCCACCAGGTTGTAGAGCTATACTTAACGCACAGATATGAGTGATATTGATCTTCTCATCTCACTCTCAACAAGAGAGACAATGGGCAAGTTTCAGAAAATGTCACATTATTTCTTTAAAGTTGTTTGATCTACTGTGTTGAATAAGCTATTGCAGCAAATTCTTAAAAAGAACAGAACTGATCATTCTAAAGAGATGGCCTTAAATTGTCTAACAAAATGTCTTACTACTGCAGTGCGTATTAAAAAAAATGGCTAATTCAACTGGGAATGTGTTTAACAGAACTTATCCACATTTGTCAAAGGTATGTGCATGGAGTGCTGAGCTTCTACTACAAGAATGACACTGAGGTCCAGAAAGACTCTGAACTGCAGAAGTGGATTTCAGACATTTTTGAACATGGATTCCTTTCCCAAGCCTGCACAGGTGGGCTTAAAGACAAGATCAATCGTAATGATGATGAATGTGCACATTTATGAACCATTATATGATCTTAATGCAAACAGAAGTCAAACTTAAATGTTGTCCACCAGACATCTTGAATGCAGTTTATTCCCTCTACAGCCATGCTAGCAGGACTGTGAGGCTGCAATTTGGCACGGTGATGCTTTGAGCTGTAAACAACAAATGCTAACATACTTGCAATGTCAACGCTAACATGCTAACTTTTAGCAGGTATAATGTTGATAAAATCACAATCTTTGTTTACCATGTTAACATGCGAGCATCAGCAAGCTTTTTCTAATCAGCACAAAACACAAAGTACTGCTGAGGCTGTTAGGACTGTCATTAGTTTTAAAGGTATTTGGTCATAAGACAGAGTATTGGACAAATAAAAACTTTGATCTGATAGATGAAAAGTCACAAATCACAAATCACAGATTATTACAGTTCGTCCTGAGGTAAACATGAATGTCTGAACCAATTTAATGACGATCCAGCTGAAAGTTCTCGAGACATTCCTCTGAAAGCCAAGAATGTTATCCTCATGTCGGCACTAGAGGAAAAATCAGTGGATCACCAAAGTCATTAGGATTCATCCTCTGGGGACCATGAATGTCTTTGTTCCAATCCAATATTTCAGTGTGGACCAAAGTAGTAGACAGACTGATACATGGCGTAGCTTCATACTGTATTAATCAGTCATCTGTCAATCATTCATTCTTCACAGTTTGACTACGCTGGCTGGATGCCCAACACTCCCTTCACCCTACAATGTCCTCCACCAACCACAAAGGGGACAACAAGTGAGGACACGATGATGAAGACATTCCCTGCTGTCAATACAACGGTTCAGGGAATGTCCACCGTGTGGCTACTCAGCAGGCAGTCCACTGACTCTGTAAGTGCCCAAGTCTTTAATCACATAAATTAAATTCATGTTTAAGTTGTTTTAAGTTGAGGTCATTTGAGTCCCCCCAACTGAAACTGTACATTACTGTATATTGCCAAAAGTCTGTTTTAAAACATTCTAAACATTTCTTTTTTTAAATGTATCATTAATGTCATCAGGTCTTTCTTGGCCAGTACCCAGTGGACCATTTTAGTGAGAAGATGCCCTGCAAGCTGATGGAGGATTTCCAAGGAGAGCTTCAAGTGTTAAGTGAGGCCATCGCAGACAGAAACAATAATCTGAAGGTCCCATACACATACCTGGATCCAAAGGTGGTAGAAAATAGTGTGGCCCTTTGAATATTAGAAGGTGTGACCTCCACTGATGTTGGCCAAATTCAACACTGCATGTGATCGTTGTATGCTGATTGATTTAACTGAACTAAAAATGTGCTGTTTAAATCATAAGCCACATCTTAAATGCGGGATTTCGTTTATTGTAAACAATGAACAGATTCGGCCGGCTGCCATCGGGGCATGCAACTGAAGAAAAGTACGAACAGTGGAGATCAATATGCTCGGTTAAAATTAATAATTAAATAAGTAAATGTAAACTAATAGGCAAAGCTCCTAGTTAGCTCTAGTCGTATATTTACAAATGTTTTGTATCCAGCCATGTTCTCCTGAAGGAGAATGTCTTTGTTTGTTTGTTTCTTACATGAATTAATGGCTGAGAGGTTTGTATTTAACAGTATATTGTTTGCATCTTGCAATAAATATTAATATGTTTTTGATCACTTTGTGTTGTGTCTATTTGCCTGTTCTGTTAAAAAACGATGTGTTTTGAGACACTGCTGGCCTTTCAATGTCATTTATAAATGCTTTGTAAGGCATAGATAGTCCTCACTTTAGATGAGGTCACACAAAATACTTAATAAATGCTTTATAAGGCATAAATAGTCCTCACTTTAGATGAGGTCACATAAAACACTTTTCTAACGAGTAGTAACTACCTTAATAAATCATGAATTAATCATGAATTGCAGTATTAATATAATATTAACATAGTCCCTAACATTATATATATAAATGCATGAATAATGTACATCTAAAGAAGTTATTCATCATTTACTAACACTTTATAAATTATCTTATTAATCATCTACAACTCCTTAATAATTGGTTTGTAAAATATATAATACTTCATTTACAAATGGGGAATCCATCATTTATAAAGTATGAAAACACAATAATAAAACACATAATAGACGAGCTTATTAATCAAGAGAAAAACATTTATAACTGTTATGAACTGCATACTAATGAATTATTAATGTAGGAACAATGCTTTATAAATGATGAATTAAGTGTTTACTCAAACTTAACTAATGCTTCATAGTGTGTAGTTATTATAAAGTGCTAAGCCAGAAATCAAATAGCTGCAGGTTTAGAATCTGGTTTCTCCTGAAGGTTGTCAATCAATAAAAATGTCAATTGGATTAATTACATATATTATAACCAACAGCGTTTTTGTAAACTTCACCAGGGACGTCATATCAGGACTTCATGCACAGCTAGCGAAGACTAGCTTAATGACCTTGCAGAATAGAATGGCTAATTAGATATGATTTTAGCTGAGATGGATCCAGGACTCGATGCAGAACCTCCACCATCTGCAGCCCCACCACCTAGTCATCTGTGGACGCTGCTGCATCCCTTGCATTCGTGGACTTCTACCGGGATTGATTGATACTGTGTTTAGTGAGGCAAGCGTAGGGCAATTGTAGGAAATTTGGGGTTTAGAAGTGTGTTTTAAGAAATTATAATAGAAGTGTTTAATGATTCATAATTAAGAAATCATAATTAGAAGTATGTTGGAATACATAATTAGAAGATTCATAATTAGAAGTGTTTTAGAATTTGTAGTTAGAAGTGTATCTTAGTAGAATTGTAGCACCTTAATATTTGCTTGTGAAACTTGTGAAGGTTTTTGCCAAAAGTTGCAAATCCTAATCTTTATATAGAATGTTTACCATAGAAGTGTTAAGCCATAAAAGACAGTCATTGAATGTTTTAAACTGTAAAGAATAGTATGTTGGGAGTAAGGGACAGATAGATTTCTAGACAGGCAATTACAGGTCATACCCGTGCGAGGGTCCTGCGAGGAGGAGGAGCCAGCTGGATTTAGCCAATAGGAACTACGGACATTATGGGAGGTTTTTTGAACTATGTAAGGCGGGGGATAAAGAAATTCCAGCCTCTTGCTCCTGTACCACTGGGTGGGTGGTAACGACTTTTGGGGTGAGCAGGTCATATTCGGTGTAACTGTAAATAATGTACTCCACTATGCAATTGTTTTAGCATGAGAGGTATTAAATGCTTTGTTTATAATTGAAACCGGTTCTCTTTGTGTAAGAGGCTGGATTACATGCGGTTTCCACACAGTCTAGAGGTTCCATGAACCTAACACAATCAGTGAGGGGTAGATGATGAAAATGGACTTGAACTGTTGTTAGCTATTGTTTAGATAGGGAAACTCACCCTCGGACTGTTTGAGAGGGATTGTGATTTCCAGGGTATTAATGAATTTGCTGTGAACAGCGAATTAGGGGGGAATTGTAGGAAATTTAGGTTTAGAAGTGTGTTTTAAGATTTATAATTAGAGGTGTGTTTTAGGATTTATAATTAGAGGTGTGATTTAAGATTTATAATTAGAAGTGTGTTTTAGGATTTATAGTTAGAAGTGTTTCTTAGTAGAATTTATAGCACCTTAGAGGTGGGTAGTAAAATGTTAGCAAGTACTTGGGTTATACCAAATATGCTTGTAAAGCTTGTAAAGTTTTTGCCAAAAGTTGCAAATCCTTATCGAATGTATAGTATGCTTACAGTATGTTTATCATAGAAGTGTTAAGCCGTAAAAGACAGTCATTGAATGTTTTAAACTGTGAAGAATAGCCAAGGGTCAGACAGGGATTTCCAGACAGGCATTTACAGGGACACGCAGAAGGAACATCACACCCGCGCCGAGGGTCCTCCAGCTGGCTGATGCGAGAAGGAGGAGCCAGCTGGATTTAACCAATAGAAACAAAGACGGACATTTTGTGAACATTTACGAACTATACAAGGAAATTCAGAGAGGGCATTCATTCTGTTCATCTCATTTCATCCAGCAAGGTAACAAGCTTCCTGGCTGTGGTGTGTATGACTGCTTTTCCGCGCGGATCATATTTCTATATCGATACTGTAAATATATATCTATAGATACTGTAAATAGTGTACTTCACTTTGCAATTGTTTTAGCTTCTGTAGTATTAAATACTTTTGATTATAATTTGAGCCGGCTGACTTTTTGGCAAGGCTGGACCACGTGCGGTTTCTCCCACAGTTTCGAGAGGTTCTTGAACCGAACATGCATATAAACATTTGCTTGAGTCAAAATTGTCTGTGTCCTGCCCCACCTCTCTTGGAAAGCTGGTGCAGATTGAGATGACAAGTCTCTCACACTGTTCCCAGAAGACACCTGGTTTCCCTGCAATGTTTTAACAGTCATCTACAACTTTTCCATCTGTCGCTGATGGCGAGTTGCAACTGTTGAGATATGCAACAGGTTTTGTGGAACTGTACTGATATTGTGCCGTTTACACTGTTACTGTCCCCAACATACAAGAGAAGAAATGGCTAATTTTGAATCCTATCTTTTACTTAACTCGAAGAATCTTTGATGATAATCATCATGTAGGCAAGTACGGTAGAGTGAAGGAGATGAAGCTAAGAGTCCCAACTCTTGTGAATATTGGCAGAACCAGCCCAAATACATGTCAGCAGTATGAACTGTCCCCAAAATTAGTGGTGGGCCAGCAAAGCCTTCTCTGCTGACCTAGAATGAATCACAAAGTTATAGCTATTTTAGAATTAAATTATTTATCAGAATCGGCTTTATTGGCCATGTACGCATACATGGAATTTGACTCCGGTTTCCACTTCACTCTCGATGTACATGCACAAATACACTACCTTCCATCCATCCATTTTCCTCTGCTTATCCGGGGTCGCAGTGGCAGCAGGCCAAGCCAGCTGACCCAGACTTCCCTCTCCCCCGCAACATTTTACAGCTCATTCTGGGGGATCCTGAGGCGTTCCCAGGCCAACTCATTTTGGCCGCTTGTAGCCACGACCTTGTCCTTTCGGTCACGACCCAGAGTTCGTGACCATAGGTGATGGTCGAAACGTAGACCGACCGGTAAATTGAGAGGTTCAGGCTCAGCTCCCTCTTCACCAAGACGGTCCGGTGCAGCGCCTGCTTTACTGCTGCAGCCACACCGATTCACCTGTCGATCTCCCGCTCCATCTTACCCTCACTCGTGAACAACACCCCGAGATACTTGAACTCCTTCGCTTGCGGTAGGCACTCCGTCCCCACCTGGAGGGAGCAATCCACCGGTTTCCGCCAGAGCACCATGGCTCTACATAAATATTTTTTCCCATTACCATATCTCATTGGACAGCTACTGTCTTCCTCTGTTGCCCTGCTTCCAGCACAGCTTGTTTTAAGTAGAGCTTTTATCCAATCAGATTTTGCCCCTATGCTGTCTCTAGGTAAAAAAAATCTGCCTGGAGGCCTAAGGCATTACAAGTGAAACCCTTTGCAGTTTAAATAAATGGGGACGATATTGTTGATTGTCAGTTTTCAACCAATCAGATTTTTTGTTTGACATGTTGGGTGTATTCTTTGACATGTCAGAGCCTTCCAATTGGCCTAGCCACACGTGGTTGGTCAGTGGGCTAGCGTGACATATTGGCCGGTGACGATCCCAATATCTACTTCCTGTCGAGTGGACATTTTCAGAACTAAGGTGTCGTGTATTTCCTGGAGGGAGTGTATAGCGTTACTATGTTAATTTGTCTATTGTGTCGTTTTTATGATATGGTTAATATTGTTCCCTCTGATGTGAATAATATTTGAATGGCCTGTGCTCTTTAGTGTGTGGAGGAATGCGTGTTTTAGCACCGCAGTTTTGCTGAATTGATTTTGACTATGTGCATTGTCCGGTAGTGATGCAGCATCCCGTCATGCGCGTATTCATGTATCTGCACTCTGCAGTTAGTGTATTTGTAGGTGTTGAGCTTTATTTTCACACGAAACAAATAACCCACAGCTGTGGCGTCATGAGGTTATTAGGAGGTGGTTCAACTGTAGTAGGACAGCACTGAAGGCCCAGGTATAAAATACACAGCCCGCCACTGCCCAAAATGTAAGGTTGTCTAAAAAAAGAATACTTCATATTTTGATACTGAAAGGACTGTCTGATTGCAAGCACACTTGGTTTGACATTGAGGTGATTAGCAAAGTCTTCTACGTTTCTCTTTTCTGTCCAACATTTCTAAAAGGTTCTCTGTCAAATAAATGCAAAAGTCTGTTATATTGCAAAGCGTTATTGTAACAGTTAGGGTCAAACCCTGTCAGTAGTTCCTTCCAAAAGTCCATATCAGTACTGTAAAATATTTAATTTATAACTGGCTTGTTACATTTCATTTTTTGTGAGTGTGTGTCCATATCTCAGCTTCACACTAACAAAAGGGGCGAGTGTATATTGCATTTTGAGCTGAAATTGAAATTTTTGATACACATTCAAATTAAACTGGTGTAAAATGAAAAACACCATTGTAATCCACTTCTCAATACAATTTGATTTCATCACCAAATATTCTTTCGGGACATTTTTTTTTATTTTCTGTCTCCAAACAAGAATGATTGAATCAATAATTTTTTCTGAATCTACTGCTATGTGTCGTAGTTGCTTTGCACTGATAAATGGAGCTGCCTGTGAATATCTTGATGTATGTCAACCTGTCTGTTCTGAGCCAGTTGATCTAAGGAACTGTGTTGTATACTCAGTGGTCACTCAATGAGGTACACTTGTGTGAACCAATGCAATACAATTGTTCTGCCATAAATTCTACTTTAATGTCTATAATCGTTTTTTGACACTGCAAGAAAGATGTGATGTTTTAGTCATAATTAAGCCATAGTTAATAATAGTGTTGAACCTGACTACATTATATTCATAGGTGACAATAGGGAGGGAAAAAGTTATTAACACCTCACTATAGTCCACCATTTACTATGACCTCAGTAATAAACATATAAATGACTTAACTCATTTCTGACAATTTCAACAAAACTGAACATTATAAGCTTTGCAGAGGTAGATTATATGGCAGAGCTGTTGCATTAAATTGTCCAGGTGTACAAAATCAAGTGGCCACTGAGTGTATGTTTGTAGAAACAATAGAAATAAATCAGTGATTTGTGCATTTGGTGATTTAATACATTTGCCTTTACCTTGTTTACCTGTCACTGAATTGTCCCTACTAGGTTTTGTATTGTATGTGTCACAGGGTGTGGTGGAGGACTCAAGTGCAGACAAGACAAGACCAGAAGTAGAGTGAAGCAGGTATTTAATGAATGATGAGCTCAGAACAGGAAACTTACAGAAACACAACAAGGAATCCACGGATGAGACAAGAGGCGGGTCAGGTCAGGTCAGGTCAGGTCAGGTGGAAACCGGGAACAACAGTATGTATTTGTTCTGCCATAGAAATTGGTTTCTATCATGTTACAGTTGTTTTTAATAAAACTATCTGATGAATAATCTGGATAAACAGTGTCGGTAAACGCTTAGTTTGTTGTTTTATAGTGTTTTTAATTGACTGATGTTCTCACATTTAAAAGGTGGTTTGTCTTGATTGATGAGCAATACTGCCTTAACACATCATTATTGCATCATCTTCATGTTCATACATGTCCAACATTCCATCACCAGAAGTACTTATTTGCTATTGGTACTGACTTGACACTCCCACAAGACTCGACACTCCCACAAAACTGTGTGTATACAATGAAAAATCAGTGCTGGTTACTTCAAAACATCAAGAGAACATTTCATCAAAGGAACTTCTTGGTCTCATAAACTGGTAAGAGAGACGCTTCCTTAAATGATTTAAAATATTAGACTGTAATAGATTGGTGAGGAAAAAAAACATTTAATATTAGCTCGTATATCTTTTGCCAATGCAATTTTCATTGTGATACCAGTATGTTAAAGTTTCTTTGCACTAAGGTTCATCTGGTAACAGTTAACTTGATCAGTACTTAACCCTTGTATGGTGTTCATTTTTTTGTTACTCAGCAGGTGTTGTGGGTCTGTTGGACCCGCTGTATTTTTGGGTTTTTAATTCAACACAATCAAACAATTTTATGTTAAAATACTCAACAGATGTTTTCTTCATCCCAATTAGAAGCAATATAAACAGCAAATATGGTTAATATTTGCTGTTTAACTTTGTTATATCACATTTACGAATTAAAGTGCTACTCGTTTTTTGTTTTTTTTTGATAAAAATCAAGAAAATCAATTATAATCAAGATATGAGTGGACAAAATTCAACAAATTTACAAATGAAGCAAGGTTGTTCATAACTATTGACTTTTATTTATTTGAATTTCATTGAATTTCATTAGTAATCAGGTCATTTTACATAGCACAACACACAGTTTACATTGAACACATTGAAGACATTACATTGTTGAACACATTGCCTTTTCATACCAGCCTATACAACACCAGCCTATTCAACACATGAGTGGCAGAGTTTTACTGTGTGTGTGTTGCATATGTACTTCTTGCACTTGATGCATGTATATTGCGTCTTTCTGTCCGTCTTGGGTCCACACACTTCGCAGCGTTTCTTTTTGTTGCTGCCGGCCGCAACCCAGAATGATGAAAAGATCATGAATTTTACTAAAACCTCTGTCTCGCAAGGTATGAGTGTCAAACATATACTGCAACAGCATCACACACTTACCTCAGGCTCTGCAGATGGTGGTTCTGTAGGTTGGGTGGATGGGGCACCAGCATTGTCCTCCTGAATCCTCCTCACGGTGGCTGCAGAGGCTGAGGTTCTCGGAACATGCTGTCTTCTCAGGATTTGTGGTTTCACCAGTGTCTTTCCAAGTTCCTCGAGAAAGAGGCGTCTCCTCTGGAGCTTCCCTCTGTTCCACTCTGGGTTCAATGCCATCCAGATGACAAAGGCGTTGTACGCCGAGATGTCCAGTATGTCAAAGAAAATCACCAGTGGCCAGCGTAGGGTCCTCCTCTTGCAGCTGTAGGCAGACACCAGCTTGTCCATGTTGTCCACCCCTCCTTTTGTGGCATTGTAGTCCATGATTATCTCTGGTTTCTGATGCTCCAGGCCACAGATTCTTCCATCCCTGTGCAGTGTACTCATGAGTACCACATTCTTGGTTTTCTTTGGCACATAGGACAGACTGAAGGTACACAGGACCTACAATTTCCACACTTTTATTAGCCCGGGTCCAGTGGACCCGAACACCCTGTATGTAATATAAATGTGTAGGGGGGGGTTACGGTGTGCGGTCGATGAAAATTTTGTCTGATATATGTTCTTCGCAGAAAATAAGCCAAGGCCAATAAGTCTGAGTTTGAAAAAATAATGAATCATATTATTTTTGTTTTGATGAAAAATGAAAACGGGTCCCACAGACCCGAACACCATACAAGGGTTAAGGTGCGCTCACACCAAACGCGCCGCGAATTATTTGCGTCAAACGCCAAATCGCCCCAAACACGTGAGTTGAAATTTTTCAACTCCGCCGAAAAAATGGCGTGATGCTGCGACACGATAGCCTATCAGCGTTGAGATGTTTCTCCTGTCATCACTGACGTCCTGCCGTTGTTGAATCAGGAAACACATACTGTAGCCGTCTCTGTTCACCCAGAGCTCTATGATACCTCATATCAATAGAGACCGGTGTTGGGAACGAAAAGGAGCGTGTTTGAGTTGTCAGCATTTAAGAAAACTAAATTATTGACATCAATAGAATTATTAATGTCAGTAAGATGATTAATGATTATTAATAATAACGGGGCACCACCCTGCGAACAGGGACCAATAACCAAACGATAAACTAAGTCTTATAATTGGTGTTCACGCACAATGTCAATAGTCTGAGTACTATTACACATCCAGAGTGAAAGTGAAGGTTTAAGTTCGAGCAACAGACCACATATCCAGCTATTATCACAATACATGCACAAAGTAATCACAGACAGCTGCTCTTTAAAATATAACAGAGTTTATTAAGTTCCAATAATAATGATCGAGTCAACTAATATCTAAAACTAACAACTATACATTTATGAGCATGCTATCTAAAATCAACAAAAGGGGGGGAATGTGTGTGTATGTATGCGTGTGTGTGTATGTATATGTGCATGCAGTGTGTGTGTGTGTGTGTGTAGGGGAAAGGCGGGACAACAGCTCAGACAACGTGTGACGTAATCTGAAACGTGGCGACGTCTCTCATGCGCGAGATTCAAAATGGCGGTAGACATAGAGGTCTCGTTGTCTCCACGTGCCTGTAGCCGTTTGCTCAACGCCAGAGCTAACATTAGCTTAAAGCTATATGTTTGTGTGGGTTAGTAAAAGAAGAGAGAAACAAACAAAACAAAATAAATTCCTCCAAAACAAAAGATTAAGATCCTCCGCACTGCGTTGGAGTACGGAAGATTGCTCTCTCGCGGAGCTCCTCTGGACTATGTTATGAACCCAGACAAGACGGCGTTTAGTTTACCGGGATATCTGGGACTTCCACAACACGTACTAAGTAGAAATACAGGTTATTTTTTCCATGGTTGATGGCGGACAGTTGAACGGCTTCAAGGGCGATAAGCCACGCCCCCTCTCTGGCACGTCTAGCGCGATTCATGCGAATGAACACAAATAGTCCCCAGCGAGAACATCGGCGCGAATGACGCGTTTAACGTTTGGTGTGAACAGTGCTGAGAATGGTTATTATTTTTCTCTCCCCACCAGGATTCCTCTGCTTGCCAGTGTGAAAATGGTCAATTATACAGTGACCGTAGCCACTAGCAATCTCGCAGCTGCCAGCACTTTTAACAGTGTCTGCATTAAGCTGGTGGGCACAGATGGGGAGAGTGAACGCACCTGGCTGATGGGCTTCAAAGGACCTTTCGCCTTCTTCAGAGGAGCAGTGAGTCTGAAATATCGGTCTAAATGTATAACATACTGTCTCAACTTTACGAGATCATGGCACATTAAATATCAATGTTGAGAAGCTGACGTAAACTCTGGTCAACTCAGACTCATATGTGCAGCAACGGGATATGTGCTGCTCTGTAACTCTTTAACTTACGGCCACAAAGGTGACCAAAGCAACAAAACAAATCCCGATAAATTGATATTTTATGCAGTGACACATTCAGTAGTGTATGATGAAGTATTGGGATGTTACAGCTCAGTTCTTAGTTATCAAATATGTTTTAATCTCTTGTATGAATGTTTTCAACCCATTTCTGTCATTACTCCAGGTGTCCAGTTTTACCGTGTCCTGCCCCGTCTCCATTGGAAAGCTGGTCCTAATAGAGATAGATAAACCGTTGTTCCTACTGTTCTTTGAAGACTCTTGGTTCCCTGCCAAGGTGGAAGTGCAATCCCCTGAGGGTGACACCTACAACTTTCCCATCTACCGCTGGATCACTGACGGTGAGGTGCACCGCTTCAGAGAGGGAACAGGTTTGTGTGAATTAGACTTGTCAGACATCCTGTACGCTGTTCACTGACCACAGAAGACAAAAGAAGGAAATGCTGGTCTAATGCTGGAGTAACCAGCTCGCTGTGTTTATCAACAATTTAAAACCGTGTTGTAATTTCTTTCTTCAAGCTCTGAGAATCTGTGACGACCACTATCATCTTGGCAAGTACAGTCGGGAGCAGGAGCTGAAGCAGCGAGAGGAAGACTATCGGTGAGCAATCGGAGCTTTTACACTTTTTAACTTTAGTAAACACCCCAAAACTAACATTCATCAACGCCCCTTTGGTTGAAAATTAACCACCATATGACACTGTTACACCTGCCAGGGTTTGTTGAAATGTATTTTGCAAAATTGCAATATTGAAGTCAAGTTAAGTATATTATGCTTACATATTAAACTAAAACTGCTTATACACTGGTATCTGTGCAAAGTTCCTCATTGCTCAGCTCTTCTCTATTTACCAGTTGGGATGTGTATCTAGAGGGAATACCCCACTGCATCAGGTCAGAGGGCCCTCTTGATCTGCCTGATGAGGTCCGCTTCTCCTTCACCAAGACAACCGGGTTTCGCTTCACTGCAGTCACTGGGTGAGGTCTTCAATTCTGTCAGATATCTATCTATACTGTACCTGCCTATGAACATGATTTAAGGCATAATAATAAAGTAAATGTATGCTTATATTTTCTAGGCTGTTTGAGCTGCAACTGAAGGGACTTTCTGACTCCACGGACAACTGGCTTGATATTGATGCTATCGATCAGGTGTTCTCCTACAAACGGACTAAGATATCAGGTACTATCATGGTAGTTTAATGAAGTACTTGATACTGTATGCATGATTCAACTATGTTCATTCAGATATACATGATGCTACCTGAAACATGTTATTGTTTTTATTACTTGGCTTAATAAAGAGGGAAAAATATCACAGAAGGAATCGATTATCAGTATTTAGTTGCATACAATCAAGACTTTGACTTTGAAGCAACTATAAACAGTGTCCAACCATGTCTCTGACTGCAGTCTGTGTAACACATAAGCTGATAACTGTGATATAGGAAGCTTTTCTAGTACAAAGTTTATAACTCAATGAAGTTCAAATTTATTTTCTAGAATATGTCGAGGATCATTGGAAGGAGGACGCTTTCTTTGGCTACCAGTTTCTAAACGGTATGAACCCCATGTTGATCCAACGTTGTTCAGTCCTGCCCAAGAACTTTCCTGTCAGTGGTGACATGGTCTCCCTCCGTGGTCAGCGTAGCTTGGCAGATGAAATGAAGGTGAATGTCTTGACTTTGTCTAAGACTCATATTATGCTCCATGACATGATCAATTTGAAAAAGCATGTTGCACTTACATTCAGTTACGTTCAATGAGTATAATTAATATTCACACTGTATGCATGTGAGTCATATTATTTCTCATCCTCACTCAAATTAAATACAGAAAGGAAACATATTCCTGTGTGACTACAAGCGTTTGGATGGGCTGAAAACAAACATCGTCAACGGGAAGAAGCAGTACTTGATGGCTCCCCTCGTCCTGCTTCACAAAACACCTGATGATGAGATGGTGCCAATTGCTATTCAGGTGATATTAACACTCAAATATCTTATTATAGTGATGACTCTTCCAGGACGGACAGACATGCAACACTATAGATGTCATATGTACAGAGAAGACAGAAATTCCTTTAGTTAAATTACACAAATATAATGCAAACATACAGTATATGAATAATGTGGATCAGAGAAAAAAATATTGAAAGTCTTTTCATTGCAATTGCCAGATTGCCTCCCTCTTCCCTCAGCCAAAGACATGAGAATTTAGGCAATAGATCATTGAAGTCGGGATTCTGTTCTGAAGTTGACCCTGTGCTCTGACATGGGAGTCAAAGAAATTATGAATTTGCTCTTAGAGATCAACAGAGTATCTAACTGAAAAGCAGATGAAACCTAAAGTAAACATACAACAATTTCAGAAAATCCTTTGCAGTTATTGACCACTACTGGTAATATATTGAATGGATTGAATTAACCACACCTCCCTTCCTTCTCCTGCAGCTGAAGCAGACTCCAGCAGATGATAATCCCATCTTCTTTCCTTCTGACTCTGAGTACGACTGGTTGACGGCCAAGATTTTTGTGAGAAGTGCAGATTTCAACGAGCATCAACTCAACGTTCACCTGCTGCGCACTCATTTGCTGGCTGAAGTTTTTGCAGTGTCACTGCTGCGCAACATGCCCATGGTGCATCCGCTGTACAAGGTAACTGAAAGGGAGAATACTGAACTTTTACTAGAGTTGTAATTTTTTTTAAAGTTACTGATTTTTGTGTCTTCCAAAGTTGATGAATCGTAATGTTAGTGGGTATATATTTTCAAGTATTTGACACTGCTGAATGGTATAGAAGCATCAAGATGTGTGCTTTGAAGTTAACCGAGTTTTCCTCTTTCTCTCAGCTCCTTGTACCTCACACTCGCTACACTCTACAGATCAACAACTTGGCTCGAGGTCTTCTAATATCTGAGACTGGATCTTTCACTAAGGTATGAAAAGACAAACACCTAAATACCTAAAAAATATATATATATTCAATGTCATGTACATTATTTATCTCTAACTATAATCCTTACATATTTAAATATCTCCTAGTTTGCAGCTTCTGGTGGAGAGGGTGTGGAGACACTCCTGAAGAGATCACTGTCCTCAGTGACCTACCGCTCCCTCTGCATACCAGACGACATTGCTGACCGTGGGCTGGAGGATGTACCGAACTTCTACTACAGGGATGATGGACTCAAGCTTTGGGATATCATCCACAGGTAGTACAGGTGTCCTGGTATTGGAAAACAAGAGCTCTAAATCCTCCCTCTCTACTAGCTAACTTTTATTATCTTATGTAACTCAGTTGGTTTCTCATAAAGGATCAGTTAAGCTGCAACATCTTCTTTTGCCCTTTACAAACAGTTTCTTTGCATAATTTCTTTCAGTTAGTCCATGTTAATGCAATATCCTACTAACAGTTTAACTTGAAACATAAGCTCCATATCAGTCACCAGAGAAACTGCTGCAAGTTAGACTAACAATGCCTTAAAATATGACAATTCAGTAAATGAGTGATCTGCCTCTTAATTGAGTAGATTGGCAGTTGGCTGTAAAATTTTCTAAATGAACCAACCTGAACTACTTTGATTGAGAATCTGTGCAAGATTAGGGAAGAGGCATCCCTACCCTTCAACATTGAAGGCATCAGTTTCAGGTGATTATCCTAGTTCAGCACAAAGACTGGAAGATCTCATAAAATATCAAAGAATGGGCTTCTCAACGCCTGTAAAGCGCCTTAATTAACAGTATTTCATATTGTTTGTTTAATCCTGGTTATTTGTCATCACTGTGAGGTTGCCAGAAAGCCAGGAGACTCCAGGAAGTCCCTGCAACTGGCAACTATTTACCAAGAATAAAATGTGGCATGTAACTGATTTCTTTTTCTGTTTGTGTATAGTTTAAATTAAATAAATACAATGTGTAAAATTTAGAAATGCTGGTAGGTATATTTTTTGTCAATATAAAGCTAGCTAGGCTAACTGTTTCCAGTATTTATGCTAAGCTAATTTCCACCAGGTTGTAGAGCTATACCTAACGCACAAATATGAGTGATATTGATCTTCTCATCTCACTCTCAACAAGAGAGACAATGGGCAAGTTTCAGAAAATGTCACATTATTTCTTTAAAGTTCTTTGATCTACTGTGTTGAATAAGCTATTGCACCAAATTATTAAACAGAACTGATCATTCTAAAGAGATGGCCTTAAATTGTCTTACAAAATGTCTTACTATTGCAGTGTGTATTAAAAAACAACATAATTCAACTGGGAATGTGTTTAACAGAACTTATCCACATTTCTCAAAAGGTATGTGCATGGAGTGCTGAGCTTCTACTACAAGAATGACACTGAGGTCCAGAAAGACTCTGAACTACAGAAGTGGATTTCGGACATTTTTGAACATGGATTCCTTTCCCAAGCCTGCACAGGTGGGCTTAAAGACAAGATCAATCGTAATGATGATGAATGTGCACATTTATGAACCATTATATGATCTTAATGCAAACAGAAGTCAAACTTAAATTTTGTCTTCCAGACATCTTAAATGCAGTATATTCCCTCTGGTAATAGTTTTTGGTACAAATGACTAACGATTGAAAGTCAACGCTCGGGTTCAATCACTGAAAAACCAAGCCAGAAATCTAGTTGTAGTTATGGATTCAGACCTCAACCTGAACAGCCAGATCAAGACTATTACAAAATCAGCCTACTATCACCTGAAGAATATATCAAGGATTAGAGGACTTATGTCTCAACAGGACTTGGAAAAACTTGTCCATGCATTTATCTTCAGCAGACTGGACTACTGTAACGGTGTGTTTACAGGTCTCTGTAAAAAGTCAATCAGAAAGCTGCAGCTGATTCAGAAAGCTGCAGCTCGAGTCCTCACTAAGACCAGGAAAGTGGATCACATCACTCCAGTTCTGAGGTCTTTACCCTGGCTTCCTGTCCAACAAAGAATTGACTTTAAAATCCTGCTGTTGGTTTACAAAGCACTGAATGGTTTGGGGTCAAAATACATCTCTGATCTGCTGCTACCTTATGAACCATCCCGACCCCTTAGGTCATCTGGGACCGGTCTACTTTCTGTTCCCAGAGTCAGAACTAAACATGGAGAAGCAGCGTTCAGTTTTTCTGCTCCACATATCTGGAACAAAGTCCCAGAAAGCTGCAGGTCTGCTGAGACCCTCAGCTCAAATCAAGATTGAAGACTTTTCTGTTTGCTGCTGCCTTTAATTGAACCAGATTCAAGGATATTAATCAATTCCTGCATTTTACTATACGACTGTATTTTATTTCTTTCACTGCTTTTTTGTGTTTTAATGACTGTTTTTGATGTTTCAATCAATGTTCTTAATTGTTTTTAAATCTCCTTTTCTTTTGCCTTATGTTTTGATGTTTTTAATGGTTTTATGTGAAGCACTTTGAATTACCTTGTTGTTGAAATGTGCTATACAAATAAACTTGCCTTGCCTCTAATTGTCAGGAATTCCAAAGAGCTTCACCAACGTGACTGAGTTGGTCAAGTTTGTCACCATGGTGATCTTCACCTGCTCAGGACAGCACTCGGCTGTGAACACTGGACAGGTGAGGTCTTTTAATTCAGTTATAATAATGCTCTTTTTGTGGAATGGGTTCATGAGGTTTTTACTGTTAGCAAGTCTAACATAAACAAGAGTCTACAGCCATGCTAGCAGGACTGTGAGGCTGCACTTTGGCACGGTGATGCTTTGAGCTGTAAACAACAAATGCTAACATACTTGCAATGGCAACGCTAACATGCTAACTTTTAGCAGGCATAATGTTTATGAGATCACAATCTTTGTTTACCATGTTAACATGCGAGCATCAGCAAGCTTTTTCTAATCAGCACAAAACACAAAGTACAGCTGAGGCTGGTAGGAATGTCATTAGTTTTGAAGGTATTTGGTCATAAGACAGAGTATTGGACAAATAAAAACTTTGATCTCTGATAGATGAAAAGTCATAGGATCATGAATGGTCCATGAATTGTTCCAATCAAATATTTCAGTGTGGACTGTAGACAGACTGACACAAGATGTAGCTTCAAACTGTATTAATCAGTCATCTGTCATTCTTCACAGTATGACTACGCTGGCTGGATGCCCAACACTCCCCTCACCCTACAACGTCCTCCACCAACCACAAAGGGGACAACAAGTGAGACCACGATGCTGGAGACATTCCCTGCTGTCAACGCAACGGTTAACGGAATGTCGGTCGTGTGGCTACTCAGCAGGCAGTCCACTGACTCTGTAAGTGCCCAAGTCTTTAATCACATAAATGAAATTCATGTTCAAGTTGTTCAAAGTAAAAGATGATTAGAGTCCTGCTCACTAAAACTGCACATTGCTGTATATTGCCAAAAGTCTGTTTTTAAACATTCTAAACATTTCTTTTTTTAAATGGACCATTCATGTCATCAGGTCATTCTTGGCCAGCACCCAGAGGAGCATTTTAGTGAGAATATTCCCTGCAAGCTGATCAAGGATTTTCAAGGAGAGCTTCAAGTGTTAAGTGGAGTCATCAACACCAGAAACAATACTCTGGAGGTCCCATACACATACTTGGATCCAATGGTGCTAGAAAATAGTGTGGACCTTTGAAGTCTACAGTTCTCTTTGTGAGCTTGTATGTTGTGTGCCAATTGATACAGAGCAATAAATGTATATTTTTTGTGAGAAATAACCAGCTCTGTGTCGTTGTCAGACGAAACTTTCAATCAAGCTTCTTTCAGTGAACTTAATGTGCTAAAGAAATAAAGTCAAACATGGTGCATATAAACATTTTCTTGAGTCAAAATTGTCTGTGTCTTGCCCCACATCTCTTGGAAAACTTGAGATGACAAAAAAGTCTCTCACACTGTTCCCAGAAGACACCTGGTTTCCCTGCAATGTTTTAACAGAAAGAGTCATCTACAACTTTTCCATCTACCACCGTGTCGCTGACGGCGAGTTGCAACTGTTCAGATATGTAACAGGTTTTGTGAAACTGTACTTGCCTGTTACATTATATTGTGCTGTTTACACTTTTACTGTCCCCCAAACATACAAGAGAAGAAATGGCTAATTTTGAATCCTCTTTTCTTTGATAATCATCATGTAGGCAAGTACAGTAGAGTGAAGGAGATCAAGCTAAGAGTCCCAACTCTTGTGAATATTGGCAGAACCAGCCCAAATACATGTCAGCAGTATGAACTGTCCCCAAAATGTAAGGTTGTTGAAAAAAATAATAGATTTTCATAGCTTGACGGAGGTTAAACTGAAAGGACTGTCTGATTGCAAGCATACTTGGATCAACATTGAGGTGATTAGCAAAGTCTTCTTTGCTCATGTCTGTCCAACATTTCTACAAGGTTCTCTGTCAAATAAAGGCAAAAGTTTGTTGTATTGCAAAAGAGTTATTGTAACAGTTAAAGGTCAAACCCTGTCAGTAGTCTCTTCCAAATGTCCATATCAGTACTGTAAAATTATTTTGTGACTGGCCTGTTGCACATTTTTCATCTTGCCAAAATGTGAAAATTATATTTGATCTAAAATTCCAGACACAGACTACACTGTGTGACAAAAAACATTTAGGTGGAGTGAAAACAAATGTCATCAATGGGAAGAAGCAGTACTGGATGTCTCCCCTTGTCTTGCTCCATAATACCCCTGATGATAAGCTGGTGCTGATTGCTATTCAGGGGAGACTGACCTACAAATATACACAATATTAGAGTTAAACATGTGATGGGACAGTTTGTTTAAAGAAAGATAGATAGTTACTTTATTAATCCCGCAAGGGGACATGTTTTTGCTACAGCAGCATTTATGGTACAGGCAAGCGATAAAAATAACAGAGTAAAAAATATTAAATATAAAAATATAAAATGCACAATATATATAAGGAAATAGAATACATTTAATATTAACTAAACAATAGTGCAACGATTCAACCAAACAAACAGCAGTGTAATGGTGTTATAGTTGTGTGATTGATTTGGCCAGAGGTTATTGAACAAGGTTATTGGATTTATGGCGTTATTTGAAATATTTTAACTTGAAGCTTTTCTTTATAGCACCATCATGTGAACTCCTGGAAATTTTAGTGTGGACCTACCTACCATGTTTTGCTTTGTACACTTTGCTTTGTACACTACAACTACTGGATATTCCTACATATAGCTTTGGTTATGTTATGCATGAATATCTATTTTACATTTTATTATTTTGTTTTTGGTGAGCAAGAGCACACAAGAGAGAAAAACAAAAAATAAATCTACACCTAATAATAATGCTACTGGTCCTGAGTCGGTTCATTTCTGTCCCTTGTTTCAGACACAACTAGTGTATGAAAGTCTTTTTAGTTCCCAGGTGCCCAAGAAGTTATGTGTTTTACATATTAAGGAGACACAAGTTACTGAGCCACGTTCTGTGGGCTGTTTTGAAATGTAGGCATCTCTGCTGGGACTGGCTTCTACCGTCACCAAATACTGTTTATGTGGTAGTGGGCGTGGTCTGTGCTCAGCTGCAGGGGAGAGATCTGTGGGAGTGGTTCAGGGGAACAGTGCCAGGGTTAATTGGTACAGGTGTAACCTGTTGCTAATTATCCCTCATTCACATACACTAACCATGGCACTGTTCCACTGAACCACTCCCACAGATCTCTCCCCTGCAGACAGGCACAGTCCACGCCCACTACCACAGTTTGGAAAGTCTAAGTGATAAGCAGCACAATAAACAAGCTTCCTTCACAATTTGAAAGAACTTAAAGACACAGCAGAAACAGTGGTTTACATTTTAATAAGCAGAATAATAATCTAACCCAACCCCAAGCATATACCAGGGTAACATTAGAAGAAAATACATTAATGAATATAAATAAATAATCCTGGGCCAATGGGAATGTGTTAGCAATAGTAGTTGACTACATGCGATTCAGTATTCATTTAGCCTGACGGTCTGCATCCCCCCACAGCTCCAGAGATCAATCTGAGGGGTCACAAGACAGGTAACATGGTAGCACAGAAGAAAAGAGAACCAGTTAATCTGGTTTTTGCTCTTGTCTTGTGAGATCAGGAAAAAGATTGAACATATTCTGGAGTAAACTTTCTGTAACTCAATGGCAATAAAACTGAAGTCATTTTATTTGGACCACAGCATTTGACCAACATTATATCTTCTCATCTCGGCCCTTTGACCTCTTCTGTTTAACCATTCAATTCAGGATTTAAGTGTGACAAATAAATTAATGAGGTCAGTAAATTATGCTTAGTGTTTAATAAGAATGAACCAAACACCAATCAAAACATGATGTATAGTTTTGCAATTAGGTAAAAAAAAAAAACATGACTATACAAATTAGTATTTTCCCCAACAGCAAGATCCGCAGATGAATGATCCTCGACTAGGTTGCAAATTTACCATAAACATCAAATATCAGATGAAATAATCAGCATTAAATACATCTGTATCAATAACCTAGATAATTAAGAAAGGCACAGGTAAATATGACTAAATCTTTGGTTTAAGTACACGTATACTGTCATCTAGTGGTAGAAATGGGTCAACACTTTTACTGTCTACAATCTGCGTTCACTAAAGCAACAGCACAATATGTGGAGAAAATAAATATCAGTGCCAACAGCAACAACGCTGCGCACTCAAAAATGACTTGGATGCAAAGAAGAAAAAATAGATTTGCAAAAACCAAATTCGGCTCGTTATTTGACTTTGGTTCTCAGTTTTTTTCGCTTTTGAATTCAAGACACCAAAAACGAGAAAACCATGGTATTTCCGGTTAAAACAGACTATCAAAACGTACACGGACCGGGTCGTTAGATCTCTGCAGCATCAGGATGTGAAACAGGCCAGTAGATTTCCCATCAGAGTGCGACAGTCATATCTTCTATAGACCGGACACCGTCGCAACATGTAAGGAGGCAACGGATAATGCCTGTGTGTAATAACTCCAATGAGAAACCATCTTTTTAAAAAAATACGGAAAAAATAATTCATGAACAACCTTGTTGTGGTTTTTGAAATAACTCAGTTTGATTTAAGTTCCATAATCGTTATATTTTTTTTTTCTTGTCGCAGAATAATGACGTAATTGGTCACGTTCACTCAGCTGTTCCCATCACATCGCAGAGGCAGGAAAAGATATTGATTTCAAATATTTTAATACTAATTTCGAGTTAATTCCGACGACTTGGCCATACAGCTTTACCATTAAGCGTAAGTAGACTCGTTTTTCTGATGTCATGCACATTATATTATTGTTTTCCTTTGTTTGTTGTTAACATTATTATCATAACATAGCTAAGCTCACACGATGGGTTTATCTGCAGCATCACTGGGCACATTGTGCCGTTTGTTTCCGAAGTTAATCTACAGCTGTATACTGTGAATGTATTACTTACATGTATTACTCACTAGTACTTGCACTGACAGTGTCAACCTGTCACTTCCTGTAATGGTGGTCTTTGCCTCAGCCACCGTGAACATAAACATGTGACGTTAAGCAGTTGACATTTCATTCATGTTTTTAACACCGGATGCTATGACATAAATGAGAACATGATGGTGATGATCAGAATGTTCTGCTCATTCATACATGTATATTATCACATATGTATTCATCAATCTCCTCAAAAGCTGCAGTAGAATAATGTCTATGATTTCTGGAAAGTAGTTAAGGTTGCCAATAACACTAAGATGCCCTTTGCCATCCAACATTGATGGGGCTACTGGTTATTGGGATATTTTTTAACAGTGTTAAGAATGACACATTTAATATTGGTGATGTTCCAAATGATGTTGGTGTTTGTATTAGACCTGATGAAGTGCTGTATGCCATTGAGAAATTGGCATTGAACAAAGCATGTGGCCTTGACCAAATAACAGCAGAACATCTGAAGCATGCTAGCAATAGAATTCCAGTGTTAAAGTTGCAATGTGTTTTTCTGGATTGTTACTGCATGGCGTACTTCCTGACTCTATGCTGACTGTTGTGTTAGTGCCAGTAATCAAAGATAAAACCGGTAAAATATCCAGCATTGACAATTACCGACCAATTGCTCTGGCTAGCGTACTTTCTAAAGTATTAGAACGAATTATCTTAGATAGGCTTCAAGAATACATAATAACCACTGATAATCAATTTGGTTTTAAAAGTAAACATAGCACAGACTTAATATGCACTGAAGGAAGTTGTTAGTAAGTACAGGAGACATAACACTACAATATTTATGTGTTTCCTGAATGCTTCTAAAGCTTTTGACAGAATTAATCATTATAAATTGTTTGTCAAACTACAAGAGCGAGGGGTCCCTCCATATTTGATTAGGATTTTGCACTTTTAGTATTCACATCAAACCATGCTATCAAACCATCCTAGTGACCAATGGCGTCCGACAAGGTGGAATACTATCACCTGCTCTTTTTAATCTATATATGGATGATCTTTCTAAAAAGTTAAGAGTGTAAAACAGGATGTATGGTGGGGGAAAGTCTTATTAACCATCTGATGTACGCTGATGACTTAGTGGTCCTGTCTCCTCATAGCGCTGGTTTACAGCAATTGCTCAGAGTCTGCTGAGCATGGCGTGCAGTATGACATCAAATTCAACTCTAAAAAGAGTGTTATCATGATAGCTAAAACCAAGGAGGATCAGAAGCTACATTTTCCTTTATTTTTTATGGGAGGCCAAGAGCTAAATGTGGTGCACAAAATGAAATATTTGGGTCACATCATCAGGAATGAGTGATGATGACGATGTGCAGCGGCAGTGTTGCAAACTGTATGCACAAGCCAATATGGTGGCACGTAAATTTCATATGTGTACAGAAGATGTTAAAACAGCTCTCTTTAGAGCCTACTGTACTCCACTGTATACAGCCCACCTGTGGTGCAGTTATAGTAAATCAAAAATGAAGAAGATTCAGGTGGCATTTAATGATGCTTTCAGAATCACAAGCTTCCAAGATGGACAAGTGCAAGTCATATGTTTGTGAGTCGTAATGTTCCCACCTTCCATGCTGTGTTGAGGAATTTTATCTACAAATTTAAATGTCGATTAAATGACTCAGAAAATGTAATTATAAAAGCCTTAACTGATCAACACAAAGTGATACAAGGTATTATTCTTGTTTCTGGAAACATTGGTACAAATGTCTGGATGTTTTTAACAACGAGTGACTTTTTTAACTACAATGATTGTACCTGTGTCTTGATGTCCTCATATTGAATTGTATTGTATTTTATATATTGTTGTTGTATTTGTGTTTGTTGCTATATGGACTCATGAGTCTGAAATAAAAGTTGGATATATCTCCCATCATCAGTGCTTCAAGCCAGTGGCAAGATGAGGCCCCTGAAAGACGCCCAGCTGGGGGCCTTCACCTTCTTTGCCTCAGCTCTCCCTCATGATGTCTGTGGGAGCAATGGCCTCCCTCTCACTCCCAACTCCATCAAAATCCTGGGACGTTTCCAGGTCCTCAAAACCATCACTCACCCCAGACTCTGCCAGTATGTGGACATGTCCAGAGGGAAACACGGTACGACTCTTCTTACTTTATTGCATTTCATTTTATTATATATTCTGCCCTTTATGTGTACTCTCACTGAGCTTTTCCAAAACATTCCCTTGATTGTACTCGGGCAAACAAAGTAGAACCTGGGTATTTATTAACTTTCCAAGCTGGTGGTTTCATCCTCTTGTTCTGTGTGGAATACATGCAAGTCTGTTGTTAATTCATATATAGCTTTGTATCTACAAGTGGTGAACAAAATAATATAGTGTAGGACTGCATTGTATTGTTGTCCAACAACACAAGTTACCATTTCAACATGTTGTCAGCTGATTACAGCTGGGGAAGCACGACCCCAGTTTAGTCCCTGGTTCCTTAGGCTAGAATGCAAGTTTAGTTCATGGTTCCTCAAAAGGTTCTTGATCCCTTGGGAAAGTTCATGTTATGTTTTGTACTGCATTACTGTAGAGGTATCAAAAAGCATAAATACATGACATGTATCTTTTAATCTTAAAAGTGTGTTTTCATCTTGCTCTACAGAACGGCTGATTGTTGTTGCTGAACACTTTGAAAGCAGTTTAAGTGACTTCCAAAAACAGGGGAAAACAGCCAGGTGAGATTTTTATTACAGTCTATGTGATGAACCCACTTAGTTTCCTACCTTCACTTTCACTGGTGAGCCGTTATCAGTTAATTATTAAAATTGTATCTGACGGGCATGATGGAAATACTATGCATGGACCTTGCTATCTACTGGCTGAGGTTAGGTTTGCAAATTATAAACAGTGTATTTAAATGTCTAAAAAGTGTTGAACATTTAGATAAATTGTTTGTTATGTCTTTTCTCTGACCCAGTCACCAATTGGTTTGACACCCTGTCGGGTATTTGTTTGTGTTAGCCCAGAGAAGGTGCTGCAGATAGCCTATGAGGTCCTTGAAGGTCTGGAGTTCATGAACAAACACGGTATGGTGCACAGAGCCCTCAGCGCACACAATGTGCTCATGGACTGCAAGGTAAAATTGTGCTGATTTTTGTACGTCTATCTTTAAGTGACTGAACGTCTGTCCAATTAAAAGACAATGAAATGATTGCTTAATGTAACACTGTCACTGTAATATACTTTTCTTCATAGGGGAATGTCAAGCTGGCAAAGTTTGGCCTTTATCACATGACTGATCATGGGGCCGATGTAGATTTCCCCATAGGGTACGTCTTGTTCTCCTCATTCATCACAGCGGAAGGTCCATTAGCGCTCTGGAACTCTTCAACTGTTGGCACTGAGCTATGTGCATGTCTGTTCAGGGTCAACGTTTCACTTGTATCTGTTTGCTGTTAGTCAAATCATAAAAAAAAGGTAATTGACCGTAACATTGATGCATAATGGCTCATTGCTTTTTCATAGAAACCAGCTTTTGGGGCATCAAAATAGCTTCCTGGTTGAGAAACTGTAACGGATCGTTGGACTTTTATCCTAATCCAAAGGCCTTTGTGTTCTACCAAGTGTCTCTGTGTAATATCCTTTTGCAGATTGAAAAGAGGAATGATGGCACATGTCTCTCAATAACATCTGGATGAAAAAATGTAATAAATGTAACTGTCAAACAGCTATGCGTATTCTTAGGAACACCTGAATATACATCACTTAATGACAGAAATGTGAGCAATAGCATCACTTTTCACAGAATATTTTTGTTCGATAATATTATGTATTTATTTATAATATGGAGTTGACATTATTAAAACCTAATAACTCAACAATGCTGACAAATGAATGAAAAGCTATGACGGGATGTTTCTACACTGAGCTGTTGAACCAGTAATTCATTATAGTGTTTGATCTTATAGGGAATGCTGGATATCCATATTATTCAGAGAGGCTGAAAAAGTGATGTGTCTTATCTGCTCTGTGAACATGACCTCAGGTACCCATCATACCTTGCTCCAGAGGTGATCGCTCAGGGCTCCTTCCACCCCAGTGACTCTTCCCATGATGAAGCTCCTCTGCCTTCAGGACCTAAAACTGATGTCTGGTCGCTTGGGGTTTTGTTGTTTGAATTATGTGCAGTAAGAATCCTTCAAAAAACATCTTCAGACAAGAATAAGACATTCAAACAAGATTTATTGATGTCGTTTGGCCTGAACTCCAGCTGTATGGATCATTTGCCACATCAATTCTAATGCTGTGAATCAATTACAGGGTAGACGACTGCTGCAGAATATTGATATTAGTGAGAGATTGAAATTCATCCTAACCTTGGGTAAGTAAAAAGGACATAATTAATCAAAGTGCTGAGCATTATGCTCTTTAATTTAATTAGGCTTACTCTGTGATATTGTTTGTCATTCTCAGGTTGCATAGACGACATTGTCACTGTCCTTGCTGAGGAACATGGTTGCCTGGATGCCATCAAGGTGAAGTCAAAATCATTGTCTGCCTAGATCTGAGTTAATAATAAAGACAATAATAAATAAAGACATTTTAATGGTGTTTTTAAATGAAAGAGCTTTTAGGCAGAATTAGGTCGCATTATTGACATTACAGTATTATATAAAACAATATCTTATTTTATGTTTTCACTTAGCAATAATACAAAGTTCTTTGCCTAAGTAAAATGTCTAAATTGAGAAAGTTTTCCTGATTTAGATCAAGAAATATGTGATAAAGTGAGCCTAAGAATCTGACGGAGCATTTGTCGACAACTTTACTTGACTTAACAATTACTGGAAATACAGATTTTATATTTTCCATTAAATTAGAATTACACACTTAAAGCTTTTTTATTTGAATGTATTCAATCAGACATCTAGTCCCACTTTAAGTTTTGTGTAAGCACTACCTAATCTTTCTTGACTTTTTCGTGAGATTATTAGGAGTTTGAATGGGACTTGTGTGTATTGTGTGTACTGGAGCTAATACGCTTGTTTTTTTACAGGTGCTGCCTGAAAATGTCCTGGAGTTATTAAGGAAATGCTTGACATTTCTTCCATCCAAAAGGTAAATGGAGTGTGACGTATTTTTTGTTGTTGTTGTAGGACACGGACTATTTCGTTTTCTCATGCGCTTACTCGTGTAAGTTATGAAATACTTGCTGCATGTACGTCAGCAAGGATTCCAGCATGCTGAAACCAACAAGTGACATGATACCAAAGTAAACAGATGCAAGTTTTATGACGTTATATTACTAAATGTTTGATATAATAAATTATCATTTCTCAAATTACAACTGTTTGTGGATATTGTTCTGTCATCACCATGTTGTCGTTGTCTGTGTCTTCCAGGCCGACCCCTGCAGACCTGCTGGGAGACCCTGTGTTTAGTGGCGTCTCGTGCCTCTACACGCCCTTCAAGAAGCCTGTTGGTCTGTTCTCCTCCTCTCTGCGCTGTGCACATCTGGAACTCCCAGAGGACATCAGTGAACTCTGCAAAGGTCTTCCCGAACTTTGCACAACTGCACATGCAGCCTTACACTCACACGTACACGCTACATACACACCAATCACCCGTCAACCCTTCTTCCTCTTGACTAAACATTACATTTTTCAAAGCTGAATTGATTACCTTGAAGTAGGTTTGTGAAGCATGCCGGCATCAATATTAATATTTGTAGCAGTATTTAGTGTCAAAAGATCTAATTGGTGTCCTGTGAGGTTCTTGAATGCATCGTTCATTTGTATTCTTGCTCCTACTTCTTATTTCCCCAAATTGCACTTATTTTAATTTGTTCCATTCTAAATTCTGTGAAACATACTATTTGTAAAGCAATCTGAAAATAAACAGGACTAATTACAAACTCCATGTAAGACACACTGGTGACTTTTATGTGGATAGGGATACATTGTTACACCTCAGTTTCACGTACGGTCTTGTGGTTCATTTAAATAAAGTGACTCCAGAAAGACAAGAGCTCCACAATAAACATGTTGACAGCACGATATAGACTGATTCCTCTGGGCTCTTTTATTTTGGAAGAAATGTTCTTAGATTTGCTTAGTTTGTTTTATATGTTGTAGGCCAGATTAAATTACATATTTAAAATGTATATTTAAGTTTTGTCTAAACAAGATTCTACTTTCATAAGAGTCAACATGTCTTGATATCAGGAGATGATATTAAACTTGCTACTAAAGTGATCATTTGACTGTATGAGCTGCAGCGCCACCTGTGCCTATGGAGAGGTGTTTACTGTTTTCTGTGTGTGTGTGTGTGTGTGTGTGTGTGTATTATTAGACGATGATGAAGACTACCTGTCGGAGCGGGCCATAGATGAGGTGTACCATCTGTGGTGTCTGGCGGGGGGAGACCTGGAGAAGGAGCTCACCAACAAGGAGATCATACAGTCCAAACCTCCAATCTGCACACTGCCCAAGTACGTTACACACACACATATACACTGATGACGAAGGTTTTGTTAACTTCAGGTGATATTCAGACTTGATAAAACATCTCCCTCTCTCTCGTTTTTTTTTTTAGTTTTGTTCTGGAAGACGGGGAATCGTTTGGCCAGGGAAGAGACCGGAGTTTCTTGCTTGACGACACAACAGTGACCCTGTCTCTGTGCCAACTCAGAAACGTAAGACGACAAACACAAGTACAGTATTGTGTTAATGTGTGTATTGTGCATAGGGTTGGGTTTGACGTAGGGCTTAGAGATATGGAGAAAATAAAATATCACAATATTTTGACCAAATACCTTTTATATCGATGTTGCAACGATATCGTAGGTTTACTATTGGTGCTTTTAAAAACATTTGAACAACAGAGCACTCATTAACCGTTACATTATTTCTATTGATAGGTGCTTGTTCATCCCACTAGCTAACAACTGTTCCATGAACAATACAATTCTACATTTATGTTGTAAGCGGTTCCAAAATGCACCCGTGAACAGAATTTAACCTTAATTGTGAATCTGTGTTATGTTTTTCATTTGTCAGAGACTGAAGGATGTATCAGGAGAAGCCTATTACCCTCTACTGGAAGACGAGTAAGCAATCTCCATCCCAAACTTTCCGCTTTGGCCCCTCCACTCCGTCACTATTTTTCACATCACCCCGTCATTTATTTTGGCTAGGGTAATGTCACAAACCCTTTACTTCTCCCTCCTTCAGACAGTCAAGTCTGCCCCAGTCCACCAGCAGCAATGAGCTGTCGGCCACCGTCACGCTCCCACTCATCATCCGAGAGAGAGACACCGAGTACCAACTCATCCGCATCATCCTCTTTGACAGGCTGCTCAAGGTCTGCTCCGTACACACACACACACACACACACACACACACATGAACATGTGTTCCCCAATTAGACAGAGTGTCTCAATATGTCAGTGCTAAGTGCTTGTTTCAACTCAATTATTATTTGTATTATCGTTTAAACAGGATACTGTTGAATCAGAGCTTGGTCATTTATACTCGGTTTCATGTTTTGTCTTCAGGCCTATCCTTACAAGAAGAACTTCGTGTGGAAAGAGGCCAGAGTGGATATTCCCCCTCTTGTTCGAGGTCTGGCGTGGGCAGCACTGCTTGGCATTGAGGTACAGGAGAATTGTCGTCCTGTGATGAGAAAAGCTGCAGTTTTAACATTGTTTTGCGTGGACATTTATCATTTATTTTTACACAGGGAGACATTCAAGCCAAATACGAGAGCATTGACAAGGATACTCCCATACCAACTGACAGACAGGTAACTTATTTAAAAGAAGACAGCCGTAACAAGTTTAAAACTTTTTTGGCTTCATTCTTTTGTTGGGTGTGTTTTTTTTGCATGCCTACAGATTGAGGTGGACATCCCGCGCTGTCACCAGTACGATGAGCTGCTGTCGTCTCCTCAGGGCCACATCAAGTTCAGGCGTGTGTTGAAAGCCTGGGTGGTCTCCCACCCTGACCTGGTCTACTGGCAGGGTTAGACACTCTTCCGTCAGTTTCTTTTGCTGTCTCACTGGATGTTTCCTTTGTTTCTCGTTATTCTTTTTGTTTTACCCTCTGTTGCACCCCCCAACCCCCTCCTCCTCTGTTTGTGTTATTCCTTACTGTACTACACATGCCCGGACACTAGATGGTGCTCATGTCACATCTTGGAAATTCCCTTCCTTGCCCTCAGTTACAACCATGTGACAGCAAATTTGTATTATAAACTGTTTTCTTCCCATCATTTCAGGTTTGGATTCACTGTGTGCCCCATTCCTCTACTTAAACTTTAATAATGAAGGTAATGAATAATAAAGGAGTTATTTCTACTTTTCTTTTTTAGTTTTTTGGCTTCTTTTCATATTTAACTTGTCCTTTTTACAGCCCTGGCATATGCCTGCATGTCTGCCTTCATCCCCAAGTACTTGTACAACTTTTTCCTGAAGGACAACTCTCATGTCATTCAAGGTGAGATATACTAGACTACACACTCATTCTGCTGTGTTTTGCACAGCAATACAGTCTAGTGATTTTAAAGCTTATCTTTTGTGTTTCTCTTGACATAAATTACACACTAGCTCAAGATTACTTGTCTCCACTTAAACCATCCAGTGTTTTTGAGCTAATGTAGTCAACTGCCACTGCGAGTTCAATATTAAACATGGTCAGCGCATTCAGCTAAGTTCAAAAACAAATTATCAGCGGCTGGCACCGAGCATCGGGCCCTCAGCTCAATGTTGATTACATTTTGGCTCCATGTTGTTCCTAAGCTGTAAAAACTAATTTCAGTTTGTCTTAATGGAGTTTGCAGCTGAGCCACATCATTTAGAGATAGGGAAACAAATGAAACTGCAAAAGCCTGCAGAGAAATGTCGCAAGCAATTCTTATGTGACAAGGGCTACACAATACACCTCTTGAACTCTGTGGCTCTTATCCGTTCTTTCCACTGCTAGAGGCCCTGGAGAGCTAGCTAATGTTTATCTGTCTGGTTGGAGGATCTTTGTTCATTTACAGCATGAAGAATGGCGCTAGTACAGCATTACAATGTTTCCATTTGACATGTGCAGAAGTTAATTTCCCTGGTTGCACAGTTGATCAGCAGTCTACCTGCAACATGTTGTCTTCCTGTCTCTTTGTTATAAGGCAACAAATAGTTTTAGAAAGTATCTGAACTATGAGATCTCTTTGCTTCATGACTGATTTACTAAATCCAATCATGTATTAGGTCGGTTTGTGTTTGTGTATGTTTGTGTCATACATCTTGTGTTCTTACTGTTAACTGTAAACGCTTACTGCTAGTGTGCCATTGGTTAAGTTACAGTTTGCCAATGGGAGCGTGTCTAAGGTTGCTTACTCCTGCTGTAAAGTCTTCGGTCGAGTACACTTCCTTTCAGGTTTTTAGCACTCAAGCTACACAATACATTATATATAGACCTCTTGCCCTTTTGCCTGTGTTTCAGAGTACTTGACCGTCTTCTCCCAAATGATTGCCTTCCATGACCCAGAGCTCAGCAACCATCTAAATGAGATTGGCTTCATCCCAGACGTAAGTTTCCAAGAGCGCAAGTGCCCTGACACCTTGACGACAATAAGCAGCAGTGGAGGGCATGCAAGGATAACAACATTGTCTTTTATTGCAAGTCAAAAACAGGAAGGAATTATTCCAGTTGTTTTCTCCGCATGAGGGCCAAAGGAAATGACCATCCATAGATCACAGTGTATATCTTTTCATTGTCGTTAACACTTTTTGTTCCACATCCTCCTTTCCAGTATTTGTGGCGAGGGTCAGGTTCTCCCTGTAGTCCACTGGTGATTTATACAGCGATTAATGTCTGCCATGCACACTTAATGATTGTCCTCTGCCAGGCTTACCATATTTCTCTTACTATATGCCACCTCTTCCTGCCCTTCACTTCAGCTCTGCGCAGACAGTGACAAGGTTAAAGTGTTCTACAGTCTCTCTGGGGTTTCAGTTAGTGTGCTGATGAATGTGTGTCACCTGTGGACCGGACTCTGGGACATTACCAGATGAAAAGTGGGGTCTTTATCATCGAGGAGTCAAGGATCAAAGCGTCCTCTTCCTCCTCCTTGCAGTTTCTGATGCTGCAACTCTTTTTCTAAAGTGGTGCAAGTGAACTGTTGACTGTCTGCCGTAATTTAAAGTGTGTAGAAAAACATGAAATTAGGAAAGATACTTTGGCTTGTTGCACAAATGTTACCTGTAGTTGTTGATGCTGTTATGATGCTGACTTCACATGTACTGCATGTACAGAGCTACCAGTATTGACTTGCCTTTCAAAGGAGACTTGATATCCTTGTTTTTGTTGGTAGGCCACGATGATATTGGAACAAGCTTTGTTGATACAGCTTTCATGTCTGATGTCAATCCCAGTAATTAGACTTTACAGACCATAAATCCCCTTTTCCTCTGTGAACTTCAGAGAACTCTCTAAACCGTTGTTTTACTGAGGAAACAAATCCATCGGCCCTAAAAGACCAAATGTCCCTGCAGTATAAAATGGATTTGCTTCCAATTTATGCAAACCAAAACATGGCTAGATTAATACAGTTTGTCTTTGGTAATCTTTGGAAATGTTGTGGTGTTCAAGGACTCGGTTCCAGTAATGCCTGACGCCATCGGCAGAGAGTCAGATTGCATGTGGCCAGCGGTTTGATTCCAGCCATTCTCAATTTGGCCACATCTGCTCCCCTGGGTCTGCCATTTACACCTACACTAATCCAATCTGGCTGGACTCGCAGTGAGCGGTTGAATTGAGACTCAGGGCGGTGGCTCTCTCTCTCTGCTGCTCATTACTCCTGGGCTCAGAAGAGGTCTACTGAACAGTCACCAGCTCCCACGCAATTAGCTATCGATTAACGTACTGACATGAGCTCCAGTATTCCTGCACATTCCGCTCCAGACCCGTTGCTACTGAATATTACAGAGCCTCAGCAATAGTGGCCAGCGATTGGCAGGTGTTATAACAGGTGGTTAATGGTGGAGTGTGTGTGTGTGCGGTCTTTAATTTTTATTTTATGCATTTCCTCCAGGGAAAGTGTAGAATGGAGAGAAAGGAAGATGGATGACAAGATGATTTGTATAATGAGATTCATTGTTGGCTTTCTCCCCATTGACCAATAACCAAACTCAGCAGTTTGCTCTTTATGGCCGTTTCTGTTTCTCAGAAGGCGTAGAGATGTGTGCTGCATGTCTTAGAGTCTATAGTGAGAAAGCAGTTCACTTATTTCATGTGAGCTCTCAGCTATTTTATTTGACGTACTGAATATTGCATACAAATGAATGCTTCATGATCTCATAAATGTGCTTACTGTATTCTTATCTCTTTTTCTTACCGCACAGCTTTATGCTATTCCATGGTTCCTGACCATGTTTACACGTAAGTAGCTTTTCCTTGTACTCACAATGTGGATATGATGTCACACTGAGCATAATCAAAAACTTTCAGAGGGTAATTTGAGTCTGCTTCATTTACAGTATGAATAAAAGAGACTGAAAAGGTCAGTGGGTCCAGTCTGGGCCAGATCTGTAGGTCTTTGTGTTTCTCTCCATGACCTTTATTGTAGCTGCTAATTAATTCCAGATCTGAAAGGAAAGGACTCGACCACTCAGCCCCACACTACCTCAGATTTGCACATTTTTCATTTATCCTCATTTAATATTTTTTCGAGGCTTTCAGCTGCATCTTGCAGTCTACATCAGTGGATAGAGTTTGCTCAGTTATCATTGATGATCTATAACAGGATACATGACATAAAAAACACATTTTCAGTTGATGGACTGAACTGATTTTGCAGCTAAGAGGCTTAAAAAGCAGTGGTGAAAAGTAACTGAATACATTAAATCAAGTACTGTCATTGTTTTTGGTACTTTTTGTTTTACTAATTTATTTCCATCTTCTGCTACTTCATACTTCTACTCCACTACATTTCCATCTACAGCTGGAGTGCTAGTTACTTTTCAGAGATGTTGCATTCAAAACATATGATGCATTGCTATTGATTAAACTACCCAAAAGTACTGTATATAAAGCAGATAAAATGCTCCTCAACCAACTCAACATTTAGGTATTTCTTATGTTAATGTATCAGTAATAATGATCCAATAATACAATCATTTATAATTAAACGCTGACTTGGGCCATTCTTATTGCCGATACTTATATACTGTACATTGTTAAATGCAGGGCATGTATTTTATCGTGTTGTACTTTTGGCTTATGAAAATTATTTGAATTATTCCTCTAATGGTCTTTTCTTGTAATGTAATGTGTCAGGTTGTTTTTGACATGCTGGTGGTGCGTATCACTGTTTTAAAAGAATTTCCCCAAAAGGCCAGGCAGAATTGGATGGTGCACTATACTGTAGTTTTTAAAAGGCAAAGGTCTTTTGTATGCAGGAACCAAATCTGACTAAGTGTCACGTCTCTGTGACTCTGACTAAGCAGAGTGGTAGGACTGAGCTGTAGACTTCACAGGATTATTGTGACGCTTCCTGTGGGCCAGTCTGCACGATTTAATGTGTCTAAGTACTGACTCGTAAGACCATTAACGCTCCAAGTTAGAAAAATAAAAACCAAATGTGCCTTTAGATATTGTAGGGAATACAGTATACTGTATAAGCCATTGTGAGTGTTGGTGTGGTTGTTATCGTACAGCTATTTCAAGGATATTGATCACATTGTCGTGATTTTACAGTCAGGTGAAAACACGCAGATAATGTATTCTAACCTTCAGTTCGCAAGAAGATTTTTGAGGTAACATTAAGACGGAGAAAAACAACATTATGTCGAGGTCCATGGGTAGAATGTGGCAGACAAAATCAATTCCAGGCGCTCTACTCCGGGATGGTAAAAATAAAAAGCCTTTAATAAATATTGATTTAAAACATTATAAAAATACACTCAAAACTCATCTGCGAACTTTCCTTCCTCAGGAGAACCTTTAGGAGGGCGTGATGTATTTTTATACCTTGTTATGCCCATATTTATTAAATATATATATTATTTCTTTTACGATCTTGAATGCCCTAAATTGGATTTTGTGTACCACATACTAATGAATGTCCTCCCTCTTTATATAACTTCAAGAGCAAATGTGGATGTAAGGGTCAAGATAACCACTACTGCTGCTAGTTTTGCCTCAAGATTTTTAACACTTTTACAAAAAAATAGCAAAAAGCTCATAAGGAACTTTTGGCAGATCAACTATGAGAAGATATGTCCATACATGCAACACTGGGCTTGTACAAAATAAGCAACCTATGTGAATCTTATAATGTTCAGCTTCGGTTGAGTTTTACAAGCTTGTATTTTGAGAGTGTAGATTCAATAGGGACAGCGTAGATTGTGATGTTAACATGGACTGCAATAGTTCGCATGGTGTTTATAATGTTTTGTCACTAGCCAGTATGTACAGGGAATAAATAAGAAATAGTTTCATCAAGTTAGTACCAGTTTAGGGGTCACTCATTACAATCAGGTAGCCAAATGATTTCAGTGCCCGCAGTTCTGTCATCATTTTTAGGTGCCGATGATGTTTCAAATCGAATTTGCTGAAGATGAGAAAATATTACAGATTCCAGCAATAATTGTTCGTTTCCTTGCATAATTTTGGAAACCTGTTGATTCCAATAAGCATAATGCACAGTAAGAGTCCTTTCACCTTCTGAGCTGCAGCAGAGGTACATTATACTGTAATGATTTTTGTATTATTGTTCTGCTGGTTCCTAGCATGCCATTTGTCAGTTGATGGCATATCTTATCTTCAGCAGGGCACATTTTGAGCACTGAAATATGAGCATATTAGCAAGGGTCACTGATCATTGTTACGAATTAAATAATGTGCAATTAACTTCTGTCTTCTAGATAGAGACCCATCATACGGTACAACTGTTTGAATAACTTTTTGCCTTCTCAATATTATTTTAGATAGCTGCACTTGAGCTAGTCTGCAGACTCATATAGACAGAACACAACCTATGATTTACATTAATTGTAGCCAAATTGATCTTCTTCAGCCCTTTGCAATGAGGTATTTGATTCTTCAGTCAAACACACACACACACACAAACACGCATACATACAGACCACTCCGGGGGCAGAGAGTGTGAGGTGTGACCCTTTTACCCCCTACCCCTTTTTCCTCCCCCCTGAGGCAGTGTGTGAGTCCAGTATTCAGGAGGTGTGCCCCTCTGACTGCTAATGTCCTCAATCCAATATGAGACAAGGTTGGAGGGTCATCCTCAATTCACAGAGACACACACACACACACACACTGCCTGTCAGTCACATCCTAGTCTGCTCAGCTGACTGCTAATGTGATGCAGACCCTCCGAGGCATTTTCTCACCACTCCTACACTCTCGGCCTCACCAAAGCCACATTCCACACTCGCACACACACATGCACACACACACACACACACACACACACACACACACACACACACACCTACTTCCCAGCATCCACCTTAACAAACCGCGGGATGATAGAAACAGGTGGACAGTTCTGGTTCTCATGCATAAATCTCAACAGAGAGGAAACATTATATTTTCGAAAAACTGAAAGTAATATCACTGAACTAATAACTGCAGTGGGACACATTATCAGGATGTGGTTTTAGTTGGCTTGAAATAACCTGTGCAGGTTCCTTGCTCTAAAGCTCCTCAGCCCCCTGATGTTCTTCCTGTCATTTTTCCACCACAACACCCACCTAAAACCATTTTTCCCAGCTGCCTCCCCCACATCAAATATCCCTCCAGGCAACCTTGCCATCGTACAATATTGCTTAGTGAGCTTCCCATTTTAAAGCCATAGAGCCATCTTAAGTAAATGCACTATGCACATGCAAATCACACTCATTATGTACAAACTGATTCCCCCTTTCTCTCTATGTGCGTGTTGCATTCTATTATATCCCGCTTGCAGCAGCCTATTGTGCATCCCTCGTGGGATTTGTCTTTTCAGGCACTCTGGTATTCAGTCATTTTGTAAAATCTCCCCTTTGTTGTGTTTATTTCTGTGCGCTCTTTTCAGATGTGTTTCCACTGCACAAGATCTTCCACCTGTGGGACACGCTGCTGCTGGGTAACTCCTCTTTCCCCTTCTGTATCGGCGTGGCCATATTGCAGCAGCTCAGGGACCGTCTCTTGGCCAATGGCTTCAATGAGTGCATCCTACTCTTCTCTGACCTGCCAGGTGAGAATATAAGCTGGCATATGCATCTTTGTAAATACTACGTCTTCCTTTTGTCCCTCTTGTCAAGTTTATTACATACTTGGGCTATCTGCCAAATATTACTTGGTAATAAACAACAACCTAACGGCATCTTTATTTACTTTCTGCATGCGTTAAGCAGTTGTACCTCTGCAGTTATATATGAGCAAGTGAAAATCACACTCTGCCATCCCCAAACCTTTCTAAACGGTTGTCCATCTTTGTGGGCAACTGCAGGAGGCAGAGACAGAGAACCAATGCTGATGTGTCTTGAGTTAATGTCATCCTCAAAGCAGGCAGCTCTGCTCTCCACCAAACACACTGCTTCCTTGATGTGCTCTAGGCATGTCACGCTCTGCTCTGCATCTGTCGAACAGTCAACCGCTGCACTCTGGGAATTGTCTTCCACAATAATCACAACCTCCACAGTAGAGTTCTCCAGCATCACTTTTAATCTTGATTCAAATCCATCGTTAGTCTGTGTAAACTGCTTAGCCACTAATATAAATTGTTGCTATTTGTTTTTTGCGGTGCTATATCAGTTGTGGGGCATCTAACCAGGGAGGGTAAGTGGCACCTTTTCAGCTCTGGACCACAAATGCAGGATTACTCCTGCAAGAGACGTAGATAAGACTCGCATACATAAAGCCCAGCGTTAGCATGGGGATGTGAGGCCAGCAGGCTGCCTGAAGCAACTATCTGCTTTGCCATTACTAACATACAGAGACATGTATTAAACATTGCACTTAACACATAATAAAATATAAAAAAATACATAAATAACTCCGCTTTATGGTTGTTAATCCAGTTGGTTTCAGTGCGTGGCAGGCAAGAGGAGTATTCCTGCCTCCTTTCTTAGGAGGGTCGACAAATCAATGAGGTATTCAGTGGGTTGATTCTGATAATACAAGCTTAATGGTAATGCATCTTATTAGCTTTGCTCTGTTGTTGTCATGCATTTGTTAAGTACTTCTAACAGAATGACCCCCCAGTCCGAGGGGCTTTTAACATGGCTTTTAAGGTGACACATTGCCCTGGGGACTTCGATGCTTTTGTCGACTATAATCTGCCTCACAGACTGAACACACACTGTGGAGACAGTAGTGTCTCTTAATACATGCCCTCTTTACGGCTCCTTTTCAGTTTCACAAAGACATTACTTCAGCAAAGTATCGGTGACATAAAATCAGAGAGCGGCATTCATAATGTATGTACCTCTCGCCTGGGGGATAGCTCAAAGAATTTCCTTTTAAAACTTTATTTCCCACTGCTGCTGAGCCCCTATTTTTTCTGGCTGAAAGGCAGAATGACATCGGGGTTTTAAAACCAACAGAGGCGGGGACGATTTGTCCAAAAGGCTTGCTGGAGCACTCTGTAAACTAAGGCCAACAGCCTCCCCTTCAGCCTAAATTCAGCGTTGCCGTACTTCACTGTGTTTTACTGTCCAACAGATTCATGTGATTGAGGCAGAAGGGAAAAGGAGAGCCAGTTCTCCTTATAAAGGTAAAATATGTTGGCCTAGAGCTGCAGTCGGCTTCTTTGGCAAGATTTCCTGAGATTGCCTACCGCTGCCAGCTCGTTTCTGTATATCACTTCCAGCCTTATTATCGCAGCTTGTGTACCTGGGTAGTGACAGTGTAGTATCTGGCAAACTATATTAAGAATGAATTCCGGGCTACAGACTGACCTCAATCTGTTTATTTAAGTTTCCAGCCATGTTCTAGTACACAAGATGGCATTATATAACTTGTTACAGACTGCTATATCCAAGTACAAAACAGTTCAGCACAATATTTATCACCCCTACTAAATGAGAGTAGAAGTCTTACTACTGTGGGTTTATAATCCTTGACTGTGCAGGGTTTATTTTTTAGACATGCTAGCAGAATGGCTTTAGTGATGGCAATGTTACTGTCTGTCTGTCGGCTGTTCCACCACCCTGGTCCAGACTCATTTTTTCAACAGCTAGTTGATGGATTGCCATGAAATTCCACACACGCATTCATGGTTCCCAAAGGATGAAGCCTACTGACGTCGGCGATCCCCTGATTTGTCTACTACTGTAACCATCAGCTCAAAATTTAGTTCAGCTTATGATGGAATTCCTGCAAAAACTAGTGACGTTCTCAGCCACATCAGCTGCACTTTATTTTTCGGGCTATATAACAACGACAACATGCTTAACTAAGATGGTGACCATGTTAATCATACTTCCACAGCAAAGTACCGCTTCACAGAGCTGCTAGTGTATCTGTGGACTTGTTCCTAACCCACCCATCTTAACAGGCTAAATATTTTTGATTGAGCATCCCAATTGTAGTGCATGTGATTCAATGCATAGTACATGAAAGTAAACATATAGTAGGTTTGGCAGTGTTAGATAATTGAGTTACAATAATAGACCTTGGCAGCCTTTGTTGGTTTTGGAGGTCAGTCTGTATTTGCTCTGCGTTACCACATTCATGCAGCTATGAGTACACAAAGCCACACACACACACACACACACACACACACACACTGAGTTATGATAGATATCTGGTGATTTGTGGTCCGCACCTGCTCCTTCCTGACATCAGGCGTGCAGAATTGATGTCCTCATACAACTGAGACTTCCATGAATTTGTTTCAGAGCAGAGTCCACATGCTTCACATGTGTGTAACAACAGAAACAGAGTGTGAAGCCAGAAAAACATGCCCTGATGCTGGCTGAACAGTATAAAAGAAGGACAATTGACTAAATCTAGTTAGTCAATCTTACAGCGAGAAATCAAATAGGATACAGCTGATTTTAAAGAGAAAGAATTAAAGATTTAATTTAAAACTGGTTTGGTACACACCATCATGGACATTTCTGTTAATTTCAGCCTGTACATGATGGGAGCCTGTATTTAGTGGTGATGACAGGTGGTGAAAAGGTACAGGAACATGCATATACATTTTGACTTAATCTAAGGTTCAGTGAAGTGGATGAACTTTACAAGATGCATAAGAAGGCTTGACATTTAGTTGCGAAATAAAAACAAGTCTCCTCTCCTTCTATTGCCGTCGGCAACTGTCGGAATAAAAGTTAACGGTCAAGATAACGTTACAGGACAGTGGCTCTTAAATGATTCAGACACACTCCTCTCTCTCCCTCCTGCTAGGCAGTAAATAGGGCCAGTGACAATCATTCTCAGTGACAAGCGTATTACACATAACACTAGGAAGTCTATACTTGCCAATATTTCAACGAAGAGAAGGAATCCAAATTTAAGGTAAGTGATGCAGACTATAAGGTCATGCTCCCACCACTGGTTTCGCAAGCTGTCAATACTTTCACTGGTATTTCACTCATCATCCTTCACACAACTTCCTCTTCACTAATGTGTTACTCAAGTCATTTTCGCTTTCTGGGCCATATACAAAGACTCAAATATTGCTGAATTATTTTTGTTAATACGTTTTATGAATGATTTCACACTCAGCATATCAGAGTCTGAAATCAAATGAAAAGTGAAACAGGTAAGACCTGTGCTGCAACATTTCGCCTTGGAGCCAGCAATTCATCTCAGCTGCCATTTGTTTGCAATTAATCTCATATTGTGATTCCCCCATTTGCTAAGTCTTGTAGCCTTGGGTAATCTATAACTTTCTCTTGTTTGGAGACTTCATTGATTCACAATAGACCAGAAAGGCTCTCCGGCTGACGGGAGCCGTGTGTTTACTGATGATGCAGCGGCATTTGCCTTCACGGGACATTAGCATCTGTCTCAATGAGCAGAGCTGGGCACAGAACCGATGAGCTCTAGTTATAGACGTTTAGCTCTGAGAAAAACAACCACGAGCTGCTGAAAGTGCTCGAGGCAACACGGCACACAGGGACACCTTGAAAACATCAGCAGAAGGAGAAGTAGAATATTGATGCTGAAGGTTTAGTGTTGGAAGTGGATGACAGATTTGGCATGACATATTTTCATTTGCATTTTGTGATTTGACTGATAGTGTACTCTGGGGCATTTTACCATTGGAGTACACATCAAATAATACTATTGCAGGCAGCCAGTATAGGACCTGGGTATCCTATCCATAATGTCCTGACAATATTTACCTGGGGCTGAATGTAGTAATTAGCTCAGCTTCACTCCAGCATTTGAGCTAAAGGTTGAACTATGTCTACAAATACTCAGACCTCAGAAGAGTTATTTCTGAGCTGCTTATTTTTCACTGTTAGCAAAGAGAAGTTCTGACTTGAAAATGACTGACACTGAGTGTTTTATGACATTCAGAACTGTAGCATTGAATTAATAATGTCATCAGGTAGTTTTTCTGAGGGGCTCCGGTGTGCAATCAACACATTCAGAAGACTGACAGGCTGCTTTTTTATTTAGTATACAAAATCCTTTGATTGGTGAACATGCCTTGAAAACAATAGTAATTATTTGTTTTTAACAATTCTTTGGCACTGCCATTCGCCCCCTCTCGCTCTCGCCACAATATCAAGGATCAGGATATGCATAGCAGTTTGTTTTAATGTTGTAATTCAAATTCAACAAAAGCAACCACAGTTGTGACTTCCCAAAGCATTTTCTTAAGTTTCAGTTTTAGGTTACTTGACTTAGTTTCCTGGGTAAATGTGTTGGATTAATGAGAACCACTTTGATTGATCACTGAAATGAGACTGCTCGTACTACTTCAGGGATGCATTCCAAGATTGGTACATGCACCCCTTAAAGACATGCAAATCCAATGCACATCATCCATCAAAGCAAACAACCAACAATTGGAAAACCCTCTCATGTCTACAAGTGGAATTTTGAAACGTAATCAACAACATGAATCGTTCCCTCACGGGTTGTCCAAAGTAATCATTGGTATACAGTATAACTAGATTAAAGATGGATGGATGAACAAACCTCTGGACAATAGATAATCAATTTCCATTCTCCCACCTTATGTTATCAATGTCATCGCGGTTTACAAATAAGGATCTATTCAAAAAGGGAGAAGGGGAATTGTCACCACCGATGGTTGGCTCTATAATCTGTGGATAATGTACAAAGTCATTTTCATGGTTCGTCTGTTGTACTGTGCAGGGTTGGTTGGATAATGCAACAGATTTTCACTTTGTGTTTTAATTTACTAAACCCTTTAATCTCCATTATTATCAGGTCTTTCTTCCTTTGCACCACAATCCAATTCCACAACCCCCCTGAGTTGCTCTTTACTAATCATTCTATTCTACTATTTGTGGCAACAAGTAACAGCCCACAATCAACACCTCTACATCATTACTGAAATGTAATTTTGCTTCCTAATATGTAAAGAAATGGCTCTTTAATGAAATTGGCTGCCTTGGATTTGCCCAGCTGAGCCCAGGACTTGTTAAAACCGCTATCAATCTCTTCCCCATTCCTGCCTCTTTTAGCTGGAGGAATGATTGCATGCAGCATTCGTCACCCTAGGGAGGGAAAATGCGTTTCCCTGAACTGCCTATGTGCCCGTCGTTGACCACCAGTGTGTTTTTCACTGGAATGAGCCTCGTAACCGAGTCTGTGAGGTCCTAGCCCATGAGAGCTGACAGACCCTAACCTTGACGTCGCTGTGGGACATAGAGTGGGGGAAAGACACATCTTTCATATAATTTTGCTGGAGCCTGGGCCAGGTGCAGGTCATACCAAGGAGCACTCATTAGGCAGACTTGCTTATTATCCACGAAAAAGGGGAGTGAAAGAGAGGATGTCAGTGTGAAAGAGTGTGAAGGAAAGAATTCCTAATTTACCCAAATCCTCGGCTAATCCAGTGAGTCCCTGTTCCCTAATCCTCTCTATTCTCAACGTGAGAAGCAGGAGAAAGATGGACACTGCTGGATAGGCATTAGGGGGAAAAGAAGAATATTTTTGCTCTGCCCTGAAAACCAATTTTAGAACAAGTGCTTAGATGAGGGACAGCAGCTAGACGATGACCAGTTATTATCTCAAAGAGCCACCGGCATTGACGATTGTTAATGCCAAGGTCAAGCTGCTCTCTTCTGCAACTAAACCTCCCACACTCCATTTACATATTATTGTATGCTTTATGGGAGGGAATCACATTTGTATTCATTCATTTTACTCTCTCACTCACAGCAGTTAAATAATTAGTGAAAGTAAAATGTTATCAGTGGTAATTGAAAATGCAGAGATCAGCAGAATACTCTCTGTTCTGAGTTTATTTAGGTTTTAAGTCAAAATGTCTTGGTAACTATTTAATAGGTTGCCATTAGATCTGGTACGGGTGTTCCCCTCAGGGTGAATTGTAATTGCTTGAGCTTCCCTCTAGTGCCACCATTTAGCTCACAATGTTTATCTGTCTAATATATTAGTTTATCAGCACTCTTATCAGCTTCAGTTGTACTTTGTATTTCGTGCTACTTCGCAAACGTTAGCATGCTAACACACTGAACTAAAATGGTGAATAATTAAAAATGATAACAGCTAAACATCAATATGTTAGCATTGTTGTTGTGAACATTTAGCCCAAAGCACTACTGTACAAGTACAGCCTTGCAGAGCCCCTAGCATGACTGCAGACGCTTGCTGTGAAGTAAAAAAGCTGCTGTTTTCACCCATGGCGGCTAATTTCCACCTAAAGATCCATGTTCGCTGGCTTAGTTGGGTAAACATAAAAAACATGTTGTTTTTCAGTGATTTCATAATAATTGGGTGTAGAGTAATAAAGGCATTTCATTAAAAAAAAGGCGATATGAAGGCTGCTCTATTGTTTATGACTTTGCTCATAGGTGGCATTATCATCAACATTGGCAAGTAGCATTTTCATATTACTCTTCTTTTTGCTGCACAGAAATTGACATTGAGCGCTGTGTTCGTGAATCCATCAACCTCTTCTGCTGGACTCCAAAGAGTGCTACGTATCGACAACATGCTCAGCCACCAAAGGCCGCTGGTGACATTGGCTTTGGGAAAGCAGCAACATACTACTCGTCTGACTACCAGGACATGCCCAAGACAGACCTGGTGAGTTGAATGAATTAAGTTGAATCTTTTCTTCACAGGTTGTGAACTGATTTTCCTTATTATCGCCGTAGTATCTCCAACTTTTACTGTCAGTGACTGTTGAGGTTAAGCCACAGTGACCCAGGAGGGAGTCTTCTTTTGTTTGCCCTTAGCTGGTGTTTTTTTCTGTGATTTGTTTTTATGCTGTATCCGTTATTACAGTACAAATGAAGTCTTTGTTTCTAACGTCTGGTATCTGAGACAATGAGCTGTCTCTTTCAACACACTTTGAATATTCAAGGCCTCGAAATGACACAACACAGGTTTCAATGAAATTATATGTTAGAGACAGAGTGAGACTGGACTTTTTACAGGAATTCAATTCATCATATACATCTGCTGATATGCTGCAAAATCTATATCTTAACATACAGGTGACATAATGGTCTTGGTAATAACATAGTTGTATTAATGGGGTAATGTTTTGGTAATTTCAGAGGTATTCGTTTGTTAAGAACAATGAAAATATCTTGGTAATATGGATTCATTTTATATATTTGAATACCAATAATGGGAAAAACATCTCCCATCTCTCGGGTAATAATGGGGCAGTAAGTACAGGCTAAGAATCTGCTCAAAATACAAGGTTTTATCTGGTAATATTCTCTTATAAGCAAATCTGTGTACAATCTTACTGTCTAAATTTGAGCTGATGCAATCACAGAGTAATACCATGTAATAAGTTGAGGTTTTGATGAAGACAGCATAATAACAGGTTAATATGCTTGTTAATATTGAGGTAATGTTTACCCTCATGTTTAATGTTTTAATAGTAAAAAGTAATAGAGATCGCTATCAACAATTACCACAAAATAATGCAGATATTATATTCTAATTCTACTGTAATGCTGTCAAAATTAAATTTCAAATTCACTGATCAGTGATTTGAAATATAAATATCAGCCAAACATTTATTGTGTCTTTACATAGTCAGCATGAGCAATCTTAATACAAGGCTGCCAGATCTTTTTCTTCTTATTTAGTGCCACTCATACAGACTCGCACTGATGGGTTATTTATAAAAGGTTTAATAAATGTGTATCATCACCAGCTGATTTTAAATTGGAAGGTAGAGTTTGCTTGTGAAATATTTGTCAGCTTTCTTCAGACTGTTGCCATTCAGTTTTTAAATTCTTGCTACTTGGACCCACTTTCTGATTTGCACAAGGAGTGACTCACGGCAAATTACCCAACACCTGATTGTAGAACAGTGCAGTGACCCAAGTAGGCATGTTAAGCTGTATTGATTATTTATTTTACAGTTTAATGCTCGATACAGAACATGACAACCCCAGTCTTTAACTCCCAAAGTGGCCAAATATTGATTTGTTTTTAAATGCATACTCTTAACAAATACAAACAAAATATACAAAATATCTCTGTTGTAGCAATTATTAAAATAGGGTTATAAATGTCTTTGCATTAAACAAAATACATTGCATTAAATTTGATTCGTTTGGCAGATGCTTTTATCAAAAGTCCATTCAGTGTGAGATGTCCATCCCTCCTATAGAAATACAGATATATGTGCAAATAGAAATAAAAACATAGCAACATTTTTTTAAAGCTACTGTGAAGAACTGGTCATGAAACAGTCTGAATTTCATATCGATGCCTCTATAAGTCAACAAGACCATCATGGTGAAGATTGGCTTGTACTAAATAGTTGCTGCTTGACATCAATGCCACCGGGTCCGATTTCGCACAAAATCAGATAAAAATCATGCAAACCAGCCCGACAAAAACCAGCCCGCCACGGACTGATTCAGATCAGGTTTCGCTGCAGCCTTTGACCTGCAGTCAGAAACTTTGGAATTAGAAGAACTCAGCGCCCAGCAGCAGCAGCGTCTCCTCCTCCCACGGCCAGGCGTAGAGCTTTGCTTTGCTGCTCCGCTGGTCCCTGCTGGGAGCCAAACCCAACACCGCACTGCTGGAGACCCAGGCCGTGTTGCTGGGTCCGCTGGAGAGAAGGGAGGCACAGGAGAACCAGAACCAGGACTGTGCAGAGCAGACTGTTGGATCCTGCTCCAGTAAAATTATAGGTTTTCTAAAAGGACTCTGGTGCTTGGAAATTATCCCACCTTTGTCCATAGGGAACCCCAAAATTGAACACAAAATGAAAGTTCCTTGTAGCAGCTTTAAACAAACCCGCATAAAGGTGTTCATACTTAGTTTAAGGAGTATTCATTGATTTGATGCGTTCTTTCACACATCTATTGTCTTTGTTTAGTTTTTGTGGCGCAGCTCTGTTTGCCTTTCACACCTGACTGAATTGTGTTCAGAAAGCTCACAAACACTCTTGTCAGCCCCTATCTGCTGTGTGCCCAAGTGATTGCTGTAATCTTTCTCATTCAGCCAAAGCTGAATGAGAAATGGGTGGGAGGTGGCATTGATCCATGGCCACATCTATCTGCACCTCCTGTCTTCGTCTGAAAACATTCAGGCAGTAACGCACTTTGAAATGACACTCTCATCACTAGACTGTCCACAGACACACACACATACATACAGTACACACAACGCTAATTGCACAGTACGACTGTGGAAAAGACATCCAGGAATTAGGAATCTGAATGTTGATATAGAAATTCTTTGCTCATTTCTCATTATTAAACATGTCAGCACATATTACGCCTAGACTTGAAGACTGCTGACTCTACGAAAATCTGATGAGTCACTTGACTTTCTCAGCTGAAGCCTGGTTAGGTTTGCATCGTGTGTGAAATGCTGCAAGATGAGACTGTAGCAACAGCAAATGAAGTCACATCTATCAACATGCAGTCCCTCCCTTTTCAGTTGCCCCTATAAAATCAATCCGAAGATGACTTGAAAGATATCTTTTCTCGAGATTAAAAGGTGCTATTTACACACACGCACAGACTGTTGGTTCACACAAACTAACAGTAAACCAGTTACACTGTATGTTGCCATGTGTTCAATGTAGGTCCATGTTTGCTTTTGGAGTGCATGTCAACAGGACACATTATCCAAACAGTTTGGAATCATCTCGGACAGGGAATTGTTTAATATCTCATATTACCTTAAGGTAAAATTTGTATTGTATTTTTGTACAAAGCAAAGACTGTGGATTATTTACCCCTCATCACTTACATTGAAAATGCTTTAAGAAGGGATCCTCTTTTATTAGGGCCAGTATGGACAAGTTTTAATCTAAGAAAGATTGTTTGAAGAAAGACTTGAAAAGATGTGAATCTATCCTGTAGGCTAAGATTTAATGGGAAAGATGGAATAAAAAAAAAAACAATACTCAGTGGTGGAACTACAGTTACAGTATACAGTGAATTCTGACTTTTTCTGTGGTTCTCCACGATGTCTTGACTAACTGAATATTGTAAAAATTGTTATGGCTGATCCGGTACAGATGCTTATATGGTATGTTTGTGTTGCATGCTGCCCTATCACCCTCCTCTCTGGTAAGAGAGCAGGAGTCTTTGTCAGCAGATTCTCCGCCCTCGTAGTGAAGAGAAATCCATCTCACTGGACAGCTGCTGTCCACTCAGCTTGGTCTGAGTGAGTGAATCGGAGAAAACAGGCTCTCCTTCTCTGTTCTCTGAGCCACTAATAAGACAATCTAAACATAGCAAAACAAATACAAAAGACGCCCTGCACTTGAACCATTCATTAAATTGTTGACTTTGTCTCATCAATCGTTGACATATATTTAGTTCTTCTCCAGTGAGTTGATCAAGTTTGGTGGTCTCCCTAATTCTCAAATTGCTTATTGAGAATGGCGTTCACATGCAGATTTATGGACGACTGCTTGCATGGGAGTGTCGCTCAGATGTATAAGTTGTCCATCTCAAAAAGAGGATGGTATTATTATTGGCTAGAAGGTTATGCTTAACATTGGTAGTTTTGAGAAATGAAAAGAAACAAATGCGGTACAGTTCACAGGAGGTTATAGTTGAGAACATTGTCATGTAACAGCTGGCAGAGCTCGTTTTTCAATGATTGAGCGAATGGATGTCCATAATGCTTCCTGGTTCCAATTATTCAGAACTTGTGCACCACATGAACATTTAAAACTGTGAGCAAATGGAGCATCTTCAATTAGGTAGGATAATCTATACCAGATTTGAGTTGAATGGGTAAAGAAATTAAGTTTTCACTGACTAAGACCAAGACACAATCACGAAAACACCTGTATAATATACACCATATGATGCAATCTAATACAACATCTCTGCAATACATTGTAGCATTTTGAAGCCTATTATATAAAGTTTAGTTGACAATATGACATATTTCAACCATTAGAAACATTTCACAATATTATACACATTACAGAAACGGCCATAGAATTTAATGAATGCCTCTCTGACACATTGTCAACAGACTCTGAACTATAAAGGCTTCACAAAGCTGGGATTTATTTCAGGGTGTCATAAAGTTTTGGATTGCATTACACGTTACTGTGTCTGCACCCGTTTTATTTCCAGTTATTAAAAGCTTAATCATAAGTAAACTCTACAACGTATTTCAGTGATACATCTTTCAAGTAAAGCTAATACTGCTCTTCAAAGCCATCAATATTTCAGCTAGAGTGCTGTACATACATACTGTACAATTTGAAAGGTTTTTAGTTGCCTTACGATTTCATTCGTCTGTAATGAACACATGACTAAAATTCTAAGTCATCAAACATAAGTGTAAAACAAGTTGCTTATACAACAGTAAAGCAGCATTATATTTAGATCTACTGTAACTCTGTGGTCAAAGTGTGCATCTGGTCTCAAATTCTGTCTTTTGTCAGCAAAAAGAGAAGCACTTTCATTAGAGGAGGCTGCTTTTTCTCAAAAGAAATCATTCATGTCTGAGCAATAGTGGTAACTGCTGTGTGGCCAGAATTAAAACAGGAAAATGGTGTGTGTTTATGTGCATGTGAAGCTGCTGTGAGGGGTATGTGTTGTCAGCGTTTCGCTCAGATCGTGGCCTCAATTATGCTCTTCTTCTCTTCTGTTCTTGTCTGACTGCAGACTTGGCAGATACAATGTGTTTGTGTGCTTTAGAAGTGATGCTCAAACACCACAAACTGTGATGTTTGATATGTGAAAACCTCAGTACACTAACCATCACGCAGTGTGAAGGCTCTTTAAATGAGTCTTTAACCTTGTCATCAAGCTTTATCCCAGCTGAACAACCCCATGGTTACCAGTTCAATATGTTAAGTGATTGGGTTTCTTTTGGCAACTGTGGACCACGAGCATTTGTGAGTAGACGCACACACACAAACCACTGCAGAGGATTTGTGTCTGCTTATCAGTAGCTCCAGTTTAGCCTCATCACTGTCAGGCCAGTGAAATGCAAAAGTGTCATTAAGCCATTTTCAGCTGGCACACACTGCTCTTCCTGACATTTCAGTCACCACAGAGTGCTCCGTCAGCCACAGGCAATGACAGGCTGCATATTTTTGCCTGTTTCTGTCACATGATATGGATACATTCATGTGTAGTAAGGGAGAGACATATTTCTTTTTTTTTACTAAAGTAGATCTATAGGTGTTGCAACTCATCAATTGCTGCACACTGAAGATGTGCATATAGATGAGCTCAGCCAAGCAACTGAGCCCGTTTTACTCAATGGAGATGTCCGAAGTCCTTATGCACTTTCACAAACAACACAACCCAGTTGGGTAGAGCAGTCAACAGCTTACCACTGTCAGTTATGCCAAACCCAAAACAGCACTGACTGCTGTGTCAGCAGATCACTTTCACAGGGTTTGGACTCAGGACGTCCGAGTAGAACTGTTGCTCCTAAATGTTGAATCAGCCAGAATGTTCACAATGTTGGCTGAACACCCATCAACCAGTTATTTTCTAGTGCTGTGCATAGAAACGATTTGCATTTTCTGCAGTGTTGTGTTTGTACCTGCAAGAAAGCCCCATGCACCACTGCTCCGGGGATTAGATGGTACGTGATAGTCAACAGGACTTGCTGTAATCATTGCTTATCACGGCAGAAAGTCCTGCCAGCTCCGTAGGTTAAGACCCAGCGGAACACTTGCATCGTTTCACATTGGATGGAGAGATTGGTGCAACTGTGTTCTCTTTGAATTTTGATTTTAATTCATCTTGTGGAAGTTTTAACAACCAAGTACAAGTTACATTTGAAATGAATAAACTCCACTTCCCAGTATAGGTTTAAGTGCTATCTGGAAAGCTTCCCTGTTTTTGAAAGGAACTCGCATGGTACCTGGTTCCCGTGTAATTGAACCGTGATCTTCTCATCTCTGGGTTTGTGCAGCAAAAATGTAAAACAATGCTAAAAGCAGGGATTTAAAGCTGGTATTCTTAATGTTTTAGTACATGTGTTTACTGTGACAGCATGTGAATTTACTAAAATGTATTCTACTTACTTACTATTAACCACATTATTTTATCACTCGAGCATGTGAATTGATTTCTAAGATCAATGACTACCTGCATTGTTTTCCTTCAGCCTTCTTTGCCAATAGAGCTGACCATACAATGCAGTGCAGTCATGGTTTTTCAATAACTTCCTGCTCACATTTTGCTCAAATTTCACTTTTTTTTAAGACATAGGGCATCTGACATCTCAAAGAGTTTATTTACATTAATCATGCAACCAGACATCCTTCATTTTTCTGATACTTAACATCATTTTAAATGTATGTACTGTATTAAGTAGTTAATTTGCAATTGTATAGTTGTGCTGGATTAATGTGATGGTATTAATATGTTGATGTGTGCTTGTAAAAGTCTCCCTTTATAAATGTTAGTGTGATAGATAGAGACTATGTAATGGTGTTGCTGCATTTATATTAATGTTTTTAGTGTCTGGTGACTCTTGCCGAGGGACTGCAGATGGAAATTAGCTAATGGCTTATTCTGGCATCAATCATCTATTTGTGAATGGTCCAATGATAAAGAATACAACATAATGATAACAAAAACAGAGAGCACATTGATTGGTAGGTAGATGCATAAAATGTCAAGACTTCTGTTAAATCCAAGTCATGAATTACTTTACGGTTGGTTTCAATTTGTAGGCTTGTCTCCACAGGCAGGTTTTTCTGAGCAGGTGTGTTCAGTCACACCCTGGTTTACTCCCAAGTTGAACTAACACTTTTATTTTGCCTGTCACAGTTCCCTGGTCCTGTACAAGTGGCCTGCTATTGGCCTTTAACAAATTAGACGTACTTCCCTGCCTGTAACACTATCACCATGTCTTATTACGATTCCATTCTAAAGGGCTATTTGAGACATGTTGTCATTGTGACACAGAGGTGTTGATTCAACTTCTTGGTCATTTTGTGTCTGTATGTGTGTCACATGCATGGTTTAATGCTGTGTTTTGTAGTGGTAGTGGGCTATTATTGAAATGGCACTATTTGCAACAGAAAATACAATGTAGTTAATGAGTGTAGCCATTGTTTTGTCCCCAACCACTAACTAAATTGGGGGCATGAGGAATCAGGACCTTGGTGACTTCACCTTTGTTCCAATTTCCTGGTGGAAACCTCGACTTTGTAATGTGTTTCTGATTATTAGAAATACAAACACCACTCCTCAAATCTCTTCCATTTTGCAATTCTGACTCTGTTTTGGGGATTCAGGATTTAAAGGTACTCACTCAAATGCACAGAATTGTTTAATTAAAACCTTTTTCCAGAGGAAATTCATATTAAAATCCTTTCTGGACTCACAGATGTTTCTGACTGCTACACTGTTGGTTGGATGGATTGTTCAGCTAGCCAATGGAGTTAATGCTTTCAAACATTATATTTCATGGATGGCAGAGTTTTGGCACTAAACCTACTCAACATGCAGTTGGCCCTTCTCTGTTCTGTAAATTGCTTTCATACAGTGTGCTGACCAAACTGTTTAATGACCAGTCATTATCACAATGCATTTGTTTGTTGAAAATAAATGATCAGTATACTCCTTTTTTCACATTTAATGCTTAGAATGACTTCAGGGCATCTGGGAATCATAGAGGTATTACACTTGCTCACCATTGCAGCCACGCCTTTGGCTCAGTGCTTTAATAAACCTATTTGTCAGTGCACATGGAAACTGGCAACCGTGTTCTGGTCACTGCAGCTGGTTGTCTGTGGTGCTCTCTGACCTGTGGGTTAGTTTGACAAACTGTTTAAAAGGACGGTGTTAAATATTTCAAAAATACAGAAAGAATTTACTTAATATAAAAGGCATTCAGGCCTAATCACTGGTTTTTCGATTTTTAAGAAGCAACAATATCCAAATTTAAACTATTCTTTCTGTCTCTCGAGTAATTTTACAATAATTACTTATTACTGCACTACACTTTTCTCCTTCTTCATATGATCTCCTGTTCCTTTTTCTTTTTTTGTAGTCCCGGGATCCTCTGGCGCTGTGTGACCTGAAAGCAGAAGTATCCCCGAGGATCTCGGCCGAGGACCTAATCGACCTGTGTGAGCTGTCATTGGCCGGGCCCACCAAAAGGACCAAAGCCGGCAAGCCCAAAATCATTGCTGTTGACATCCGTACTGTCGAGGAGTATCCTTACCATTTCTGAACTTTTACCGGCCAGTCCGTTAAATGCTGTCATTTTAACATTCAAATACATTGTACAATCTTTCTCTGCTGAGGCACATCAGGAAATGGTGCACGCAGACTGGAGCTTGTTTGAACAACCTTGGATTGTGTCCAACAAAGCAAGAACAAGAAATGATCTGCTGACAAATTATTGCCAATTTCAGATAAGGTTGTTCTGAGTAGAATTTACGTCAGCAAACCTCCAACTTGACGTTTTCTGTTACTTAAGGGAGGGTTATAATTATTCAATTCTCACTCCGCTGAGATGCAACCCAGCTGAGTGTAGTTTTGAGTGCCATGTTATACTAGAAAAGATGGGTCCTACAACATGCTGTCCGACCACATCAGGAATCAAAAGTGTTTATAGTTGTTCCGAAAGGCTACACATGAAGGTCGAGTGAAAAGCTGGCTGTCGGGTGAGCGGAGGGAGATGCAATAACCGCCTGTACTTTCAGACAGTCTCTCCTGGAAGACATTCATAGTGTTGCACTAGTTTGTACGCATGAAAAGTGACAGAAATTGTTGTGTAAGGAATGAAAAAAGAGAGCTAGAGAGAAGGAACTGGGTGTGAGTGTCAGATTGTTGACGTCCGAAAGTTGCCAAACACAGGGCCCCCCCCCAATTGTGACAGCACTTTTGCAGAAGTATATTGGCAAATTTTTTTTGTATAGCGTGGAAAGTGTTGTAATTCTAAGCAGTTTGAGCTAGTAGAATCATTATTGAACAATACCATCACTTCTTTACAAACACTTTTAAAAGAACCATATAGCAAAAGTCTTTTGTCTTGTGCAGTCTAGTAGGCAACAGGACAAGATTTTGGCATCAGAGGCGTTCTGGTTTCAGTTTGTAGTTCTAGTAGCAACCAAGGAAACGATGAGCGTTGCACAAAGTCTTGGTCCGGATATCCGCTCGCTACACCGGACCCCAGAAATATAGCCCCTTGCCCCCGAAGGCTTATCCGTCTTGAGACCGATAGTCGATGGGTTCCGAGATTAAGTAGCTCAGAAGATAAAACAATGAATTACAACTATTAATGTTATCAAGTATGAAACCGACATAGTTAGTGGATTAAGATTACACTGCACACTACAAGGCAGTGTCCACTATGCACACGGCCCCTCTGACAGGGATCTTCTACACGGCCCTTCTACACTACACCAGTTTTGAGATTTCTTGTGTCTCTTTTCAGTCTCACAGCTGAATTAAATGGTTCTCTTAAGGTCAGAGTCCAAGTCGTGAGCGGATGCCAGGTCCCTGTAAAAGCTGTAATTCATGAATCTCTTTGTTTATTCAAGTCATTTATATCATGTCTGTGCCATATATTTGCTGGTGTAACGTGTGAAACGTTGTTTACCTGATTGTTGATGAAGATTGTTTCCTTCACTCAAAGTTTTGGTCAAGGTTAAAGACACACACAGACTAGATTTGCATTTGGTTGCATCTGTGCATGCAAGATCCCACAGTGCCTCTGAACTCTTGCTTACCTCTTGACCTGGTGTCAGTGTTTTGCAGAGTTTTTAAAGTGAACCACAGGCACAGAAAGTACACCAGTGACATTACCATCTAAGGCAAGTAGCAACAGATTCAGGGTGGATGATCTACTTTAGTCAGGTGCTGCCAGATTCTGCAACATTGAGTTAGACCCATTACATCCACCCAGGCTGCCCCACCACATCCTGCAGTCTTAGGGGGGGGGGTTGATTTGAGAGGATTCTCCTGCGTCTTTCTTTGGAGATGCATGGTTTTCACATGCAACAATATGCATTGATTGATGTGCATACACATACATAAATGTAGTTGTCCCATACAATCAGATTCCCTGTAAATCCCTTAGATTAAAAATAAAAATGTCAAAAGCTTGCCACATTCAATAGCATCTTTATTAATCTTTTTCGGAACTCTGCACAAAATTACAATATTTCAGAAATGAATGAATTTAGCTTTTGCAGATGGGCAGTTTTTATTTATAACTAGCAGTGTATTGGCCCAGAGAACCCCACCTGTACAAAATTCAGGGGACCCAAAGAAGTGAGCGTCACCCTTCAGATCAGTGGAATGGTAATCGTCTAAGAGGGTAAAAGAGCCATTAATCAATAGGGATTAGTGGATAGAGCAAGATTGCAAGATGTCAGTTCCTCGAGCCGAAATTCCTACATGAACGTCGTTATAGACGGACCTCAGGCTAACACACATGGACAAAAGGGATTTAACCACTTTCGCAGGATTTGGCAACCCTTGTTCACCTTTATTGTGATCTTAGGCAAAGCTCTGTTGTGGGTTTCTGCATTTACAAAAAGTGGATTAAATTCTGTGGAGTTAATCAGGACAATCTAGATTTGTCTGTTTAGGTTCCTGGTTTAGGTTTCCAAGGCTAAATGTACCACAATGGGATTTGTCAGTTCATGGATTATCTGCTGCGTTATGTAACAAACTGACTCTATGTGTTCTTGTGGCAGATGGTATGATTTGATGAACATTATCTTTTGACCGAGAAAGAAGCACCACTTGTCTTGGGATATGTAGCAATAATGTCAATAGTTACGCTCTCAGAAATAGGACAAGCTCCTTTTCTCAAGAGTAATTATTCCATTACATCCCACTGTGGGGTTGTTCACTGTCCCTGTGCTGATACTCACGTAGTTTTCCAGTAAATCCCTCACTAAGAAGCAGTCTTTTTCTTTTCTTTTCTCCTGCTGACTCCCTCATTACATCTCATATATCTCTATTGTCCCTGCTCCTTCCTAGTTTTTTTCCACACTGCTATCTTGAAGCTTGCCGTACATGATTTTGTATTAGTATAACAAGCTCTCTCTAGGGTATCATTGAACTGACTTGATATTGTTTAATACTGTCTTTTTTTTATCAGTGTTGCCCAATGGTATTACTGTTACTTGTCTCTCTATGAAGGGGTGTTACCTGTTCAATGCTTTGCTCCTTGACCCCACTGCTTTTAGCTTTAGCAGAGGCCATATTTCTGGCAGCATCAACATTCCCTTCAGCACAGCGTTCAGCCCTGACGGTGAGCTGGTGCAGTGTCCTGCAACAGGAATCCTCCAGAACTACAGAGGACGTGTCATCGTGATCATTAGCCACGCCATGAAAACTGCTGCTATGGTGAGAAAGCAGTCAGACACACACACACACACACACACACGTATACACACTATCTGAACTCTTAACTCTAAAGTGTTAACTCGGACATATAAACCCAAGATGTGCATTACATAACCTACCATAGAGATGTTATATACAAACACTGTATAATGTTGTGAAAGTTGATCTCTCTGTAATGTTGGTTTTTGTAATATCTAAGGCGGACATGTTGGTACCATTATTGTTTGAACGTGCATTAGAAGTATTGAGTGGTCAGCAGTGAATGCAGGTGTGGTGCAGATAACAGATGGTAATCTTGTTAAAGTGCCCTGTGGCGCTTCTAAATCGCCAGACTCTCCCAGTTTACTGTTTTAGCCATGCAAGTGAGAGTGCTTTGGGATGGCAATTCATGTCATTAATTGAATTACTTTTTGGATTCCTTGACATGATGACGGTGCGAGATGACAAGTTAACAATTTACTTTGTCTCATACCTTGATTTTTGACCAAATACCTTGAAGACCAGTGACATTCCCTTCGTTCAGCCTTGGCTGTAATTAGTTTTTCGTCTAATGAACACAGAGGTTCGCATTAACATACTCGATTCAGAGGTGAACATTTCAAACATACCTGCTAAACACCAGCAGGTTATCATTGTCATTGTGAGCATGTAATCAAGCTGATGTTAGGCTTTATCTCAAAGCACAACTGTGCCTAAGTACAGCCCCACGGAGCCTCTAGCAAGAAAGACGGGTTTGGTAAAGATTGTACTCTGGCTGCTGCTGTGTTCCCAAAAACAACAACCTGAGTGATTTGCTGCAGTGCAACGACACACCAAGCAATTTTGACAAATAACAGCAGAGGGATGTTTTTTTAAACTGTAGAACGAAACAAAGTTGGCTCTATATTCATCCTTTCAGAGGTGTCTCAGTGAGTGTGATATCCCTTTAGTGTCCTGGGTAGGGGTCATGTCAGGACAGTGGAAGCAGACTTCAGGGTCATATTGCCTCCTTAAAAAAACCTTCTAATCATCTGGACCTCACTGGAGTCTTAGGTGAAACTCCACAAGAGCAGTTGTCTAGTGAGTTTATGCTTCTTTTTAAAAAAAATAATGTTTCATCCTGCGATGAATTGTCCAGATTTCCAAACTTAACATTTTCAAGTGAAATTACTCACCGACGCCATTATCACAAAAATTTGTGTTTCACAATCCAATCCAAAATCCAGCAATAACACAACTATTCCAGTCAATACACAGCAGTTTTCATCAATGTACGTTTTTAAAAAAAATAAATATATATTCGTCTTACTTTTTGGAAATTATTTAACAATAATTCATAAGTCATAACACTCGTAAATACTTGTGAAATAATAGTTAATGAAAACAGACGTGAACCACATATTTATAGTTAATATATTTATACTAATAAATTAGCTGGAAACATTCCCTGATATCTGTTTTAATATGAAGCTCTATGACTATCCTGATTGAGGCCGTAGGGTGAAAATGAGACAGATGGGCCACATACAGGAAACAACACAACCATGAAACAATGTGAGTGAGTAAGTTTGGTTGCCTGCTTGTAGAAAACTGACCTTCATTGAAGAGTGTTGGAAATAATTTCCTTTCATTTTGTTTTACTCAATAAGCAATTTGTCATATTTTAGCTGTATTCCTCTGAAAGCAGCAGAAAAATGTGAATGAATACAGTAGTATTGTAAATGTATAGGTCTGATGTACAGTGTAATAAAAACTTCTAAAAGACACTAGGACCTTAGCCAAGGCTGTAACCGGCTTTTACATAAATCATTATCTTTGACATTTCAGAGCAGAAAACAACTTCAGAGTAACAGAACAGAAAACTGTATTGATCATTATATATTCTCCTTTTGTGCTCTCGTTAGAATAAATTAGCCAAACTTAAATAAAAAAATACTCAGCAGGGATATTGCTTCTGGCAACATCCCAATTTAGAAAAGATGTCCTCCTTCCATATGTTGGAAAGTAAGAGAGGGAAATAAGTAGTTCTCCCTAATTAAAGAGACATGAGTCCTAGATTTTTTTTAGGGAGCAGCGGAAAGATATCAGTTTCTAACCTGGTTAAAAATAACCGTTACAGAGAGTAATGGAAGAATTCTTCTGCAGATAGACTGAAGTGTAAATGCATCCGTTTGTGAACTGCTCATGTATCAGCACGTGGTCATAGCTCTACTATTTCGATAAATAGAAAATCTGTGTTGTACAACATTAGTGTAATTATGTTTCATCATTATCATCATTTTGTATTAAGTATGATGATTGATCACCATCTTTATCATCACACATGCAGGCAAGTATGATGACTATTCAACCTCCCCTCCCCACTATGGCCAAACCCACACTTGAAACTCCACATCTGAGGTTCAACCTCAGTAATTCATCAGACCTTTCAGTCGTGCAGGTCACAAAAGTAAAGGTCAATAAAAGGACTCAATTGTGCTTAAATGCCATCCACATCTCTGTGCACCAGACCAGTGGCATTATCATTAACTCAGAGGCAAAGCAATGAATGCACTCTCTGTGCTCAGGCTTTACTGTGCACCTTTAACATTTAAAACCTATTGGCGTTCAGAAGTAAGCCTGATTCTTCATGCTCTGTTTTTATTTTAGTCGGTTGATTGAATCGGATTTTTTTTTAACTGTACTCCTAAAACACTTGAATGTGTGAGCAATAACCCAGGCTGACAAAATAAGCTTTGTTTTGTTGGTGTTGTTGCTTTGTGATAGACACATGAATAAAATGAAATAAATTAATCTGGTCAATTAAACATCACAGTTTTTATTCAGAGGGATTATTTTTGTACATAAATTGTTGCTGGGTTTTACTCCGTATTTTTAAAAATTTAAATTTCTATGTCCATTATATTTTTTTATTTTCTATTAGATAATTAGACAGCATGACTTTTATGAGCCTGTGAGCCTAGGCTCAGGACAAAAAAACATATAGTTGCAGACAGATTGCCAAACACATTTGTAGATCGAAGTCATGGCAACAGGGAAGCAAAATAGCCAGTTGAGGTGTGCTTAAGGTAGAACTAAAGAATTGTGTTTTTCCAGCTCTTGAAAAGCAATACTTTTCACTCATTAATTAAAGGCATTTACATATATTTTATATATACATTTTTAAGGTTCTTTTCACTTTTGTTTAGACCTCTTGTATTAATGTGTCAGTTTCTGTTTTGTAATACCTGTTGTGTATGATAAAATCTTACATTGTCATCCAGAGGTTTCACAATCAGATTTACCAAAATGTCACAAGGGCTTACACAACACAGGTCTAATGAGAGGTCACAACAAAAGTAACATATGTTTATTCTAACTCAGTATCCCTGCTATAATTGGTATTTTGATTTGTACATTTTTCTAGCTTACAGGTTATGATTCAGTCTGATGTGTAATTGACGTTGAGACTTTATGGTAACCTTTGAGGCTGTCTTTTGTTGTGTTATTGCATTTCAGTGAATTGAATTGGAAGGTGTATCTACAGTAAATACAGAGGGTTATTTTATCAACAGTGACTGCAGAAAGAATGTCAAAGAGAAACGTCTTAGAGGAAGGTTCAGTCGAGACAAGTTCCTTTTCTCATTTGTTTTGTTGTCTCTTAAAATTTCACTTTACTTCCTCAAACTCAGTTTATGTCTTGTGTCTGCTCCGACACACACAACATTTACAATGAAACACACACACACACACACACACAATGTTCCACAGACATCAAAGTGTTTCCTAATTATTGAAGGGCTGTTTATTGTATCACATTTTATACTTACATGTATTACCCCTAGCCAGTTGGCCAGATCAATTTCAAATTTGGTAAGGACAGCTTTGATACATTGATGATTATTTATCATGTGTGGTAACTGCAAGAGTTAACTCAAGGAAACAACACTGATGTTTGAGTTGTTTGAGGTCATGAGAACTTGCAATTCCTGAGAACTGCCTTTCCCTTTTTTTTTTCTTGTCCTCCTAGTTTGCAGCACACCTGGTTAAGGTAAATTTCCAGCGGGTTTGTATCCTGGATGGAGGGATCAACAAGCTGAAGCCCACTGGAGTCCTGACTGTCCCCTCCCCTCAGATTTGACCCCGTATCTCAGCTTCACACGAACAAAAGGAGCGAGTGTATATTGCATTTTGAGCCGATATTGAAACAAATTTAGACTTTCTTTTGATACACATTCAAATCAAATTAAACGGGTGTAAAATGAAAAACACCATTGTAATCCACTTCTCAACACAATTTGATTTCATCACCAAATATTCTTTGAGGACCCTTTTTAAATTTTTTGTCTCCAAACAAGAATGATTGAATCAGTTATTTCTTTCTGAATCTACTGCTATGTGTTGTAGTTGCTTTGCACTGATAAATGGAGCTGCCTGTGAATATATTGATGTATGTCAACCTGTCTGTTCTGAGCCAGTTGATCTAAGGAACTGTGTTGTATACTCAGTGGTCACTCAATGAGGTACACTTGTGTGAACCAATCCAATTTGTTCTGCCATAAAGTCTACTTTAATGTCTATAATGTTCATTTTTTGACACTGAAAGAAAGATGTGATGTTTAAGTAATGATTAAGCCATAGTTAATAATGGTGTTGAACCTGACTACATTATATTCAGAGGTGACAATAGGGAGGAAAAAAGTTATTAACACCTCACTATAGTCCACCATAGTATGACCTCAGTAAAAAACATATAAATGAATTAACTAATTTCTGACAATTTCAACAAAACTGAACATTATAAGCTTTACAGAGGTAGATTATATGGCAGAGCTGTTGTATTAAATTGCATTAGATTGTACAGGTGTACAAAATCAAGTGGCCACTGAGTTTATGTCTGTGTTCGAAACGATAGAAATAAGTCAGTGATTCGTGCATTTGGTGATTTAATAACTTTGCCATTACCTTGTTTACCTGTCACTGAATTGTCCCTACTAGGTTTTGTAATGTATGTATTTGTTCTGCCATAGAAATTGGTTTCTATCATGTTACAGTTGTTTTTAATAAAACTATCTGATGAATAATCCGGATAAACAGTGTCGGTAAATGCTTAGTTTGTTGTTTTATAATGTTTTGATGTTCTCACGTTCTCACATTTAAAAGGTGGTTTGTCTTGATTGATGAGCAATACTGCCTTAACACATCATTATTGCATTATCTTCATGTTCATACATGTCCAACATTCCATGGTTCCACGTGTAATTGGAAAGATTACCCAAAATGTAAACAAGAAACTGCTAAATCCCGCGATCTCAAAGAACAGGAAGTGGGCCGTCTAACGGACTGTCAATCATTCAAGAACAGTGTGGGATCCTAAAGTTAAGCCAAAAGGTCTCTTAGGTGGGCATCTGAACATAAGAAGTATTAAATCTAAAAGTGATCAAGTCCATCATCCTTTGCTTGATTCCAATTTAGACTTTCTTTGTTTATCTGAGACCTGGCTCCAAAAAAATGGTCCATCAGCAGCAATAACAGCGCCAGGTTATAGCATTTACAGGAGAGATGGGATTGGATCAAAGGGTGGTGGTGTCATGATCTATGTGAGAGATAGTATCCGGTGTAATGAAATCCAGTGGACTGTCTGTAAAGATTTGGAATGCATAGGTCTAGATATAATCTTATCACCACAAATGTCTTTCACACTTATTGTAATTTATCGGCCTCCCTCTTCCAATAATAGTTTCTATGAGGAGTTTGAGAAACTATTAAAAGAATGCAATTTCAGTAAAGAGGTAATTATTATGGGTGATTTTAACATCAATTGGGAGGACAAATCATCTAGAAAGAATCTTAAACTGATGACTTTGACCTTGTGCAGTTGATCAGTGGGCCCACAAGAATAACAAATTCCTCCAAGACCCAAATTGATTTAATATTTAGTAATAGGCCTGAGAGAGTTCTAAAATTTCTCAATATGGTAACTGGTCTTTCTGACCACAATCTGACTCTGGTAGCCAGGAAACTAACCAGCAAGTGTTTTAGGCCTTCTGTCAGGGATGACGAATCTTTTAGAATCCCCAAAAACAAACAAAATTTTAAAAACACTGTTCAACTAATTGACTGGGATGAACTACTGTTGGGAATAGACATTGAGGAAGACAGTAAAAAATTCCCAAAAAAATTAGAGAACACTATCAAGGATTTTAATCGCAAATTTAGGCACAAAAATATCAAACACACTGTTCCTTGGATAAATGATGATATCTTAAAATGAATGAAAGAACGGGATTGTGTCTTAAAAACTGCAATTAAAAATAAATCGAGCCATGACAGACAACATTTTGCTATGCTGAGGAACAAAGTGGTAAAGAAATTAAGAAAAGCTAAGGCCGATTTTTTTCCTGACTATAATAGAAAAGGCAAGAGGTAATACTAAAATGACCTGGGATCAGTTACACAAGCTAATGGGACATTTCAACAAAGTAAGGAAGCTGCAGCAACTTAACATAAATGGAAAGCTGTCAAATAACCCAGCTGAAGTAGCAAAAGCTTTCAATCACTATTTCATTGATTCTGTAGCTACTATTGCTAAATGTTTCTCCCCTGAGAATACACACGTCTGTACAGTAAATTCATTGGAGCCGACCTTCAGCATAAGAAATGTTACTCAATCAGAGGTCACGAGAATAATCAGGTCTCTTAAACCTTCCAAAGTAAAGGATGTATTTGGTATGGATGCAGTTATGCTCAAAGAACTTAACACAACACTAACTGATCCCATCAGCAAACTCATCAACCTCTCAATCTCTCAGAGCATGTTTCCCAGTGTTTGGAAGTTGGCTGCTGTTGTTCCAGTATTCAAAGATGGATCAATAATAGTTTTATTCTCACTTTTTTCATTGTTTGTGCACCCATTGTAAAGTGTCAAAATTGTATAACCTTTTAACTTTAATTTTATCTTCTGTTTTTAGGTTTATTTTTGTAACATCTGCCTCTTGGGACTACAGATGAAAAATAGCCTTTTGGCTAACTCTGGCACATTTTGCAGAAATGTTTTTATTAATGTGCACTGTCCCGTTCAAATAAACCAATAAATTAAATTCTATCACCAGAAGTAACTATTTACTGTTGATACTGACTCGACACTCCCACAAGACTTGACACTCCCACAAAACTGTGTGTATAAAATGAGAAGTCAGTGTTGATTACTTTAAGACATCAAGAGAGCAGTTCATCAAAGGAACTTCTTGGTCTCATAAACTGGTAAGAGAGACGCTTCATTAAATTATTTTTAATTCAATTCATTACATTTTAAAGATTAGACTGTAATAGATTGGTGAGGGAAAAAACATTTAATGTTAGTTCTTATATCTTTTGCTCATGCCATTTTAATTGTGATACCAGTATGTTAACGTTTCTTTGTACTAAGGTTCATCTGGTAACAGTTAACCTGATCAGTACTTTATTATTTTTCTCTCCCCACCAGGATTCCTCTGCTTGCCAGTGTGAAAATGGTGGATTATACAGTGACCGTATACACTGGCGATCTCGCCTTTGCCGGCACTTTTAACAATGTCTATATTAAGCTGGTGGGCACAGATGGGGAGAGCGAACACACCTGGCTCGAGAGACTCAAAGGGGTTATATCCTTCAGCACTGCAGCAGTAGTAAGTCTGAAATATCTTTCTCTAAATGTATAACACTCTTCTTCAACTTCAGATTATTGAATTGAATATCAATTTAGAGAAGCTGATGTAAACCCTCGTCAACTCACACTGTGCAGCAACAGGATATGTGCTGCTCTGTAACTCTTTAACTTACGGCCTCAAAGGTGACCAAAGCAACAAAAAAAGTCTCCATAATGAGCTCCCAATAAATATTATATTTATGCATTGTATACATCTTATATTCTCCATCCTTCTACATTCAGTATTGTATGCTAACTATCGGAATGTTACAGTTCAGTTCTTGGTCAAATACGCAACCCATTTCTGTCATTACTCCAGGTGGCCAGTTTTACTGTGTCCTGCCCCGTCTCCATTGGAAAGCTGGTCCTGATTGAGATAGATAAACAGCCTCACTTCATCTTCCCTGAAGACTCTTGGTTCCCTGCCAAGGTGGAAGTGAAATCCCCTGAGGGTGACACCTACAACTTTCCCATCTACCGCTGGATCCCTGACAGTGAGGTGCACCGCTTCAAAGAGGGAACAGGTTTGTGTGAATTAGACTTGTCAGACATCCTGTACGCTGTTCACTGACCACAGAAGACCTAAAAGAAGGAAATGCTGGTCTATGAGGAGACTGGAGTAACCAACTCGCTGTATTTATCAGCAATTTTAAACCTTGTTATTATTTCTTTCTTCAAGCTCTGAGAGTCTTTGAAGACGACCATCATCCTGGCAAGGAAATTCGGGAGCTGGAAATCTTGCAGCGAAGGGAAGAATATCGGTGAGCAGAGCTTATATACTTTTTAACTTTATTAAACACCCCAAAACTAACATTCATCAACACCCTTTTGGGTGAAAATTAACCACCATATGACACTGTTACACCTGCCAGGGTTTATTGAAATTTATTTTGCAAAATTGCAATATTGAAGTCAAGTTAAGTTTATTATGCTTACATATTAAACTAAAACTGCTTATACACTGGTATCTGTATAAAGTTCCTCATTACTCAGCTCTTCTCTATTTACCAGTTGGGATGTGTATCTAGAGGGAATACCCCACTGCATCAGGTCAGAGGGCCCTCTTGATCTGCCTGATGAGGTCCAGTTCTCCTTTACCAAGTTGACAGAGTTTCGCTTCACTGCAGCCGCTGGGTGAGGTCTTCAATTCTGTCAGATATTTATCTATGTAACTGTACCTGCCTATGAACATGATTTAAGGCATAATAATACAGCTAATTTATGCTTTTATTTTCTAGGCTGGTTGAGCTGGAACTGGAGAAATTTTATCAGTCCACGAAGAACTGGCCTGATATTGATGCTATCCATCGGGTGTTCGGCAGCAAACGGACTAAGATATCAGGTACTATCATGGTAGTTTAATGAAGTACTTGTTCCTGTATGCATGATTCAACTATGTTCATTCGGATATTCATGATGCTAACTAACACATGTTATTGTTTTTATTACTTGGCTTAATAAACAGGGAAAAAATGTCACAGAAGGAATCGATTAACAGTATTTAATTGCATACAGTCAAGACTTTGATACATAACTATAAACAGTGTCCAACCATGTCTGTGACTGGAGTCTGTGCAACATACTGTTGCCATTTTCCAGTTTCACATACATTGTATAGTGAAGCTGATAACTGCGATAGAGGAAGATTTTCGAAGTTTATCTTTTTTTTCTAGACTATGTCCAGGATCATTGGAAGGAGGACGCTTTCTTTGGCTACCAGTTTCTAAACGGTATGAACCCCATGTTGATCCAACGTTGTTCAGTCCTGCCCAACAACTTTCCTGTCAGTGATGACATGGTCTTCCTCGGTGGTCAGTGTAGCTTGGCAGATGAAATGAAGGTAAATATCTTGACTTTGATTGATCTTTGAGTCATATTTTGATCCATGACATGTTCAATTTGAAAAAGCATGTTGCACTTACATTCACTAACGTTTACTTTGTATAATTAATATTCACACTGTATGCATGTGAATACAATTAAAAAAAAAAAAATGTAAACTGAAATTATTTTTGATACAGAAAGGAAACATTTTCCTGTGTGACTACAAGCGTTTGGATGGGCTGAAAACAAACAACATCAACGGGAAGAAGCAGTACTTGACGGCTCCCCTCGTCCTGCTTCACAAAACACCTGATGATGACCTGGTGCCAATTGCTATTCAGGTGAGTAGATAAGATATAAGATATTAACACTCAAATATCTTATTGTAGTGATGACTCTTCCAGGACGGACAGACATGCAACACTATAGATGTCATATGTACAGAGAAGACAGAAATACCTTTAGTTAAATTACACAAATATAATGCAAACATACTGTATATGAATAATGTGGATCAGAGAAAAAAATATTGAAAGTCTTTTAATTGCAATTGCCAGATTGCCTCCCTTTTCCCTCGGCCGAAGACGTGAGAATTTAGGCATTAGATCATTGAAGTCGGGATTCTGTTCTGAAGTTGACCCTGTGCTCTGACATGGGAGTCAAAGAAATTATGAATTTTCTCTTAGAGATCAACAGAGTATCTAACTGAAAAGCAGATGAAACCTAAAGTAAACATACAACACTTTCAGAACATACTTTGCTGTTATTAACCACTACTGGTAATATATTGAATGGATAGAATTAACCACACCTCCCTTCCTTCTCCTGCAGCTGAAGCAGACTCCAGCAGATGATAATCCCATCTTCTTTCCTACTGACTCTGAGTACGACTGGTTGACGGCCAAGATTTTTGTGAGAAGTGCAGATTTCAACGAGCATCAACTCAACGTTCACCTGCTGCGCACTCATTTGCTGGCTGAAGTTTTTGCAGTGTCACTGCTGCGCAACATGCCCATGGTGCATCCGCTGTACAAGGTAACTGAAAGGGAGAATACTGAACTTTTACTGGAGTTGTCATTTGTTTTAAAGTTACTGATTGTTGTGTCTTCCAAAGATGATGAATCATAATGTTAGTGTGTATATATTTTAAAAAATTTGACACTGCTAAATGGTATAGAAGCATCAAGATGTGTGCTATGAAGTTAACAGAGTTTTCCTCTTTCTCTCAGCTCCTTGTACCTCACACTCGCTACACTCTACAGATCAACAACTTAGCTCGAAAAAATCTAATATCTAAGACTGGATCTTTCACTAAGGTACGAAAAGACAAACACCTAAATACCTAAACAAAAAAAAAAATATATATATATTCAGTGTCATGTACATTATTTAACTCTAACTATAATCCTTACATATTTGAATGTCTCCTAGTTTGCAGCTTCTGGTGGAGAGGGTATGAGGACACTCCTGAAGAGATCACTGTCCTCAGTGACCTACCGCTCCCTCTGCATACCAGACGACATTGCTGACCGTGGGCTGGGGGATGTACCGAACTTCTACTACAGGGATGATGGACTCAAGCTTTGGGATATCATCCACAGGTAGTACAGGTGTCCTGGTATTGGAAAACAAGAGCTCTAAATCCTCCCTCTCTACTAGCTTTTATTATCTTATGTAACTCAGTTGGTTCCTCATAAAGGATCAGTTAAGCTGCAACATATGTGTAGGGGTTTCCCTTCTTTTGCACTTTACAAACAGTTTCTTTGCATAATACTATTCAGTTAGTCCATGTTAATGCAATATCCTACAAACAGTTTCTTTGCATAATTTCTTTCAGTTAGTCCATGTTAATGCAATTTCCTACAAACAGTTTCTTTGCATAATTTCTTTCAGTTAGTCCATGTTAATGCAATATCCTACAAACAGTTTCTTTGCATAATTTCTTTCAGTTAGTCCATGTTAATGCAATATCCTACAAACAGTTTCTTTGCATAATTTCTTTCAGTTAGTCCATGTTAATGCAATTTCCTACAAACAGTTTCTTTGCATAATTTCTTTCAGTTAGTCCATGTTAATGCAATTTCCTACAAACAGTTTCTTTGCATAATTTCTTTCAGTTAGTCCATGTTAATGCAATTTCCTACAAACAGTTTATCTTGAAACATATGCTCCATAGCAGTCACCAGAGAAACTGCTGCAAGTTAGACGAACAATGCCTTAAAATATGACAATACAGTAAATGAGTGATCTGCCTCTTAATTGAGTAGATGGGCAATTGGCTGTAAAATGTTCTGAATGAAACAGCTTGAACTACTTTGATAGAGAACTTCTGTGAGATTAGGGAAGGGGCATCCCTACCCTTCAACATTTAAGGCTTCAGTTTCAATAAAAAGCAATCATTAGTTTGGTTGACACAAAGACAGGTGATGTCTGAATGTAATAACTTATATTATGACAGAGGGCACTGTAATGGAGTTACGGAATATGAAATATACATTTATTTTTGGGTTTAATTAAAAGGAATAATTCAACACATACAGAGATACAAGTTTTAAGTTTCTCTCCAAGAGTTGGCCAAGAGATGTGAAGATCAATACCACTCTCATGTTTGTGTGTTAAGTATAAAGCTACAATGAAGAGGTGATTATCCTAGCTCAGCACAAAGACTGGAAGATCTCTCAAAATATCAAAAATAGGCCTCCCAACGCCTGTAAAGCACCTTCAACATTTTATATTGTTTGTTTAATCCTGGTTATTTGTCGTCACTGTGAGGTTGCCAGAGAGCCAGAAGACTCCAGGAAGTCCCTGCAACTGGCAACTGTTTACCAAGAATAAAATGTGGCATGTAACTAATATATTTTCTGTTTGTATAAAGTTTAAATGAAATATTTAGAAATATAATAGAAATTGATACAATTTAGATGTGCTGGTAGGTATATTTTAACTATATGAAGCTAGCCAGCTAACTGTTTCCAGTCTTTATGCTAAGCTAAGCTAATTGCCACCAGGTTGTAGAGCTATACTTAACGCACAGATATGAGTGATATTGATCTTCTCATCTCACTCTCAACAAGAGAGACAATGGACAAGTTTCAGAACATGTCACACTATTTCTTTAAAGTTGTTTGATCTACTTTGTTGAATAAGCTATTGCAGTAAATTCTTAAAAAGAATAGAACTGATCATTCCGATGGCCTTAAATTGTCTTTCAAAATGTCCTGCAGTGTGTATTAAAAAAAATGCCTAATTTAACTAGGAATGTGTTTAACAGAACTTATCCACATTTGTCAAAGGTTTGTGCAGGGAGTGCTGAGCTTCTACTACAAGAATGACACTGAGGTCCAGAGAGACTCTGAACTGCAGAAGTGGATTTTGGACATTTCTGAACATGGATTCCTTTCCCAAGCCGGCACAGGTGGGCTTAAAGACAAGATCAATCTTAATGATGATGAATGTGCACATTTATGAACCATTATATGATCTTAATGCAAACAGAAGTCAAACTTAAATGTTGTCTTCCAGACATCTTAAATGCAGTTTATTACCTCTAATTGTCAGGAATTCCAGAGAGCTTCACCACCGTGACTGAGTTGGTCAAGTTTGTCACCATGGTGATCTTCACCTGCTCAGGACAGCACTCGGCTGTGAATGCTGGACAGGTGAGGTCTTTTAATTCAGTTATAATAATGCTTTTTTTGTGGAATGGGTTCATGAGGTTTTTACTGTTAGCAAGTCTAACATAAACAAGAGTCTACAGCCATGCTAGCACGACTGTGAGGCTGCACTTTGGCACGGCGATGCTTTGAGCTGTAAACAACAAATGCTAACATACTTGCAATGGCAACGCTAACATGCTAACTTTTAGCAGGTATAATGTTGATAAGATCACAATCTTTGTTTACCATGTTAACATGCGAGCATCAGCAAGCTTTTTCTAATCAGCGCAAAACACAAAGTACAGCTGAGGCTGGTAGGAATGTCATTAGTTTTGAAGGTATTTGGTCATAAGACAGAGTATTGGACAAATAAAAACTTTGATCTGATAGATGAAAAGTCATAGGATCACCAACGTTATTACAGTTCGTCCTGAGGTAAACATAAATGTCTGAACCAAATTTAATGATGATCCAGCTGAAAGTTGTCGAGACATTCCTCTGAAAGCCAAGAATGTTCTCCTCATGTCGGCACTAGAGGAAAAATCAGTGGATCACCAAAGTCATTAGAATTCATCCTCTGGGGACCAATGAATGTCTTTGTTCCAATCCAATATTTCAGTGTGGACCAAAGTAGTAGACAGACTGATACATGGCGTAGCTTCAAACTGTATTAATCAGTCATCTGTCAATCATTCATTCTTCACAGTATGACTATGGTGGCTGGATGCCCAACAATCCCCTCACCCTACAATGTCCTCCACCAACTACAAAGGGGACAACAAGTGAGACCACGATGCTGAAGACATTCCCTGATGTCAACACAACGGTTCATGGAATGGCGGTCGTGTGGCTACTCAGCAGACAGTCCACTGACTCTGTAAGTGCCCAAGTCTTTAATCACATAAATTAAATTCATGTTCAAGTTGTTTTAAGTTTAGGTAATTTGAGTCCCGCCAACTGAAACTGTACATTACTGTATATTGCCAAAAGTCTGTTTTAAAACATTCTAAACATTTCTTTTTTTAAATGTATCATTAATGTCATCAGGTCTTTCTTGGCCAGTACCCAGAGGAGCTTTTTAGTGAGAAGATGCCCTGCAAGCTGATGGAGGATTTTCAAAAAGATCTTCATGAGTTAAGTGAAGCCATCACAGACAGAAACGAGGATCTGAAGGTCCCATACACATACCTGGATCCAAAGGTGGTAGAAAATAGTGTGGCCCTTTGAATATCAGAAGGTGTGACCTCCACAGATGTTGGCCAAATTCAACACTGCATGTGATCGTTGTATGCTGATTGATTTAACTGATCATCTTACATCTTACATTTTAAATTTGCTTTTTCAACACAAGAATTATTTTATCTGTTATTTTTTCTGGGAAAACTCTACAGCATATTTGTTGTGTTGTAGCCATTTGTTACAGGACCAAGAACGACACGAAGCTCACTCTAGTGCAACACATTTAATTACCTGTAAATATATGAAAATACATCAGGTCAGGTCAGAAGCGCTCTCTGTTCTGATTACACTTTGCTCATCATGTACTGACGGCTTTCTTCTGCTCTTACGTTAGCTACTCTATAACAAATATAACTCATAGCAAATATTTCACTTTCATTGCCAACTCAGATAGAATTCCATAAACATATTAATTTCCATACCAGTCTAAATTCTCTTTTCACATGATTTCTCACAGAAATGACAATAAAGAAACATCAACAGTGAATACTGACTGAACTTAAGGATTTAAGTCATATGTTAATATTTCCCTGTCTTCTCAAACACTCAGTGCCACACATTCACTTCTATTTAATTTGCAGTTTGTTCTCTTTGTGAGCCTGTTTGCTGTTTGACAATTGATCTACAGAGCAATAACTATATGTTTTGTTAGAAATAACTAGTATTATCTCTGTGTCATCGTCAGACGAAACTTTCAATCAAGATTCTTTCAGTGAACTTCATGTGCTAAAGAAATAATATTAAACATGGTGCATATAAAGCATATGCTTTGAGTCAAAATTGTCTGTGTCCTGCCCCACCTCTCTTTGAAAGCTGGTGCAGATTGAGAAGACAAAAAAGTCTCTCGCTCTGCTCCCAGAAGACACCTGGTTTCCCTGCAATGTAAAAGTACAGTCCCCGGAGGGAGTCATCTACAACTTTTCCATCTACCACCGTGCCGCGGACAGCGAGGTACAACTGTTCAGATATGTAACAGGTTTTGTGAAACTGTACTTGCCTATTACATTATATCGTGCTGTTTACACTTTTACTGCCCCACAAACATACAAGAGAAGAAATGGCTGATTATTAATCCTATCCACCAAATACAGTAGAGTGAAGGAGGTGAAGCTAAGAGTCCCAACTCTTGTGAATATTGGCAGAACCAGCCCAAATAGTCAGTGGCAAGCCATTGTAAGTGCAATATAAATTTCTCAAAACCAAGATGGCTGACAGACAGTCAGAAACACCCAGTCACTCATCAATATCTTGCCAATCCTTCTATGGAAAGAGACCCTTGCAGGTATGAAAATGTTGGTGACATCAAGTAACAACTAAGGAATTATATAATTAATACATTTTCCAAATATTGATTTTATATTGGGAGGAAATTACGATTAATCATCTGTCCACTAAATTGGACATCATGCATCACTGTCTATATTTCAACTACAATTCATACAATTACTGCTACTGTTGTCCTTCAAAATACTTCATCTGCAGTAACGTTTTTGGCTATAAATCATGTTATTTATCTTATCTTATTATGTTATCTATCAAAAGCGTGATAGAAAGGCCTACAGGATAGTTGAGGAAATACCACCTGAGTCAAGTGAGGATGATACTAGTGGGAGTGATGATGAATGGCTGCCAGAAAAAGGAGAAAATTATAGCAGTTGTGACAGTGGAGCTGAGGATACAAATGTTGAGGGAGTTGAGGTTGAGGAAGCTGAGGATGTGCCACCTAACAGAGCTCAAAGAAAGAAAGCTGAAAATACAAGCAGAAATATCTGGAAAGCCAAAAGCAACCAGTTTGAGGGAGACTTGCCTCCTTTTTTGGGAGAGTGGAAAGTGAATGTTGAGGGAACAGAACCAATACATTTCTTTATGCATCTATTTCCCAAAGAGCCGATGAATGAAGTGCATAATACAAACGTGTATGCACACTCCAAAAAGGAAAGGGAAATCTGGCCCTGACATCAGAGGAAATGAAAACATTCCTAGGAATAAATATGGTCATGTCATATACATCAGATACCCAAGATCAAGAATGTACTGGTCATCAGAGGAAGGGCTTTGTCTTGATTTGATATCAGATGCCATGCCAGTTAACAGATTTGAGCAGATTCTGAGGTACATTCACTTTGTTGATAATTACTCACAGGCCCCTGGAAATGCTGATAAGCTCTTAAAAATCAGACCAGTGTTAGAAGCACTCAAGGAAACCTTCAGTACAGCAGTCGATCCTGAAGAATTTCAATCAATAGATGAGCAGATAATTCCCTTCAAGGGCCGTCTATCAAGCAGTACATCCCCAAAAAAAAAAAAACTCTGGGGTGTGAAAGTGTGGGTGAGAGCAGGATCCTCTGGATTCATGTACAGGTTTGAAGTCTATCAGGGTTCAGCTGGGCGTGGTCAGATCAGTCAATTGGGAATGGCTGCAGACGTAGTCATGTGTCTCTGTGACGACATACAGCAAAAGAATCACAAGGTGTTTTTTGACAATTTCTTTACTACCATTCGACTCCTCCAGGCATTGAAACACCAGGGCATCTATGGCACTGGTACATGCAGAATCAACAGGCTCCATGGAGTACAGCTGAAACTGAAGAGTGAAAAGCAACTCAAGAAAGAAGGAAGAGGAGCTTGATTGCTCTGTTGTCAGCAATGCTCAAAACATCACTGTCACACGTTGGTTAGATAGTTCAGTGATCCACATGGCCTTTTCCTGCACTGGCCAGTCCCCACCAGATTTGGCCCTGAGATGGAGCAAAAAAGAAAAGAAGATGCTCAACATCCAAAGGCCATTTTCTGTGAAGCTGTACAATCAGCATATGGGAGGAGTAGATCTCATGGATCAATGTGTCACAATGTATCCCCACAGACGCAAAAACGGTGGTATACATCAGAGTGTTCTTCCACTTCTTGGACGTGACCACTGTGAATGCCTGGCAACTCAATGTCTGGTCTGGAACAGAAGGATCTTCTGCACTTTAAGACATCTGTAGCTCGTGCGGTCCTAAATGCAGGATCCATCAAGACACGTGCAAGAGGAAGACCCAGTGCCACCCCACCTCCTTCGAAGTGCAGAGCAGTGTCCAGGGCACCCCGTGAGATCAGCTTTGGCTCTGGAAACCACTGGCCCCAGCTCACTGAAGCAAAAACTGCAAACAGATGCCATGATGCTGCATGCACACAAAGAACCAAGTATATCTGCATGCAGTGTCTTGTGGCTTTCTGCCCTGGATGCTTTGCCAATTATCATAAAAGATAGTCTGCACATTTTCTTTGTATATACATTTATTATTTTTATAGTTTTCACCTCTTTATATATCATTGAAAACAAAAACGCATGCTGTCCACTTGAGTGGACATGTAAAAATCTCTTTGAAAAAGCTGGATTGAAAAAAACTAAAGTTCAAATCTTGTTTTTCACACCTAAAGAGCAATAAAAACACTTGATAAAAAAAATCCTAACTGAGGTTGTCATAATTCATGCATGAAAGGGTCAGTAGTTCCTTCCAAAAGTCCATATCAGTACTTTAAAATATTTAATTTGTGACTGGCCTGTTACACTTAATTTTCCGTGTGTGTGTGTGTGTGTGGATGTGTGTGCGTGTGTGTGTGCGCGTGCGCGTGCGTGCGCGTTTGAAACTTTCAAAGTTTATCCCCAATTAATGTCAATAATTCTACAATATGGTCTTAATTACTTTACTAAAAGATTTAAATGCTTCTTTTACGACTGGAACAGCAAGGTTCAAAGGGGAAGTCTTATCATGGTGCTCAAGATACGCTCAGCTGTGATCGGATGCAGGTCACAGTTTTGGTCATTTGAATTAAATTTTGATACATTTTTCAAACTATTACTACCTTATTCTAATGTTGAAAGAGTTGAGTCTCAAACATTGTTATAGTGATGGAGAATTTTCCCTGTGCTAGTACTTTTCTACTGTTACTTAGCTTATGTGCCTTACTCACTAACAACATATGATTGTGTACCTAGTTGAACGGTGACAACACCATATGGGGTATTTCTGCCTTTGCTTCCATAAGAGGAAGTAACTGAATGGAGGTGCAGTTAAACAGAGAATGTTAAGTTTAGGAACAGAAACAGATGTCTTAGGCCATGTCCACACTACTATGTTTCCATTTGAAAACGCATATGTTTTGCTACGTTTACACTGAGTGTCCACAGTACGGCGCTGCCTCTTCGCGTGGACGCCGTAAACGCATACATTTTGAAACGATGATGCCCACACCCGCGTTCGCTACTTGATTGGTTCTTAGCAGTCACGACGTGTCCTTGCCTGATGAAGTCCACACACATAAACTATAAAGGAACAAATCATGAATTGCTCAGTACGACAGAGACTTAGTGTGACAAGGCTCAGATCAGATAAGAGGAAGGGGCTGAGTAGAAATGTCAATGGGCATCTGGAAACTGTTGACCAGATATTTAATTGTGAACTCCTGATTTACACCCTGTGCTGAGTACCCTTTATGTTTATAAGCTATACAGCGGCACCACTCTTGGCTCATCCTCCTGTAGAGTGCACTGCACTCTGTATGATGATGGAGCCTTCTCTGCGCAGAGAATAAATACTCCAAAGACAATAGTATTATAGGACTCACTCTGTACTTTTAAATTGTTTTTTCCCCCACAATATTTGGTTGACACACCTAAAACGTGGTGTCATTTCTTTATCTGAAGAGCAGCTTCAAGCCACAGTTGGACACCTCTGACCTTTGACATTTAACCAGGCCATGTAAGCAGGAGTTTGCTCACACAGCGTTAAAGCAAGGTTACAGTAGTTCCACATTTTCAACCAGTTCTTATTTTCTTTTTAGTCTAGACCTTTATAATTTGCTTTAGTTCATTTTCAGATTACTAAAAATAATAGTACTGCTTATTTCATTTTTGAAACAAAAACCTTTTTCCTCTTCCCTTCCTTACGTTTTATCCTTCACAATAAAAGCCCCAGATACATACACTGGAACACTGCTTCCTATAGAGCTCTTAAAGTAACATAATAGCTTAGATACCTCCCCTCCTCAGGACTTTACATTTTCACTGAACTACGAGAGAGCGAGAGAAAGATAATTAAATAAATAACTGCCTATTTCGAGCACGAGGGCACAATTTTCTTTTAATTAGTTCTTCATTGCCGTAGCAACAACAAACGCAGAGATGAACGTATAGACGCTCATCAATAGGCCGCAGCATTCTTCTTTTGCTGTCTATGGTTTACTGCTACCAATGGCCTGGACTTCTATAAACGGGCGTCCCCGTGACAAATTTCATTTCACAATGTAAAAGCGAGATTACACTTCTTTTGCAAAACAGGAAGGTGCTTCAAATAGAGAAGTGGCTAGTGCGTTGACAGAGAGGTCACCCCACGTTACGCTTCTTGGAAACTTAGTGTAGGCGCTGTCTGAAACAACAGCATAACCAACGAAAGCATTCCTGGAGGACAGGTCACGTGAGGTGGACCCGACCATATAGAGAATGAGGTCTGGGTTGGTGAGGGGAGTTTCAGAGAGGTCAGGGCGGTGCTCTGGTCCTGGTAGGAGAGATGCAGGGTTAAGTACATTACAAAGTTTTACAGTGATCTTCGGCATATCGAGCAAGAATGTGTAATAACGGAGCCATCTAGTGGCTGACAAATGGAAGGTTTTCTGTTCGTGGAGAATCAAGGAGACAGCATGAGGTACAAGCAGTGTAACGTGAGCATAACCGACGATATCTCTAGAGGCTAACAAGGCTTTTTCAGCTGCAGCCACAGCACGGACGCATCGCAGAAGGCCTGCTGCAACTGGATCTAATTTAGCTGAGAAATAGGCAACAAGACGGAGTCGAACACCGTGTTTTTAGAGGAGAACGGACATCATGCAACCGTTGCGCTCGTCAACAGCCTGAGTAAAAGGTCGAGTTGGGTCGGGAAGGTGCTTCAAATAGAGAAGTAGTGCGTTGACAGAGAGGTCACCCCACGTTACGCTTCATGGAAACTTAGCTTAACTTAACATGCAGAACTATTTACCCGTACTCAGAGAGAAGTGGCTAGTGCGTTGACAGAGAGGTCACCCCACATTACGCTTCTTGGAAACTTAGCGTAGGCGACAAAAGGGTCTTAACACCAAAACTGTTAAGCAGTATCACAAAAACTATAAGACCTGATTATCAACATTTAATAAGTATAATGGACATTTTTCCCATTACACTCGACCCTTTTTATCATCTTTTAATAACACAATAATATGAAAAATGTTTGCAATTAAGAATTTACAACGACATCTCTGCTTACATCACGTTAAAAAATGCACAAGGATTCAAGTTGAACACATTGAGAACAGTAAACAACACATAGTGCCTCTGAGACCAGATAGTCCTGGCTGCGTAAACGGGTGCCGTGGTTGCACAGTGGTTATTTAGGTCTATACCTAGGTAGCTCTTGGATCGCCTGATTGACAAAATGGCAGCCGTTATCGCTTGACAGTTTCGTTGGGATGCCCCAGCAGGGAATAATTTCTTGGAGCAGTGCTTTAGCTACTACTGTGGCTGTTTGTTTGGAGGTGGGGAAAACTTCGACCCATTTAGACCACATGTCTACAACAACTAAACAGTATTTCTTACATTCTGATGGTGTTAGCTCAATGAAATCCATCATCATGTCTTCAAATGGCCTTGTAGGAGGTGAATGCGCTGCCTGTTGAGAAACTTGAACTGGTCTGCCTACGTTATGTGTTGCACATATGATGCCGGCTTGACTGTTTTTGTGCATAGGCTGAAAAACCTTTAGTAAACCAATGTGTGGTTACAATATCCACAATCCCCCCTTTTGTCACGTGGTCTCGATCATGTGATAATTTAGCATGAGGATGGAACTGTTTCGGGTAAACCAGTGTAGTACAGGAGGAGAGTGACACAGGGGGAGACGGGCTGCCACTTTAGCAGCAGCATCCGCTCTGGCGTTTCCTCTTGACACTGTGTCTGTGGCCCGTGTATCTGCTGCACATTTGCATGTAACAATGGCAGAGGGGAGCAAAATGGCATCCAAGAGCTGATTCATTTTTTTCATGGTGGGGGATGGGTTTACCGTCTGATTTTAGGAATTTACGATGGCGCCATAGGCACCAAAATCGTGAACAACGGCAAATGCATAACGTGAGTCTGTATAAATGGTGTCGCTTTTACCTACTGCTGCTTTGCATGCTTCTGTTAGAGCAACCAGTTCAGCAGCCTGGGCAGAGTAATGATGAGGAAGAGAACCTGACACGAGGTTGGCGCTGTCTGAAGCAACAGCATAACCAACAAAAGCATTCCTAGAGGACAGGTCACGTGAGGTGGACCCGACCATATAGAGAATGAGGTCTGGGTTGGTGAGGGGAGTTTCAGAGAGGTCAGGGCGGTCCTCTGGTCCTGGTAGGAGAGATGCAGGGTTAAGTACATTACAAAGTTTTACAGTGATCTTCGGCATATCGAAGTGTGATAACGAAGCCATCTAGTGGCTGACAAATGCAAAGTTTTCTGTTCGTGGAGAATCAAGGAGACAGCATGAGGTACAAGCATTGTAACGTGAGCGTAACCGACGATATCTCTAGAGGCTAACAAGGCTTTTTCAGCTGCAGCCACAGCACGGACGCATCGCAGAAGGCCTGCTGCAACTGGATCTAATTTAGCTGAGAAATAGGCAACAAGACGGAGTCGAACACCGTGTTTTTAGAGGAGAACGGACATCATGCAACCGTTGCGCTCGTCAACAGCCTGAGTAAAAGGTCGAGTTGGGTCGGGAAAGCCCAGTGTCGGTGCAGATTGCAGGGCTAGTTTTAAGTCATTGAAAGCTTGTTCAGCTTCTGATGTTCAGGTCTGTTTGTCATGTGAGGAGAGGCCTTTGCCGTGCATTAGAGCTCAGAGGGGAGCTTCCACAGGAGCATAATTGCAAAGGCAAGACCTGCAATAGGAGCACATACCTAGAAATGACATAAGTTGCTTTTTAGTCAGAGGCTTAGGTAGGTCAATGATGGCAGAAACGTGGTCTCTGGAAAGCGTTTTCCCTTCACCAGAAATGTCATGTCCCAAAAAGGTAATATGCTCTTTGACATATTACAATTTAGACAGGCTGACTTTGTGGCCTTCAGAGGCCAGGTGTTGGAGCAGGATTTTACATTTTTCACTAGAAAGAGAGAGAGATAGAGAGAGAGAGAGATAGATATGTCTATATGTCTATATGTCTATATGTCTATTTCGGGCGCAAGGGCACAATTTTCTTTTCATTTCTTCTTCATTGCCAGGCTGGTCACTATTTGCTGTCACTATTTGCTGTCTACTGGCGTCCCGCTACCAATGGACTGGATTTCTATATACGGGCATACCGTGACAAATTTAATTTCACAATTTAAAAGCTAGATTTCATGAAGTCCTTTCAGTAAAAAAAAAACATTTTCACCGACTATTTGAAGACAATCAAATGTTCACGTCTAGACCATATTTCACTGGGATTTGAAATGTTGACTTTCAATTGAGAAGTGTTTATGTGGTTTCCTTGTATGTCTTTTCAACGGAAAACATTTCGCTGACTCAGAAGTCCTTCTCAGAATCTTATCTGCTCCAGACTGCTGGAGTGTTATACTATCACTATTGGAGAGATCAGTTCCTGAAAGAAGTTGATTGCATCAGATTGAGTCAGACATTTCAGCTTTATAAACTCTCGGTGGACGTCCCCTACAACTTAAATCAAGAGAGCAGTTAATCACAGGAGCATCTTGGTCAGGTAAGAGAGACGCTTCATGAAATTATTTTTAAAAGATAAGACTGTAATAGATTGGTGAGAACAAACATTTAATGTTAGTTATATCTTTTGGCAATGCCATTTTCATTGTGATTCATGGTTATTTTTCTCTCCCCACCAGGATTCCTCTGCTTGCCAGTATGAAATTGGTGAATTATATCGTGACCGTGGCCACTGGCGATCTCGACTTTGCCGGCACTTTTCACAATGTCTATATTAAGCTGGTGGGCACAGATGGAGCGAGCAAACGCACCTGGCTCGAGAGCCTCAAAGGGCCTTTATCCTTCATGAGTGGAGCAGTAAGTCTGAAATATCTTTCTCTAAATGTATAACACTCTTCTTCAACTTCAGATTATTGAATTGAATATCAATTTAGAGAAGCTGATGTAAACCCTCGTCAACTCAGACTGTGCAGCAACAGGATATGTGCTGCTCTGTAACTCTTTAACTTACGGCCTCAAAGGTGACCAAAGCAACAAAAAAAGTAGTCCACATAAGCTTAAAAAAATTATTATATTTTTGCATTGAATAAATGTTATATTCTCCATCCTTCTACATTCAGTATTGCATGCTAACTATCGGAATGTTACAGTTCACTTCTTGGTTATCAAATATGCAACCCATTTCTGTCATTACTCCAGGTGGCCAGTTTTACCGTGTCCTGCTCCGTCTCCATTGGAAAGCTGATCCTGATTGAGATAGATAAACAGCCTCACTTAATCTCCTTTGAAAACTCTTGGTTCCCTGCCAAGGTGGAAGTGAAATCCCCTGAGGGTGACACCTACAACTTTCCCATCCACCGCTGGATCACTGACAGTGAGGGGCACCTCTTCAGAGAGGGAACAGGTTTGTGTGAATTAGACTTGTCATCTTGTACGCTGTTCACTGACCACAGAAGACATAAAAGAAGGAAATGCTGGTCTATAAGGAGGCTGGAGTAACCAACTCGCTGTATTTATCAACAATTTAAAACCTTGTTATTTCTTTCTTCAAGCTCTGGGAATCTTTGAAGACAACCATCATCTTGGCAAGTACAGTCGGGATCAGGAGCTGAAGCAGCGAGAGGAAGACTATCGGTGAGCAATCAGAGCTTATACATTATTTTTAACTTCATGCACCCCAAAACTAACATTCATCAACGCCCTTTTGGGTGACAATTAACCACCATATGACATTGTTACACCTGCCAGGGTTTATTGAAATGATTTTGCAAAATTGAAGTCGAGTATATTATGCTTACATATTAAATTATTAAAACTGCTTATACACTGGTACCTTTGCAAAGTTCTCCAATACTCAGCTCTTCTCTATTTACCAGTTGGGATGTGTATGTAGAGGGAATACCCCACTGCATGAGGTCAGAGGGCCCTTTGGATCTGCCTGATGAGGTCCAGTTCTCCTTCACCAAGTCAACAGAGTTTCTTTTCACTGCAGCCACTGGGTGAGGTCTTCAATCCTGTCAGATATCTATGTAACTGTACCTGCCTATGAACATGATTTAAGGCATAATAATAAAGCTAATTTATGCTTTTATTTTTTAGGCTAGTTGAGCTGCAACTGAAGGGACTTTCTGACTGCACAAAGAACTGGCCTAATATTGATGCTATCCATCGGGTGTTCTGCTGCAAACGGACTGACATGTCAGGTACTATCAGGTACTATTTATTACTTGGCTTAATAAACAGGGAAAAAATGTCACAGAAGGAATCTTTTAACAGTATTTAATTGCATACAATCAAGACTTTGAAGCAACTATAAACAGTGTCCAACCATGTCTGTGTAACACATAAGCTGATAACTGTGATATAGAAAGCTTTTCTAGTACAAAGTTTAAAACTCAATGGTCAACTCTGCTTTTTCTTTCAGAATATGTCCAGAAACATTGGAAGGAGGACGCTTTCTTTGGCTACCAGTTTCTAAACGGTGTCAACCCCATGTTGATCCAACGTTGTTCAGTCCTGCCCAACAACTTTCCTGTCAGTGATGACATGGTCTCCTTCGGTGGTCAGTGTAGCTTGGCAGGTGAAATGGAGGTGAATGTCTTGACTTTGATTGATCTTAGAGTCATATTTTGTTCCATGACATGTTCAATTTGAAAATGCATGTTGCACTTACGTTCATTTAGTATAATTGTTGGAATGCTGATTCAGCATTCCAACTACTGTTCTTTGAATCTTTAAACAACTTATTATATTTCTTCCGTACTTTTTTCGGCATCCATCTACTTCTGCATACTTTCAGCTACAGAAACCGTTCAGGTATCAAAATATTTAGCTCTTTCAGCACATTTTTGCTATGACTTTTCTTGTTTCTATCTCTTATGCTTTTTGAAATATTAAGCAATATTCATATTTATTTTACAATGATTCTCTATGAAACAAATCCCCTAATCTACTGAAACTTCTTCAACTTCGAAAGCCTAAAAGTTCCGCATACTGTAACGTCATGAGAGATCACTAGGGCCGGCTAGGGTGGGGTGGTGCGAGGGAACTAACAAAAACAGACAAAAATCAAAGGTTCTCAGAATAAGGTCACGTTTTATTGTTATTCTGCTCGGCAACTCAGGGAAGGCTCTTTATCAAAAAATCCAAAACAAAGCGTCCAAGCGGAGGTAATGGTTCGTTAAGCAGAACAGTATTAGACAAAAAACTAAACTTAGAGTGTCCTCGGCTTTTTACCGACAACCGGGTCTTCTTCCTTTCAGATCCTCTTCACTCTGGTTCGGAAGTTTACTTTGTGTTGTTCTCGGTGCTCCTTCACACCGTGTGCTCTCTCCCCTCCTCCTGCAGCCCTTAAGTCCGGCCTCAATCAGGTGGCTTAAACACCTACACCTGGGTTAGTGGTGAGACCTTCTGGGAGCTGTAGTTGTTGCCTCAGCGGCCATCTTGTGGTGTGGCTGCTGATCCTTAAAGGGGAAGTAACACCCATCTACCACCTGGCCCCGGGTGATGCCACAATAATTTCAGCTACGGACACTAACTATTAGTTCACTATTAGTTCATAAACTATTAGTGTATGATTCAGCTTTTTGATATCTTTTTTTAAAACTATCACAGCTTATGTTTAATGCATTTTTTCAGACCTTTTCTGACTTTATAATGGGTGTGTATTGCACAGCTCAGAGCGTGTGATGTCATCGCCCAGAGTGGAGAGGAGCTTCAGAAGCTTGTGAATTTTTTATTTTTTTTTGCCAGAATTTTTACTCTTCTTGCATCATGTTTTGGTCAAAATGTAGCTAATCTTGTCCTGGTCGTAGACATATTACTATGGAATCGAACAGATTTACACATTTGGCCACAGCAGCCTAATAGTGAGAGGAATTTCAACTATCTGGTCGATAGAGACCCATGTTAATTCTGACTCCAAAAAGATCTTGCACAGAAAACCATACCCCATCTCTAGATCGACACGAAAGCCACCTTTTTTTGCATAATTGTCACATTATCTGTTCATCAAGTGGTCCTTACTCTCACGGTCTGAAATTGAGGCAATAGGAGCTACGGTTTCTTGAATTTTGAAGTATAGTTGGACAGGTGAGCCTCAGCTTCAACTCCATGTTGTTTCCAAAATAACAGTAGTTATTGTAACTAATACTACTGTTATTTTTATGTCATTCTGTTATTTGAATTACAAAACCATTGTAGTTCAATGCTTTTGGGCTTTAACATTTTTCAGGCAGTTTCACATTTTTGTATTTTCAACAAGGCTTTGCGATTCATCTTAGCTTTCAGTTTTCTAGCGCATTTTCTGCAGGAAATGTGTCTTCCAGTTAATATTCACACTGTATGCATATGAGTCAAATTATTTCTCATCCTCACTAAAATTAAATACAGAAAGGAAACATATTCCTGTGTGACTACAAGCGTTTGGATGGGCTGAAAACAAACATCATCAACGGGAAGAAGCAGTACTTGATGGCTCCCCTCGTCCTGCTTCACAAAACACCTGATGATCAGCTGATGCCAATTGCTATTCAGGTGAGATTAACACTCAAATATCTTATTGTAGTGATGACTCTTCCAGGACGGACAGACATGCAACACTATAGATGTCATATGTACAGAGAACACAGAAATACCTTTAGTTAAATTACACAAATATAATGCAAACATACAGTATATGAATAATGTGGATCAGAGAAAAAACATTATATAAAGTCTTTTCATTGCAATTGCCAGATTGCCTCCCTTTTCCTTTGGCCAAAAACATGAGAATTTAGGCATTAGATCATTGAAGTCAGGTTTCTGTTCTGAAGTTGACCCTGTGCTCTGACATGGGAGTCAAAGAAATTATGAATTTGCTCTTAGAGATCAACAGAGTATCTAACTGAAAAGCAGATGGAACCTAAAGTAAACATACAACAATTTCAGAAAATCCTTTAACGTTATTGACCACTACTGGTAATATATTGAATGGATTGAATTAACCACACCTCCCTTCCTTCTCCTGCAGCTGAAGCAGATTCCAGCAGATGATAATCCCATCTTCTTTCCTTCTGACTCTGAGTACGACTGGTTGACGGCCAAGATTTTTGTGAGAAGTGCAGATTTCAACGAGTATGAACTCAACGTTCACCTGCTGCGCACTCATTTGCTGGCTGAAGTTTTTGCAGTGTCACTGCTGCGCAACATGCCCATGGTGCATCCGCTGTACAAGGTAACTGAAAGGGAGAATACTGAACTTTTACTGGAGTTGTCATTTATTCAAGTTGCTGATTTTTGTGTCTTCCAAAGATCATGAATCATAATGTTAGTGTGTATATATTTTAAAAAATGTGACACGGCTGAATGGTATAGAAGCATCAAGATGTGTGCTTTGAAGTTAACCGAGTTTTCCTCTTTCTCTCAGCTCCTTGTACCTCACACTCGCTACACTCTACAGATCAACAACTTAGCTCGACGTCTTCTAATATCTGAGACTGGAGCTTTCACTATGGTACAAAAAGACAAACACCTAAATACCTAAACATTTTTTTAAAATCTTCAGTGTCATGTACATTATTTATCTTTAACTATAATCCTTACATATTTAAATTTCTCCTAGTTTGCAGCTTCTGGTGGAGAGGGTATGAGGACTCTCCTGAAGAGATCACTGTCCTCAGTGACCTACCGCTCCCTCTGCATACCAGACGACATTGCTGAGCGTGGGCTGGAGCATGTACCGAACTTCTACTACAGGGATGATGGACTCAAGCTTTGGGATATCATCCACAGGTAGTACAGGTGTCCTGGTATTGGAAAACAAGAGCTTTAAATCCTCCCTCTCTACTAGCTTTTATTATCTTATGTAACTCAGTTGGTTTCTCATAAAGCTGCAACATGTGTAAGGTTTTTCCCTTCTTTTACCCTTTACAAACAGTTTCTTTACATAATTTCTTTCATGTTAATGCAATTTGATGATATCGATATTCTCATTCTCAACAAGAGAGACAATGGGCAAGTTTCAGAAAATGTCATATTATTTCTTTAAAGTTGTTTGATCTACTGAGTTGAATAAGCTATTGCACCAAATTCTTAAAAAGAGCAGAACTGATCATTCCGATGGCCTTAAATTGTCTTACAAAATAATGTCTTACTACTGCAGTGTGGATTTAAAAAAACATAATTCAACTAGGAATGTGTTTAACAGAACTTATCCACATTTGTCAAAGGTATGTGAATGGAGTGCTGAGCTTCTACTACAAGAATGACTCTGAGGTCCAGAAAGACTCTGAACTGCAGAAATGGATTTCGGACATTTTTGAACATGGATTCCTTTCTCAAGCCGGCACAGGTGGGCTTAAAGACAGGCTCAGTCTTAATGATGATGAATGTGCACATTTATGAACCATTATATGATCTTACTGCAAACAGAAGTCAAACTTAAATGTTGTCCACCAGACATCTTGAATGCAGTTTATTCCCTCTAATTGTCAGGAATTCCAGAGATCTTCACCACCGTGGCTGAGTTGGTCAAGTTTGTCACCATGGTGATCTTCACCTGCTCAGGACAGCACTCGGCTGTGAACACTGGACAGGTAAGGTCTTTCAATTCAGTTATAATTATGCTATATTTGTGGAATGGGTTCATGAGGTTTTTACTGTTAGCAAGTCTAACATAAACAAGAGTCTACAGCCATGCTAGCAGGACTGTGAGGCTGCACTTTGGCACGGCGATGCTTTGAGCTGTAAACAACAAATGCTAACATACTAGCAATGGCAACGCTAACATGCTAACTTTTAGCAGGTATAATGTTCATGAAATAACAATATTCGTTTAACATGTTAACAATGCGAGCATCAGCAAGCTTTTTCTAATCAGCAGAAAACACAAAGTACAGCTGAGGCTGGTAGGAATGTCATTAGTTTTGAAGGTATTTGGTCATAAGACAGAGTATTGGACAAATAAAAACTTTGATCTGATATATGAAAAGTCATAGGATCACCAACGTTATTACAGTTCGTCCTGAGGTAAACATAAATGTCTGAACCAAATTTAATGATGATCCAGCTGAACGTTCTCGAGACATTCCTCTGAAAGCCAAGAATGTTCTCCTCATGTCGGCACTAGAGTTAAAATCAGTGGATCACCAAAGTCATTAGGATTCATCCTCTGGGGACCATGAATGTCTTTGTTCCAATCCAATATTTCAGTGTGGACCAAAGTAGTAGACAGACTGATACATGGCGTAGCTTCAAACTGTATTAATCAATAATCTGTCAATCATTCATTCTTCACAGTTTGACTACGCTGGCTGGATGCCCAACAATCCCCTCACCCTACAACGACCTCCACCAACCACAAAGGGGACAACAAGTGAGGCCACGATGATGAAGACATTCCCTGATGTCAACGCAACGGTTCAGATACTTGCCACCGTGTGGCTACTCAGCAGGCAGTCCACTGACTCTGTAAGTGCCCAAGTCTTTAATCACATAACTTAAATTCATGTTCAACTTGTTTTAAGTTTAGGTCATTCAAGTCCCGCCAACTAAAACTGTACATTACTGTATATTGCCAAAAGTCTGTTTTTAAACATTCTAAACATTTATTTTTTTAAATGTATCATTAATGTCATCAGGTCTTTCTTGGCCAGTACCCAGAGGAGCATTTTAGTGAGAAGATGCCCTGCAAGCTGATAAAGCATTTTCAAGGAGAGCTTCAAGTGTTAAGTGCAATCATCAATGCCAGAAACAATATTCTGGAGGTCCCATACACATACCTGGATCCAAAGGTGGTAGAAAATAGTGTGGCCATTTGAATATCTGAAGGTGTGACCTCCACAGATGTTGGCCAAATTCAGCTTGCTATTAACAAAAGTGAGAAAGGTAAGAACTGCCTGTTCTGTTTTTTAGTGGAAAGAAACACTGCATGTGATCGTTGTAGGATTGATTTAACTGAAGTAAAAATGTACCGTTTTAAATCATAAGCCACACCTTACATTTTCTTCGTTCGTCAATACAGTAGAGATAATCAAAATACAGTTGCAAAGGTGTCAATTTGCTTTACTTTTGCTTTCTAAACACAAGAATGATTTTATCTGTTAATTTTTCTGGGACAACTCTACAGCATATGTGTTGTGTTGTAGCCATTCACTGCTAATTCATCTACAGCCAGTTGTCTTTGTGAGCTTATTTGTTCTGTGCCAATTGATAGAGAGCAATAAATATATATTTTTTGTGAGAAATAACTATAGCTCTGTGTCATCAACAGACACAACTTTTAATCAAGCTTCTTTCAGTGAACTGCATGTGCTAAAGAAATACAATTAAACATGGTGCATATAAACATATGCTTGAGTCAACATTTTCTGTGTCTTGCCCCACCTCTCTTTGAAAGCTGGTGTAGATTGAGGTGACAAAAAAGTCTCTCGCTCTGTTCCCAGAAGACACCTGGTTTCCCTGCAATCTAAAAGTACAGTCCCCGGAGGGAGTCATCTACAACTTTTCTATCTACCACCGTGTCACCGACAGCGAGGTACAACTGTTCAGATATGCAACAGGTTTTGTGAAACTGTACTTGCCTATTACATTATATCTTGCTGTTTACACTTTTACTGTCCCCCAAACATACAAGAGAAGAAATGGCTAATTTTTAATCCTATCTTTTCCTTAGCTCTAAGAATCTTTGATGATAATCATCATGTAGGCAAGTACAGTAGAGTGAAGGAGGTGAAGCTAAGAGTCCCAACCCAATATGTAAATATTGGCAGAACCAGCCCAAATACATGTCCCCAACTGTCCCCAAAATGTAAGGTTGTCTAAAAAAAGAATTTCTGTCCAACATTTCTACAAGGTTCTCTGTCAAATAAAGGCAACAGTCTGTTATATTGCAAAGAGTTATTGTAACAGTTAAAGGTCAAACCCTGACAATAGTTTCTTCCAAAGTCCACATCAGTACTGTACAATATTTAATTTGTGACTGGCCTGTTACACTTCATTTTTCATCTTGCCAAAATGTGAAAATTCTATTTGATCTAAAATTCCAGACAGACAGACGACACTGTGTGACAAAAAACATTTAGATGGAGTAAAAACAAATGTCATCAATGGGAAGAAGCAGTACTGGATGTCTCCCCTTGTCTTGCTCCATAATACCCCTGATGATAAGCTGATGCTGATTGCTATTCAGGGGAGACTGACCTACAAATATACACAATATTAGAGTTAAACATGTGATGGCACAGAGTTTGTTTAAAGAAAGATAGATAGATAGCTAGATAGATACTTTATTAATCCCGGAAGGGGACATTTTTTCGCTACAGCAGCATTTATGGTAAGAGGTAAGCAATACAAATAACAGTATAAAATATAAAAATATAAAATGCACAATATATACAATGAAATAGAATCAAATTAATATTAACTAACTAAACAATAGTGCAACGATTTAACCAAACAAACAACAGTGTAACGGTGTTATAGTTGTGTGATTGATTTGGCCAGAGGTTGTTGAACAAGGTTATTGGATTTATGGCCTTATTTGAAATATTTTAACATGAGTCTTTTCTTTATAGCACCATCAGTACTCCTTCCTTAAATTTTAGTGTGGGCCTACCAACCATGTTTTGCTTTATACACTTGAAACTACTGGATATTCCTAAATATAGCTTTGGTTATGTTATGCATGGATATCTATTTTACAACATATTATTTTGTTTTTGGTGAGCAAGAGCACACAAGAGAGAAAAACAAAAAATAAATCTACACCTAATAATAATGCTACTGGTCCTGAGTCGGTTCATTTGTGTCCCTTGTGTCAGACACAACTAGTGTATGAAAGTCTTTTTAGTTCCCAGGTGCCCAAGAAGTTATGTGTTTTACATATTAAGGAGACACAAGTTACTGAGCCAAGTTCTGTGGGCTGTTTTGAAATGTAGGCATCTCTGCTGGGACTGGCTTCTACCGTCACCAAATACTGTTTATGTGGTAGTGGGCGTGGTCTGTGCTCAGCTGCAGGGGAGAGATCTGTGGGAGTGGTTCAGGTTATTTGGTTAATTGGCACAGCTGTAACCTGTTGCTAATTATCCCTCATTCACATACACTAACCATGGCACTGTTCCACTGAACCACTCCCACAGATCTCTCCCCTGCAGACAGGCACAGACCACGCCTACTACCACAGTTTGGAAAGTCTAAGTGATAAGCAGCACAATAAACAAGCTTCCTTCACAATTTGAAAGAACTCAAAGAGACAGCAGAAACAGTGGTTTACATTTTAATAAGCAGAATAATAATCTAATCCAACCCCAAGCAAAGAGTAGAACAACTCTATATTGGGGGTTGTTAACAAGGCTTCTTGCATGTTGTCCCTCATGTTTTAATGTATTTCATGCTGATATGCTGTGTTGCTGCAGGAGGCATTTCCAGGAAGGGGAGGTCAAACTGTTTTGCCATTTTTATTTGCTATGTGACATGAGTGTTCCTGAAGGATGTCAAAGTAATGATACAAAATTGTAGAAAGAGCAACAATATGTCAGATAGTGGTCTGAAACTTAATTAGAATTTGTCACAATGCTTTAGTTTAAAATATTTAATTCAAGCAGAGTTCTACTTTTCTTAAAGGTTTGTGAAGGGAGTGCATGGCCACTACTACGAGGCAGGCATTTTATAATTGATCTGCATAATACAGTGCATTCTTTAGAAAACAAGGTTTCTTCTTGATTAATCTAAATATATAAATGATTGCTGTTTTGATAAAGACTCGTGACTGAGTTGGTCAAGTTTGTAACAATGGTGAGGTTCACTTGATCAGGCCAGCACAGGACAGGTGCATCGTTGCAATCTATCACTTCTGTAGGTAAAAACAAAACAAAAAATGAATTGTTTCAATTTGTTTATCTCTTTGTTTGGAATCATTTTTAATGCAAACGAATGAGTTATATCATAGAGCACTCACAAAAATCATGAATGCTATTGATATAATATTGATATTTGATATGGTTTATGCATAATTCTTTTTCATATTTTTGATCTGATGTGTTCATTCATCACAGTATGACTATGGTGGCTGCTCAACACAGTAACACAACACTGTAAACAGATTTAACAATCCAAGCATTTTAGCAACAGTTCCGTTAGCTCAGTCTAGTTATTAGTGGGCTTTATATTTTCAGAAACAATATATAACTTCATCAGCTACCAAAGATACAAATCTTAAACTAGCCTGCACTGGTTGACTCATCACTCTAGACCATATTTCACTGGGATTTGAAATGTTGACTTTCAACTGAGAAATGTTGATGTGGTTTCTTTGTAAACATCTAAAATAAAGATATAATATTATTAGCACAATGTAGAGGATGAAACATTGTTGTATTGCAAATCCCGTTAAAATCTGGTCTTAACGTGAAGGTTCAATCAACGTCTTCAAATAGTTGGTGAAAAAATGTAACATTTGAACAAATTTTAAACATCTTTTCAATAGTGGCCATAGTCGTCTTTTTTTTTTAACAAATGTTTTTTATTGTCTTTTCCACAATACACAAACACAAGACAGAACAAGGCACATCAAAAGGTACACATAGGCACTTGGAGATATTTCAAATAAAGATATCAATGGCATGTTTTGTTGTTGGGCGTTACTGACTGTTTCTCAGCAGAAACAAAAAATAAAAATAACAGTAGAGGGTGACAGATATGTACATGCACAGATAGATACATATTATACCCCACAAATAGAATGCTCCCACATTACCTGATGTGACCAGTGGGACATAGTCGTCTTTTGAACGTCTTTTAAACGGAAAAAAACTTGCTGGGGAGTGTCAACTTCTCTAGAATCTTATCTGCCCCAGACATATGATTAGAGTCATAGATATTTGAGCTTTATAAACTCTCGGTGGACGTCCCCTACAACTTACATCAAGACAGCAGTTCATCACAGGAGCATCTTGGTCAGGTAAGAGAGACGCTCAAGAAATTATTTTTAAAAGAGTAGACTGTAATAGATTGGTGAGAAAAAACAATTAATGTTAGTTCTTATATCTTTTGCCAATGTCATTTTCATGGTTATTATTTTTCTCTCCCCACCAGGATTCCTCTGCTTGCCAGTGTGAAAATGGTGAATTATATAGTGACCGTGGCCACTGGCGATCTCTCCACTGCCAGCACTTTTAACAATGTCCATATTAAGCTGGTGGGCAAAGATGGAGAGAGCAAACGCACCTGGCTCAAAAGCCCCAAAGGGGCTATAAACTTCATCAGAGGAGCAGTAAGTCTGAAATATCCTTCTCTAAATGTATATCACTCTTCTTCAACTTCAGATTATTGAATTGAATATCAATTTAGAGAAGCTGATGTAAACCCTCGTCAACTCACACTGTGCAGCAACAGGATATGTGCTGCTCTGTAACTCTTTAACTTGCGGCTTGAAATGTGACCAAAGCAACAAAAAAAGTCCACATATTGAGCTCCAAATGAATGTTATTATATTTTATATTCATGCATTGAATAAATGTTATTTTGTCCATCCTTCTACATTCAGTATTGTATGCTAACTATTGGAATGTTACAGTTCACTTCTTGGTTATCAAATACGCAACCCATTTCTGTCATTACTCCAGGTGGCCAGTTTTACTGTGTCCTGCCCCGTCTCCATTGGAAAGCTGGTCCTGATTGAGATAGATAAACAGCCTCTCCCACTCTTCCATGAAGACACTTGGTTCCCTGCCAAGGTGGGAGTGATATCCCCTGAGAAAGTCGCCTACAACTTTCCCATCTACCGCTGGATCACTGACAATGAAGTGCACCGCTTCAGAGAGGGAACAGGTTTGTGTGAATTAGACTTGTCAGACATCCTGTACGCTGTTCACTGACCACAGAAGACATAAAAGAAGGAAATGCTGGTCTATAAGGAGGCTGGAGTAACCAACTCGCTGTATTTATCAACGATTTAAAACCTTGTTGTAATTTCTTTCTTCAAGCTCTGAGAATTGAAGACGACCATTTTCTTGGCAAGTACAGTCGGGAGCAGGAGCTGAAGCAGCGAAAGGAAGACTATCGGTGAGCAATCAGAGCTTATACACTTTTTAACTTTAAACACCCCAAAACTAACATTCATCAACGCCCTTTTGGGTGAAAATTAACCACCATATGACACTGTTACACCTGCCAGGGTTTATTGAAATGTATTTTGCAATATTGAAGTCAAGTTGAGTATATTATGCTTACATATTAAATTAAAACTGCTTATTCACTGGTATCTCATGTGCAAAGTTCCTCATTACTCAGTGCTTCTCTATTTACCAGTTGGGATGTGTATGTAGAGGGAGTACCCCACTGCATGAAGGCAAAGCTCCCTCTTTCTCTGCCTTTAGAGGTCAAGTTCTCCTTCACCAAGAAAACAGAGTTTCGCTTCACAGCAAAAAATAGGTGAGGTCTTCAATTCTGTCAGATATCTGTAACTGTACCAGCCTATGAAAATGATTCAAGGCATAATAATAAAGTTAATTTATGCTTTTATTTTCTAGCCTGGAAATGCTGGAACTGAACAAACTTTCTGACTCTACGGAGAACTGGCCTGATATGGATGCTATCGATCGGGTGTTCTGCTGCCACCAGACTGACATATCAGGTACTATCATGGTAGTTTTATGAAGTACTTGGGTAACACTTTATAATAACTACACACTATGAAGCATTAGTTAAGTATGAATAAATACTTAATCCATCATTTATAAAGCATTGTTCCTACATTAACACTCAATAGAATGCAATTCATAACAGTTATAAATGTTTTATTCTTGATTAATAAGCTCGTCTATTATGTGTTTCATGATTGTGTTTTCATACTTTAGAAATGATGGATTGCCCATTTGTAAATTAAGTATTATATATATTACAAACCAACTATTAAGGAGTTGTAGATGATTAATACGATCATTTTATAAAGTGTAAGTAAATGATTAAGAAAGTATTTAGATGTACATTATTCATCCATTTATATATATATATATATAATGATTTATGATTAGGGACTATGTTAATATATGCTTTATAAACGCATATTAATACTGCAATTCATGGTTAATTCATGATTAATTAAGGTAGTTACTACTCATTAGTAAAGTGTTTTGCGTGACTTCATCTAAAGTGATGACTATTTATGCCTTACAAAGCATTTATAAATGACTTTGAAAGGCCATCACTGCCTCAAAACACAGTTTTTCAACAGAAGAGGCAAATAGACACAACACAAAGTGATCAAGAACATATCAATATTTATTGCAAGATGCAAACTATATACTGTTAAATACAAACCTCTCAGCCATTAATTCATGTAAGAAACAAACAAACAAAGACATTCTCCTTCAGGAGAACATGGCTGGATATAAAACATTTCTAAATATACGACTGGAGCTAACCAGGAGCTTTGCATATTAGTTTACATTTACTTATTTAATTATTCATTTTAACCAATTGCATACAATTAAGACTTTGAAGCAACTATAAACAGTGTCCAACCATGTCTGTGACTGCAGTCTGTGCAACACATTGTTTGCCATTTTCCAGTTTCACATACAGTGTAGAGTGAAGCTGATAACTGTGATAGAGGAAGTTTTTCTAGCACAAAGTTTATAACTCAATGAAGTTTAACTTTTTTTTCTAGCATATGTCCAGGATCATTGGAAGGAGGATGCTTTCTTTGGCTACCAGTTTCTAAACGGTCTGAACCCCATGTTGATCCAACGTTGTTCAGTCCTGCCCAATAACTTTCCTGTCAGTGATGACATGGTCTCCCTCGGTGGTCAGCGTACCTTGGCAGATGAAATGAAGGTGAATGTCTTGACTTTGATTGATCTTAGAGTCATATTTTGCTTCATGACATGTTCAATTTGAAAAAGCATGTTGCACTTACATTCACTAACGTTTACTTTGTATGATTAATATTCACACTGTATGCATGTGAATACAATTTTAAACTGAAAAAAAAAGTTTTAAACAGGAAGGCAACATATTCCTGTGTGACTACAAGCGTTTGGATGGGCTGAAAACAAGTATCATCAACGGGAAGAAGCAGTACTTGATGGCTCCCCTCGTCCTGCTTCACAAAACACCTGATGATCAGCTGATGCCAATTGCTATTCAGGTGAGATTAACACTCAAATATCTTATTGTAGTGATGACTCTACCAGGACGGACAGACATGCAACACTATAGATGACATATGTACAGAGAAGACAGAATTACCTTTAGTTAAATTACACAAATAGAGTGAAAACATACAGTATATGAATAATGTGGATCAGAGAAAAAACATTATATAAAGTCTTTTCATTGCAATTGCCAGATTGCCTCCCTTTTCCCTCGGCCAAAAACATGAGAATTTAGGCATTAGATCATTGAAGTCGGGATTCTGTTCTCAAGTTGACCCTGTGCTCTGACATGGGAGTCAAAGAAATTATGAATTTGCTCTTAGAGATCAACAGAGTATCTAACTGAAAAGCAGATGAAACCTAAAGTAAACATACAACAATTTCAGAGAATCCTTTAACGTTATTGACCACTACTGGTAATATATTGAATGGATTGAATTAACGACACCTCCCTTCCTTCTCCTGCAGCTGAAGCAGATTCCAGCAGATGATAATCCCATCTTCTTTCCTACTGACTCTGAGTACGACTGGTTGACAGCCAAGATTTTTGTGAGAAGTGCAGATTTCAACGAGCATGAACTCAACGTTCACCTGCTGCGCACTCATTTGCTGGCTGAAGTTTTTGCAGTGTCACTGCTGCGCAACATGCCCATGGTGCATCCGCTGTACAAGGTAACTGAAAGGGAGAATACTGAACTTTTACTGGCGTTGTAATTTTTTCAAGTTGCTGATTTTTGTGTCTTCCAAAGATGATGAATCATAATGTTAGTGTGCATATATTTTCAAAAATGTGACGCTGCTGAATGGTATAGAAGCATCAAGATATGTGCTTTGAAGTTCACAGAGTTTTCCTCTTTCTCTTAGCTCCTTGTACCTCACACTCGCTACACTCTACACATCAACATCTTGGCTCGACGTCTTCTGATATCTAAGATTGGAGATTTCACTAGGGTACGAAAAGACAAACATCTAAATATCTAAACATCTTTTTACATTTTCAGTGTCATGTACATTATTTAACTCTAACTATAATCCTTACATATTTGAATGTCTCCTAGTTTGCAGCTTCTGGTGGAGAGGGTGTGGAGACACTCCTGAAGGAGTCACTGTCCAAAGTGACCTACAGCTCCCTCTGCATACCAGATGACATTGCTGAGCGTGGGCTGGAGGATGTACCGAACTTCTACTACAGGGATGATGGACTCAAGCTTTGGGATATCATCCACAGGTAGTACAGGTGTCCTGGTATTGGAAAACAAGAGCTCTAAATCCTGCCTTCCCTACTAGCTAGCTTTTATTATCTTATGTAACTCAGTTGGTTTCTCATAAAGCTGCAACATGTGTAAGGTTTTTCCCTTCTTTTGCCCTTTACGAACAGTTTCTTTGCATAATGTTAGCAGTTAGTCCATTTATCTTGAAACATATCCTCCATAGCAGTCACCAGAGGCACTGCTGCAAGTTCGACGAACAATGCCTTAAAATATGACAATTCAGTAAATGAGTGATCTGCCTCTTAATTGAGTAGATTGGCAGTTGGTTGTAAAATTTTCTGAATGAACCAGCTTGAACTACTTTGATTGAGAACTTCTGCGAGATTAGAGAAGGGGCGTCCCTACCCTTCAACATTTAAGGCTTCAGTTTCAATAAAAAGCAATCATTAGTGTGGTTGACACAAAGACAGGTGATGTCTGAATGTAATAACTTGTATTATGACAGAGGGCACTGTAATGGAGTTACAGAATATGAAATATACATTTATTTTCAGGTTAATTAAAAGGAATAAATCAACACATACAGAAATACAAGTTTTTAATTTCTCTCCAAGAGTTGGCCAAGAGATGAGAAGATCAAAACCACTCTCATGTTTGTGTGTTAAGTATGAAGCTACAATGAAGAGGTGATTATCCAAGCTCAGCACAAAGACTGGAAGATCTCTCAAAATATCAAAGAATGGGCCTCCCAACGCCTGTAAAGCACCTCCAACATTTTATATTGTTTGTTTAATCCTGGTTATTTGTCGTCACTGTGAGGTTGCCAGAGAGCCAGATGACTCCAGGAAGTCCCTGCACCTGGCAACTGTTTACCAAGAATAAAATGCGGCATGTCACTAATTTATTTCCTGCTTTGGTATAGTTTAAATTAAATGAATACAATGTGTTAATTAATACAATTTAGAGGTGCTGGTAGGTATATTTTTTGTAAACATAAAGCTAGCCAGGCTAACTGTTTCCAGTCTTTATGCTAAGCTAAGCTGATTGCCACCAGGTTGTAGAGCTATACTTAACGCACAGATATGAGAGTGATATTGATATTCTCATCTCACTCTCAACAAGAGAGACAATGGGCAAGTTTCAGAAAATGTCACATTATTTCTTTAAAAATTGTTTGATCTACTGTGTTGAATAAGCTATTACACCAAATTCTTAAAAAGAACAGAACTGATCGTTCTAAAGAGATGGCCTTAAATTGTCTTACAAAAGAATGTCTTACTACTGCAGTGTTTATTAAAAAAACAAAAACATAATTCAACTGGAAATGTGTTTAACAGAACTTATCCACATTTGTCAAAGGTTTGTGAAGGGAGTGCTGAGCTTCTACTACAAGAATGACACTGAGGTCCAGAAAGACTCTGAACTGCAGAAGTGGATGTTGGACATTTTTGAACATGGATTCCTTTCCCAAGCCGGCACAGGTGGGCTTAAAGACAAGATACATCTTAATGATGATGATGAATGTGCACATTTATGAACCATTATATGATCTTAATGCAAACAGAAGTCAAACTTAAATTGTATCTTCCAGACATCTAAATGCAGTTTATTACCTCTAATTGTCAGGAATTCCAGAGATCTTCACCACCGTGGCTGAGTTGGTCAAGTTTGTCACCATGGTGATCTTCACCTGCTCAGGACAGCACTCAGCTGTGAATGCTGGACAGGTACGGTCTTTTAATTCAGTTATAATAATGTTCTTTTTGTGGAATGGGTTCATGAGGTTTTTACTGTTAGCAAGTCTAACATAAACAAGAGTATACAGCCATGCTAGCAGGACTGTGAGGCTGCACTTTGGCACGGTGATGCTTTGAGCTATAAACAATAAAAACAATAAATTTGATCTGATAGATCAAATCATAGGATCACCAAAGTTATTACAATTCGTCCGGAGGTAAACATGAATGTCTGAACCAAATTGAATGATGATCCAGCTGAAAGTTCTCGAGACATTCCTCTGAGAACCAAGAATGTTCTCCTCATGTCGGCGCTAGAGGAAAAATCAGTGGATCACCAAAGTCATTAGGATTCATCCTCTGGGGACCATGAATGTCTTTGTTCCAATCCAATATTTCAGTGTGGACCAAAGTAGTAGACGGACTGACACATGGCATAGCTTCAAACTGTATTAATCAGTCATCTGTCAATCATTCATTCTTCACAGTATGACTACGCTGGCTGGATGCCCAACAATCCCCTCACCCTACAACGTCCTCCACCAACCACAAAGGGGACAACAAGTGAGGCCACGATGCTGGAGACATTCCCTGATGTCAACGCAACGGTTCAGATACTTGCCACCGTGTGGCTACTCAGCAGCCAGTCCACTGACTCTGTAAGTGCCCAAGTCTTTAATCACATAAATTAAATTCATATTCAAGTTGTTTTAAGTTTAGGTCATTTGAGTCCCGCCAACTGAAACTGTACATTACTGTATATTGCCAAAAGTCTGTTTTAAAACATTCTAAACATTTCTTTTTTTAAATGTATCATTAATGTCATCAGGTCTTTCTTGGCCAGTACCCAGAGGAGCTTTTTAGTGAGAAGATGCCCTGCAAGCTGATGGAGGATTTTCAAGGAGAGCTTCAAGTGTTAAGTGAGGAGATCACAGACAGAAACAAGAATATGGATGTCCCATACACATACCTGGATCCAAAGGTGATAGAAAATAGTGTTAGCACTTGAATATTAGAAGGTGTGACCTCCACAGATGTTGGCCAAATTCAACACTGCGTGTGATTGTTGTATGCTGATTGATTTAACTGAAGTAAAAATGTACTGTTTTTTAATCATAAGCCACATCTTACATTTGCTTTTGCTTTTTCAACACAAGAATGATTTTATCTGTTATTTTTTCTGGGACAACTCTACAGCATATGTGTTGTGTTGTAGCCATTTGTTACAGGACCAAGAATGACACGAAGCTCACTCTAGTGCAACACATTTAATTACCTGCAAATATATGAAAATACATCAGGTCAGGTCAGAAGCGCTCTCTGTTCTGATTACACTTTGCTCATCATGTACTGACGGCTTTCTTCTGCTCTACTTACGTTAGCTACTCTATAACAAATATAACTCAGCAAACATTTCACTTTCATTGCCAACTCAGATAAAATGCCATAAACACATTACTTTCCATACCAGTCTAAATTCTCTTTTCACATGATTTCTCACAGAAATGATAATAAAGAAGCATCAACAGTGAATACTGACTGAACTCTTATTTTGTAAAAGATATAGCTTAAAACATTCTCATCTGACCCCGTGGCTTTGGAGGGATAGCATGTGGTATTAATAACATAAGCTAATACGTTAGCATGCTAGCAGCGATTAGCAATCAAATAGCAGTACATGTAATTAGCTCTCCAGCCTGACACTGGCTCATTCCTTAACTACGTTGCTATAACCATTCCCTCAATTCAGATGAAACTAACTTCAGCTCTCATAGAACCGTACTGTCTTTTAGATTAGCGTTAGTCAGCAGAAGTATTTCAATGACCTCCGCCATTTTAACAATAGAAGCATGAAAAAAACTCATTACCGACTACAATCAAATGTCTGCATTTTACAGTTACTAAGGCTTCTCAAGTGAATACAGATGTTATATCTAACATGTTTCTGTTTAAAGTCAGTTGACCTGTAAATATATGAAAATACATGTCAGCAGGGGCGTTTCTAGGATTCAAAGAAAGAGGGGGGCTTAGCCCCAAGAAGAGTGGCATGTTTGCATGCGTAGCGCGAGGCAATTTTTTTTGGGGCCCATTTGGGGCTGCGGATATCCATTGTTTCAGACAGTTCATAGATTGGTTCAATCATAAAGAGTGTGATATTGCTCTGCAGTTTTGCTTGCATTCAGTATATGATAACACAAGAGACAGAATTTCAGGGTCATAGTGAAATTTGACAGCACAAATATGAACTTTTCTCAATAAAGAGAGAGAAATACCAGAAGACACCTCGTTTCCCTGCAATGTAAAACTACAGTCCCCGGAGGGAGTCATCTACAAAAAAAGTCGCTAAATTGGCAACACTGGCTGAACCACAGGGGTCCTGGGGAGTATTTGGCTCTCGGCCAATTAGATTGCAGTGTTGCATTGCGTGACGAGTTCACACCTTGATGTGAACTTTTCTTAGTGGGGGTTTGGTCTTTATCAAACTCGAATCAGGATAAACCCTTTGCTCGGCAAAAAGGAAGGCCTGATGTTCTTTGTCTCAAAGCACATAGCGAGGCCACATGGTCAGGTCCCAACATCTGTGACTCTGTTTGTTTTTAGTTGACTCTGTTAGTATTCATTGAATCATGTTTGATGACTTGTACACAATAAATAATTTTTCTATATCTTATCCTGTAATGAATTCTTAAAGACAGAGAGCTTAAGATACTTTTGATTTCTCACAAGGAAATACATTAATTTCCACCACAGTTGACTCATCACAACTTTTGCTCCGACAGATCAGCCTTGTGCTGTGCTTGTCTTGTGTCATATTGTCTATGAAACTCAGTGGTGATAGGATTCTGATGTTCTGATAATTATCGATGTACTCAACCCAATGATGATGTAACTTTGTTAATAATGAAACCAGATTAAAATGGATTATCTCTCTGGGAACTTTGAGACTTTCATGTAAAAAGAACACAAGATCCGCCTGCCCATCTATTTTTTTATCTTATCAAGCCGGGGTTGTGATTGAAACAGAGTGAGCAGAATAAACAATGGGATCATTTCTCAACAAAGCCATCCTGCTACCATGTGATGTATACCGCCTGTGTATTTATTTTACCTGGAGGCTTCCCTCCATTTAGTTTACCCACAGCTAATAATGGCAGCTCATGACATCAAAGAGTGGTGCTGGATTTTACTTGGTTGAAAATAACTTTCAATGTAGTTTCATACCACACTATCAAAAGCCAATACATCCCTTTTTTTTGCAGAGGTTGTATTATTCTCTGCACTGATTCATTTAATCATTCTTGGACCTTCGCCACACATTCAGAGGTGAACGACTTGAGTCACCAACGGTCCCCAGAGACTCCCCCTCTGGAGATTGCATTTGGCGTGCAATAACGGGCTCCGGAAAAGCCGTGCTCAACTTGTTACATCTTGGCCTTCATCTCTGACCGCTGTGGCTTGTAGGACGCCTGTTTCATTTCATCTTCTTAGCTGGTTACACTGGATTTTCAAAGTATGTTCAAACTAAAAGCAGTCATTGCAATATCGTGTTTACAAATCGAACTGCAGTCCTAAATCTTCATGGTTTGTCTTCTCAAAAAACCACACTGTCAATAGCCAATACAGCGTTGTATTATCATTTATTTATTTATTCAGTGGAAGTAGTTGTGCAATGTAATGTGTAGGAAGCACTGAAAATGTGGGTGGGCCAGTAGTCATTTCCTGAGCATTTTAACAGGTGGTTTGATACTTTTATCCGGCTATTCTAGCATGAGAGAAATTATTGGTACATTTTGTTACTTCATCCAGAGGAAGTGGTTGGCCCTAGATCCCATATTTGAAGATACTAAAAAGCTAAAGCACAGAAATTGATCTTGCACTAATTCAGAGCCGTTTAATAACCACTCATTGTTTGTTTAAATTTTAGGAGCTCTTTATTCTTGCATGCAATTGCAATTTTTGTTAAATTAATTTCTTTGATGTTATCAAATAAATGAGTGAAGTGGAGAACACAACTGTAGTCCCAGTGCCCTTATGCATTCTCCAATAAACTACTACTGTACTATGAAGAATCACCAGGACCTGAGGCCTGCGTCTCAAATCTAAATTATGTTATTATTTTATTATTGTCTTTGGCTTTCTTTACACACACATTTTTACTTACATAACAGTACTACTAACCACTTTAAGACACATTTAATGACAAAAGGCAAATATAACAACCACCTCTCACCATGAAAAGCACTAGACTTGATTTCAAAGGTTCGAGGAGGGTGTGTGAGCTAATCTTTCAAGTTAGCTGGATACCATCATAATAGCTTGTGGCACAGGCTCCTGATTTAGGCCTACACTTTTTTGGCTAAAAATACATAAATTTCAAGCAGCAAATAATACAACACAGAACCCAAAAATCACATGAAAAATGTAAATGAATGTGACACAATTAATCACCAACAATGACTTAATGGGGGTTCATGCTTTTTGTTGTTTTCTAATTTAAGAAATGTAATTTCCTCACACAATTATCAGGTATCCAGTTGTATCAACTGACTAACAGTTAAAAGATTAAAAGATGATGTTAAAAAAAATGAAAGCTTACAGCTGGCTCCTCTTACCTTGGTACCGCCTTCAATGTTTTCTTCATTAGTGCTGTTCATTTTTTGTTTCTTTGCTAACTTCACTTGTTCCTTCTTTACCTCTTCCTTTTATCCCTTACTTTCTGTGTGTGTGTGCATGTGTGTGTGCGTGTTTGCATGTGTGTGTGTGTACACGTGTGTTTGCGACTGTGAAACTTTATCCCCAATTAATGTCAGCTACGGCCCTCTTTGAGAACCAATGCTTCTCTGTTAAGTCATTGCCAGCCTAATATGGAAGACCTCTACCTCAACACGACAGATAAGCTCCTTGATAACTTGACAATTTCTAACAAACATCTTTGTTACATCGAAACGCTCTGTTAAATGAAATCTACCGGGAGCTCCTCCAGTGTGCAGATCTACTGTCTGACTTCAGCATTGTTAGGTACACAGAGTACTTTTTTTCATAATGATGGATTAATCTATGAGATAACAGACAGACGAATCTGAGGATTATTCACAAAATTCATCAATTTATTTGCTGATAAACACCTCAACGTGAATCTTCTGTAAAGGGATCTGGGTAGTTAGCTAAAACTGACCAGACTGCTCTTGAGTAACTGCAGTAAAAGATAAACAAAAGGTCAGCAAATGGGCACTCAACAGACAAGAAAAAAAAATTTATTGTGGTTGAATGTCCTTTACCTCCTTCAGCTCTATGGAATGTAACACTAAGCACTTCCAAAAATGAGCTAGTATTCAAATATACAGTAGTAATTCAGTGGCAATTTAGAAAATAAATGCAAACAAAAAAATGTATGTTTATAAGTAACCTTTTTCCATTCCTTGTTTGTCTTCTTATGCATGATCATGCTTATGCATGACTATTTAGCTCTGTGAACATTCCCTCATATTTAAGCTCACCATTAATCACCTGGTATGGCATTCATTAATGTCCCATTAGCACTGATATATTTCTTGTTTCCATGGAACAAGCGTAACAGAGTCTGAGAAGGTCTTTCACCTTCATTCAGCCAGAGGTTTCATACTTTATTCTTCATGAACTGAAAAGGTGTTTGATATTTCCTTCTCTTACTGTGTGCTCTGCCACTTTATATGTGTATGGGTGCATGCTTGTGAGAAAAGAGAGAGAAATGCCTGACTTTGCTACCCTTCAAGAGATAATTTGGAAAACACACAAAGGGAAACACACACACATTTACAAACACAGAGATACAGGCGAATACACACAATTGTGTTAGCTATTGGCTCTGCCCTCTGGATTTATTTTTGCTATGGTAGTTTATCTTAATAAGGGGACTGTTTGCTTGCCCTTTTGGTCCCAAATAGGCTGCCCAGGTGGAAAATGAAAATGTTTTAAGGTATTTCATCACAGGTCAGTGACAGGAGTTAGGAGAATCATCTGTTTGGAGACAGATCTAATATCAAAAGTGCAGACCTTATTTGAACAGAAATTTGATTCACTGTGTGTGTGTTTGTGTTGTTGAGAGACAGAGGAAGAGAGAGAGATATTCACATGTTTCATTGATTTCAAGAAATCGTTTGACTCCATTTGGCATGAACGGCTCTATTTCAGACTTCTACATTGTGGTATAGGGGCGAAATGTATGATCAATTTATTTGGAAAATAGATGTGGAGTTAAAATTGGAGAGAAACTGAGAATAAATGCAGTTTGCCATGAATAATCATATACATTTTGTATGAGTTATGCCAATCTGCATCAGGGCGTTTCAACATCTCATTAAATGCACAAAAGGAGCATGAGGAGCTCTAAATGTAATTATGTATAATCTCAAAATTCCAATTAAAATCTGTTTTACAATATTTGATAGAATAATCCAGGCCACTGCCCTATTACTGTGGGTTTTTTAATGACATTTTATTGGCATACAATGCTTTTTTATCAACCTTTTCTTTATTTTGATAGCATACTGTACAATGAAGTTTTTATGATGCTTTATTGAAAACGATTTCGTTTTTAGGACATTTTGATAGCATACTATACTCTGACTTTTTTAAGGAACACTATACTTTGAGGTACTATAAAATAATATACTATAAAATAACCTGGATTTAAAATAACCTGGATTTGACTCCCAGTATGGGAATGAGATTTTGAGAAGATAACATAGAAAACAAATCAAATAGTTATGGTATAGTATGTCATTGAAAATTCATAGTTAAGTATGTCTGAAAAAGTCATAGTATAGCCTGTCGAAAAAAGTCATAAAGTCATAGTATAGTAACTATACTATGACTATTTTGTGACTTTTTTCGACAGGCTATACTACCTTTTTTCCGTTACACTATGACGTCTTTATAACTTATTTGACAGTATATACGCATACTTTTGTTGTTAACTTTGTTAGACTAGCTATACTATGACTTTTTTTCATCAAAATATACTATTGAGTTTTCATAACTTTTCTCAACATTTTATAATATTACTTTAGTTTTTACTGACTATATTACGACATATATCATGGCATACTACACTAAGATTTTTGATAACATTTTATGGCATACTATACTTTGACTTTTTTATGACATACCTTACTGTAAAAAAAATGTATACTGTGACATTTCTTATGAACCTTTTGATGACATACTATAATATGACATATTTTATGCCATTTTGATTGCATAATGTACTCTGACATTGATTAATGATTTTTCACAACATACGAACGATGACTTTTATAACAATTAATGGTACACTATACTATGAAATATCTTATGACATTTTAATAGCATACTATACTATGACATTGTTTGCCATTTTAATATTATATTCTGACTTTTTATGACATTCTAATACATACTATACCATGATGTTTTTATGACATTTTAATGGCGTACTATGATTTTTATCATAGTTCAATGTTTTTCAACTTTGTTTTCATTTTAATGGTATTTGACTTTTTATGACATTTTCATGGCACGCTAAACGTTTTTTTATGACTTTTATATTCCATTTTGATTAAATACTTTAGTAAGATATTTTTTATGACATGTTCATGGCTTTATGGCATTTGATAGAAGCCACTGTTAACAGTCAAAATAGAGCACTCAAATGTTTTAATCACCTTAAATCCCGTTCCCTAGATATTCCACTCCAAAGCCGTAAAATCCCAAGCCACTAAACCCATAAAAGAGTCCCCTATGTCAGTTGGTATTGAGGCTAACTGCCACCTCTCAGACACACTCCACTGAGTCCTTCATAGCGCTTATATATTGTGCCGTGGCCATCTATCAAAGAAAACAGAAAACACAGGGTGGATGTGTTTGTATCAAAGTATGCAATTAGTTATTACCCGAGTAGGTTAGAGGCAAAAGTCAACTAGTAATGCAGTGGGAAGGTATGTGTATTGTGGATGCTTGCGGCTCAATATACTTTGCACACTCATTTATAACGGTGGTAAAATGAATGTCTGTTACTTTGTTTGACTCTTCTATGCTTCTTTGAAGCTTTTATTACATTTTATCGGATACCCGGAAGCCTTCAAACACATGTGTGCTCCATGGCCATTGTATAAATAAAAACAATAAATCTTTGAATGTCTATGAGGAATGTGAAAATCCAAATCAAAGCATTCGTCCTATTTTGTACCTGTCTGCATACTAGAAATGGTTTGTGCTCCTTCATTTGGTTGTGCCTGTCATATACAAAGAACATTTTCTTCCTTTCTTTTATTTAAATATATTTTGTGCTGTGAAAACTATCTTGCTCACAATGGCATTTTTCATATTCAATTTCCCACAAAATAATCTTAAAATTAATTCCAATGACCTGATCTTTTAAATTATATAAAATGTCCCTCTGTTGGATACATACACACTGTTGGGACTTCACCATGTGGTTGGAAAAAAGGGATTTGGGCATTGGGCCTACATAGCAGTCAACAGCCTGATTTGGGCTAAAATCACACCAAGCCCCACCAGACTTTAAGTCTCTCCTACGTGTGATTTTTGGTCCAAACTCAACACTGGGGTCTCATTGGACGAGGGCCACAGGCACCACAGGGGGCTCCCTGTGGCGTCACTGAGACTATAAAAATCTGCGTTACCTGCAGCTCGGAGCCAACCCACGTGATTCAATTCGCATGAAAAGGGGCGCGCACAACGTTGTTGCTTTTAAGAAAACCTAGGAATACATTCGCTGGTCGAACAATGGACTGTTTTGGATCCCGAAGGAACTTGCCTGCAGAAGGAAGAAAAAGATTCTTCAGAGGAAGAGGAGGACAAATTCTCTTCACAATCAAGTCAACATTTGCCGGTCGTATAGAAGGAAAATTCCCTTCACTTCCGAGGACTCCTCGCTGCCATACGGAAGATTTATCGCCGCGCAGCTTGAAGCTCCAGATCCCGAATTTAATGAAGAAATTCAGAGAACCACATCGACCGCTACGAAGTCATCTCAGAGTAAGAGGCTTGTGTCGGGGCAGAGATAGGTCATGGTGGGTTTGTTACCTTGTTTTGTTTTGTTTTAAGTTAATTGGACTGTTAACGTGTTATTGTGTATGTTTACGGACCGCCGAGTTCCGTTAGTGCTGCTTTGAAATTACTGTTGCATTCCGTGCTGCTGTAATAGTGTTGTGGTTAGATCAGTCACCTCGAGTAAGGTTGGTTAAAAGACCAGTGCCACGGCTTGCCGAATTTGAGATCGCCAGTCGGGTTTCTGTGTGATAGAGAAACAGTTCCTGTGTTTTACTGCGGCGGTGAGGATCGACCTTGCTTTGAGTGTTTCTTTCCTTTTCCTTTGTTGTTTAACTAACCCACACACACACACATACTCATACACACATTTAGGTTTTGCTACCCATCTCAGACGCACGTGGTGTGTAAACGCGGCCTCTAGCGTGGCCCTGCCGCCATTTTTGCAGTTTGCTTAGCGTGATCACCTACGAAACTACATCCGCCATTTTGGTAGTCCTGTCTATCTTACATACTTTTTGTAGTCGAAACTACATTCGCCACTTTGATAGTTTTCCCTCCAAAGCGCCATTTTGTAGTCTTGCGTGGCGTGGCGACGTAGGAGACTACAATATACAATATAAACAATATAGGGACCTGCTCATCAATACATATTGTACTTATTTTTTTAAACACTGTGTTGCTGTCAGCTGCTGGGATAAGAAAAAAAAAATCATGCTTTGTTTCATAAAATATCAGTCAAATTAATTTTATTTACATACTGGTCTGGATAAATCTGAATTTGGTGGATGCACCCATGCATACAGAAAACCTTAAAATTCCAGCCGATGCCCTTCATTATCACAGCATACGATATGCAACTATGTGCTTTGCAAGTTACAGACAGAGCCTTTTATCATAACACATTGACATTGACATACACAGCCTGGCACTACACAAGGTTTCCATCTGTATACATGTTCTTTAAGTGAAAGTTGAAATACCAACCATTTTGAAATCCAATTAATATCAATGTATGAATTTACATAACGTATAAACCACACAACAAATGGGATTGTAGATTTTCAGAGTATGTACACACAATTACATTTACAATAATAACATTTTTGAAAGCCTTAAAATGTGTTGGTATCATCGTTATAACAAACTGCACTTAATATAACAAAGCACATACTGTTTAATAGAAACTAAGTGTTGATTTGCTAGTGTCAAAAATCATACACCGATTCTGTTTGACATTTTGAGTAAAAAACAATGACCATAGAACAACTTTAGGAGGCTTATATAAAAGATCAGGGTAGAAAAGGTGCTACATTTTAAACCTCTTCTACCAAACTGATCTTTTTAATACTGTGACAAAAAAAAAGATCAACAAAGGCAAGGCTAATTGACCCTCTCGATGTTTTACTTTGGGTCTAGAAAGAAATGATGACATTTACAATTTGGCTTTTACATAATGTTATTTTATCTTTTTTTAAATGTATCTCCAAACCCCAAAGAAATGTATACCAGCAAATAAAAAGCAATGGCTTGTGGCTAAAGGATCAAAGCAAGGCAAAAGCAGACTGCTATGTGAGGGAACGATCCTCTCAACGGGAAGAATTGAAGTGAACGTGGGCCTCTCAGCGGTGTGCTGGAAGGCTGCCAGGGCTGTTAGGTGGAGGACACTTCCATGGTAGGTTGGTTCATGCAGGTTTTATGGTAACAAGGTTATGGAGTGAGAGGGTGTCTGAGAAGAGGGGTGTGCTGCTGGAATGCGCACATGACATTTCAGTTGAGTCTTTTTATTCATGGGCAGTCAAAAGGAGAAACTCACTGTTCTGTAGACACACAACTTTTTGGAGATCGTTCACAGAATGGCTGGGAGGGGTGACGGGGGCAATCAGCGAGAGGCCAGGCAGAGTGAGGTCGATGTCAAAACAGAGTCAGTTCTCTTTGAGATGATTTTCCCTCTTGTTTTCTTTCTGCCTTTTTCTGTTCTGTCAGTCAGAGTCTCCTCAGATTGTGCTCCTCTGTGCAGGAGCCTTTCCTCAGGGTTATGTCGTCCACAGCCATCTCGCCGCTCCTGCCTCGCCCACGCTCCCCCTTCAGGATCACCTGGTGAACAGCAGCAACGTGCACACTGAGGTACTATCACTGAGGAACGACCACCAAATGCTGCTGGCATGCGTTTCTACCCAAAGCAGACGTCAATCTAACATTTTGTACATGCACCCTCGAAATGCAGACTGCTGCTCGGATTTATTTTTCATTAACAGGAATACAAACATTTGACATACTTCCAAAATGTCTGGAGAAACAATCATTTAAAATTCTCATTGTATGAGTGAATTTTGAAATATTTATACTTACACTTTCCAGGCCTGTGCCCCATAGTGTGATTTGAGTGTGCCTCCAGCCATTTCCACCTGTCCGGCCCCAGACTGCTGGACTGTACTGCTTTCCCTTCTTCACAAACACTTGCAGCATACCCACGTGATGGCCTGCCAGCTTGTGCCGGAATGACAGGCACAGATTGCCATCGTTCCAGGGAGGGGTGAGTGGGAGGACCAGCCGTGCCCCTCGTCCGGTCCTCTTGTTGCCTACCTCGGGAATGGTGAGGTACCTTCCACCTTGGGAGGTAAATGACGGACATTACAGTCAATGAAAACACACAGAACATATATCTTTAGTCAATAAGGGGCAACATTGAATTGTATCTTAGAAAACGTAGCACTAAGGAATGTTCCATCCTGCCGTGAGTATGCTGCATCTTTGCCGGTTGCACCACACTTTTTTTTTACTAAATTAAGTATTATTTCTCATATTTACTGAAACCTAAACTTATTTGAAACAAAATTAGTTGAAGTAGACAAAATTAAACAGACAAGAAACTACACATTTCTAATTAATTACAGCACTAATAAATAACTTGGCTTTCCAGAAACAGTACCCAGATTTACTTATTGTAGGATAATTGACATAATAATTGAACAGTTGGATTCACTTTCCATTTAGTCAAGCAAACTGTTGACAGTGAAGTCTGTGAATTGTCCTGAGTCAGTGGGACATTGTGTCTGGAAAGACAAGTTGCTGTTGAGTTTTTCCAAATGTTTTTTTTAATTGAGCAATGAAATACATCCATTCACTCATTGTATTTGGGTGTCAGCACAGCCAAAAAATAAACCTAAACAAGCAGCATGGCCTTTTACGACAATAGGTCTGACAGTTTGACAGTAGTGTAGAATATGTAGAAGGGAAAGTGTGAAAAAATAGACAATTGAAAAAGACTTGACCCACTTATAATTCATCACAAAGTACAGCCATTTGCCGTTGGCAAAATAGATTTATTTTCATTAATTCATGCATTAGTTAGTAATAAAAGAGCTGTATAGTTTAAAAAAATGTAAAAGTCAAAGCGCTTCTGGGTAATAGCTGATTAATGCTGATGCATTTTGCTTATCTTGCAGATCTGTGTAGGGCTGGCGTTAACCACAGGGGGTGCGATATGTATCTGTAGGCCACAGATGCTTTCTGCATATGTTATGAGCCCCTCCAAATCTGTGCCAATCTTCTAACAGCCATGAGTGTTAGCCAGTGGCTGTCTGTCAAAAGAACGTAAAGCGATGAACAGTAAATAGTTACTTGCTTCAAAACGCACCGGAAATGTAGCAAAAGCCATATATAGGTGGACACACACATTCCCATAAATAAGATAGTATTTAAATGTGCTGATTAATTACATTCACTACATGCTACTGAAAACTGAAATGTTGCCTCTTCAATGGCATTACTTTTTGTCAGGGCCTAGATTATGATTTAATGAGAATGATTTTCCAGGGAACGTAAAGGTCAAAGTAAAAATCTTTATTCCCTCTAATGAGGGAGCACAAACTTGGCTGAAATGAGACCTCAGTCTGAGTCTCTGCAAACACACTAGTACCTGCTAGATTAGGCCAGTTGGCAGAAGAAGACGGTTGTAGTTAGTGTTGCTTAAACAGTGCCAGTACGCAGCACTGTTTAGTCTTCACACCGTGTCTAATGAGTCCTCTCAACATAATTCAGCACGTTTTCTCCTTGTCTGAACCCCAAGAAAAACAGTGTTGTGTTCCCATTTTATGTGAGCCACAGGTATCGCTGACGGGTCGCGTAATCCGTTTCTAATTTGCATCGCTTTGTAGAGCAAAGCACTAATCCGCATAAAAGACAAACTACTTCCCTCAAGTAATTTCCATCTTGACCTGTAATTGAGCAGAACAAAACTTAGCTGCTTACATTGTCTGACGCTGTACGTGTTTGCATATGTATGAATTGTCAGAAAAGGACCGCAGCTATTCTCATTTCCATTTACTGACTCTAAAATAAACAATTTTCCTTATTAGAGTGTGTGAGTGAGAATGGCCCTTGAATTACCTGACGGATCAGGCGTTGTCTCCCAATGCAGGTCTCCATCTCTGTCCCTGATCCAACCACAAAGACCATCATCAAAGGAGCAGCTCAGGTACCCCGACTCTGAAGATAACAAAACACACTTTTCAGAGACGTGCAGGACGCACATACATGCAAAGAGGCTTCATTTTGCATTTTGCAATGCTTCACATGAGCCCTGCTGTGTGAATTCTACACATATAACCTATTCTATGTCTACCCTCCACCATAGCAAAATACACTATAGTTACAAAGACAGTCATAATATGTCATGACTGATGATTTCTTTCCCAGTGATGATGTCTAGACAATAATATCATAGGAATGCAGTTGTGGCATCATCCATGCATTGCTGTACAAATTGGTTTGAAGATAAGAATAACATCCATCATTTTGTATAAAGTAAGGTTTCCACAAAACACTTCTCAGTTCATTTCCTGAGCCAATAAAAAGGCCTTCTCACTTGACACTGCATAGAAAATGATTCATCGTGAGCCAAAATAAACACATAACTAAACCATTAGGCAATATAATCTGCATACCATTGACATTAATAAATCACATAAAATACTGTCTCTTCACAAAAGCTGTTTTCTTATAGTTGCTGTAGGAACTGTACACTGAGTACTATGGAGCTTATGAGCGGAGCACTGATGTACTTCAAAATGATCAATTAATCATTCAAGCAGTCAGGCAATCAAGCAAGCATAATGTGAAAAGTGGAAAAGTCTGGCCGTTCTGAGCTGTGAGCCATTATTTCAATGGATATGGCCAGATGTCATGTGTCACCTCCTGGTGAAAGGCCTATCAAAGCACATCTGGCCACTATAATGTCTTCGCCTCGGCAGCAACCACTGCAGGAGTTGATTGTCATCATCGTTCGTCATCGTTTGAGGGCTGCTGCTGATTGTCTCTGTCAAATGTCTTGTGTTTACCTGGATCATCCTTGGTTTCATCTGCCGTGTTGCCGAGCTCAATGTCAAAGTCAACACCAAGGACGGTGTTATGGCCGTGGTTCCGAGGGACTGAGGAGAGAGGTGAGACGCAGGTTTAGATAAAGGATTAACAAAGGTATTATATTTGCTCACTGGTATGCTTGTGGCTATTGTGTGGCTTTGTTTCATCACGCTACAAGGACTCTGCAAGGATGAATCAATGTCATGGTTTAGTGCCTGCATATCCAGAGCCAAGTGCATTCAACAACACAGCACCTGGCCAGAATACCTGAGAAAACGTGCAGAAACACCATAAGTCAAATGTGAATCATAACAACAAAAAGGCTGATGGTTCATGATGCAACGTCTGGGCAAATGTTGCTGTTACACAACCTGGAGCTACAGTACATACACAGATACAGTACACAGTCAGTCCGGAAATAGCCTCTTCCCTTCTCTAACCGGGTCACACTGCCCAGAATACTTTAAGCCAAGCTGTCTTATTAAAGGTCGACTGACAAGTGAAGGATAGAAAGTTGTTTCTTATAGCCAAGCCTTTTTTTGGCAAAAGATGCTTTGGCTATTTTACTCTATTAGAATGAAAACTGTGTTTACTGGTTTTAAATTGATAGAAAGATACAAAGATCATCTTAGTATGTATTCACTGCATTTGCAGACGAGATAAGTCAGTGGACTTTAATGAGACAAACTGTCAGTAAAACTATTCCCAGCATCCCAGGCAGATTCTTGCTCCTATGCCGTGAATGCCCTGAAACCTGCACTTGACACGTCAGTCCCCTAGGCTCCCCAGCATGTGCCCCCTCCAGTCGGCCTGAGCGCTGAAAGGGCCCATTCACCCCCACACTGGGTCTCAACCACCTGGCAGACTGCAATGTAGCCTGACAGTCGGAGGAATCTGACAGTGGGGAGGTCACACTCGCACCAGGCTCTCCAGCAATCCCAGGCATCCATGTCTCTGTGTGTGCCCAAGAGACAGGTTTGTAAGTGACCCTGTAAATAACTTATTTGTTCAACAACCATGTTGAAACAGCTCATACTAAATGTTGCTCTTGTTTTTTACAATGTGACCTTTAGTGGTTCATTTCATCCAGACATTTGGGCGGTAACAGCTTAAGGTGGATTTCCTATGTTCTGCCAAAATGTTCAGCAATAACCAATCCTTGACTTGTTTTAGGTTTGGAGACAAACACAGTATACTTCATTTATTTTCAGATGCTGTTTGTGGGTGAACACCTTGAATACCAACTTTTATTTAGCTTAGGTAAACACTGTCTTTTTAATGTAAAGTTAATGTAAATGCATTTTTAATGCAATAGTATTGTATTAGCCTCAGAGGTTTGAGGGTTTTCTCTGGAGCATGTACTCCTTTAAAAATAAACATATTTACATTTTGGGGAATATATAAAAAATTATATATTAAATAAAATATTAATTTTCTTGCTGAGATTTAGAGGAAAAGATTGATACCACTCTTAGATTGACTTTAGTACACACCTGTACTTGAGACACAGCGGAGGCATTCTTTATGCCACGAGGCTCTCATTCAAATGATTCCTATTTCCATCTAATTACCTGAATAATCACTCAGCAGTGTCTCTCCCCCCTCCCTCTCTGATATTATTCAAACCGTCTTCAAGAAGCTCTGATTTCTAGAACTGCTCTGCCGTGATGCAAACTATTAGATTGATGTCTCCCTCAAGCAGTGCAGACAGGTGTTAATGTAATCTCCTTTCCTCTTTCCCTTTTCTAATTATGTGATGCCATCTGGCAAGGTGAGCAGGAACCACAGTATCTCACCTCTTATCCTCTACTTTGCTGTTGCATCTCACCCGATATTTCTACGTCAACGGAGCTTAATATTTGGGGTTTTGGTAAACACTGACTTTTGCTGTGCCTACAAGCAAGCATGACACAAAACACACTTCTATCCATGTTCAATTACAATCTTTAGTGCAATGTTGGTGCATCTGGTGCATTTTTTCTGTATGGCTGTATATCATAACAATATACAAATTTACTGAAACTACACTTGTTGTGTGCCAACAAATCCCAAAACCAAAAATGTGTTAGCCCAACTCTTAATACTCTCCAACTTATCTATCCTGTCTATGGCAATCAGCGCTTTAAAGTTCATGTCCTAAAGCTGCAGGGAATTGCAATTTTAATTTCTGGGAACTAATTTACGCTGTGGATAAATATTCGTTCGTGCTCTTTCTGTCTTTTAAAAATATAGAATTCCACCAGCCTCACCTTTTAAATATTGTTATGAAAAGTGTTTTTTAGACAAATCATCTAGCTTACTAGATCAAAAAAAAGAAAGGAGAAAAAAGTAGACTGTGACTTTGTCCCTGAGCTAAATATTTCTGTCTTCACAAGTCACATCGCGGAGGTCATTTCATTAAAAGATGGATGCATTTGAGACTTTGAAAAGAAAGCAGCAGATGATTGCAGTGGCTACCTTTGAAGAAAAACAATCTCATCCAACTGTCATTGCTAAAGTATTTTCAAAATTCAATTCTGTAATTTGGTTTTGATCAAGAACATCAAACGTGTGACATGTGGAGAAACAGTCTGGCTGAGAAGCAGTTTGTCTGTTAACTGAAGCCAAAAAAGATAATTACCGTTAGAGGGAAATATTCTTACTTTACACTACTGCAACTATTGCAACTACTTAATTCTCTTGTCAAAATGGGCATTATTTCTTCATTAATCTGCATATCATATATAATACGAGGGTGGATACAGCTTCATTAAGATCATGTGAGTGGGTCGTATAACAGCGAGACAACTATTTAAAAGCATTAATACAGAAAGCTCCCATTGACCTATATTGAATCTGATTTCAACCATTTTCACCAGTTTCCATACCAAACCATCTTCAATTTTTTGCTAAATGTTTAGCATTAGACTCTTTCATATTGTAAACTGGCATATAAAATGTGTACATTTGGGAACTGACTGCCAACTGCTGTATGCACATATCCATGTGTTTGAATACAAAATGAATATGATAATACACATCATCTGTCGGGTAAACATCCCTTCGGATTCCCCAGATGGTGACATGTGTCATAATAAACACAATATTCCATGATTCAGATGAGGAAATATTCAAATATACTCCAAGTTTGGTTGGAGGAAACCTGTCAGGGAGCTGATGAGTGCCTTTTAATGTCAAAGTCTGTGACCCAAAAACGAAAAGTTCACCTCACTATCAAACGTCAAAATACAGAGATTAGAACCTGCTAATGCAACGAATTCTCATGTTTTCTGAGCTGCTCAAATTAATATTTTTATACAAACAATGTGTACTTCTGATGAATGACTATCAACAGTCGAGAAGGCTATAAGTATACTACCTCAGAATGAAATAGCTGTCAGACAAAGTTAGCACCAAGTTGGTGAACTTAATGGAGCATTGAGCAGAACCAGATACTTCCTCCTGATAGAGACCGAAAGCAGAGCGAAAAGGAGAGCAAATATTTTTGTCAGGTTGCCGGAAACACGACTCCAAATAAATTATAATAACGCTTGGTATCTACTGGATGTGTAAATAGGTGAAAGTTTGCTAACAGGTTAACCATCACATTTATGTGGAATAATATGAGGTGATAATATGTCAAAGCTGTGATTATACCTTCTTGTACTGCCCCTAAGTGGCCAAAACAAATATTAATACAGGTTTAAAGGTTTGCTTACATTATGAACATTTGCAAAGAGGCCTATATTTCATGTGTGATCAGTTTAAAAAAATAGACACAAAATGAAGATTTGTCATCTGTAACTCAAAGTGTGTATTAAGAAAGGTGTAATGAATGTAATGTTTATGAAATATAAAGATAATTCTTACTGTGGACATCTCCCCTCTGTTTGGTGACCTCCTTCTGGATGGTGTTGTCTACAGGTGTCACTGGTGGTGGCGACAGCGGGCGTCGTGTGGGAGCCACTGGCCTTGGTGGGATGTAGGGCTTGCGTGTAGGGGCAGGTGGCTTCCTGGTTGGGATAAAGGGCTTTCGGGTGGAAACTGCTGGCTTGCGTGGAGGTGGGGTGACCCTCTTTGGCGGCAGAGGGGCTTTGGTCGTCGTTGTGGTTGTCGTAGTCGTTGTGGCAGTTGTTGATTTGGGGATAATGGGGAAGATTCTCCTTTGAGTCACTGGTGGGCGGAGGGTAGTGGTGGTTCTTTTCTGATCCATGTCGGGGATGTGGTTGTGATGATTTGGAGGCAGTTTGCCTGGTCTCGGAGGGTCAATAACCACCTTAGGAATGGCTGAAATAATAAGAGAATGCAGATGGAGGAATGAAATATGAGCAATAAAATGTTAATGAGGCGTACAATTGTAGACTAACTGCAATGATTAGTCTGACTTGTGCAGAGGAGGGCTTGCCTCATCTACTGAGACCTCTCCTGATATCTATTAACTAAATGTTACTCTTAAAAAAAAAAATTGGCTGTCTCAAATCTCACTGAAGCAATAGGTCACACAAGAGAGGCCCATAAAATCATCATGTAGCAAGTTCGCATTTATTAATTTGAGGATTTTTTTAAAGACAATTCTGGACATTTTTCTCAATAGGACTGTTAAAAAAAGAGAAAGACGGATGGTTGCATGCAACATAACTGGTTCCATGCAAACTCACCCACAAAGACACCCCACGTTCAGTGAATTTTTGCTTTTGTGACATCAATATTGCTCTCTGACAGTGGCTTTTTATTCGTTCATGTGCTCCTCCTGATTAGTAATTCTTTGTGTGTTCATAGCCAGAGGCCTCCCAGCATCATGATAAAGCTGCTGTGTGTGTGTGTGTGTGTGGAATGATCTCTGCATTCAAACAGGCTGCTGTGCCCCGGAGATCACCCTCGCTCTGCTGATGTCATAAACGTAACACCTCCTTTTTCTTTGTTCCTCCACACAATCTTCACACAGGAGCAGAGACAGAGAATTGGGGGTCGGTGCGGTGTGGTGGTAGTGTGTGTGTGTGTGTGTGTGTGGGGGGGGGAGGGCTTCATAAGGGTTTCATGAGTGAGGAATGAGTGGACAAAGGCAAGAGGTTTGAACTCAGTTATTGCCTTCTCAAGTTGCAGGCGACTTTGATATGTGATACACAAATAGGATATTGCAACTCGACTCCCAGAGCGCTAGTGGCTCACACCCCCTTGGGCAGACGACAGGGTGAAATATTTGCAACGCACCACACCAGGAGGCATCTTCGCTGCTCGCTGCTCTATGGACTGTTACACTGGTTGTGTCTGTTAGATGATTAAGTAACTGTGGAGAATAAATGACTTCTTGTCCACTGAGCGGCTGTAAAAACTACAGACGCACAGACCAAATGAAATGTGTGGGTGTGAGCAAGCAAAATGAGACGAGGAAAATACATTTTTTTGACATTTGATGATAACTCCTCTTCTTGGCTGAATAAAATAGAACAGATGTTTTTTTAAATTTTTTTTTTTTAAAGGAGTCAAGGCTCACTCGGGGCACATGTGATAAGGGAGCAGGATGATTTAAGTGATGACTGATGCCATTACAAAGAAAGGAATTTCAGTCCCGGCTCTTTGCTGAGAAGGCTATTCCTGGTTTCCTAGCTTTTTAAAAAACACAGGCAAAGAAACCAAATATGTGAGGCCCCGGTCCTCTTTGCAAAAGTGAGCATCTCGGCCAGGTGTTTTGTTCTCAATTCTTACATTTGCAAACGTGGCCCATCCCCCTGTAGCCGTCTTTGCATTTGCACTTGTACGAGCCCGGCGTGTTGTAGCAGGAGGCAAAGTTGCTACAGTGGCTCTGACCTAAAGAACACTCATCCACATCTGAAAGATAGTAAAAACATAACATTAAGCTACTGACTGCAAGTGTAAAAGAAAAAAGTTAACATAACAGCAAAATGTCAAAAGATAATTGCTTCACATCCACTTCAAGGAGAGCTCAAAGTTCATGTCATAAGTATTGTTAGCAAAAGCATTTAAGTGAATAACAGTTATCCCTCTGTGAATGCCAGAGAAAAAAATCATCATCAGAGTTGTTTGTTGAAAAATCTTCCAAGAGATTAAGCTGCAAGGTCTTTAAAGCATTTTAATGTTTCTTTCTTTTTTTAAAATTTGTTCTTAAAAAATGAATGAAAAAAGATTGGATGTAGTGCATCTTCTAGATGCTGCTACGACTCAAGGTTATTGCGTGGATTTCTATAGAATGTCACTTTAAATGTTTAGATAGCAAGTATTCATCATCGAAATGCACAGCTGGGGGAACGTTTAACAACAGTATTCTGAAGTTTCAGTTCCTCCTTTATTACGTATTTACTACTTCAACTACAGAGTCTCAAACTGACTTTTTGTATTTATCTGTTGTTATGGAATATCATTTTTGAACATCCTGTTCAGTGGTATGTTTGAATGTCATACAATAATGTACTATCTCATTGCAGATGTAAATACATACATACAGTAGCAGTGTAAAAATACTATATAAAAAAACTGTACTTTTAATATTGTAGCAGGTCAGGGTAGAGCTTATTTGAACAGTGTTACATACTGCTGGGTTGATTAATGTACAGTATAATAATGCAACTTGCTTCATAAAATTATCATATGTTTTGTATGTATCTTAATCTGCAAAGTAATCAGTAACAATACCTGTCAGATAAATGTAGTAAAAAGAAGAATATTTTACTCTGAAACGTAGTGGAAGTATAAAGTAGAATAAAATTAAAAACAGGTAAAGTAAAGTCTGTCAAAACTGTACTTAAGTACAGTACGGATTAAACGTATACGTCACTGGTTGGTAGTGTGTACCTTCTGAAGTTACAGGAGAAGTTTCAGCGTACTGTACATATGGGCACCAGACTATTGTTTGATATGCGTTGATAAGTACTATGCGTGTCTGTGTGTGTGTGCTATCGTTTCTATTTGCTCCCTCAGTGTCTGGTGTAAAAACAGCACCCTGCATCACTAAAAATAATCCTAATATTGGTTATAAGTCAAGACATCTTAGCACATTTATGACCTTTGTAAGTTTTATCTGTAAAAGGATAAAAAGGACAAAGGCTGTTTATTGTCATCGTAAAAAGATACAACGAAATACAGTTGCCGACTCATCAGTCAGTTCAGCCGTAACAAAGTAAAAAAGCCTCACTGTGGAGACAGTAGTGACGGTACCTATGCATTGGTATTTCCCATTGATGTATTGCAGGTCAAAGCCTTCATGGCACTTGCAGATGTAGCTACCAAAGGTGTTTATGCATTTCCTGAACCGGGGACACATTGCTATGCCTGCTGTACACTCATCCACATCTGCAAGAGAAAAAGAGATGCCGGTTACCACACAGAAGAAAATATTTCAATTAAAACATAATGTATTCATCATTTCTCACTAAAAATCATTTTAGAGTTGGCCATATACGGCATATAATGCATTCAAAATTACACAATGCAATGAAAAACTTGCAAGGTTAAAAAAAAAGGCATTTTAATCCAAAACTAAACAAACATCTCTCTTCATATTAGGAGACTTCTTTCACCTTCCCCGGTTAGTATTCATTTAGGAACAAAGCACATTATGTATTCTGTTCAGTGAGCAGAATACAATTCACAATACCTTGTTTCATTATTTATTTAAATACCTATTCTAAGTGTCTCTGTTGATCACCTTTGCAGGCATGTAGGCATTAATATTTAGATGCAGAGAGGCTCGAACATTTGCCTTAAAATCATTAATTTATTTGCTGCATATTGCAGCTGAGGCGCCGTGGTGCCTCAGGGACTGTGCTGTGAAAGGACCTTTACACAGAGACACCTAGACCAGCTGGGAAAACAAGCAAGTGAAGTAAGTGGGCTGAGCTCTCTTATCCCTTAACAGTGATCCCTTAACAACTGCTGTTGAGGTTCTCATCAGCAAGACACTTAATGGCCAACAGTTGAATTATTTAGCTACTGACAGAGCAGTGGTGAATTATCATGTTTTACATAACACACACATGCACACAACAAGACAGTCACTGTCTCAAAATGTATAATACTGCGTAGAAATGCCTGTTTTTATCAATGTTACATCTGGCTTTGAAGACAGCTTCGACTTTTCTTTCAAAGCTACAGATCTTTAAGCATCAGAGTTAAACACTTATTAATTGTTATACATCAGTCTGCATTAAGCTCTGCAATTTTGTGTTTTACTTGTCAACTTGTCTGATAAATTAAGCATTTTCTACGTGATGCAGCTTTGAAATATGAAGCCGTCTAATACGTAACTTCTGCAACAATGCAAAAACATTGATCAGACGGTTTTCTGTCACAGTGCAAAACAAGTCAATACTTCCTTCTAGTGGATCGTCAGACATCCTTCAATTGGAATGCACAAAAAGCAGGTGCACAGTTTTTTAAAAAAAGAGTACATTTCACATCAAATAATAAATATATTCAACCAAAGTTATTTAGTTAAACATCTTGGCATGCATTTGTCAAACTGCGAACAGTTTAATTTCAGACTTAAGCGAAGTGTAAAAGTAACATTTCTTCACATGTAATGCTACTTGCAAAGAATAGGAGCTTTTTATCAAATTCTCAAACGTTTGATTTACGTAGCTTAAGTGATTTATTCTATAAAATCTGGCATTGATTTATATAATTTATCTGATGTAAGTTGTCTACCAGCTGCAGAATTATTTTCCTGTTTCAATTTAGTTTTTGCTAATTTCCTTTTAGTAATACATCTACATTTTTATTAGATTGATGTTAATGTCACACGTCAATTGGTACAGGAGGATTTGAAACAACTAGAACTAACTTTGTTGATACATGTATGTATGCTTTTGCAGTAAAACATGTATCTGAGTAACTTGCAAGGATTTTTTTTTTATAGACAATGGGGCAGATTGGCTGTTCTTGGAGATTACAGCGAAACAAGAAACACAGACTTGAATTTGTCGTTGTGCTTTAATAGAAATGAATGGAACAGGGAGCCAATAAACGTAGAATGGAAATGTACTTACACTTTGTTATAAGTATGAGTAAGTTGCTTGATAAAGACTCTCTTCACACTCAACTAAGTACTTTTTTACTCCTGAACTGGATCTTTAGGCATTTTTATGTATTTAGGTATATAATTCTTAAAGTTTGATAAACATGGGCCCATGCCAATTTTAAAGCTACAGCTAAAAAAGTGTTGACACATTTCACACTATAATAATGAATAAAACCAGCTATGCATCAATGCAAACTCTCCCATCTAAGGTAGTAATCACCTCCATAGATATGATTAGATACTCTCCGTAAAACAGCGTCTTCTCGAGGGATCCGGAAACATTCCATTAAACTGTTGTACCACCTGTTGCAGGCAACCTTTCCTTCCCCTCCTCCATCATTTTTCATGATTGATGACTGTCCTGTTTTAGAAACCCCCCCCCCCCCATTAGCCAGCCCACAGTTATGCGGGACTATAAGGCGGCCAACCAGGAACAGTCCAGTCTGGAACAACCTGTATTTAAACCTGACACAGGTTAACTGCCTCAACTGCCACTTCATCTGTTAGTTACCCATCTGAGAAGCTCTTCCACGTAAACAAAGAAGGAAGAGGAGGAGTGGGCTTCCCCTGATCACATCCCTGCTGTAAAAGCTGGAGGAAGTAAGTGGAATAAAGTCACCATTTGTTTAACAAGGCCTGTTAAATTGCTGGGGTGGTTAATCAAAGCAAAACAGATGTATTGGTAAATATTTCTGGATGGATCTGAGCTTCGCTAGAGGTTTTGTTTGGTTTTCAAAATTGTCTTTTCACAGCCAAGTTTTCTTTCTTGCTCTGCCAAAACAGTTGCATTTGATTATCACTCAGCTAATTTAATGGCTGAGAGGAACTTGACAAAAAAGAATGTAAACATTCCTGTTTGTGATGCTTTACGTGAGTAGCTCATGGGAGGGAGTGGTAACATAAGGCTCAGTTTTCAGGCCTGTGGAGATATATAAAGACAAGGACGTACCAACACAGGTTCTTCCATCCGGAGCCAGCTGTAAGCCCGGCGACGGACACTGACATCGGACCTGTCCTTTCAACATCTCGCAGCCGTACTGGCAGTTGGCCATGCCACAAGTGCGAGCATCTGATTGACACAATGGAAACACAACACATATTAACCAATGATGGTGCCAAAAGGGAGAGAACACACTCACTTTCTTTCCTTTTCACATTCACACTCACACTTTATCGTTATCCTCCAGCCAGTATGTGAGAGCCAGGCCACTGCCTGATATTAGCTGAGTAGACCCTGAGGTGCAGACAACAGAACAGCGCACACTCTGCCGTTATTAGATTCCTGTGCTGTGCAGTTGCTCTGTGTGCACGCCATCCTCCCTCACCCACTTTCATCCTTTCCTACACCTAAAGAATCGTAATCCATCTAAATCCTATCAAAGCGTGTGCAGTGTGTGCAGCACCTCTGTTGCGGAGCCGTGCAGGGCAGATCAAGACCCTCCAAAATAATAATATAACGGAACAGATTTTCTTCAGTTTCTCTCAATAACTTCGGACCCTAAAAAGGAAATTAAAAGTGAGGCTCATGCTGCCGCTGCCATTTCAGCTGCCGCAAGCACCCTGGAGTACAGTTTGATGACTAAGGCAGGCCAGGCTGATTAAATGCTACAGTGATCTATTGATCAAAGCAGTAGCAGGCGAGAAAAGAAGAGCGGCAAGGTGTTTAACACTATCATGCTTTCATCACACGACAACACCTGGAATTGCTTGAGATTTCCTAAAGTGGTGAACAATTCAGACTTTAAATGGGGGGAAAGTTATTTCCTTCTGATAAAAAAAATAACTAATTCAAATAGGGCAACCGGGAGTCACGCTATGCTCGAGAGGAAAGGTGAGGAGAAAATAGTTATCAGGTGGGAAACAGAATTTACAGCAAGACGTGTACAGGCAATAACTCCCATTCTGTGGAATACCTCAGGGCAACCAATAAGAAATGCACGCTCACTCGAGGGTCTAAAGGGTTCATACTTTTCCTCATACTTCAGAGGGGTTCTTTAGACTTTGGAGTTGCTATAATGAAGCAGATCAATGTGGGGCTTTAAATCAAAGCAGTCTATCAAAGGATCGTGAGGCTGCTGTCAGAGGTACTCATACAAGTGGGAAAGCATATTTTGTAATCGAGAGCATATGTCATCAGCATTGCCTTGCACTGGCATTCAGATGAATACATTTGTAGTGAAGTGAAGAAAAGCTTCACAGTAGCACAATCCAAGCTACAAAGCAGAAGCAAGATTTAAAAAAAAAAAAAAATGAGGGAGAAAATAGATCAGGAATGAAAATATTCCCAACAATACAGAAAGAGACGTGTGCTTGTGTGTGAGTGGCCAACTCACTTCCACAGGTCCCGTCAGGCATCAGCATGTAGCCGTTGAGGCAGTAGCACTTGTAACTCCCATATGTGTTCATGCACCTGTGTTTACAGGGCCTTGGCTTCAGCCCGCACTCATTCAGGTCTGCAGACAGAGAGAGACAGCTTAAGTGGATTGGAGGACAGAGAGACAGAGAGAGAGAGAGAGACCCTCCTACAAAGAGGTGAAATTAGTCAGTGGGCAAAGGTTAAGAGGTCAGTAATGTCAAACCTCACCCACCCATTTATGTGTGGGTTTGTCTGTCTGTCTGTCTGTGTGTGTGTGTGTGTGTTTTGTTAGAGGTGGGGGTGTCTTCGAGGAAGTGCCATGTTCTGACAGGCCTGTAACCTCACTCTTTGATGATTTAACAGGAAGCCAGTGTCAACTGTCAACCTGCCCATTACCTGCAAGTGATAAAAGATGCTATTATACCCTCTGACTCACCACGACTTCATGTGGTTGTAGCTGCAGCATCCACACATAATTCCAGTATTTTCATGCAGGCATAAAAGTAGAGAAATCTCGCTCACAACAGCCTGTGAAAATTGTATTAGAAAATATTGCTGTCTGACTTCGGAGCGGGGAGGGCTCCTGGGAGAAAAGAAAATGCCCTGAGCTCAACACCTGTCAAATGCTTATGCAAATTCAAGTCATTATACACTTCTCCCAGCACAACGTTTATATATTTCAGTCGCAGGGCCCTGGTGTTGTGTATGCTGCCTCACAGGAATGACTTACTGATACTCTGAAATGGAACAGAGACACCATTAATGTTATTAGATAAACCTGTGCACTTTCTGCTTCGACAAGTCAAAGTGTCCTTTTCTGAAGGGTTTAGGGTGGCTAAATTAAATAAATATATTCATTTTAATTTCTTCCTACTGTAGACTCCACTGGAATCTTATTTTTAGGACTGTAACTAAACATAGGTGACATTCATAATATTAAAACGGTTTAATAGTCGTTCCACTTTGGTATGTCAGTTCCAGGGCATGTTGCCTGGGATGACTTACTGACGCTCCTAAATGTAATAGAGGCAACGTTAACGTTATTAGTTACACCTGATTACGTCCTGCAATGACAGGTCAATGTGTCCTTCAGTAAAAAATGCCCATGCTGAGTTGAAGAAGTGAACATGTTTAATTCTTACTGTAGACATCACTGAACACTTATTTTAAAGAATGTAAACAAGTAAAGTAACATTCACAACATCCAAATGTGTAGCAAACCAACCAGTAAGAGCTTGATGGCACTATATGGCAGATATTGTTGACATGTCAAAGTATTAAACGCAGAGGGGTAACTATTGACATTAATGACGTTCTCATTTCAGTTAGTTGTCCCAGGTACAGGGCCTTGGTATTGTGCATGCTGGCTCACTGACATACCTGAATGGAGCAGAGCCATCACTACTGTTATTAATTAACAGTCCATTGGGCCTGGATTAAAGAAATGTGCTTTGATTTAATCTTGCTTTTATAACAAAACATTCAAACTGTAGAAGAAACTACCAAAAAGAGTTAAATAGCTCTGATTGTTTCTTTGTTTTTCCCAGCAGACAGTTTCACACACAGGCACAATTAATTCAATTATTTAATTAGTGTCTGTGTCCCACCTCAGTGTCCTGGATCCAGGTACCTGGTATTGTGCATGGTGGGGTACTGGGCACATAGGAGAGGTTTGCTTTCTGGGCTTTCTGCCAGAAATCTCCTTCGGTTTAGGCAACAAACCTACTTGGTTGGGTTTAGAAAAAGATTGTGCTTTGGGTAAAAATAAACCCTGTCTGGCAGAAAGCCCTGAAGGTAAACTTCTCCCATGTGCGCATGCTGGGACCCATCATTAATGGAGCATCGCAGTAGTTCAGGTAGGGACAGAAGTCGTTTCATAGTCACATGCTCTCTTTACTGCATGTTCACGACTGTCTCGTTTACTCAGGTGCCCGGCGCTAATTAATTCTGCCCGCTCTCATAAATGGCTCAAACTTGAAGTGAGGAGTCTCTTGCACCTGTGCTTTTTCTTGCACAAGACAAAATATCTGCTGTGAAAAAGGCCAATATGCATTCTAGGTGCAAATCGTTCTTAATAGAACATTGATCGTGCCGCCATTAGCTGTGGTGGAAAGTAACTTATTACCGTCATTACTGTAATTGAGAATCTTTGTTGTGTATTTGTTCTATTTGAGTCAAATAGACTCAATACATACTCAAGAACTCCTTTAAGTGCATTCTTGATTCTCTCTGCTCTCATACTCTAAGAGAGGGATTATAGCCTGGAGTTATACTGTTCAGACAAAGAGAGGAAGATTTCTCATTTCAGTTTTCTTCAAACCACTTTTTTTCTCCTAAAGCAATTTTCAAGATTAATTTTTCTCATAGAGAAAATGAAAGTGTCAGTATACTCTTGAAGAACATTACTGTGAAGAGAAGGGGATAGGTTCCAAAATGTATTCTTACTAATATTTGGGAAAAGTAACAGTACTCCTACTTTGATAGGATATATTAGTAATTGTTTGGTATTTGTCGTTGAATCACAATAAGTGGCTCTGAGGTTAAAACATTACTTTTAAAACCTGTAAAGATGAACAAATATCAAGCCATGTTTTGGTGTTGTTCAGATATTGGATAAAATGATACTGTAGCTGTGTTAGTTATCAGTTATAATTCCTTGAATGTGGAAGTTGGCCTTTCATTGAGCTTAATTTCACTGTTTTCAAAATATTCTTTTAAAATTAAATTAAGACCAAAACAGTTGTTGTGGGGTCCATTGGGAGTACTAGGCCTAAAAGGGGGAATCCAGCTTGTAGCTACACAGGAATCCATCACACTGGAATGATAACACAGGCTTCAAGAAATATAAATAACTTGAACTATAAATATCCTGTTTCTGGGATACGGTAGAATCATCACAAATAGATTTTGTGTCACTGTACAGCACATGAGGGGTCATTTTCATCTCGGCCGACTGCACTATGACTGGCTCCGTGTTTAGCTCTGTGGACATATGCGGGGTGCATTCTCTGAGTGCCGCAAAGCTTCTCCATTTAACAGATACCATAAATTAATTTGGATGAATGATGGCGCAGATGCCAAGTTTGTATATCAGACCCCACCTTCTATTAATGGAATCTTCTGCTCTACTAAAGCCATGTTGGCTGATTCAATAGGCGCTGCTGGAATTTGAACTGACCGTCTGCTTGTTGAATCCAACCAAATGCCACCCGGCTTTATGTTATTTTCCATGACTACAAATTCTTCTGGAGATATATGGGGTCAGTTTGTGAATGCAGTTGTTACACGAGGGCCAGCATAGTGAAACATTTATACTTTCATTGAATACAAGAATAACAATAACAAGAAGCATTTATAAGTTTCACAATTTTTTTTGTGTGTCAAATGTGTGACAAGCAAGCAAACATGTTTTTTTTTTTTTTTATTAAAGTTTTTAATATTACAATCTAAATTTATCAGTAGATCTAATGAAATTAATATATAAGGCCAGATTTTCTGTTTGCATTTGTGCTTGACATTGTACAAGAAATGCAGTTGCATTGTCATGTCAAAATGAATACTGAAATTGCACTGCACACACACACAACAGGCCTTGTTGTCTGATGCAAATTGCCCTGCCAGTGTGTTTGCGCTACTGCTGATGTGCACCACATGAATCTGGAGGCCACTGTGTTTTTTTAAGCCCTTTTTTAAAGCTTAGTGACTGACATTCTCTCTGGACTGATATTGGTGCTTCTTAATTCTTAAACTAAGTCCAAAATGATCTGTCCTGTCCTTGTCAGACAGCATGCTTGTGTATTTTCACAGCCAAAACCCAAACCCTACAACTGTCTCCTTCTCTTACAAGATAATGTCCACAACACACACACACACACACGCAAAACACACTTCACTTTTTTTTAATTAGAGGTGTCAACCCTGTTTTCCTCCCTGGTTTTCACAGTAAACAACTGGCATTCTCGTTGCTGTGATTACGGAAAACCATAGCAACACTGTCCATTGTCAGCGTGGCAGAGACACAGGTCTCCACTTGCCCGTTTGCACTGAAAAACAGCTTGAAAATGCAAATGAGGGATTATTGAAATAGTCACATTCTGAGACAGAGGCAGCTCCGTGAGCATTCAGCACATGCCAGACACAAGACACAGCCAGGGCCTCCTCCTCCATGTTGGAAGAAACAGACAAGATGAAGAGAGGACACAGGGGACAAAACAGAGAGACGACACAGAGATGGAAAAACTGAGAGATAACAAACAGACATGACCACCAATTGACACTTCGACACGGCACCAGGACTGTAGAAACCGGTGCGATATCCGAGGTGGAGAGCCCCTCGGGAGTGTTCATTCAGTACAGTAAATGAACCGCTGAGACGTATCTGAAGTGATGCAAAGTGGAGTGATTTATTGGGTCAGCTCCACTGATGCTATGCTACATTCCCGACATGCCTCTATCACTGACAGAGAGATTAGCAAAATGCTTTTTCTTGGTGATATGCTGGACTCTAAAGGAGATAACACGGGTTAGGATTCAAGGCCCTTTTCTAGCAGCGATGGAGGACTCATGAGTGCTGTGTCCATGTCGATGATGGCTTTAAAGGAAAGGAGGAGCTCTTTGTTTCAGGTACTAAAAAAACTGGAAAAGAAAACGAGAGAGAAAAGGGAGGCAGAGCAATAAGGAAAAAATTATAATGGCTCTTTTTTTTTTTTACTGAGAAACTGTTTCTTAGGGTAAAGAGTAAGAGAAAGAGAGGCAGAAGTAGAGTGGTGAAGACTGTGACATGCTTGGCATTCATGCTGGCATTTAAACTGAAAAACCGCTCTTGGGTGGTGTCTCTTCTGCTAGGGAGGACAGGAAGCTGTGAGGAAATTGTTGAGAGTGACATTCACTCCTCCGTAGTTCGCACAGTGCAGCACCATGCATGTTGCTTAAGATGGGTAAGAAGAGGAGAAGTTGCTGGGGGGAGAGGTCGATCGACGAATCTCACCCTCCATTACTACTCTTGCTGGCTGATGGTCCACAGGAAGAAAGATAGGAAGGTGACTGGCCCACACTGGTGGGGTTAAATACTCCGGCTCTTCTTCTTTAGACAAAAGGAAATGGGTTAGAGGGGATGGGGGAGTGGTGGGAGGGGGTTTGATTGAAGATAAAGTAAAGGGTGGAGAAAGAGTAAGAAGGATAGCAGAGAGACACACAGAGAGACAGAGATGTAGTGAGAACGAAAAGCACCACCCAATGGATTAGAACACCTCCGACCACACCACATTCCTGGAAAGTAAAGAGGAACATTATGCAGCAAAGAGGATTACACTTGTGGGAACTGGACGTGACCTAAGTATCAGAACAATTCTAGGAGACATGGGAGAAGCAGTGACGGTGTTTTTGAATCTCCTCCTGCCCTCTTTTCCCTTCTGCAGTCCTTCTCTGTACTGTGGGTGAAATAGGATCGAGAGAATTACAGTATCCCGCTGATTCAGAGGATCCCTTCTTAATTTGTAATTTGGAGGTTCAAAGCTAGACAGGACTTCCCAGCTATCACTGCTTGACTACAAACACTTGAGCCTCAAGAATTTCAGACACTCCCCTCTCTCCCTGTCCATCTATCCATGCAGTAACCTTTCCTCCGGCAGTCAGGTAACAACACCTATTGTTAAGTGACAGGAAGACAATACAGCTACCTCGGACTGTTTTGCACGCTTCAAATCATTCAAGCCCCATTGAAGGATGCGGTAACTTAAGCTGCAAGGTTATGCAAGCCTACTGCATGCCTGCCAACTCTTCCCAAGACAAAAACACTTGCCGCAGAATATGGATGAGTATTGGTGTCAGACATTTTAGTAGCTAAGAACAATAATTCACTAAGAGTATCATGTAACCAGTGCAGCAATGTCCAAAAAGAGCTTGCCAGGTAAACAGAAAAGAAAATGAGGAACATGTTCCCTTAAATGGAGCTACGGTTTCATTCAAATTACAGGATTTAATGCTCAATACTGATTTGTTTTTTTCTCTCCACAGATCCAAATCTTTCTGTTCACATTTCTGTTTAAGTGACCTATATCTGACATCAGTGTAGCTGCATCTTTCTGCACGTCCACGCAATTGTTATAACATGGGATTCCTGCTTGGTGAAACATGTCAAATTTAAAAGAAGGAACTGAGTGAAAAGTCTGTTTGATGAGTTAATTTACATTTTAAATGACTGACAAAGAGGCAAATAAAGTCTTCAACTGTTTCCTACTGTTGGAGGGAAACCTACTTTAACACATTGTTACATTTAATAGAGCTCAGCTCACCAGTAAACTTCTACCTCTTCTAAAAGATCATTTATTATTTGTTACGACACATAAACAGACACTTACTCATTCGGCCAACAGGATTTGACATAATTCGGTTTCCCAGATAACACCTTAACGACGCAGTTTACACATTTATGTGCTGATTTATTAAATCGGAGTTCTACTGACAGCAACAAGATGCGGACTTAAGCAGTGGAACTCAGTAATATAGAAAAAGTCTTTTTTTTTTTGGAATAATGAGGAAAAACATATGAACATCCGATATGAGCTTTTTCACAGCAGTCGCATGGCCAATAATCAGATATGTATCGGATTTAGGACCACATATGAAAGTGGCCCAGATCTGATTGGAAAACCAACTGATTTCTGTGTCCACACACACAAACACACTCAAAAACTATATAAGAAATTACAAGTTTAATTTAGTAAACCTGTAAAATCAAAAGGAAATAAATTACAATAAACTTGCTGTGCTGGACTGCATTACAATGAAAGGTGTTTTGAATATTGCCAACCCACATTTAAATGTTTGTGCTTGATAACACATCTTTAGATTGTTTGGACAAAGGCTAAACTTGAACGATATCACATGAAATTGTAAAACAGGGAAGCTTTACTGAAACATGAGGCCATGGTATAACGCCACAAATCTGCCCCCTCTGCATGGTTATCTGATGGGATCTGAAACCGACACCCGTGGGACTAAATATATGTTAGTGAAATTCCAAATAGTGCACCATGCGTTATATATAATAAAATAGGATCTGTACGGTTTATCTCTTGAACACTGTTGTTCATTGAACGGAGCTTTTGCTCCATGATGGAAACAAAATCTGCAGGAGGGTGATGACATTATTGATCTGATTGCAACAATCACTCAACACATTCAAGCAAGGTGCTGGAATCTTAATGCTGCTTTAAGATATCCCATTCCTGTCTGTATCCATGTGACACCTTCCTGCCCATTCTCCGTGCATTTTCATTGGTTTCAGTAATAGAGGAGAGTCCTGCAACATACATCCAGTACATACAGTGTTTTATACTGTAAACAATCCCTCCTGATAAACATGTGTTCAACCTTCCTGCTTGTACAGGTCAGTTAAGGTCAAATATTACTTCATACCCCTTTAATGAACTTGTTATGAAAAAGAACATAGATAAAACAAATACAATTTGGGGTTATTAAATGATAATTTAGGGAAAATACACACGATAATGACATGCATGCAATACTTATTACTTGCAGCTGTTTGACTGTTAACAGCAGACAAGAAGAAAAACAGTGACAGAGAGGCATCTGTTTCTAAACCAACGACTCTAAAGTATCGCTCTACACCGAGACTGAATTAAACCATGCAATTTATTGGAGACATCAATGTGCCTTCACCAAGATAAAGGAGTGAAAGGTCCAGATATAGGTAATCTAACTCAAATGGAAGAGGTCTCTGCCTGTACGTATATCTGTCTGTCTTTTGATTTGCTCCACAACCGTTTATCTGATCGACATGCAGAGTAGAGCTCGTTTTGCGTCGCTCGCTACAATATTAACTCTTAAACTACTCAACGGCATTCCGTCACTCGCTACAGTACACTCAAAAGCAGAGAGCGGAGAGAGCCGGGACTGAATAATTATTCTAAGAACTGATAATGGAATAAATTGCATACTTACTTCAACCACAGCTCAAGACTATCAAAGTTGAAGTGGTATTAATTATATGCTGACAGAAAAGAGGGAAAAAGAAGAAAGCAGCATCTGCAGGCACTAGTGTTGCTTCTGATGCCAATCCTCCAGCAAAATATTTTTATAGTGTCTTAGTATCAGGTCAACTACACTTAATTAAATCCACCTGCACAGAATAATCATCTTATTAAAATGATTGGATCAGCAGGGGGGTGTTCTGCCAAATTGTTAAACAGATTATCCCTATAATGAGTTTATTTGTGCAGCGAGAGCTTATTGGTCTATCCTCACCATGCTGTATGACAGATCCTATTCTCATCAGCACCAAAGGTGAAGCTCTTTCTAAAAATGATAGGGATTCCCGAAGTAGTGCTTATTATGCTTGACAGTCGAGTGCCTGTTAAGTTAATGATGAACATAATCTGATTTAAATGACACCCATGCAGGTGTTGAGATTTTCTGTATTGGAAAAGCAATGAAAGTGAAATAACCACTGTGGTGAAATGATTTGGCAGGTGAAGAGAGCTGGTACTAAAAACAGACATGCAGTCCTTGAAGAATAAATCTCATGAGAATATCAGCTCATAAAAAGTTTGACAAGAGGAAAATATGGCTTTGATTCTGAGAAAGGTGAAATCAATACAATATCTGCTTTGCTTTGGGTTTGGTGTCAACACTGATGTTTCCTCTGTGGTTTGTTTTTGCTCCATAGAACCGGCGTTCCAAAGGTGTTAAACACTTAATCAGAATGCCTCTGGGGTCACATCTCTGTCCACGTCTCCCACTTAGAGCAAAGTGTGCAGAATATATCGCTCCACGTGGAGGTCGATATAAAGTAAGTGTGCATTACAGGGTTTTAATGCTTGATTCCACTTATTAATCATTAAGCATCTTCTTTGGGGACACCATCATATCTCTAAAATGGGAGTTGACTTTTAAACTTTTGCTGTTGTTGTTTTTTACAAAATTGAAGTTAAATAATTTGCTCAACGTGAGGGAGGTACTGAATTGGATACCAACCTTCACATGGTTCACATTGTTTTAAACTATTATTTAAAAAAAAAAATCAATCATTACTTAATATATATCAAAGAAACACAACAAATGTTAATTTTCTGCAAAATACAAAAAATGGAGGAGAGTTTAACTCCCAATCTGAAACCGACACCCGTGGGACTAAATATATGTTAGTGAAATATACACTAAACTTGCATGCTGACAAAGTCTGCTGATGTGCTGAACACGTTGTTTTGGAAACTTAATTTAATGAATTTAGTGAGCTCTTAACAGAACATTCTTTCAATTCATTATTTAAAGTCAAGACTCCAGACAAGTGGTCTGAAAATGAAAACGAGAATATGGAAGTTGAATCAACTTAAAACTTAGCCCTGATTATCCAACAATATATGGCAACAATTTTTGGAGATTCCTGACAAAAGCCCCAGGTCAGAGGCCAATCAGCGTTGGCTCAGCGTTGGCTCAGCGCTCACAAATTGCACTTGAGCACGCTGTGTGAACTGTTCAAAGTTGAGCTGAGAGGCTCGCCGATGTATCGCGGACACATTCCAGATATATAGCATGCTAAAATTCTGGACCTGTCAGGAAGAATGTCGGGAAGCTACAGCCAATGAGAGTGCAAGACGCGTGTTGAGGGGAAACCCTGGGGAGGGGTCATCTATAACGATAGAAACTTTACTGTGTGTGTTGTAATTGCAACACGGACCAAAGTTGTTGTTGCAGCTAGAGGAAACAGACTATAAATAGTAGAGACGCGTGGAATCAAGCTATTATGTGAACGCGCGTGCCGACGACAACAACAAGCATGACTACGAGCATGGTATCACATCATGTATCTAGTCACATCACGTATGTGTTTTCATGACAACGTGTAGTTTGACATGACATGACTTTGAAAGCCATGTCATGTGAGCTTGGCTTTAATTGATGTCTGATGTTTTCACTGTTACTACTTGACCTTTAGCAGCATCGAGGTCAGGGAAGCAGCCCTCCTCCCGTTGACTCATCAAGATAAATGATGTCGGATATTGGAATGCTTCAAAACGTTGGCCACCTGAGACATCAATAGTAAACCTCAAATCAATGTTTAATGGAGGCTGCATTTAAATGAGAAAATCTAATCTATGGTTTGACAATAATTAAATTGGTTTGCATGGCATCTGCCAGATCAAAAACAGAATCCAAGGTTATCTCCACCTAAATAGGCTGAAAGGGCATGTCTGCCACTCAAAGCTGAGTAAGATAGAAAGCTCTGTAAAACGTCTAGAGCTCATTGGATAAATGAGGCTTCGATGGACACTTGAAAGTACAGTTTCATCTTGAAAGGCCTTGGAATCACATTTGTCAGATAAGTATGTCTGAATGATTGGAAACAAAGTCTATTGTAGTTGGATATGGGACGACTTTTTTCCTCTCCCCTTTGTTGCAGATGAAGACAAAGTACAGCCGTCTGGCCGGGCAGACAGGAGCCACCTATAGCCTCCAAATGCAGGATGAGTCGTTTGGAACATTCCGGAAAGGATTTCCACACCTCCACACCCACCTCAGCCCTTGTTTTTAATTACACACTATCTTATTCCTAGGTCTTAGGGCATGAATTCCGCAAGTATTTCCAAGCTGCTTGGACTAACTGGGACGCTTTAACGCTTTTCAACATGTCCAATCTGTCAATGAGGAAATTGGACAAAAAGTCAAACACACACACAAAACACACTTTCCATAGCATCGGTTGCACTCAGCCGAGCAAAGTTATCTCGGGTCTGTAATTGAGACGTTATCTTCACAGGAGAGGATGCACCCCAAGGATTATTCAATATGGCCTTACCACTCATTTCCATTTGAGCTGAATCAGTGCTCTCTCTCTCTCTCTCTCTCTCTCTCTCAACTTTAATATGCTGGTGTTGTGCGGTGAAGCTCTGGCCACGATAAACAACGATTACCCTGCCATTGCTCAGGGCAGCGGTTCTCCTTCACTTACTTTTCATGTGAAAAATATGCATGTCAGCAAGGTGTGCTAATATTATGACTCTGCCTCATTTTTGGTGGTGTATATGTCTTAACTTTAGTACCCTATGACATATAAAAAGTCACATCCACCTGCAAAGTAACAGAGTTTTTATGGAGTCTACAAGTTACGAGCGAGATCTCACCTTGATTGCAGGTCTTGCCAGTGAAGCCAGGGTGGCACTTGCACTTATTGGGTCCCACGCAGTCTCCATGTTTACAGCCAGGCTGGCACACAGCTGTTCAGAGAGGATTCAAAGAGGAAGAGACAGATCAGTGCAGCGTCCTGGCAGACTACTTGTTCCAGATCAGGATGACAAAGTACTTAATCCTACTGCTCCTTGACTTGGCTGTAAATGATCTGTTTACTTCACATTACAGCAATAACAGAATGAAGCCTCATTCATATAGGAAATGTGTTTGTTTCTTTCTCCTTGTGTGACAATGTTATTATCATTGACTAATGGTAACAGAGCAGCCATTCTCAGCTAACCACATCATTTTTGCATTGAATGGAGCTGGAAAAGTTTTATTGTCCTTACTGACACTATATCATTTCACACTGTGTGAGATAAATGAGAAATGTGACCTTTTAACACCGAGCAAAGTTTGAAAAGTGTTTTTCCTGGTTTGAAAAATACAGCGCTGATATTTACACTGGCACCCAGCCAACAAAGATTTCCTTGGCAAATAATATTTCCCCCTTAGACTGAAGCTGAAACAATTAGAGCACCAAAATAGTAGATTATAATGAATACCACAGAGCTGCCCTGCAGATCGTACGTAGTGTGCAGATGGTGGTATTTTGAGTGTGTACAGAAACGTGGTAGCTGGGGGAGATGCACGGCTTCACTGACTCTGCGTTCTGTCTCAGTGCGCTGTAGGCGTATACCCTGCTTATCCGACTGTGCTTACTGCAGCTTGCTGCTAAACATGTCTGATATACGGGGGTCTCAGCCAAGTGTTGCTAATTTTCATTAAAAGCTTCATTAATTCTGTCATAATACATTGCAATCAGAGGACTTTATCACTTTTTGATCTCATCAGAGGCCCAAAATTGTAGTTTGGATGCTATAAGACAGTTGAAATTGTCCTTTGTCTTTAAGGTAGGTGAAACTTTTTTGCTGGACGACCCTGCGTTAATTTGCATTTACATGATGTACAGTATGCACATTGACTCACAGCAATCCTGCATAACTTGATGCTATTGTGATGGCGTTGGATGTTCTTGTCTTGGATTGTGCAGCATTGTGGAGATACTCACTCTTTAAATGCTTCCTGTTTTCATTTATTTTTTCCGAAATACTAGAAATAAGTTGAAAGCTGCTTAAACACATACTGAGGGACACCTTATAGAACTGACGAAGAAAGGGCTGAATAATACGCTCTTTATTTGAAATGCATACTTTGAGAATTGAGTTACAATTTCCATTCATACACATTCAGCGTGCAGGGCCACAGTTCTATCCTGAAAGATCATCTTTAGCTGCTCAGATTTCAGGTCTGTAACATTGTTCAAACTGAATTCAAAAGCACGAAGGTATGCGATGAATCCTTTAACTGGAGTCGATAACATCTCCAGACTCATTCCACTTTATTTGGCTTTGTAATCAAATAGAAAGAAAGTATTGTTAGCCCACTTGGAGAGGCCTGTGATATGAGCCAGGGTGTTAGCACACCGAGCAGTCAATGTTCACAATATTAAAAATGGCTGGAGGAAAAGGAAAAGAGTTTATTAGACCTTGGTCTGGTCAGCAGATGAAATGAATGAAGCTTGTGATGTTGTTAGTTGGAGGGAAGTCAAGTGGAGGGCTTTTTGTTATTCTCCTACATGGGGGAAGACTTGATTAGCACGATCAGAGGCGGCCATCAACAGGCTTTGCCTCTGAGGTTATTTTTAAGCCTCTTGCCTGCCAGAGAGATCAGGGAAACGGCCAGTGTTCATTAACCACAGCAGAGGACACGGACGACTAAAACGGTCGTGGCAGCTGGAAGGCCAAACATAGCATGTATGACCCTCGTTCCATGAAAACATGCCAAGTGATGACACACTTTCACTCTGGTTTACATCAGCCATTCCTCAGGACAGCTTTCTGCTGCTACTGATTCTTTTGATTTATTGGCTGTTCATGGATGCCTGATGGTAAACACAGGGGAAAGTATTACTTTTTAATTCATGCTGACATTGTGTATGAATGTTTATAGTAGTTTAATGCATGACTTCAAAGGAAGATGAGAAAGTCATTACATAATCAAGTTACATCATCTTGCAATCAACTAAGTAATTACCTAAGGCTGCTTGTAATCATTATTTCATTATCGGTTGATTTGCTGATTGTTTTTTTTTTCCATTGTTAGAAAAGTTCTGTCTTTTAAAATTGCTTGTTTGTCAGACTAACAGTCCATAACCCAAAAGTAGTCAAGGTGTAATTATATGCTTTTCAAAGTAAGAAAAGTTGAAAATCCTAACTTTTGAAAAGAACTATTTGCATTTTGTCTAAATAAATTGAGGAATAATCTATCAAAATGGTTCAGCTGATTACCAAATCAATCCTTATTACATACTATAATGAGGACAGGTCATCTTGTGTCTGGGGTTTGAATTTGTTCTATTTAATTTGTATACAGTGAAATGTCATCGATCGACCAGGTAATGTCACGGTGAATATTTCGTTTACCCAAAGGATGAAGTATGAGGACATTGGCATTCTCCACCCGACTGATTTTTATGTAGTTACGTATGCAGAGCATCTCCAACCGCAGTAAAATACTCCGTTTTTACACTGCACCATGCAGATGGATATATTGCGGACATATTCATTTAAAAAAAAACATTATGGATTTAAGCTTTAATGGTTTCATTCGTATTTTATGGGGTCGACTGAAGGGGCGGTTGTATCTTAATAAAACTAAAAAAACATCAGTATAATTCATGTTAAGACACAGCTTCAGGTGAAAACAGGTCCTCAGAGTGTAAGCTGTTTGCATAGCTCTAAGGCCGGAGGGCAGAAGATGGCCGCTACCATGGGGTGTGAGGGGTTCGTGGGGGGGGGGGGGCGGCTTGACTCTATAAATAAGTGAGTGAGTCCAGGATTCAGAGGATGTGCCCCCAGCAATTCATGTCTATAGCACGATTATTTCAAGAAACATGTGGAGCTAACCTTGGGGCTGGCACCTTATCCCGGCTACTCTGTGAGTTAAGGCGAAGAGAGCTGAAAAACAAACAGCCAAACAAACAAAGGTTGCGGGTATTGTTTAGTCTTTGAGAGCAAAAAAATGAACATGATGTTAGAGGGCAGAGCCTGGTCATTTTGACAAGCAAACGTTCATGAAAAAAAAAAAAAAAGAAAAGACAAACACACACAGTCTGGAGTTCTGGAGTCACACATATTCCCACTTGCCTCGAGGGAATAAGCACATTTTGAATGCATTTGAGTTCTAAAAATTAAAAAGATGTCAGAATAAAACCACCGTCTCCGGGGATGTTCTCTAAATGGACGTGTATGAAGAAGCTTTCTTTCGCACTCTGTGAATTAAAATTTACACCACTGCGCCGAAAGATGAAAGCACCACCAGTATCATTCAAGGAGCTCTCCGTCCTGGTTCTTCAATATGAAAATGAACGCTGCAGCTAAGTGACTGTGAAGAGACATTAGTTCTTTAAATCAGCACTGTGTCAAAGTGCCTTCAAAGACTGTGGCAAGTAATTTCGAAACATGTGCCTTTTATTTGCGCATATATTCTCTCTAATTTTTACAAGCACACCCTTCCATTTTGTTTTCACCTAATTACGTCAAGCAGATGAAAAGGCACACTTTTCGACTGGCCTTCTCAGCCCAGTGATCATGAAAGAAAGTGGAGCAGACAAGGGAACTGCACAGACAATCATGTGAAAGTGAATTACTGAAACTGAGATATCACTTTTCTGCTTTGGTTGCTCACTTTGTTAGCTCGAATTACTAATTCAAAAGTTCTGCTTTAATCCTGTCCACACCATTTGTCGAAACAAAGGTCGCACTCAATCAAACTAAATCCAAGTCCTAGTGGATTTGTGAAATCCACTAAGACCTCTGAGGAAATGATGTGTGATCTATTTAATATGGAGGTGAAATTAAAGTCACTTTACAATGCAGAGAAAATAAATATATGTCTTTCTACCAAAGCTGTGTTTTATCCTTTTGGATTAACTCAGACAATTCTGCAAAACCCAAGATTACATTCAATAACATTTTTTTAATGTTTAATGCCAATGTTTTCTTCTCTGTTTCCACCAAGCCCCCAACTTTATGGAAGATCAATGATAAATCACTAAATTACTCCTTTCAAAATATTTCTTTAATAAACAATATCTGCGCATGACAACTATGATATGCTTGGCAAAGATGCTTAACTGTTTAAAGGATAGTTAAGGTTGAGCAACTAAATCACTTGGTTAAAGTTGTTCAATAAGAAAGTCAGAGCATATCTATTTCCTCCACACTTTTAATAGCAAAACCCCAGACAATTTTGGCTTTTCAGAACGTGTAATATGGATGAAATTAGTTTAAAATTAACAACCTCATACCAAGGTCTTGTATTACTGGAACTCAAATGTATTAAAAGATCGAAGCTCCTGCTACTGACTGAGTCATGGGATCATCAAGAGTGGAAGAGGTGAAAAGTACTTTTACTGTTGACTGTATCACACTGGAAATGCAAATGTTCAAATGCTCACAGTAGCAGTAAAGTGTTCATGATGGCAGCTGGTTGGAGTAAGTAGCTTCAAGTGTGGCTCTGCCTGCCGGATGGCCTGTCAGAACATTATAAGTGGAGCTTCAGTCTACTATAAATCTAAAGCCTCTCTCTCTTTCTCCATCTGCCTGGTTTTCTTGCTCGTCTCTCTCTCTTTCTCTCTCTCTCTCTCTCTCTCTCTCTCTTTCCTGACACCCCCCCCATTTCCCTTACACCTCAGGATTTTTACTTCCCCCAACTTTTAGTCCTTTCCCTCCTCTCTCAGCGTTGATCTATTAAGTTTCTCATTCTTTGAAAGAAGTCTCACAAACCGATCGCCTGAGCTCCATGCCTGAGAAAGCCACAATCCTATAGCTTCACTCTAATCTCTTCTATCGCCACAAAAAAAAACTAACCAAGAGCTAGAATCTGCACTGACACCACACACACACACACACACACACACACACACACACACACACACACACACACACACACACACACACACACACACACACACACACACACACACACACACACACACACACACACACACACACACACACACACACACACACACACACACACACACACACACACACACACACACACACACACACACACACAGGAGTACTGATTGTAGTCTCAAGTGAATGGATTTGAGTCGTGCACCCCAGCATGAGCATTTGGAAACATTAAGGCAAGCACTCACCGAGGGATTTAACTCACAGAACAGATTTGATTTTGTTGAAATAAAAAGCGGTGCAGTGAAAAAAATACTTCAGCAGCTCGGTATGGTGGTTAAACTCAAACTCATTTTTTGGCTGAACGTGGAACATATGGGACTCCAGAACAACAAAGAAAACATGTTCACACACTGTTGTTTGGCTGGTTATGTAATTTATGCAAACATGACTTTTTTTTTTATGTGACTGTGTTTGATTTATTATAAAATAAATCTCACATATGATGATGTATCGTCTCCCTTGATTTCTAGAAGCAAACAAACAAATGTTTTGTCATGTGGCAATCACTGTTTGGGATTTAAGTGGGCAAAAAAAATGAGTAAATGTATCATGTCTTGCCCCCTTAATTAACTAAGCTTAATTAAGTAATTGTCTTCTTTCTCGTCTTCATTCAAAACCCCCACGTCTATTCCACCTTGAATCTCTCTGGGAACCTGTAACTGCAGAGAGCCCAGTACAGATGCACTGGGAGGTATTGGGCATTGAGATTGCTGACTCCTGCCAAGAGGATTAATGCCGAGTCTGGCTCCATGTTCAAACAAACAAAATCCAAGGATACAGCACGGTCTCAGTGAAACAGTGCTGCTTTTTCCTACATCATTCCAGCACAGACTGTGTGGTTCAAGTGTCCAGGCCTTGGGGAAAGGTAGGAGGTTCTATTGCAAAAAGAAAACCTCTACTTTCCAACCATGAAATCAACCCCTCTCAAGCAACGAGGTCCGTCATCATTAGCATAACTTGTTTTTCTGACACCAAGTGTTTATGTTAGAATAAAATTATCATATTTTGTTTATAATAAAGATGACGCAAGAGGTGAACAAAAGCAGATTTGTCTTGCAAAGACCTTAGATGAGTCTAGCTGGGCTAAAAGGAATACAAAACGTTGAGGCCATGAACTCAAGTAATATTGTTTGTGTTCAGCAGAACAGAATAAGAAATCTTCAACATCAAGTGCAAAATGGCACTTGATGCAAATACAGAACTCTTTTAGCTGCAGCAGCACAGACCTTTGGGCCCAACAAGCAGTGTGTGACATGTTTCCCACAAAAAAGGATACAAAATACAACAGATAAACAAACCTATAGCATGGCATGATGAGCCTCAATACATGATTAAAATATGGTAATATCAGCAATGAAAAACACAAACAGAAAACATTATTTTAACAAGCTATAAATAAGTGGGTAGAATCAACATGCAGAGTTTCTATAGCAGGAACTTAACAACCCTTAACATGAAGCTTCCAATAAGAACTTGTAAGGCTTTGGTGCTGTAGGTTCTTCTTTGTGTTTCATAAATCTCGACATGCTTCGTTTGGTAGATGAGAGCAATTGTGGGACAGACGATGATAGGAGAAGTGGCACTAATCCGGACATTGATTTTCTTTCACTTCTTTGTGAATTTGAGATGGAAAATAAAAGACAGAAATAAGGAGAAAAAAAATCCATAGAGAGATAATTGAAGGATGAACTTGTGAAATCTACCGGTCTGAGGAAGGGGGAATGGTCATCTCCAGTGCACCAACAATACAAACTTTGCCAAGTGGTCCCGGCAGTGAAATGCTGGTTACTGCTGTGTTTGTTGTTGACACATTGGCTTCATTAATCACAATTGCTCTTGGGAAGTAAACCATTAACTTTATTTCCCAAAATGTCTAACAAGTTGCTTGTTAACCAACTTCCTGCTGTGGAAAATGATGCATTCACATGGAATCAGGCAGACAGTAGACGACACCCCACATATCTGTTTGTGGCGGTCCAAAGTTAAAATATTGAAACTTTTTGCCGTCCTCCGTGATGGAATTTAAAATTTGCAATTGAATGTTACGAAAAACCTGCACTCTACAGCTTCACGCTTTACTAGAATAATTACATAAAATAGTAAACACAAAATAATTCTTATTAGAATATAACAAACCCCGCCACCACCATTGCAACATATCATGCGTGTTTCATTTTGGCTTCCTTGACTTTTTGTTTTACCCGTGCCGTCCAGAAGCTGGTGTTACCCATCCACTGTATGCCTGATTCCATGTCAATGATTAAACCTCCACAACAAAGCAGCAGCTATACCAGCACAGGCACCAAGCCATGCAGACATATGTGAGGCAACTGACCAGATCTGACACCCATTTAGTATATTCACAGTCACACCTCCCTGGGTAGTATTATAGGAGAGCAGAGGATCTTCACACAATGTAAATATGTCGGAGAAAACACGTGTTAATATTTCATACAGCTTATGTGACACAGGTGTGTGCTCATGACAGGACACATCCTCTGAATCCTCAAGTTGACATTGCAGGATATGAAGATGAATTGAGGATTAGTGCAACCTGACGACACTATGGATTGTTTTTATACTACTTGGCAGCGTAAGCTATAGCTTGTTTTTGCACAGCAGTAATCTATAATCAATTTCCCATCTACCCTTGAATGTGTCCCCCTGCAGCTATACAGTCTCTCCCTCATTATGGCCACCTGCAGTGTGATAATAAATGTCAGCCTTTACTCCGGTCCAACCAGCCATTGTCATCAATCTTTACTCAAAGATTGTCCCAGGTGTGATGCTCTATTAGCTGTATGTATTTCTCTTGTGACAATGAGTGTGTGTGTGTGTGTGTTTATGTGTGTGTGTGTGAGAATGTGTTTCCCCAAGCCCCTGGTTACTGTGGCAGTGTTGCAGCATTTCCTGCGTCTAATAGCATCTTTGACCCCAGCTTGAAACCTCGCAACCTTGTTAGCCCTATTTTCCCCCAGCAGCAGCAGCAGCAGCAGGCATGGTGGCACTCACGCTGGCAGTGACCCCAGGAACGGCGTGTCCATCCCCAGCAGCAGTCCACCCTGGCCCCGTATCGACACAGGCCGTTGGACGAGGCCATCTGCCGTGGCCACCTGTGAGGGGATGACATAATTAGTTCACAGACAATTAAAATGTCTAAATGAAAAGCGGGGGTCTATTCAATGTTGTTTGAAGGGAGGCTTCAAAGCATTCATTTTATTTTGTTTCTGCTGTAGAGTAAACAGACTTGTACCAAGTAATTTCTTTTTGCCGAAGTAAAAGTAATTTCCATTATTTGTACCTGTTGAAGGGTTTTCCTTTTCTGAATTGAGAGTCAAAGGATAGAAGGTGTCACATGCCCAGATTGTAAAGCCCTTTGAGGCAAATGTGTGATTTGGGGTTACGTATAAATATGTATATAAATGTCTATGTTTTATAGTAAATAATAGCAACTTCAATAGCACTGAAGGGCCCAAATTCTGTCCCATGTAATGTACGAAAACATCCCATGTCATAAAATAGTAAAAGAAAATACCTCTTACACTTTCCCAGATCCCAAGGTAACTTCTTTCTTTCAATCCCATTTTTTTTATCTGACAACAGTCCAAAATGCAAAGCTATTCAGTTTACTATCATCGAATACAAAGAACAGCAGCAAATAGTCACATTTGAGAAACATTTGACATGTTTTGCTTGAAAAACACTCCAGTTTCTCAGTTTCTCAGGGTGTTGAAGGCTGACTTTTCACTGCTTGCCTACAGCAGATTATCTTTGCTTCACGGAAATAAAAGCGATAGCACATCAGATGGCATTGGTTTGTGCGATGTCAAACTGAAAACCCGTGTTGAAAGCCTGCCAGACCTGATTTGAATTTATCCTCCAATGTGCATCAGTGCACCACTGACACATCTGAGAAAAGCCACATTACCGTTGTGTTCATTGTAAGGTTTGTGAAATAGATTTGAAGCTATATACACTACCTGGTGCTCTTGAAAATACAGTATGTTTCCTATCTCCATCTATAACATCAACCAATGTATAGAGTATGTAGAGTATGTGTCACTGTACCGTATGTTTAAAACAAATCTATCAGACAGTTTCATGACAGTGAAAGATCATATCATTGCTGCTGCAGAGGGAACATACAGGTATTAATGTTTATAGAAATGTAGTTTTTTTTCCCCCAAAGCACTGCAATTCCTCTTAGAGAAATTACAGCCGGATGTTGTTGTTACACCATGTTCTATTCTGCTCAGAGCGAGAAATAGCTTCTTGGCAGACAGTGCTTGTGGATTACCTTTTTATCTGTACCAAAGCTCACCACATATTTATGGAGAGAATGGGGCAAAGGAATGAGTCCATTTAAGGATACTGATGAAAATCCAAGCCGCATACTTTGAGAGCCTGGTTCTGAGTTACCGCAAATCTAGCAAAAAATAATAAATAACTCAGAATGCAATGTGTGTAGAATATTGAATAAATCCAATTCATGGATGACTGACTATGGAGGTTATTAATTATACAGTGGAAATACTGTAATCCAGTTTAAAAAACAAAGGAGAAATTATCTTGATATACTATATGAAATAGATGCTTTCTTTTGTGCCTCAATGAGAGAGTGAGGATGTTGCTCAGTATTCAAGGCACATCCTTTGCCACTATCCCTGCCTGTTAGTGTCTCTATGCCAAGAGGAGGAAATGCTAATGCTTGCCCCCGCTGCCAATCACCTCATTGGAAAAAAAACCCCAGATGGATGCTAAGTGAGAATGGCAGATCCAGGGAAAATGTTTGTCTGCTGCCTGGAAAGCAGGAAGGCAGTGAGGCAGGGAAAAACTCCAAGACAGTAAGAGAGAAGGGGAGGGATAGAGGGAGAGAAACAAAACAAAAAAATGAAACCAAAGGGAAGTGAAAGATAATTAAAAGGAAACAAAGGTTAAAGAAAAGTAAAAGGAGAGGAAAGAAAAGAAAAGGAAGTTAAATGAAAAAGAAACTCAACAAAAGACAAGGAAAGGAAAATAAGAGGTGGACAGCAGCCAGGTTTAGATGCCTCTATTTCTATAATAGAACACACACACACACACACACACACACACAACACAAATATGGCACCTGCTGTCCCTCTATACTGTACAGTTATTACATAAAACAAGACCATCTATCTCCGTCCTTTGGAAAAATTTACTTCATTTGGAGGATGGTGACATCTTTTTAAAACACCCGACAACCTCCCATGACAATTCAGGGATATTTAAATCTGGTAATTTTACCCAGAAGCTTTTCACATGCACTCTTTAATTTATTCATCAGTGTGCATACGTTAATTATCATCTTAGAATATGAAGGCATCCTGTGGGAAGTGTTTATGCTGCTGTGAGTGCACCTGCTCCCATATAACCTAATGGTGTCATCTTCCTTTGTAGTTATACGACATTGCAAAGTGATCATTGCACATGATAACTGCCAGTAGAATACACCATCACATTTAAAAGTGTACACAATATTCTGTGGGTTAAATAAGAGCTGGGCAATATATGGATATTATATCGACATCGTGATATGACATACGTGTTGTCTTTTCCTGGTTTTAAAGGCTGCATTACAGTAAAGTGAGGTAATATGTGAACGTACCAAACTGTTCTACACTGACTGACTACACACAGACATTGATACAACTACTAGGTTACTCCAATATACTGTATATGGCACTAAATCATAGCACAAGTTAGACATTACTGCGATGTTCCGAACCTTTGCATGAGGACATTTTCTCTGACTTGACCTCTTTGAATTTGAATTGAATACTTCTGGTATATGCATTTTCAAAAGAGCTCGAGGTTGATGAAATGTGATATTATCCTCATAATGGAAACAACTGAGGCAACCACAACACTCCTATGGAACAAAGAAAAAGTTAATGGTCTATTTTGGCAATTAAATGTACGATTTGTAGTGTTTTTTTCCTGTAGCAGGATATGATAACGTAGTAGAACTGATATTTTGTCTGGCCAGAGGATACATTTATATATTACATATACATATGAGATAGATAGATAGATAGATATATATATATACCCATACATAAACACACATATACTTATATAAATCCATATACATATATACATAAATAAATACATACATAGACATACATATATATACACACACACACATACGTATATACACATATGCAGTATATATAACGTATACACACACACACACACACACCTGCCAGGATCAGAAGGGCATGACATTTGACTCTGAGCACATGATGTCAAGAAGAACAAAGGAGCAGTTTGACCCCTACAGGCTCCCAGTGGATGGTCTGTTTTGTGCTGCACAAGCAATAAGGAGACAGGAACCTCATGAGGTACAACGGGTTCTGGATTAAATATGATCAAATATTTCCCTGTAGTTCTTTTTCCACTCATATATATATACACACATACGGAATCCAGTTTCATGCTCTCAGTCCTCTCTTCATGCTGAATTCAGCTGTAGGCAGTTGTGCACGCTAACACTTGGAGCTGAGGGTTCAATACAATTTACCAGCTCACCACACCAACGCTGGACAGACAGTCTCTTAGAACTTTTATGGCTTGAAAATCATGACGGGTATCAATCAACAATGTGAGTTACAATGACACTGCGCCAAAATAAAAGAGCATTTTTTCCACATACATCTTGTCCCCGGTGATATTACTGAACAGGAAGCTGGCATATCAAATGGACTCAAGCGTAATACCTGTATTTATTACCCTGGGGCTGAATAATAATCTTAAATTACACTAAGCCTTGAGGGAACTCAAGCAGATAATTATTTCCCTTCAGGCATGCAATGGGACACATCTTCCCAAGCGCACACTATCAGACACGTTTATTTCAGGAGAATGTAGGGGCGCCAGCCTTCTCCCATTGTTGTACTAATGGAAACAGAGCTGGAAGATCTCCCCTGCCTGACAGTGAAGAGCGTTGAGTCTATCGCTCAGAAGAGCAGTGCGGGGTGTAGCATGATAATCAGAACCATGAAGGTATATAATTCCATCCATCTATCAATCATCCATCCATGAATTCATACTGAAGCGTGCAAATTGTGCCTGTTGAATTGATTTCCCCCACAAACACTCATAGATGTTGATTGCTGCCTTGTAGCAGCAGCTCGGTGTGAAAGACTTGCTGGAACCTGCCAGCCTCAGCTGAAGGCATGAGTTTGTGCAGTCATAAGATGTCTGGCGTCATAACGGACACGCTGCCAGATCTGCAGGGAGACGGCCAAGTCTATCACATTAACACACATCACCATGTGGGATGTTGACAAATATCTGAGGTAAGGATTTAAAGTGAGAAATCAGCTGGCCTATTAAAAAACACATACAAAGAAGACATAGTGGAAGGTATTCACCGAGTGGCCAGAAAAATAGAAACACGTGTATGATGTAAATGCAATGCAGCACAATATCCTTGCAATAAATGCAATACTAAGGTGTCTTTGTTGATACTTCTGATGTAGGAATAAGTGGTTTGTGTCAACTCTGTGGCACTTTTCAGGTAATAGAGCATCATACTGAAAGATGTCCACCTCATTCACATCTATGAATAAGCTAAATGTTTGAAACCCCTTACAATATACTGCAATGCAATGCACTTTTCTTTACATTGTGTTATCTTGCTTTGGCAGATCTTTTAGTCCTGCGTAGCTTATCATAAGTGCATTCAACCTCTGTCGGAGCACGAGGTAGACGTCAACAATTGTGTTGAAAAAGAGAGCACTCTTTCCAAACAAAGAGCTAAGAGCATGTTCTGCAATACAAGAGCTAATAGGATGTTTTCTTGGAGAGGGAATGAAACCCTTTTACGGTTTTCCGCAGTGAAAGACGGCCATGACCCTGCTGTCCAGTCGTGGGTTCATTTCACAACTGTGGGATTCAATGCCACCAACTACAGCCTCACAAATCACCACAAAATCTACTCCGACACAGTGTAAACAACAATTAGTGTTGTAGCTGGTGTAGGCAGTTTTGTGGAAAAGGCAAAAAATAAAATAAAAAATACAACCCTCTTACTGCAGCTCTCATTTCTCTGTCCTAAACCCCTCCAAACACCCTTCATACAGTAACTTGTACACGTACTACTCAAACACCATCCCGATCGGGATCCCGATACCGTTATACAGCGGCAATTCTTTGACAATTACGACATGTTTTTTTGTGCTAATTTATGGGCTTGTAAAGCCCTTAGAGATTACATACTCTGGTTTGAAGAAGGCTAAACTAATGAGTAACTTTTCACTCCATTTCTAAAATGCTTCGCCAATATTGACACATGACTTATTGCGTTTATTGTCGGTCTCTTTTTGATAAGTCCGCCTTCCTTTTTTGGGGTACACTCTTTTCTGCAGGATATTCCGCACTAAACCAGGCTTTTACCATCTTAAGGTACGTGCGTGTGCATCTGCATTTGTAGTAGGAGCGCCCTTTCTCTGAAATGACCTGTGATTGGCCAAATCACCCATCAATGGCTAGATTTTCTAAAGCCTGAAAACAGAGCAAAGAAGAGGTGCAAACGTTATCTATCAAACCACTTCAATTACAATATACTGAAAGTTTATTTTTTATTTTTTTACAACCATAAAAACCTGCCAATTCCAGCTTTAAATCACAAATCTTTTATTCATCACAGGACTGTTGAATTGCATCACAATGCACAAGTGTCTGGTCACAGAGTGTATTACCTTACCTTGCAGCAGCTCTTGCTATCCTCATCCTTTCTTTCGGTGTATAAAGGACAGGGAAAAATGTCAATGTCACTATACTTAAATACATACTAGACTATTATGGTGACCAGTGGTAGTACTAGTAGGTGTATTTGTCCATGTAGCACTTATTTTAATACAACATAGAGTTTCTCAATTGAGTTTCTCTTACTCTAAAACTGTCCTCTTTGCTGAGTAAAGATGATTTAAAAAAAAAAGCAGGGAGAGAAGTTATGTTCGTCACAAACTGAAATGCTGTATGCTGAGTTGGTACCTGATAAAAGTTCATACGTCTTGTTTAGTGAGGTATAGCACTTGAATGAGTGTCTCTCAATAAAATACCACACTGAACAGTAAATCAGTGGCGTCTGACTTCAGTTATTGTCCACTCTCAGCAAGCATATGGCAAGATCACACCTTAAATCTCTTCTATGACTCCTAGTAAAGATGTCGGCACATTCTTCATTGACATACGCCAGATGTTGAACACTCTATAAATGCATTACTTTGTATTGTAAACTGCTTGTATAAAATGTGACTTCGACAGTATTTTCGCACTCATTCTCAACCCCTGAAAGCTCAAATGTGGGTCTGATATTACAACGCCAACATAACCTGGCACCAGTCCACTGCTTTGGATTATTACTGAGGAGGTCTGGTATGTGCTGCTTGGCTGCGTTTGTTTAGTGACATCACTGGGGAAGAATATCCTCTACTGTATGTGTTGCCTTTTATTTAGGCTTCTATGTTACATGACAGGAAATTGGTTGTCCTTGAGTCCTTGATTGGAACAAGGAGTGGCATCAACACCAGTACAATGTTTTTAGCAACACATTTATAGGTAATTATGTGCAGCTATGGGAGAACAAAATGATCTTGCCAATGATGCCCGTGAAGGACCCTTCAGAACTAGATGGATAAGCCTGTTAGGAACGCTCTCTAAAAGGCAATAAGTGAGAGAGAGCAGGTAATAAATGGCTTTTTTTGCTTGTGCTGGGACTCAGGGGATATTCTCTCAATGAATTAATATTGAGGCAGAGACTCAGGCCCTGGCAAGTTTATACCCATAAAAATTTCAAATTATGGCCATGGTGACAAGCCACTCCATCAGCAGGGATGTTAATAATGTGCAATATGCTGCCGCTAGGTTAAAGTAAATGAGCATTACACAAAGGCAATGTGTGAAATAAAAGTTAAAGCCACCAGACCATGGCCTGTCACACAAACATTATCCACGGTGATTAAGAAAAAACAAAAAGGTCCTAAATAAAAATGACATTGTATGTGCTTGCCTATGCTCAACTCAAATTGTCTGTAATACGTCTGCCCTCACCTTTATTCTCTCTCACACACACACACACACACGCACACGCACACGCACACGCACACGCACACACACACACTTTTACTTAATGCCGAGACCTTTGATATCCAAATAGCTTCTTTTGAAATACTTTTGAACACAGCAGCAGGAAACTGAATTGAAAGAGCTGAGGAGGAAGAAAGGCTGTAAACCGACAGATGCCAACATCTATCAACAAGCAGGAGCAATGGCAGTCAGTCTGAAAATGCATTTTTTTGAAATGCATGCAGACAACTTCAATAATAAGTTTCTTCAATAATCTTAAAAAATGTTTCACTCAATTGAAAAAGTGCAACATGAGACCTGCTTTGGGGCTGAGCCTGTCTGACAGAGATACATACAAATTACAAATAGTCCTACAAATGAGCTTTTTGACAATTATCATAACTGGTGCAATTACTTTTTGCAATTGCCAAATTACAACTTGGTTTAATGATGCATGGTTGCAAAAAAAAAAAAGAAAAGAAGAAAAAAGGCATCATGTTTAACTCAGATGCACCTATAGGCAGATGGAAATCTCGGACACACGCATTCTTTAGGGTCTGGCACGTCTCCACATCCCTGTCTGCACATACTTCATCAGATTCGTGTTTGAACATGAAGCACCGGGCAACGTGCTGTCACATCACTTTGTAATCTGCCGGATATCTGCACGAGACGAGAACAGCTTGGTGTGATTGCTGCAGGTGAAAACACTGTTTGTGCTATAACAGAATGTGTGCTCCAAGGCGCAAAAACAACCGGTTATGGATGCACTTGGATTATTACTGTTTTCATAATAAAAGTTAGGACTGATTCGGCAAGACCACGAATCATCTGGCTTGAGCAACATGTTCTCACTCCTAAACTGAGTTTCGCCGTTTGGAGATCTTAAAATATGCTCCAGTTTGCAACGACTCCAGCAAGCGCTATTTTTAACCAAAGGCGCGGTTTTGGCAGAAACAGACTATAAATGGATTGAACTGTGATGCCCGGTTCTTAATCAAACTCACTGTTATTTCACTAAATCACCAGCGTCCGCCGATACTGTGAATCATGTTCCCTTACCTGCCATCAAAGTCTGCACTTGCCCCGAAGCTGCAGCTGCACAACAACATCAACTTTACCCATAAATCCATGATTTCTGGAGTTACGCGCCCACACTGCTTGTTTTTCTCCGTAATCCACAATCACCGGGTAGGAAACCGCGGAGGAAACAATTAGACGAAGGAGAGTTTGTGCGACGCACGCTGGAGGTGCACAGGTAGGAAATGTCTGCTGGCGTCCTTCAGGCTGCTCATGTGCGTTACACGGGAGGTGCGGGAGTGGAAACCAGTCCTCTGCCTTAAAGTGGCGTGACCCCGATGCGAGTGTGAGTGGAGCGGGATGCACTCTGCCGGGAAGAGAGTGCACAGCTCCTTCTCTCTCTCTCTCTCTCTCTCTCTCTCTCCTTCTCTCCTTCTCTCTCTCTCTCCGCTCTTCACAAGTTTACTCAGTGGGCTCTTCAGCCAACAGCACCCACTGCAGCCAGACCCCGTCTTTTAAATACCAGGCACCGGTCAAAACATCGCGGAAATCCACGTGAGGGACTTAACATGTAACGTCATGACCTGCACAGCCAGGAGGAAGAGCCTCCAGATGCAGCTCCGCACCGCGCATGCTTTGCAAATGCCTTAATTAATTGCGCAGCCTGCTGAGGCACGCAGGTGCATCGCCCACCCAGGTAGATGTTACTCACACAGCAAAGACAACGCGGTGTGAAGTACTGGGGTTGAATTTGGAGAGGACAAAAAGATAAGCAGCACAAAATACAAAATGAGTGGTGTTTCAAAGTACTTAGAAAAAAATAGACAGACCTTTGTTGAACCTGTAATTATTGTGAATAAAAACAAGTGATGTGGCTTTTGATTGAAATACCTTTTTGGCCTCATGAATGCAGAGAGACTCTGCTTTGTGTCAGACATTTTGTCAATTGTATTATTGTAAAAAAATAAAAAATAAAATAATGTAAATAAAATGAAAATGAAATGTAATGCACCTTGCCATATGAAACTGCTTGGAGTCTGATGCAAGAGTAATTATCTGCCTAACTCAGAGGCGTAGCACACACTTCAGGACACATAAGCCTTCTCTGAAGGCCCCCTCCTGCCTATTCATTCATTCACACCAACATACACCCACTGAAACAGAATCATTAAAGGTCTGCCTCATTTTCAGACTCTTGCCTCGCAATTCAGAGGAGTCAGTCGATAAAATAATTCTCCTGTAAGGACCCAATGGAAATAAATTGGGGAGAGGGAGGGTAACTAAACGCCATCATTTTCAGTATAATGGAGCAGGAGATGGATGAGACGAGGGTTTGATATGATTAGCCCACTGCTGGTTGTTCACAGCTACGGCCGTCTTTTGATACATGGCACTGTTGCCTTGTTACACCCTGTCACCGATTTGATAATAAATCTACGCGGTGGCGTTTGACATCTCGAGACGCATGTGATCGGAGAAATGCTGGTTGTGTATAATTACACTATTAATCACATGCTTTTCATGACTGGACTGCAAGAATGTAATTCCATTATGATTTATTACATTTAAAAACTAGTTATGTGTAAGTTATACCACATTACTAATAACATTGGTATTATGTGGAGAACTAAAATTGATCATATAAAACTTTAAAGGGTCAGTTCAGCCAAAACATACATATTTTCTCACTAATCCCACGTGGTATTTTGTTATGCAAAGTTTCAGTTTCATCTCCTGAAGTCTGGAGATGCCTGTCTCATCTGCACTAGGAGAATCATGCAATTGTTATGCAATTGCTTGTGCATGTTTCCATGTGTGCATCCATGAGTTAGTGTCCACGGCTAATCTCACATTCTGCAGCAGCAAACTGCCTAATATTTTGGGTGACCATGTTTTGGCTGCATGATCAAGGACCTCTCGTGGTTGAGGTGACTCGTACTTTCTCAGAAGAAATTGTATTGCCTGTTTTATACTGCTAATGACTGCCTGCTTAGTCATCACTTGCTACTCTTAACCGGCCACCTGGCCGGTAGGGGCTGTTAGTAACCACACAGCTGAGTACAACGCTGCCACCCTGCCACTGCTAAGCGGGCAGACAGCTTGGTCAGTTTAATACTGTTTTTGGTAAGATTCCATGAAGCTTATTATCCGACTTTGAGCCGACTGCCTGCATAGATTGCCGCCTTTTTTGAATTTGAATGAAGTGTGTTGGCTGTAGATATTATTGTTAGCTCCACCAGGATGATAATGAGATCGGTCGTGTGCGTGTCAGGGAATGCATGCTTGAGTGAGCGTCTCTGTGTCTGTCCACAGCAAGTCTTGCATACTGCTTCAGTAAACTGTATACTATTGTATAATACCCCTCATGGCTGCACACTTTCTCAAAACACCTTTTATTTTCGGTTTAATACTGCCATTGACTGGCTGCAGTCTCCTCACTCACTACTCAAGCGCCCGGCCGGTAGGGGCCGGTAGTGATCACGTAGCTGAGTGCATCGCCGCCTCTTAGCATTCCCTGCACTCAGCAACACAGTGGGGAAAGAAAATGTGCTCACTTATATTGTTTTGGACGGTGTGTTTGGCGATCAGCTATAAGCTAACAGAACTACCAGTACACACACTGCTGAGTATCTCTCAGCCGCTGCTCTGCGACCAGAGACACTCTGGGGGAAAGCAGTTTGCTCAGTAGACTTGAAGTCTAAATAAACGCTCAGTGGTCGTTGCAGACACACATGGCGGAGATCGGCACTCTACTGAGGGCACATTTCTGCCTTTAGTTAGACTTTAGTTGAATGTAGAAGCAGAGAGCTGATCAACTGAAAGCCAGATAATTTATGGTCTTTAATTATAGGAACTGTATTCTCTAATTCTGTGTATTGAACTCTTGCTTGTTCTTAGACAAATTTCCGATTTTTTGCTTATTGAGTTTAACTGCTTTGTTCTGGGACTCCTTATTAGAAATTCAATTGAATTAAGTAATTGGAAGGAGCATTATTGAACAATTTAATCTACAGTATTTTAACTATAATCGGTGCCAGTTCCAGGAAATGTCCAAGGACAATTTAAAGTAATTATTAAGGACCTGTACAATGAAGCATTGTGGTGCTTGTAGTTTTGATGAAAATACTAAACATCAATATTTCTTTCCAGAGATTATGTCTAAATTATTCGGGAAACTGTCAGGGATAGATGGAAAAAGAGAATAGTATCTTAGTGATTTGGGTGAACTCACCCTTTAATGAGGGAAAGTGAGTCATTAGTTTCATCTTCAGCAGACAATGCTACAGCAGACTGAAGTAGTAAATAAACACAAAAATAGAACATCAGAAGAGGAATCCTAAACGAAGAATATATAAGGTGACAGTAAATGTGACAGGTATAGTGTGTGAAGCATCAGAGAAAATCTTAAGACATTATTAGGTGAGCGCAATAACAGCAGCTGGGACCTGTTGAAGGCAATCAAATAGGAAATGTGTGCATAATAATTCAGTGTGGCTTTGTAGCACAAAGGCAGTAAAACTGCCTGTGCCAAAGCACACTGTATATTATCCATCGGGCTTAATCATAATAATCATAATAATAATAATCAGGTTTATCCAAAAGTGTGGCGCGCTTCTCCTCACAGCGTTGCCAACAGCGGCGTGAAAAATACATCAAAACATGCGGCTTGATCGAGAATAGTGTGCTATCTATTTTCCAGAGGGATTCGCCTAGCGGTTTTCCCAAAAATCCCCGAAGCAAAATTTCTCCATTCACTTGAATGGGGTTTCGGCGTGAAGAGAGCTAAAAAAAACACTTAACTTTGGGCCCATATTGACTAGCCGTACATTAACGTAGAAACATGATTCAAAGTTTAAAACGTAGACAAAACGCTGCACTTTATTGAGCCAAAGGGACATTTTGATAGCTAGCACAGTTTTCATGAAGTCACAGATTAAGTTTCAGGAAAATTTTGGGTCTGTTTCAGTTCCATAAAAACTGCCTAATGTGTTTGTTGAGGGTTTTAAAAATGGTTTGAGGTAATGGAATGGGTAAGGACTGGAAAAGATACTGCAACCTCGGGAGAATATTCATTTTCAGTTTATTCGACCAATTAGAGTAATGGGTAGATTCATCCATCTGTGTAGGTCGTCCTCGATTTTACTCAGCAATGGGAGGTAATTAAGTTTGTACAAATTTTTAAGATCATTATCCATAATTATTCCTAGATATTTAATATTCGGGAGCCACTTAAATGGGGTTGTTTGTTGGTATTCAGTGTGATCGAAGTTTGCGAGTGGAATAATTTCACTTTTTTCCAGATTGACCTTGTATCCTGAAATAGCACCATAGGTGTTTAGTAGCGTCTGTAATTTAGTGAGAGAGTTAACCGGGTCTGTTGGATACAAAATTACATCATCTGCCAGGAGATTAATTTTATGATTTATTTGGTCCACTCTGAACCCCTTTATATCTGGATCCCATCTAATTGCTTCAGCAAGTGGTTCAATAGCCAGGACAAAGAGTCCTGGAGACAGAGGGCAGCCCTGTCGACTCGATCTACTCAAGGCAAATGCTGTCGAAGTCTGTCCATTTGTGGTAATTTTGGCTCTGGGTTTATGGTAAAGGGTTTTCACCCAATTGATAAACAAATGGTCAAATCCAAACTTGTCCAAACGGGAGCCATTTGTGGACTGTCCATCACAAATACAAGATTGAATCCAAGAGTATGAATCTAAAATGCAGAAAAGAGAAAAGCGATATCTCAATCGAACCTCAACGATACTACCGGTAACATCGCGTGTGTAGCTATTTATTGCGACGTCTTCCGGCAGTAGAAGCCACACTGTCAAAATTTCTTGTGAAATTTTCTAGTTAGTTAATTATAATTATGCCCAAGGTTGTTTATAAGAAAAAATATACAAGTGAAACAAAACACATTTCGTATGAATGGAAAATTCATACCAAATATGGAGCAACGAACTGAGTTTTAATTACATGTAATAACTGAGGTTAATAAAACAATCAAAGCGCCTTTATTTCAGGTTTGCTGCAGCGACAAATTGTCCAGTTCAGAGCTGCTTTTGAAAACTTACATAAATGTTGAAGAGAGCGTCTGCTGAAAAGATTCAACATCAAAGTGTCAATCCGTGATTATTTCAAAGCTGATTATCAGCATATACATAAAGACTACTCGCTGATAAAAATGAGTCTAGTATCATGTAGGGTTTCATTCAGTTACAGGCTTCTTTTGCTCCACAAAAACTAATTAGTTTCAGGTACAGCTCACATCTTGTCAACTTTTTTTTATTGATACCAATCAGTTAATACACAATAGTAAAATACATCCAGCTCATAGAAAGGCGTCACAAGGCTGACCATTAGTGAAGAAACACTCTGCATTTGCATAGAAATAAGCTCAGATATCTTAAGTATTTTTGTCTCAACAAAGAATCTGGTTTTTGTCACCTTCCAGCCTGTTTCAGTTGAATCAACCCTCTTCACACCTCGATATTCTATCTATCATGCAAGCTTTAAGTAGTGACACCAACTCTCTCCTCTTTTGTGCATATATGAATTTCTGTAATGTGCACTTGTGCAGAGCCACAAACATGAACAGGGAGTCAGGCGTCTCCTTTTGAAATCATTTCAGTCCTTTGCAGGAGCTGTGTCTGGCCATTCACCTCAGGATAGATTGAGTCTGCTGACTGAATTCAGATGAGCTCAACGCTGGAAAAGCCTGGACCTCCTCTCATCTATCCCTTCGGTGTGAGCAGGAGAACTGGCTCTATAAGGCTACCTGCCCTGATGTCTGAAGCAGCTGCAAAACACTGACAAAAGGTGACAACACAGGATTTTTCATTGAAACAGATGACTGATTTCACCTGAAAGAAGGAAAGCTTAAGGGGCTACAGTATGCCTCAAGTATGCACGTTTGAAAATAAGGAGCGTATTGTGTGATTTTCAACTGGGATCTGAATAGTATGCATGTAATCAAGCACAGACCTTTTTTGCCAGCATCATAAAATATTCATTGCTGCTGAACGTATTACTGCATGCATACCATATTCACATTCAATCTTTATGAGGAATAATCAGTTTCTATTCGACAAATGCTAAATGCTACCTGATGTGACGAGTTTAAATCCAATATCTCTCTCTCTCTCTCTGCCAGTCCTTCACAATCACGCACACAGGAGTGGTAGATAATGATGATTCCCCATCTGATCTTTAAGTGCAGATGACTTTTTACCGCTGAATTTCTCCCCCTTCTGTTAATACCTGGCAACAGAGGGAGATGACTCGGTTCCATCACAGAAGGGCCGCATACAGACTATTTGCCAAAACAGCATGTGGAAAGTATGGTGTGCTTAATTCACAATGTGGATGTGTAATTCCTGCTGCTTCTGTTTACGCTGACAGCTTGATCACACATTTTAGGCAAAGACACAAACGTAACGGAGCAGTTGGTTCAAGCTTTTACTATAACCAAGCGTCCAATAATTGAGTGTTTTTCACAAGGGAGAGGAGTAATTCAGTTTATCACATCAGAAAACACAGCACTATTGCCTTTACCTTCACTCGGAAAGAGATTTTGAGTTAGTCTAGAAATAAAGAGCAAACATCTCATTTATTTTCCTAGGCTTGTAAAAAAAATAAAGAAAAAGAAAACGTTGAGGGTGGTTAAAAAAAAAAGTTGTATTCTCAGCACGATGATGACACAGCCAGGAGCCACAGAGGCTGGGTACTTTATCAAATCCACCACACTGGTTCTTGCAGTCCTAATTATGCTCCAGTGCTTCCTGTTGTCTAGCACTAACTTCCAGTCCACTCTTGTGCGGCAGCCTTCCCACCAGCATGTTGTTTTTCGGTGAACAGCTTTCAGGCTCCATAGTCATCACCTGCACAGAGTAGCCATGAGTCTCTGCTACCCACGAGCGGTCCAAGTCTACGAGGCCCATACACTGTTTACCTGCAGTGGTACAAACAAATAAAATAAACCAGTTCTTAATAGAGAAAGGGACAATTTGTTACACTTGATTGTTTTCTTTGTGTGTATACTTACAGGAATGGACAAAATGAACAGGAATGCCTTTTATTTTACAATGTGAGGCAATCCAAAATGACAGCACCACAAAGAACAGCCTTAAAAGTTACGGTTACAAGAACGTAACAAGTTAAGCCTACCAATATTGGGTATTTAAGCCGACGCAATACGGATATTTAAGAATAAAAAAAATAAATGTTGTGGCATTTTATGTTACAGCTTCAAAATAACATGGCAATAGTGAAATAATATAGGTTATAATTCTGTAATACCATGTAATTACTGAAGTAATAACAGGCAATAGCTTGGTAATAACAATGGGTATATCTGGGTAACATTTGAAGATGGCAATCATTATAGTGCTACTATGGTATGCATATTGTAGGTATTCCTGTTATTTTGTCCATTTCCTCTAGGTTCCCAGTATGCACGTGTATCCAATACCCTTCGGAAGCCCCTTATTCATCAACAACAACAACAACTGATAATCCCACTTTCTCTTAGGATTTCCTTTAAACAGACTTCAAATGTATTAGGCAGTTAGGTAGCAGGTGGCAGACACAGTAAATGTGAGCTTGGGTCTGTCATGCTGTCTAGATGGGCACAGTCACGCTGGCAGGCTCTGGAGAGATGGGATCAAACATGGTTAGAAAATGTTAGTGGGAGAGGTTGAGCCCTGTTAACTGATATAGAGCAGAAAGGCTGTGACAGGTGGTGTCAGGTACATATGAAAGGGCTTCAGACTGACGCGGCATTGGGGAGCCTCCTCGGATTCAGAGAGACGCTTTGATAAGCTGGAGAACTATCAGAGTAAAGAGTGTTCTCCGCATAATGAAACACTGTACAGTGAAGCTCCAGCACAGGCCTGAAGGTTTCAGTCTGACAAAACACTTCCCTCTGAATCAGACAACGCAGATTTGGCAACTGCTTTTTTTTCTCACTGAAGATATCCCTGCATTAGCATTTTTTACCTATCTCAAAAGTCTAGACCTTATGGAAAAGTAGAGCAGTGGAGTTAGGTCAGAGTTTAAAAAATCTCAGAAAACACAACATGACCTTGTACTAAGATTACTGTTTATGGACTGTTAATAGAATACAGTGGAATACAGTAGAATACAATAGAATACTTGAATTGAGTGAGTGTTCAGCCACAAGGGGAAGATTACCGATGAGTCGCCTTTCAGGATGGAGCTGGACGGCAGTTTGGTCTGCGAAGCGACAGAGGATCATGTGTTCCTGAAACAAGGACGGACAATGAATACAGGAACTGCTTATTGAAGAGGTAAATAAAGTTCTGGAGGATATCCGTCAAGTCTCAGAACCACAAGCTCTTTCTTTTAGCGACAATAACAGCTAAATCCCTAACAAGATCAAGCAAAGATTTAAAGACTTGCATTTAAAGGATACAAAGATAGTTTTTATAAGGAGCCATTCAGTGAAACTAACTCTATGATGCATGCACATGCACACAGGCATGCATGGATTTGTTATACTTATCTATCCAATAAGGTTTACTCCATCTCTATCTATCTCAGCATGCACTGGCTGAGAGGTAGGAAAACACCAGCAGATCTTTTTTAACCACACTAGCGGATCGGCAATGTCAGTCAGTCCACAACTTTGGTCGAGACTGAAATATCTCAACAATTATTGGATATATTGCAATAATATTTTGTACAGACATTCATATTACATAAAGGATGAGTCCTTCTGACTTTGTGATCCCTTAACTGTTCCTCTAGTGCCACCAGCAGGTTGGCGTCTGGATGGATTACCAAGAAAACTGTTTCAAATTGGTAACCAAATGTAATAAATTTGGTCAAACTCTCAATTTCCCCAAAACGTTGGTTTACGACCGGCAACTAACGACCATAGCTGTAGTTTGTGTTTAGCGCTAATTAGCAGATGTTAGCATGCTAACAGTCTACAAAGGTGAAACTGGCAAATATTTAAACAAGAATGTAAAATCAGCATGTAATACTTGTTACTGTAAGCATGATAGCACGCTTGTATTAGAATACAGCTTCGCAGAGACAGAGTGTGTTGTCTCTTTACAGTGTCACTGGACTTAATTTGCATGGTAAGCTCTTTATAAGATTCTTTGAATAAAATCAGCCCTTTAAAATGTCCCAAAAGGCCAACTGAACCAGGTTACTTATTTCCAGTTTCTGTTTCTACCTCGCTATGGTTCATGGAACAAGTGAATGGGGAGAGTGGTTAGTCAGCTCTAACTTGCTTCTACTTTAATTGATTCAATTCCTCACTCCACGGGGTTCACGCTCAATGCAAGGCCACGGAGCAGGTGCTTAAAGTTAGCGCTGAGCTCCAATACCTCACACCATTAGTCCTTTATCCCAGCCATACACCATTTGTCAATGTGCTGGCATTCTGTTTAACTGCTGTACTTCAGGAAAGACAACTATGGTTCTGCTATAAAACAATGAAACGCTTCTTTTATATCGGCAAGTGTTTGCTGGGATTTTGGGAGACACAGGAAGTGGGCTGTACGCTGAAGTCCAAAAAGAATAGAAAATACCAAACATGGTTGTTGAAAGCAAAAGCACAATGGGAGATTGAGAGCTTGGGTTTAAAAGTGGCAGATAATGTATATGCTGGTTTCAAAAGAATATAGATTTCTCCTGCTGAGTGGCTAGATGTTTAGTTTCCTATTTCCAGACAGAAATAATGGCAGTTGTGATTTCCCTTGCTCGCTGGGCTATCGGACAAACACTAGAATAATCACAACGATCACAAAGCAGTACAATTGCCCAGTGTCTTCTAAATAACATATAATCTTCTGTGACTCTCAAGCCACGTCTGTAAAAATCAGTTTCTTCTAGTGCACAATGGAAAAGAAGTTAGAGGTGGCCCGTTGTTGTGACAAGTCAACTCTTGAGGTTGCCATGGCTAGGCCCTACAGCAACTTTTGCACAGATTCTCCCCAGGGGCACTGACAGGTCCCATACATCATCATGGGATGGGCCCTCTCCGAGTACAGTGCTGTGTCTGTGCTGAGCGATAAGGGACTGAGAGACCGGAGGGAGTGAGCCTCCCTCTTGTAACTGCCTGGGAACACGGTGATGACAGCAAAGACATCGAATTAATTATAATTTACTGTCCTGTAAAAATAAATTAAGAAAAAACTAAATAGGAAAGCAATAAAGAAACTCGTGCCAAGCGAAATAATGCCATGTCATCTTTTAACGATTTAGATTTCTGATACATCCAAATTACAGAAGGAGCCAGTTGCACCAGCTCTTCATAAAGTCAAATCTGTCACATAATGTCATCTGAATCAATGACGTAGCGTCACATGACATAATGTCATCATTAAAAAATAACTAAGTTTCTGGTTTCACACAGTACGCCTGTGTAAACCCTGTGTTTGTTTGACCCAATCTACAACCCCTCCCTCCATTAGAGGACTCTCACGCACTTACTACTACATCTGTTGCTCTCAGCATCTAATGATTATACTGGAGTTAGATGAAAGCCTGCTACGTCTCAGACATTGCTAAAGGGCGTCTTGTGCACTGGTTTCAAGACGCCGAGGGCTACTTTCCAAGCGTCGTATATTTGATACGGGTATTTGACACCCTTGTGAGTGAGACGAAAGTAACATCAAAATTAAAATTAAAAATGAACTTACATACCTCAAATTACAAAATGTTAGGCCACTTCATTTTTGTAACTTTTGTACTAAGTAAGCATAATTAGACATTTCTCACTCTGAAATGTAATTTTTTCTTTATGTATGTACAAATAAATAAAACAAAGTCATACCTCCATTTACAAAGGGCTAGAAGTTAAATCATATATAATGTTTGCAACCCTAAAGCTGTAACTTTCGGAAGTTACGTTATGTTGTGATGCTACAGTGACTTCCTGTTTACATGCTATAGTAGCGCTACATTTGTTTCCAAGCAAGAAATTCACACATCACTTGGCGAGCTAGAAGTTATGAAGAACTTAGAAAGGACTTCATGCATAAACTTGATCGTGGATTGAACAGCTAGTGCAACCCGATCCAGGTGTGTCTCTGCTTCTTAATGTGTTACTCATTCGTCTGAATCTCTTCTGGCTTCTAAGTTTGCTGGGTCGTGATGATTGCGGTATTTCACCTTTCACTGAGTCTTTGCACTCTCTGGCATGTGAAACTATAACTTTTAAACTAAATGCCTCGTCCATTATAACTTCTGTTGATGCAGTGGCATTTTAATTAGGAATCAATTAGCGGAGATAAAGAATTGTTTCATTGTGTTGTAACGGAACATAAGTTCATTGAAATAAGTCGTGACCCATGAAGGCATCTTTCGATGTGCATGTGAACCTCAAACACAATCCTTGTAAAAACGGTTGCTGTAATTCAGTATTCTGTTTCGGATATTTTGCAGTGTGCAAATAAATAAATGCAACAGAGGGATTAAATCACATGTAAAAGCATACCTTATGAGTCAGGGTCTCTTGGAACCTTTTACTGTAAAAACAGAAAAAAACAGAATATATTTAGACATTAAAGTGTAGTGATTGAATTGTTGTGGTAAAGTGTGTCATCATGTGTTTACTCTTTCAGCTCTAAGACCCCCTTTCTTTCCAGGAAAAATCTATTTTTACAAACAAACTAAAAACATATAACCAAATCGAAGGCTCAACAACACACAAACAGCATGCATTATCTCTAAAAACAAACCGCTTTCTCTCTGGGGAACAAGGACTCATAAAACAGCAGGGCTTTTGCTCTGACATGGGAACAGAGTCGGTTTGTTTGTGATGGTTAAATGTTGCAGCTGATTAAAAGTCAACATGAAGAGGGTCAGGGGTTAGGGGCCAGTCAGGTCACATGGAGAGAAGTCTTAAGTTGAACTCAAACTGTTAGGGCCTTAATGAAATGGGCAGTTAACTTTCACAGCTCATAAAAAAACCTGTGAACTGCCTGGAATGTCGACACCTGCAGAATATCCGCATGAGTACCTGGAACATGACCTGAGGGGAAAACACTAAAAGTAGCAAGATGAAGATTGACAGAGTCAGGTGTGTTGGCCCATCACTGCACGACTTCCCTCCAGAAACACAGCTCCTTGTTGTCCATTACAGCTGCAAGGTCTTTTTTTTTTCCGTCATTCTTTAATATTTTACGAGGGGTGAAGTGTCAAGTTTGGAAAAGTGAGGAGAGGAAAAACTAGGTATGTGAAAACTCTTAAATATTTATAATCGTAAACTGAGGGTCCTCCCCAGGGTCCCTTAAAACAGAAACATAGTAACAGTACACAGTTTATCCACTGCTCTACATCGCTGTGCTGTTATGTCAAAGTCCTGGAAGCCATAGCAAAAATATCTACGCTTAATGCTGCATTACTAGTTGTGGTGAAATGAACCTTAACATCATCACTGACAGCAACACTGAGATCAAAAAGATAGAATATGGCGCTCTTGTTCTTGTGGTACACGTTAGTTCTGAGTGAACAATGTCACTGTTGCTTTTTGCTTTTCCGCTGCCGTTCTGCAGACTTATGGCACTGATCAACTTTTCACTCATGTTCCACTGTCATGTACTCCGTCTCACAGACATATAGTGACTTTTACTGACACATACCACTGCTAATTATGACTAGTTTATTATACCCATTCTGCGTGCGACTTATAAATGGCTTCTCATTTCTATTTCACTGACCATGCGACCGGTGCCGTTTCTGAATTGTATCTCATGTGGCTGCTGTGTTCGCTGGGTCATTGCGCTCTGGTCCAGGCATGTGAAACTATAACTTTTAAACTAATTGAGATTACGTAGGTAACTCAAGTGAACATGATGTGAGCAGTGACTGCACTGACACCTGCTCACTGGATTGAAAAGAACTGATTGACAAAAACCATTTCGCTGTTTGCTCAGCATTTTTGATGGTCAGCGACTACATCAGAAAAAGAAATCAGTCGACACAATGCACTGTGTGATTTTGACCCAGACCGGAACAGACTTGGCCCAAGTCGGTCCCATCAGTCTCAATGCCAAAATCCTAATCAGCACAGCAGTCACAGTGGGTATCTCCACTTCAACTTGCTAGTGATCACAGTCTTTCAGCAGTCCTACACAACTTTTTCATTTTTGTAGCTTCCATGTTCCAGAGTGGTTTTAACAGCATACTACCGTGTAATGATTCTGAAGCCATTACAGAGCCGTTAGTCAACAGAGCGCTGCTATAGCAACAGGATCAACACCATTTAAGTATAGCCTCTCACTTCCTCTTCTCTGCTGCCATTTGCTTCTTCCGTCTCTGTTAAAACAGCATCACGAGAACTGAAAATTAAGTGAATTGTCTGTAACACTGCGTATGATAAAGTCATTTAAATAAAAAAAGAGTAGCATTTCATGTCTGTACCTCCAACTGAATTTTTCTATCACTCTCTAATATTCTAGACAGCACCAGCACAGCAAACCCTCTATCCTGCCGCTGATAGAACGGGGGGCTAAGATTGAAAAGGTGAGAGATGGACCTGGCTGTGAAGACACTGATGTGACACTGCTGCCTTGTACTGTCAGTGGTGATGATAAGAGACAGGAGGTGAACAAAAAGTAGTGACAAGAGATATAGATTGTGTGTGTGTGTGTGTGTGTGTGTGTGTGTGTGTGTGTGTGTGTGTTGTGAAAATAAGTGTGCAAATGATGGAGAGCTAGAGGCTCAAAAGAGAAAATGGAGAAAAAAAAAAAAAAATCACAAAGAGAGAATGGGAGTGAAGCAGCAGTGGTAGCAACATGGTCAGAAACCCTGAGAGGTGACATGGGACTGAGGTGCTGTGAGCAGCCACAAACCTTTTGGGGAAGGTGAACTTGATTGCGTTTTGGATGAAGCCGTAGCAACATGGACTGATGACAAAGTCGGCTTCGGCCTGGATGCAATGCTCCATCACCATGTCTGTTGCAACGCCACATGCATGGAGGGCAACCTGAAGTGAAACAGACAACAACAAAAACAAATGCACGTTAAAAAAAAAGATTTCTTGAAAACCTTTTTTTGTCTAACGGCAAGACAAGAAGTGAGAGCGCTTGAGAGCGTACACTCAATCCCATTGATTACTTCATAATGACTGCTGCTTTTAAATACATCGGTGCTCTCAAAGGGTGAACACTCGGGGAGTTAGAGCAAACTAAATGTGTTGGTGCTTTAGGAGTGGAGGCACAAATGCATCAGGATTCCCATTGAGTGGGTAAACACCTAGCTATACATTAGTAATGGTGTGGTGATATATCGGAAGGGTGGAAAGACCAAATATTATAGCATGTCTGCATTCCAGAATGCAAAAATAGATTATGATTTATAAAAAGGAAATGAGTTTAATATCCAAAGTACAGTGGTTAAGTAGATGATTTCCTCTCAGGCGTACATTAGCGAAATAGATTCTCTGGTAATGGTCCACATAAAATGCATTATCAACGGTCTGATGTGACAATAGCTACTTGGGCACACTGACATTAACCCTGTCCAACTCGAGCAGCCACCCCAAACTTCTATTCTTGTCTTACAAGAAGTTGTCTCTTGGCGTCTGGGAGTCGAAATCTACTGCACGTTGCCTTGACAGCAGTGCCACAGAGACTCGGTCAGGACAGGGCTGAGCCAAGTTTGGCAGCAACTACAAAAGATTAGAGAAGATACCCTCTAGACTCTCTAAACATGGCCAAACCCACTCGTGAACTCACTGAAATGTATGGGTGGGGGTACATTTCTCAGAGGTGCTTAAGCACTCCCTGGAAGTTGGACAGCTGCAGCAATCCTTCACAGCTCACAACTACACAAGAAATGTACATGTGAGTTCACAAACCGCACTAGGAAACTAGTCTTCTTCAGTCCACTTCACAAAGATGCGGACTGATTTAAAGAGGAATTTATACAAGGACTGCGCATATAAAATAAAGACCAGAAACTCAGAAAATGAACATCAACTACCTGCATGGCCTTGCATCTATTAGACACCTAATTGTCTAACCTGCATTTATTCATGACATCAGGAAAAGGCCTAGCTTATGTTCTTTCAACAGCATGTTTCAGACTGCTGATTAGGAGAAGGAGACTATATCAGAGATTGCATGATATTACATCCTACACATCTAAAGAAAAAATAATTAACAAAGTAACACCGTCACTCTTTTCCAGCTACTTAATGTTGCACATTAGTCATGCTGTGGTAAATCCTAATTACTTTTCATAACCTCTAGCCTTGATTTAACACAAACACAAAGCCACTCATCCAAAATAAACTTAAATAAAACACATTCTGATATGTTCTGATAATTCATTATGCATTTGCAATTCTTGATCAACAACGCATCCTTCCTTTATCAATGGCTAAGACTTTCTTTTGTCTTTGTCTGTTTAAGCATTATTAATAAAGTCATGTCCCAGCCCAATATGTAACGTGGGATACTAATTAAAAATGGAGGAAAATAAATACAAGGCTGATTTAAACCATTCGATAAACATAAAGTATTTCATGCATTTGATAAGGAAGAATAAATCATAAATCAATATGCAACAACCAAAAGGACAAAGGGCCATTTATAAAACTGTGTTCTTTGATTAATCAGTCTTTTGGGGGAGAGGAAAAGCTGTTTTTTTGGATCTGTATCTTCCTCTCAATGATCACATCACAGAAATAATGAGGCTTCATTATTCACACTTATTCAAGTAATTACATCCCTCTCCTATCCTATCAGACAGAACAAGTTCCTGCAATAACGCCGACTAAAACTCTTCTTAATCAACACCACACTCTTCTGCAGCAGTGCAATACTGTCATAGAGAGGTGTGATGAGGCAGTTTTCAATAGCTTTCTCTTTGCCGCATTGGAGTTATAAATGTGCAGTTCATTAAGATATCACTCTTAATAATACCTAGCGATTCAAGTAAAACAGGTCCATCATCAATAAGAATTTGATATCAGCAGAACTTCCAAAAATGTTGAGTTTCTGGTATGTGAGCCTTGTTTTGTGTAGTTTTCCTCCCAAAGGTGGCTGATACGATATTGCATTTGACTGGAGATGAACAGACACAATCTTATGTGTCCAAAAAATAAAACAAAACAAAACATAGAACCCTTAAATGACTAATTGATCACTTCTATTTTAACTTAATATGTCTTTCTTCCTAACATACAACAAGCAAACTCAGGCAGTTGTTGCACAAAAAATTTGTAATTTTCTTTGATATTTTTTTATAACTAACGTAGGCCTAATTTTCTTAAGTTTTAATAATTTCCTCAGATAGATTGATTCATTATTATGATTTGTACAATGTGATTTTTGTAGAATTGCATAGGTCGTAACACAGAGTGCTATGAGAGTGAGCCCTGAAGCAACGCCACCTCTGCTGCACAGAGCCCTGTTCGCTTGTTTATTCAAAGGCTAACTAGTAAATGTGTCGCACGTTCAACCTGCACCAACATCGACACTGCGCGTCCTCGAGTCCCCAGCAATACAGCCACCGAGTGTGAAGTAGATCGGAAGAACGGTTCTTGAGATATGCGAAGGACCCACATAGTGAACACGCATACAGAGAGTCTTCGCTTCATAGTTAACTTAGATACATATGGCTTAAAGTAATAACGGCAAGTACACTTTTCTTCACACAAACGGAGAAGTCTACCGCAGGAATGAATTGGAAACAATCAGACCCTAAAGCAGAACCAGTAACGGATGAAGTCAAATCTAAATCAACTTCAAGCTCCACAACTTTTCCTGCCTTCAAAGGTGTGTTCACTGTTATTTGAGAAGAGAAAGAATACAAACTATATACACTGTATGCAGAGGCTACGAGTCGAACACCGGTGTTATGCTACTGAAGACAGGAAGAGCAGACACTGTCTAAGAATAGGGACACCTCAACTTAATTAGTCTGATTAAATGAGCGGGACTAAAAATGGGACCATGTATAATACATAACCGGATTAAAAACCAGTGTGATGGGTGGCTCCTTCAGGTGAGAACATCTGTGTCATGCAGGAAGAAGCTTAGTCAAAGCAACAGCTGAGGCCGTATCGAAGTTGAGCTACGAATCTCAAGCGGTGCAGAAAAGTACAAACGTATGCACCTGCTTCATACATACATTTTACTGTTCATTGAAAATCCATGTGTCTGCGTGTAAACTCTCTGACTAGGCTACAAAAAAAATAAAAAATAACACCCACATAATGTAGAGAAGAATAATCTATGCTGTTTGTTTCTTGCCAAGTGGAACGGGTCTCAGTGGAGTGACGATGCTGGAACAATAGCTTCTAATTACAGCAGGTTCATATATAATCCTATTTGTCCCAAAGAGAGTCAAAGTGAGGCTACTAGAACAGCTGGCTTTTCTAAAACTGGGCTATGACACACGGCTGGAAGATGTTTGGGGGAAGACACTGACCTGAGACACGCAAACAATCAAGAGTGATGATGGTAAAGATTCTCTTGGAGAGCAAAATGTCCCCTTGTTTGGAAACAGGGATTCAGAGACTCTTCATTTGGTGGGATGAACGTTGTTTTTAAATCCCAAAGACCTGGTTTTGCCTGACACAGCCAGATTCAAACAGCCAATAAACAACCACAGTTAAGAACCCATTTGATCTAAATTGATAGTAATTATCTGTTTGAAAAGTCAAGAGCTCTGCAGATGAAAGTGGGTGTTTTCCGCTTGCAGCAGGAGAGTGCTACCCAATGCTGATTCTAGATTGTTTCAGCCCCATTAAACATAGAGATTGAAAGCTAGTAAAATATTTATTCTGTTGTTGCAGGTATAAGCTGTGCCGAATTAAACACATTTACTAAGTTGGCTCTTTAAGCTTAAAGAACACAAACTGCAGTCTTGGCAGATATATTGGTGTAAAAAAAAAAAAGTGTGTGATGAATTAAGAAGTAAAAAGGTGACACGGCCAAGTTGACTGCATAAAACTTGAAATGGCTGACAAACCCTTTTTCTACTTTTATTACAAACACCAAAGATTACACCTCCTTTTTCGAAAGAGACTCCTTCAACCTCGTCAAGTCATGAGAGCATAACTCTTCATAAAGATCTTGGCAAAACTGATTTTGAAAGCAAACCAAAGGGACAGTAGTAGTAAGCAAGAACAAAGAAAGACAAGCCTCACTGAAGAGATCCCTGGACTCTGACATTAGCTTTGCCCTTTATTTTCCGGGTAAAACTACCTTTTTGGCTTTCCAATAATCAGAGAGGAGATGGTGACATACACTGCTTGACTGAAGTGCAGGCCACTAAAAGGGTTCTGATTAAAAGCTCCTCTTCAGGAAATGAAAAGCCAACTTAGCTGCGTTGATAAAGAAATAACAGCACGATGGCATTTTCACCTTCTGGAAAAAGGATGAGGGAGGGACATGTCTCTCCATGGGATGTGTGGTGGGGCTTCTCCAAAATATAAAAAATGTATTAAGATTAAAAAAGTCAACGTTCAGGCACCTCGCAGTACAGTTGTGAATGTGAATGTGACAGAGTAGGAAGAAAATCAAAATGTGTTTACTTTTCTGTTTCAGTGCGTCATCGGAAATGAGAAGCACTGAGTTATTGTCTTGGTTATCATGACTGACATTTTAAGGAAAAGGTAATGTTGCATGTCATGAAAGCCAAATTATGAGAACTGTTTTGACAGCAATGCTTTCAAGCAGCATGCTTGAAAAATTAAAGCGATACGGAGCTGGATGATTACTCTGTTGATAAGGCTGTTGCAGAATTTCAATGCAGCAAAATAAATCAATGTCATGGACTTCTTGATGTAAACACATTGTGTTTGCTTTGTAGCTCAATACGATGATTGTTATGACTAGGGCTGACCCTTCTTAGTCGATTAGTCGACTGATTGGTGGTTTAGGTCTTAGTCGACTAAGATTTATTTGATCGTTTAGTCGTATTCTACGGTTTTGTCACGCTATATGAAGAAGCTTATGAACACATCTCTGGTAAACACAAGATTTTAAATGTGTTTGTGTTTTAAATATCTGTAGATTAAATCAACTAATCGAATAGTAAGAAAAAAAACATTAGGCGACCAAGACGTTCTTTGGTGGAGGACAGCCCTAAATGCAACAGCGGGACAACAGTAGCTTCACTATTTTTCTTCTTGATTCTTTTGTTCCTAGAAGAGCTAATTTTACAAAATCTAAATGGCAAGAGCTACTTGTTGTACATCGGCAATAGCAGACATCATTTCTGTTTTACTGTAATGGTCCTTTAACGTTTCAGCTGCAGCAGTCATTGCCTTTATTACAATCCCAAAAAAATGTGAAGGATTTTGTACATCGTTAGGATGTGTGCCACGAAACCACTCACAAACGATTAGCGAGCTACTAGTAGCTAGCAAGCTACTTGTTGGAGACGTCTACTTCAGAGTTTGCAAACCAAGTGTCACTGCTCATCACATGCTCCCTGTGTCAGAACACACTTTCACTGATCTGTTGAAAAGCTATTGTGAAAGTGTGAAAGGAAATTAAATTTGCTAAAAATGTGGAAACAGCAAAACCAGATTGTGATTAAAGTTTTACAATAAATAATTCTATCGAAATACAGTAAACTAAATCAGTGCTACTGTGGCTGCTATTTCATCCAAATTAGAATAGGATAAAACAGTGCAGTAAATGATATTGTGACTACTTAATAATTGTATTTGAACTATGGTTTGATTTGAATGATTTTACCATCACAAACAACTGTTACATCGCATTTGCTTGCAATACTTTCGCAAAGTCATTTCGAAATGATTGTCTAAAGAATCTATAGGTCATCATACGAATGGAGTAAAATTGATATAGTGTTGTATAATGTTACACGTTACACTTACCCCAATGTGAAACGGTCCGGTGAAGTAGTCCAAATTAGCCTGAATGAAGCCGATGTTTTTCAGACCGAGCTGAGCGCCACGACTCTGAGCCCTGACCAACGACTCTTCTTTGTTCTCTATGAGGATGACCTTAAATAAAATAAAATAAAAACACAGCAGCATATGATTGAAAATGTTTTAAATGACCTGGAATGAGCTATAATACAGTTTAAATGTGTGTCAACATTAAGCAATGTTCAAAAAGACTGAGATCTACGCAGAGGAAAAAAAACGATATATTTTATTTAGCTTTCAAAATTAACAAAAAACACGGCCTCATTAAAGTGACAGACAGATGACATCATAGGAGGAGAAAAAGCAAAATAGTCAGACAAAACATAACATGACTAAACTATGTTATATGATGATTGTAGGGATGCATTTAATGATTGATAATCATCATTTATTAATAATAGATGAATTGGTTTATCTGCAGATATCTTCATTTATATCTTCATCATTAAAAAAAGAATGACAAATGGCTGTTAAAAGTTACCAAAGTAAAGTCTTCAAAATGCTCATGTTGTCGGAGCAACAAAATGTAATGACACGACACACACACACACACACACACACACACACTTGCACAAATACACACGTTACCTGGCAATCTGGGAGTGTGTGAGCCAGAACAATCCCGACATGGCCCTGAGAGAAAGAAAGAGAAAGCATGCATCAACGGGGCTACAGTGGAGTTATGATTAGTGCTACCCTTTCCAACAAAGTATTGACCCTTATGTCACGCAGCGCTACCGCTCTGAGCATTTTCATTTAAATGCAATTACCATTCCGTCTGTGTACACCCTCCAACAACAAAAGTCATTTAAAGAGGCAAGAACAGCACCAGGGAATACGAGCACTAGTTCCTAATGGAGCGGCAGCCCGATGTGATGATAAATATGCATGCGATGCGATGCTTGACCGATGGATGAATGCGGTTACCGTTCCGCTGCAGAAATCCACGATGGTGTGTCCGGGCCTGGCTAGCTCCATAACCATGGCAACCAAGTTGTTCAGCTGTTGCCTCTTCCGGACTGAGCGGATATTTGACATTTTCCCTGCAAAAGAGCCCAAGTAGAAAGCAACGAAAACTATTAAACATGAAGGAGTTTGGTTATGATTATAAAAATCTATTTTTGCAGCTAGGTTGGTTCCAGTCAATAAACAAAACCCCCAAAAAAAGAAAATCCCACCATAAATGTATTACTTTGTCGGCTTTTCTCTGTTGTCAGAGAGTCAACAGTCCTCTCCCCACAACTGCTCACATTTTGATTTACAACCAGCCATCTCAGGTAATGGTTATAGTACACAGATGATGTTTCCAGCCTATTGCCAACTAGGGAGAGCAGACAATCTTTCAACTTAATCAAAAGCAAGCCTTCGAGCCAAAAAGTGTCCTCCTTGTTTGTGGCAGAACTTTCTGCCGCTGTGAGAGCAGTATGAACCCCATTAACTCAAAGCACATTTCCGTCTCCTGCATCTTCATTACCCGTCTGCTAGCACGCCACGTCGGCAGTGAGCCGTCGACACGCTGTGCCTGTGCCGTCTCTGGTCCATAAATCTAGAGTGATGAGTGTTTCATTTGCCCCACAGTCACACCCTCGTATCCACAACAGAGAAAAATATTATTCCCTCACGTTCCTGCTCACACTGCTTTGTATACGGCAACAGGGGAGGGTAGAGAGAGCGGGACTTTTCATTCCACCGACGAGTACATTTCATAGCGTCGTTATTTAGGCTGTTATTGAGCTGATCCCAGTTGTGGGGAGAGCACAATGAAGACATTGAGGGATGAATTTAAATACAGAAAAACAGCAGGGATGTCATTGACAAGATTCTGTTCTCCATTTGGATGAGTAGCTCACATGGGAGCAGGCACTGCTATGTATCTGCAGCTCCAGAGGGGCTTCGGCATAGAGGCCTTTTGATGCATCTTAACACAATTGCAATATAGAGTGGGCAGAAATGAAAATAGAATCAAAGATGTGGTTTAGTGTGGACCAATGGAATAACCTAACAATGTAACACGTGCAGATCAACACGTTAAACCTGCAATGATTGGATTTTCTTTTCTTTTTTTGCATTTGGGGGCTGTAACACTTTGCCATATATCAACTTTATCTTATCAAATTGATATTGCAATCAAACAGACGTGAAGCAACATGAGGGTTAATTTGAATTGGTGATACTTAGCAGGTCTATTTGCTGAAAACAGCTGTCTGCTGCGGATGAAAACGACGCTATGAGAGCTGTGAGAGTCTGAATCAGTAAATCAGAGTCCGCTTTATTGGCCAGGTAAGGAGCACACACACGAGGAATCGGATTCTGTTTCTTTTGTTTCAACAGCTAAACAACAAGGACGACAAAGCTGAACATGAGTAAACATAAACATTTATATATTATGAAGAGATTGTGTGTGTATGCAACATGTCCACACACACACAAAGCATATAATGTCTATTAGTTTCTATACATTTCTGTAAAACTAGTGCAAATTGCAAATATTCTGGAAAAACAACTGAATGATTTGTAAATTATGTTGAGTTTAGTTTGTTTACTTTGAAGATGTGGGCTTGATATTCAAAACAATGAGCTGAAAGACGCTGTACAGCTTCACAGAGCTGAGGGGAACTCCAGAGTTGAGTGATAACTATTTGTGGATACTTTCACATACAAGTAGTCATGTGATCCATTGCTAATACAAAACAATTGATAATAGCCATTTGTTTAGCCCAAAACCTTGAATTTACAGGGTTTTGTCAAATATCCATATTTTTTAAACCATCCCTGCAAACTTTGATTTGTTGTCGTCGTAGCTGTGAGCTACAGTGAAAGCACGTGTTTGAGGCCACACAAAGGATCTGCAGTGTTTAAAAGGCAGTAAGTGTATCCGGCACTTTCCCAGAGCTGGTCATATGGTGCAGAGTGCAGAGCTACAAGGGATTGAAGTCAGTTACACAAGTTGGAACAAAACTAAACTGAAGTGCAATAGGTGTAGACAGTATTCTTTTTAAAAAGAAAACTTTTTCATTGATCCTGATGCATTTCTAGTGAAACAAGACCTTTGATGAAAGGTCACCAGGTGTGAAACCCGTCAGCTACATAGGACTGAGTGGGTGGCAGCAGCAGAGCTAACTACATGCCAGTCCACCTCTCCCTGTGTTTCTAATTTCATTTCTTTATGTGGTTTCAGGGAAAAGAATAATAGAGCTCTTAAAAGTTCACGCCCTGGGTTGCCTTTATTGCATCTAATAGACTCAATTTCAGATGAAAATCATAATGTATCAAACAGAGTAGAGGTGTGAAAAGAAGAACAAGAGTGAAAAGGCACTGTAGAGATTACTGAACAGATCCATATAGGCTTAACAAAACCAATTACATATTTTATTATGTCTTGAAATGTTCTTGAATTTCAAATGTTAACCAATAAAACAAAGTGGATCTTCCTGCAATATAATTCACTTAAAGTTTTATAGCAGACACCTAAGAGAAAAAAAAGACATAAAATGTGTTACTTATTCTCTTAAAATTCTTTATTTCTCCTTTGAGTCCTCAAATAAAAGTATCAGTATTTTTGAATTACACCCTAACATGAAAACAAATATTGAATTCTGGAAATTCTAGGCTATACGTCACATAACTAAAAGAGGGGTAATATGGATGCTTACTTCATTCACATCTCAATTTCTACTGCTGTAGGAATCATATTAAGTTCCAGACTAGATGTATCCGTTGACCCTGCCCGCTGCCTCACAGGTAATGAGCCCATAAGGTATTGCTCAAACATCGCTTCTTTGCTAAGAGGGTCACACAGACACGACGCGCAGACAAGCAGCTCCCCTATGGGCTTCATGAAACTTCATAATCAGTCGTCTCTCAGGAGGATCTCTGCATTGACTTTCAACACACTGAACAGAATGCCGATAGTGGATGACTGTGAAAAACGCTATATCATGTTCAATGACGAGGTTTCTGAATGTTCAAAATGTCTGCATTTTTTCCACCACACTTGTTACTTGGGTTGTTCCCAAATCTTAACTAATAAACTCCTTTCAGGAACTGCTCTCACGACCCATAGGGCACTAAGTGGTCGGACTACCACACGCCTGGATAAACTCACTGAAGGTTTTATGACATCGCCGTTCTCCTTTTATGAGCATCTCCATCCCTGAGGAGCAGAGAGGACACAGGGACACATCTGAGTCCGAGTCTTGATGCAAAACAACATGTACCTGAATGTACGGTTGAGCTTATAGTTGGATCCTTGTATTTACTTATATTTTGAATCTACCTCAGCGTAACCAAATTCACTTTACTCTTTTAACTGTTTTTTTTTTTTTGCATTTGTTCTAATCTTGTTCTGTAGTCATACAAAACTCATCATACATTACTGCCTTATTATAGTGTGTCTTTATACATTAATTGTGCCAGCTTGACATTTACCACAGTGAAAATAGGTGAGTTCATATATAATTAGTTACATCCATGATAATCACTGTTTGGTACTGTTCTGCAGCTGAGATAGGCAAGCTGTCAAATATAGAAGAATTAAATAGACTACGCAGTTGACTAGTATTAATTCTGCAAAATAAGGTTAAATTAAATAAGAAGAGAGTGTTAGAATGGGAGTGGTTAGCTGCTCCCGCCATACACTGCACCCCCCATCTCAAGAAGATAAAGCAAGAAGACGTCGGAGGACACCGCTCTTCTCTCTTCTACTTCGACTCTGGACTTTGACGCTGATCCCCCACCCCCCCCTCCCCATCAGGCCCGGGAGGTGGGGGAAGCGGGCAGTTCTGTCCTTCTGCAGGCTCAAAGACCCACTGCGAGCCGACACATCTACACAAGCTGAGGGGACCTCCGGCTGACCTGAGAAGAAAGAAGCTTGTTTCTAAAATACCACAAATATTTGATAAGTTTGAATCCTGCAGGCCAGATCTCTCCCTCGCGGCTCTGACGGTTCTACCTCTTCTCTGGCCTTGTGTTCCTGACCCGTCGACTACAGCCATCCCGTGCCGTCTAATGTGCCATGCAGCTCTGACCTGCGATGCACCAACGTGCTGAAGATTTGTTCCAGCAGCTATTGAGAAAAATAAACTGGCAAAGATAACACAACGACCCCCGCAGCTACAAAGGGGGGGGTGATAAGATGATTCAGCATCCTGCTGAGAAGGAGAGAGGTATGGAGATGAGGATACCAGAGAAAGCCGAACTGCCAAAGAGCGAGAGATGGAAGAATGCGATTCTAACAAACTACTATTATCCAACAAGATGCAGCGATGTCCACTTAAGAACAGCCGCCACTCCAAACAGCTTAACCTCCCATCTGCCCGTCACAACCGTCAGGTGAAAACAACACAGCTTCCAGATGTAAATGAGTTTGATGTTTCTAGGCTGTATACATTTAAGTCAGATCATAAAATAATCTTGGATAGAAATATTCATAAAACAGATCCATAAGCTTTAGACCGAAAGATCTAAATTAAATTAAAATTAAAACGAGTATAAAATTGCTTCAAACTCTCCACTGCTGAACGCTGCAAACATTTTTTTGAGCTAAATTTAATATATAAACGTAAAACGATGAATTTAATTGACAGACATCAATTAAAGATATGAGTCACTGATTCTACCTGGTGACATGCAATGCTTTTTCATTATATTGTTGCATCATCGTTATTCATTGTATTCTTCATCATATTCTTTATTTATTCTATTCATTTATTTATTTTCTGTTTAGTAGTTTAGTTATGTAGTTAGTCTAATTAATATTTAATTCATAAAAAAGTTTTATAAATAATAGTTTTGCCTATTTTTCAAAAATTGGTTGGTGTCCTAAATTTAATCTAAAGTTAAATTCTCTAACTTGTATTAATGATGTCTTATGAGTACATCATTCTTTTTATACTAATTTATGGGTTTATGATTCATAATTGAGTTAATAATCGTTACATATTTTGATATGAATTCATTATTATTTATTAAAACTGCTACCAGCAATAACTACAATAATGTTAAGTTAAAGCAAAACACTCTATATCTATATATGGCAAATAGACTGTTACATTTAGACAGCTAAAACACACATTTTACACACACTAAATACTAACATTTAGCAAGTATAATGTTTATCATGTTCACCATCTTAGTTCAGCTTGTTAGACTGCCAACATTTGCTATAACAACTAAACACAAGTACGAGATAAAAAGTCATTAAAGATCATTAAAGTCTTTAGTCCTCTGGAAAGCAGAAGCCATGAATGTTTGGCTCAAATTGTGTTTTATGCAGTTGACGTTTCGGCCCTCAGGCCTTTTTCCAGATCAACAATTATAGTACGACACAGGAAGTCCCGCCAATGTCAAACTAATTTGATTCGCTGAAGGCCTTTTGATTGTTTTTTCTCCCCTCAATGGTGGAGCATGAATATCTAATCACCATCAGATGGGTTTTTAGGGTGTGGCCTATACAACACATCAGTGCCTGTGACTACCTACGATTGTTGATCTTAAAGAAGGCCTGAGGGTCAAAATGTTATCTTGATAAAAAATAAAAGCACATGGTGGCAGAGTGTGTAGCACTCGTTTCTATCTTTCAAGTCTACTTCTAGTGACCAGCTCCTCACTACTCCCCTTGGTGTACGTTACTTTTATAGTATTTTTAACAGAATTGTGTGCCAATCCATCAGGAAAAAAACACTTTGAATGACTCTACCATGACTCATGCTATTTAAAGAGCGTGCCTGGGCCACCAGGCGCTCACGGCACCATGTTGGCTCCCCCGGATCTAGTAGTTGTTGAGGAATTCAAGCAAAACCCAAAAGGTAATCCTGCTGGTGGCACTACGGGAAGGGCCATCAGTGGCTTGTGAGGGACTGTGTGTATGTGAACCTTCACTGTGGTCCTCTGCAGGTAGCCCTGTCAACCTTCAAGCACGAAATAAATTCAATGCAGCTGTCACAGTTATCAATGTCCCAGTATTAGTCGCCAAGGCAGGGGAGTTATTTGTCAATGCAGGACATCAGGCCACCAGGCCATTTGATTGAAGGATGGTCTCCCTATCCCTGAGGTGGACAAGCTACGGTTTAAAAAATATGGCGTGAGCATATTTCTAATAAATTGCATTGTACGTACATTGAACTTCCTAGTTTAAACACTAGATTCAACTACATTTTGTGAAATTATTTTCTTGGAACAGAAAACGCTATTTTACCGCTTCTGATGGTTCTGTTTGTTACATCTAAATATTCGACCTAGAGAATTTACATTTGACATTTAAATTTGCATCGGAATCTTTGAAGAAGAATGAACAGAAAACAATATAGGAATTTGGTAATTTACAGATAAACACACATACTTGTGTTATAATAGTTAAACTGTTGTGTATTGCTGTGTAGTTATCTAGATGGCACATGGAGTTTCCTGGTCTAGAAACATTTTCCTGCAGTGTAACTGGCTGAAAACTACACATTCACTATTGTTTGGCTTGTGACTCCTAATATTTATTTTGTACATGGCCCACAATCAAAAAAGTTTGGCCATCCCATCAAAATAAGCAAAATAATGACATGAGGCCAATGTTGCCAGCTTAACAATAAGCTGTTACGTGTCATCTACCATTAGCCTCAATGACAATAAACACCACAACTGCATCGAAATGAAGCTCAAAAGACTGAAATGTAACGGAACAAACATCAACATCCCAGCTCCAACTCGCCGCAAGAGAAAAACAATCACAGACCATGTAATTCACAAAGAGCTCAGAAGGAGAGAGGCCTATCTGCACAGGGATTTCTTTTTCCCCCCTGACATTTTGTCTCATGCGTCCCAACTGGGTTTACAGTCTGCCAGCCGCTTTATAAACCGACGCAGCAATCACAAGTGTGGCAGAAACTACCTGCAACTGTCATCCACGTAGCCCAAATGATCCAGTAGCAAGACAAGTTGCTGACAGGTGGACAGCTAGCTCAACTCTCCTTCTGTCATTACTCACATCACACTGTACAAGACTGAGGAGGAGCTACAATGTTTCAGCAATTAGTCAGACATTATCTTTTTTTTGCATCAAGCCAAGAATACATAAAAATGCTAATAATCATGCATAAATTACCACTGAGAGGGTAAACAACTGAGACAACAAGTCAAGTCAAACGTCTGAGACCATGTTACAGGAGATGAAGGACTACAAAAAGGTGGATTCACTTGTCTTTTCAATGCAACGTTTCTGATCGGATGCCCCAGATCAGAACTCAGCTGTGTGTTTCCATGCGTGTGTCCACAGTTGACACATTTTCTCCTCTCTTCCCTTTGCTCTCGCTTGGGAGAGGAACTCCCGTGTAGGGGGGGGAGGAGGATGTGATATCCTATGTTTGATAAATTGTCTGGATTTTGCACACATGCACACCCATTCACACACTGATGGCAGGGGCCCATCAGGACTAAGTAACATTCACACCCTGCAGGAACAGCCTGCAGGAGCAATTTGGGGTTCAGTGTCTTGCCCAAGGACACATCGAGATGGACTAGCGGAGCTGGGGATCGAACTGCCGATCCTCTGATTGAAGGACGACCCTGCTCTACCACTGAGCCCCAATGCTGTGGATAAAGACATTTAGTTTCCTATAAATTCTTCGTTATTTTTGCTGCTTACTCTTCCACCCTGTAATATTACCAGCAAAATCAGGAAATATTGAGTTTTCATCAGCAGTAACTTTACACGACTTAAGCAGCTCGTCTCAGCTGTGCTTCAGTCGTGGTTTTCCCTCATCTTGCCTTTGCTCTCGCTCAGGAGAGGAACTCATGTTAAGAGCTATGTTTGATAAATTGACTGGATTTTGCCAACATGCTTTCCACACCTCACTGAGATATGAACTCAATGCGACCCAGGCCACCTCGGCATGTGGTCTAGCTGATCGGATCTCAATGCGAGCAAGATCCAATCTCGGAGCAGACAGTTAATGCGTCCTGGCATGATTGAGTGACAAAAGTCGCATTGACAAGACAAGTGTAAGCAGGGCCAACGACTCTTTTCAAACTGAAACTTGGCATCATGGAATATAATCCTCCGTTTGTATTAGACAGACAATTACAGTGGAACGTACTGGCAAAGAAGATGCAATATTTGGCCAACAGTTATTGAATAGTAAAATGTTGTTTTCTTGCAACAAGCAAAACCAAAAATCCACCAGCGTGTCAAGATTCTTTTACTTGTTTCCAATCCAAATTTCAGTTTTCTTGTTTCATTTGAAGACACTCATTTCCGAACAAAATCAAATACTTTTTTTGCAGTGAACACGGAAGTAGAGACTAGGTTTTAACACAATATAATTACAATATTCTGTGGCTATTTATATTTGCCTGCAGCGGAAAGAGATTTACGTATTTCCATCGAACATATCAGCCAACCAAAATTCTAGCTTTCCTTTGCAGTTCCTCCATCTTATGTTTCCTTCACCTCCTCTGTTAGCATGTTAAGTCGGTTGTCATCTGGGGCTCAGGAGTTTTCTCCTGAAAGATTTTTGAGTTTAATCTCCTTCCACAGTCCAAAAGCAGAACAATCTGATGTTGTTGGGTGTTTATGAACAGGGGCGCGGGCATCACCCCATCAGGAATAATTACTGGCACAAAGCCAGATGTGACAGAACCAGTAATCAGAATCAGAATCAGAACCGTTTATTGCCAAGGAAGTTTGCACCTACAAGGAATTTGTCGTGGCGGGTGGCGCGTAACATTTAACAATAAACAACTATTGATATAGGAGTCTTGGTATCAAAAAAATGAGTTTTCCTGAGCTCTCCCCTTTTCTCCTGATGCTGCAGAAGTGCCCAGAGTCTTATCAAGCAGGTCCATCACACAGATTAGAATGTAAACACATTGCTGTGGTACAGGGGGCCTCTGTTGGGTCTCTGCAGGATCCGACAGCCAACATATTCCAGAGGATATGCTGGTTTAAACAGCAAACACAAGGAGGACTGGTCTAAGATTCTACTTTAGATTATGTTGTTAAATTTATGACTTGGAGTTGATCATTTGGATTTCATGTTTGTTTCGAGAATTGATTGCCGACTCATAGTTATTGGCATACTGGTCCAAATATAAGGGAAAATTGTTTTCAGGAAATTACATTTGAAAGAGTGGGGGTGGAATTATATTTGAGGACAAACTTATTACGCGTTCACAACAGTACACGGCTTCTTTGAACAGAGAAAGTAGCAGCTCTTATACAATGGTAGAGACGAGAAAGCTTCCACATCTCTGTCTAAGCTGTGAACACCAGACTTACGCAGACCCAAAAGTGTCCAGCAACCTATAGGAGTTATCTGTCGGCTCATGTTACGCATTTTGCAGTCAAGGAGGAAACAGATTCCTGGATGTAAATCATCTCCAGACGTGTTTACCACAGAAATGTCCCAGACAGAGTCATCTGTCAACCACCAGGAAGTACGATGTCGCAGGGTGTCATGTTAGAAGATGGCGAGCCTGATAAGACGGTCTTAAATCAACTGGTGTTGCAGAGAAATTTTATACATTGATGTGTGAGTTGTTAATGACTATGAAGCACAAATTAGGATTGCCACTTTTATTTATTTTCAAAAAGTCTTTATCCACAGCAGGTGTTGCAAACTGGTAAAATTACAATCATCTCGATTCAGGCTGATATGGAATACTGCTTTGAGTTTTCCATAATATGTATAAATAGAAAACAGTTTGGGGCAGCTGTACATGTAGAATATTAATACATTTTATGACATAATATTGACAGTCAGAATCTATTTAGTAGCTAGTATTTTAGTATGAATAAGACTCTGGTTCATCCTTTGATGTGGCGATCAGAAGAAGTCAAGTCTAATGATTTTTTAATGAGCTCATATTTTATTTTACACCTTACAGCCAATTTAACGAAAACAAATTAGCGAAAGCGCAGGTCAATAAATCAAGAAGAAACTTTGAGAAGGGTCACTAGTGGGAAAGGAGACGTGTGCATCTGAAGTAAGCAAGATTTCTTTGAAGACTAAAGCATTCAGTTTCATACACAATCAGGCCGTATCCAAGCACTCATGAAAGCACAGGGGCACGCTATGTACATGTACATGAGTGGAGAAACAGGAAGGTGTGGTGGATCATTATCTTCTCAGCCTGACTTCTGCAGCTCATCTAATCATCTCATGTTTGGATGCCTGCATCCTGATCAAGTAGTCATGAATGTACCAGTGTGTCAGTTCACAAAAGGATAAGTTTGTTTGTCCTTTCGAGGATCAAAAACAATGTTTGCTCATCATGGCTGCTGTTCAGAACAATGCAGCTTCTCATAAAATCAAGTGCAAGGGCGGTGTGGGAGCTCTTAGCAGGACTGAAGAGATTAAAAGTAAAGCTTACTGGCTTTAAAAGTCAACCTGTTAACACCTGACTCCTGCAGCAGCACAGTGTTTTTGTGACCGCTGAATTAGATGTTGAATGCATACGTTGACTACGGTATGTGAATTTGCCATGCGCCAAATTAAAGGCTGACTAATACAACCGCAACTCCTGTTGAACTGCCTGGTGTGAGAGAGCATGCTTTATTTCCTTTAAGTGGCTGGAAGAGTGTAAAATGCTGTTCCCTAAGTGCTGTTAACTGCACACACGGGCTCTGCAGGAGTAAACTGAGCAAACAAATAAAGAGCGAAGGAGTGCCCCTTACCACTGGATAAACAAACTGCCTGGAGCACAGTAACAAAGGTATAATGGATTACGAAAATATTGACAAATGCAAATGCAAGGAAAACTAAAGGCTTAAAAACATGGCACTGTCTTAGAAGAACCTTACTTCATCAAATTGTGACTTTCCCTATGAAAAAATCTCTCAAGGTTCCTTTAATTTAAAAAAATAAAAGCATTTCTACAATGTATGACCCTGATAATCAGTTAACTCTTTAAACGCGGCAACATTACAACATTAAAAGTCGAATTACACACTTGTGCTTGCTTCCTTACTTACAGTCAGTAAATACACAGTGGTCCTTTTAAGTGGAACATATTTCAAAAGTATTCTTTGAATACCTTCGAAACAACACAAAATGGGCCAATGAGCTGTGACTGAATGTTTAATGTTTTCCATCAATTCATTGGAGTTTGTTGGTGTGTGCACTTGGCTACTCGATGTGAAAGTACGAAAGGAGAAACAGTTTTCTCTCAAATGAAATTATCTCTTCAGTGCTGGATTTGCATTGCATGACATTCATTTTTGTAGAGGGGCGCAAATTGATTTAGTACAGTTCCAAAGAGTTTAAGGCACCTAAACTCTTTGGAACATATATTTGTATGTGACAAGGTTCTGGCACGCGTTCCTGCTTTTAGGAATGGCTGCAATATCTTGCTGGCAGTGTTTTAGTTCTACCTTGGCATTGACTACTGCTGGCATCTCGCAATGTCGTTGCCATAATTTGAAATGGCTTGTTGGCACTTGAGAGTGTCTGCACTGGCGCAGAGAAGTTTGCGTTTGACAACACGTTCATCATGAAAAACTGCGGACCGAAGCATGAGGAAATGAACTTTCTGCAGAATGTTGACCTTAATTAATGACAGGAGAGAAATCTAAATTCACAGTCCTTTTCTGGCAGTGTAAATATTCGGAGGAACATTCCTGAAGGCTGCAACACCACACAAGATATCTGCAATTGTGCTGTGAAGTATTTAGAAAGGTTTGAGGCTGCACAGCCAAACACAGAGCAGCAACTAAATATAATCTTGTTGAGTAGGCTTGAAGTAGAAAAAAACAAAAAAAACATTCACAATTCTCAAAGCTCCAATTGTTGGCAAAAAAAAAAAAAAGTCTGCTTACACAGCAGCAGTTGCTGAAATTTTTCAATGTGTTTGCGTAAGACTGTGATGACAAGAAAAACGAAAGCTAATGAAGACGAACACAAGAGGAAAAAACCTCTCAGTCCACATCCTTCAACAGCTTTGGAATGTCTGTCAAAACATGAGCAGACGTAGCTGTAGGCGAGAGCTCTGCATAATCACGGAACTCCCATGGTCCCACTTACAGGTCAGAGCACATACCTAATTTGTCTGCACGGTTTTGTTGCAAAACGGGAATACAACCAAACAGAGACATCCGTTTTGCGGGTCCAAGTACATCCAAGTACGACCTTGACACGTGTGCAGAGCGTCACATCAACACGCTTCGCACTTTTAGATACACTATCACAGTGAAAATCTGAATCAATGCTGGTATGGTTACAATTATTTGTCAAACTATTTATTAGTCAATTAAAAGAAAATTCTATAAATGTCAATTTTGATGATGAATTCATGTCAGCTGGTAACAATGTCTTAAATTCAAAGATTTGCTAATTTGTTATATTTCGTGCCAGTGTTGATTTAATCCATTGAGATTTGTATAATGCTTGTCAATCAAAAGAACAACTTTCAGCTTTGGATAGACACAAATTGATGAATAAATCAAAAATGAAAATGCCAGCAAACCTAACGCTTTATTTCCCGATCCCATAGTTTGCTATAATTTCCCTTAAAGGAACTGATATTAAAATTCATAAGATTCCTGGAACGAACGATGTAATCTGATACTGAGCACAGAAGATAGTGTTTGGTTTTGCAGTACACTTAATACATTCATTCAATTTAGTTGTTAATTTCCTGTTCTTTCAAAGATTTGTTTCTGGACATCAACAAAAGACTGTCTATTTACCCCATAATTACTATGAATCAATGTAGTTGTTATCAGGAAATAAAGACTAATGTCAACAGATTATTAGAAGACATTCTTTGGACAGACCCATAAAAAGAAGTATTACCCTTAAGCCAATAATACGGTATGTGTTGTAACATGTCAAAGTGTCTAAATGGAGACCCTCGGCCTTTTCACATCGTTTCACTTCACTGGACTTGTCAAAACAACCGAAAACAAGCACAACAGAGAGCCTCTCCAACCCTTCCATTCAACACGATGGTTTCCCTTATCACAGAGTATTTATTGTGAACTATAGTGACATATCTGGAATATAAATGTTTTCAACTGAAAAGATGCTTTTAAAAGGTGGCTTAAGAGACCTCAATGACAAATGATAACTCAGATATTTCAATTAATTTGAACATTTATCAAGATAATATTGCATGTTTTGGCCAAAACAATCACAAAACGAGATGTTCATAATGGCGTGTGAATGTTGTGTGAATGCTGGATAGTCCTGATGGGCAGGTGGCACCTTGCATGGAAGCCCCTGCCATCATGAATGGGTGTCAATGGGTGAATGATGACATGTACCGTATTTTCCGCACTATAAGGCGCACTTAAAAGCCTTTAATTTTCTCAAAAAACGACAGTGCGCCTTGTAATCCGGAGCGCCTTATATATGGATCAATTGGTTAATTGGTTGATCCATACTGGTTGTACACGGCGCTCTGTCAAAATGTTTCAGTACGACTGGTAAACTACAAAGCCGCACCGCGGTAAACACCGGTACTGTGCTTACTCCTAGTCCAACACCACTTGTGTGTATAAAGACCCCAAAATGGCACCTTTCAAGAGACACGCTTACGACGCTATTCTATTCTATGCGCCTTATAATCCGGTGCGCCCTATATATAAAAACAGTTCTAAAATAGGCCATTCATTGAAGGTGCGCCTTATAATCCGGTGCGCTTTATAGTGCGGAAAATACGGTAGTGTTAAAGCGCTTTGATTGGAAGACTATTGGAAGGATATTGTTGCGGTGCGAGTCTCTGGCTGGGTTTGGAAAAAAGATCTCTGAAGTAAGTATGGCACGCAAACTTCCGGGTATGAACAGAAAAAAATTTAAAGAAAGTAATTGATGCATTGTCATTTGCTTACCTCGCGATTCTGCAAGTACAATATTTTTAAGCACAACAGAATAATCAAATCATCAAATCAATTATTTTGAACTGATGCACAACTGTAATTAATAAGAAGGAGCAGAATGTTCTGTTATGGTCTACCCTCTTCTTCAGCACTAAGTTCAATGTATACAAAATACTTAAAACAACAGTATGAATGAAATACATGTATTCTAAAAAAGAAAGTGTACAAAATGCTTAATTCCAGCTGTTGTGTCTCCTGAAAACCGCCCCCCACTATTGCTCTTGCACACTAAGTAGTCCATTTTTTATTCAGTGCACTCTCGTTCCCTGCATCCCTTGCTCTCTGTACTCTGCCGGAGCTGTCAAAGTCAGGGAGTAAGTGGCACAACGCTGGCATCTGTGGAGGGCCGTGTCAAAGCCTCTTGGCCTGCCACCTTTGTAAAATCTCACAGGCAGCATGGCTTTTAGCCCTAGCCTTGCAGTGCTAACTCAAGGATAAATAAAGGCTGGCTGGACTCCAGGCAGCTGGTGTCCCTGCTCTTCCTGGTTTTCTTACAGAAACATTGGGTTGCCAGAAGCCGGGCCCCTCTATTGAGAGAAATAAAGGGATTCTGTGCATACGTTTGTATTGTCACTGCAGAGGGAGGCTCCTGGTGTTTGAAAGGAACGTTTCCACAACAAATACTCTCTGACAGATTTCGACTCATTATTTTAGTGTTATCTGCTATAAAAATGTATTTTAGTGACAGAAAGTATACACTTGGTCTCAAAATATATAAGTATTTCCATGTTATAACTGCAAATGTTCTGGAACTGCACAGGTATTCTTATTCAAGAAAGTGGGACGAGATTGATGGGATTACAGATTGACCACAAACACTACATGTGCCCTTTGAATAATTGGAGCAGGATTTAGATGAATCATTATTCTGTCTTACTGAGCCACCTGCATACCAAAAAAGGAAAATAAATAAATTATTCATGGTAGCTATTGTTACTCTCCAATTCTTGCAGGTCCCCTTTATCTTGGCCAACTCTGTCTGTTAACATATCTCACAAAATATAAACCAAAATAACTCAATTAAAACAATGTAAAATGTTGAAAAAGGATACGTTTGTGCCAGTAACTGCGAGGATATGAGAGACTGTCTCTTGTTATGATTTCACTAATCAGAGCTACATTACCATGGAGCCCACACTGTACTTAAAATACAGTAATGTAAATGGGTTCCTACAGATCACAGTGTAAAAGTGAACCATCACATCACCAGGTGTTCGAGACAGAAGACAATGAAATTAAGGAACAGCAATGTTCCTGTACAGCCGGGTAGGTCTTTATTCATTGTTACAATCATTATAAGGCAAAATCAGCATGTGCATACATTCAGTATACCTTCAATAGCTTGCGCAGCATAGAAGTGCTAACGGTAGTTAATGATGTGCTAACATACTCTGCTAATGTTAGCGCCACAGGTTTTACCCTGTCCGGGTAACGAGTATCGCTATTGCACAACGCTTCGCCATCACTAGCGTGAAATCCGGTTGAAAGTCGATTCATTAGGTGCTACGCTATGATTGGTCTGTCTGCGTTCGAGGGCGGGACATAGCAATGGGTCCATTGTTTATTTAAAAGCCACTATTGTTACCAGAATGTAGAACAAAAAAACTCCCGCAAGCTGTCTTCCTTACCTGCATTCAGAGATATTTAGTGACAATGTATCCGTCTCCTGAAGAAGGTTTATGTGCCGAAACGTCACAAAATATCTCTTAATGCAGGTAAAGAAAACAGTGTGCGGAAGCTTTTTTGTTCTGTATTGTCGACCATAGGCTATCTCCAACGCACCTGTTGACCTACTGGGGTGCAAAAGTTTGCTCTTTTTAGTTACCAGAATGTAAAAAATGTAGAGCTATGGCGGCCCCTGTAACTTAGGTGATTTATATTTATTGTTAAATGATCTGCAGATGCAGAAACAGACAAAACACACACATAATGACAACTCACCCCTATGGCAGTAAGCCAACACCATGCAGGTGTACAAAACATGAGGGTAAACTTCTTAAACGACAAGACGCTGAACACAGACAGCTGAGACACACATGCCGAAATCCATACACAACCTTCTTTTGAGCCAAATTAGATGTGGGCACTGGGGGAGGTCCCTGCCACAGCAGGAGCGCATCTCACAGCACAAACCGATACCGATATATGACACGTAATCTATTACAGTGTTCACCAGACGCAGAACATAATAATAAGCTTTTCTTTTTGCCCATGCTGACAAAATGAGGAATCTCAATAGGATACATTTTTTTAGGGATGAGGAGAAGAACAAATACAAAAGCGATACATGTAGTGGTGGGAATGGTAAAGTGCTTTAATTGTGTTGTCATGACTTTGTGAAAATGAATAAAAAATATTAAAGCAGTGCTTATGGACTGAGGTTGAGGGGGAGAAAGTAAAAAGGGCGAGAGGTTAATGTAATGAGACTGCAGGGCAGGCAGGCAAAGAAGGAGCGCAGAAAAATATAGAAAGACAAAATGAAGAGATGTAAACTATTACAGAGAAATAGGGAAAAGAGGAAGATGAAGAAAAGCAGACAGAAGGAGATATTCAAAAATATATAAAACAAACAACAGATAAAATGAAAGAACAAACGCACACAACTTGCTTTTCACTCAAACCTGCTCTGTGATTCTGTAAATGAGCAACAGTCTCTGTGAGAACACGTCTTTCCTAAAGTGCCAAGCCACAAATTGTGCAAATGTAACCGACAGATGTACTGAGCATCTTTCCAAATGAACTATCATGTCACTGTTTTGAACTTTCAGTTGCTAATTTGGGTTACTGAATTGTGTTAGGACCACAGTGGAACATATTATTCATCAAATCAGGATGTGTCACTCATTTATTTTCTGCTACACCCTCTGCTTTATAGGTGTAACAAATGCAGATCTGTTTACTTTACTGTAATAATAATGAGAAACTTTCTGTCGAGATATTTTTGTTTTATTTAGTTTTGTATACGCATATAAGGGTCATCTCATAGATTTCTATACAATCTGTTGCCTATTAGAAAGAATGCAAGTGTAAGGCATGCTTTTGCTTAACTTTTTAGAACAGGGAGTTGGAGCTACTTTAATTATTGTTTATCCTGTCTTATCTTAACCTATAAAAAATACATCCTAATGTATTTGTCAATTCTATTTTGTATCATTTATCTGACTCTGCAAAGTAACTAAAATGCAGTGGAGTAAAAAGAACAAAATGTATTGTAGTGGAGTAGAAGTGTAGAAAATGGATGTAAAGTACCTCAATATTGCACTTGTGTTAATGTACTTTGCTACTTTCCAGCACAGGGGATACCATAAAACTGCACTTATCCTTTCTGAGTAAGACCAAAGCACATCTTTATGAAGGCAAAAGTCAAAAATGATCAACAACTAGAAGAAAAGTGATTGCATACAATCTTCCCTCAAATGTCATCTCTACATTAGAAACATTTTAAATATATTAATAGCCAAAGCGTGTTAGACTGTGCTCCAAAAGAAAAAGCATGTGGAGAGATTTACTTATACATTCTCCTCAGGGCCAAAAACACTAATCAGTAATTAATTATGAGACGAGTGAAACGGCATAAGAAACGCTATGTAATCCGAAACACACTGAAAGCAGGTACTGGTTAGGCACATTGTCTCCCTGCTCCATACCAACTCTGCAATGCCTCACCAGAGATTGTTGAACAAAACAAAACTAAGGAGAGAAATGAATATTCATGATATGACATTTGCAGGGAGCTCATCATGGAGGCAGCCAGTGGCTCTGCATTTAAATGGGCACAACTCAAACATCGCTGCAAATAGTGAAACTCTGCGGTACACCTCCAGGGAGTCTAGATGTGTTTGAACTTGAATCGTCGAAATAAAGTGCCAATTATCCCTCTAATTGGGAGTAACAAAGCTGGCTGTCTGTTGTGCTTGGTCCCATGTTTACTGCGTATCTTTAAATCTCCAATTTAAAGGCTCTAATGAGTTCAATTAATTGAGTATGAGAGGAGTGATTTGGGAGCCAGAGCCTGTTGTTTAGAGCTGTAAGCCCAAGTGAATGAGGTGTTAACCAAATGCCAGCACGACGTATAAACTGATACCCCGGCTAATGTTCAATAACAACATTTTCATCAAATCACATCTACGCGTTTGTGTTATTAACATATGCTCTCCAAAAACTCTATGATCTCTGGTTTTAATAACAGGCAATTTACCTTTAATTGCGCACGCACTGACAGCTTTAAATGAACACACACCTCTCCTTGAAGGCAAACACTTAAACACAAGCAGCTGTTCGCCGTGCTAGCTGAGTGGCTCTAGGCAATGTCGTTCTGTTGGACGACCGCTCCGCAACAGACAAAAACATCTCCATAATTATTGCAGGAATCGTTGTAAAATATTGCACAAACATTGAGTGTCCTGCGAAGACGACGCCTACTGATGGTACCAACGTTCTACCACTTCAGTAGAAATGATATTAAGTTTGCGGTGCATTGACTTTTCATCTAGCGCCACCATGTTACTACTATTGTTAATAGTCAAATCCCTGCAAAACTATGCTTGCTAAACTAAGATGGTGAATAAAGTAAACATTTTAATGCTTAACTTCATTCAGCATGTTAGCATTGTGACTGTGAGCTTGTTAGCTGACATTATCATTTAACTGAAAGCACCAGTTGTGCAGTACAGCCTCAAAGAGCTGCTGGCATGAGTCTTTTTTTTTTTGCAGAAATGTCCCGTCTCAAGGACATGTGCGCAAAGGGTCCAAGGCTTGTCTGGTACATTTGCTCTTCAAGAACTGTTGCAAGTCCTACTAATTCCTTTGCAACTCGACGTTTCCCCCGATCAAACATTCTACGAGACACTCGGTGGCGGAATATTTTATTCATTACAAGCATTCGAAGTGGGAGAGTTGAATTTGTGAAAGTTGACAAGACTCAGGCTTACGTCAACGAAGACTGGTATGAGTAGAATTTGTGTGTGCATAGAAAGTGTTTGAGGTGAAAATCAAGCGACTAATCATCCACCTAGATTACCCTCGACATGTGTCTGACAGAAGCCTAAGGATGGCAAGCGCCTTTTGACAAGAATCTGACAGGCAGACACTCTTTTTTTTTTTTTTTTATGATCTTGCTTCGACTTTACTCGTGTCACTTGTTTTGAACTCACAACCCCCCCCCCCAAAAAAATGCATTTTGAAAAGAACACAGAGGGAGAAAGGGGGAGATTCAGTCAACATAATCTCTCGACTAAGCTGATGCAGTAATGTGAAGGCCAGCAGTTAAAGCAACCTGTGACAAAGCCTGCTGCGTTTCTCTCAGCAGAGCTCCATTCAGCCTGACAGCTGGACAGGAAAGAACAGCCTTGTACACAGACTCCAATTCAGAATGGACGACTGAAGTGTTGTGCACAAGCTCCACGGATAAGACAGGGAAATGTACATGTGTTCAGACAGAGTCAAATCAAAATGTTTTCAATCAACCACATTTCTACTTTCTCTGGAATTGGATGTAAATGACTTCAATATGCGTTTAACTTTGGATTCAAAGAGTTACAATCTAATCTTATCCCTCATTCACTGCTGAAGGTGCATCACTAAACATGAGGGCTGGGATACAGAGAGACGGGTGAGAACATGTGAGCAAACAGTTGCCCAGCAGACGCAAAACAACATTAGAATTCATTTTTTGTTCATTCATTTCAAGTCTTGTTTTTGGCCACTTGGCAAGGGATTGAAATATTTGCTCTCCTTTTAGCTCTGTTTTTTTTTGTCTCCAGCAAGTCCTGAGGGAAATATCTGGCTCTTAAGCTGCTAAATGTTCATCAGCTTAAAAACTCCATACAGCTGATGGGAACGGCAGCTCACATTATCACTTCATCCAGAAAAACACATTTAATACAACAAAGCCGTATGATTTTCTCATCGGATCTGATCTTTTGTTAAAAACAGCCTTACACACGACTCTGACTATAACTTATAAAGATAATTATTTCTACAAATACCTTGCAAGCAATGAAATGTAACGGATGTCGTTTCATGATCATCTTAAAAGAAAATAAAATGTAACGAGTGGGAAGATGAAATCTTTGCAATGTTCCTTCATTTAAAGTTAACGATAATGCACTAGAGTTAAGTGCAGCTGAGAGAAACTGTTAAGGAAATGAAGAAAACGTAAAGGGAAGTTCATAAATCTGGTTGTGTGTCAAATCCAGCTAATTATCTTTATCTAAATTATAGTGCAATGATATGCCGGAGGGGAAATCACATCTATTACAGGCAGCCAAACTGATTTACCAGTGGATGAAATCAATGCAGCGTCACTGTATCAGAACACAGAATATAAACACAGGCGGGGGGGGGAAAGTGCATCTCCACGTACAAAATAAAATATTTGAAAGTTGTTGTTGGATTGATATTTTATCTTTGATGCATCTTACAGATAGGTCTTCCTATTCCAGAAGCAATATGGTAAGCATCTGAGGGGCATCTGGAAGCTAAACATGACAGATGTTTTGCTACTTATTGGACTTCTGGTGTGGCTAACATTTCTACTGGGATTTAAATCACAAATATGATGAAGATGACGCAGGAGGTGAAGGAGTAGAAAGTTGAAGCTCAGCTTGAAGCAACATAGTTTAAAAAAAGAAAGAAAAGAAAAACACCTTTTAATTCCACCTCTTAAAGCTGTGAAACCATTTTAGCACTGCTTGGCCATTGTATTGCTGATCAACCCTTCAGTAAAGCGTGAAACAAAAAATGTTTTTGAGCCTGTAACATACGATGTGTAGCTATAAAAAAAACAACAAAGAAATACAGATAAGATTTCTAAATATTCCCTTTTGAGAAGACTCTTTGGATGGAAATTGAAAATTTGACTGAATATGGAGGATGTTCAGAGAATAGTTCAACATTTTGAGAAATATGCTCATTCGCTTTCTTGCCAAGAGTTAGATGAGAAGATGGATACCACTGTCATGGTAAATATCAAGCTACAGCCAGCTGGAAACAGGAGCAAACAGCTGGCCTGCTTTGTCCAAAGCAGAGTCCAAAATGAACACTCACTAGTTGCCAAATGTGAGGGAATTTTGCCTTTTGGCGAGTAAATTATATATCTCTAGATAGAGAGATAGAGAGATAGAGAGACTCAGTAATATGTCATTTAGCTTTGACAATTATGTAACTTGAACATTCATGCCAATAAAGCTTCTTTGAATCGAATTGAAATGAATTAAGAGAAGTTAGCAACAACTTCGGCCCAGGCTCACTGAAACACCTTTAAAGTGGACGAGCTATTCTCATTTCAGAGTCAAGCCGCCTCTCCGCGTTTTCTCAGCATCCTATTTTTAAGTGTAATGTTTTCAGCAGTTCAGTATGTTGATAATAAGCCTAATTGGTCATCCATCTTTGTTTTGTCTTTGCAGTTTGGATGAGCAAAAAGCACCTTCAGAAATGATCCTTCTTTCACTTCAAGGCAAACACCACTGAACGTACCGATTCAAATGTTCTACACTAAAGCGTTGAAACAGTTGTATTCATATTTTTCCACAGTTTGTGTTACTACTATTAATACTGTACAATACTATAAAATGTATTGAGAATCCCATGTGACATCCAAGATGACATGCTAAATAGTAAATTGCAATAGTAAAAAGCAATTTATTACTTTTGTTTGTTGTAGGTAGGTCCAAAGGCAACAGAATCTACCCACAACTCAAACACTCACTAATTAATATCTTGTCGTTTAATCCTTGCATGTAAAAACACCTCACTGTGGTGTCAGAGGGGGTTATCTGCTGGACTATCTGTTGGCCAGGCACAGGAACTTACTGGAGTCTCCGCTGGTTGCCTGGTTTATGCAGAGATTTTTATGTTAAGATGTTGAATTATGACTCTGGAAAAAAAAAAAAAAAAAAACTGTGAGAAGACATCTAATTGTTCAGCCTTTTCTTCTACTTCTACCAAACCCAAAGACTAACAAAATCTCAATGACATCTCTGCTGTAGTCGAAGGAGGGAGACAAAAGACAAATTGGGCCAGTTTTCACTCCAGTAGTTCAACTTCTGTCATAACCTAAGAAGAAGACGTGTGAACTCATCTCATCTCCTTGTACCAAAACAACCCGAGGACGGAACAGCAGCACGTCTCAAGCATGACAACTATGCAGTTTCCACACCAGCCCTCCCTTTTCATGCCCAATTGTCTCGTTCACCCCTCTTTCCCTGCCTTGTTTTCTCCTGATAACCCTTGTCTCTCTCCAGGCTGTCTCACCCCTATCTCAATCTCCCACTGTAACACACTCCATCATTCTAACCCGCTTTGTTTTGGGCTGCCTCCCCCTCCTCCCTGTATTAAGTGAAGCGCTGCAGACAAGACGTCGACTGCTCCATACAATGGCCCCTGTATTCACATGGCTGTTTATGTGTCTGCAGACAGTGGGGGCAACAACATAAACAGCTCCCATGCACAGAGGTCCCTTTGTTCCTCTACACTGAATATACCTGAGCATAAGTGAGTATTGTTACCAATGAATGGGTCAATACACTGAGCAATGTCTAAATAAGGCATAGTGTTGTAGAGGCGCATGAATGTGTGATTATCTTTCCTCTGTTTTGCAGAAGTAGATATTAACTACACGTCTGAAAGAAACCAACAGTGGAGTCATAAAGTTTCAAGACAGTGATGGTCTTTATTGTTTGGCTCTATACCAGCATAACAGATTTCAAATTAAACAACTGACACAGGGTTAAAGTGCTGACTTTCAGATTTAAGGGCGTTTGGATGTGTTCACATTCACATATTGGCTGTGCAAATTGTAGCCTATTTTACCCTTCAGAATATGGATAAAAAGGGCTGGAATTTCTACATGTTTCACTGAATGTAAACAGTCAAATTAAAGCTAAAAGTCAGCACTTTGACCTCCGTGTCATTGTTTTCACTATACAGCCAATGCTTTGGAGTCAGGCAGCAACCCCGGGTCTGAAAAGTGAAGTGAAGTTCCTTAAACTTGCATTCTTTCTAATGGCCATCAGGGGGCGACTCCTCTTGATGTAAAAAAAAAAAAAAGTCTGACTGTATAGATGTCTATAAGGATTACTTGATTTATTACCTTATTAGAAATTGTAAAAATTGCGTTTATGGTCTCAATCGCTAGTTTCAAGTGTTCTTCAATACATCACGTGGTTCATTCAGTAAATGATGGCTATTTTGTGATTGACATGTCGCTACCACGGTGTTGTCTGGTCTGGGAGTCGTCTGTGTTTTTGTCTTTCAACTTTAACCCTTTCACAGCGTCTTTTCAGTTCATGAAAATTAATTGTAATGTTTTGGGTCGGATAAAAATGTCTTATTCAGCGTTCGGTTGTACTTGTTTGCTCCACTCTCTCGTGTCACTTCTGGTTGCAAAAAACTAAAACTAACCAAGATGGTGACGGACAAAAGCACGAGGCTTCAAAACGGCAGTGCATAAACCACTGGGTGACGTGGTCCACTTCTTATATTCAGTCTATGCAAGTACAGAGCCAGAACCAAACCATTCAAATAGTGTATATGCACTTACATAAAAAATGGTAACTCAATACATAGAAAAAAGCCAGCTTTCAAATACTTGTGTGTGTCATGTTAGTGTTTCAAGTATGGAAATATGTATGCATATGTAAGGGGAAACCTTCCCTGTGGGTGTGTGTGCAGTCATAGGTAGACATAGATGGGAAAGCCCACGCGCTGGGGTTCAGTACAAATTGTCTGCCTTCAGTCTTTGCTCCTCTTTAATTACACAGCACTGAAACACAGCGGCTGCCTACCTACAAGCCTAATACTGCAGAAGGAGATATCAACAGTGCCGTTTATCATGCAGAGTGCCGACAAAAGTGGGCCGACTAAAACGTAGTCTCTCTCTCTCGTTCTCAGAATAGATACGCTGCCCACATCGTCAAGAGCACTTCTGTTGAAATGTCAGCGGGGTTTTAGGGATAGAAGCAGATGATCTATTTGTACAGTGGGAATACATGAATATGCTATAAATTACAGCTAGTACAGTGCAGTCAAATATATAGACATAAAATGAGGATGTTTTTCATCGAGTTGATTCTAATCTAGCATTTTCAATTTGAAACAGCGACTATCAAGTTAAAATGCTGGCTTTTTGTTCAAATACATTACCACAGCTACTATACTACCACTACACTGTTCTCATCCACTTTGATTCATTGCGTTCATTTCAGAACAATACGGAAGGGCAATGATTCCAAATGTGCGGACAGAGTTAGTAAAGAGTGAGTCTATCCTCACATTGCTGACTTTATTGGATATGTAATAAAAATAATCAAGTCATAAACCAATTAAAGCTTTCAAATGAAGGTCATACTGGATTGATGTTTGTGGAATATTCACACCACCGGAAGATGGTTCACGTAGAATATAAATTGTATTTGTGGTGAATGTTGTTTGATGAATCAATGAATAAATACATACCAATGAAGTGATATTAATTATTAGGGCTGCTTAAATTATTGATTCATCTGCCAGTTATTTTACAGATTAATCATAGTTAGAAATTGCCAATAAAATGTCTGTTAAAGTTTCCCAAAGTCCAAAACCCAACGATATTCACTTTATTATCATACATGACAAAGTAAAGCACCAGCTGCTCACACATTTCAGTAGCTGGGACCAGTGAATGTTCTGCACTTTTGCTTTTAAAAGTGACAAAAACAATTATTGGATTATCAAAATATCATTGAATCATTGCAGTTCTATTAGTCGAAGCAAAATAAGTAAGAGATGATCTGCAAATTGGGGATTTCAGTGAACAAGTAAGACACAGAAACATAGCATGAGGTCACTGTATCATGTATATTCTCTCGGTTTAAACATTCCCATAAATTATTTTGTGAAACACACTGTAACCGAGTGTCTAAAAAGTACAATAGAAGTAAAGATTATGTTTACTTCCAATACAATTCTTCTTGTTTAGTTTCAAAGTTATTCGGAGGTTTATTCACATGACACTACAGGGGGTAATGAAGTGTAAGCTAGACACCAGAGTCGAGAGAGGCAAGAAGCTGAACTCGCGCTGCCACACACACACACGGACATCTTGATAATGAAATACCTCTCCAGCTTCAATTTCCTGTTCTCTGATAAGTGGAGGAATAAGCGATGAGCGTGAACTTCTGCTTATCAAATTTCCTGAATAAGTGAAAAGGACAGGATGCAAGAAATGAAGGCATAAATAACCCAACGATGAAGAGAAAACGAAACATGTAAATATTCATATTATGTATATATTCTTGTCTTTATGAACCCCTCCATTTCCTTACAAACAATGACAATGATATATTACTGCTGCTCCAACACATGCATTCATACCATTTAGCATCGCTAACGACGCAGACGTCGCACAAGTAAGAAGAAAAACAATGCAGGCAAGAGAAAGGGAGCCGGAGAAACATCGAGATGTCTTCTCTCTGCTTCACCGGTGCCACCTGGGGCAGCAATCAACAACCCTTCCATTGCCTATTAGATACTCTCACTGCAATCAGTAACCACTAAGGCACGTGCACAGGTTCCATGTGGCACAATCGTTATTTGAGCCTTCAGTGTGTGTGTGCGCGCATTGGTTTTGTGGGCTTCTGCTGTGCCGAGTCTGTTTAAGTCAAAGACCTATTTCACACTTTCGCAAGACAAAATAAGGAGAACAACACATCAAGATAAGCACTTTAGAATTCATTAGGGGGGCCTCATGGGGAACAGCATCCAGCTGAGGCTCAACACAACACTCTGCAAGTGTCAGTGGCTTCATATTTTTTCTTTTTAGGGGCGTGACGGTGCCACTGAAGATCACCAGGCAACATACAAGGAAGGTTTTATGGAAATATTTAAGAGAATTCCTCATATACAGTGTCAGTAGCAATTTGTCTAGACTTTCACCAAGCAATAGGGTGAAGGAGAGAGGGAGTAGGTGCGATGTAGAGGCATACAGATTAAAAGAGTGAGGAGGTAAAATGATGAAAGGAAGAGGTTTTAACACTGATGGGGAAGAGTTAGGGGTTAGAAACAAGAACAAGAAAACAGAAAAACAAAAAGGAAACGAGCCAAAGGAGCAACAGGAGAGATTGCGAGGGCAGAAGGGCCCGAGGAACATGGAGAAAGCAAACAGGAACGCCACAAGGCATAGATTTGACTTTACCTTCAGTGGGGCTGATGGCTCCTGGTAAGCTGTCCCACGGGAGGGTCCAGTCAGGGCAAGGATGAGGCGTGAACACGGCCTCGATGCCGCTTTCCTGAGGGAGGAACACACGAATACACACGTTACCATAGAAACCCCTCTACAGCCTTGAGGCTCAGTGGTCCAAATGGCGGTAATGAAGCGAGATTTAAAGAGTGCCATTCTTAAACAACCCCTTTGTTACCTTGCTCCCGCTGATCTGAGGCTACACCTGAGAAAAGGCCACTGCACTTATACTCCTCTCAAGAGACAAACACCACTACACTCCTGTGCATCCAATCCACTTCAGCAAAATGCTGGAGAAACACTTCAAAGTGCGCACAAGTCAAAGCACTTTCCTTTCTTCTTCTCTCTCTCTGATGATAAGAGGGTTACAAATATAAGCCTGTGCTTCAGCAGTCTCTAAAAGGCAGGAAATGTCTAGAGTCTTTTATCGCTGCCAACAATTAAATACAAAAAGATCTCTTCAGGGAAAATCTTTTCTAACAGCTGCGTATTTGCCATCAGTGGACTTCCTAATCTAATGTGACAATAGGTCTGCATGGCCACTAATAAATATGACATCATCTTATGATTAAGGTGTAAAAGAGGTGTGGGGTAGAGGCAGAATGTCAGCCACATTTCTCTTAATTTCCTAGGTATTGTGGTCTCTGACAATATTAACTCTTTTCGTTTAAATCACACTAATGTGAGGCCTTATTCAAGTCTTTTATGTCGTCACAATGTGTGTATTTAGTTACCACTACAACAATTGATTGTGCTAATGCATAATATCATAACTAACTTAAAAAACAAACATCTATGTTACAGAGGATAGTATTAGCAAGGTGCAATATGCAGTATACCTCCTATCAGAGCATATTACCCAGTATATGCAGAGAAATAACTCGACGACATAAACCGAAGGCTACACAAATATTAACAGTTGCGTGATGTAATGCAACACAAAACAACAGCCCTGAATAAACCATTTTACTAAAAATAATTTTTGTTTTGCCGTCACCACTACTTCCTTTGTTTGTGTGTTGACTACAGTAACCTGGGGCTGAATTGTGTAGTGTTGCGTAACATTACATTATAATCAACATTTTCTTTTCTAATATTTCCTCTAGTTAATTTACTTTAAAAGGAGGAGCAAACACATCAAGCACACTTAACAATATAATGCATTGCGACACAAAAACAGCATAAACTACAAAATGACCCTCGTTAACTCAGCACCATTTTAACCGTTTTAACAGACTTAAAAAATGAATTTAAACAAATGATTCAGTGTTAAACTCATCCAACACACAATGTGTCTACAGCCATGGTCCAAAATGATTGTTAATGATTTAACTGAACATCTCATTTTATTGAAACACTGAAAGAAGGTAAGTTATTATACATTAACACATTTAAAAGATACTGTGGATGCCTTGCACAATGGCAGCCTGGCAAGTAAAGATCTGTGCAAAAGGACAAGCTGCAACACTGCGGTTCTAAAGATCGAGCGTTGACATCAGTTAGGCCACATTTTCCCGATGCACCGGTCATGCTCTGAAGTTAAGATGGACACTACATACAAGCTGGTAGAGCCGAGTCTCAAATAACAAGCCATGGCCAAACCCTCCTGCCCAACGGAGGACCGTAAGGAGTAAGTAACCTGCCACACAGCTGTTCAGTTTCACTTTCCATGGTCATGGACAGACGCAGACGACTTTCAGTAATCACAGTTTCTGGCACACCAGTTTTCCTGTCAACATTCTGCCTCGTGTCTCTCCGTCTCCCTCTGTGTGTTTGTCTCTGTCTCCTATCCGTGTGAATCCTGTGCTTCAGGTTTGCTGCCTGTTTGTTTGTGTAGCGCGTCCTCTTTTCAGGTCACGTGGTGGAGAGCAGGTAGTGGTAGTTTGGAGAGTTTTTCCCTTATCCAAATCGAGGGTCAAAAAATGACAGAGGCAGCTGAATGCTGTACAGACTGTCAAACACCCCCGGGGCAGATTTGTGATATTGGGCGATGTAATTAAGACAGACTAGACTTGCCAACAGAAAATGCAATTAATCCTGTTAACTCACTAATCTTCCTTCTCTGGACCACCCCCATATTTTACTAATTGAATTTTTGGCTAATGTTAGTAACTGTGTTTAGAGGCCTGTCAATCAACGTGTCAGTGACAGCAGGCAGGTGTTAGTCTTGGATTTCGAATTTTGGTAGCGGGGCTACTCTTTTGTTTACATTAGGATCACAGTGTTGCGCCTCTACAGCTCATTGCACAGGCAGTTTGACTGGCATGCATCAGTGTGTGTTAGCTGAAGTGAGGAGGAGGGAGAGTTTATGAGCCATTTATATTGTGGATAGAGTAGCGGGATGAGCCCGGTGCCTCTGGTTAGCAGCAGTGAGGGATCGCATGTCAGACGGCAGACCTCTCTGTCGCCATGTACTTGCCCCGGGATGCACACAATCATATACGAGGACATATGCACACACACACCCCCACCAACCCCTTGGCCAAGACAACACAACAGCTGCAGTGCAGACATGATGGTGGCGACACGCAGCCATCCTTATAATCCCTCTAGGCAAAGAAAGAATGGTGGCCATTGTGTGGGTGTGGGTGTGTGTGTGTGTGTGTGTGTGTACAGGCATGCCTCTCAGTTTTGATGTCTGATTTCAACCTGCTATGAAAACTGTCATTTGTGCACATCTGTGCCCGTCTAAATTCAATCCAGCAGCATGGCATGTTAAAGGCAAATCCCATTCTGACCACCCAGCTCACACATCCGCCTCATCCAAACTGTCCAAATACTGCGTTCTCCCCTTTGCTCTCTTCCCGTCTTTAAAAACAACACCACCACATTGTTATAAACACTTAGCCAGCAGGAAATCACAGGAATATCTGTGCTGAGAGAGCAGAGCAACAAGGCCAAGTGAACAGTCTGAAAGCTTAGAGCAGCGAGAGGTTAGTCAGGGCTGAGGAGACAGTCTCCTTTTGAACAGCTGGGTCTGCTTATCTCCTTCTGGAAAAGCTAGTAGAAAAAAAAAAATAGTGCAGCGGCAATATTTGGTGTGCTGTAGAGCAACGAATGCTATACATTTGTGTGACTGTGTGTTGTGTGCCTCTGGCCAAAGCTTCCTGAGGGAACTGCATTTTAAGAGCGTGGACACATTATGCTACTGTTGTGTGCCGTCTTGTCTCTTTACAATAAGATTTTGAGCCATTACTACAAACTACTTAGTCCGACTATAAAACTTTTGTTTTCCTTTGGACTGGATTCATTGTTTTTATTGCACCTGAAATGAGCATAAGCTGAATGTGCATTGTCAGCACTATTGCAAGTGGCCACAGGATCCAGTGCACTTTACAATGCACTGAGGGCAGTACAATACTGTTGATATAAACAGATTCTATTATTCTTTTAAGACTGGATACTTTTTTTTATTAGTTTGTATTGATTGAGAAAAAATAAAAACAGTAAAAAAAATACTGTGAGAAGAAAATCATGTATACAGACAAGCATCTTAAAAATGCCCACTTAAAATGTTAATTCTGTGACTGAGGGCACTTAACGGTTAAGCACTGGCAGAAAGGCAAAACATTTAAGGAGTAAGAGAGTCTGCCAGAAGCCAAAACATGAACTTAGAGATACACTCTTGAAGGCACAATCGGCAGAAAATGGGTGCATGAAATTACACTGATAACAGTTAAAGGAGCAATATACGACATTGAGAGCATTAATAAAGCAGGGAGCAACTATTAAAGATATAGTGGAATAATGTCTACCTGAGCAGAGAATGAAGTGACTTTCCCTCTCTGTGCGTTGTTATCAGAGCTTCTCTGTGCTTTGTTGACCTAGCCGGGCCGGCCGTAAGTGCTTTTAATGCATGTTAGTGCACGTGAGCGTGACCCCCCTGGCTAGCTTTTGGCCGGTGCTCTGCACTGCTCTCATACAGCGGTTACAGCCGATAACGCCATCCCATCAGACAGAGTCGTCGCGGAAGCGTAGCAGCCAAGCTCCGGTTCCCCCTCAGGTATATACCGTTAGCTCCGTCAGCACGTTTGCCGTTAGCTACGAGCCCCCGGCTCAGGCGTTGCCATGTTGAGAGGCAATCTAGATCTCGTATTATGCACCTTTAACAACCAATTGGAGCCCTAAAACCCTCTACCTGTACTGTGAAGGGACACTGGAACCTGGTGTGAGAGCATGTTTGCTGAAAGAGAGAGGAACAACATGATAAGTAAAAGGAAATGTTATAATTTACTTGAAGTTTGGTCAGTGTGGGCCTGGGGCCGCCAACAAAGGGAGGCTGCGCGGTCATCTCCTGGTCTTCTTCTAGCTCCAATAGGCTAGTTTGGACGTCCTCTGCTGAAGGCCCCGGGAGGCTGGACATGAGAACTTCGGGGATGGAAAGAGCCATGCCACACTCCTTGGCAGCCCGAAGGACCCCAGGTACCTCCTGAACACGGCTGTACCAACGCAGCAGGTGGGGGAGCTGGTGCAGAGAGCTCGCAGCGTGTGCTTGAAGGGAACACTATCAAAGGAAAGAAAAGGAATGAAAGAGAAAAGGGAGGAAAAAAAACAAAAGAGATATTGATTAAATGACTCATCTGACACGTCATCTCCAGTGGAGCGAGATGTCAGGTTCCACTAGAATTCACTCATCACACTGGTGGTCGGACAGACACGAGGGGCCGGCAAGAACAATCATCAAAACAGCGTTGGCAGGAAGATGAGGGTAAAGACACAAACAGAGACATGATCAGAGGCGCAGTTCCACTGTGTGTGACTATGTGTGGAAGACGGAAGACAGACCCGGGGGGGGGGGGGGGGGGGGGGGGGGGACACTCCGTAGTGAGACATGTGGGTGGAGCGGAAAACATCCGACGCGGCCGCATGTCTCGTGGACAGTGATGTGGCCGTTAAGAGGAGACACGCTAGGCTGAGTGTGAAACTGGAAACCACTGGAGCACAGCTGACTACTAAAAGCCTCATTGTGAGAACTTCAGTCGGTTCCCACAGTCGAGGAATAGTTGGGAGGCGGCTGAAGGGTGAAATGGAGGTTGAGACCCACTTCACTGGCTGACAGTGCGGCATTCCTGATCAACAACAATACACCAGTGAACTAAATAGACGCTCTGATCTCCGCTGCAGTTACTGTAATTGCTGCTACCAACTTCACCTGTAAACTATGCGATCATTCTATGTCATGAATATTCAGAAAATGTTCGTGAGCTTGCAGAATTCTTTTTTTTTTTAAGTTAAGAGTTTTAAGGTCAATATAAACACCCACCAATTCTTGATCCATTGCAGAGAAAGAAAAAAGTAATCTGCTGCATTAGAGTGGAAACCCTACCATACACTGTTATCAGGCTGTGCCAGGTGGCTCTAGACCCCCTTTGAGAGCACAACCTGCGCCAAGTGTGATGCAGCGAGTCTTCTTAACTCAAGTGTCTGCCTGGATGGATCTGAAAGGAGCTGGGTGTACTGCCTGCTCACCCTGACCAGAGTGTCAAAACCATAAGTCATGCATAATTAGACCAGTCATCATAATAAAGATGAGTCCGTAAATACACGTATATGTATCTATACGAGGTGACAGCAGACTTAAGTTGCGTGTGCTACCGTTGAGACAAAGCCTTGCATGGCTTCACTTCATTGCTCACAGCACAATAATGAGTATATTGCTTGCAGTAAATTTTGTAAAGTTCACAGTGTGTCATGCATGTAAAGTATAAGGCTTACAGAGGAAATATAGCCATTAATAATCACATTAAAATAGCATTTGACGTGTATTCATGGACCTTAATTATGCAAAAACGTAAGGCAGTAATAAGACCAGGATCCTTAGTCACAAGGGTTCATTACTGACAACACTCAAACATGAATCATGACCTCCGAGGCCCTTACCAAGTACTGGTAGATGCATGGCAGCAGCACCAGGTCAGTCAGAGTGAAGTACAGTCCTTCTGCAAACACGTGCTGCAGCGGAGGCAGGTCTGTGGTCTTCACTTTCCTGATCTCAGAGTTCTCTCTGGTGGTCATAGTTGGAACTGAATCCACGGACAGCTTGGCCAGAGCCGCCCTGAGCTCAAGTCCGTCACTGGCCTGAGGCGATCGTCCGGGCTCGGACTCGGTGTCCGGGTTCCCTTTGCCTTCAGGGGACTCATTCTTTTCATTCCGTCTCTGCTCTTGGAGTTTCTGTCTCCGTATCTTGTCGTCATTGTGGACTTTGACGGGCTCCGCGAGCCTCCGCTCTAGGGTGAGGATGGAGAGAGGCAGCTGCTGATATTGATTGGTGGGATTTTTGAGGTGTTCTTCAACAGCAGAGGGGATTCCAATTTCACACAGTCTGGTCCACTTGCTCACCTGAGTGCAAGGAAAGAAAAGATGTTTACGGTCAAATGCCGCAGGTGCTCAAAATAGATCATTGTTTAATTGTTTATTATTGTGATACGTTATATTCTATAAATATATCATATTATATTTTATCCGTCTAAGTATGATGCTGCTGACACTTTAACCAAACCCCAATCAACATGTTGTAATAGTACATCGACCCTGGTCATATTGCGTCGTCGTTATAGTAAAATAAATGTTAATTTGGAATAAAAACTTTGCTAGACAATGTAAAATAGTTTATCCAGTGAGGGCTGGAAATTTCATCAGGTGAAGAATTAGTTCAGAATTGAGAACAACCGACGACTTTAACCCACAACCAACTGAACAACAATGATAATGCTTTATTTTAAAAAGGTGAATATTTAACATCTCCGAGGAAGTCACTGGTGAAGAACGAAGTAACGTTGAACTCAACAGTACCACAAGCTGTGGGGCAATTATTTTACTTTTGTTAGATGTATAAGTTTATAAGCCGTTGCAGAATTCCAGAGGAACTTCCTTAAATGACCTACTTCATTGAAACCCAACTAAATGTGTTTTCATTTTGTATTTACTGTATGCTGACCTGCAGTGGGTTCTATGAGCAATTAATCAGAATGAATCATTTGGAAGTAAATTGAACACTGTCAATTGTCCCTATGATTAAAACCAAATGATGTCCTTTTTCTGAAAAGAAGATAAAAGATAAAAGAAGATAAAATCAAGTGTTACTGGTATTTTGACAGGCTAACACATAAGCATTATGCCACTATGTAATCTGGATTCACAGTAATGATGTCATTATGTAGTCATTATATTTGCTCGCACACCTGTACACACTGAGTGATAGATGCTGAGTCAAAGGGTCAAATCTCCTGCGATTTCATAAATGCCTGGAGCCAAAAATGCCCCGGCCTCGCAATAAACGTCACAACAAGTTTTGCTAAAGTTTCAACCTTTTAAAGCAGCCATCTACATCACAAGTAGGTGGAGTTGTGCTAGAAACCCCCCCACCATGACCGATGCTACACATCAGGGGACTTTGTTTACTTGCACTTTGATTACGTGTGTCCTTGCTTGCCACTGACCTCAGCACAGGCCTTCAGACAGGTCTTCTTGAAGCCCAGCAGTGCCAACACATCCTTTCTAGAAGGGTCGGCCTCCAGGGCCTTGTTGATGACGTGTCTCAGGACCACCGCCAGCCCTGCCCTGCAGAGCATCCCAGTCTCATCCAGAACTGCAGGCCGACGGCAGCCTCTCACCAACTGGGGCAGAGCCTCCAACTGAACGTCAGACACTTCCAAACCCTCTGGCAGCTGACTCCTCAGTGATTGGGAGCTGGCAGGTCTGGTGAAGACGAGGAAAACTTTGAAAGACTTGCACTCGCAGTAGGACAGGAGAAACAGGGCGATGGAGGTGTGCAGCGGAAGACGCGGCTCCTCATTTTGGCAGCAAACGTCTAGAAAGAGGGAGAGATGCTTTTCCTCTGTGTGCTTCATCGTTAATAGTGCTGTGAAGCAAAAAAACAAGGGAGATGTTAACAGGTGACGTTAATTTGCTTTGGAAAAGTGTTCAGGTGTCTTTTCATGAATGGCAACAAGAACGTGTTGGCTGAGATACAACGTAAGACCCGGTGCATGAAATTACATTAATAGATACTTACAACTGCTTTAGTAATGTAGATATAACACACCGGCAATTTCAATAAAAGCACGTTGTCCACGCTTCCTGTTCAAGCTTCTTCTTCTTCTTTCCTTGTGTTAATACTAGCTTAGCTCCACAGCGCCATCTGCTGCCTGATAGCAACACGTACGAATCAATACTGATGAGAAAATATAAAAACGTTACATGCATTTCAATTCCTTAAAAATCTAGGTGGCATATTCAATTATTCATTAGATATAGACTGGAAACTTATGTAAGATTGTTTTAATAGCGCAATTTCCACCCAAGGTTCCGAGCGACTAGATTCCGGACATATTTAACGGTTGCACCGCTAACACATCCAGGCGAAGGCTGCTCCCCGGCTTCTCATCTAGGAAGTGTTCAACCCTGAACGTTAGTTGCTCACCAAAACGAAACTACCGAGTGAAGGGGCAGGTTCCTATAAGAAGCAGACTGTGAGGTAACGTAAACCAACTGAACGGTACCACCTGGCAACTTGGTTTTGTAACTGACAGTTGACGGGAAACGTAACTTTAGCTGCTGTGGCGCTAGGACTCGTGTGTTTTCTGGTTTGTACCAATATCGTCACAAAGCAACCAAATTAAATCCTTATTAGGGTGTCAATGTCTTTCGTGCGGGATATTTTTTTAGACCCAACATGGGTGCGAAGTTTAGTTCCGACCACCCTGTTCAGCACATAGTTATAGATGAAGCATCAGAGTGAACACTTGACCAGCCCTGGTTGACCTGTATTGTCTTTCATTCTCTTCAGGTTTTTTGGGGTAGGTGGGGGTTATTTCTCCCTATTTCTGCCCTCCTCTCATCTGACTTCAGTTTGTACAATCGCATCTTCTGTTCTCAGTATTTATGATCGTGGCTGCCAGTGCAAAAGTATGAAAACAATGATTGCATGAGAGACACGAACTGGGTGGGACTATAGGCTGCACTGAAGAAAGACAGACTTTTACCGATACATATTTCAATCCTTCTAAATAATGAGCGTGTATAGAAGATGTTTGCTTTTAGAAGAAGTTGAGTGATTCCAGTTAGGAGGCTGTAGATGCAAAAAAACAAAAAAAGCTTTACATCATGGTACAGTGTTGTATTAACTGTATCTGTGTAGATTTAAGCCCTTGAAATGATTGAATTGATATTTTGATTTTGGAATCAATCTAGTATTTTACCCCGAAGCTCTTAGCCAAGACAAATGTCAGTCCAAGTGAACACTGCAGTGTATATAAGGCATTTATATTTAATATATCTGTCGTTTTGTGCAACATACCTTGTCCTCCTTAGCAGTGGTATTTGATACATTTGTACAGAAGCTTAAAAAGCTGACATTATTTTATGATTCCCAGTGTTTAGCCATGGCTGGACCTGTCAGTCTGGAGCTGGATCCGATCTTCCTAAAGGGACTGAGTTACCTACACTCCAAGAGTAAAGACTCGGTTGAGAAACTCAAAGCTTTACTAGATGAGTCCCTTTCAAGAGGAAGTGACTCGTCTTACCGTTCATTACAAAAAGTAAGGAGCTTATTACGTTTTTTGTATTCATTGTTTTTCAGTTCTCTTTCAATTTCATTGGAATGACATTGTTCTGTCTTATCGTTGTGTATCCTCAGGATATAGAGGTGTCCAAGGGGTCTGTGTCAAAACTGAGCTTAAGCAAACAGGACTCAAAGTCCTCCTCAAGTTCCTCATCCTCCAGCAGCAGCAGCAGCAGCAGTAGCAAATCCAGCTCGGAAAAAAGCAAGAAAGAGCCGGAAAAGAGGCCTGCAGAGAAGGTACGGAATAAATAGACTCCAAAATCATAGCGTCACTCATAGGCAAGAAAGACTAAGCAGATCCATACAGTTAGTGAGAGAGTCGAATAATCAAAAAGATGGCTATAAATTGACAGTGTTGTTATGACATTGATGTCAACAGGCATTGTCCAAACGGAACTCTTTCTGTCTTACTGACAAACAGGTCAGGGTTGAAGTGGCTGAGGTGGACCCTCCCAAAAAGCCTCGTTTGGAGAAACCGGAGAACCGCTCTTCTCCGGTTACCGTTCAGACGAGCAAAGACCTCCTGCCAAACATAAACGACTACGATGAGACCAATGCGGATGACTTCGCGATGGAAATGGGCCTGGCTTGTGTGGTTTGCAGGTACATCTTAATTATTAGCAAATCAACAAAATGTAGTTTTCCTCTCATACGTGAGCTTCCACATGTTGGTATGCTCAATCTTTGAGATCCAAAGGTAAACGTACTAACCTGCAACATGCTTTTCCATCGCCTCAGACAAATGACAGTGAGCATGGGAAACCAGTTGGTTGAGTGCCAGGAGTGCCATAATCTGTACCACCAGGACTGTCACAAGCCCCAAGTGACAGACAAAGAAGTGAACGATCCACGGCTTGTGTGGTATTGTGCCCGCTGCACCAGGCAAATGAAACGTATGGTGAGGAAAACAAATTATAACCCGGTCTTTGTATGTATTTTTTAGTGTGACTAATCAGTGTATAGTCATGTTAGTAGTTTCAGTATTGGTATATTTTCTGTCTAAAACGAACTACTTGTCTGTCCTCTAGGCCCAGAAACCTCCACAGAAGCCATCTCCTGCATCTGCATCATCAGCGCCTGTTGTCAAAGACACACTGGTGAAAAAGACGGAGCTTAAAGCCAAGCCGGACACAACCAGCACCTTCCAAGCCTTCAAAAGAACAGAATTGAAGGTTTGTGTCAACTACGTATGGCTGTGTGCCGCCTTTTTGACCCACAATAATATGTGCTGGTATTATTAGTTGCAAGTAAATGGACTTTCTAGTCTTCCGACCACTCAAAACACTCGCACACAGATGGCAGAAGCTTCCATGCAAGGTGCTAAACTGCTCATCAGAATGTAAACTAATGGTCACAGCCTTCGGGAGTAGTGTAGGGTTCAGTAACTTGCCCAAAGAGTCTTAGACATGTGTGCAAACGGCTCCAAAAGGCAGTCGACATAAATCCCTGCTCAGAAAAATGAGCAGACGGTAGACATTAGAACACTGACTTCTGTTGCTAAGGCAGTGTTCCTGTACAGTATCATTTCAATATATTTCAAGAGTACTTTTACTTATCGGGAGTTCACGATGGGGGTTATTTTCACTGCAAACATGTTGCCTTTTAAGTGAGTGATTTAAATATGTTAATTCAAGTCAGTGTGGGAATTTGGCTCGAGCAAGTTGAGTCATTGTGTAGCCTGCAGGTAACTCTGCTGATTGACATATCTTGATGAATATGTATTTGCTCTACTACACAGCGATCCGAAGATATGTTAAAGGATAAGGCTGGTGTTCAATTTAGTTTTTAGTCTCTTGGAAAGACCAAGGCCAACACATGTGTTAGTCCATCTCTCAATACCTTCTTCTTACTGGTAATGGATCAGACTTTGCTGCACAAAACACCATCATAACAATCCTCTCCACCACAACGTATTTCTTGGTAACATATAACATGAAGCAGTAGAAGAGATGGGTATATACCAACGCTAAATGATTACATTAATTAAATATGGTAATGCTCAGGTATGATATGCATCTAAAGTTAAACCATCTCTCTTGCCATGAAATGGTAAATGAGCTTCCATTAACAATAACAACCTTTTTTTTTTTTTTTTATTATATATATATCAAACATACATTGGTGTTTGACTTCAGAAATAAAGGTTTCTTCTCAGGATCTTAATCTCAAAACTTTAAAAGTTATTATTGCAATACGACAATGAAATTTGAGGCTCTGTTGAATTGATGTTGTGATAATTGTGGTAACTATTTATAATTGCAGGCATCCACAACATCAGCCAATCCCACCAGCAGCAACTCCACCTCCTCAGGCAGCGGCCTTACAGGCTGGGCTGCGTTTGGCGCCAAGACGAGCCCGTCTCTAGCTGCCAGCTCCAAACTAGGTTCCTCAGGCCCGAGTGGGAGCCACAAGACCTTGTCCGCTCCTTCTGGCCAGAAACCTGTCGGGCTGTCTGGGCTAGCAGGAGCCAAGTCAGGTCTTGGGAGTGCAAAGACACCCGGGAGCGGAAACGGAAACGGCTCTAGCCAGGTGCCTCTAAAACCTCCTCCACCGCTGACTCTGGGTAAGCAGCCTCTGAACCGTTCCTCGAGCGGCGAAAGTCAAGGCAAAGGGCCGGCTTCGTCAGGGGCCGGCTCCCCGAGCGGCTCAAGTGGAGGAGGGAACGGAGGCAATAACGGAGGAGGTAACGGGAATAATGGGAATGGGTCGAAGGCTGCACCAGGGGACAAAGCGCCAACGTCCCAAGAGTCCCAGCTCAACGCCATGAAACGGTTACAACTGGTGAAGAAGAAAGCAGCACAGAAGAAACTGAAGAAATGAGTAGAGAGAAACAAAGAGGGGGAGGAAGTGTGAGGGAGTAGAAAATAAATGTGGAAGTAGTGCCAGAGCGTTGTGTTTGTATTAAAAGAGCAACTGTACATGAGTAACACCATCCAGTCAAATACTTGAATCTTGCTTTGTATAATTGTATAAATGCTGCTGGACTGTGTATGTACCTCGTTTTGTCTTAACACGTATGACCGTTGGAAAAAGTGTCACTTTTCTTTAACAAACATTAAATCTCTTCTTACGAACTGACTTTGTAGCATGTGGTGTCCTTGCATGTGTATCATTATATTCTGCGGGACAAATGGAGACTGGATCTCGTTTATTCATTACATAATTGTGAAAATATAAATGACATCATAGATTTCTTAATTTCACATTTAAATATATACACTTCATGTATGAATCAGTTCACATTAAATAATTAACTTCATTTATAAATCACTTCATCGATATAAACTAGCCAACACTGAAGTAAAAAAAAGTGCTCAGCACAGTGCCCTGCATGTATTTTCCTTCCATTATTTATGTTAATCACAGATTACTGGTCAAGTCCCATCGGTGAGCTCTCTTGTTATGATCTTCTGAAGGCAAAGCAGATTCAACACTTTTGGTATGAGACATAAAAGATCTAGTGTTACCTGGTGCAACTTTCACTTTCACCAAGCAGAACTGTGACATGTTTTACAGTCAGGATTATTTCAATTAAGTGAGTTCGCTTGAAATGCCACAAATTGGTTTGGTTTTCTGGATATGATATGCATAAAAACAGTGCCTCTATTTATGCGTAGGACATCCTGCCAAGGTAGTTGGCGGGGACGTATCCCTTCTGTCCGTTAGCCTCAGCTAACCACCAATCCTTATTGCCTCCCAGGTCACTGAACTTAAGGATGCGGACATGCTGGTACTCCTGCAAGGTCAGCTCCTGGTCACAGCGTGCTTGAAATGCATGCACGGCATAGAACTGTGGAAAGAGATGCAAATCAGATGTAATCAGGGGCAAATCAAATTAACAGTAGTAGTGTGTGTGTTGTTTTAAATAGCACAAACATAATTCGCACTGACATCATTAAATAATATTTAAGTGTATCCTCCTATACATCCAGAAGGTGGCACTGTTTATTAGCTTTCCATGTGGACAGAATGTTACCAGCAGTCAATTTACAATACTGAGCCGAATCAAACTTCATGTTTTAAGACCAATAACTGTGTTGTGTTATGATGAAGATCAGAGTCATATTGGGTAGTCTTAGTGTGTGTGTGTGTGTGTGTGTGTGTGTGTGTGTGACAGCACACTGTCATCATGTAATGTCATTCACCCCATTTAATTTCAATGCAAGCTAAACAGAGACAGTACTGGCTGAGCAGAGGTTTACTGGCCCTCTGTAATAACACCTCTCAGATTTAACAGGTGGAGTCTCATATGTGAGGAGGCACTTATGGCCAGTTTAAGGTGGCTTGCTGAGCCGTTATTTTATTGTAATTATGAGGTTTATGTGGTGTGTGGTTTGATGTGTTTCAGTGTTGTCCCCTATTTTCTAGGTCCCTGATGCTGCTTGGTTCATTTGAAAGTAGACATCTATGCACATGAGCATGCTTGAGTGAAGCTTGTAGTGTTTCTGCAACTGTTGATTTTGCAAACCTCACAAAGGACATTGATCTTCTGGACATTGACTGTTCTCAAGCTCACAACCAAAGCTGATCAAAGAAATGTTACCTGTCCCTCCTGTTCTAAACACTGCAGTAGCTTACAATGACATCCACACGGTGATAGAACACTGCAGAATAAATGCATGCAGGCCACCACACACACACCTGCTGAGCCTCCGTGTCCTCCAGATTTTCGGGGCTCTCTGACTCCCCCTGCAGTCCAGAGAGGGTCGAGCCACTGTCAGTGGTGTTGAGGTTGAAGCTGCGCAAGCTGCTGCTGCCACTGCCTGACACGAACAGGCTGATGTCGTCAAAGTCCTCATCCACCATGGCAGGCGTCTGCGGCTGCTGCTGCGGCTGCTGCTGCTGCTGCTCTTTTGCCATCTTGCCTTTCCGCTGGGAGTCCCTGAGAGGGTTGTACTGCTTCAGGAATGTGGAGTAGACATAGCCCTGTGCGCCTAACAGTGACACAAAGGGGCAGTTTGTCAAGATGCGTGACCTTTCTGAGTTCATTTTAAAGGGGTTAGTTCAGTCAAATTGAAACAAATACATTCTCACTTCCATCGAGTGTTATCTAGCAATGCAGATAGTTTAAAGTAGTCCAGGTTTCAAGATATGTATCTCTTACATTTCCTCGATCAGACACGTCAAACACTGAAAAATCCACACATCTCTCTTCAAAAACAACCATTTTTGTACAAACTAGTTCTTCGGTAGAAATGAGTTCCAATAAATAATTCGATCTGTGGATTACCCAGGGAGTTTTTTTCGGAAGTTTTTTATATATGTATATGTTTTGTATTTAAGCATGACAATCAAAATTCCATTCACATCGTAATAAGGAGGAGACAAACCTAAGAGACTGACCACAAAACCCGAAAAAAAAACTTTCTCCTTCACTCCTTCACTTGGGTTAACTGACCCTTTAAATGTCTAACAGCAAGGTAAATACAGGGCAAACTGCACTTCACACCATATTTTCCTTTGTTTATCAAAAAAACGCTTCATAATTCATGTTTTTAATACACTATATGGGACTACATGTCTTACATTAAGGCTGTAAGGCTTTGCATTTGCTTACACAATCTTAAATCCATATGAGTGAACCGAGGAATGTGTAAATGTGAAGCAAGCATATTCATAGTGTTGATATCAACAGAAGGATGAATAACAACTTCCTGGGAATGCTTCTAATCCCAGAGGAAAAGACAAGTCTGTGAAGAATGTACTTCGCACCAAGAAACATGCACACACTTTTTTTTTTCTAGACTCAGAAAAAAAAGAACTTGTTATTGCCGAATACAGAGAGGCGTGCAAGCGTCATCGCTCCGTCCTTGTTTCCCCAATACCCATAGGGAGAGTCTTTGTACTCTAGGCAGCGCTGCTTACAACACGCTGAGGTTTGTTCCAAACAAGACATTGGGATCTCAGGTGCCTCTGCAAGACGTGGAGGGGAGATGGAGACAAGCTATGGAGTTGGCCCTGTTGAGAGGCAACCATCTCCAGAGGCAGGCAAAGAGGAACCAGCAACCATGACATCACAGGAGCCTCCGGGACTAATTCTTGTGTGCTGACTTGTCAGTGTCAGAAAGTAAAGTTTTGTGTGTCTACACAGCCTCAGTCATGGAACAGATGCAGGTATATTCACAGAGTAATGTGTATTAAAGGAGACCCACACCAACCATATACCTGCAGGTGATCTTGGTGTGATAACTTAATTCACCTTTTGTGTCTTACTAACAGAATGCGCCAAGAGCTACCGCTGCCTCATGGGTCTTTGTCCTTGCGCACACACACGCGCACACACACATGCACACACTTGCCTCCAGTGTGAACGAGCCAGCGGCTGCTGCTGCCTAATGGGTCCGTGTCCTCCAGCAGGGCTACCAGCTCTCCCTCCAGCAGGCTGAGGTCCTGCTCCTGGCAGCCGTTACACTTCCTCTTCAGCTGGTGCAGGCGGCTCAGTGGGTACTCTGCCAGCAGCCAGGCTCGCTGTTCCTCGGTTTGATGCTGCACCTCCGGCATCTGGAGGACACAAAGGGTGTAATTATTTGAAGTGGGTCTGGTTGTGTGGGCACATGTAGGCACATTGTTGGTTATCATTGAGATTATTCTAAGGAGGGCGGAAGGTAAAAAGCTCCCGGCGGTCGGAGAAATAGATCCACTCACATGTCCGAGCACAAGCACACTCTCATATACGTACTGGTGTATATGCATATGGGTCTACACCTACACACACATAGATAAGTCTCATGGGATTGATACCTGGTGGAGCTTTGGGTTTCCAAGAGCCCCAGTTGATCACAGCACTGCCTTTGATAAGATGTATAGCTGCTCATGTTTGGCTTGGAATTGGTTAAACAAAGTACAGGAATAATGTGTGACTTTTGTTTCAACCTGGAGTCAATGAGAAGTTTACAGACTGCAGACTATAATGTGCATTTCTTTCTCTAGACATGAATAATCGCTACTAGATTATTTCCACTTTCTTACTGCTATTTTCTTGTCTCGTTGTCTCTCAAAGCTGACTTTTCGCTCCATCAACTTCTGTGCGTTGTCCTTGACAGAGGTCAGGTTGTTCAGCTCATCCATGATGCTGTTCTGCACTTCAGCAATGTTTGACAATGGAGCCTGAAAAGACAAACACGACACACTTTAGCTTCAATATTGAACAGACTGAAAACGAACAAGTGTTATTAATGTGTGGGATCCTCACTGGTAGCTGCTGTATGGATGGGGAACGGAGTAGTATTCTATCCATCAGCCCTCGGAGCAGGGCCACTAGATACACCACGCAGTTTGTCAGGATAGTATAGGCGGCCATGTTGAACCTCTGTAACTCTTCCACTAGCAAGGCATTGAGAGCTTCATAGTCCCTCCTGGCAGGACCGGACGGGTCTTCTGACACCAGCGAAGGCGAGGAAGAAGTGGTGGATGACGTGGATGAGGATGAAGAAGAAGAAGAGCGCTCCAGGCGGCTGCAGTAGTCCAGCAGCTTGTCATATCGCTTCTGGATGAGCTTCTGTGGGGCTGTGAACATGCCTTGCAGGGAGGAGAGGGGGGCGAGGACCAACCGCTCCATACTGTCTTTCTGCAGCAAAAAGTCAACGAGGCAGGATAGAATAGAGATTTCTAGTATTTCAATTAAGTATTCTCTGTACATGTAAACAGGTACTTTAAACATAATTCTGTGTGTTTTTATATGAATTTTATATATAAATGGCTTGTTTTCAGAATGCAGTAATTCACAATAATTTTCTCCTACGGGAGACAGCAAAGTATGCCTTAGCATTAACCAGAGCTGCTACATCTTGCTTTTCATGCACACAAACAAGACGTAGTGATGTTTTTCAGCTTACAGTAATACTTAAGCAGACATTACAGGCTCCGTCTTTCATAGCGTGGAGCATGTAATGGGTAGTGCTAAACATAAAGTAAAAAGAACAGTTTCTCTGGTGAAAATGTTCTGTTTCCTGAAGTATCAGTTACAGCTGTCGTGTGGTCGTTATAGGAGACACAATGGATCCCCTTTCATACTAAATAAGTCTGTCGATTTGCTTCTTAGAGTGCCATTGCCTTTGTATCTACACTTCTTTTGTAAAGCTTATTACAGGCTTTGGTTTGAGGCTGTGCAATACAAAGAACCGTATTCAAAGGTATAGTTATCTGAGAAATGGCCACAGAGAGAAGAGGGCAGGAAAGGGAAGGTGGCAGTTACTGAGGGACCAAGTAGGAAGAATAGAGGCACAGAAGAAGAGGATTAATAAAATGGACAGAAGACAGGTAGCTGTGGGCAAAGTGACAGATGACTCACAGTTGGAGGGTGAATCGGAGGTCATGTAGGAATAGGACAGCAAAGCAAGGACAGAAGATTCGGGGAGGAGAGGGAAAATCTGGGCTGTAAAGTAAACTATGCCCTGAATAAAACTAATAACATTGTTGTTGTTGTTGTTGTTGTAAAGGAAAAAAAGCCATATCTTACAAAGTGCTTATAGGGGTCATTTCCATTATTGTCTGAAGAGCCGTTTGTGCGATTTTTGTTTGGATCCTTGATGATGTCCTCCATGTCCTGGACATTCTGAACAGCTACAGACACCATCTCCTGCAGAGCAGATATCAAGGAAAAAAGTCTCTGAAAGTTAATAGAATATTTCAAACCATTAAAAACACACACGCTTTGCAGTCGGACACGCTAACCTACCTGAGTGTGCTGCAGGTAACATTGAACGTTCTTGGCCAGCTGCCTCACAGCCTTCTCCAGACTCCTGAACAGCTTCTCCTCTCTATCAAATATTTCATCTCTCACCTGCAGACAGAAGAGTTTAAACATGCTTAAACAGTAGCTAAATACCTAATATGCATCTGCCTTACGCTACTAATAACTGCATAAAAGCAACAATTTGTATAGCAATAATGTACCTTTAGGCCAGAACATTTTATTTAAAGTGTCATGTCAACAAGCCTCATAACTTTTATTCCATGTACTCATTTGTATTGCCGTGAGAGAGTGAGGAGGGAACTGTAAAACTCTTTTTTTTTGCCAAAGCATGTTACCTGTGGTTCAACTCCAGTGAGGATCTTGAGATAGCCAGCAAACCTGTCGCTTTTCTTCCGTATAGAGTGGATGTTGAACTTGTTTAGTTTGCGCCTCAGTGTGCCTTCATCCTCCAACCTCTTATACTTCATAACTGAGAATGAAAAGAAAAGAAAATTGAAATGGAAGATAATCTACAACGAACTAACTTTGTTGTCGCATGAGTTAGCAAAATCACAAATTTGAGAAATAAAAAGACATCAATGATAAAACACCTGTGTGTGTGTGTGTGTGTCACTGTAAATGAAACATCACCTATATCTTTGCGTCTCTTGAACTCGTTGATGTTAACATTGATGATCTTGGCAGCAGTGAACGCCTCGTGCAGCGGGTGATGGTCAGGGTGGTCTTCAGGTGTGGCATGCCACAGCTCCCCGAGCAGCAAAGGGTACTTCATGATCCTCTGGACCGGTTTGATGAGCAGTGAACCCATGTCCAGCAAGTTGGGTTTCCCTCTATGGGAATAAATGTATTACACAGGAAACGATTATTGACATGAACGGACCGACAGAACAGAGATTCGCGACGTGGAACAAAAACATAACCAAAACTGCTAACCAGGATCTATATATTACAATATATCTAATGTAGAATTCAGTATATTTTGAATACCAATTTATCATTGAAGGGTACTCACTCTTGGTCGTAGATTTTCCTATAGTTACAAAGACAAAGAAACACAGTCACCAATAAAATAAAAAACAACGTTAAGAATATCAGGAAAGTTATGATAAGATAAGAATATGAGAACAAAAATTGAAAGACGTGACTTGACTTACTTCAGAGCTAATATACATGTGGTGAAATGTTGCTTTATTTCTTCCTCTTTCTCATAGGATTTGAGTGACATGTTGGCATCATCATGATGGTAACAGTAAATCTTATATACATCTTCTAAAGCTGCCTTCACCTGGATGAATATATCTCCTTCAAAAAAAAAAACAGGACATGAGATCAGGACATAAACCAGAGCAGTAAAAGTCAACAAAGGTTCAAGTCAGGCAAGTAGTCAAAATGGCATTACCTATGACAACTGCCTCTGGATCAGGGTCAGCTATGGCCTCATGCAGTCTGTGAAGGAGTGCTGCAGAAACTTCACAGACTGTCTCTGTGTTGGTGAACAACCTGTCTACATCCACAACCTGATGAAGGACAAGGAAATTAAATATTCCATGCAAATTCATTTTTCTGTCAAAATGTGAACCAGAATCACTGCATAAATAAGCCGTCATTTAAATATGAATTCACCTTTATTTTAATATTCCAATGCTGATTCCTGTGGTACATAATGTTTGTATCTCATGTTTCTCGCTATTGACCAAAGCTGCTGTGTTAGCTACAGCCAATATGATCACATACTTCACACAAATGTTCAATAAGGGGGTGATTATTACTCATATATTAAGTCGTATATCATGAAGCTCTGGCAAGCGAGAGAGGAAGTGAGAAGAAAAAACAAAAAAACCTAAGAGGCATATAAATAATATTGTCTAAATGAAATGAGTCACACTATACTACTAGCAAACACTAAAGTCCACTCAAAAGGATTTTAACTGTAGTTTCTGTGTGCAAAACGGAGAGCTTTCCACTGTCAGTTGAACTTAACATTTTTTTTTCTCTTGATTTGAGCAATAGAGTTTGAGAAAGGAGCATGCCACAGTAATTGTATGTGCCCTAGTTTGTTTATGCAAAGAGGACTGGAGTTAAAATAGCTGCTGCTAGCTTTGGATATTCGTGCTATTTATAGTATTAGCAAGGAATACGATTCCTTAACCAATCATTTCAAAATGTTTGCAGCTCAAACTTTATCTCAACAAAATGTCACCATTAAATAATAACACTATTGTAGCATGTGTGGAGTTAATACCACATTAAACCTCCAAGATTTCATTTGGAGGTCCTGAAAAGCAGGTACCTGCAGATTCCGTAGAGGCTGGACCACCTCTCTGATGCACAGCTCCAGGTCTGTGAGGAAGTCCTTTTCAGTCTGCACGAGCTCCTGAATGACCTTTGCCCTGCGGCTCATCTTTCTTAAACGGACCTCCTCCGGGTCCAGTGCTGGAGAGGGGGGTGTGGACCGGTCGTTTGGTGTCATTTTCTCTGGGAAAAGTTGACATTATAAGATTTGTATCAAATAAACAGGCGTTTACGTGGCTGGCCAGTCACATTCTTGTGTACTATGACAGCATCTGGCCCAATGAGTCATAAGGGTCGTATAAGGACAAAGAGAATGTACGATATTGTGAGCATAAACCTATACATGCTGCTGTAAATCTGCAATTTCCCCCTAAAAAATGATGTGTTTGCCAACATTTCAAGCCATCTGTGTGCATTATCTAAAATGCTGGTAAACACCCTCCCCCTGTGGGCTGTGCATGCTTGGAAAAACCAACATCTCTTCTAAATCATCGGCTTGTCGCCTGAGCACCCATCAGTATTTCACGGTGATATAATTATTTTGACTCCAGCGCCAAAAGGCCTCACTTAACATGCCAGTCAGGCTCACTCCTCTTTTTTTATTGCCCTGCTGTCTAATCAGTGTGTGGCTGCTCTGTGCTTTGCATGGCAGGCAGGAGTGTCTGTTCAGGGAAGAGGGATGCTTCCTTGCTGCCTAATCGACGCCACACACCACTTCCTTCTCTGGGGTGGGGGGGGGGGACGACTGCGAGGCTTGTGTCAGGTTACAGAACTAATCGTGCCGCTGATGTAATGCGCCCTCGTGCTCAGGCATTCCATCTGCTCAGACTGGGAGTTTGCGGGAGGGGGGGGGTGGCACACAATGATTAACACACACCTACGTATGCAAGGACACACACACAGTGATTCACACAGTAATACATACACACAGTCATGCATGCACACACACACACACGCACACACACATACAAACAAATTCACTACACCCACCTCAGCTGACTCATTTCACACACGTATGCACATATACAGCATAAGATTTGACAGAAGAAGTTTAACTTAGTGTAGATGCTATTACCAAGACCGTTACAGTATGTAGTATTCACACCTTGTATGTGCTCTCATTAGTTTGATTCTGGGTTTGGACCAGATCTCTTTTTTTTGGACACGATAAGCAAAGTAGACAAGAAAGTGAGGAAGTTGCACCGTCAAAGAAAACAAGCAGGGCAGGTGTAGGGACATTCTTTTTTGCCCCTTTGTTTCCTCATCATTTCATTAAAAAAAATCTTTTATTTATTTAGTCGGAGGCAACAGGAAGTTGCAGATTTAATGAATGAGCTGTGGGGGAAAGGTACAGTAACTCGTGGCTGAAGCTGAGTAGAATGGCCCATGTGTCTCTGGTCAGTGGGCAGTACTTTCTCATGAATGCTAACACTGTACAGATTGCGTTCACACCTGGCTGACTCCTGCAGAGATCTGATCACATTCTGCTTGCAACGCTGCATACAGGGACACCTTACATTTGTCTTTTTTTCTCTTGAGATACATGAATTCACCTGCAGAGGTAAATAATCCCCTCTCTGAAAATCTCGACGAAAACTAAACATTATAAATTTCACAAAGGTAATATTCATTTGAGAGAACATGTTTTTGTATCTTGATGCATATTTCCTTTTAATCCTTGATTTAAACGCTTATTGTACAGTGTACCAGTTGAAGCTGCTATACTCTCCTCCCCACATTTCATCTCCTCTCAATGATTGCAGACAATGTAACAGCTGAAAAATATATATTTTTTAAAATCATCATCACATTTCTTCTTTGTCTTTGGTAAACTCAGTGTACACAACACACACATATAACTGAACTGTGAAGTCATACACCTTTTCCTCCAGTAGTTATTAATTAACTGATGTTGTATTAGTCTAATGAAGCTTTGAAATAAATCCCTGATAAATATATATCCACATTTTATTGCAACAAACAAACTGTTCTAGTATCAAATTCATGTTTCGGCATTATCATGAAGTGTCACGTGTCTACGTGGGCTTTCAGCGTGAAAAGAGACCCCAGAAACACTGAAAACCTCCCCCCGTGAGAAGAATCCTCTTAATGGCAGATTAATATTCTATTTTCAATCTGGTTTTTCATAGATCATTACCTTTTACTCCAACATATTATTGCCACTCTACAAAGTCTTAATAACACAAGTGACATAAAGATTCTCTTAAAAGCACTTTGAATTCTTTGTGAAAGTTGTACCATTCACAACTGGCTTCTGCACTGACACATTCACAATGAAATAAAAAGTAAGTATATTGTAGCCTATCTAGACTCAGCAGTAGATCTGTGCTGACTTCTGCTTTTTGCCAGCATTATGTTTGGTGAGGTATGGTTGCCGCCACAGGAGTTCCCATGAAAGTGGATACAAGGCTTTTCACTGTTCAGCCCATTGAATGGAATCCAATAGACGGCCCAAGACCAGAATACAAGGCATGGTGTATCACGTATCGCCAGCAAGAAAAATGACACGCCTGACTTTGCCACACAGCAAAGTGCACAATGGGAAATCTATCACGGAGAATACTGAGAATATATTTTAGATAAAGTACACTGACATTTTAGAAAGCCTGAAATTGTCTACATAAACCAGGGGTCTCAAACTCAAGGCCCGCGGGCCGAATCCGGCAACCACGTCATTTTATGTGGCCCGCGAATCCGCCAGCAAAAAAAAAAATAAAGTAAAATAATAATAATAATAATAATAATAATAACAATTAAAAGTTAGACTTGATAACAAAAATATCCACATAGTCAAAATTATGAGATATAAAGTCGAAGTTATGCGATAGAAAGTCATAACTATAAAGAAAGTCATAATTCTGAGATAGAAAGTCAAAATGATGATAGAAAATCGAAGTTATGAGATTGAAAGTCATAATTCTGAGATAGAAAGTCATAATGATGCGATAGAAAGTCATAATTCTGAGATACTTAAACACACAGTCATAGAAGCAGCTCTTTGGCTGGTTTCTGTACACTTGACATGAAATGTATTGTGAGTACATTGAAGACTACTTTAAACGTGGCTTTAAAACACATGAAATACTTCACGTGGGATTGTGCAAACGCACCCTTGAAAGGGTTTTAAGCGTTGAACAAAGTTATTGTAATAATTTGTGTTTGATATTTGTCTTTGCTATTTTCTTTAATAGTTTGATCTTTGATAGAGTAATGTGGGTTTCTTAAATTAAAAGGATTTAAGTTATAATAACAGAAATGTGCTTAAATATATTTACATATGTACACTGCATTTACAATATTTTTACACTTGAATAAACAATAATCAAATGCAGAGACAGTTATTTAACAATATGTTCGGAGTAGTTACATTTACAACTGGCCCTTTGTGGGCGACCATAATGCTGATGTGGCCCGGAGTGAAAATGAGTTTGAGACCCCTGACATACACGATTCATAATAATAATACATTTTTTAAAGAAAGTTGGACATTTATCTTCTGTTAAGATTCATGGAAAAAAATGCATATAAGGCAAAAAAGCCTCAAGGTGACGCACACACTCACACGCACAGAGTGAGAAAGAGTTCAGTCCTCATACAATACAAACCCACGTCAAAGTAACCTGCTCCATGCGGGATATTCAGATAAAAACATATGAATATTTAGTTCAGTACTGTCACTTCATGTGAATTTTGCGTCAGATCTATTCGATTTAGTTACTGTAAATAATTAGACATAGTGATGTCATGTTGCCATGGTTCTGTGGCTTGCCCAACCTGTCTGACAAGCACATGTGACTGGCTGTCGAGCAGAAACTCACATGTTTCCTCTTTCAGTGATGTCATCGTTCTGTCAATATTTGCGATGGCAATACCACTGTAAATATGTAAGGCAGCTTGTCAGGTGTCAGGCTAAATTCAAATAGGGCGTGTGATTGGTTTACTGAAAACACCCCCTATGTTATTTGACAACCCTGCCTGCCATTACGCAGGTTAGTCAAAAAAAACAACCAGAAAGTGCAAAGGAGAACAGAGTGTCTCCATTTCATGTAAACAGAGCAGATGCTGATAAGGCAAGTGTGTGTGTGTGTGTGTGAAAGCTATCTTCTCAGTGCAACACCAAGTGAGAGGTAGGTTATGCTATTTTAAACAAGGTGCCATTAATCATTTTGATGTGTGATGTGTATTGTTCACCAGGAAAGGAATCCTAGAAACAAGTGGCACAGGAAAGCCTACATACTTATGCTAATCTTTAATAGTAACCCCCTGATGACACAATGATGTCACTCATTTTGCCTGAAGTGCAGCATTCTCGGTCACTATGTGCACTCTTAGGACAGGTGAAGCCAGTTTTTTTCTGAAATGTGGACACGTGTGTGTCAGTGAAAAGATTAGGTCAGCAGTTGTGATGAGGAAACACACAGCTGGGTTATTATTCCTACTAGTTCTTACCTCAATCAATGCAAATCATTTTATTGTATTCTATGTAAACTAAACTGTAAGACCAATCGTCAGACGTCACTTGGAAGTCGTTGGATTAAACGTGGTAATGAACATTTATCTGAACATCCGTCCTCACGCGTCACTGCTGTCTATAGGTCTTGTTTACTAGCTGGTCTGGAACACTTTTAAAGCCACTCCTCTGTGCCCGAGTTTGGAGCACAGTTTGCATATGTGGCTGCATCCCTGTGGGAGTATCTCCTGCTCAACACATAGTAACACAACAGGTGCCCAGTATCCAGAGCTATACAGCAGTGCCTAATTTATGTGCATCGCTGACACTGTTGTGCGCTGGGATAATTGAATAAATGTACGCACGAAGGTTTTTTTTGTACCGTCTATATCTGTATGTTGCCATATCAGTATGTTTCTCTAAATTGCTGTTAAAGCAAATACCCCTTGTTGTGTATGTGTGTGTTGAATGTTTGCCCTGAAGCAATAGATGCTGCTCTTAAAGTCTGTCTATAATGGACACATTTGTCTAAAAGTTCTCTACAGTATGTTATCAACAAGTTTGCAAAGTAAAGAGTTGAGAGACTTTTCCCACTGAGTGTTGGCTCACGTGTGTATAGATTGTTGCTATAGTTTTGACCCCCAGGGAGGTCATTGGGTGGTGTACCTTTCAGTTTAGCGCTGTACTCCGTCTTGTCAGACTGACTCCTCCTCACCAGCGTCCCGAGGATGATGTCACCTTTGGCCGAGTCCTCGACCACAATAGTGTCCGTCTTTCTCCTCTCCAGGTAACGCAGGAACACAGGCCGGTTCCTCCTCTTTATCACTTTGTCCTTCTCTTTTTCCTTCTCCTTCTCACCCCCGCTGGCCTCAGTGGGTTCCATGATGAGGCCTTCAGCTCCCTTTCAGAGCAGTCAAGGAGAAAAGAAGGGGAAGAGAGAGAGACAGGAAGAGGGAGAAAGAAACAGAGAGAGAGAGAAAGAGAGAGAGAGCGGGAGAGCCTGGGAAGTGCAACAGGTGCAGTGTTCACTGACTGCAGACTGTCAGCTCTGCACAGGTAATATAGCTCCTCCCTGCCTACCTGTCATGAGAGCCATGTGGCCACACCTCTCCCCTGCTGTGCTAGGCTTCTTCCCTCTTCTGCTACACTATGAACCATCCAGACCTCTCAGGTCGTCTGGGACAGGTCTGCATATACTGTCCCCAGAGAAACATGGAGAAGCAGCATTTAGTTTTAACGCACCATATATCTGGAACAAACTCCCAGAAAACTGCATCTCAGGTGCAACTCCCACTTCCTTTAAACCAAGGCTGAAGACTATTCTGTTTGCTGTTGCCTTTTATTCAGTAAATGATTGATGATAAATGATTACAATGCAATGTTACTTCTATTTTTGTCTTATTCTATATTAGCTTGTTTGTTTTTTCTATTCTCTTGGGTTTTTAATAATGAGTGTTTTTAAATCTACTTAAATGTCCTTTTATAATGTGATTTTTTATGTTAAGCTTTCTCAATTGCCTTGCTGCTGAAACGTCCCATATAAATACACTTGCCTTGCCCTCAGAGCATTACATTCATTCAGGGAGAGGGTTTGAGGACAGAGCAATGACCACCAGCTACAGTCTTATTTTACTAAAACTAAAACTAAATGTCCTCAAAATAAAATGCATGTGATACCTCACAGAGACACTCACAATATTAGACAATTAAGTATTTATGTAAATGGCCAGGGTGCTGTAAATCCTGTAAATCATACTTGCCATTACAGAGACACAATGAATAAGTGAATTCCAAATCAAGCCATTTGAACATTTAATTTACACTCTACTCTACTTTAATTGTAGGAAAAAGAAAATGAAGTGAATCAAACAACCTCAACTTACACGGTCTATATTGCCGCAGCAGCTGCATTACACTAAACGTTTCACATCACTATTGAACTTCAGCAAAAGGGCAAAGATTGTTCAAGGACATGAAGCTGCTGCACTCGTATCTGTGACTAATTGCTGTGTCAGGTTTGGGGTTTTCAGTGGTTTTGAAACAACGGGGGTTGTCACATCTGGTTAGACAGGTAATTTACCAACACACGATGATTTCTGGTCCACCAGCGTTCCTTGTAAGAACAATGAATGGATGCATTTCCTCCCCATTGAAACCACAGGTAATGAGCACACCCATTGTGTTTTCAGATCACTGTGCTGATAGCGCACCTGTGCTGATAGCGCACCTTCAATTAGACTAGTAAACACATATGGCTCTCAACTCATCAACATAAGACTGTATATCTCACACTGCATTGTCATCATCGTCAGTGTGTAAGAAAAACTCAAGAATTAAACAATTTAACGTTCATTAATTGTCTTCTCTGGTTAACAAGCACAGTTATATTGTTTTCCAACATAGCGAATGTCAATGTCAGCAGTATTATGTAACGAAGTGGACTTGGTAAACCATGCTGAACAATCACATAGTCTATATCAACATGAAAGTGAGTAAACAACGTTATATCCTGAGTGCTGTCAGCGTGGCCATATTCATTGTTTTGCCCGAAAGGAGCTCATGTGACATAGTGTCACTCAGGGAGTGGCTTTTCTTGACCTGCTCAAAGAGAGAAGTGTACTCTCTCTCACACATGAGGAAAAAAACCATCAGGCTGTGAAATAAGTCTTTAAACTTATACTGCCCACAGAATACAATTCTGCTTCTATGAACTACTTTGTATTAACAACTAATCTGATGATTATTTAACATATATTGACAATTCATTATTTCCCCCAGATAATGATTGATTCTTGCTTCTCAATTGACTGAAATCAGGTGCCGATTAATTTCATGTTAATCAACTAATCAATTAGTTCAACGTGGTGGTTTCCCAAATCTTTTCCATTGTACTTCAAATTACAAACTTTACAACACAGTCCCAATAATGCATGTAGTATGAAATACAGTCAAACAGAGATAAATTGTCCTTATTGTAAGCTGCTGTTTCAGAATGATTATGACCACACCAACAGTATATGTTTTCAGCCAACAAACAAACATGCTAAAAGAAACAAAAGCTAACAGGGCCTGTGTTTGTTTGGTGAGACAAAATAACAAAGAGATCCTTATTTTGTCAGCAGCAGCGGGGTGAAGTATAGCTGTAAGAGTGAGCCAGGGTGAGTGAATGGGGAAAGGGAAAATAAAAACACACTCATGCCTGAAACTGTGTCTTTTACAGCCACAGACTTTTAGTGCTGGGCACTTGGGCGCCATCGCTGGAAGGGTCACGGTTGAGTGCTTTGCTTACGGACACAGAAATTGAAGGAAGGAACGCTCTTCTCATTTGGCTCTCCATCCAGATTTTCCAAATCAGTACAGAGATTGTAAACTGATCAAATACATTTTGGAATTAAGCACATTGCATTCACAAAAGAAAAAGAAAAATGATACATCTGTCCTGTTAACTGAAACACATAAATTGAAATACATTGAATGAATCGGGCTTTGTGCTCAATCAAAACTGTTTGGCAAAAGCATCAAAAGCAAGAACCTTTTTATGGCTGCCATCAAGGTTGCTGGGTGTTTGTTTAGGACACAATGGATACATATGGACTTTGATCTCATGATGTATTGTGCAGATAACCACTAAATCCATTAACTTCAAGTCATAAAAACAAAAGCAGGGGGACATTACAGCAAAAGTAACAGTGACCTTTATGGTTGTTCACACTACACTTAAGTTATTGAGCATGGAGAAATAGGCTGCGATGCAAAAAAACAAACACTGCACAGATGTGCATTTACCTAATGCTAGTGACAAAAGGTTCTTGTACCGGCTCTTCTTCTATTGGAAGTAACTATAGTGCCTTCATAGAGCATGTTTTCATGTCTGTAAGCTGTTTGATGGAAATATAATAGAAAAGAAAGGGAAAAAAAGATTCAACAAGGATTAAAGGTGCACACCGACTAAATTAAGAATTCCTATATGTTATTTCCATGGCTTAGGAAAGTTCATTCAATATTTGTGAACATGATCTTCTCTTTCTCAAACCCGGAAACCAGAGAAGTAAATCTCAAACCTGTGAGGTCATCAAGTATACAGTCTGGAGCTGCTCCTTAGACAATGAATAGGAGACCAACGACCCGTCTCTACAAGCTCCGCAAACCATCTCTGCGGCTGTGAGCAAGCTGTTCCACAGAAGTATAAATTAGGCATTAGTGTCATCTTTGGCTGCGTTTGTAAATCAAATCTGACGCTCAAACAAATTAACGAACGGGTAAATTAAAATGGATGAAAGACAAACTTTCCAATCAATACGTATAAAGCAAAAATAAAGCCTCTTGTGCAAGAGTTTGTCACCAGTGAGGATGGCAATGATTAGGACGAGACATGAGACTGTACCAATGAATAATATACGGAGCTCCCACAAGTAGCCAAACACATTCACTTGCTAATATTGCTGAATATTAATTATTGTATATTTTGGACTGTTCGTCTACCATAGAAATAACATGTATGCATTATTAAAATGGCAGTAGTTCCCTTGTAATGTCCCTCTCTCTCCATGCAAGCCATGTTTTAGGAATTAAATACTACTTTTTTCCTAAATAGGGCAGATACAAATATGTTCCCATATGTTGGACAAAATATTAGTTTGCTGGATTACAAGCATGCAATAGAAACATTGTAAAGTATAAAAATAATTGACTTCCGGCCGCAATAATTTATTATCAGAGTAAAGAGGCAACAGTAACTAACCAGCACATATGTGATCTTGACACATACCGTACTGTTATTACAATCTTCAAATGATATACCATTATGTTCAGCCTGGACCGCAAAGTGAATGCTTTTATTTTGAAAGCATCTCTCCGGAAGCTTCAGTTTCACTCTGGCGGACTTGACACTACTGGACGCGGCGGAGGCCGAAAACAGGAAACAGGAACCGAAGAGGAAGAAGAAATGAGACCGCTGCTGCTGCGCTGTCCGCTCGGCTGCTTGGCCACAGTTTTCGGCTCATTTTCCGCTTCTCGAAACAAACTCGTCACACAAGCAGCAGCGCTTCCTCATCTGTTTTATTTCAGAAACACGATGCACTATCAAACGGAGGAGAGAGGACGCCCCAATTCACCCGACTACCGGATTTATTTTAGTAAGTTCTTCATCGCCACCATGGGAGGAACCTGTGTCCTCTGCGTTTCATAGTATATAACGGTTTAGCACCGGGGTCCTGTGTCGGACAGGTAACCACTGGTCGACCTCCAGGTAAAGGTAAACATGTGACCTTTGAGTTGCAAGCACGGTGTTTTCTAGGCATGTGGCGCTCTTACTACAGAGCTTTTAGTGTGAAAACACCACACGCGTTACAGTTTCCTGCAGGATGGCTACGTATGACGCAACTTCCGGGTTGGGTGATCACGTGTATAGCGTCCACACAAACAAAACCTTTGAACTGGTATTTTCTCATCGACAGTGAAATTTGTATCAGATGAAGTTACACTAATTTAACTCACATTAAAGACCAATAGTATGCAGCACAATATTAACCTAACAAAATATCACATTGTTCGGTTTCCAATATGGGTAATGTGACTATATTTTGGGCATGACTGCAGTTTTAATTTAAACAAGATATAGGATTAGTAGCATTAGCAGCATTAGCAGCAGTGTAAATGATGTCCAGTATAACCAGTAAAACAACAGTAAGGATGCAAGGTGTCACTGACAGCGCAAAATTATATATTTAACTCGCCATGAATTGAATCTTAACTCAAGGTCTACTTACCAGTAATTACATTTGACATATTATTATCCATTTGACGTACATTTTATGTACAATACAGTCTTCTGGGATTTTGTTTCTATGTATGCAGGTTTTATTTGTTAACATTTTTTGTTTGTTTTTTTCCATAGAAACCTCTGAAGGAAAATACATTTCACCATTCCATGACATCTCACTTATAGCGGAGACGGAACAGGTAACTCTTTGATAGCAGAAGTTTTAGTTTCTACTTATTAAACGGTACAAACATAATATTCATATATTTTTTTCTTTTAACAGGACAATGATGTGCCAACTAAAAAGCCCAAGAAGAATGAGAGTGAGGTACGGTGACATTCAGTTGTAGCACCTGAAACAGTAGTGTTCAGCATACACTGCATAAAGCTTGCTTTTGTGCTTCCAGGTGCTCTTTAACATGGTCGTGGAGGTGCCTCGATGGTCAAATGCTAAAATGGAGGTAACGAGGCTATAGATACAATAGTACCTCACCTTTTTGTATAATTGATTTGATTATTGCACTTCTACTACTACTGCTTTAAAAAGGCTGAGATTGATATGTAAGAACCGCTGTGTCAACGTTTATTCAATGATAGTCCATTATATATTTTCAACAAAGTTAGCGTAGCAGGAGCCTGCAGCTATTTATTTTATTTATTATTTGATGTCTAAATTGACGATACCTGACTTACTGTCACCAAGACATAGCTTGACTAAAAAGTCCAAACTGAGCATCCAGTTACGAGCCTGTTCCTGAGTTAGCACGCACTCACACATACAAACACACCTTCATATATGCCTCAATTTCCAGATTGCAACTAAGGAACCGCTGAACCCGATCAAACAAGATGTAAAGAAAGGAAAGCTCCGGTATGTTGCCAACATATTTCCCCATAAAGGCTACATTTGGAATTATGGGGCGCTCCCACAGGTGAGGAAATGCACCGTATGAAATAAGCTATTCAGACTTGTTTTTTAGTCAGTGACTGATGCTGCAATTTAAAGATTATTATTTATTTCGTTTTTACGGAAAAACTGAATGTAGTCCACACTCTTTATTTCTATTTATTTATTTCGCATTTATTTATCAAGTCAGGAAGTTAGTTGAAATGTTTTCTTACATGTTTCTGAACTGTCCCTTGGAAAAGACATGGGAGGACCCAAACCACACAGACAAAGACACAAAGTGTTGTGGTGACAACGATCCCATTGACGTCTGTGAGATCGGCACCCAGGTAAGACTGTTCTAGGTGTGTGTGTGTGTGTGTGTAGATGTAATTCTTTGTTTTTACTCACTTTATATAGACTTTTCAAGATTTCTTAATTGTGTGATTGATTCCTTTGACTGTTTATTTGTAATTTGCTGGTCTGTTCTTCAGGTGTGCTTTCCAGGTCAGGTGATCCAAGTGAAAGTGCTTGGCATCTTGGCCATGATCGATGAGGGGGAAATGGACTGGAAGGTCATCGCTATCAATGCTCAGGACCCAGATGCCAAAAACCTGAATAGTGCGTGCTTTTCACCGATCATAGATAGTAGATAACCGTCAACATCTAAAAACTGCCTTACACTGACCCATCCTCTATCCTGAAGACATTTAGTTCAGGAAACCTCATGATCGTAAATGAGTGAAATTGGGATTTTATCTAAAATGTGCTAAATAAGGCAAATAAGTACAAATGGCTTACATCAAAGGAACAGTGTGTAGCATTTTGGGGGAATCTTCTTAGCAGAAATGGAATACAATACATTCTGTTTTCATTAGTGTATAATCACCTGAAACTAAGAGTTGTGTTTTTTGTTAGCCCTTCATATCTACATGGGGAGTGGGTCCTCTTCACCGCCATGTTTCCACAGTAGCCCAGAACAGACAAACCCAACACTGGCTCTAGAAAGGGCCTTTCACGCTTTTACGTTACCTGGAGGCCACCGTACTTCTCTGACACGCTTGTGAAACTGCTGTAACGTGAGCTGCAGGATGAAAAAAACGTGGAATGCAATCTGCAACCACACCGCTAGATGCCAGCAAATCCTACACACGGTCACTTTTAGGATACAAGTGTCACTGGAGGTGAAGACGAGCTGCCAAATCAATCTCCAGGATTTGTCAGATGTGCCCTCGACCACAAACTATAAATACGGTATTAATGTACCTGCACTGCCCGGTTGAGATTCAAGTGATCGAATTTGAAAATATAAAATAAAAGAAACATTTGCAGATCCAATATAAAAATCCGGTCAGCAGCTCAGGCAGTAACTTCAGACTTTAAAACACTAACCTAGAACATACCCTGTGGAGTTTTTACTGTCAACGCAGCTTTGTTTACATTCAACGTTTCTTATAAAACATTGTGTGTATCCTGAAGGCCGAAAAATTGTTGATGCCTTTTTTTTTTTTTTTTACTATTTACTCCATACAGCATTTTGCAAAGCCGTTTCTGAATATCTTTACGGCTGCATTGTTTACAATACAGCTGCAACCTTCTCCCAATGTTGTTTTAATGGGGCATTGCTACTTTTAAATATTTTTCAAACACTTACTATGCTACATAAAGATGTACATATTCATCATACTCTTATTTTTGCATTAAGATATATTCCAAATACCAAGTGTGAATGGAGCAGAGTCATACCAGTCATATTATTCATACCAAGACGATTATAGTGCAGATTGGTCGTCTGTTCTTACTCCGCTGAATGTGTTTATGTTCTCCTCAGGCATAGAAGATGTCTGTAAGAGCCGGCCTGGTCATTTAGAGGCCACTGTCGACTGGTTTAGGAAATACAAGGTGCCCGATGGAAAGCCTGAGAACCAATTTGGATTCAATGGAGAATTCAAAGACAAGGTACTGAGACTTTTGTAACACCAAACACATTACAAAGATAAGACACGACAGTTTGTTTACTCGGGGTCGGAGTCTATCGGGGGTTTTCGGTGGCTAAAACTGAATGGATTAGTTTTAAAGAAATCAAATGATGTGTTTTTCTCTGATGCCCTCTTAATAGGACTTTGCAGTGGAGATCATTAAGTCCACCCATGAGCACTGGAGGGCACTAGTGCAGAAGCAGAAAAATAGCGGAGGGATTGAATGGTAAGTTGGTGGAGGTAAAACTCCTGCAGTGTCTTTCTGATGTGCACAAGTGCAATGAACACTATTGACTTTTTTGATCAGCAAAAATATCTCCTGCTGCGAGAGCCCTTTCAAATGCAGCGACGACGAGGCCAGAGATGTGGTGGAATCGGTGAGAACTTCCATATGCTGCTGTTTTTACAATGATGATGATAGTAAACACAATAATAGCAAGTAGAACTGTGTTCGGGTTTGGTTTGGTAATTGTCCTTTTTAACGTGTGCCACCCCAGGCTCCTGCATTCGACAGCACACATCCTGTGTCTCCAAATGGTACATAAATATTGACTAACCTGCACTAAATTTTGTTTATTTGAGGTATTATGTGTTTCAATACTTATATTTTCATGTAATTCTAAATCTTCTCTTGCACAGTGGACAAGTGGCATTTTGTCTGAAGCCCTAAAGACAACATGGAGCCAACAAAACCTTTTGAAGCAGCTGCATCCTTTGAATGCAGCTGGATTTATTGTTGGTAAGGACTCGTTCTCAGCTGTATAAAGTGCCATCTAAGTTTATTATCCAGTCAAATGTGTAGACATCAGATTGTTTTATTATAATTTTGAGGTTAATTGCAAAATAATTGATCTCCTTTCTATTAAATTGTAAATTCTGATGTATAAGCACTGCAGTATCTTTGGGTCAAATACCCAGGTCCATCCTTGTATAAGACTGAAAGTGATGCTAATATGCTCCAATTTGCCTTTTAAGGCTTAAGTCAGTTCCTGCTAGCAACCACAAACACAACGCCATTTGTATGTAACAATTTCTTTCTGTTTGGGTAAATTAAAAAAATGTATGGTGTGAACATGGCATTACCTCTTTCCACATTTGTCCGTAATTACTCATTTCAAAACTTCAACACGTGGACAATAATGCTCAAGGATTTAGATATTAGTATTAACTTGGAGTAACAAATCAAATTGCTTTAAATAAATATAAATTTTATTAAAAAAACACCCACATCTCAGCAATATCAGGAATGATATAATAAACAGCTTTCAAATAAACTGCATCCATTACATTACAATACTTACAGTATTAATACCCATCCTTAATTCCATTTTTTGTAGCATACCAAACTTCAGGAGAACAAGGGAAGCCTTAAAAAAGAAAATGACAGGCAAAAAGTTGCACTTTTTTTTACCCCTTAGTGTCTAACTGCAAAAAGACCAAGTGTGTATCAACTTCTAGCTTAACCTGTGAGCCGAGCACATATAGCACACTAGTTCAGCCCAGGAAGTCATTCAAGTAATGTTGACTCTACTCAGAAACACTCTGAAGCAAGTATGGCTATGCTTTTAACCCGCTATATCTTAGACACCTTGGCTTTCTCAACCACAACCTGCTACTGTAGCTGGGTCCTGTACAACAAAATTTGACATTTTCTTATGTCGAATTATTTTACAAAGTTGGAACAGTTAAAAACAAAAAACTAGACCGTCTAATGTCTGCGCGAACAGGATGCTATCACTGTAAACATTGCTGTGACAGTGAGCATACATTTACAGACTTCCTGGATAATCTAACCATGATCATTCTGCTAACCTGAAAGAATATTTAAAGATATGAGTATCGCTGATCGGGTAGCTGTGGGTCAATTTGACAGAACAATAAGAACCTACATCAACATCAAAGAATGAGTTGTATTCCTGCAATGCAGGTTCCTGGTATGTACAATGTGACATAATTTATTATTTTTTTTAAACACATTTACAATCTATTTAAATAAAACGTTTTGTAATTCTTTATTACATTTTTTTTTTCCTGAAAAAGAAATGAAGTGCTTTCAGAAAATGCATCTGTTGAAGAGTGGGGTAAGTTGTTACTATAACATGACATTCCACTATATATCGCGTTAATTAAATCAAATAGACAGGGAAGAAAAATCATTATACAATTGCTTAGTGGTTATAAATAAATTTAACTATACACAGGCACAGAGATGTGCAACTACGTTAATCACTCCCCTGGTCTTGTCTCATAGCTAAAGCAAATACATTGCTTTTTACTTAGTCAATATCATACTTTCCCTTTAGTCAACTCAGTGCATATATGTTCAAATTACTTTTAAAATATTACTTTAAAATATAAGTAAAAAATTGCAGGAAAGTACTTTTATCCTCACAAAATATTTTTTCTCTTTGTGAAGTCGACAAGAATCAGAATCAGGATGCAATGGCAAGTACCTGAATGAAAAAACTACCAGATGAATACAGGCAATGAACACAGAATTAGTTGAAAATGTCCCTGATTTTACAGTAACATCAAAGATTTAAGTTCAAGTAATACTTTCTAGCAGATTGACAAGAAAGTAAGAAATGAACTGTTATGCCTTTTGGTGGCCTGAAGTTGAACTGTTATTATTTTGAAAGTAATATACAAAGGAAGAAAGAAAAATATGTTATAATTCTATTGCCAAACTAGATTTGAGGTATATGACGGGTTTGTACTGTACATTATTTAAAAGCCTTCCTGCTGTCCAAAGAGTCTCACATTGTATGTTTCACACACGTATGTAGGTTGGATAGCACCTTATGATCAGTTAAACCCAAAGAAATACAATGAAATAGGCCGTTAGCATTCTTTACAACACAAAATCTCTAACAGTAATTCCAAAAAGGGAAATTAATTTACTGTACAAATCTCACCTGTTTATCTTACAGTTAGATTACAATAGTTAAAGACCCCACAGCAAGCCAGCTGCCCTCTGAAACAGACACTGGGCTTACCCTGTTTCATGTCCTCAGTGTATAAAAAAACACATTTCCTAAGCACCACAGACACACAACTACATGTAATATTCACAGTCCAGGTTTGTTCAATGAACCTACGGTGAGGAACATTAAAAACAGTCGTTGACAACAAAGTAAACCTGGAAAAAACTGAAATAGCACAAACATACTGTTTTTCCCCTCAAAATGTTAGAAATGCACCATGAGAATGGCTCAATTTACAGTATAAATGACATAGGTAAGCTAAAGAAGCACCAACACAAAGATAGTTTAAAAACATCTTTTAGCATCAACTTGAAACGGTTTCATGGATTGCTCACACTGTTATAAATTCATCAATTTAATTTCAGTGATGCTTAGAAATGAATTACTCTCAATGTAGTAAGTATAACCCGATTTTATGATTTAAAGGTATTCCCAAAACATTTAACTCGCATTATCAAAAAGTGCCCTAAGAACCACTGACTTGCCAAAAACCATTATGATGCTGATCATTTGATCGTGGGATGATATTTCCAGAGTCCTGTTCATTGGACGTCACTCGTAGAGTGAGTTATGGTCATAGAGTGAAGGCATTTGAATTTAAATAAATGGTTGTGACCATACACTTTAGCACCGTGAATGTTATCATTGACAAAGTCAGTGTTTTATGCCAAGAGTACAATTTTGTAAGAAAAATAAAGCCACAAAAAAATGAAAATTTGTTTCCATTAAAAATAGGTCCTTGTGTTTCAGACTGAAAGCACCAGAGATGTTGAGTGTGTATCTTGCAAAAGTTGTCGAACAAAAATAAATACATCCTCAGTAGGGTCAACAAGTAAAGCTTGATTGTTAAAGAGGTGAAAGACCTGATGTGAAAGGTCATTTATATCTCATCTGATCACAGGTTCCTTTTTCTACGTTGTTGCTAACCGTACAGATAGGAAGGAGTGTTTAGAAGAGGCCAGTGGTGCTTGTGGTCTTTGTCATAAATAAAGCACCTTCAATTTTCTTCTTCATGAGTGCTTCTTACACAAACTGACTGTAAGGCCCTGTGACCTTGGTGAAGGCGTACGGAGATGTATTGACATAGGTGTTTGTCGTGCACGACAAGGACCCCTCCATTAGTGCCTGGATAAAGCGCTTGTAAGGAGGCTCCCCGGTGGATTCTGACTCTGGATGCTCACGCTTCGCCCCCTTCTTGCCTTTGCTAGGTGTCCCCTCGCCGCCATTCCTCTCTGCGTCTTCCTCCTTCTCCCGAGCCTTCTCTGCCATCTTGGCTTCCCACAGTGCCAAACCATGCTTGGCCTCATTCATGTTTTTGTGCTGGTAGAAGACCAAGGAGATGCGCGTTGGGTGGGTGCGGTCTGGGTTTTTAACGGGCGTTGTGGCGTGGAGCTCCCGTTTTGCACACTCAATGAGGACTGAGCCGTGGCTTGGTGCCACTGCCACACCACCAATGTCGGGGTCCAAGAAGTTGTGCTCGTTGTCGGACCACACCTCAGGCTTTTGTGGGGTTGTGGGTGTCGGCGGTGTTCCAGGCTCTTGCTTAATACCAGAGCCCATGAGGCTCCCATTAGGCAGACCTAAACCTGACTGTGTTTCAGGGGTAAAACACCCACCGCCTAACTGAGCAGAAAGCATTTGTGGGTGAGGCATGCCCATCTCGGTCTTGATTTGCATATGGAAAGGATCTTGGCCCGGGGCGAAGATTTGAGGGCTCCGAGATAGGTAAGGATTTGGGTATCCTCCAAACTGATTGCCTTTGCTCACAGCAGCTGTATAGTCTAGACTTCCATGAGCTGAGGGTGCTCTTGAAAGGGGGTCCATAAACTGGGGGTCTGAGGATCCATTAGGACCATAAGGGGAGTAAGGTCTCATGGGGTTAACTGGCCTCATGTTGCAGGCATTGTAACCATTCACCTGTAAACCTGGCTCAGCATACCTCGGCGGATAATTGACCTCATAACGCTGATGTACACCGTACTGCTGCTCTGAGTAAAGTGCTGGCCGCTGTTGCCGATACATATCCAGGTGCTTTGGGTTTGAAGCATAGTATGGGTGACAATTGTCAAGGGGCATTCCTCCGTTACATTGATAACCTGGATATGCACGATTTGATCCATTAATGTAAGAGTTTGGTACGTGGAGCGGGGAGGGGTAAGGGCTGGTTGGTGTTGGCGGCTGAGGGGGATACATGGTGCCTGGCCTGGAAGTGCTTGGAAAAGACCCCGGGTGGTTGGGGAACCTGGGGTAGCTGGCTACATTTGTTGAGCCAGGATAAGGGGGAAGGATGCTCTGGTGCTGTTGTTGCTGTAGTTGCTGATGATGGGGCCCAATAGGGTGTGTTGGCTGACCTGACTGTAGGATTGCTCCCATAGCACCTTGAATAGGTCCTAGAAAACAAAATCCCCAAAAGATAAAGGCCTAAGCATACAAATTACACAAATCTCTAATCCTGTGTCACTTTCTGTCAATTCATTGCTTATTGTTTTTCAGAGTTAATTTAGTATGTTGACAGCATGTCCGTACTAAGAAATAACATATTTAAGATACAATTCATGAAATGTGTCAGAATAAATGTTACCTCACCTGCCATAGGACTGCTCTGAGCGGTGTTCTCATAAGTGCCAGCTTTCACCTTGGCCAGGAGTGCCTTCTCTGCCTTTTCATTGTCCAGCATGGCCATCCTGTTGGCAGCTGCCTTCTTAGCGTCCAGCTTCTTTTGCCGGCAAGACTTGGCGGGCTCTGCAAGCATGCGCACCTGGCGGCGGAAGGCACTGAGGACTTGGATGGCGCCTGACTTGACTTTCTCCTGCTGACCCTCCTCACTGCCAAATTCATCAGTGTTTGAAGCCTTGTAAAGCGGTAGTACATGGAGCTGCTCATCCTCTGGTATCTTTCCAATGTCTCGGTTATCCTCACTTGTTAATGTACACACCTGGAAAAGCGGGTTGATGTCACAGACATTAATAATAAATCTACTTTTGCTATTCACATATCCGTTTTAAAGCCATGCCTCGATGGGACATTAATGCATAGCTCGATGTGCAGTTTGCCGTTTCTCTACCGATTCCATTCTCAGAGAACTACAACATACTTAGAAAGATAAACTGTACGTTTCCCTGGTTCTGCTTACCACAGTGCTGCCGCCCTGCATGTTGTGGAGGTCTCTGTGGGCATGGGCACAGAAGTCAAGACAAGCAGTGACCCCAGAGAAGGGACAGCCATCCTTGAGCCCCAGACGACAATCTGGTGCCCTGTGTTCATGTTCCACCTGTGTCCAGGAACAACAGGAGGTCAGTTTGAATAAGATATTAAGAGTTTCTGGTCACTAAACAATATAAATGGGAAATCTTAACAAAACGACTTCATCATGTAGATACTTTGAGAAATACCCATGCACACAGTTTACAATTGTTGTTGAGGAATTTCTGTGTGCGGGTTGCATCACTCACATGTTTACATGTGACTTAAAACCATGCTTGCTTTAGATTTGATCTGAAATTCAATTATACCTTTGAAAAACAGGACACCTTTATTATATAGTTTGCTTAATAATAAATTATTAAGTCAAACAATGTCTAAATATACACACCTGGTTTGCATAAGCTTCAGGTGCCAACGTTTTGTACAAGGGACCCAATAATGTTGCTAGATTTTGAAAGTTGTGCTCCAGTTTCTCTTCCTGAAAGACAGAAATTGGCAGTATTAAGTGACGTAATTAGCTTATAATATTAGCGGAACCATGCTGCACATACTTCTTTCATATCATCTCCTAGTAGCTTGAATTTTCTTGGGATTTTGCTGCGGGCAAACTTGCAACCATTGTAGTACATGCTCCAAGAGCAGCCAAAGGAGAAAGATGCCCCACAGGCATCAGGATTCAACCCCTGGCATACACAGGTCCTCCTGAACAGGGAGGACAAAACAATTGGATGTATCATTTTTAATTCAGTGTTAACCAACATGTATTGCTGAGGAACAAATTGGCAACTGGTATTTTTATAATTGATGCAAAAACACACCTATTATATAAAAGCAATAACTACATTTTCCTTGTATGCATACAAAATAATAACTTCTGTGTTTGGTAATAAAACTACTGTAGGCCACATGGCCAGACTGGAGTTCTGTAGCTCCGTCACTTACTCTTCATTGATAGCACATCGTCTCTGGGTGAGGGCTCCATGCTTTGTTAGAGTCTCACTTAGCTCGAGGTAGAGGCGGTCAGCTACACTGGGCAGGACGCCCTCCCAGACCAGGATTACTACAATGATGCAGGCTGTCTCGCATTTGTGACCAGTGCGTTCCCGTACCAACACCAGTAGCTTTTCTTCTACACCTGACCGACGAATCACCTGAATGAAAGACGGGAATAGGCATTGGTGGAAATGCAGATATTTGAGTACCAGGGCAGCTGGGTTGCCTGCTTCTCAAATTAAATATACAAAAATGGTTCTTACCCATTTGGCAATAGGGCACCCTTGTGTACTTTTTCCTTCCTTGCCGGTGTATACTACTTTCTCAATCCTGATTGCGCGACCAGTTAGACCAGACCTTAAAAGCAGAATAGAGGCATGTAAGTAAACACAAGTGATGTAGTGTACATATTGGTTACAAAACACACTCAATTTTGCCAGTCAACAAGTCAAATATGTGGTAACCTTTTCTCCATCCCCTCCCGAATACCGGCAACACTCGGCGCAGACCCCAAGTGAGTGTAGTATGGGCCTTCATCCTTCTCACTGATTTGTTCTAAATATCATAAAAGGACATGCATTAATATTTACACACCAACTTATTAATCATCTTTCAAAATCAACATCATGAGACTCACCAACACAGTGACAGGATGCAATGTCATATTGTGTTTTCATGGGGGTGTCCAGTAGGTTCTTTATCGGGGTATCCAATAGCTTCATAGGAGAGTCCATGAAGCTTTGTAGGAGGTGTTCCTTCTTAGGGGTGGAATCAGGTGGTCTCTTTAGAGCTGCAGCGGCTGGGGCAGCTGCTGCTGATTCAACTCCACTCAAGTCAGTGTTGGTTGACAGGATTGTGACAGGCCCAGAATATTCCACCTTGACTTTATTTGCTGGATTGACGATAAGGGATTTCTTCTCAAACACAGGTGAAAGCTGGTACTGCCTCAGGCTTTGTTCCATGAAGGCCAAGATGTTTCCCGACCTCTTGCTTTGCTCACACAGGGATGGTTGATTCTCCTGCTTGATTTGCACACCACCAATTCCCACCTCTCGCATCTGTAACTGCTGCCCCTGCTGCTGTGAACATGGCAACTCAAATCTGGGGTCGTTTTCCATTTTCACAGCTCTCAGACCATGTGTGAGGTCACTAGTGCTCTGAAGGGGATGAGGAGGGCCTTGGCGCTCCTGCCTTTGTAGCAGGTGCATACGCAGGGCTGCATGCCTCTGAAAGTCTCCATGGGGACCCGCAGGTGCCAGAGGTAGTCGAAGTCCCCTTTGGAACTGAGCGCATGATATCTTCAGCTGCTGTTCAGCTTTAGGATACATCGGTTGGTTCAACACGCCTCCTTGTAAGTGAGGTTGTGACTGCGTTGAGGTCTGGGAGAAGTCTGCATGGTTGGGCTGGTGGCAGTGGTCGTTAGGCCGCTGTGGTTGAAATTGCTTGAGGTTACTGCTGCCTGAGTCAGGTGGAAACTGCCTTTGATGTTGTTGAAGCTGTTGCATGTCCGTTGTGTTATTGTAACTGAATGTTGCATGGTCGCTGTGCTGGAGTTGTTGGTTGTTGGATTGAGCAGAATTGTTTCTAACAGCCTGGTTGGGTTGAAGCTGCTGCTGACCTGGCTGAGGCTGACTGCGAGGTCTGTAATCGGGTGACTTGAGTTGCTGCCCTTCAAATTGTGGTGGGGGGGACAGGGGACGTTGAAGATGACAGTGCTGTGGTTGTTGCTGTGTTGGTAAAAACCCAGGTGACAGTATATCCTGCAGGTCAGGGTCTTCACTTAAATGCTCTGACTGCATCTGGGTGTGATAGCGACTGTCTACCTGCTGATCTTGGTGGAAATTACGCTGCTCGGGCATTTTCTGGGGTAGAGGCTGCTGCATTTGAGGTGCTTTTGAATTTGATTCCTGCCACTCAGGGGCAGTGTTGTGCTGGGCTGTAGCACAGTGTGTTTGGGCCGGGAGACGGTCCTGTTGTTGCTGCTGGAAGCTGTTAGACCCCTGGCTGCTATCTGTGAAACCTGCCTGTGTCTGGAATCTTTGCCCGGTATTTGGATCTAACATCTGGCAGTGAACCTGGGAGTTAGCAGTCTGCTGTTCTGACTGAGGCTTAGCAGGGAAGCCCCTCCACATGTCCTGCTCTTGTCCCTGGGATGACGGGCCACTTGCTAGTTGCTGCTGGGAATGTGGAGAGTTTAGCTCTACCCAGCCTCTCTGGTGGGGAGTCGAACATGATAAGTTGGCTCTCTGCTGAGGCGTGTTCTCCATCCCGTTTTCTAACGCAGCATGACTTGGCTGCTGGAGACTGGGGCCCATGGGTCCCGTACTGTCAGCGCCACGTGAGTTCCCGGCATTGTGTTTAAAGGTCTGGGGTTGAATCACATACTGGTGGCCCCTGTCAGTGCCAATGCGCTGATGCTGACCAGACCTAGGTTCTTCACTTTGCCCCATCTTCTGTAACCCAGAGTTAGGAAAGGATGCATATCCACCTGTCTCTGCTGCCTCTACAGGGGCGTCGCGCTCCAGAAAAGAGTTCTGGTTAAACTCTTGGTTAACCTTCTCATATATACCTTGAGGATTTGTGTCATCTGGATAGCACCGTGTGCCATTTCGATGTTGTTGTGAGCTATTGGCAGTGCTTGTTGGTGGGATCATGCCAGGGAGCTGACCTAGAGACAGCTCCTGACCAGAGTAAGATGGTGGCCTCTGCTGATGATGTTGTTGTTGTTGCTGCTGCTGGTGGTCTGCTTCAAAGTTGTTGGAGTATCCATTCACTACATAGTTGACAGAGTTATAACTGTTGCCTCCTTCAACATTGCCCGATGCCCCAGGCTGCTGTTGCTGTAAGTCAGGCATCTGAGCTGAATTGGGCAATCCTGAGGTTAAAGATGGGGGTTGAGCACCTTCACTTGGCAGCTTATTTGCCAGTGAACCATTGACCGCATCAAGATGTGGCCCAGATGTTTGTGGTGCGATTGACACTTGCTCAGGATAATACTGAGACAGGGTTTTCTCTAAAAGATCACCTGGAGTGCTTTCTATTGTTGAGGGGGGTGATAAAGCACCATTTGAAACATGTTTATTCCTCGGTAGACAGAAAAAATCTCCATTACGAAAATCACAGTTCCTCTTGTCTAACTTAAGCTCTGTCTGTGGGGTATTGCTTTCACACTCGGTTGCTTTTGTCAGATCAGGAAAGCTATCCACCAAACTAGAGCTCATGTTGTCATTTCTTTTAATCTCAGATTCTACTTTAAGTTTCTTGGGCGGGTGGGTGAGTAAGGACTGCTCAGTGAGTGCATGCTTCAACTCTCCATTCATAAGTTCTCCATTCATCATGTAGGATCCTTGATTCTCCCTGTGCCTCTTCATGGGGTTAGCACCTGCGCTGGCCTTGTAATGGTTCCAGCTTGTATCCCCAGGGCTCTGCAGAGAATCTCCCTCTGAAGACTGGCCTCCATTCTGAAGTTTGTGAGAGATGTTGCGAGATGTGCCAGATTTTGCTAATATCAGATTTTCTTCCGCCTCATGTCTGGCTTGTTCTGTTTCCATCTGGCCTGCTCAGAGTCCATCCACAGGGCTGCCCTCTGTCCGTCCTGCAGGGCACATAAAGAGAGAAATATTTGGTTACATCATTATTCAAGCAGGGTTATGTTTTCAAATACAATATGTCTTATGTAAAACAAACACATGATTTAATTTGAACCTATGTGTAGGAACTTTACCCGGTCAAATTGACTCTTCTGACAAACATCTAACTTCAGTCTGACTGTGGCCTTAGTGAGGGGAAGGTCAGTAGAGTTATGTGTTTACACTTGGCACTAAATTGGTATCAGCTTGCAACACGATCCTGTCATAGAATTAGATTCACCCTGACCTCATCCCCCAATCACCTAGAAACCAGATAGTGAGTAGAAAGTGAGAAGAGAATAAAACTAGAGGTCATTACAGGACTATTTCGGCTAACAGTGGACTGTGAGTCTACTTCCATAAGGGAATTTTTCTCAGACAAACATAGGGAGACTTTATGTATATCACCTATATCCACCATCATTGCACTCAAAATGGTGGTAGACAATAGCAATATTTTAGAATAGAAACACTAGGAACATGCTAAATTAACACAGTAGTCAACATGTGAATCAGCAGCTTCTTGCTTTTTTCAGACATGCATACATGCATCAGACAATAGCATGTGTCTGAATCCTTTCTCTAGATTCTGACCTAAGTTCACTTTCACAAAGAACACTTTCTCTTTGCATTTGGGTCATTGGTTATAATATCAAAGGACAGAATACATTAAACTAAATACAAGTCTAGTCGATTGAAGGTAGTAGGATGCATGGTTAAAGTCCCAGATGGTAGATGGGAGGAGGACTTGGCTGCTCGTCAGCTGTTGAGTTGTGGTATTCCTCACCCTGAACACATTGCTGCGTCAAATATGCAAATACAACTCGATTCTCCAGTTTGAGGCCTTTGTTATCAGGGCTAGACCATAGAATTGTGAGCTTTGTGCCGTGGAGTTATACTGAGTTCAGAATATGAACTTACCCTCACAAATGTTTCCCAGACTAACTTAATCATCCTGATGAACTTCTTTGCTTTATAATTTTTCAACTCTCTGATTTAAGAAAATGTCAATTTTTGGTGGAGCTGATTCCCGGGATAAACGTAAAAACCTCAAAATCAGAGTTTTGTTAAATACTTTACCTGTTAATCTAAATAAGTTTTATGTCTGGTTTCAGCTGAGCAGCATTTTGTCTAAACATAAGTTGGCCAAACGTTGAGGGAAGCTATCTTTTAATTTGTATTCCTTGGGATCTGTAAGTCTAGCGACAAAGTAATTTAGTAAAGTAATAAAACTGATGAATGGAAACTAAGATCTCCTCAGAAGGTTAAGCAGCAAACAGAGCATATGGTTTCATTTTTGCTTACCCTGCGTTCTCTCTGCCTTAAGCATCTATATTCCAGTGATTCCAGTAGAATATTGATTTCTGTCTGCCTCCCTCAATTATTAATGCATGTCACATCTGCAGCATCTGCAAAACAATTGCAGTGCACAGGCACAAAGAGCCGAGTCTAATCCATCATAATTATGAGCAAGTCTCCTGCAGATGTTGAAGGAATGGGCAGCTGATGAGCACCAAGAGGGGCCCAGAATCCGTTTTAAGTGTTTAAGTAAAAGAGTGTTGAGCATTAGAGCTTGAAGGAGAACTGATTGTACTGTAGATTCGTGGTTGGCTGGGGATGGAGGGAGTTCAGTCCTTGTACAGTATATATCACAAAACTTCCGTTTGTCCTCAATGTCACGGTTAAACTTGCATCAAAGAAACCTGGTTTTGACTTTCTTTTACTAGCTTTAAAAAAGAGAGACGCACTCATACAGATTTTCTTTTTAGCCGGCGGTGAGCAATATCAAACACACAGCCACCTTTTTTAAACAAGTCATGCTTGTCCTTGTGTATTATGTTCCTACATATATCGAAGGCGAGACAAAATACATTTTCCTGACTTTAATTGGTGTCCTGAGGTTTTGTCCGCCTGCGCACAAGCATTCTACAGCCACAATCCCCCTCAACTATGAATACTCGCAGGAATTGGGAACATTTGGCGAGGTTTGAAAAGTATATGGTCCTTTTTGAACATAATATAATATGAAAACCAGTAGTCTGATTCCGATAGCTTCTATTTTATAGTCAACATATGTAATTAAATAGCCATTAACAGCCTTAACTTTCACTTTGCTGCCCATAGTTAAGCTCATCCAAGACTTTTTTACAATGCAACACAGATAATAACAATATACTAATACATTTATAAAGTCTAAATTCATATAACTGATTTGTCAGGTTGAATAATATCAAATGATGTAGACAGGCGTTAGAGGTGTTAAATCCTTTTAAAGTTACTTCTTTACATGTGGTGAAGCATTCTGTCATCCCTCAGATCATTTTTCACACCTCATGACGATTGGTAAAAATGTAGCGGCAGCTTCAAATGTTTTCTTTGTAAACGTTTGGCACATCATGGTGTCCATTAAACAGCAGTGGACCAAAATGTGTTCATCAAGACAATTTAGGTTCTTGTAGGTTAAAAAGACTTCCTGCTTTATGTTCTTAGACATTTAGGTCACCGAAACACTCTGTATGTACTTAAAGTAAATAATGTCCTTGGAGCTTTGAAGCCTCGGGTCACAACTGCCGGCTGCTATGGTTAAGTTCAGAGAAATATGCTATGCAACCTTTGAAAACATAATTGGATCCAGCTTTAGATTCCCACAAAGGCCCTCCTGTTAATGCAAACATACTATAGGCTCACTATAGGCACTGACTGATGTTTGGGGGGGAAAAATAGCTAAATATTTGAGGTACTATGGCATGTTTCATTTGGCATGATCGTGCTCCATCATCGGGCACGATTATAACATCTGGAAGCGGTTACAGCTGCTTACGATTCTGGCAGAAGAGCTGTCGTCTTCAAACGACATGTTTTATCCTAAGCCTGATAACCTTTTTTGAAAAATGTTTGTATAGGTACAGTATCCATTTCAGCCACAACATGCATGGGCATTTCAAAGAGGATCTATTGATCATGTACATTGCTTTATTCAAGAATGATTATAAACAAATGTAACATTCAGTAATGATTTGCAATTCATGGAAACGACTAACATATGAATTAGATTTGACTGTACAGATGGGTAGAAAATATATATTTGACAAGTTCAGCTACACATATGAAAGTATTCTATCTCTGGGGTGACTGTAGACCGGGCTAGTTTGCAAAAGTATCTTCAAGGGTCCTGAAATGAAGCACCTGCAGCATCAGATGACAATCATTTTAGAGGATAAGTTGATATTACAGCAAAATATATATTTCAATTGCTTTTTTTTTAAAAGTTGTGATTCAAGACCTTGAGATACCGTGCACTTTCAGAATTAGTATTATCAGGTTCAGTTCCTCTGTTTCCTGAACCACAATGTCCAAACTGGTTACGTGAACCATGAATGAGGCAAAACAAAATGTCACTCTGTGGCAATTGTGGCCCAGTCGACCGTCTGGACCAAGACAACCTTCACAACAAACTGTCAGACCGAGCTCTGCTCAGGCAGGCGAGCTGGTCGAAATAATGATATCCTTCTCTGTGTCAATCACCCCTCCAGGACATTAGCAGCCCTCCAGACCCCCAAAGTTAGTGTGCTAAATCTCCCACTAACGAGCCAAGCTGTTACAAGGGTGTCTGGAAGCTCCCACGGTTGTCACAACAGAGCAAGCCAGCTGCCTGTTAGCAGGTAGAAAAGGGAAGCGGCACGCTGAAAACAAAGATGGCCCTCAAGTCAATGGCTGGGGACAAGGGGCCTGAAAGGTATCTTTTTATGTGTGTTGAGTTGAGACCGGGCATCTTGCATCCCAAAGAAAAACGGCCCTGTTGTGAGCTTGCTAAAAAACACATTTTCTAAATTATCCAATAGGGTTTGTCAGGGTTTCGCAAACCAGAAAAATAGAGAAGTCTATAAAAATCAAGAAGTGCATGCGATTCAAAATAAAAGAGAAACTGCAAAATCAACTCGCTCTTTACATGCATTATCACTTGAATAGAACTCAGTCAGATAAATAGTTATAAGTATTACTACAGTATTGGAGTAGGTCTGATTTAAAAATGCCCCCAAACGCTCCCTTCTTTAAAGGCTGTAATTAGTTTTCTTAATGTTGTTGTCAGACTACAGACTGTCATCTGAGAACTGGGCCAATGTAATTCAAATGTAAAGTAGCATAAGACAATGTAACACTAATTCCACTAACAGCAAACGGTATAACTCATTAGTTATATTCAGACCGCAGTGGAACCTGAAGAGGAAGTCTCGGGCAACAAGTTGCAGAGCTAATCTCCCTTTTTGCTGCTGTCAGACACAGACGGATTTAAAGAGCCACAGCGGGACCTCACCACCAGCATCGTAATCAGAAGTGACGCTGAGCCTCTTTATGATTACGTCAAAAGTTATTAAAATCGAAATGTGTTATTTTGACAAATGAGTTTGAGAAGCCCACCACGTGGGAGTTGTGAAACGTACACGGCTCCGTTTAATGAATGGCAACATGGTCTTTCCATCGCGGAGGCATCTTCATTCATACGACATCACATTCGGATGTTCTCTGCTGTGGCAGATCTGCTGATTCTATGATGTGCTGTTTGGGATATCTTTGGTTTTTTTGTGTTGCTTGTTTGCATTAAATGAAGAGGATGAAAAAAGCATGAGGTGATTACGATCGGTCATTCTCAACTATTGAGTATTGCTGAGTTGCAAGCTAATTTATGAGTCTTGAATACCATGTGGCAAATGACTTAATTTTACTTTGGAATGAACTTCATGATATTTTCCCCCTGTATTTGTAATTCTGATTTCAATTTTAACTAAAAATACAGCTGCTTGGAGTTATGTACAATATATTATCAACATCTACAGAAAATAACAAAATTCACAATAAAATTAGGAAATTAAAACCTCTCAATTAGCAGTAGACTCAACACTCATTGGGGGAACATCAATTTAAGTCAGTGTCTTTTGAGGAAAAAGGAGCTAAAAGGAGTAACCTAATGCTCCCACCTCTCCGAACGCTTTCAGATATAAAGCATCTGATCCCGGCAAAAGTAACAATGAGGTAAGCGGGTGAATACCACTTCCCGAGCCCATGTGACTACTCCTTTGTTTTGTCTGGCCCTCGGTGCAGTCTGCCAATCAGTAACTAAGTCAAGAGGTGAACACGGGCGCTTAGCTGCTTTCAGAGCAGCTCCATTCCTGTGGGACACTCCGGGATTTACAAAGGACCGAACGGAGCCAAGCAGCTTGTCACAGTTGGATACACCCACACCGACAACAAAAAAAAATCTTTGCAAACCCAGAACAAAGCAAGAGATCCCAGCTGAGTGTGTGCTGCCTGTCAGCGTACGAACATATAAACACACACATACACCAATTACACAATGTTGAAAGTCCAACTTTGACTGCTTGCTTTAAGATATTTGGAGTATTGGCTGCATCCTCTTTATTATTCACAAGACGGGATTAACAGGGAGATCTATTTTTGCTCCGGAAGTAGAGCACTAAACTAAACCAGAGGCAGTGCCTCTCAGTGGCTTTCGTGTGGATGCCTGCTGGAAGTTATAATGCTTTGATCTATTCTGGTTGTCTTTCTAGTAGCTAATGTCCACCAGAATATCCGTTTTCTTTATGATATGACTCAGCTTGCTTGACTTGAACTGGATTCCCAACAAAGCTTTCTTTCCCTCCAAAAGTTAATTTCTTTGTCTCTATACGCTGTTGTTTGGCTTCTCCCACAGCCTCACCTCCAGTCCTCTGCCCTGTAATTACACTTCAGGTTCCTCTGTACTTCTGTCTGCCGTACTTCCCTCCTGTTCAGTCTATCGTCTGTGCAGTGATGAACGTGCATGGCCACTCGGCACTGCTCTAGTCATTGCCCATTGCCTCTGTAGCTATGTATTTGCTGGCATTTATAGATGGTGAGTTGCTTTAGTACTTTGAGGCCTAGGGGCAAGGGTGGACCTTTTGGACACAGTGTGACCAGTGTTGTAAAACAATGGGCACAGTTTTCACAAAAGTCATAAGGGGGGCAGTTCATGCACATAACAGTAGAGCCTTATTTTAACAATTAAGTTTGTTTTTAATATTGCTTTGCTTTACAAAATGCAACGTGTTTCTGTTTGTCCATCAAGTTGCTAAAAGATCATATTTTCAACAAAATTAGAATATATAAATTGAGCTACAAATCATATGTATTATGGATATTTAGTCCTATTTCCCGAAGCTTGGTCTTCACAACACTAGTTGTAGCAAACTTAAATGCACCGGACTCGCAGCGTGTTTTTGTTATTCCCAGAGGCAGCCAGTGAAATATGAGAGCTGCCATAGTAGATGGGGTCTATTTGGCATGACTTGGCAGCCGTATGTGACATTCACCACTAACGACAGCTGCTGGGAAACTCAGGTCTCTGCACTTTCAGGTTGAGACCTAGGCAGCTAGGCCTAAAGAGTCCTGCTGTTGTAGAGAGAGAGAGAGAGAGAGCAGTGGTGTGTAAATCAAACACACTTGCCAAGCCACACCGCTGTTTTGCAGAATAGTCCCAAGAATAAGCCATAATCTCAAGTGTATATTTCCGTTTCTTTGCTGATTTGGGCCCATTCACATCTTCCTGTTTGATAGATAAGAAGGTGGAGCATGCATCCAGTCCCGAGACTATCAATTTTCAGAGCACGTTTTTGAAAAGATTAAACCCACATGACTCATGAACTGAGTCATAACAAAGTGTGCCAATGATCATATTCATAATATCACCTGACTACATATTACAACTGTAACCAACTGTAACTTAATGCTAATGCTGTAACTACAACAATGTAATATTGAACCAACTGAATTTGTTAACAGTTTACGATCAACTTGTATATATGAACTATATGAACTATTGCTTGCTACTCTTAGCAACTTTGCTATTCATTTAGTCAGCGTACCCACAGTATTGCTACCTCTTTTAATAACCATAAGTAGAAACATTGCTTTCATTTAAAAACACAGCTGACAGTATTGATAGAGTACTGATAATACAAACTGAAATCCAGTCTTGATATTTGTTTCATATGACTCAGACTTTAATTGAGTTGCATTTGAAAGCATCAAAACATTATGGAACATTAAGAATTGCTATATATCTGTGTCTTACTGCTATTGGTGTGATGATTTTGAAAGTTCTTAGGCCTCTATTGTCACGTCATTTATACAGAAATATGTCATTCTAATACTTTAAACATTTAAACACTTCTTACTTAACCAAACACGAAGACAAATCATTAAATGGAGAAAAGAAAATGGAGATAAAACTAAGTCTTTTGTTTATAACATGCATGTTTGGTAATGGATATTCCATGTCAAAACGTAGAAACACTGTAATGGCTGTATATGCCGACAGACTTGAGTTCAGACTGCACCCAGCGGAGCTGCAAGTGAAACCTCATCTGTAGCGACTCCTACCAGCGTAATTAGGTCAGATGACTTGCATTCTACAGCGTTTTAAATCCCTCCCGTAAATATAGAGTCGGACCCACTGCTGCGCAAACCTCATGACCTCTGACAACATTTTCACAACTCCGCATTCCAGCTGGCTGCGTAAACCGCAAAGATGTAGGCTCGAAAACATTTCAGAATCTCTTAGTGATTAATATTTAATCTATCTCTACATGCCTTTGACCTAATTGTCCAGGTTTTGCTGACAATACACATCCTGAAACAGAACTGTCGACAAGAGGACTCTCAATACACATTTGCCTGATTTAAGGCAGTGTTTAATTATTCTTTAAGACCTCTGTGTCGACATTTTGAATGTCAGTTCATGACATATGGCTAGCATATGAACTGGGGGAGTTGCCTCCACTGGAGAGAGTTTTGGGTAAAGTTAAGGGGGAGGACTGGAAAAGTCTGGAAGGTCAGAACGCACCAACTCATAAAGCACAATGTGAAGTGAAGTGCTAGTAGCATGTGTTGTCACTGACTGTTGTTACTATAGGACAGATGTTAATTCATGTTCTACATCTCACCGAGTCTCTCAGTGAGGCACGTCACACTTGGAATTTATGTCACATGGCGCGCTCATGCAAGCGCGTACAATGCACCTCACATGGTTGCTCGTGCCTTCTCTCTCTCTCTCTTCCGTTCTATCAGTCTGAACATATGACACTCTCCACCCTGGCTAAGAAACAAAAGCCCTCTGTGTGTGCAGTCAGTTTTTTTTGATCCTCCAAATGTACATGCTAGCCAGATCATTTTCCTTTTGGAAGCTTAAATCTTGCTGCTATTCTGTCACGTGAGCAACCTTCGGGACAGGTGGGCTCTACACTCTGATCTACAGAGAGAGAAACAAATCTAAACAAATGAAACATGAAAGTGAAATCCTGAACAAAAAAACGACATGAAAGTAGACCACACACACTGGCCAGAGCTCTGTGCTATCTCGACATTTCCTTATTTGTAAAATCAAAAGGAACACATCTTTTCCCTTAAAGGAATAGTTTGATTTTCTTGTGTGCTTACATGCTTGAGCGTTACACAAAATTGATAGCCCTCTCTTGCCTGAACCATAAATATAAAGCTACTCCAGGAAGTCACAGCTCTAGGCAAAGAAATAGTTCAGCACATAACCCTCTGTAAAACCACAACCATTTTTGCACTTTGTTTTTTATTTGGATTAAACAAATATGAAATATTGTGTCTATTAGAGATTTGAAAAGGCTCTGGGCTAACTTCTCCCCCCGTTTCCAGTCTTTGTGCTCAGCCAAGCTGACTCGCGGCTGGCTTTAGCTTCATATTTACCATACAGACAGAGTGTCAACAACTAAGCGAAAAGGCATATTTCCCAGAATGTTGAACTTTTCCTTGAACACTGGAAGACAATCTGAAATGTTAAGGCGCAGCATTGTTTTAGATGGTTGTGCACCAGAAAGCTTTCCCTTGAGGTCGACCCATCCGTCTCATGTTTGGGGAATATACAGCTTCTGTTTTAGATTTAAGACGTGGCAATCTTTTGTATTGATCACTGAAGGGATGCAGACACATGTGAGGGTGATTACCAGGAATGCAAAAGCTTGAGGTTCTGAGTTAGTGATGTGACTCATGTTGCTTTTATTAATAACAATGCTGCACGAGGAGGATCTGACTTAGCACTGTTCAACCTCATCTAGTTGTTCTGTCAGGTAGAGCAGTGCTGTTTCCTGTTGATGCTCACTGTGGCCTAATCACTAAATTGTGACGTAAAGATGGCTGCATCACATGACAGCCTGAAGCAACAGATCTCTGCTTTCCTTCCCTGCTTCCCTTTCCCTTCATGGTTGATCGAAAACAGTGAAGCTCTGCAGGTACTCTGCAGCTTGCAGAGAAATGGAATGCCAAAGATCAAATAATTTTTTGTTTCAATTTCATACAAAATGAAAATCTCCTGAAATCTCAATGGGACGCAATGTAGCAGTTACATTTAAATGTTCTAGCAGTCCGTCTTTTCCAAAGTGTTTGGGGTTTGATTGCACTTTTTTCCCTAGAGAGCCTCCTCCCCCTCCTTAGGAAGAAGGATCTGTACAAACTGCATTGTTCTTTATGTCTAATGCAAGACAGATGTGGCCGACTTGTGGACATTCCCACTGCAGTCTCTGTTCTTCAACAGTTTTATGTCTCATTACCTTCTCTTACTGAAGTGTGACACATTTCATCGAACTATAGCATTATTTGATTTAGTTGATTTGCACTTCTTAGCATTATTTTATTCAATTAATTTGTTTTCCATTAATACTGGAGGACCCAAGAAAGCAGAAATGCCTTATTGATATCAGTTTGAGGGGATATGGATTAAACGTGATTTGTGAAATGATTATAATTTGATGATAAAATGATTTATAATCTGTCAGAGCTACTATGGAGCCCACACTGTCACTAACTGCACTCCCTGAATAAATATCATCTAATCTTTGGAAAAACTTAAAAAAAAAAAGGAAAAGGTCATTTCAGAACGAAGCAGACAGAGGGGTCTTGAATATGTGTTTTGAAATACAGAAATATATACATATATAGAGTATATCCAGGCTGTCAAACTGATTGAGCAGTGAAAACAGGTTAGAAAGATTAAGGTTAAGCTAAAGCCTACTAATCCCGGGGAAAAGTGAACCAACACATCACCTGGTGATCGAGACAGAAGACACTGAAATTAGGGAACAACACCGTTCCTGTAAGGCCGGATACGCATTTACTTACTGTTAAAATCATTAAAAAGCAAAAGCAGCATGTAAACATTCGGTGTACCTTCGTTAGCTAGCGTAGCTAGTTAATACTCTGCTACATACTCTGCTAATGCTCCACAGGTTTCTACGTACAAACGTAACGTTTTAAAAAACGTATAACCCCTTCCTATAACTAACAAATATCACTCATTATTTTAACGTTTTACCATGACTCGCTTGAAATCCACAAAATCAGCCTGAAAATGAAGAAAATATGAAATGATTAAACGAGAGTCTACGGAGCAGAGCCGGTTAGTTGTCGGACCCTGGCTGGTCAGAGCTGGCCGAAGGGTCAATTGGTGAATCATCATATATGCTGACTACTGGAACTCTAGGGTTGAAGTGTGGGCTGTTTACCTTTTCCTCTGTCTATATAACTTCTTCAAGACTAAACAACTAAACTAAAACGAACTTACTAACCTAAAATGATGCAGTTTGAGAGTAAAGCTGAAATAGTCGAATAGAAGCAAAGACAGAACTGGAGTCATACATTGTTTATCAGGACAGTCGTAACAAGTGCAGTTCTTAACTGGTAGAGCTCCCTCAAGGTAAAAAGATAAACAGAGAGAGGGGAAAGATGAACTGGCACCATGATAATAAGCTATAACCAAGTGCTCATAGCCATAATTAAGATCAATGTCAACACTAATCCCAGATCGTTTGATAGTGTTGTACAGGGTTCAGTGGGCTCGGGAAGCAGTGGACATGACAAATTAAATATATTTACTCGTAAAGACCCACAAGGTCTGAGGAATATAGGAGCCAGTGATTTATGGCAACCTTTCAACGACCGGTTTTGTTGAGTCTAATTTTCAGGGGCGAGGCTGAGCTGGCTGAACTGTTGACAGTTTTAACTTGGCACGGTCCATAAAGTGGATCCAAAGCCCTTATACGCTAATGGACAAATCCCTCAGATTCTTGGGATTCTTTCAAATTGAGAAGGCAGTTCAAGGCGTTGATACAAATTGACACATACATTTTTGGTATATTATGAATATGATTGAGTTTGAGGATATCACATGTTTTAGTGGCTTGTGGTGTTGAGCAATACCGGATGAGTCAGTGATTATGAAGGAGGCTTGAGCCTCATGTTGATGGTAAAGGTGACAGAAACGTTTCTGAGCGTGACATTGGGGTGAGCAACTCAACCGCCGTTGTTGTTGTAAGGGATAAACCCCGCCTCTGTACGTTTCTGATACAACTTGTTCAGCAGGTTTTCTTGGAAAACTGCAAACACTCGCAGGCAAAAACAAATCAAGCTAGTATATGTTTACACTTTATCTACTTAAATCAGTTTGATCTGCTGAAATTGCTCTTCTTCTGAACATTTTTCTATATTTATTTAACTCATTTTTACATTATAACACAAGAAAATGATAATTTGGCTTACACTGAAACCACCACAAACAACTGGTAATAACAGGCCACAGTGTCACAGATCATATCTATAAACCATCAGTATTTCCTCCAAAGTCCTTTCAGTGCAACGGTGCCTTTTTGTCAGAGCCAACCATAGACCATTTAACAGAGAAGTGAATCCTGATAGTACACATCAGTTAGACATTAGGTCTGACTTCATAAACCTGTTAGTCTTCATTCTCTCCGTTTAATCAGCCCGACCTGAGAAAGAAACCCTGGCAAAACCAAGTGCATTGTGCAAAGCTTACACGCAGAGTCTAAACCTTCTTCTGTGGCTTTAAGCTGCATCACACGGAGACTCTAATTAAGAAATGGGCTTTTGAGCGTACAATCCCACTAACCTGCCCCCCCCCCCCCAGCCCCTCACAATGCCACTCCTTCCAACCAGCCGGTATCTTCTCCCCTCTAACCCTTTGTCTATGCAACAGTCAATACTATCTGACTAACTTGATGAACTGTGCACAGAGCAAAGTTAATTTCTCTCAGAGTGTGCGGTAGCCATGGCGACCATCTTACGAGCGCTCCAGAGCCCATCTGGTCTAAACATTACCCCGGCACGGCTCACTGCAGAATGGGCTGCTTTGCCGCGGTTGTGCACATGTGCTTTTTGCATTGAACCTGCCAGTAAATCAATAGTGCCACATATTCAGAAGCCTGCATTTGCACTTGTGCGGATCGACACCTTTACAAATACATTTTAGAAATGTTCTATTGCTTTAAAACCTGAAACATTGTTAGCCGACATTTAAGAATAAGATAGTCGTTGTGTTATCTTGAGCTACGAGCATTTGTTTTTAGAGACTCACCACGAAAGATGTTGTAGTTGCTCTTCGTTAAAATGGTAGGACAAGGAACACTTCATATTGACCTTTTCCTCCTCATACATTCTCCCATCCACTGCAACCGGGCGTGAAATGGAAAACTCATACACAAAACCAAGTGATGAGCAAACGCTAGGTCCCATCTTCAATTCACTCTCTAGCCTGCCAGTCTTGGCATGTGATTAACTCACAGGCACATTTATTTAGCAAATATTTCCTCTCTGTTTGCATGATCCAAATCCAAACCAGCTTCCAATTAAACAGGAAGCGGAGGTGAACAGTAAACAAAGCAAAAGGGAAACATTATTATAGGAAGGAAGTTAAAACATGCACATGGCAGTGGAGGAATTCTAAATGGACTCAATACGAGGGCAGATTTCAGATTTTTGGAAGACTGAGCTTTAAATAGTTGTTTGTTTTGAACAAAAACTTTCTTTCTCCTTGTATTTATCAAACGGGAAGTGACGTCTTGGGCTTATGGCTAAGCTCAATTGAGGGGCTTTTGCTCTATGGTTCTCTATCGGGTGTACCAAAAAACATTTACACACAGTAGAGATTACTTCTATGTTTTTACACCACGTTTTTATTCTATTTTATGTACTTTTATATAATAATACAACTCTCTGTTTGATTAATATTTTATGTGCTCTATACTTTCTTTTAATTATATTATAACCCTTTTAGCTTTTATTTATGTAAAGCATGCTAAATTGCACCTGTGTATGAAATGTGCTATAGAAATAAACTTGCTATTGCTAAATGTGAAATATGGTGTAATCATGCACAGAACAACTTTGAACAAAAAACATATTTGCTCGGTCTCATTTGTCATCTGGAAAGCAAATGTAGAGATATTCTTTCCCCCGTGGGTTTTTAAGCAGCCAGACCTCAACCACTGTTGCTAAGCTCCCTCTTTCCCTCCACTGAGTGGGAGGCACGTGACTCTCATTGAATAGAAATCACAAATCCTTCTGAGAGAGAGAGAGGGGTATTTTCTGTGAATCGTGGCTTCAGTGTAAGCATGTAGTAACACTTTACTGCATTTCTGACAACTCAGAAGGAAGTACAGAGATTATAAACAATAATTAACGAGCTCTTAAACATAGTCTGTGTGTTGTTTTAGCGTTCACTTAAAGGCAAAATATGTGTGAGCTTCAGGAGTCATCAATCATGTTCTGCCATGCAGTTTAGTGGTTTCCTGCCTGTGTTTGTGCCTCCCACATCGGGAAGACTCTTATTTGGGAAGTTTCTATCCATTCAGACCCAAAGCTAAAATCAGTCTTTGAAACGTTCCCAATATAAATACATATATGGATGCAAGCCGGTCTGATCGTCATTGAGCACCAGCTGCTGCACTCGTACATTCCACTTAGGAAACCTAATATTGAGCGTGAGCCAGTTAAAGCCCTCAAAAGTAGGTAGTGATGTCATTCAGAGCCTTTAGGAGGGTTACGCTCCTAAATGACATTCAGGACCAGCTGTCTGTCTTTGTACTCCTTGCTCAGACAACAGGGGGCCACGGGGCCTAACCTTTTCAATGACAGCTCCGAGCAGCGAAACCGTACATATCTGACAGCCATTTTAGAAGAGGGGTTAACAGCCATCAGAAGCAGTTGTTTAGATCGCCATTGGAACCCCTCGGAGATGCGCTATCATGACGGCGTTTCGACAGAGACAGGGGCATTTGTTATTAATTGTTTTCAGATATTGTTCTGCCAATTTTAACAGAGGATGCATTTTGACAAACTATACACGAAAAGAGTTCCCTCTTTTGGTCTTTGTTTCTGATGAACCTTTCAGGATTAGACGTGTGACAAAGCCTCCTCATTGTCACAGATTTGACCGCTGTACATTCTGACATAAGAGTCCCATTAAGGGTAAGATCCCAGCATGACGTTAGGTGCCTTTTCAAGATCTGTAAAGCATGTTGACTGCATGTGTGCAGGTTTACTTCTGCACAAATAGCTACGCCTAATGTTTGAAAAGCCACATGTTGGCTGGCAAAGAGGCACGTCTCATTCTCCGATATAGAAACACCAACGTTTTTTTCTGCATATTTTCAAGTTGACTTACAAATAACAATAAATCATTTATATTAAACTGTGCAGTGCAATGAAAAGCACCACTGTGGACTCAAATGTGCCTTTACATCTTTGCACATGCTGGTTTTTCACCCATGAAACCTTTGGCAAATATTGCCATTTTGTTTAAATGACCCAAAGCTGCAATCGTAAAGGAAGTTTGACAGAAAAGTTTACAGCCAGTTTTTTTTCCTGACCTGTCAATATTTAGGCCGTCGCCTGCGCAGGAGCTATGCGCCGTCAGAGCATCATCAACATAAGAAAAGGCCTGCTCTCCGTCTTGCCGTTCTCGAGCACACACGCTGTTGTGACTGGAGCTCTTGATTTCCTTTTATTATTCTCAACTTCTTGTAGCGGGACCGGCGATAGCAGCATTCAAGAATATTGTCCAAGCGTCGGAGAGGCGGGAAGGGATGCTATTCGCTTTGGAGCGATTACGTAAGATCTCACTTGTGTCTCTCTCCGTGCGGAATGCCGGGATAGTGTTTGTAAACAGAGCGGCCATGTGCGTGGGCTCACGTGGAGGAAGCTTTTGAGTCGCTGCCCTCGCTGTCTCACCCCTGAGGTAAACCCTGACATCGATACACGCTGACAGCGCCAGCAACACTCCCTACGGCCGTGTGCCACTCAAACAGAGCCTTATCACTCGCACTCCATAATTACGCCCCAGCCCGGCTAACGCCACGCGGCCTCATGGAAAAAGAAGGCCACGAGTCCTATTTGGGATTCACAATGTATCTGGTGTGGCAATTACTGATAACATGTTTATATCAGACTCGTAAAAACATGATTACTATTGCACAATTCCAGTGATGACCAATAAACCAGTCGCAGGCCATGATCACATCCAAGGCTCTTGAGCGAAGTTGGGCCTTCATAGGACGGAAAGCCAAGATTCTTGGCGGGGGTTGGGATGGATCTGGTGTTATGATCTGCTATTGAAAACTGACATATTGTTTTGTGATTTGGCTTCAGTTCATTCTTTTGATTCATTTTCAGAGAAGATGAGCACATCACTCTCCAACCCATGATGTGTTTCGCAGTAAGTCCAGACATAGAGAAGTGAGTCAGGGTAGACATTTCAATACATTCAGCAGGCTTCAGAACTGATCATTAAGTATGGGTAAACTTCCAATAAATACCAAAACTCAAACAATGCATCTCATTCATCCTAAATAACGTGGCATATGGCATGCAATTCAACTTTCTCTATCAAAACGCCACATGGATGTATGAGCTTATTCAACCTTATCTTAATCGTCCTACTTCGCTTTCATCAATAAGAAAATTCTCACAACTGTGCATATTGGGTGACTAATTCTGTTTAGAACCGTGTGTAAATGAGCGACTACGACACTGAGATTCCAGCACTTGATTGCCGGTTGTTGCTTCTCTCTTGCTCTCAATAGAAAAACAACCCCCAATAGCAGACAAGAGGGAAATCAATACTGCAGAAATCAATACAACACTCAGTATCTCGCCATTTTGTTGAAAAGCAGTCCAAGCTATATGACTAGCATGCAGGTAGTGCAATATAAAATGTCTAACCTGCCACTGGGCTTGCTTCTCTGTGTCATTTGTGCAACAGCCCTTGGGTGGAAATGCGATGCGTGGGCTGGACAGAGCAGGGTCAGAGGTGAGGGCTTGGGTAAGGGCTGGGGTATTGTAAGTGGACAGCATTGTTTTGGAACGCTATGGCAACTGGACATTCTTCCCAAAGGTGATATTGTCTCTGCCCTGGGAGTGACATAAAGGGGACTTACGGCCATGACCAAGGAGCAATCCCACCACACTGCTTTATCTGTAGGTGCGGATAGATGAGAGAAGCTATGTGCATGTGATTGATCTATCGGGCCCTTCCCCCACCCAGCCCCCCTATAAGCCCATTAATGTTCTGCTGCCTTTTCAGCTGCTGATGTAACAGCAGCCATACAGAAGCTCGTGGAAACACCTCCAGTAAGATTTGGGGCTTTTATTTCTCAATTTTAGAATGTGTCATTGTTATGTAGGTCAGGATTAGCATTTGTAAATCCTGTGTACACAAAGGGGAACACAAATTGTACAACCACACCGTGACAACCATTAATAATGTGCTTTCAGTGGCAAGCAATGAACTGGGTTAGATGCAATCCATCCAAACTATGAATTTGATAATTGTGGAATGTGATGTTTAACAACAAGCTATCACAAATAAACCAGTCGATACACAAGATACAGAACTGCCTTGTTGTTGGCTAATTCCAGCTGTACCTTTTTAATTTTTTATTCTACTTGTTAGCTAAATAAAAACAAACAAAAATACTAGTTTTTCACATGAGACATTACACAGTGTCTTCACATAATGAATGGTCAATGGGATCAACAGACACACACACAAAAGCATGAATCACCTGATCTCGTGTAGTAACAACATACTTTATGAGTACTATGGAGAACACGCGTGCTTCAGCACTCTACACAGTCAGTGACCATGCTTCTCATATCAAAACACAGCCATGCCATTGCGTCAGAGGGGTACACCGCCATTGTTGGTTTGCAAGTTTCCTGACTGCTCACTTAGAAAATAAAAGAGGGGATTCTCTTCCACTACAAACAGATCATTTTCAGTAGAGAGTAAGAGAGTGTGTACTGTGGTGTAGGGGCTGCATAGCTATCCACAGAAATGCAGCATGTAAACAAACGTTTTAAAACAAATGCTTAATTCAGAGGGGGAAAAGGAATGTTAGGCTGTGATGGAATAATGTTCTCCATTGTCTGTCATCATCAGCTGTTTACATTAAAAAGCTTGGTGATTGTCTTCAAGTCATTTGACAAGCAACTGACCTTATTTGGACTTCACTGCCTCTTCACCTTCTCTAATGCCCCTTGTATGCACATAATTCACTAAATGTCACTGTTAACAATCTTAACTTGGGGCTTTAAGTTCAGAAAAAAAAGAAAACTGAATCCCTGCATTTCTCCTGCAGGTTAAATTACAATGCCCAATTTAGGGTCAGTCATTATTCTCCTCCTTGCGGGTATGCCTTTACTCTGCTTTTTACCTGAGGCCATGCTGTGGTTACATTACGACTGTAGTTAGTAGAATACACAAGCCCAATACACAAACCTGAGTGAGATCAGTTATAATCTAATGGGCCATTCAGATGTTAATCTGGTAGTAGCACTTAGTGAATTCAGGGAAAAACAACAACTAACAACCCATTAGCTATTTGCTAATTGAGATAAGACCTGATGTCCTGTAAAACATGGGAATGTATGTGTCATATCATGGAATATGTTGCAGAATGATTTAAAACTCAAAGAACTGATACCACTTACTGCTTTTAAATCTAAAATGAAAGAAATAGAGGCAAGTCCCCAAAAATGTCAATGTTTTTTAAAATGAACTCGGTTACGTCACTGTCTCTTAACTTTTACTTTCTTTTAACTTGTCTTGTTTTGTGTTTTTCTGTCTGTAACTATGTGTTTCTTGTGTTGCTGCCTGTCTTGGCCAGGTCTCCCTTGAAAAAGAGATGTTTAATCCCAATGGGACTCACCTGGTTAAATAAAGGTTTAAATAAATAAAAATAAAGATATGTTGTATTTATAACTAGTGTATTTCTAAAAAAAATTGCATACTAACACAAAACCAAACTGTCCCGGTATGAAGGCGTTTACCTCACTGTTATCACTCCATTAGTGTAGTTTACTTCTCTGCTGTCACCATGCTGTTATTCTACACCAATTGCTTTCAAAATGATTACAGATCACACGCAGCCACGTGTAGAAAAACACAGACACACATTCCTCTTTGCCTTCTCAATAATCTATTTGTCAATAGCTCTGTTTCCAAAAGAACACATGAAGTCTGATTGTTGTGACCTTTAACTGCTCGTGCCCCATTAAAAACATATCATCCTGTCACGTATATCGCTTTGGTTTAGTTTGTCAAAGAAGTTGACTCAACTTCTTCGAGAAACTAAACCAAACCGATAGGATGTTTGTTCTTCTGGCAACAAACGCCATTGCCATTCTGGTGCCCCCTGTTAATGGTGCAGTAGGATAGAGTTTCATTTCCTTCAGAGCTTTCTGACCTTGTCTGCCTTCACTACGCTATGCCACCACAATTCTATTCTATTTTGCTTCTGCTTGGGATTTGCCTTTGTGTCTGCTTGTCTTTCAGTGGTGAAAAGCAATGAAAGCTGATTAACAGAGATACACAAAGCCAGCAGCTATTCCAGCTCTACTGCTGTGCACACACTATGCACTTAGTGCTGAACACGTCCAGGTCGGACTTTTACTCTCCTACATCTAGTCTCCCTACTGAACAGCACAAACACACACATACACAGCCATGGATGTGAAAATGTGAAGCTACAGGGGACATCACTGCCTGCATCGAACCTATTTAATGAAAAACATGAGCAATCTGTAATAGCTAATAATTACACATAAACGTTGAAAAATGGGTTTCACCTCTTAAAACAAATTCACTCACACAAAAAAACAAACACATTACACACTCAAACTCGCTTTTATAAATATGTGCCAGCTAAAAAAAAAAAGCAAGGTTGAAATGTTGAGGAAAGACAGAGAGCATTATAGAGGCATTTAAATTAAGCTTGAAGAAAAACTCCTGGACAAACAGTCTAAGTACACCATTTTCTATGATGCATTCAAACGCAGCAAGAATGTGGACGTAACACAGAACTCACGGGGAAACACAGAAGGTGCCTTTTCAGATTGAGCTGGCAAAAAAAAAAAAAAGAAAGAAAGAAAATCGTCAGCCATGTTGGAGTAGCTTTATCTAATATCCCCTCCTTATTATGTTGAGTCTTGCTCTTACGGTGGGGGACATTTGCTATACCTCGCCTCATACAAAACCTCCCATAATACACCAGTGTTAAAGGGGAAGAGTGTAAGCAGAGTATTAACACAGTAATAACAAATCCTCACCTCCTTTTTACGTCCCTCCACTTTGTAGAAATTCCAACAAACCGTCTGGATCTCCTCTTTAACAAATCCTAAAGGGCAGCCATCTTGCCTCCTTCTGTTCTTCTATGAAACAGACTATCCTCCACATCAATATTCATGGAACCAGTCTGACGTCGGCTCTCATCATCAGGAGCCCGGGTGTCGCTGTTTTACCGGCCTGAGAAGCACATTCATATGTGGCTCTGGTGTAAGGCAGCAGAGGTGCAGAGTAGAAAAAGATGTTGCCGGTCAGTGGGGTGGGGGGGTGGGTGGGGGGCCTTACTTTGCTGGCAAACTCAAATAATCACAAAATCACTTTCCTGCCGAGTCCTTCCCACACAAAGAGACGGGTTTTCTTTCCCTCCTCTGCTCCCTCCTCTTTTTTCTTCTTCCCTCAGCCGCACACAATCGTGAACACTATGATGGCTGCCCTGAAGCACTGGAGTGGATTCAGTGAGCAGGACAGGACTATACACCCAGTGCACTTTATGTTGAATATTGCACTGGCCTCAACTGTCTGACTGAAGCCTCCACCCCCTTCCTTTCCTCAGACAGGAAGCCAAGTGACTCAGGGTTTTTCCCTCCCTTTTCGCCCTGACTATCTTGACTTCCTTCTTTCATTTTCTTTCTTTCTCTGTCATTGGTTACAGAAGTTCCCCCGTTGTGTAATAGCCCACATTTTGGAGAGTCTTACAGCAACAATCAGAGGTTGCCAGTTTGGAGTCCAACCAGTTGAGCAATTCACTTATTTCCAACGGCTGTGTCTTATTTTGGCACACCTCAGCGGGCTGGCTGGCTCATTTTTAGAGCGCAAGACAACTCTCCAGCCTGCATACAGGCACCATACTTTGCTTCATGTGTCTGCCAAGACTCACCTCCTGTTGACACTGGCCACGTGGGCTTAAAAGAGATAGAGAGAGCAGTGTGCGAGAGGAAGGGACTTTAAAAGAGCGATTTAAAAGGCAAACTCAGCACCGGAAGGTTGTTGGAATGACACGAGTAGAAACGCACAAAACATTCTTGCTGTGGTTTTTGTTGTGGACTTCTGTGGAATGTCCTCATGCAGAGCTGTAAGTCGGAGATTTAGTTTTTGCATCTTTGATATCAAAGGTCAAAAAGCAAATCTCACAAACAGGTCCAGTGATGTCTGCAATACAATTTGGGAATGTAAGTTTTAACAAAAAAAAAATATATGTATATATATATATATATATATATATATTGGTAATTAGTATTATGTTGACATAACATAATAGTGGTCATAACTTTAACCACAATGCTCAATAGTTAACGGCACCCCCATTCACTTTACTATTTAATTACTCTTTACTTTACTAAGGGGTGGGTCTGAAAATAATCTCCCTTTAGCTGCAGTTCAGGCTTAAATGGAGACCCCCACCCCTTTCCCACCAGCCCCTGCCTATAGCTGCAGTGGCATTTGTTGACTCAATAGTTTCAAGCTCAGAGCAGAAAAGGAGATTTGTTTTTACACAAAATGGGGGAGGGGAAGAGGCAGAGAGAGGAAGGAGGAGTCATTCTTGCTGCAACTCAGATCCTGTTAAGACAAAATAGAGCGTTTTACATCAGCTCCGTCTTATTTCTTTACATATCTCAGTTGTTACTCAGATGTAGCAGGATAGTTAACTGCTTGTGTTGCTAAACCACATCACACAGTTGCAATTAAGTCAAATTGGGTCATTCTTGCCGCTAACCCCCTTTAAACTGATCACAAAGGAGTATAGATTTTATTTTAAAAAACAAGGATTTCTAAGCTTTGAGATGGTAAGGACCTGCAAAATAAATATCAGAAAGAAGTTTCTGATATGTTGAGTGTGCATGTGCCACTACAATATACAGCACTTATCAAACATCCTACTGTTGTGTCAGGCAAAAATATTACTATAGTATTATTTGAATCAAGAAATAACAGTTAGTACGGTGTTAAAGCAACTGAGCTGTTATCAGAAACAGCTCTACTTCTGGGTGTTTTCAGGTGAATGCTGACAGTGGCGTGTTTATGCTTGTCTGTTGTTAATCCTTCTTTGAACAGACTAAAGTCATGTGAACTGCAGTTAATGGTTAGAGAGCTTATGGCCGCAAAATTAAAATCCCCAGATGAGTTATGAAGATTGTAGAAGTGAATGAATGAGAAGCCCCTATTTCAACTGCAATCAAGGCTTCTCTGAGCAAGGCAGCAAACCTACCAGTGCACCAATGAAGTGTCCCATGATCATTGCTGCGGGGCCTTCAGTGGTTGTTTGGACTTGTCAGCTTCCTTCCATCTCCTTGGCCCTGCTCCCTCAGACCGCTGCTGTAAACAAGAAGAAAGAACTTGTCTGGTTAGATAACATATATAATACACATTGAAGTTTTTGTGCTGTCAATATAAGATATCTATATGTTCAGCTAGCTTAAGGTCAAAGTACTTTTTATATTATCAGGCAACAAGCTTGTGTTTTCCTCTGAATAAATGTATTCAGGTGTTACTGTTTAAATGAACAGGGTTTGATTCGTGCATTCATCAGTGCTCATCTTGCTTGCGACTTAAAAACGGCCACATTGACTTTGTGTATTGCCAGCGGTCAGGCAGCAGAGCTCTTTGCCGGGCTGCTTCCCCTGAAAAGCTACTGTAAGTTGTAAATCAGAGATTATCTCCTCATTCCTCTCACCTCGTCACATTTCAAAGGGCTGGAGGCGTGTGCCGTCACCTCGTCTGCAAACACAGAGCTCCGGCCTCACGCTGACCCAGGGTCATCAAAACTTATAGGCACACTTGTCACTTGACTGATTTCACACCTGAAGATGATAATGACCATTAGCGACTGTTTTTCTCGCGGAGCCCAGTGCTCTTGTTGATTTATGCAAAACAAAACCAAGACAGGATCCAATACCGGCTCCTCAGGTCAAAGCTCCAGGCCTCTGGTCTTCAGATGTGTGTGTCACTATAAGCCATGCGGTGGTTTATAGCCCTCCTTCCTGGACAGGCTGTGTTGTTCTTTCATGAAAAAAAAAAAACGTGGTAAATCATGAGCTCACATTATCAAGCTGGGTGGTGAAACCACAGAGTGAAATTAGTCATTCTTTTCAACGTTTTACTTGCCATGGGAAAAAAATGCAACTGTCAAAAGTCAGAACGTCTTTTGAAGGACAAAAGACGTTTTGTTTTTTTCAGATGTTAAGCTCTATGGCACCAACTTGATTGTTCTTGGTTGGCTGATTTTACCTTCCACACTAATCCACCACCAAAATATATCTTTTCTAAAACTATTTATTAAATTGGAGTATGGACTCAAGTGGCTTGCACGAGTTTTCTATTGTTTTGTCATTTCAATGTAATTAGCACTTTTTAAAAACAACCTAAATATTTATGTGGATTGAAAACACTATATGTGTTTAAACACTTTTTTATTTTATTTACCCATTAGTGTGAACGTGACCTCACTTTGCTGCCTGGAAAGGCTTTTATATTTGGTGAGAGTGATTTGGTCCTAAATAAGGCGGAGCCGCAAATAAGGGGGCTGATTTGCGATGAAGGCATTGATTTACAGCCTTCTTTACATTGGTGAGAGAAAAGGGTGACATCTGAGGCGCGACAGAGCCACTATGGGCTCGTCGTGAAGCTGAGAAAACCAGCACTTCTCACAAGCACCAGTGGTGTTAGCACACACATCTCACCTGGGGCAATCCAAACACACACACACCCACACAACCTCTCTGTAGGGTAATGACTAGGTATCCTCTGCCTGGGCCAATACACAAGCGACTGACCACAGGATTCCCCCCTAACAAGATGTCACCCACTGCTGCCCCTCCTCCTGCAGTTATCTTAAAACACAAGGGAGAGTCGTTAGTGTGGGTCTCACATAGCCTAATTGTTTAAGCCGCAGCAGGGGGTCTGGGGAAGGGTGGTGGGGGGCAGGGGTTTAAAGAAAGAGAGCGAGAGTAACTGGAAAATAGTTATTTTACATTATTGAGCTCCAAAAGGCACCAAATTGGAAAAGTGTTGTGCTGTTTCACACTATTTCACATTCCCTGCACATTTTCAATTGCAGGACTTTTGTCCCGATTCACAATGCCCGTCTGTCTGCGGTGTGTGTGTGCCATCTAACGATTGACAGAGTTCCTCCCCAGGCACAGCAGGGTTGGACAAGGCCAATCATGGCCCTGCCGCATTTCCCATGGCGACAAACTGCTTGTGAGATGTTTGAGAGCTGGTTCTCGCATTCAGGGTGTATAGGTACTTCCATCCTCCCCTGACACACCGCCCCCAGCTGAAGCCTCTGTAGGCACGGCCCTCTTTTAAGTGCGGGGAAGCCCTTTTTACCAGATGTGTGATATAAGCCTGTCACCCACTTCAGCTCTCGATCCCAGAGGGGAATCACCGCCTGGGCCCCCCCCCACCCGCTCGTTTGGTTCACTGCCGTTAACGGATTTGTGTGTCTTTGCAGATGAAGCTTAAAACTTAAATCAACAGAGAAAAGACAGTAAAAACTGTCTGTGGTTAAATAAAGATGTCCCTTTGTAAATAGACATGTCGAATGAAAACACATATTAGCAACTCGTCATGGAGTGAAGTTAAGTAGAAATGATCACACACTTTCATAGAAGTAATCACATGTCCCACGCTGTTCAGGATTAGTATTGACAAACCGCATGCTCTTAAAGCACCGAGGCCCCACTGCTCTTTAACTACATTCACTGGTGTTTGGCATGGAGCAGACGATGACCCCTGCTGGTGAAGCATGATGACCTGGCAATGCATCTGATCCTCCGATTAAAGAGAATGTGTGTTGCAGTAATAGTGGCCTTTATAGTTTTCCTTTGCTTTTTACTAATTCTACCTTAACATATGTGCTTTCATAGACCCTTTGCACCTTGACTTATTTTAGAAAAGTCATTAAATTCTTATTCTATTTATTGTGGCCTAAGTCTATATAAAAGTAATACAACCAAAGTGACTGAAAACCATAGGAGTGCTTTGCAGAGGCACATAGTTGTTTGTGTCTGTTTGAAAATGAGATGCAGCCACTCCATGGGCAGACAGCTGGCACTTGACATTTGTGATTGTTAATGTCACATCTCACTACAGCAGCCTTATATGCCCCCATACTGTCTACACAACATCCTGATTCACCATCCTCCTACAGTTGGCCTCTGGCTTTGCCCTCACCTGCCTGCCAAATGTCGCAGCAGCAGACACTCTGCTGCAGCAGCCAGAACACATCACGGCGCCCTTTTATTCCTGACCAAGTCTTTGTTTGAGACTAAGATCAGATAAGTTCACTATAGGTTCTATTTCTTATGAAGACGGCAGTGCATGTGATCTACTCTTCAACACCAGTATTATTTTTTTTTAAATGTGTTGGTGGTGGAGCAAGTATTGATAGGTAACAACACCACAACTCTATTAAAAATGTTACTAAACTAAAAGTACATGACAGCAACACCACACAAATACTGTAGGCACAATGTTAACTGTAATTGTTACTGTATTATTTATTATTATTACTGACACATTAATGTAGTCAAGGTGGAACTAATTGTAACTACTTTCTTAAGCGTTAGGTATGCCATACATGTTTAGAGAACAGTATAAGCTCATTACATGTTTTGTATGCAACTGCAACGTATTGTAACTAATGCTGTCAGCTAAATATAATGAATGTGATTCTTCCCACTTTGCCACTAAAGAGAAACTTGTAGAAAGAAAAGCACCAATATGTTGCTGTATTCATTGTAAACTAGTTGTGCTTGTATTTGACTGCGTATTCCCATTTAATACTATGTTATATCTCCACTTTACTATATTTCCGGGGGAAACTGCATTAATCTGACAGTATTTTGCAGATTAAGGTTTGACACACAAAACATATAATGTACTTTTCTGGCAGCTCGTAGTGGCCCCAACCCTTTACTATGACATTTAATCTTTTTTTCATTCATTTTGTCATCTATGTGTTTATATTGTTAATAGTGTATGTGTCCCACATCAACCAGTAACAAACAAATAAATCGGATGTTTTGCTGTTATTCCAACACAGGAGTATTGTTGTCTTCAAAATAAGTACACCTTGAACTTTTGCACCTAGCTCAGAAACTACATGGCTTCTTTAGATATGACGGTAGACAATGCACTAGCTCAAGATTGTTGCTCAGCTTGTTTGTCAGCCTGAAACGGTGCACAACCAGTTGCATGCAACTCAACAGGCTGCCCAGCAGCAGCAGCAGCTGCTGCATCCGCATTGCTTATCTTTGCATTGGCAGCTGAGACGGTCCTTCCAGATAGCACGGACATGAAATCATCCGTTCACCTGCTCCGGGCTTGGCTTAGCATGACAAGCACACAGCGCAACAACTGCCCCCCCCCCCGCCCAGCCATGTTGTCTATCACCAGACAAACCTCCCTTCGTCTGAACTGCTGAACCATGAAACACTTAAACTTGACAGGAAATAAAAACAGATAAGAACCGCAACGGTATGACTATACTCCCGAAACACTGTGAGGGGACGGTGGCTATGAGGCTCAGATTAAGGCATCCAGAGCAGAATTCATCCAGACGGGGAGAGACAGTCTGGCATTAAGGTAATTAAGGGGATGTTTTGCAGCAGCAAAGATGTGCTTGTGACTCAGAGTATGTAGCGTAACAGCTGTGCCGTGACACGTAAGCCCCCCCTCCGCAGCCCATCACTGATTGTGGCAAGTCCTTGGCTGTGACCTTGCTCTCTCTCTCTCTCTCTCTCTGCCCACGCTGTTTTCAGCAGGAGATGGTTCACGATCAATTTCAGCTGCGAGAGTGCGGCGGAGGAAGGCAGCATATGGTTAGACATGATTTACGCACAAACACGAGCGCTCCCTGATATGCACCCCACACACATACACCCTCCACTCACAAACAAGCACTTACATAAATGATCATGTTTTGTGCTCCTGCAGGTATTACTGTTGAATCAGTAATGGTGGTTGCAGGTCTGTGGTTTAGCAGAGAAAGGATGAAAGGGGAAGTGGCGAGGAAGTAAAGCCTGCAGCCCAAATATGGGGAAAACTTTAGTTTGAAGGTTTTGTCTTTTTTTTTTTTTTTTATTTAAAGGTATTAAAGGATAGGTTCACATTTTTTTTAATTTGTCTTCAAACAATATTTACATGGTCATACGTAGATTGAAACTAAATCTACAGTCCTCGTTCTGTGTACAAATGTATTCCAAAGTTTATCTGAAGCTCATATGAGGCTTCAGTGGTCTGAGTTATTCACATCAAGTGGATGTCCGAGCCAGTGTCATATTTAAAAGGATACTTTTGAGACTACAAACAAAGGTGCACAAATAAGATAATAAAATACGTATTTGGTTTTATGAATATATCTACCGCTAATGAAGCTACAATAACTCTGAGAATCTACATTTCTACGTTCCTCATCATGAATCCTACTGCCCTTCACCCATCAATGATTTCCATTTGACAATCTGTTCATTCCGTCGTTCTCGACTCCATTCCACCTCCAACATTCTTTCTAATGCATCATTTTATTAAAATCACTTGTATACTCGGGTGACGCTCACATGCACTAAAAGCACGCACGACCGGCCCGGCTATGTCGGACACAGAGGGAAAGTGACTTCATTCTCTGCTCAGGTAAACGTTACTCGACTATATCTTGACATAGCAAATAGTTGTTTGCTGCTGTATTAATGCTCTTGAGTGTCGTATATATTGCTCCTTTAAGCAGACACTGTGAAAGGTGTGTAAATCCTTCAGGTGTGTCAACTCTGCAGGATGCAACAAGCAAGGATATTAGAATCGGCGTGTTGTGCTCTAACCTCTGACCTTCAGCTACCATCCTGCACAGCAGAGGTTCAAGATGACTCATAGATTATCGAGTGCTGAATGTCTGTAGGGGCGTGATGTTTTGTAGTTCTCTGATGTGGTGGTGATAAAAGCGTAGTCTGGGCTGAGGTTACAGGGAGGTTAAGCAAACAGGGTATTTGAGCTGTGAACACAATCAATTTGTATTCTGTTCAGGGTTGTGTCATGTGACTGGTACAAGCGCATAATAAGGAATCTCAGTACAAGCGTTGTTGACTAGATTAACCAAAGAATAAGATGTCAACAGATATGGTGTAAAAGTGATCCGTTAAATCCGTGATTCAGAAATTCTCACTTTTATTAAAGGGGCAGTGTGTAGGATTTGGTGGCATCTCCCTATCTCACCTTTATTTGTCCAGCTTTATTGTCCTTGTTCCTATAGCGCTTATTCTTTTTCTATTTCTTTTTAAAAGACAGCAGTGAGCAGAAAGTTTTCTAGTATATGGGGCAGCCTATATGGCACTGCATCACATTTTCTCCATTTAAGGGCACCCATTAGTGCACTGCAACTCGTTTTTGCCACTTGAAGGGTACCCTAGAGAGCACTTCATCATCTATTATCTGGAAGGGCACCACAGAGGGCACTTTATCATGTTTATCTACCGTAGGGGCATCCAAGAGGGCACTTTTGCTGAGTGGCGCCACCCTCTAAGTCGCATTGCATAGTTATGAAAATGACACCGCATTTCTTCTAATAGATCCCTCGAAATTCTACACCTTGGTCTTTTAAAGTAGGTTGTGATGCGGGTACCAAGAGGAAGATAAGAGTTAAGTAATGCGTCATTCTGAAACATTCCGTCTCAACCCCTTGGTTTCAAGCGAGGTTAAGATAAAAGGTCGTTTCACACTTTTGTTGTCTTATTTACTTGTTCAAAACCCAAACTAATTATCCTCAGAGCTAGAATCACAAGGTATAGTCTAAGACTACCACTGCTTAGCTGTCTGACTTCTAATTCAGGTATATTGTGCTACGCATATACGCCAGTATCCAGCATGCATGGACATGCAAGACACCAAAAATATTGTTGCAGTGTTGAAACTTTTGTAAGAAAAGAACTTAACTTCTTACTGTAACTGTGAAATCTTTGACTTTTGGTTAAATTCCGATTCACATACATCTCTATGCCGTCTGAGTTTAGTTAAGTTCAGTCTCAGCCTGTCTCTTTCCTGCCTTTTGGAATACTTTATCTTGACAAAAAAACATTTGGCAGCAGTGTGCTTTCAGCTCACTTTTACAGAGAGCTTCACCATAATGATATTTTTACTCCGGGAGACATGGCCTAAATGATTTCATGTGCTAATGAAATGGGCTTGGCCATCCCCAAGGCAACAGCACTGGTCTCATTAGGGTTTCTAGTCATGGAAGTAGTGAAAAAGGAAAAGCGCTGATGGGGTCGTTAAATACACCATCAAAGAGGTGTGTCTCTGCTCTCTCGTTAGAACTTAAGATAACGCAAAAAAAGCTTCTCAGTTATGGGGAAGGGGAGGCAAGTATATACAGGAAAAGTCACAGTTTGCTTGAATTTCAGTTTTTGTATTTAATTACTGAGTCATAATGACTTTTACATGTCTAAGAAGACCATTTAATTTAGCAGCAGTTAATGACATCAGTTGCATAGATTGTATTTATTACAGTAAATATATATATAAAATGAGCAACATTTTTTTTTAGCTCATCTGTTGCACTTATTTTGCACCTCTTCTTTTGTGATCAATATGTATTTCATGAGATAACTTAAATAATGGCTTTTTACCTAAATATATATATATGACTCTTTCTAACAACTATAATTGCTTTAATATAATATAAATCTTACTTCGTTTAACATCTGCTGTTGAATCGAACTGCTGCAGGATAAATTCTAGATGGTGGTCTGTGGCTGTGATATACATTACCTACAAATGTCCACTAGAGGGCAATGTGTCCAATGCATTCAGTCTGATGTCACAGGTTTCATAAGGGCGACAAACCACACAAAGAGAAATGACAATGAGTCCGTTATTACACCGTGTGCCGATTAGAAGAGTGAAGCACCCCCCAAAAAAATGATCATTACCTTGATATGAAACTGCTTTTTTTCAGTTCTCCTTCAAGGTGTCATATTATTTTTTGCCACTGCTCTTTGCACCTGATTATTGAGCCATTTTACGGTAGTGTTTTCTACGGTATGCACCTTGCAATGCCAAACAAAAAATGAAATCCAGTAATCCTCAAGCATGCAGAGGATGATTTATTAATAATCAAAATGTAAAAGAAGAAAGAGGACCTTAAGCAACAAATAAAATGTTGTTGTTACATTTTGACTTTTTTCTTATTATTAGCTATTACAGTGTTAGAAGAGTCTATGAATATGAAGTCTGCAGCATATAGCGTGTAGAAAAAGGCAATAACGAAAATCAGATGTAGTGAAATAATAATCAATACATTTTATTTGATCATTTTCTTTCTCCAACAAAGAGGAAGCTGCCTGCGTCCTCTTCCAGTATCTTTTGCTATTCCTCTCTGTCTCTCTCTCTCTTTCTCTCTCTCTGTCACCTTCATTCCTCCCTCCCTCCTCCCTCCCTCCCCCCTCCTGTGGGATCATGGGAATTGTGCAAGTAGCGTGGCGTTCCACGCTCTGCCCGCGGCGCTCCAGGAGGAGGCGTGCAGTAATGACCTGCTCCTCAGCTCGCTCGCCATCATCGCCCTCACAATTAATTCCCGCCTCGCGTTCCTCTATGGGAGGGGGGGGATGAGCGTGTGGGCTCCCTCATTAGAGCTCCTTGTAATGTGTCTGGCAGCAGTTCCCATCCTGCCACTTCTGCCCTTCCACTGCTGCTACCATGTTTGTTTTATAGATGCCTCCCTCTATACTTTCCTGCCTCACGGAATGACTGACACCAAGTGTAAAGGTGCACCTGGTCTGTGTTTTTATCCATCAGGGCTCTAGGAAACACATGAATACACCTTTCACATTGGTGACATAGAGGGGAATATTTTGAGTAGGTTATTCCAGGTCCATCCGGCTAGTGTAGGAGCCTTTTCACAACAAACACAATCCATGGAAATGTCCAATGCACTGTCACATTAAAACGCCTTCAGAAAAGGTGATGACATTTTGAACAGCTGGTGACACCAAACTCAGGCTAAGCACTGAACTTTTAAAACAAGTGGAGCAGAGTCTGACCTGGATTTCAACTTTAAGCTTGACCAGCGATAATTTACAATTTCATTTTACCACCGTCAGCTTAGCACGGTTGGTCTGCCTGCATATTTTATTATTTTTCATAAGTGTGAAAGGGTAGCAACATAAGGAATGAAGAACCATGTTTTTCACACCATATCGTATATAATGTAGAGGATTTTTACTATACACATGCAAGCTATCTTTTTGATGTGCAATCTCACCAGTGAAATACTGAATGGAACAGCGTGAAAAAATGTGACGATGTGAAAAGGGTCATTTGTCGTGGCTAACCTATACGGAGAATTATCATCTGAATCTGCAGCTCCCCTCGACCTTCCGCTCATTGTTTATCCGCTGGCCCACATCTTTAAAGGTCCCGTACCTTAGATGCCCATGTCTTTTGTGATTAAGAAGCAGGTCTTGGTGCTTTACTGTGAAAGCATCAAAACGCTCAAACCATGGAGAAACGCACACATCCCGTATTAAGAAGCTGTGCCTTTTAAGCCAGCCGTCAGTCACCGGTCGAAGTGCTGCTCAACTCTTTGTTGTTGACACACACAGTGAGTCCCCTAATGCAGTGACGCTGTGAAGATGGCGACAGTGCGGATGCGGAAGACCGAAAACAATGACCAAACAGAACAGGCTTTTTTGGGAAGGGGGCTTAAAGAGACGGGCGCTAAAAACGGAGGATTTCAGACAGAATAATAATGTGTTTTTTAAATAATAAAGTATGGATGTTCTAGAAGAATCCCTGAATACATGAACCTGAAAGTGAGCATAATGTCTCCCTTTAACATTCTGGTCTCACCTCTCTTACAGTGGCAGCTGTTTTCAGCTCTGAAAAGCCTCTATTCACTACCTGATCGGTACCAAATGGCAGACAGACACATTAAGCAACTAGCTGGTGAACATAATGAACATAATTAGCAGCTAAAAAGGCAGATATTTCCGAGGAGTTGGTAGAGATCAAACTCAGAGTGAAGAGAGACAGAATATTGGACTTACATTGGCCAAGTTGCCAGAAACACAACTCCGAATGCATGATAATGCGAGGATGCTTTTCCGTTCGCGACTACTGTTCTGTGTAATCGTATCACTTGCAGGCACCTGTTTGTATGTGTGTGGGTTTTTCAAATTAATTAAATGCCATATGCGTGTATGTAGCGGTGCACAGTGTGTGATGCACGTGAATGAAGCAGAGTAGAACAAAACAATCCATTTAGCTGTTACCGTGTTCCAAAAATGAAGCGGTCTATAACTGATTATTTAAAAAAATGCAGAATGAGGAAAAAGAAGGATGCTTCTGAGGAGGGAGAGACAACGAGGAGTTCTGACTCTCGCCACTGATGATGAAAGTGATTGAGCCAGTGATTGCCTGGCGACCTGTCCAGGGTGTACCCCGTCTCTCGCCCCAGTATCAGCTGAAAAAGGATGCGACTAAAACATTGGAGCCAGTGGAAAAGTTTGTCTGGAGCCGATCCCATCTGATATTGGACGAGAGGTGGAGTACACCCTGGAAAGGTCGCCAGGCAATCACAGGTATGACACAGACCATTCACACTCACATTCACACCTACGGGCAAATTAGAGTCATCACTTTACTAATGGACTGTAGGAGGAACCTGGAGAAAACCCACGCGAACACGGGGAGAACATGCACAAACCGGCCAGCGAGTTCGAAGCCAGAACCCTATTGCTGTGAGGCAACAGTGTTGACCCCAGCACCACTGCGCCATCCCTACTTTGCTTCCCAAGATTAAATATTTTCATTGTAAACAATACCCGTTTTTTAATTGCAGCACAAAATCTTGTGAGATACGAAACGCAACGTAAATACAAGCTGACAATGTCCTGACCAAAGCAACATACATCTTTTACTGCAGTTTGATGCTGTTTGCACTCATTGGTAGCCACGTAGCAAGCAAACACAATACAACAATAAAAATGTTTACAGTACAGTATATTGTACAAACTCAGTACAAAACAAAGTAGCAGACGGATATTGTTTTGGGACAACTTAATATAAAGCATCTAGGAGAATAAATGCACTGCCTCTGCTGTATGCTGAGGAAGTTGACACAAACTGAGATCCATGCATTTCTGAATGTATTAAACAGACATATAAAATGTCACGCACTTATGTCTCAGAAGTCGAAAAATGATGCCAAATTTGGGCAGTTTAGGACCAGTAGGTTTGATACTTTCGATGAGTTGTATAAGTATGTGGAGAACAGTGATCCTGCATCTTACATCACTCTGATGTGACAAACTGCATGCAGTGTGATGTTACCAGGCAGGAACCATTTAGAATATACTTGCTGCGACAATAAAGCTCATCCTGAGAATATATAGACAGTGAGCTGTTTGTACACAGACCCTTTTAGATAACACAATCAAAGTCACTGACTTCTGCAAACTGTGTCACGCATACCTTCATCAGTTATTCTTCTTATTCACTGTCATATTTGTTTGAAAGTCTTTTTTCTCTACTATATCGTTTTTTTGTACAGCTATTGTGTAGGAGAAAGATTCAGCATCTGCCATTGTGGACTTTGTCAAAGCCAAGACTGTGGCTTAAGGGCTGAGTCAATGCGCAGATAAATAGAGGCTAGTTCTGGTTGACAGTTCTGTGAAAGACGTATAAAAAGTTGTATTTATTTCACCTAATATTGATGAAAAGATCGCAGCGATAAATGGGTGTGTGTCACGTCTCTCTGCAATGCTTGCCTTTTTCTCAGTCTCTCTATCCAAAACGTTACTGGTTGTCGCAACCTGTGCAGCACTTCTATCCACTGCAAGATGTAGTGCATCAAAACCAAAAAAGCCAATTGAGACACTTATACACAATGTATGCTTGGACATCAGGTGGCCCTGATCAAAGGCCGCATGTTGGAGAATGTTGAAAATACAAAGTCAGTGGAGAGAACCTTCTAAGCGACCTACAAGCCTAAAATTATAAGAGAACAGGACTAGATAGATGGCTTCTAAATGTTACGTTTGACTTACAATTTGACCAAAACCATGCCTGAAAGCCCTAGTATTTCTGTTTTATTGTATGTAAAAATGAACTCTATACACTCATCCATCACAGCTCTATGTAAAAAAAAAAAAAACATCATACAGTAAAAGGTTTTGTGCTAATATGTATCTTCATATAAAGCAGACAACAAAATAACTGATCTCATATAGACCTGGTATTCACAAGCAATCTGAGTCTGGATATTATATATCTGGATAAGGGAAAATGCGTCTTAACGGAAGGTGTGAATCCACATAGAACATGTTGTAATCAGAATGCAATCGGATGCGATGCAATCTTAGCAATCAGTGAAAAAGCAATCTGTACGCAACCTGCCTAACCAGTTGAAAGGTCACCCAACTCTGCCTCTTGCTGCTATCTGAAGCAAGCTCGTGTTCAAGAAATTCATCCATGAAATACAACCACGGGCAAAAGGACTACAGACGGCCGCAAGCTCCGCGAAGGAAAAGTAGAGCCCGTGCAGTAGAATCACTTTCCTTGACCTGAGACATGTTTGTTGATAAGTCTTATTTGATTTCCCTATCAAGATAGTCTCTGATAATGTGGGCTGAATCGAGATAACGAGACTGTTATTAATACCAGTTGTTAATGGAAAGGCTTGTGATCAGATGCCATTATCTAGATAATCAAGATATAGATCACACGTTAATGGCAGATCTAAATGGGGAATTAATATAAATAGGAATTTGGATTCAACTCTAAACAGAGCAACAACAAAAAAAAAAATCAACAACAAAACTTGAACAGCTTCATTGCCAGCTGTTGTATAAAAGTAATACCGCTGCTGCAGCGACCGATGTTGTCGTGTCGACATGTAAACATCCAAGTCTGAGCAAAAGCACAATGTGGTGTGAACCACTTAAAACTGAGTCACATCCTGAATGTGACTTATGGACTTAACCGGTGGCTTCCAAGATGTTTGTGTTTGCCGAAGCTGTTTGCTCAATCCCCACTGACAGATGAGCACTGCAACAGTGTTTGCACATATTAGCACCAAAACAAAAGTGTCCCCAATCCCAGTTCATGAGGAAGGACACTTGTCTGTGTTTGATAAGTTTTGTTTTCTGTTTGTTGAACATATCTGTGGGTGGGTGGGTAGCTGCTTCGGTGTACGTAGAAATGAAAAAATTATGAATTTTCAAGAAAATTTGCTCAAGAGTTTCTCAACTACGGGAGTAAGAAAACACTTATACACTTGAGTATTGCTGTATTATATTTTGCGATACTGTATAGATTCTCAAAAACACCAAAGATTCTTGGCAGACAGTGGTTGATTTTGTGTTGTGTTTCGATATTGGATGTCACAAGGACTGATAAATGCAAATGTCTTGCCAATACCCAGACATGGTCTATTCCCAGTGTGAGGTCTCTTGGTGAGTTTGAGGTTAATGTAGTGGACTGGGTGTGGAAAAACATAATTTCTCTAAAATCCATTCAGTGTTCCCTCTTTAAAAACGGAACCAACCAAACATATAGTCACATGATAAAAACATAAAAACAATAAAGGTGTCGCAGGCCAGAGATTAAGAAACCTTAAATAAGGGCAAGTCTTCTGTGGTGTTCAGTGGCACTAGTTTGTTGGTTAAAGTTGGATTACAAGTTACCGAACTAGAAAACATTCCACAGTGTTTGACATTAATTTCAATCAAAGCACAGCTCACCGTTTTATAGACACCCAACTCTTCCACAACAACACAGTCCTGTTTATTGTCTGGTAGTTTAATACCTTCTGACATTGAAGAAAGATCATTATTGTTTACATTCATGTAGCAGGAAAGCCCTGTGACAGGTTAGAGCAAATATTGATTGTGTGCCACACGGTGGCTTTTAATTCCAGCTAATGACCTTTGTCAGCTGCCACCCCACTGTTCTTATTTCCTGGCTGGGAAGCAGCCAATCAGGACAGACACGTGCTGCTGAACCAAATAAACCTCTGGTCTTAACAACTCTAAAACTCAACAATCATGTTGTTGAAATGAAGTGTAAACCTTGTTAGAGGAAGTAAAAGTTTGTTTGTTTTGTGAACTAAATGTTTTGTTCTCGAGACAACACTATCTGGTCTTAACAAATCATGTGCATTGGTGTTCATACACTAAATCCACAGTACGTAAAGCATTACCTCATTAAGAAATCTTTAGACTATGATATACTGTACATTGGTATCGGGAAATACACAGAAATGCATGTTACAATAGCATACTGAGGATTCTTTTTTTCCGACAAAGACAAATTTGCACACACTTCAAAGCAATAGGTTTCTAGAGAAGAGATTTCATTCGGAATATGATGAAAAAATGAAGAAATTCCATGAAGTAGACAAAGATGAGTTTGCCATTATTGTGTCTGAACTAGAGAAAAGCCTATAACTTCTTCAGTCCAACAGCGTCCTCTGATGGGGCCGTGCCCCACGGACCCCTAATTCAAAAACGCTGATACAGCTGATTTAAAAAAAACGCCTCATGCTTGTTTGTACCTGGTTGCCTTTGTTATTTGACATTGTGGTACTGCTGTATTCTGCGGCTGATCAATGAGCTAAACACATTAAAAAAAAACGTGTAATTGATTTGTTATTTAGTTATTGATAGTAGCTTATATAACACACCTAAACAGACAATTTGCGTAACACACTGATGGACGGATCACAAAATGAGAATGTGAATCTTGCATTTGTTGGTGCATTTGTTAACACGCTGTGCTAGAATAAAAAAATACGAAAGAACCAGAAATAATAATACCAGAAATCTTCAGTGTCGCTCATGCTACCTGAAGAAAATTTGTAAGGCAGATACATCCACAGAATATAACTTTCATCATGCAGCCCACATGCAGACGCAGTGCTTTCTATCCGTGTTACTTAAGTTGTTCTTTGGAAGTGATTGTGTGTAGGTGCCGTCTTCTGTACCAGACTGTGTGCCAGGAGTCGGCTTTCTTTCAGCAAAGCTACTAACTGGATAATTAAGGGTGCTCTATACACTCCAATTAGCAGGCGATGGGAAAGGGAGGAGGGATCGCTCAGCTGTATCCGAGGAAAGCAGCGTAAAACCGGGTGATACACATCAAATCACAGCAAAAGGCTAATGCGTGCGAGGTGAGGGCACCATACATCACAGCGTGCGGGAGGAAATGAGGCAGGTTTCTAAATAAATACTGCCAAGGTTGCTGCTGCTCTGTGGCGCATCACTGCCAAACCATAATCTCAGACTGTTTATTTTCCCAAGTTGCGCTCTCTCTCCGTCTCCCTCTCACTCTTTCTGTCTGTGTCTTTCTCTTCATGCTTTAAAGGCCTCAGGGGAATGCTGCTTACCATAACAGTCTGTGTGAGCCCATCGGAAACACCTCCAGGAGACACAGACGAGCTCCTCCCTTTTCCTGGTCAGAGTTTTTGTATTTTTATGATTCCACTGTAAAACAACTGTGACCCTGTTTCCTTTTTCTTACAAAAACCCTTACACCCTGCATGTGTCTTGGGCCTCCAAACACTTTCCAACAGGGAGAAATACAGCAGGCTTTTGAAAAAAAACCAACAACAGGTGGAGATCAAAGGAAGCCAGCTAACACCACCATTTACACATTGTATTTTTCACCTAATATAATATATATTTTTTTTTTTTCTTTCGTCTAATGAGCTGTTAAATTGCAGGATTCTTTATAAATGCCTCACAAGAAGAGGAAAGGAGACTGGATGTCTCCATGCTCCTATGCATCCTCACTGTCTTTCTCCTGACAGATGTGAGCACAGTGCTCGGATCAAATTGAGACGGATGAATCAATGGATTCACACCATCACCCCTCAAACACCCATATCGTATGGCTTCACTCCTCTGTGATTCTATTTCCATCGACTAAATGCGGGCTACATTTAAATCTGGGGTCATGGTTATTAATTACTCTCCCGAGTTCAGTTGAAAGCCCAAGGAAACCCGGGGCGGAGTAGACGCACGGGGAGCGACGGGGGAGCACGCAGGCAGGAACAAAGGCCCGCCACGAGGGTTCATGCCTCCCGCTGCTCGAGACCCACATACTGCCGTGGCTCTGCAGACAGAGGTTAGGACCACCTAGGCAGATTTCCCCTGGGGGCTATTATCGCACCAAAGATAAAATGATTTTCAGACGGAGGAGCTTTCACACACACAGAGACGCACAGGGTCTGATACTGACGAAAATAACGCTTCAAGGATGGTTCCCCTTTTGGGCAATGTAACTGCCAATCGTGTCTGAGAACAAAAGTTCTGATTCATCATTATTTCAGGGAAAAGTCCAGACAAATGTATTCATAAACTCCTTTCTGTTTGCCATATGTGCTTTTTGTAGTGCCAACAGAACATGTGCTTTTATCGTAGTGTGAAAGGGGAATAAAAAAATGATCAAAACATTAATATTAACGTATAAAAACATTTATACAATTGTACGAAACATAGGATGAATGTCGAGACACTGTGTTTGTTGATCTGTCCATGGATTGAAGTCAGTCTCTGTACAGCATGACTAATAACAATATTGTTATCAAGACCCAGTTTAAAAAGATTCAAAAAAATCGATTTTTAATGAAATGGAACAAGATGCTTTTGCTCATTATTTCTCTTTTCATGTCTGCATCTGAGAATCGTGATGCATGTGCAGTTTAAAAAAAGTTTGCATAGCCTGAAACACTAAAAGAGCATCATCTTTATTCTAAATAGCTAATTTAGCGTTTTATTTCTTGATTAATTTAAAGACAGATAAAGATGAAAAAAAAGATGTTAAGTCTTTGCACCCAAAATAGGAGTAATCACAGCTCAAAGGTGTCTTGATGACAGACTCCTAACCTTAACCCAACTAGCCAGTCACCATATACTTTAACACTTACTTCTGTCGCCTGGTTTCTGTTAACACCACTGCTGCTTTGGGGCTCCGCTCTTCAAAAGCCTTTCCGAGCCCAAGTTGTTGGTACGTAACCACGCCTACGATGATCGGCAGCCATCGACAGAGCGACGACTTGACTGCTGTTGAATGAAGAAGAGGAGGTTTTAGGGCCACGGTCTTTTGAATCAGGTCAGCACAAAACAAGACTTGAACCAAAATCATGTGTTATGATTTCAGCATCCTTTTAGAGTCAGTGATGCATCAGTGAGTTTCACCGTTTGTGTATATGGTTATATTTTGTAGTGAAATAAGTAGAATCTTAGAAAATGTATCAAAACTAAAGATATCTGAACTACAAAACAATTGTTAATGAACCAAATGTCACTTCTAATCTACGTCAGGTCTAGACAGATATTTACAAATACATTTTAAAACATTTAGTGTAGTTAAGGCTACGCTTCTTCCCTGTCCTTTCTGTTGCCAGCTCGCAATAAATTCATCTAAGTGTAGCCTTTAGCAGCCTATAGGCTTGTGTCACACAGCTCACCTGGAGGGGCTGTATGACTGAGAAATGTGTCAGTGTAGCTGTCAGTTTGTTTACTCCTAAACCTGTCTGAAAGTAGAAGCAATGCAGGGATTGTTTACTCCTCTGTGACATAATGTCATTTTAAGTGATATGCCATGTGCAATTATTAAAGCTGGGGCAGGTAAAGTATTTTAGAAACCTTTTTTGTTTAAATTCTCTTTATTCCCCAAGAACAATAAATTAATCAAATGCTCTGACAAAAAAAAAAAATAAAAAATCTGGTATCTGTGGCTATCGCAGGACTGTAATAAGCCCGTCCAATCATTGCATTTGGCTCGAATGCAATGATTGGACGGTTTCCCTGACTGTCTTCCTGCAAGTATTCTGCCAGTGAGATCATTGAGCGACACCAGAGTCTTCCACAAGGTGCTAACTTGAAAGCTGTGAGTACTAACAATAGCATGGTGTTGTTTACGTTCCTTATGATCATTTTGGGGGAGTGGCTTTGGAGAGAGGCCTGAGGGGGCGGGCTGTAGGTGTTGCCAAATTGGCAACTTTCTTGCTAGATTTTGCGACTTTTGGAGCTTGTGAAGCAAACTTTCATTGGAAAAGAGTTGATAACACTAGGGTGGGTTTTTTCGGTTGGATGTTTTCAAAATCTAGCTGGTTTCTCCAATGTTGTCAACTTCAGCTTTGAGCGATCTGTTGCTTAGTACATTGAGAGAAAATGAATCAGCAACAATTTTGATAATGGATTCAATCTGTTTTTAAGTAAAATTACAAGAAATATCACAGGTTCTAAATTCTATTCTTTGGGCTTTGGGAACATGTAATGGACATTTTATTTTCTATTTTCTGAAACCCTTGACAATTAATCAAGAAAATAACCTGCAAAAATAATCAATACAAATCATTGTTAGTTGCGTCTCAATGGAAAAGGCACTACAACTTTCTAATAAAACACACTTTATAGAGGATTTTTATGACGTAACCAATTTAATAAAACTTTATAGATCAGTGTGAAGCCATTAATATAAACAACTTTTGAGTTGTTAGAAATATTTTGGGTCATCTGACTATGTATTTTTGGCTGCCGGCTATCTGGTCAAAAATTCCATTTAACTTAAAACTCAGACTTGAGGGATACAATCCTTTATTAATGACTAAATAACATTCATAACTGCAGACTTGATGGATTAAAATCCTTTATTAATAAATAAATAACATTTATAACTGCAGAATTGATTTCCAATGAGAACATAAGAAACCTATGAGCATTCATGAATGGATTGTCAATATTTATAACTGCATTATTTCCAAATAGAAAGAATAAAGTGGGATTTTTCACATCAACGCAAAATGTGTTATCCTGGTTTATAACTGATCTATAAAGCATTACTAAATAATGAATTCATTAATAATAAAGACATCTGATACAACTTATAATAAGAGCAAAACTGCTATAGTATCCTAGTAAGTGAGTTTGACTTGTAATACCTAATTTTCTTGTCGTTCTCCTTTATGAAGTAATATTGCAGCACTGGATATTTATCTCTAAAAGTTTACTGAAACCTGTTTTATAAGGGTGATGAATTGGTCATTAGCCTCCGTGTAGAATTACAGAGGTGATGGTCCCATGATCACTTTTTTTCTGAACCAGGCTTATAGATAAATGCTGATGTGGGGAAAATAATCTGGGACGCTGCTTGCAGTAATGATTTCATTTCAAATCAAAGCTTATAGGCTTCAACATGAATGAACGCACATTGTCACACATCATGGGGGCTCGTGGAATAAATGTGCCATGCCTGCTCGTGTTGTCAGCCTGTGGGAGCTGTAGGCATGGGTGGCCAGGAGGCGGGATTTATAATGGTGATGAATCCCGGAGGTCTTAGTAATTATGGCTGTCGCTGGACGGAAAGAGGCGGGGGGGGGGGGGGACAAGCCGGCGGAGGTATTTTATCTTAATCACAGCTCAGCTCCATTCAAATTAATTTGACAAGTTTCCCCAATCCTTATTAAACGACGCATCTGACAAATGACAACCCCCTCCTCCATTCTCTCTAAATGCCTCGTCATGAAAGAAATGTATTAAAAAATATATAAATTTGGGAAAAAAGAAAAAAGAAAGAGGCAATAAGGTTGCAAGACGCAAATATTTCCCGTAGATATTTTTCTCCCTGCAGGGCGCCCTGAGCCATCCATCCCTCCCACCTCCCGAGTGTTTCTATAGTAATTTCCAGCCAATGATCAGTAGGTGTCCACATCCCTGCTTCCTCACCTCAGCACCAATCAGCCACACACAGCGACAGGAGACACGGACTGAGCACAGAGACCAGGCAGACACACAATACAGCCCCCGGATCAAGAGGAGAGGAAACCCCTCTGCGATTTACCCCCCTTCTTTTTCTACGATACCTTTTGGCTTATTTATGCACTTTCTCAACCTTTTTTTTTTTTTTTTTTAACGTGACAAGAAAGTCGATACAAATGGTCCTTTTGTTTTGAGCGCTCTGAACACACACACACACACGCACTCACACGCCGTGCTCTCCTCCGGCAGCCTATGTCTGTGCGTCTTCTCGCATCTTTGCATTATTATCCCCCCACGTACCGCTTCGCAGTAATGTGCCGTTACACGGTCGCAGGCTGGTAGCATCTTGGGAGCTCATCTCAACAGGAACCTGGTAGGTGATGCTCTCTCTCTCTCTCTCTCTCTCTCTCTCTCTCTCTCTCTCTCTCTCTCTCTCTCTCTCCCTCTGTCGCTCTCTCTCTCTCTCTCTCTGTATGTGTGTGTCCGTCCATATTTTGCCGTCCACTTGCATGCGTTTACCCCCGTTTTCCTGTCCCGATTCGTGTCTTGTGTGGCCGCAAAGTGAGCCAGGCAATGTCAGAATCATTTTTGATCGGGTTTTATTTGCACTACGGCACCGCGCTCCCCCTCTTCGGATTATCTGTGTATGACCTTTTGATCTGAATGTCTACCACAGACCAGACCGAGTGTAATTAATGGCATCGCGGTGCAGCAGCGGCACAATGGTTCGACGTGGCTTTCTTTTTTTTTGTACTTTTCTTTCTTCAATCACCTCGCACTCTCTACCTTTCTCTCTCTCTCTCTCTCTCTCTGTCTCTCCCTCCTCTCGCTGTCTCTCTCTCCAGCAAGTATTGAACATTTCTGTCTCTCTAAACTTTGTTTACAGGCTGAAAATCAATGTCCGTGACTTGATTGCCTTTGGGCTGCGTATTTCGCTCCAGGGGTGAATCGATTAAGTAATAATGACCCTGAGGAGGGATGATCATTAAGCCCAGCAGGGTTTTGTTTACTGGTGGCTGCTGCAGGTTGTTTTGGACACCAAGTCGACATTGAACCTGCAGCTCTGGAACTGGACGATGGATAGGACTCTTGGTTGCACATTTGTGTAAAAATAATAACAATGGTTTAAAAAGTAACAATGTTGGATAGTTGAGGCATGCTAGAAAGTGTATCTTTTATTAAATGCTTCATGTAACAGACACTGGGACAATACCGAGATAGTGTTTTTGTAAGGCAAATATTTACCTGCTAGGACATGTTCAGAAGGAGATGCACTTACTTCAGTATTCGGATGACTTTTATAACGCCACCCAGTACAAACTCTCCAGCTCCATGTGTGTATATTTATAATTCTTTTTTTTTTTTTTTTTTTGAGACAGCTGCTGGGTAGCACCATGGAAGTGATTTGAAATGCTTTAGTGTTCCAGCAATGGATCAGCTTTGGCAATTAAGAGAGAAAGCCCAGAAAAAGGTAATGGAAGTAGGGGGAGATGTGTCTAATGGGCTTTTATCTGTGGAAACCGAATCCAGACTGGTGGAGAGAGAAAGAAAGAGAGAGAGAGAGAGAAAGAGATAGAGAGAGAGAAAGAGAGAGAGAGAGGAAATGGAGCACCCCCCCCCCCCCCCCCCCCCACACACACATCCCATCCCGAGGCAGCTGACACTGTAGTTGGTCTGGTCCATCGTCTGGATGTAAATCCACCAGTGGCTATCTGTGCTGTCATTGAGTAAATGTAATAGAGCTGGCCATGAATGAATACCAGGTGCTCTTAAGAGGCTGGACAGGGTCGTGTTTACATGGATGGTCCACCTCTACGTTTTGGCTTAGATGATAAATGTGAGAATATCTAACAATGTTCCTCCGGGGCACCCAAAGCAGATTATTTTTAAGAGCTTATATTGCAAGCCTGAGGTAAAAATCTGTGTGTTTGTAGCTACTGCTGTCATAATCTGAATCCTGGTAGGGCTCTAACTTTTCAAAATAGCGATATTTTTGAATATTCAATTTCTATGTTTGAATGGAATGTACCCTCATCTATTAAAATGTATTTATTCATTCTGTGAAGTAGCTGATTGGACTTTCTTCAAAATATGTAACAATACTTTGACAAGACATCTAAAAAAATTGTTGAAAGTGTTGCATCTTCTTGAAGCATGCTAATTCTCTACCCCATTATAATAATGGCATGTTGGTCCGTCACAGCTATCAGGTTATTGTCACCATGAAGATCAGTTCTGACTATTTGTGATAGTTCCATTAGAAAAACGCAGGGCGTAAACAATGTGCCAGAAGATTCTTCAAATGTTCAGCTTTTATCTTCAGGGAAAAGTTGAAGCAGGGAAATGAAATTTGATTAGAATGAAAAACATTTGCCTCTTTCATGTGTAACTATTTTTGTTTGTTTTTCCGCTTTTAGCACGGGAAAAGATAAAACCAGGATGGTAACGCACTGTTCGTAACCAGCTCCAGTTCGTCAAAGGCCGCTGTAAGCTCACCCTCTTCTCCTGAACATTGACAACCGTTCTTCAGCCATGGCTAACATAAGCAATGCACTTTGCATTGAAAACATACAGAATGCAGATTTGTCTCTCTTACAAAAGGATACTCTTCAGGATGGTGGATTAAGCCAGCTTTTGGATTATAACGCAGAAATGGAAAGGTACAGGTCTTTTGCAAACTTTTATAAAACCAATGGGGCATTTCCACAGAAGATTGCCCGCATCACAACGCCTATTTTTCCCAGTGCTAGAATTGGCATGTCCCCTTGGAACTGCGATAACGCCATGCTCTGGGGAAGGAAATCAGCGGCAATAAACCCTAATAGGACCAGCATGCATAGAAATGACTCCCAGAGGCCGGGGAAGCCTGGCGTGCTGCCAGAGACGCTGCAAATGGCAAATAATAATTTCCTCTCTACCTTATCCCCCGAACACTGCAGACCTTTAGCAGGAGAATGCATGAACAAGCTGAAATGCGGCGCTGCTGAAGCAGAGATAATGAATCTCCAAGAACGCGTTGGAACTTTTTCCGCTATCCCGGCTTTAGGGGGCATCTCATTACCTCCCGGGGTCATCGTCATGACAGCCCTTCACTCCCCCGCAGCCTCAGCAGCCGTTACAGACAGTGCGTTTCAAATTGCCAATCTGGCAGACTGCCCACAGAATAATTCCTCGGTATCCAGTGGAAACCCAGCGAAGAAGAAAAGGAAAAGGTGTGGGGTCTGTGCACCCTGCAGGCGGCTAATCAACTGTGGTGTCTGCAGCAGTTGTCGGAACCGCAAAACGGGCCACCAGATCTGCAAATTTAGGAAATGCGAGGAGCTGAAGAAGAAGCCAGGCTCGTCGCTGGAGGTGAGAACCGGGGCTCTGCTTCCCCTTCTTTTGTTATTATCCCCTTGCACTCCAAAGCATTAACCTTTTCATCCAGTCACGTTCTAAGCCCTTGAAAATTGTTTCCATGCCCACCCATGCCTGAACATCCCCCCGGCTTCTCAAATCTGCCTACCCGCCTAGCCTAATTGGCAGTAATTAGGGGTGTTTGTGTGGAGCGCAAGCTGAGCTTGGCTCAGACACCCCTAATTGCTGCCAGTCAGGCTGGGCTGGAACGCATCCGAACAACCCCGAGCTTGGCTCAGCTCCAAGCAGGGCTGGGAAATGGTTTTCAGCAGAGAGCCATCCCTCTCTACACCCGGTCATTTTAACCAATTATGGAAACCGTCTCTGGATGGGGAGAATCAATATCCCACAAAGCCTCAGCCTCCGACCACCAAGAGATGGTGAGAGTAATGGCAGGGCTGCTGATGGCGTTTCTCAAAACATACCCAAGTTTTGTGTGAGGGAGGGGAGTGAAACACCCACAACGATTCTCTCCCACTGATCCTGTATGAATTGATTGTGCATATACAGTAGGGTTGAAAGGAAATCATTTTATATTATATTTTGTCATTATGGCCAATCAGGGATTAATATGGGGTATGATACATATCAAGAAGGGTGCAGAGTCTGAAAAAAAACATTGTCTGAAAAACACATTAAGCACTGGGATAATTGACAAGTAGCAGGAGGCTTTATTAGGACACAATCGGAGGGCGGTTTGGTTTTTAAAGGTTGGTTTTAATAGATTTATTTAGCAGCTGACATTTCGTTGTCAAAGGCAAAGGCAGAGTATGCATGTTAAGTTTCAAATGTGGTTCTCTTTACCCTGGGAGTCTGAACTTGCTCACTGACTTAACATGAGCTTGTATGGATGAGTCGGCAACAAATGTAACCTGAGGGCCTGATGATTTGCTCATTAATTAAGTGATTACATAGAGAGGAAAAAGAGGTTAATCATAAAATATTACCTAATCTACTCATGGGAAACACACCATGTATGGATTCCTTTGTTCATTATGAATTTGTGCCATCAGATTGTCTGATTCTTGTTTGAATCCATGAGAGATTTTTTTCTCGGTGTTCATTTTTGCAGATACGTCTTTCAAGTTCATTTAGGTGTGTTTTTTCGAATGTTTTATAATGTTGATATCACCTGTGCCTGCTTTGTAGTGATCAGGAAATAATGGAAGGATTCAAAGTAGATTGAGATTGTACCTGAGTGCAAATGTTCTTGACCCAGTAGTGCTGTGACATAACATATTATTATTTATTCATATGATTCTCATAATTTATGTCTCATGTACTCTACAATCTAGTGCTACATGGAGGACTTCTGTCAATTCAATCCCAGTCTGACAGCATGGAATCCAGTGCTAATATCCCTGATTAAAATCTGAATAACTTTTAATGATTTTGACAGGAGTGCCAAGAATCAAAAGCTTTTCCACTTTGCAACTGAAACAGAAACTGAGGGACTAAATTAAGTCTGATTGTTGCCTCCTTAATCCAAAAACAGTGGGTCAGTCATATAAACACACTTTGTGCAGAAACGCATTGCTCATCTAGATTTATTCCATTTGGTACATAGTGCCATACTCAATTTAGTAATTTAGTTAAAATTGCGTGTTGGACCAAGATGATACACAGCATATGTGAGCCTTTTCATTGAGTGTGGAAAACTGTGACGCTTCTTACAGGCGATCGTATGGGGAAACCAGCGTTTCAGAGGTTAAATAAAGCGGTCACCGATGGGTTACAGGTCGGACGTGTAAAGCATAGAAGTGGCAATCGGAAGCTCGTTTAATGTTGACTCCGTATATCGTGTACTAACAGGTGTCCCCAAAACAGGTGTTGAGGAAGCTGGCCTCACATTCATAATGCATGGGTCGACTCACTTTTGAAAACAGCCATTTAAAAAGACGGTTAGAATTACCAAGGGTGTGAAAACCCCTCAAACAAATCCACACTTGCAGGTAAAAGCTCCTTCACTGACTTCAGTAATTCATATTATGGACTTCTCCAGCAAGTAATTGTTATTTTTGACTCTGCATCTGTAATTACAGGCACACCCTCTGCTGCAGAAATGGCTTTTGGGTTTAAAGGCATCTTAGAGGTGTGAAGTTGCACTCTTGCTTCAACAAACCTTTATACCTACATTAACAGGGAGTGCTTATTTTTCACCTTGTTGGTGGTACTAATGGTCGCTCACAAGCTGAGTGGCATTTGAAGTGTGAGGTGTAAGGTGCTTAAGTAAGTTTAGAAGGAGAATTTACAACCCATGCGTGCAAATTCACACGTGAACGGCAACTTGTATGCACACTCTCTCACACACACAAGCATGTACACAAACACACTCTTACCACGTACTCGCGAACAAACACAAACACACACACACACACACACACACACACACACACACACACACACACATACACACACACCAAACATGAGCCGAGTGTACCTTTTGCCTTGGAAGAGACGATAAGCTACTGGCAGCCAGTTAGATTTGGCTGTCAGTGTTTTCCACATGGGAATCACCCTGAACTAATTATATCTTAAGCAGCGGTGGAAAATGCAAATCAGAATTTTACTCACACCCCTGAAATCGGAGAGCCAATTTAATCTAATACCCCCTTTAATTTAGCGCGCTAATGCAAGGCCCTAGAGAATTGCCCTGTGTCACTGCTGTGCTGTTCTGCAGCAGATTCTGCTCTCTCTTTCTCTCTCTCTCTCTCTCCGTCTCTGTCTCCGTGCTGCTCTCAGGCTCCAGGATGGATTAGTCTGGCGGAGGAATCTCATCTAACCTAACATTTCCCGAGCAGTTACCTTTGCGTAGCTTGAGCTCCTATGGCTCAAAGGTCCTTCATTAACTTTCAAATGCAATAATACTCATATGTGGGTAAGCTGAGTCTTCACCTCTGTTTACCTCACCTGTTTACCTCAACTTTACTGATTTCTGCAGAGAGATTCGTGAAAAAAGGCTGTAGCCTTTCCCTAATTTCTGTAAATGCAAAAGTTATGATTGCCAGCTTGTGTTGCTCAATAAGATTAACTTTGTGGCACTAAAATTCACATGGCGGATATGTGTTGTTCATGTGTTCTAACCTTTTTGGCTTGAGGCCTTTTAAAATGACGCGGTGTCTAGTTCTGACCCCTCATCATAGTCATGGCCTTGGTGTGGACATGACCCAAACAGTGATTTTCCTTCTCAGGTGAAAGAAAAAAGTCCGAAACATTGAGTATAATTTTGTGTTAATTATCCTGTGATTCTTCAGATTCATCTTGGGACACCTTAGGGTCTTCTAACGTACTTGGGATTCAATATCCAACAAGTGGCTCAATGGTAACACTTTAAAATAATCTAATAATCTTTAAAAGCAAAACACGTTCTCACTTTAGCTTCACGGTGAGGTTAACGATGGCTTTTTAGGTCAAAGGTAATGAAACAAGTTTATTCTAATTTCGGCAGGTTATATTCCAAATCAGTTTGGTTTCAGTTTATCTGGGAATTATTTCATGTGAGTTATTAAGTGGAGGCTTCCTTTCATTAATAGTTTTAAGTATGAATTATATACATCTCACACTTATAACAAGTATTCCGAAGTTTATATTATTCTCTAACCAGAAATGTGAAGAAATATACACAAACAGTTCCTAGAGGTTATAATTTACTAGTAATATCACAGCGAATGTGATTTAGTTATTAATAGAGACAAGTAGAGCTCTAGTGTTGATGTGGATGTTCTAACATAAAACAATACATGAAATAGAGTCATAATGACTTTAATTAATTGCTAAATTAGGCTTCATACATTTATTAAAGGGCTTTTAGAAGATGAGTTCAGTACAATATTTGTCGAAAGTCATATAAGTTTGTGTCTCGTTTTTCACTGTGTTATGCAGTCAGACATTTCATTTAATAAATATGACAGTGAAATCTTACAGGACACTTTCAAACACATCCAACCAGACTTTGAAAACATTTGAAACATGTGGATTTGAGGTGTACACTCTGCATGTGTAATTCCTGTTTGTTCCAAGGTTTTGCTTGAGAATGACTCAATAATGCAGACTTTCCTGTAGGAGTATGCCTACAGATGTCTAAAACCACATCCTCCAGAACTATACAATTTGATAGAAACATGATCGTAAGACTCCAAGAGCTTGCTGGGTTGTTGACTATATTGACAGGAACACTTTGAACTAAACAGCACCTCTGTTTTTGACGTTCATATTACTAAAAAAACAAGTCAAAATCCTTGAAATAAAGACATTCAAAGAGGCTTCAGTTTGATTAGTATCATGAAACGGTGCAGAAAAAGCAGGAAAACGGCAAAACAAAAATCTAATTGAACAGATTCCTCCTTTCAATAAACAAATGTCAAAGGCCAGCGTCAAGTCTTGTGCAAGAAAACAGCATCCTAGTGTAAGGGGATGTTTTTTCTCTCTCTCGCTCTCTGCCTCTGCTCTTTGTGCAGCGTTGATATGACTACATGAAATGGGTGAGATGAAAAGGTGGCACGGCTGCCTAGAAACCTTTGCTATTGTGATAAAAGACAAGGCCCAAAATGGTATGAAGCAGGACCTTGAGGAAAATAGCTTGGATTCAGCCTTAATGAGAGCACGGGCGCCAAATAAGCAATGGCAGCCAGGTCTAATTTGTTTTAGGTGTGCTCGGAATAGATAAGGACAAATCTGTGGCCTTCACCCCCTCCCCCAACCTTTGCCTCCCTGGAGATAACACTGAGTGCTGCCAGCCAATCTCTGTGGGCAAAGGAGAGGGGGTAAAGAAATAATAATAAAATATAAAAAAAAACGAAGAAGGAAAAGCCTGAGGGACAGACAGTCTTAAGATCTGCAGATCTCTAACTTACTGGATTTATTCAAGCTTTAAAACTGCAGATTAATTTGGTCGCAGAGGTCTGGGGGAGTGTGGAAAAAAGAAAAGAAAAATGAGGCCGTACGCCGCCGCGCATCTCAACCTAAAGGGCAACCTTAAGCTCCTGTCAAGACAATAGGATTTTGCCATCTGAACCACGATGCAGACCGCTTAATTATACACATCTTCCCTGCAAGCTACCCTCAGCTGCTTAAGAGCAGGGGCCCCCTTATTCATTGTCATGCCCTTTTTCCCCTAGATTGGTCGTGCCGTGTGGATTTTCTGTCAGCTTCCATTTGCGCCGAGTAGCTGTCCTCCTCAGGCCGTTGTTGCGCTTGGAGAGGCACAACCGCACGGCACCGTTAAAGAATTCATCGTTTTCGCCACTGCCACCAATTAAGGCCAAAGTGTAATCGGAGGCGTCTGGACGATGGCCTTACATTATGTGGTCTGTCGCCTCCTCTGGCCCCGTTTGATTTAACATCCCTGGTTCAGTGGGGGAAAGAAAACTCATTGCCATTGTCTTTATTATAGTGCGAGGAGAGAGAGAGAGAGAGAGAGAGAGAGAAAGGCAGAGAGAGAGAAAGACATGCGGGTGGAAAGCAGCCTAGCGGAGGACGGACAGCGTGAAAGAGCAGGTGCGGGAGGACGTTAATGTGTGGCACTTTAAATTTTAAACAGATGAGAATCAATTATTGATGGTGACTCTGGCTGAGAAGTTAAAAGGTATCTCGTCATTACTGAGAGCCTATATGAAAAAGTGTGAGAGAAAAGTCTACGGCAAATGCATCGTGGGGTTTCAATGAGCGCAGAGTATTGCAACGAGTTGTTTTTGTTCGCCACAAAAATAATGTGATCCTGACTTATTTAAAATGTCTGCCCATATTGTGTGTTTTGGCTCTAATGCAACAATTTGTACAAAGCCCTTTCCATTAAATTGTATTGCTCTAATTGAGTGAAATGCAACAAAGCTAGTGGCAAAATGAGTGACTGAACTGAAAATGTGAAGAGCCAAATCAGAAAACTTGTTCTTGAACATGGTATTCCCCATTTTCAATCAGCTTTTACCAAATCTCTCCAATAGGCATGTTGCTTCTTCCTATGAGGCTCGGTAATAAACCCTATTAGGCATTAGCTATATTATTACATTGTCCTTAAACACAGGACACTACAGAATAAACTACACAGGAAAATAATGCATGATCCTGATGATGGCCAGTATGATGCTCTTCAATACAGACAATATAACTGTCACAATTCCTTTCGAATTGTGGGCTGAGTTTGGTAAACCACTCTCATTTGTGGACCAAAAGTAATAGCTCCAACACCTTGGCTACCTGCTAAGACAAGAAGAATATCATAAAATAGTAAAATCATATGAATTGGCTATTTCTGAAATCCAGGCTAGGAAATGTCAAGATATCTGAATGTGAAAGCTAGCCATTTAAACAATGGAGCGTATTTAATTGATGAAGTATTGCTGTGGCAGAAACATTTCTGCTCAAAACTCCCAGTGTAAAAACATCACGTGACCTTATTTCAACAGAATAAATCTGTCCCTTGACTTTGTTTTCGCTGCGCTGCTATGAGCAAGGTGCTCCAATAGTAGCAGTGGTAGTTGTCCAGTTTGACGTATGGGAGCGGACTATGACAGCCCAGTATCATGGCTTTAGTCTACGGACCAATCAAGAGAGCTACGGTGGTCAACCACAGTACTGCATGAAACAAAAATAAACGTTATTAATATTTCCCCATATACCGTCAATATATATGACCTCTCGCTAAAACAGTTGACAGGAAAAACAAACGGAAGCAAAAAATACCATCTTTCATTCATACTTCAAATTCATACTCTTCCCATTCAGTTCTGGTTTAACCATTCAAACCGGACTTTTGGTCATGGGTAAATAAATACGATACCTATAGTTTACTGTCGTACAAGACTGAGATTTATAATTTCAAGACTTTCTGCTTTTAATTGTATGTACAAGACAGAGATTGTCAAGCGTTGACAACTCACGGCGTCCTGTTGAACTGGAGCTTCAACAGGACAGGACAGCGTGAGCAAAGTCATGTATTTTCATCAGTTTTGTTCCGGCAGTGAATTTAATCAACTTATGAGAAGTTAATGCATTAACCCCCATTCTGCGACCATGTATGTATGCATGCAATTAAGAAGACTGGAATTGATTTCAAAGAGGGCATCAAGTCACCTTACTTCATTCTAAGGTGTAGAGAAACTGCTCTGTAAAAACCTCGACATTTTCCTCACCGCTCAGCATTCTTGCTTCGTGCTATGGGTCTGGTTGACATGATGCTTATTGTTGCCTAAGATGAGGACATTACCCTGACCCGGATGCGAGGAATTCACTGACAATAGACCAGCAAATCTGAGGGCCCCATCCCATCACCGACGAATGTTTTTCAAAAGCATATCCTAAGTTTTTGGATTGATCTCTTGCCTTCCGAGACAGTCTTCCTTGTTGATGCAAGTGTTGCTAGAAATCGAGTAAAAAAAAATAGTAAACGTGGATGTCGTGAAAAGAATCATGTAAATGTAATAGTTTCTTGCACTGCAATTCCCAATTAGTTGTTTATTTGACCAAATTAATTTGAGGTGTATTCACCTGTATACTATAGATTGAAAAACGTGTTTTTTTTGTGTTGCTAAACCATTTAGATATTAAATATTTAAAAATATATTCAAAATATCGGACTGCGTTTTTGAACATTATGAATGTAAAGAGAGTCACAAAACATGAATGATTTTGGTTTACTTGTTTTCTTTGGTCACTGTATGAAATTGTGGTGATGTGGCTCCTGTCCTCTCTTTGTTTACGTTTGGATCACAGATTGTGCCTTTTGAAAAGTTTTTTTCTTTGGCAGCAACTCTTAAACCTGATATTGTCCTGTATATGCAGTATACATAGTTTGTGTCGAGTTGACTGGTTAAAGCACAGAAAAACATCATAATGGTCCTTTAACGCTTTCATTCGTAAAGCTACTTGATGCAGGTTACACTATTGAGCTGCAAAAGAAAACGAAAAACTCCAATCTTTGTTAACCTCATTGTAGTTGCCAAACAGATGAAATGTAATATACAGCGCAATAAAATTGCAGGTCTGCAGATGCACTAATGAGTTTATATCTATAGGTTAAAAGGCAGTAAGTGACAGATGGCTCGGTGCCATTCATCCAAGGAAACTGGCGTGAAAGTGAATTTGTGAGTGACAACTGGTGATGGGAGAAATCGGTCAATGTGGTTTAAGCGTCTCAGTTTCTGCAAGTCAAATCCTCGCATGCTGCCACCTCCTCTATTGTGGCTCTGCTCTCACATCATGAATATTTCATGGCAAGCATCTGACACCATGCCCAGAAAGATATTTCAAGGTTTTCTTTTTTTTTTTTCTGATAGAAACCCTGGGGTTAGAGAGTGTCACAGAGGCGTGAAGTCAGTCTGTGGCCCCCGGGCGAGGGATAGGATTTATGATGCACCAGTTGATGACATCAGGTGGATATTTTCATTCCTGAGCGGAGAGCCCCTTTGTCCTCCACCACTGATAAACCATCGAGCTGTTCGCTGTTTGTTGTCACTCCTCTGAAGATCTGTCTGTTGCGTTCTGTTGAGTATAGGGAAATGATTTGAATCTGCTCAGAGTGCAAGCTGTGTCTTGACAAACCGGGACCGGATTCTCCGTCTGATCAGCGTGGAGCTGGAATGTCGAAGCAGGGGGGAGTCTGCTTGGATTAGCTCGGTCTTAAATGCTGCCTTTAGCATGTTACATTGCAAACTGGCTTTCTCCTTACGATATCTCGCTTGTTTTTTTTTTTGTCTTCGTCAAGTTTAACTAAAGCCTACTTGTGTAATTCCTTATTTTTAGTTTGCTGCAAGTAATCTATTCGTTTTTTTTGACACTAACTAGATTAATAATGTTTTGTTTTCTTCTAAGGGAGGTTATTATTTTTTTCCACACGCCTAAAGAGCTGACTTCACAGTGTTATTGTATGTGTATTTCAGCTAAATTAAATACAACCAAATGGAGACTTACTTCCGACACAGCCTTGGACTTTCCAATAAAGTATAAATGCATTAGCACAGTGGTTTCTCACCTTTTTGGCATATGACTCTTGGAATCAGGCTTCTCCGAAGACAAACGTCAATGTCTCTCCGAAACGACGCAGCGAAGGGTGTTATGGGTACCTGTAGGTCACACCTCCTAAATCTCAACTACGCGTTGAGCGGACCTGCACGTCATGCAGGTTGATTGACTGATTCAATTATCGGTAGGCAGGTTCGAAACAGAGCTGAACATGGGCGTATATAGTCTACATACAAGTATAAAATGAACGGTCAAACCAATGTGTAATAATTCCGGCTTTGAAACAAAACAATGTATAATTGTGATACTCTCTCAACCCTTTCAATCTTGTTTTTTGCTTTATTGGAATAGTCCTGAAACAGTAACATTTTCCAGTGATCCACAAGAGGTAAAAAACTCAGATTAGTAGCAGAATTATGTTTTTGCTGCTTTCCACTCCTGTTACTCATCTCGCGACCCTCAGATTTATCCTGTGACTTGTAGACTTTTTCTTTAACCTTTATCTATTCTGTGAAGTCTCTCTGAGAGTCCAGCTCGCTTTTGCAGGAAACACCCCCTCAATCACACGTTCACACCTGGAAGCTGCCCAGTACAACCACAGTGTGACCCTGCTGGCCACTGAGCAGCTCCACTGGAGCAGTTGAGTTTAAGGGCGTTGCTCAAGGGCACACCACTGGTGCTAATGAGGCAAGGCATGCGCTGTTTCTTTAAGTTTCCCCTCACACATTTAACCGTGACCTATTTTTAAACGTCAAGGCCACTGCCCACTTTGTCCTGCTAATTTAATCGAGAAGGTTTCATGTCCATCCAAGTCGAAGACATGCTCCCACTGTGAGTCTACCAACACTGTCGATGGGAAAAATAATCTTTAGTTCCGAAACAAGAGGCTCCCAAAAATAGCTCCTCCCACTGTAATACTCTATTGTGGTGACCCTGTATCCTAAGTCTTATACCTTTGATGACTTGTTGCAGGTCAAGTGCGCATTTTAAAATAAGAGTATCTTCTCTCATGTTCATGTCTCATGTCAATATCAACAGCTGTTGCTTATACGATCTGTATAATAATTAGCAGACTGAAGCCACTGTACTCAACAGGTAAAAATTGGCAAAGAAATCTTAATTTTTGACTTAATTGACATTTTTGTTCCTCACTGAATTTGATGCACAGATTGATTTAACTCCATTATGAGAGTGCAATTAAAGATTTAACTGTTTGCATTTTCAAATCCTAACCTAAATATTATGTTGATTTACAGTAAATATGCAGAGCTCTGTATATATAGACCTTCTGAGTTTTAGGGCTCCCACACAGATGCTGAAAAATCTGCTCAAAACAAGAAGGCCTGCTCCTACTTTGCATTTCAATTTAACATTTCAGAGAACTGGCAGCATGTTGCCTCGCTTAGCCCTCGCTTCGTTACACCCACATCGCTTCTCGCCGTGCTTGCTGACGTCTTACGCTGTTCAAAGGGCTGCAACTTGGCTGAGAAATTGGGGATTTCCATACCAGATCCCTCAGGTATCTACACACTCAAACGCGTGTCCTGCTCATCTTACCCCTCATTCCACACTTCCATCCTGCAACACCAGCCCTTCTAGCCGCTCACACTGCTCCGATTTCCCGTCTCGGAGCTCAATTGACCTCGCTGCTGCATTTTGTTTTGTTTTTTTTTCTCAGAAATTTCAGCAGCACCTGAAATCTTCTCCGATGTCTCCAATATAGGGCTTGCTCCCAGAGGAGAGTTAGCTTTGTAGCAGCCCTGTGTAAAAATTGCTTTACTTGGACAAGGGTACTTAGGTGAAGCTAATTGAAATGGAGGCCGGCACTGCTGTACTTAGTAGCAGGTAGGTGATCCCGACGGCTACAGACGGCAGCCTCTGACCCAAGGGTGCTGCCTCGGTATCTTCCTACGAGGGTCGGCTCAGCTTCCGTCTGTGTGTGGGCAAGGATTTTTCCATGCATGCTAAATGGAAGAGGCTGAGCACTATTTCAGCGGCAGAAATTCGCTCCCTTTTTAGCCTAGATACCTCTCACACTGTGTGAGCTCGTATTCTGTGTTACAGGGGGAGGTTCTTCTAACTTGGCACTGAGTTAGTGTTATTATTAAAGTACTAGACAATGTGAAGACATTAAAAGAAGAGATGCATCTCAAAGGCATTGTCTCTGCCATTGCTCCTTATTTTGATGACAAATGCTGATTAATTACTGGACAAAAAGCTCTTGAGTATAAGCATTAGTTATTCATACAAGCAAGTTCGAATGAAGACGTTTGTAAATATTTAACCAGTTTAAAAACTTCCAATCTGCTTTGCAAAATACATTTAGAAGGAAACAACTGTGATATCCTTGATCTGCGGGTCAGAATGGATGGTTGGGTGTACAAATCACATGATTTTGGGAACTGCATCTCCTGTGTTTGCCTATTTAGATTACCTGCATATTGAAAGTCAACACATCCTATCTCTTGTTTTAGTGTTGATTGACTGGCGCATTTATGGAAGGGAAAAAACATGAAATATGTTGACAGTAAACATTTTGCAAGTACCTTGAGTATGAACATTTTACATGGGCAATGAGCGCTTTGCATCGAATAGCATTTAGACATTTATTTGTTATATGGATAAAAAGAAAAAACATAATGGAGCTGCAGTATGTAAACTACCAAGTCCTTTTATTTAGCATTTATAACATTTATGGTTGATAAAACACAATACCGATGATGTAAGGAGATGTATATATCTGCTAACATCTACATAATAATGTCTTATAAGCCTTTTTATGAATGTTTGTCTACCGCTTTAAATGCTAAACGGGGGACTTCAAGGTTCAATTGGTAACTTTTATAAAAAATAACCTTTTATCATAGTTGCTAAAACTGTCAATATATCCTAACAGCAGTAGATGAGACAGATAATCTGTAAAGAAATCATGTTCCTCTGCCTCCTCTTAGTGCTCCTCACAGCAATCACGCACGACTCCACCACGCCCAAAGGAAAACAACCAATCAGAGCGGAGGAGTCTCTCACGTAGCTGTTAATCACTGCTCATGAATTCGTACCAAATTGTCAAACTGATCAAAGCAGCGTTGATCAAATAGTAATCAAGATGTTTGTACTGCGTTGCCTATTTTTGCATGGCTGAGCATGGCTTTAGCTCGTCTGTTTTCAAAATGGTGGTAGGGTCACAAACCTCTCCTCTTACAGATAAACAACACACTTAAATACATTTCTGACAACATTTGAGGCGAGAAATAGGCTCTACAGTACCAGAAACCTGATTCCTATTTGAACGGCGCGGCCTAGTTTGTCAGTTTGATCAGAGTTCACAAGCAGTGTTCGACTGCTGCGTTAGAGACTCCTCTGCTCTCTGATTGGTTGATTTCCTTTGGGTCCGGTGGAATCTTGCGAATGCCATGAGGAGCACTAGGAGGAGGCCGATTTTCTCACAGATTATCCGTCTTAAGTACTACTGTCAGGATATAGTGACAAGCAACCTACTGAACCTTTAAAGTAAAGTGTTACTGTCAAATATTTTCTTTCATTTATCATTAAAATCCAATTATGGCTTCTTGTGGTGATCCTGTATGTTGATACTGACACATCTTCATAGTCGAAGATGACGTCATTAACCTCAATGCTGAACATTTAATGAAAAACTTCACAGGCATCCAGGCATTGTGGTTTAGATGCATACTTTGTAACTGAGTATCCCCTGTTCGATTGCAGCAGCTGACCTTGTTGCTTGGTGTTTATCTGTCTCCCCGTGTTTCAGGTCTGTATCTCAACTGCCAATATCCAATAACATCAAGCAACATGGTTCACATATAGCTTCTGGACAGGAAAAACTGGATAATATCCCAAGATTTGAAGGATAAATGAATATTGATCTAACGCAAGTCAGAAATCTGGAGTAACAATACTGTCAATGGTTTGAAACATTTAAGCATCGTGCACTTTAGGCCACGCCCCCATCCGTGATCTCACTAGCTTAGCAGGTGTTTTGCAGTCAGCAGCCGATAGAGAACATCTGCTGTGACATTACTGATGGGGGCGTGTCCAGAGGAAAGCAGTCAAACATCTGACTCTTTCCATCAACACTGACCTCCTCATAAAGGGACAAATTGCATTGCTGCCCCAGTTACACTGGGCTCCTTCCATCCAACTGTCCCACTCAATGGCTCCCTCAGCGATTGATAAAAAGTCTATTTTCTGAAGCCACTGAGCCTTGGCCCGTCTCACTGCAAACCCACTCCTATGGAGGGCTAGTAAAATATACGTCCTACAGGAATACCGCATTGTAATTACATTCCCCCATTAGCATACGGATGCTTGGAGTCACACTGCACTCAGCCTCCAGCAGCACTTTGCCATATGGTCCGTCTGCGCTTCTCAGGCGATATTTGGCAAGACTCTTGCAGAAGGTCAAATATCAAGTCAGAGGACTGTGCCAGAATTGCATCTATGCTAATTGCTCCCTCTCTCTCTCTCTCTCTTCCTCTGCTCCCTCATCCATCTCACGCTCCTCTGCTCCTCGCTCTCTTCCCTCTCTCCCTCTCCCCCTCTCCCACTGAAGTAAGTAATCTGCTTTAGGATGTTTCTGAGATGGAGATGGATTTGGATTTCCTTCGCTGCCCCTCAGCCTAATCTCCCCCCTGTGACCGCCTCTCCCTGGCACAGCTCTTAAGAACACCATCATACACAACCCCCCCCCCCCCCCCCCTCTATCCCCACTTCAACCATGCCTAGTCAGCGAAAAACTCCAAAATTCCTCATTACTCACAAACATCCGCAATACACTTAGCTTGATTTGCTCGCATGGACGCCTGGAGCAAGGCTGTGCCTTATATTAAAAGATTGTAGCTGGTATTTCAGTTTCGGAATGCTATCACAACCCTGGTGTTCTCGAGTTCTTTGTCTGTGTGCATAGTGTCTCGAGCATATCGATGTGGGGCGGTTATCTGAATACATATGCTATTTAGAGGAAAAATAGGTTAAAAGAAATAGCTTAGGGTATTCAACTCAATTTGGTATTATCTCAGACTTAAAGTCCTGCAAGGATAATTGAATACGCCAATGATCTGTGCAGAATATGAGCATTAAACAATTGCTTGTAAATGTCTGCGAGGGTAGGCAATACACAGGAAATGTAGCATCAACCTTGTGTTTTATAGGCCACAGTTATTCTTATCTCACGTTGATTCTAAAGGGAGTGAAATGTTGATGTAAACATTTGAACTGATTAATGATTAAATACGTATGAACACTTTAAAAATTTTTTTTATCATAATTATTTTCACTTGTAGATAAAGTTAATTAAGTCCATCTTATATGGCACCTGTGAAAAATGAATGTATGGTATGTAATGAGAGTGCGTTTGTGGCGTATGTGCGTCTGAAGTGATGATGAGATGGTTCTAAGAAATAAGAAATAAAAAATAAGAAATATTTGTCATAGTTGAAATAGAAATTGAGATTTGTTTCAGCGTTTTCAGAAAAGTCTTCAGCATTATTTAATTTACATAATACTAAAGAGAACTACAGTCACTGTAACTGACAAAATAACCACATTTCTGTGGTTCATAATGCTATTATCATTTTCTGCAAGTTATACTGTGAAAATTATAATCTGAGGGAACTGTGAAAAATTTAACTACTATGTGATAGTGTTTAATTAAAAACACCGTTAGCTGTGAGCATTTTGTAGGATCAGTTAAAAAATAGTATTTGTTTTTGCTGCATGGCTATAAGTCAGTGTTGTTGTACCAAACCTTCCTCAAAAGTCATATTTTAGTCCCAATATATACTTAAATCCCTTTAAACGGCCATGTTGAAATCAATCTATGAAAACGTTAACTGACCTATAATGTTATAATTATTTTTTATTTGGGTTGAGGTGGTTTTACCCATTGTGATGTACAGCACGTGTAACTGTGCTTTGCAATACAGTGTAGAACTGCACATTAAAAAAATGACTTGGCCGCAATAAGCCACAAAGCAAGACGATCATTTTATCACAGCAAATGCCTATTCTATTACAGTCAGTTTACTTGTTTACTTATTATCAGCAGAATTAATGTTATTGATGATTCAGTAGATTCATCTAATACTCAAGGTGTAAGCCTTTGCGCAGTGTGTTTGCGTTACGTTGTTGTGACGCAGGACTGGAGGCAGAGTGGATGACTAGATGAGTGGTCTGTCCGTGATAGCGGCCTTGGAGAGGTACCTTTTATAAACGGCATTGGGTGGCTAGAATATTGGCTACAAGCTTCAAGATGAGATTTCAACCCCCACCCACCAACGCCTGTAACGGTGCAGGTGATGGATTGCTATACCTTCCAGGTTTGAGCTTGGCAACGCCCCAATATTCCTGCAGAATAAAGTGACAGGCAATATATAACACATCAGTTAAGGCTGACTGCACCGCTGCAACTTTTCTCCCCCCTCTTCCTTAGACCTGGAGATCGGCACTGAATGTTTGACTGGCTCCTTGGCTCTGACGAAACATGCTCTTTCCTTACCCCTCTTTCCCGTCTCTTCCTAGTTTTGTCTGCCTCGCCACCAGTTTGCCTAAAAGAATAATGGAAGGCCCTGCATGTTGCCATTTTTCATTAAAATGATCACAGACTTTTCTGACTGATATATTTAGCGCTTGCAAGGTGGAGGTTTTGGTGGCAAAAAAAAATGAAGAATAACAGGCCGACCTGGTTTGCACACAAATTTCACTTGCAGTGAAATTAAAAAAAGTCTTAAAAAAAGGTAAGCGTCCAGACAGCTAGGGCAGTGTCAAATGCAGTTTGTGTGTCAAGAGGGGGGGGGGGGAGCAGTGTTTTTTATTTACATATATTTTGTTTGCAGCCTGTCAGTGCGCATCCAAAGATTTGCGGTCATGAAAAGTGGCCTGGTTCCCGGCCTGTAAGTTAATAAATAATGGGTATTGTCAGGGTAATGTATGGGCTATGTGCTATAATGAGCATTCTGAAACACATCAGCACACTCTCTCACAGGCTGCTATTCAACCTGCCCAGTGCCACCGTCTCTCCCTAAGATTCCTCCCTTCCTTCTCCATTTCTGTCTCCCCCATATCCGTCTCCGCCCTGCTTCTATCTGTTCCATCTGTACTCCGATTTTTCTTCCACACTACACATTTTTTTCCAGGATACTTTCTCATCTCCAACACATTTTTATTTTATTTTTTTATCTCAGAGTATAAAGAGATTCTTGAGAATTCCTAGACAGAAAAAGAGAGGGGTCTAGAAGGTTTGTAGTTGGCTGTAAAAAAAAAAAAGATTCCACCCGCAATTATGGCGAATTAAAAGTTTTATGATGTTATGCATGCTCGTGTGTGTGTCCGTGCTTTGAGTGTGTGTGTTGGTGGGAGGGAGGGGGTGGGTAGGGGGGGGGGGCTCTGTGACAAGGCTGGCTGGAAGCATAGAGCTGAGGGTTAGTGCCAGACATGTCTCAAGAGAAACCGGGGCACATTTGCAATCACCCCGAGTTCAAAAGGGTAATTTATTCACAGTCTGTGGTTAAAGTAGGGCTGCTCAGAATGCCAGTGGGATTCTGCCGGGAAGCAGAGTAGTAGAGACACATTATTTTCATTTTCTCTCCCCTTCTTCTTCTTTTTTTTCCCCCCCCTGTCTCCCTCTCCTGCTTTTTCCCCTCATCGTCCTCTTCATCGCCTGTTGTTGTTTCTGCGAGCCCTGTGCGGCGTCTTTTAACACACGCCGGCGAGCATATTTCACTTTTACACTCATCCGCATTGACGTCTCGGTGCTGATTGAATTTTGAGGCGCTGCGGCGTCTGCCATTATCATCCTCATCGTCTTGAGTGGTTTATCTCTGGCCACAGCTCAGTGTGACGCCAAGGCTGCAGGGGAAAGGAGGGCCAGGGCCGGGGGCTTTGGGGACTGTTCATGTTTTATTCTTTGTGTGGAAAAGATAGGGAGGATTGGCCTTAACCTGGGTGTTTAAGATTGCGGTTGGTGGTTTATGTTGTGTGTGCACGCATGAGCCCCCGTGCAGAGGTTAAAGCAGCATTTACAGACGCTGCTTTAGTCCGGTCGGTTTGAGTCTTATTCAACGTCCTGTCTTTCTACTACCTCGTCTCAATCAGCAGACGACGTGGCTTCAGCATTAACTGCACCTGCCAGGTTCAGTTAGGATCACACGGCGTCGTGGCTGCCCAGAGACCTCACACTGCCTCTCTGGAATCAGCAGAGAATTATTCCACAACGTCAGTTTTACTGTGCCGTTATCAACGAAAGCCACCGGCAGACACTCAGAATACACTGCCTACTGTGCTGGTGTGGTGGGGTTAATTTGAGGTCTGGAGAAATCTCTTTCTCCTCCTCCAGTCAGTTCAATACTCGGTCGTGTGCATTCATTGCCAGAGCGGGAAATTGTCTTTCCCTCGGTGTGTCGTTGTAGCCAGGTTGTTATGTATGCTCTGCTGCAGAGGCAGCGGTGTTGACGTGAGGCTGAGCCGCTGCCACAGCGTCTTGATTTGAGGTGAAACCTTGGTGTCTTTCCCGTGTCCCTGGTGTAACATTATCAACCCTTACCTTCTCCCCACCTTTCTCTCCTCTTTTTTTTTCCGTTCTCGCTTTATCCCTTTTATCCCTCTCTGTCTCTCCCTTCCTCCCTGTTGTTTCTGTATTCTTGTCTCTTTTTACACTCCCTGGTGGTTGATGGAGTGATTTTGAAGGTGTATGCTGGTGGGGGAGCAGACAACGCAGAGCTGTGCTAATTGAGCCTTCTTTGTGCCTGGTCACTGCAGTGTGCTGAGGCGAGGAGGCCCGGGAGTGAATCCAAGCAGCACTCAGGAGCCCCACTGGATCGATAACGCGGGAACTTAACAAAACAGAGACATGCCGAGTGCCCAGATCAGGGTCATTATTGTCTCTGGCGAGCCGCACTTCCACCAGGGACTGATCAATGTGAGAATATGGATCAAGATAAACACCTCCCCTTTCGCTCCTCTTTGCCTCAGCTCTTAAAGCATCACGTTCTAGACCGTGAGGACAGAGCTTAAGGTTGAAAGTGCCTCATATCAAATGAGGATGTGCACACCATATTCATACCATTACAATTGTACAATTGTGCACTAACATGCAGTAATATGTACTGTGTTTGTTGGGGTTCCCAGGCTGGGCCTTTTATGTAAACGTGAAATGTGCTGAACTGCAGATTAGTCACATTGTCTTCCAGGCTTTGCGTCTTTTTGTGTCAATTTTTGTTGCCACAAATTGTCACCATGTAACCCCTTTTATCAGAGAAACATTTATTCAGTTGTCAGTTTACTAGCTACACCTAGTTAAAGTTCATGCAGTCTAATACAGCAGTCGTGCAATACACCCTACCTTCATTTTAAATGTGGTCAGTTTTTGTTGAAACTGTTTGGGAGAGCTGTTGATTCAAATGCATGGTCATTGTGGAAGCTGCAGTTTGTGACGCTGTTGGATTGTATTGCATTATACTGTCAGGTGTTTTCACTGCATTTATCAATTAATCAATGAGGGTATGCAAAATAACAAGGGGACCTGGAGGGAAACAATGGCTAAAGAGACTTATTCACTGTTAATCTACAGTACACCTATGGTAGCCACATAGGATCACAACAAACACATTCAAATGTATCAATAAAACTTATTTTTCTCAATGTTTTCTGGGGTTTCAGGCGATTAGAAAACTCACAACGTAACCATCATCAAATCGGGCACCTTTGTTTCATGCCACTCACTCATCCTTTCTGTTTTTCTCACTATCAAATGTCTTAAAAAGCAGAAAGTACATGGCAATGTATTCAAAAAAGCCTAAATACTTCCCAAAACGAGAAAAAGACAATTAATAGCTCTGCAATGACATAACAAGGGGGCAGGCGTCGGCTCATTGCAATTAAGCAAAAAAAGAAAACATCAGATCTGTGAGAGCGTCTTGACCCTTCAAAGCGTGATGGTGTTTCATTTCATTCGGGGCTTTAAATTGGTGATGATGGTATCCTGCTGTTCTGGGTCCCTCCATTATTCACTTGGAAGGATAATAGCAACTGCTTAATGTGGTGTGAAAAATGGTAAATGGTTGCTACAGTGCACACATAGGCTCCAGCACCTGTCTTCATGCAGACCCTTATGGAGTTTAGGTTCCCTCCCTTCAGAGAATAGGAAGTCCTAAAATCATCTCGGCATCATCTGCTGTTTTATACCTAATGACTGCACACTTGTGATTATTAACCTTCCAGCTAGTGTGGCTCATGATTTGTCGTTGTTGTTGTTGTTGGAGGTTTGATAAACACAGGTGTTTCTTTTTGACCACTTTGTAAGTATTTCCTCTCTTGTTTACATGGGAGATCTGAAACAGCTATTTATGAATATGTTAGTTGTACAACTGACAACATTTTCCAGAAGTTCCAACTCAAATGTAAAAAAGACACTCCACAAAAAAGCGTAAAGTATTTGCGTTTGAGAGAGGCTGTAATCAGCAAATCTGTGGTATTTTAATTCTCAGTGAAAAATGTCTTGAGCAGCTAAATAATCATCAAAATTGTTGCTCATTAATTTTCTGCCAATCAACTAATTGATTAATCGGCTCGTTGTTATAGCTCTACTCTTATGCATAAGACAGATCTCCCCACACTGTATAACTGTGTTTATTTTTTTACATTACAACTGCTTCGAATAATTCCTTCAAGCAACATCATTTTGTAAAAAAAGTGACATGATATGATCATATATCAATCCACCGAAAAGTTGATCTAGGTTAATACTAAATTATTGCCCATCCCTTCTGTACAATGTAAATAATGCTTACATCTGGTCAATCAACAGTATACGCCCGAGTGTAGGAGTCTGGTCCTAAAGCTCTCATCAGCATGCCTTTAAGGAGCCACAGATGACACTTTGTATTAAAATGTCAAATTGCCCTCCACTCAGACTAAAGTGATTTTAGTTGTGATTATGCACTATTTCCCCCCCTGTCAACAGCGCGAAGAAAAAAAAAAAATAATCAAAAATTTGCTAATTGGTCATGGGGATTGGTGGGGGACTTCAGTATTTTATGTCTTTGACTTCCAAATGGGTTTGGGAAAGGAGAGGCTGTCACTCTGCCATAGAGGTTTTGGGGAGGAGGAGGAGGAGGAGGAGGAGGAGGAGGAGGAGGAGGGGCGGCTGCTGGCGCGGGCTCAAATTGAAATGATGCACTGTTCCCCCTCACTGCGGCTGGAGCTCACAGTAATTAAATGCCTCATTGTTGCTTCTTGGGAATTTGTATTGAATATTTTATCCAGCGTAATGATTATTTGGGTGTGGGTGGGACGTGGATGTAATCACCTTGGCTGGCTCTTTGATGAAATACTTGGTTTGGTGGTTGGGCTTTATAGTCGCTTTAAGTGCCCTTCTGGGTTTTCTCTTTACTTAATGTCCATTGCCATTTCAAACTGCCGTTATCCTGGTTCTGATTCGAATACTATTGATTATTGGCTTCCAAATTGGCCTGTAATTTCTGAATCTGTGTATGCTTTTCTTTTTGTGATTTACACAGACATGACAATGGCATGACCTTGAAATCTGGAAATTAAATTGTGTCCTTCGCATTTTGTCTCCCATAGAGGACGCCGGTCAACAGCGGGGAAGCTTTTCGGTGGTTCTTTTAGAGTGGAGAGCCATGGCTGCCCCATCCAGCCGCAGGAGGGCAGGTGGGACTCTTGACTCTCTGCCAGGAGCTCTTGATGGCTTCACGGAGCCCAACGCGCCCAACACATTTGGGGAGGACGAGAGAAGAAAAGTGGACAGACAAAAAGATAAATGAAAACATAATGGTGTTGTTTTAACTCTGTAATTTCCTTTTCTGTGTAATTATTGTACCTTTTGACAGTATCATAATGTATATTTTTGGTGTCTATAAATGTGTTTTCAGTGTTGTGGCTGTAGGTTTACAGCCAATCCTATGTAAAGGACTCAAACAGACAATCATACAATCATTCTGATTCCGTCAAACCGAAGAGGCCACATGGATTGATGATATAACAAACACAACACACTTTACTCTGGAGCAATAATCTATTCTGTTGATTATTCCTCAACCTTTCATTTCTTTTGACTTGAATTATTTTATTAAACTGAGTCATCTTCTAGTTTTGTCTTTTATTTCATCTGAAACCCATGTTTGAAACACTACGCTAATGTTAAGACCGTCCCTGGCACTGTGATGTGTCTCGTTGAGAATGATGACGGAAAGGACGGCAGCAGGGCTTTTGTGACGGACTTGTTGACATGTTTCCTCATTTGAGTGGACTCACTGCAGAACAGGGCACATTGTCTTGTATGATGAGTTGCACTTCTTTAAAATCCAATTGGGCGTCATCTGATTGTGGCAGCACCCCACATTTATGAGTCAGACTGCTGTCTGGAGGTCATCTTCTCAAAGTACATTTTTAACAGAACTACATAGGCTTTCAAACCTTTCTTTTTTTCTTTCACTAAAGGTTGTAACTGTCTAAAAGGTAGAGAGTAATGCCAGTAAAAGAACTGTATGTTATGTTGAAAACATTCAAATTTAGAATGAATTACAGTACACTACACATATTTGACATATCAGATGTTGTTCTGGAGCTAGGGGATAGTCTGGACGTTTCTCCTGCAGAGTAATGTTAACACATTCCAAAAACAAAATGATTCAATAAGTTACTCATTGTCTTAAACCCTATTGTTGCATGTGTAAATGTGTTTTGGTTTTAAAGATTACTAAGAATTTGTATATTGTTGTTGTGATGCTTTTATGTGTTAAAATAAAAAAAAATGACTTCAGTAAAAGACATCTCGACAGTAAATGTTTGATCTGGTGGAATTGCCGATGACGGGAAAAACAAACCGCCAATGTAAATAAAAGGAAAAATCAGCGATCAATTATGATCACTTGATAGAAAAAAAAAAAAAAATCCTATTTTTTTTTTTCTCCTCCTGCAAAGCATCAACAGAAATAACAACCAGGAGGAGACGGGCGGAATGTAACAGCATTGGTTACCTCCCCAGTCACGTATCCCTTGAATACTAAAATGTTGCACGGAGAAGAGTGGTTCCCAGAGGCAGCAGACTTTAAAGGACTAGTGAAATCCCATGTGGTTTGTCATGCTGGAATGCTCTTTGGGGGGGCTGAAGCGAGACAGGCTCCTGAGATAGCTTGAGCAACTGAGCGATTGCCGGGTCTTTGGGTTTCAGGGAAGGGGAGTGAGAGTAGTTATGGTAAGATGGGGAGGGAGGCAGTAGGAGGGAAAGAGAGGACAGAGGCACATTTGAGCGGCAGCTGAGGTGGGGAGGGGCGTCAATGCGGAGGAGAACGAGCAGAGAAGAAGGAAATCATCCGGGGCCGACTTCTCCCCTGACTGAGCATGCTTGCCATCACCCAAATTGAGCTGCTGACTGGTTAGGGCCAGCCAGGAAGATGACTTGAAGTGCTCAGTGTTGACGGCAATTGCCCAATGTTGCCCAATCTCCCTCGCTGGTCATCAGAGGTTGATAACGTGCATCAGGGGTATGCTGGCTTGCTCACTCCCTGGCCGGTAAGATTAAATAACATCAGAGACAGCCAGTCCCCCCCCCCCCACCTCCCTCTGTGCGCTGGAGCTGGGATTTAAAGTCCTCAGGCCCCAGTGGTAATGTTTAGTTTCCAGCTTCAGACAGGCAGAGATAGAGGCTGAGGACGTAGCAGGAATACATTAGCGAATTAGCGGGGTGGTGGGAATACACTGTGAGCTCTCTGTCCTTATGGGTCTACAGGTTCAAGGCTATGTGTTTTGGACGATGACTTTAATGCAAATTGACAATAATCACATTGAGATGACCCTGTTCCTCACCCAAACCATGTTGACACCAATGTTCCGTCAAACATGGCAGAAATAACCACTATTGGTGCATTTAAAATGTTGTAGAAGTGTCAGAGAAATGTTGAAAAACCAAGAGCCGTCCTGTTGGGTTCATAACATCGAAAATTTTGCCGAGCTGTACTCACTGTATCTAGCAAGCTATACATTATCTGATTTACTACAGCGGTATGAAACCAAAATAAACAGGATTTGCCATGATTTATTTGCAATAAATGGCTAAAAATGCAACACCAGCTTCTTGTTTACTGAATGGAGTTTGGACCAATGGGTGCTAGGCTGTGCTAACATTGCAGCTGCTCCATCAAGACTCAAAATAACGTCATCAAAAATACAGCAGCGACGTTATTGTTTGTACCATAGGCAGTCTATGGTTCAAACATACATTGAGTTATGTCTAGTGTACAAATATCAAAGTCAGGACATCAGTGGCAACGTGCGAAAAATCTCAATGCTGATAGGCTTTTGAGTCGTGCGAATTTCATCCTTGAGCTGAAAAATGCATTTAATTAATTAATTCTCGTCATTGCATTGATTTTGTATGTAATTGCGCGTAAAAAAAAAGAAGTTTGCTTCTCATTTGATGTGAGGATGATTAAGGAAGAGGAGGACAAAAATGTTAGGTTTGTATTCAAAATGATCCAACCTTATTTATTACAACCAGCTCACTTACTGTTGTGTCTCTGTCATTTCTATCTGTTACAATAACATTGGGCCTAAATCACTAATATGTGGGTTAAATGTTCTTACTTTGCGCACAAAATAAGTGTACATGTAAAATTATCATCAGATTCATGACAGGTGCGCAGTGGCCAAAATGTTGTTCTTCCAACCGTGCATATGTTAGTGAATCAGAATCATTCTAAATCGACAGGGGTGTGCCCGCTCGCAATCAGCACACTGCCCCGCCCGCATTTCTCTTCATAAGGGAATACGTTTGTCATAAAGGATATCACCGATAAACATCTTTATAGGAAAAAGTGGTGAAGTTGTTGTGATTGAGATAAACCCCTAAATAAAATAAAAAAACAACTTCTGATGATATTGAGACAATAGTGTCGGAGGTGGAAGGCAGAAAAGCAACACTTCTCCGAAGTGTTTCCACAGAATTGACGATGATTAAAAAAAAAAAAGACGACGGGCTGCGAGGAGCTGAATATTTTGTCCTCTGAGATACAGACTGTGGCTCAGGTAAAAAAAAGAAATAAAATAAAAAATTTGATATTAAAGTTGTGGAAAAAGATAAAAAATAGACAACAGAAAAATAAGGCAACAAGTGAAGGAGGAGGACAAGGACCACCTGATCTGACAGCACAAGATGAGAGACTAGCCGCAATTTTAGATAAACATCCATAAGTTGGATATGTCCAAGAATTGAGGGTGAAAGTGAAGACATCCAGCAAGGACTTTCACCCAAAGGTAATACATTTCAGAACTGTATAAGGGCGGTTCCGGATAGTTCAAAGCCTCATTCATAACCTTGAAATTAAAACTCTAAATTAACATCTGAATGCTGCGCACCAGCTTCTTTTTTTGCAGGTCTATTCATTCTGTTAATTGTATGCAGTGTCAGATAAAGATCAGGCTACACTAACATTATTAGTATTATACTATATGCAGTATTAGAGAGTTTCCCCACTCAATAGTCTCTCAATATGACAAATTAAGACAAATATGACAATGATTTTCTCTTGGTCAAATGTTCAAGCAATGTTTTCATGGGTCAATATGTTTAAACAAACCACATACAGCTTATAGACAACTCATGTTATATTCCTTGAAACCTATACCCTCAATTTTGAGGACAAGACAGTTTCCTTAACTTTAGATATTGACATCGCCACAGTTGCCCAATGGAGGAGTTAGATGATCGCTCTTTAGCAACTTTTGCTCGGACCACGTCCATCTTTGAATTCTAGACAGAAAATAAACCGGCAAAGTACCGCTTCTGAGTTAGTTCCCACTACAGCAGGTGTCTCCAGGACCACATTTTGCCATGAAGACTCACACACTCAGACTCACAAGGGGAAAAAAAACAATATCTACATTATAAAACACAGCCATGATATACCATCAGTCTATAAAGACATTGTTATGACTAAGCAAACAGCCCATCAGAATATTATCCAATATTCACTCTCCTTTTAACTTTGTTTTGATCTCTTGAGATAAAGCTCTGGTTATTTTGCTTTTCTCTACTCACTTGTTACAGTACTGGTTACAGTACAAAGTAAAGAAAGCGCTCTACAATTTCATGCTGGGCAGACTTAACCTCTGTACTACCAGAACAGACAGGACGTACTATAAACCCTGTTGGGCAGGAGAAGCAAGAGAATGAGCTAAAAGAACATACACTGAGCACCTTTCACACTATGCAGCATAATAGCAGGTACTATACGTTCTAGTCATTTACTTGATTCATTAATATTCGTTTTTTCATGCCACTGAGAGTTTCAGTGCTGCTCTCTGGGGATGCTTTCGAAGAATGCTGGAGCGATGTGGATTTTTAAATGTTTACAGTAAATATATAAAAAAACAACCCCTTGTTGAGCCATATTAGTGAGGAATGATGTAATCCTGTTAGGGAAGTATCATTTGACAAATAATATTGCATTCGTTTTCAATAAATGCTGAAATAAGACTTTTTAGCTGCGAACTCAATTTGAACCTGACTGTATTCACACACACACACACACACACAAATGTGCACACACATATGAAGTTTGCTGATGATTACAGTTAGTCACCAACAGGGGCGTTTCTAGGATACAAAGAAAGGGGGGGCTTAGCCCCAAGGGGAGTGGCATGTTTGCGGCAATTTTTTTTGGGGCCCATTTGGGGCCGCGGATATCCATTATTTCAGACAGTTCATAGATTGGTTCAATCAGAAAGTGTGATTTTGCTCTGTAGTTTTACTTGCATTCAGTATATGATAACACAAGAGACAGAATTTCAGGGTCATAGTGAAATTTGAGCCCCCCTAAAATAGGCCTAACGACGCCCCTGGTCACCAACATGAACTAGTGTAGAAAAGCTAAATATGGTCACGTTTTTGGAGATAAAATCACTCGATCAACTGGAGAGCAGAAAGCTGAAATGACATTCTGACAAAGAAATCCTAAATTAGGATGTTGTGCCATCACGTCATTACCACTGGACTTCAATTTGAAACTGTACTTGTCATGTTGACGCGACAAAGTTATTATTGTATGAGATGGATGGTTTCTAAATTCTAAGGAAACACAAATATCAGTTTTCCCTTGACCATCCCAAGATCCTGTGTCCAGCTGTCACTTAAATAAACTCCGACATGAAAACCGGCTTCTGTGATGCCACTCGTGCCACTGCGTGCCAGGGGTTAGCGGGCCAATCAGATGGGCTTACCCTCTCTGTGTCCTCCACATAAATGCAGAGTCTCTGTGATTATCCCTTTAGGGTTTTTGACTGAGAATGCTCCCTCAATCTACTGGCATACTTCTTGGCACTGAGCAGTGGAAAATCCACACACCTTCCTGCGGGGAGGCGCTAAAACAGGACACGTTCTATCAAAAAATGAAAGCGATACTGAGGGAACGTTGACTAACGGAAGTGAAATGTCCTATAAGAAACCTGTCACTTTAATAAAAACTAAATGAATGCATATTTAGTTCTACAACGTTCATCATTCTATCAACCCCTTCAATAAATTGAATTGTTGAATATTGAATAAATCCCTTTCCCATCTCCGACTGTATATTTGCACATACTTACATCCCCTTACACAATGCACATAACACTTTCCCACACTGAGTCACGCGCACACACAGAGGACAGAGAAGGAGACAGAGAAAGAAAGACACGTAGAGCCTCCCTCCCCTCTTCCCTACCTTGTCTTTCATTATTTATTTACTGTCTGCAGTTTTTCCATCGCACGCATATTGATGCAGAGAAAGCAGGGTGTGAGTGCGTGTCAGAATCATTTCCTGACGAGGGAGACAAGGTGGAAGTAATCAGCAGAGCGCTGATGCAATATGACAGCCCCTAGAACCGCTGGTACACAGTTAAGAGCAGGAGGGAGAAGAAAAACATCTCCCCACTGAAGGAAGCGGCAAGATTTGCACAAGCAACATTTGGGTGGAAAGTAGATTTAGAAAGTTCTAAAAGTTTGAGGGAAGACAATTGGATTCTAGGGCTGTTTTGTCTGAGCTCATCTATGAAATCTTCTCCTTAACTGTAACACAGAATCTGTGGCAAGACAGTGTATTGTGTGTGTGTATTTTTATTTATTTTTAATATCTCTATAAGGCCATTCAACAAGCTACATTAGCTGTCCACTTGTTTCGAAAATGTTTAGTGCTTCCAAAGCAGTTCACTGCGTTTGTTGCACCCTGAGAGATTTTTAGTCATTTGGAATATATGGAGTGAATAAGTGCTGGTTTCTACAATCGTGACCAATGTCCAGATTTTTTGAGATGAAGAAATTCCCCATAGGCAACAATAATAAAAGCGGACGTTTCTGAAGAAATTCAATCAAATAAAGTCAAACTTTTCAGTCTGTGGGTATACACACTAACAGGGTTTTCAGATATGCTAGCAAGGCACAAGGCTGAAATGAACTTCCTCCCTCCCTCTCCCCTCTCTCTCTCCCTCTCTCCAATGCAGGTGTAGATTGATTAGTTATCCTGCAGCCATCACCGGGCACAGTGAGACAGCCGAGCCCGCCAGCTCCCTCCCCCACTTCTCCCAATGTAACACACCTGCACATATCTCCATCACACACCTGTACATCTCTATCCCATGTATTTCTGTCTCTGTCTCTGTCATCACCTTTCTCAGTCTCTCACATTTGTAGAGACACACTTACCCTGTCTTACACACACACACACACACACACACACAAACACACAGTATAGTACAGGTTATATACAGTATGTACACACACAGAGACACACACATGCACAGACACCATCTGCTCATGATGACAGGCACAACCTTCCTGGGTGCAGTAATTGATGAATGACGAAGACGGTGCATTTAGGATCTCCCTGCCACTCCTTTTCCTATGCCGACCCAAGAGAGCAAATGGGTAAACGCTATGCTCAAACACACACACACACACTTATGCACACAACAACACATACAGAGTGGTGTAAGCATGCTGATTGATTGATTGGGGCGGTAGGTTTCGTGACGGCTGGTAACATTTCTCCACATCATGTCAACGCCTCTGGCAGCAAGCGTCTCAGAGTGATCTCTGAGGAATTAGGTAATCAAAGTCAGCGGGCTGAATTCCGGGGTGGTGCCCATCACGCAACAGCCTAAACAGATTTAGAATAACTGCAAATGTCCTTTTTTGTCAACTCTGTCTTGTAAAGATTATACACATCAGCAGAACATTAACTTTTAAGGTATTTAATTAAATTCCCCACAATATCCATACAGTTATATTTAGGCAACTTGAAGCACGCAGTGCAAGTTAAGGAAAGATTGTCGCTTTTGGTTAAATATTTTAAAAAGTCAAAGCTGATTTGAAGCATGAGACAGGGCACACTTTCTTTTTCAAGTTTGAACCAATAACACATATCTTAGTGTTTTAGTAGCTATAGGGGATTAATTGTTTTTTTTAATGACAACAGAAAACTAAACTGAAAAATGTGAAAAGTAGCTCCAACATACCTGATGTATTCTCTTCATCTACCTCTTCTCAACGACTACAAGCATCAAATATTCAATTTTTTCCCCTTGCTCCTAAAATCCGAATAATATCGGCATATCCCATGTCTTAATCGGAAAATGCTCCATTCGGAATAAGGCCTAGTTCAGAATATCCAAATGGAATAGGATCTTTACATGAGCCATTTCAAATTCCGAGTAATGGTGGAATATGAGGGTGCCTGTAAACATAGTCAATGTCTAATCTGTTTTAGTAGTTCAAACAAAGTAAAGGAGGATGCAAACCCTCATCTACAGTGTTTCGTGTTTTACATGTCAAACCATCCACCCTTAACCTTCTCACTACAACTTCTGTGCATCATGGGGCATCCTGTTCTCCCTCCCAACTCGTCAAACACCCTGACATGTCCAAAACTGATGCCAGAAGGGTACCTAGAGCGCCATAGTTTGAAGCATAGGGGCACTGAACAAGCAGCGGTGTTTGACGATGATGAGTGAGAATGTGTTGCATGTGGATGTTGCACTACCTCGATTAGAGGAAAAGGCATCGCTCACTCATGGAATTACACTCAACAGATTTGTCGAAGCAAATGAATAGTATGCAAAGATATTTTGAAGGAGAACGGTGTGTGATCCAAAACAAGCAATGCAGCACAAAGTGGCTTAAATCCATTTAGTCATCCCTTCAGGTCCGGTGGGTGTAGCCTGCCTTTCACTTGCCCACACTATCATTCAGAGTTCCACAACATTAAACATATTCAGAACACCATTTAAAATAATCCATCACCAGTTCAATCTTTAAGAGCTCCGAAATCGTCTTGCAGCCATTGATGGTAATAGGATTCCACAAGACAAAGTATTGGCAGTGTGATGAAATGTCATATTTACATTAATCAAATGCCAAAATATGGTGCAAAATATGTGTGAGTCCCACAGCATTTTAAGATATACCTTGTATCGGATATCTGGCCTATACTGACTCAAATAGCTGGATCGGGTATCGGTGACAATAGGGCCAATCTTTATATACTATATACATTATATACTGAAATTCTAATTCATGTTCAAGTTTTGACCAATTTGTTGCATTGAAAAGGTTTCCACTTGAATTGTAAGTCCTGTTAATTTTGAGGATTTTTTACTAAGTTGCTGGTGTACAATTTATTATTTTAATAATAAATAATAAGTTTGTATCTATCCATCCATCCATCCATTTTCCTCCGCTTATCCGGGGTCGGGTCGCGGTGGCAGCAGGCCAAGCATGCTGACCCAAACTTCCCTCTCCCCCGCAACATTTTCCAGCTCATACTAGGGGATCCCGAGGCGTTCCCAGGCCAGCTGGGAGATATAATCCCTCCAGCGTGTTCTGGGTCTTCTCCGGGGTCTCTTCCCAGTTGGACGTGCCCGGAAAACCTCCAATGGGAGGCGCCCAGGAGGCATCCTAATTAGATGCCCGAACCACCTCAGCTGACTCCTTTCGACGCGAAGGAGTAGCGGCTCAACTCCAAGTTCCCTCCTGATGTCCGAGCTCCTTACCCTATCTCTAAGGCTGAGCCCGGCCACCCTACGGAGGAAACTCATTTCAGCCACTTGTAGCCGCGACCTTGTCCTTTCGGTCACGACCCACAGTTCGTGACCATAGGTGAGGATAGGAACATAGACCGACCAGTAAATTGAGAGGGAGCTGAGCCGGAAGGCGCTACGCCTTCCGGCTCAGCTCCCTCTTCACCAAGACGGTCCGGTGCAGCACCTGCTTTACTGCTGCCGCCGCACCGATCCGCCTGTCGATCTCCCGCTCCATCTTACCCTCACTCGTGAACAAGACCCCGAGATACTTGAACTCCTTCGCTTGCGGTAGGCACTCCATCCCTACCTGGAGGGAGCAATCCACCAGTTTCCGGCAGAGAACCATGGCCTCAGATTTGGTGGTGCTAACTCTCATCCCCGCCGCTTCACACTCGGCTGCAAACTGCCCCAGTGAATGCTGGAGGTCACGATCCGAGGAGGCCAACAGGACCACATCATCTGCAAACTGCAGAGAGGTGATCCCAAGACCCTCAAACCTGACGTTCTCCACCCCCCGGCTGCGCCTAGATATTCTGTCCATGAAAGTCACGAACAGCCAACACCCATCAGGAACGTGTCTGACTTATTGCCGCGAATGCGGACACAGCTCCTACTGCAGTCGTACAGAGACCGGATCGCCCGTTGTAACGGGTCCGGCACCCCTACTTCCGCAGCACCCCCCACAAGAACCCAGAGAGTCGAAAGCCTTCTCGAAGTCCACAAAGCACACGTAGACTGGTTGGGCAAACTCCCAGAACCCCTCCAGTAGTCTTGCGAGCTGGTCCACTGTTCCACGGCCGGGATGGAATCCGCACTGCTCATCTTGAATCTGAGGTTTGACAAACGGTTTGAGCCTCCTTTCCAGCACCCTGGCATAAGCCTTACCCGGGAGGCTGAGTAGTGTGATACCCTGGTAATTCGAGCACACTCTCCGGTCCCCCTTTTTGAAGATTGGAACAACCACCCCGGTCTGCCAGTCCATGGGCACTGATCCCGACCCCCATGCGACATTGAAGAGGCGTGTCAGCCAAGACAGCCCAACAGTGTCCAGCACCTTCAGCATCTCAGGGCGGATCTCATCCACCCCCGGCGCCTTGCCACCAAGGAGCTTTTTAACTACCTTAGCAGCATCTGCCAGGGATAAGACAAACTTTTTTATTTTAACATTACATGTTACATGTTAACACTACATGTTCTTACATGATGCCTTACACATAAAAGAACACTTTGTCACAGTGAGGCACACAGCTTATTAATTACACAATGGTATTGGATCAGTTCTTGGTATTGGCCAATACCCAAAGCCTGGGTATTGCTATCGGTATCGGGACTGAAATAAATCTGATTTGGGCATCCCTAAAGTAAAGCATCTAACCCTCACCCCCACCCTGGTGACCAAATAGATTAGTTATAAAAAAAGAAATACATATTAAATTCATAATTTGAATAGACTGCCTTATGCCTAACAGATGTATTGTATGGATGATGGAAAGAAGGTTCACGAACGAACAGTATCTCTGAAGAGGCATTCATTCACTTGTCTCAAGGTTTCACTCTTATCCACCTGTCCTTTCATTCATGAATCAACCTCTATTTACCATCTGTCAATCCATCTCTCGGTTGGTGCACTAACCCATCCATACATCCACCCACCCAGTCTAGCCAAGTGACCAAAGGACCTCATTACCTCCTCCCATGAAAACAAAATACACCTCTTGGCTTTGTCGCCGTCACTGACCGAAGACTCATAGCGCAACAACAAATTGTGGTAACACAATGCGCATGTTTGAGTGTTGGGAAGAGGATATGAGGGAGTGAGGAGGAAGGACAGGGAGGGTCCAAGTGTCAAGTCCCATTGGGGTCAGAGGATGGCGGCTACATTTACCAAAGCAAACAGCCCAGAGGAGCAGAGTACTTCACCTGTCGCTGTGGATTACTCCATTATCACATCTACCAGTCTCACAGTGTCCCGTTCCGACCACTCACTATTCAAAATTCATACAACATGCAGAATGGTGGGTGCTATTAAATGTTAAACTGCGGCAGGGCTAACATTTTAAAAGAGGCATTGAGATAGTTGATGTGAGAGGAGCCGACTCTATTATTTGGTTGTTGCGTGTAAAACCGCAGAAAGCAGAAAGCACATCTTTAAGATGCAAAGACATATATATATATACTGACAAAACAAGACACTGTGTACATCCACATAAGTTGTGAAAAACAAGGAACAACAAAAAAATGCAACTTTATTACCACTGTTGGTAGATATGATATTGGAAATACAAATTGGTTATAAGTTGTATTTGTATGCATGCGAGTCAAAGAACTAACGGCAACAAACGGCAACTGTTGCGTCGTCTTTATCTTGGCCAAAGAATTCATGAAAAACGAGAGGAGCTTTCTGTGTGGGCCTTCTTGACTTCGTTTGCTATCCTCACATAAGTTTCTCTTCTCCTGCACTGATTTGCCGAAGACATTTCTCTGACTGGCGGTCTGCCACCGATTCTAAATACTCGATAAGTCAACAAGAAGGGCAAAAAAGTGCGTGTGCACGACAGGAAACACCACAGAACTAGGGCAACAGACGCTCAATAATGGACAAAAAATGGTATTTAAGATGCAGCTGTTTAATAATAACAATATTTTACTTTTTAACGTACCAGTATCGGATTGGTACTATGCAAGTTGAGGTATTGGAATCGGGATGGAAAAAAATGTTATCAAAACATCTCTAGTATTTAATATCCAATCAACTGAATGGTACACTAGGTCTAGTAAAAGAGTTCTGGGTGGTAGCCCTGAAGCTGGCAGGCGGATTCAGCTGCACTGTACTTTTACCCTGCAGTAATATTGAATGCCAAGGCACTCATAATACCACTGTGGTTTAACTAGGCAGCAGATAGAACTTTGGAAATGGCACAAAAGACATATCCAGGGTAAAGAGTCATCCCTGGAGAGGAGAGGGACACCAAGGAGTCCCTCTCCTCCTTCTCAGCAGCATGATTAATAACCCCTGTGCCCCATAATCTCTCCATCATCTATCTATGTAAATGCCCCCGGACCTGCAGCGCCAACACACTTTGACTGATGGCTGTTCCGCAGCAGTGGGCTTGTTGTGTGTGTGTGAGTGAGAGGGAGAGTGTGTGCACACATTTTTGCATATGGGGGATGGAAGGTTGTGTGTGAGAGGATGTGAGGGTTTTTGTGGATGGAAAGGAAGAGATGAGAAAGATCACATGGTCCCTCTGCCTTGTCACAGTCAGTATGGCCTCAAAGGCACACTTATTGTTTTTGTCCGTTACTAACACACATTGGGAGAAGATGGCACAGCACACAAGAACAAGGCACAAGGGAGGTTATAATTTACTCACACAAACGACAATTTTCAGCCATGGCAGTTTCAATAATGAATGGGATTAATTGGGCATCTCAAAGCACCATTTTAAATATAAGATCAATTATTAATGCTTGTATAATTTTGTATTCAATAAAAGTGTCTCTTGTTCATATTAGTAAGGGTTTTGGTGGATTTTACTTGGTTTGTAGCACTGGGAGAGCAAGTGCTGGCAATGTCCCCATGTTTGTCTCATATATGGACAGTGGACAAACAGAAAATTGTTGGACCTGAAGGACAAGACTATTACCTGGGCGTCAGTGTTGTTTCTTAGTGACCTTTGGTACAAAGCTGTGTGGAGATATGAGGGGAGCCCATGAGAAGCAACATTGACCGCACTTTCACACCTCTTCTCTCGGAAATGTTTCAAGTTTCCTGCAGCCTTGCAGATAGCCGTTGGCCCAAGTAACTTGTGTTTATAGATGAGGAGAGGAGAGAGAGTCAAAGAGAAAATAAACATTAGTGGGAACCAGTTAAGGGTAACAACTGAGCTCTTCATTGCCTTTATGTTTTTCATTGTGAACTGTGTCTGCTAAAGGCATCACCAAGATGTTTCCTATGCGTCAAATAATATGTAATGAATAAAAGAATATGGGAAATGTTACGATATGTTTAAAAGTGGTTCTTACATTTGACAACACTACAATAGTACTGTACAATAGGAAGAGTAGTTCACATATTATTGCAGATGTTCATTTAATGGTTTCACAATTTTGGCTAATAGTTACCGTTCAATTAACGACTTGAAAATAAATAACAATAATCATTAGTTAACTGATTTAGTAATACTGTGCTGTGGATTAAACTACAATGCTTTCAAAGTAATAACTCAACTTTAATATGGAACTCAGTGGAGGCTTAGAAGTTAATAAATTAATCAATGCTTTGAAAAGAGTTTACAGTTTTTAGATATTGGGCTTAAACACACTGAACCACCAGTTCATAAAAGAAGACTGGAAGACAGGGTTTAATATTTTACATCCACTGTGTTTGTATGCGTTTCCTAAATGGTTGACGATGGGGGATGGTGAGCGCTGATTGTGAAGCTTTGTGTTCTTTTAACCATAGAAATCCTTCAGGCAGTTTTGGGCACAAAGACGGATGTAATAAGAAAGTCATGAAAAGGTCAAGAAATAACATTGTCTTAATGTGCACCTGACTCCGTCTGAAGACAAAAGGAAAATATCAGAACAGATACAGTAGATCCAGCAGCAGTGCATCTTTTAACAACTAAATACAATATATGTTACACAATATTTTGTTTTCACTTTCTTTATAAATAAAAAATATGCAGCAGTGAAAAAGCAACATTATGAAATGGACGGTTCCAGTCCTGGATTATGATTGGCTGAGCCGCGTTCGAAGCTGTAAACACACATCTGTGACCACATTACCATTTCAGTATTACTGCGCCAATTAGTCACCTATTGTTTCAAAATGAAGGATTTCGTTGAGAATTTGGATTTACTGAGTTGGCTAAGTGAGGATAAGTGGTGGAAAGAGATGGACAGGATAGAGGAGGACGCTGAAATTAATGAGAGAGAAATTGAAGAGCTGAAAAAGTCAAGAAATGAAGCGGGGACCATTAAACAGACTACAGTATGTGGTCCGTTGTCCGTTTTCAGACCTGGTGAGCCGAGAAAGATATGGCTATTGATTTTAAGACAATCACCAAAATGTAGCTAAACCAGGTGAACCCCATCATTTCAACAGTTATGTCGGCCTATGTGGGGGCTTAATAGGTACATCACTGATCAACCGATCAGCCTATCCTGGTGTCTGTTGAAAGATCCAGAGTTTATCACTTGCAAAAACGTTCCAACACCATAGGGTAGGGCAATATGATGGTATTTATCATGCAACGGTAGAAATGTGTCCACTGGTAGACTTTTGTCAATATTTTTTCCAATGCGGTAGCTATTTTGATGTGATCTCAAGTGACAAATCCAGCTGCCTTGCAAGGTAACGTGATTTGGGCAGACGGAGGAGAGTGAAGTCGAGGAGAGAAGGAGGAGGCGTCCCAACCAACCCGAGATGAGGAAGAACTCTGGTTACACAATTACCAGAATTTAGCACATTGTAGTTTTAGTTTTTTTATGTATTTTGGTTATTTTAAACTGGTGATGCAAATTTGTATATACACACTTAATGTGGGCTGACATTTAAGGTGGACCAGCTATTCTCCTTTCAGTTTTTTCCTGTTTAACTGATAGCATTATTCCAAAATTATTATGAATTATTATTATAAAAAAAAATCGTATAAATATAATTTTACACATACTGTGATTTTGTATGTGTGACACGGTAACAGAGGCAGACTTTCAGAAAATCAAGCACTCTCAGGCACTGAATCCCAACACACCTGAGGGTCTTGTCAACAAAGTCTGGTTCGATGTGCAGCTGCATATGGGACACAGAGCTAAAGAGGGCAACCGCCAACAAACTCCTGAATCATCTAACATCTGCCAAGACGAGAACCGTTGTTCAATGAATCAAGTATGCAACGCTGTCATTCAGCGGTTTCAATGCAACTGCAACATGATAAGAACTTTATTTTTCTTTCTCTAAAGAGCACATGGGGGGCATTGCTACGGATTCGTAAAGCAGCCAGCACCGAGACAATCTACATCAACCACTGCTTGCGAATCACCTTTGTACAAAAACTCTCTGAAGCTGATCTAGACACAAGAGGCAAGAGAAATCATGTCAGTGAAAGGGCATTAATGTGAATCGTCCCTGCAATCTTACCGGCGTCTAAACTACAGCGAGAGAAGATGCTGGAGCAATGGCAGCTCAAGCGCACCTGTCCAGAGTCACCCCCAAAAAAGCGTGCTTGACTAACCTGATTGCATGCTTTCCGCTGCATCCTAACAGTCGCCCTCAGCTGTTTTAAAATCACTGTAAACCACGGCCTCTTGTGGCTTATGGCTTAAGTTTACATCTCTTTCACATGTTGTGCATCCATTACGGAAAGGTTAATCAATGATGATTCCTCTTTGATTGAAATAAGGATGAAAATTGTGTCGTCACTGCTTTGGTTGACATCATTATTCTCTCTTCACTGGTTATATATTCTCAAACATGTAGGAAGTCCTTTGGGTGATCCAACCATAATGATGTGTGGGACTGTTGTTGCTGCAGCATGAACCTAACTAATCTTGACCTGATTCTGGTTTTAATGCCGAGGGTAGACCTGATCTGATTCCTTAATTATCAACCCATCTCAATCTTGTAAGTGATAATTACAGTTGACTGATTGTTGGATAATTACAATGCAGCTGAAATGAAAACAGACACTTATTGATTCGATTCTATCTAGACGCTGTTTGGAGATCTATCATCTCTCATGATGCCAAACCAGCTCTCTCTATTTGTATTTAGGTCAAGATATGAGGTATCATGAACTTCTCCTTCTCATCTATTTTGCAACATGACAATGATTTGTAAAATTGACAACATTGTTGGTAGTTAGAAAAAAATACATCTATTTACATAAATAATGAATTATAAGTATAATCCCTGATGTTCTTTCATTTTTTTTAAGCCAGTGATCTGGATTGTCAGCAGAGAAGATAATTGCTTTTAGTTTTTGTTTAGTTCACGGAATAGATTATAGTGATTAACTAACCTGCCATTCTCTACAGTGCAGATGACAGTATAGATTTAAGGGGGGTCTGTAAAACTCCTCTCTAATTTTGTCTTTGACTTGTATTGACCATAAACAGCATCAGAACACAACTCATTTCATTGTATATTGAGACAGAACATGTAGTTGAAAGTCACAGTTAGGAATTTGTTTTGGCCGTAGTTAAAATAACTGGTTATAAAACGGTGTTAATTTATCACTGATGCCTCTATAAAATACAATGATGTATTTCCTAATCATTTGAATTGTGTTTTTATGCAAATAACCATCACAGATGACAATAACAAAGTAAAAGGATACCATTCAAAATTGTTCAGGTTCAAATTGGAATCGGCAAAAACTGGAATCGGCAGATGAGACTTTTAGAAAATCGGAAATCTGAATCAACCAAGAAGATTGCAATTGGTGCTTCTCTATCGCAAACACTACCGTTTTTCTCCACAGGGAGCGCATATGAAATGAATCCCTACTAACAGCAGGCATTTTATTATTTGACCAGCTTTTACAATTTAGCAAATTACATATTGTGCGCTGTTGAGCCACTAAGGTATCTTCACCAAATCAAAAAACAGGACTTCCATGTCATTTATGAAGCCAAGAGCCAATCAAAGCAATTCTTCTGATGGTTTTCTACATGAAGACAAAACATGGATACAAACCCAAAGAAGTGATCGTTTGTAAATCTATCATTGGCACAGACTGTCTTGATTTAAATGTGAGAAAAACTCCCTCTGGTTTTACAAGTGAACTTCAATTACAAGCTATCACATGAGAGGAAAGTGGAGGATAAATATCAACTTTCCCAAAAAACCTGCACTGCCTTTAACTGAATATCTCAGTATCCAGAGGATAGTCTGCACCCAGCCCACACTCCAAAGCACCTTTTTCAGTGAGCCCTCACACAGCTCTTCAGAGGGGAGACATGTTGTTAATAATTAAGGCTGTGGCTGGAGGCACAGGGAGGCTAAACTTCCTCTAACAAGTGGCTCTCTGACAGCGCAGACATATGGCTCTCACTTCCACATATTCTCCTCAGCCCTCCAGACTTGTGCATTTCACACACGTCCTAGGCGGGGGTGAGAAACCTCCATCCTGGCTGCCAAAGAACAATAAATCAAATTCCTAATGGTCTGCAACAATCGGATAATTATGAGTGTGGCAGCGTGGCACGAAAGGGAATTTTCTCCTTCAAATCGAGTTAAGCATTAAGCCGGATTTCTTGCCAATGCTCTGTACGTTCGGTACAATAGACCACGCTGTATTTTATTTGGAATGGAGACCTCCCAAACGTAGACATTTGAGAATCAAACTTGTCAAACTCTGAACTGATAAACAGTTCATAACGATTGAATAAAGATCCTACAATTGATGAACCAAAATGTTTTAACACTGTTAAGAAATATTTTCTGCTTGATTTGATTTTTTATTTTGTCAAGTATTGTCTGTGTATCCAAAGCCTGACATAGCTTATTTCTCTGTGCCATGGACCTCTACGGTTGTCAAAAAACTGCCAAAAACACATCAGTTAGCCATACTGTTCCTTCATTATTGTAAACATGGGCACTGTAGTTTATTGATAGTTTACCCCATACACGTCCTGCTGCTTTAATCATACAGCACACAAAATGTGTATTATTACGTGCTGTCAATAGTCCCCAAAATTTGGCAAGTTTGGCAAAACCGTACCCAGCTGTTTTAGCAAACTACTTATCCTTTTTTTTTTAACTGTAACATTATATTTGTGGCCGATGTTTAAAGATTCATGTCTACAGTTGGAGTCCAATGGGCTTTGGGGCAGACAGCGTGGGAAGTTGGAACGTGCCGAGAGACAGAGTATTGTTGGTTTTGTCTTTTACATGAGATTTGCTGTGAATAACAAAAATATAGAATAACACCAGCCTTTACCTGTAAATTCAACTCCTCTTTTACAGTACTGCATCATAAACATTATTCCCATACTCTGTAACCTCCCTCAGATAAACTGTCAATTTAGTTATTATGCAAGCCGAGTTACAAGCTTTATCTGCTCCCATGACTGCAGTGAGAACTGAGCCAGAGAACCAGAGCCAAGCTAAAACCCATTAATGTCACACCCATAAATAATGACTGCTAATGAGTTATGGTTGCCTATTAGAACACATCAAGACCATTTTTTGTCCTTTACACAGTGGTACAATGCGCAAAAATGATGAAGTATGCCACACAAGTTTGATGAAGTGACACATTTTGTTGAGCTGAAGAATACTGGATGAGCACTGAAGCTATTGGGTAACATTTGAACTTGTATTCAGTTATTGTAAAAGCAAAGGGAATCAGAAACGACAAAGATTTCCCATGGCAGGCACCAGGTGTACAACTTTTTGGGGCAGACTAAGCGTGTGGCCAGGGAGAAGAACCGTCATTTTAAGCAACCATTGCCTTCCATGCTTCCTTTCCCCCCTTTCTGTCGGGTGGGGGAAGGGGGGACGAATCTTGTTTTGATGCTGGCGCTGTCAGGGGGCTAGCCAGAGAGGATAGTAAACACTGCCTTTGCAGAACATTTAAAATCAATCCTTCAGCCACAGGCCTCGCAACCCCCCTCGTTTCTCTCTCCCTCCCCGAGCCTTTCTTCCTCTCTCCCCTCTCTGTAATGTGTCTGCTGCTCTCTGAGAATAGAGGCAGCACTTAAAAGCTGGGCGTAGGGGCTGAGTTTTGTGACAACAGCTCCGGCTTTTATTACCATGCTGAGATGTGACCAGCATCCCCCTCACCACCAACCCCAGCACACATATAGACTTTCATACATCCACGCATGTACACAGTCTGACACACACACACATATATATATATATATATATATATATATATATATATTCGTATACTCACATCACCCTGATGAGCAAATAATCATGTCATTAGCTTATGTGCGTTCAAGGCAGTGGCTCATTTGCCAGCAGCCAAGCCGTTACCTTTGCTTATGATTGGCCAGAAGATTAGCTGGAAATCATTTTGTTTCCAGCGTTACTGCTTGATTAAGTCACCATTTCTCAACCAATAAAAAACGGTCAACAGATACTTCTACCAGACGACCATTGATGGTGGAGTGGAATACTAATGAATATATAATTACATAATTATATAGCATCTTGTTTTCTGTACGTCATGTCTTTACAAAATTCCTCCATCAGGCCGAATTTCCTCAACAGCTCACCTGTGGCCTTGTCTCAGTGTGTGCCATTAGATGGCTGAGCCGCGCTGTGGTGTCGAACAGCTGGTGGGGAGCATGTGAAATGTGACCCCTAGAGAGGGTAATGTGAACCCAGGTCCACACAGACAGCACTCTGTGCCGGTCACACTGAGGATTGTGTGCGTCACCTACCACCTCCCCTCCGTGGAGCTCTTGCATTCAATTTCTTTCAGCAGGTCGGGTGACAGGAAGGTTTTTTTGTTCCACTGCAACAGCTTCCATTTTTTGTTTCATACTAGCAATTCCCTATTTTTTTAATTATCAATTGCTGAAAACAACTAAATGAATTAGGTAATGTCAAACTGGCAGGTACTGGCTGGCAGGTACTGGTGAGCTGCACCATAACAACTTCATTTTATCCTGCAGTGATACAGTCATCGTCAAGGCCAATCAGAGACGAATATGTCACCTCGAGACCTGCAATTGTAAATGTCTCCTTTGGGGCAATTAATGCCATTTCAAAAAATGGTAGAGTGCGGTGGTGAGATGTACACTACAGTATCATTTCTACAAATTCTGTCAAGTTAACAGGGAGTCTGGAAGCATTGTGGTAAAGACACAAACCTTAACTGCAACATCAGTGGTTCCACACGAGACTGGACAGCGTCCAATAAAAGCAGATCGCTGAAATGTGTCTTAAATGAAAAAGAATATATTGACATGTGCTAGACAATTGGTGTGATGAAATAGGAAAAATGCAAATGCAATACAAATTTTTGGAGTAAATAAATTAGGTACTATAACATCCTCCAGTAAAATTGTAATAATCATAACTTTAAGGTTTAGTCGAGCTTGTAGGTACGCCGTAAATGGCCTTACCCTCTTTATCCCCAGAAATCAAAATGGTCTTTCCGCTATTGACTGACTGAGCGGTGAGATTTCTGCGCTGCTGCACATTACTTCAGATAGGGCTGCTGGTGGGGGTGGTGGGGGGGAGGGATTTCTGGTACAAACAGCCATCAAAGATGGGGGTGTTTCATGAGAGCAAAAGAAGCTGCAGCAACGGCCGGCTTTCATAGTTCACGAGCAAGACTTACACAGAAACCCCCCCAAAGACCAGCACAAAAAAGATGGACACATTTTACCCTGCACACAAAAGCTTATATGCTCTGGGCATTTAAAGCTTTTCTTAAAAAATAAAAATGATATGAATTCATTCCTGACCTCTTGCCATTTACTTACATAAATGAGGTACTGTGATGAAGTTGACTGTTACGGTTGAAAGAATATTTTGTATGATAAAATCCTTGGGACAATATTCCTTTCCGACCCTTTTACTCATTTGTGTTTAAATGCAGCCTTGAAAACCCACTGGGTATAATTCTGATTGTTTACTGCCTCTGGTTGCATTCAAACTGAATTTGTGAGATTTGTGGGGAAAGCATGAACGCAACCCCAAAGATTATTTTGCTCATCACACATGAGGGCAAAAACTTTAAGAACTTTTCAACTTATTTTATGAACAGAAATTACATTTTTAATGTGAGATGAAACAGGAAATATGGTAACAGATTACACAATGAAGCTAATAATCCTTTGCAGCGATATTGCTAGTGTAACAAAGTGGTCTGAGCGTAGACAACCAGACTAATTGTAAAGGGTGCATTTGATACCCTTATATTGCAGTGAATGGAGACATATTATAGTGAGAGGCATAGAGGCATGACGTGTAGTAGTTTTTTGAGTTTGGTTAAAAACTAGCTTACTGGGGTATTCTGTACACATTGGGAACGATTAAGCAATAATGCAAAGTAAACAGTGAGCTTTTGTTTTTTACAGTATGCTTTTGATACAGAATGCTAAACAGAGTATTTTTATATATGTACTAGCACTAACAATGTTCCGCACAAGGCTTTTCACATTGACTCCTATCTATATCCACGCACATAGTTGAAACTTTAAAATGTATCCGTTAGAAAATAGTTCTGGAAACTGACAAACTGCAAACACATCAAACATAAACTCAAATACTGTATCACAACAGTTGAAGGCGATGACGTTGCTCGTGCAATGCTTCCGATTGGTCCAACTTGGAAATGTATTTAAAGCCATTTGACGACCCTCCGCTAGCAGGCAATCAACACACAGCTGGACATTTATTGTGCTCCGGTTTTTATTGGACCATAAGAAGAGACTGCGTCACCAGGGCAAATGAGCAAAAGCGCTCGGGTTAAGCGACGCAAAGGGCACGCAGGCCTCAATCTTTGAGCTGTTCAGTCTTTTAAAGATGATTTGCAGATTCACATTGCAGGGATAACTTCCCTTCCTCGCTGCTCAAAGCAACAAGCTCCTTTCCTCAACCTGTAAACCGGTGTTGTCGGAGGGGGACAAGCTGTCCAGGATGGTTGCGGTAATATATGAGGCCTGACATCTCCCACTGCCTGGTGCTGCTCATATAGAGCGAGCATGTGCACAAACATGCACACTTGTAAACAGCGTTGTAGGCTTCACAAATGCAATTGTGGTCATCAATAATTGGCATGCCACCATGGGGGGGGGGGGGGGACATGATTATATGACAGTTTGACTGGTCATTTAAAGAGATGCAGATAAAGAAATGTTTGGATTTGTATGTGGTGGCATGTTTGGGCACCAAAAATAACAACACAACTGGAATCTGGCCCGTCAGAGATCTGTCATTTGGAAACGTATCTTCTAACATACAGGAAAACTTATTTCAGATATTTTAAAGACATTTTTGTATTCACATTTTTAAAAAGGCAAAAAAATAAAAGCAGTCAAAATCATTTGAGATTTGATGAAGCAAATTTCGTTATAGCTTTGTCAAAATGGTTGCTAAAGGGCAATATGCCGGTTTAATCTTTGTGAGCAGCCACCCTAAACAAAAAGGAATTAAAAGTGTATTGTAGACAATGTCTCACTATGAAACTGCAAAAAATCCAACATTTTTTGAAAATGAAGTCACCAGTTTTAATTTAAGAACATTGATCAGAGGTGGATATGATAAAAAACCGGTGATTTGAAATGGAAAACTGAAATATTGTGGCCATGTGACATCGTGGCTTACTGCAGGTGAATTTCATTGTCAACACCTGTTTGTGCTGAAAATCAACACATACACGATGGATCCAAAATGCCATCTTCAAAAACCTCTGCGAAATATGGAATTATTTTTTTTACTCTTTTGTTTTCTAAGAGGAAGGCTTTCTTCATGCATGGCTTCCGTTTGCTGCACAGTGAAAAATGTTGTTACCAGGCAACAGGCATAACAATGACACAGGTGCTCTTACTCTCTCTCTCTCTCTCGCTCTCTCTCTCTCTCTCACTCACTCATCCAGTGTTCATGGGTTTTGCATCCTCTCCTCAATAATGTTAAATGGCACTTGTTTGAAGTTCAGCATGAATTTGTTACACTTATAAAAAGGTTGCACCTTGATTATTTAGAACATCCTGATCTGGTGTCTCGTTTTCACATTTAGCTCTGGGTTTGTGTGCAGTTTTTTTATTTTTTATTTTACTTTTAATAGTGATTGACTGATGCAGTCAAATAAATAAAAAAGGCTCTGTTTGCACTGCAAAAATCTCCATCTTATCAAACATTTTTGACAGTTGTTAAACCTAGAAGTGAAAAATATCAGGTAAAGTTTATAGATTCATTTTCAATTCAAAACAGCTTGCTTCAAACATTTGTGCCTATAAATCTTCATTGAAGGTAGGCAGATCAATGCTCTGAAATTACAAATTACACTTTATTATAGAAAATTCTTGAAACTAATTTACGTGTATTGGAAACAGTAAAAAGAAGTCACCGCACTTGCAGATTTTCTCACTTCAGAAAATAAACAATTGACAAAAATTAAATGATTGTTTTTTTTACAATTTGAGAGGAGAAAAGTGCACGATCAACAGGTTCCACAGCTATGATGGTTTTATGGAAACCTAAAAGCCTAGTGTATTTCTGAAAGCAGATTTTCAAAGTTTCTTTCAAAAGCCTGGAGTAATCCGGGCTCACATTTTTCGAAACACCAAATCACAAACAAAGAGGCAGGAGAGGAAGAAAAGCAAGGGCAGAACTAACAGGCTGTTAACACCAGCCTGAGCCCGGCCCGATCTCCTCCATGTCGGTCTCCTTTCTTGCTTTTCAGCGATGGCAGAGGCTTTGAGCTTCGTTAAATTGTCCCTCCTGCCCCTCCCCCACCTCTCTGTCTCCTTTCCCCTCTCCCTTTCTCACACACTCTGTTGTCTGCATCCCTCCTCCTCTTCCTCCTCCGCCCCCACCACCTCAGCCGGCAGTCTTTCGCCCTTAATCAGAGGGCTGCGGCTCGCCGCGCTCCTCTACCTCCTCACCACCACATCCCCCCTCCTTCTATCCTTTCACCACCAGCCGCCACTTCCCTCCCAGCACTCTCTTTTTCTATCTCTTTCCATTTTTACTCGCCCCCCCCATCCCATCCCATCCCATCCCACCACCTTTTACACCCCTGCAGTTAGCGTCTGCCAAAGGCCGCTTCCGTTCATCACTCACCCATGCACATAGCAACAAAAAATGCGTGGTAATTTCCCTGCGCGTGCGGCAGACCGCCGAGCCCGGTCACACCCCAGGGTGGGGGGGTGATGGGGTGGGGGGTGCGAAGAGGCTCTTTGCCTCGCCGCTGCTTGCTGCTGACCCCCATGTCATGCATGATCGACGTGGGGGAAGAGTGGTGGGCTGCGGCTGTGTGACTGGCAGGCCGTGGAGACGACAGTGGTGGGGCGTGGGTGGGTGAAAGCACTGTCAAAGTGGTGGTGTGATTGTGTGGGTGTATGTGTGTGTGTGTGTGTGTGTGTGTGTGTGTGTATGTGTGTGTGTGTGTGTGTGTGTATATAAGGGCGGGGGTGGTGGGGTGTAGCTGGCGGGGGAAAGAGCAGTGCTGATGGCTTCCAACGGCCCTGGCTGCCACTGTGTTTGTTAAAATTACTTCCTCGTGCAGCATTGTCACCGGCTCGCTGCTGCAACGGCTCTCATCCTCCCATGCTTCATACCCTCTGTGTGTGTGTGTGTGTGTGTGTGTGTGTGTGTGTGTGTGTGTGTGTGTGTGTGTGTGTGTCTCACTATCAACCACAGTGCTCCCTTTTGTACTTTCCACAAACACAGCTTTGAAAATTACCGGAAAACTCTCTAAGTTCAGACAGACACCACCACAGCTGCCCATTTGCAGGACCTTATACAGTGAAAAAGCAGCACCAAGAAACAAAACAACAGAAAGCATTGATGAACAAAGCCAAAGAGGTGAATCACACTTTCACGCATGCCGAAAATACTGTGCAAGCAGCAGCTCAAAATCAGCCACACAGGGGAAAGAAATATTACTGGAATTCTCTGACTGCAAAGCCTATACCCCGCAATGAAAGGGTCTGGGAGAGTGTGTATGTATGTGTATGTATGTATGTGTGTGTGTGCATCCGTGAGGATGTGAGGTTGTGAGGGGGGAGGGGTTGAGCAGGGGTGGTGTACGGTGCGGTTGCGAGGACACCTCCATCCAATCTGATCAATGGCGATATTAATCTGAGCACGAGTCAGCCCCGCCGCCCCGGCATTTGATTAAAACAGGGAAGAAATATGACGTAACCAATAAATCTGTTTGTCAAAATGGCACGTGGCTCGAGAGGAGAGGAAATACCGGCACCGATAAGGTGCTGAGGAGGTGGGGAGGAGAGGAGGTTGAATGACAGGGAGAGATGGAGGGGGTGGGGTGGCTGGTGACTGACCTCCTCAGCATTTCCGCTGCATGAGTGAAGCACTCAGGCTGAACCAAATCTTCACCTGCTTGCCTCCCACTGCACTTCCACCAAACTACCTTTCCCTCCCCTCCGACCCTCTCTTCCTCCCTCTGTTTCTTTCTCTCACCCTCTCCCACCGGCACCGGCGGATAACAAAATAATCCTCCTATGCTGTACTGGGAGCCTGAATGTGTGTGTGTGTGTGTGTGTGTGTGTGTTGTGGAGTTTTGTGGCTTCTGCAGCACACTGATGGAAATAACTCCAGAGAACAAGAGCTGGCTGAAATGTACATAAACATGCAGACCTGCCAACACTGTGAAGAACATTTCACAAATCAACACATGGATACAGTGTTATATTCAGAAAACAAAAAGTGTATTTAAATAACCGTGTGTCAAAGTTTACTGTGAAATTGTCCTGTTATTATGGGCGGCTGTTATGCTACATATAAGACTGGAAAGCAAAGCATCTCACAGTCCAACGTCAAAAGGCAATGACTATATCTCATCTGGGATTTAGCTTCTGTAACTCAATGCAATCTTTCATCCGTCCTTCTGAAAAAAAATAAACCTGTTCCGGAAGTTTCATTTCCATATTCTAAGACAAATTGGCACAAATAGCAAAACTTGCTAACTTTTGTGATTTTAACAGTGATTGCTTTGTGATCACACTAAAAACACTACACCTGCCATTAAAGTTTACAGCTGGACTCGGTTTCGTCTATATCCATAAAATTCACCAAAGCTGTCTTCTATAGTCATTTTTGCAATTTGTTATCTGTAATCTCTGCTGTCTGAAAACACCCAAGCATTGGCTCCTCTCTGTCCTGCTGTTATTACAGAATAGCTCGTGGAGTCGCCACGAACATCTAGGGCTTTGGGAAATGGTGTTTGTCATACCCCACTTAAAAAAAGGAAATATAAAATGTATTACAACTATATTAGATCATATTTTAAAAACAAAGACTACTGTCCTTTTCTAAACATACAATTGAGAAGGGCCAAAACGCATGTGACGGTGATGACAAACAATCTTGTTCTTCAGATAAGATATCGCTTAAATGTGTGGTTTTGGAGAGCTATAACAAACAGCATTTTGTTCTTTAGTTTGAGCATCAAATATATAGCGCAGGATCCACGGCTTTTGTCTGGTGGTGCTGTGTTTCATGGCAGCGATATGGCTTGGAATAAGTGGCACAACAGTGTTGCGTTTGTCTGCATTTGTGGTCACAGAAATGGCAAAACATACAGTATATTGTAATTCTTGAGAGCGAGGAAATGTGTGGTACTTCTGTCCTCTGTCCATACAAATGTATGCCATCTCTGTATTTAAATTCAACGGCTTTGCTTGAAATTTCAGTAGAGACTTTGTATCATTGTTGTTGTTTTATTAAATAATGGAATTTATTTTTGGAACATTTTGTATTTACTTTTCAACATTTTATCGTGACTTTCAGCTACAGTAAATCCTCAGTAAACATGTTTCTGTAAGTGTTTGTATTTGTTTCTTGAAGCTAGAAAACAGCAGCGTTGTGAGCGGAGGAAAGTTAGTAAGTCTTCCCCACCCACTCGTGATGCAGTGGCACCTTAGCCCAGGGGTCAGATTAAGCTGCCACACCCTTCCTGCTCTTTATGCAGAAAATATGGATTTAGTGAGTTATTCATTCTGATCCCCTACAAAGTCTCATAAAACTTTTTCATGTTTCCTTCTCATAAATTTACCCTCTGAATAAACTGGTACAGCCTGCAGTATCAATGTTTGTAAAAGCAACCACTACTGCCTTGTGCTCTATCTCAGGCTCTATCCAAGCCGATAGACAATAAGAGCAAAGAAGTCATTGTCTTCTTTACAAACGTGTTTCCTCATTTAAGCAATTTTGAGGAATCGCAGTTAGGACATGATTCATTTACACAATGAACCGAAAGAAGACAGCAGATACTCCATAAGATTACCTTGCAGAGAACAAAATGATGGGTTGTTGTAAAAGCATCCTTGATTGTGGATGTGGTCTTTAAGATAAACCCGTGACTGCTGTCGGAAAGAAACATTCACAAATTACACCCGCTTTTATCATTTGAGAAGGAACTACAATTTTGTTTTGGTCTGACAAAAAACTACACAAGGTACCATAGTGAGGTATGAATACGTTAAATGAAAAACAAGAAAGCAAAAAAAAATTTGGATGAAAAAATATTTTTTGGGCAACTCAAGTAAATCAGAAGGTGAAGGGAAGTGAAAAGAGTTGGAACAATATCAAGCACATATCATCTGACTTTCTTCCAATATGAAAACAAGGTAAGTATTTTTATTATTCTGGAAATGTTCTTGGACATCCTCTAATCTGAGTTTCTTTGGAGTTTGTCTTAGAGCATAACATCTGTTGGTCCTTAAAAAGCAAAAAACGACACATCATCGCTACACAGCTGCTTTCGTTTCTCAGTCACCGTCGAAGGTGCATTTTACCAACTGCAAATCCTCAACACCCACACATTGCATCTTTTGTATTTCGGACATTGTGGTTTAATAAGCAGCGAGCTCTACAGTTTGCTAGGGAAGGATTTACTGACCATCCAGACGCTATAGCGCTTAGCCTCGGTGACTGCACACATACACTCTATGAAGTCCCAACTTCGATTCCCACACCTTCCGACTCAATAAAAGTAGGCGACTCACGTTAGCGCGCAAACATGTGAATGAGACATATTTGGAACTGATGGGAGTCGCATTTCTCCTAAAAGACTTCCTCACACCTCCAGTCCCTGTGTCCAAGCTAAGCCCGGACCAGTCTCCTCCCTGAACACAGAGACCAAATGAACATGAACCCACCATCCAGCTCCTGGTACGACACTGAACAAGTCAACGCCCAAATGTCAAAGTAACGCAACATTAATGGGATTAGTAACTGCGATGCAATTACTGAATTTCCAATTGCAATCCCGTACACTTTATAGTCTACACGTCACTGTCGGGTGTTACGACGTAATGTGTTATTGTCATTCATTATGTTGTTTAAGTGTGATAAATGGAGCACATTTTGTACTGGCGGTACAGAGAATATGTTGTGTAGGTGAGGCTGTTAATGGAGTTGAAGAGGAGATGACTCATGTGCAATCCACCTCTTAATGTCACTCCTTCAGTTCTGGCTCGGTGCTGGTCACCGTGAACACTGTCTGGACTGATGAATGCTGAAAGACCCAAACTTGTTTATTTGTGTTAGCCCTAATGAATGTTGCAAAGCATGTAATTAAAATGAGAATAAAATGACATTTAAAAGACTTGACAGCTTTAATAAAACATGTTGTCCTGTGAAGATGTTCATGTCAAATGGCTGCAGTCGTATAGCAAAGATCTCCATCATTTTGGGAGGCCAAATAAAGCTTTGTTTGCGTTCCTGACTAGACATGGATCCCCACCATCTGTGCTCAACTCTGCTATGAGCCCCCCCCCGCACCATCATTCGAATAGGAAGCGAAGAAGAGGAGGGATGAAGGGATTAAGAAGGATGATGGAGCGGTAGAAGGGATGAAGAGTGAGGCCACGCAGGAGGACCACGGTGGTGGAGGAGGGTAGGCCGGGATGTCACGTGACCCCTACTTCAACTCACTGCAGGGGGAGTCAGGCAGACAAAAGAAACTGTCAGCGCGCACGCAAAAGAGCGTACACGCACACACAGGCACACACACTCACACACACACACACACACACACACCACAAAACTGTAGCCAGATAAAGCTGAGTGGCAGAGGGTACGGATGAGGGAATGGATTTTTTTTTTTTTTTAGGTCAAGCTAAACCTTCAAACATCAAGGTGCCTGGTATAAATAACCCATCTACCAAGAGGGATATCTGGCCAGCACAGAGGGGGGCAGTCAGGTCTTGACATCTACCTTCATCAATATCGTACTGCTGTGTGGTCAGAGGAGGAAGAGGAGGAACATTCACAGTGTTGACACGAACAAATACAAAAATATATGATTAATTCTCCATTGCACTTTCTGTGCTAATGTGTGTGAACGATTATCATAGCTAACTGTGGAGGCTAATATAAAATCTAGCATTCTGTTATACTGTTACATGAATGCCATATCTTTATGTGTATGATTTTCATGATAACTTTCTAGAGATGTAAAATCCTGTCTAATAATGTTATAAAACATTCTGTCGTGTTTTGCCTCTTGTACGCCTTTATCACGATTTGTCGCTCAAACTGGACTTCCCGAACGCCCACTAAAGTGTTCGCTACTTCCTACATTGGCAGTGAACTTTTACATTGGACATGAATCGCTATTGGACGTAAATCATCCAATATCAACGTAATTCATAGGAATACTGGGCTGCGTGAGTGCATTGAGATACAGAGGCCAGTGCACAGCGGGTGGTCCAGATGTCACGTGTGCACTTTGCCTCTCTGTGTGCTTTTACAGTTGATCAGTTGTGTGTCTATTATCGTCATGGCCTGTCTCTTAGCATGCAGTTTCAGTTCCAGTGCAGTGGTGGGTGAGGAGGGGAGAGCCATATCTGGGCCCTCTTGCTAATTGAGCACAGCGCTGGACCCAAAGGTCTGCCTCGCTGACGCTTCCTTAATCCATGGCTGTTTAACGCTGGCTGTGCTTGAGTAATTAAGCAGATAATCTTCAATTAAACCGAGCTCAACCCCACAACCCACTACCCCCATCCGGAGACAGATGGGCTTTAGAGCACACAGCTCCTCTTCCCCAAGATAAATGGTCCACTCCCCTGCCATGCAACCCGGGCGCTGCCATGCTTTATGGCAAGCGTGTGTGCCATTATCATTTTTTTTACCACTGGACTTCAATATTGCCAGTGTGACACATACAGTATTTGGCCTTGCTTGTTGTGTTTACAGTATGGCTGGAAATTATTGTAATCTGTTTACACGTTTGCTGTTTCTATGTTTTCAAGATTGTGTCCATTTCGAAATGCTCATACACCGAGATCATAATTTCGAAATGTCTCGATTGTGTATGAAATAACATTTTTGTGAACTGCAGAGTACGAGTATTTATTTGGCCATTTTTCCAATTAGAAAATCTAAAATAACTTCTACAGTACTCCAAATATGCAAACTAGAATATTTTCAGCTGCCGATTATGCAATGTTGTGAATGGGAGGGGGCTTGTGTCCGGTGTAAAACCTATGCCAAATCAGATATGCAGACCATAAAATGTTGATAATTAACCGTTTAATCTTTAACGGACAATAGAAATTTGGACCGATCGTGAAGTCAGATTTCCGATTGGTTGAGGCCTGGGTTGCCAATAGATGGAAATAGATGAGTCACTCCAACGACCCCTTACAGAAACAGCCGAAGGAAGAATTTACAGCAGCAGGACAGTTCATGTGACTAAAAATAATGACAATGTTTATTGTGTATTTAGTCATATTTGGGCAACAATGGTGGTCTATGGAACAGGGATTAAGTCTCGTACAATACTGGTTTTAGTCTCGTCATGGGAATTTTTGACAATAAGAAAGATATAGAATCTATCCTTTAAGCTTTTATGGTTTTCTGTGTTTCAGCATTGGGTAAGAAAGGAGTTTTTTCGTGATTGTAAAATTACAGGAAGCTGCTACTTATAAGAAATCAATAAAATATCTCAGCAAGGTACAGTTATAATATTATCACAAACTGAACAACATACGTCCTTATTCAATGAGCTTAAATAGCCAAAGCACATACATTTAAGTCGTCTCATGAGACCTCAGGGCCATTTTAGTCTCACACTAATGATCCTCACATGCTTATCACTGCTGCTAACAGTTGCACATAACCCTCTCTCCCCCTCTCTCCCCCTCTCTCTCCCTCTCTCCACTCCTGTTTCCACAGCGGTAATTAAGCCATCAAAGCGTGCAACCATGCCCATCCTCCGTCTCTAAGGTGAGAATATGGGCCCACATGTCAAGTGGAGCGCAGCCACCCGTGTGTCTCTTTAAAGGGGAAGGCACATGGGACAGGCAAAGAGAGAGGTGTGTGCGTGTGTGTGTGTGCGTGTGTGTGGTGGGCTATCACCACAGCAGCTGCAATGGACTGGTAGAAAACACAATGTGACGTAGTGAGGATGTCTGTAATACCCGCTGCCATACTGTGCTGGAGATCAACAGGGAACTGTGTGTGTTCAGCGTTGTTTCTTCAACATTGTTTTTTTATGAAAGAAGAATTAAAGCGTAAAAACACAGCCTGAATGTGCAGGTATATTGGCACATATAAAAGCCTCTTCCTTAAACACACACACACACACGTCCCAATGTGCTCTTTCATTAAATTCCACCCACACATACTCTTGCACTGCTGTGTGTAATAAATCAGTGATGTGTTCAGTGCATCCCACCAGTTGTTTTATGTTTATTTCCTTGTACAAGGAACCTAACTCATCTATGTCTATTTTAGTAAATAATATACATTTCCCAGAAAGCCTTTTGCCATTCCCCAGAGACCATGCATGATACTATTGGATTCAGTTGAGAAGGTAGGTTTCTATGTTTGGCCAGTTATCCCAAGCATTACTAACATAAGCAAAGCCAAAATTATACCTAATGCTTATACTTAACTAATGTTAAGCATGTAACAATGGTCAGCATCTTACTTTCGTGTGTTAGCATGCTAACATGTATTAATAGAGTTGGGAAGTGGGCAGAGAGTGTTACTCCCCATTCTGCATTGCAATTTTTTCTTTTCATGACATTAATAATGTGAGTTCACATTGAAACACAGAGTCACCAAAATAATGAAACAATCCTACAGGTTTGTTAAGGCAGGTTTTTTTAACTATCCCAATTTAGTTTCTGAGAAATGTTAACTGTCAGTTTCAAATAGCGGATAACTAAAAGCACTACAATGTCCATGAGCATTGGTTTACCATTTCTATAGATGCTACGGAGAAAACCCAGTCAGACGCACAAAACAGACTGGTTGCAAAATCAAAATGCTTTACCCTTAGAGTTGTGACCAAAACACCACATCATAGCTGCTGTATTCATCCAAAAATGGACCCAAAATCACAAATTGAATTCATTTAAATCTGAAGATTGTATTGTCAGTTTTCTTAACTGAACCATCTGAGAAGCCATCATTAGAAACCATTTAGAAAAGGGCAGGCACTTTCAAAAAAATAAAAATACTTGGCAAGTGATTGGATGAACCATCTGTCAATCAAACTCTTGCCAAAGCCAGTGAGTCGATCGATCCCTTCCATCAAAAAAAGCCTTCAGTGCCGTTCTTTGCTCTTCTTTCAATGAAGAACTGTTCTCCAGTTCTAACCTCTTTAGGAGCCGCCATTGTTTTTTTGAACGAACAATCGCCTCTCCTTGTCGTCTCACACATTTCACACAGGGATGTTGATAATTAACTCTTCAAATGTTACCAACAATAAGAATTTTGACCGAGCTAAGTAGTATAAAAAAAAAAAATCTGAGCAAACCTAGTAGTAGTGGCTTGTCACTAAAATGAGAATAGCTGGTCCACCTTAAAACTCAGTCCACCTTGAGTGACATGGCTTGGGTCCTGAGGAGTTGTAGCATTTACTCAAATATTAAAACCTCAACTGCACTGCTACATTCACAGCTATAACATCACTGCTATCTTCATACTCACAGTCAACACACACACACACACCGCATGCCGCCGCGCTTTCAATACATGGGAGAAACCCTGACAGATTATGCAAGGCAGACACACAGCTGACAACCTCGCAGCTAAACTAATTGATGCGGAAGAGACTAACTGAAAAAGTGGCGGCATGAGCCCACAACAATGCGTGCAACATCGTGGCTGCAAACTCTCCCCGACGGGTGAACTGGCAACTCAGTTTCTTGTTATGCGCATACACCGCAGCTGGCAGGACATGATGGATTTGTGCATCGGGTTATCGTTGCAGCCGGGCGGCTTGTTAGGCACTTCAACCATAGCACCCTTGCATGCAAGGGAAGAAGCTGCACAGGAAGCTGATTGGTCTGGACCATAGACTGTATAAAAGAAGTGGATGTAGTCATCATGACGTCACCCATTGGTTTGTGGACTGCCGTTTTGAAGCCTGGAGATTGGCGATTTTGCCATCGCCATCTTGGATTACATTCGTCACCATGATTTTGGTTTTGGCAACCAATGAACGGAAGTTACCATATTTGGAATGCAGAGGAGAGACGTAGGCGTAGGAGACGTATACGGCTCCGGTAGCGGCAGCGGCCTGTCAATCACAGTAAGCCCGCCCTAAAACAAACTCCACTTTGAGGTCTATTTTTCTCTAAACTGGATCATAATTTATTCATTAGACTTGAAACTACACTCGGCAGAACTGGAGGTTGCCGCCTGGTCTGGACACAAAAGCATTACTTAAAGCCTGACAAGATGGATTTTTGTGTGAATTTGTGATTCCACAATATCACGCGAGACTCCAGCTGTCGTGCAAGGTGACTAATCTTTAGTTTTCCCCCACTGTTACACCTTGCACAATTTTAATCACTGTGGTCAGACATTTCAATTCAGAGTGCACTTTGGGAGTTAAAATTGACGTCTTACCTTATGCTTTTATGTACACAGACTTGGATCTTCGACTTCTCAAACAAAGAAGCAGGTATTTTCTAACACAGTTGCTCATCGTTTGATCAAAAGACTTAACCGGGAGAGTTTCATGAACATTAAACCAGCATGTTTATTGATCTGTAAAAGTCCATGATAAAAGTACAATTTGTGGTGCCTATATCTCAGGATGCATTCACAGTCTGGCAAAAAGTAGTTGTTTCAACATTATTTACTTATTTCAGGTTTCTTATTTTGACATACAGCACTGTGCTTTGCCCCTGCCACGTGTCCCAGCTCCCTTTGACATGGTTTGTTAGTGGATTCAGAGAACAGTTGCAGATCAGTACAGTAGGAGCAGACCTAGAAACTCACTTGGCTTGTTTTCAGGTGGGATAACTTAACCCCATCCCAGCTGTGACAGAACATCAGAGGGGACAAAGCTCCACAGACCTCATCCAGTCAACTAAGGTCCAGGCACATGGGGACCATATGCAGACTGACATGACACCAACACTGACTTCAGTACCACACAAGTGTGCAATGTCTAAACCAAGGGCTTGTCTGCGATGGTAGTGATACATTTTTGTAGTAATGGTGCAAACTGCTATACAAATTACTTTAGATTATATTAGATTATTATTAGATTAGATTATATCTATCTATCTATATATACATTAGTGCTGGGCAACGATTAACATTTTTAATCGCGATTAATCGCATGATTTTTTTGCGATTAATCTCATTGTTAATAATGAATTCAAAAGTAGTGTATTGCACACTTTTATTTTAAAAGTACTGCTATATGAACAAAAGTGCAATAACAGTTGGTTTGCAAACACTTTAAACAAATAAGGTGCTTTTTAACAGCAGTATTCCATTAGCGATTATCATGTCTGTATTTCAGGATATATTGCGCACAGAATATACACACAGGAGGGGTTGAGTGTGAAGGAACTTGAATTGGCAAACAATCTATTATTTTTATACTATTTCACAGCTATTATGTCAAGTTCAAAGGTGTTCAATTCGAAATTCACAGCATATCGAGTGCCTCCACACGGCTCTCAACATGGCCGAAAGCTGAGCCAGGCGCCTTGTAGCTAATGGTGCCAACAGTGCAAATAACGGCAACAACGCTGACAGAGCTGCAGACGCCGTATGAGCGCAGAGTGGCGGCATTACTCCACTATAACTTTACACTGCAAATACTGGTTTGTTGCTATATTAATGCTCTGAATATTGTAAAGAAAACCTTAAACTTTATTATCCAAAAAGGAAATTTACTTGATTGGGTTTGCAAAAATACCCAAAGTCAACACAACGCACTAAAAAAAATAATGAAAATTAAACCAAGCTCTTAAGGATTAGACATGAATCTCTTCTGGTGATAATGAAAAATTAATCTTCAAACGCAAACGTAGATTAACATGATGAAAAAGGTATAAACCTCAAGTCACAAGCATATCTTCACGACTACATTAATGAAAGGTTATGTTTTCCATATGTGTATCTGCAGTGTTGCTCCTACAGTTAAAAACACTGAATTAAACCAAAAAAAGTCAGTTACGGTCAAAGCGCGCTCACACACACACACACACACACACACACAGACACACACACACACACACAGCGTCTAGCAGATTGCAGTGGACTCCTGTTCTACAGCGGTTGGTTGCGTTCCCTCATGTTACTGACAGCTCCTAATGGCGGTAGGAGACCTTGCGTAATTAGGAGACCGTACGCCTGCCATCACGCCCGTCTTTCAGAAGCCAATTCCCCCTGATGTTTTCCTACACAACCACAAACCCACTAACCCCCCCTCTACACGCACACTCACACACACGCATACACCACCCCTCCACCTCATTTTCTGCTCTCTGCCCCCTGAATGGCTGCCGTCTGCTCTCCCTGGCGCAGTGCCCCCGGTGGCAGCACGTGCGTGTTGTATCCCTGTGTACCGGTACCTGGGGGAGGTAATTATCGAGATGAGCAGCATGAGAGAGGAGGGCCTCGTGCGTTTTAGTGTGTGTGTATGTGGAATGGAGGTATCATGGCTGTGTAGTGTACCTGGGTGCCCAAACTTAGACATGTCCCATCAAGAGCTCCCCACACTAACAAGGAGGAGATTTATGTCTATATTTCTTTCCCTAGCCATTTCAACCTCTTTTCTGACAGTCTTAACAGTTTTGTCTCCTTCCTAATGTCCCACATTCCTGTCCCATATTTTTAAGCTGTTTGACACCTCCGTCCACAGGACATTGAGGTTTTCAAGACTCAGCTCTCCAACCAACCTTAATGAATCCCAAACCTCTACCATGTTAACACAATACGAATGACACAGGCGACAACAACGCATTACATATCTTGATAATTCCACCCTTACGATTGGTATCAAGTGGCTGCACCAAGACTAGGTAATGTCTAAGCTAAACAGAGATAAGAGCCTAGTAATTATTCTCATCTTATGGGTGCTCACAGTCAGGGCAGCGGGTTTGTGATGCTTCGCGAGCAAAGAGGGAGGAGATGAGACGTGTTTGTGAATGAGTAGAATTACGTGCATTTCCGGGGCTAACACGTCAACAGAGGAAGCAAACACCGAGGTACCTGAGGAACACAGCAAAGCACCAATAAACGTTAATGAGCACACCATGACACTCCAGGTAAGCTTGTCTTAATACGACCTATCGCTGTGTTATCATTCGTCTCCAGATTGAATAAATATATATGAAAAATTAAGGTCATTGGTGCGATTAATTTTTCTCCACAGGGGCTGATGATTTGGTGATAATAGAGCAGGTTTGTGGTCTTCGGTCAGCAGCCAGTGGTCCTGAAGGAGAGAGATATAACCTTTGTCTCAGGGACGGCAGATATACGAGCCAGGCGAGCGCCAAGGATTATACACCGAGGTCCTCGCCGGGAGATGGGGAGAGGGGGGGGGGAGAGCTTGTGACCGTAGAATAATTTCAGCCTCTCTCCCTCCCTCGAGACCACACGCTGTCTGAGCCAACCAGCACCACCCCTCCACCCCCACTTCGCCTCCTCTTCCCGCCCCCACCCCTTCTTCTTCCCTCCACCTCTCCCGCCATTCCCCTAACTGCCTGCTGATGCCGGATGTCTCTTCTTCTCCTCCTCAATGTAGTGGGGAGGGAGGCGGGAAGATGGTGGGGGGGGGGGGGGGACAGAAACTAGAGTCAGGTTCCTGTGCTGCTGCAGCTAAGTGCTGCAGCAAATCATCCCCGCATTAGGAATATGGGCAATTAGCACTGTGGCACATCCCTCTAGACACACTTGCACCTACTCGCCCCCACACACATTCACACTAACAAAAATGTGACTCTCACATCCGCTTCAGATGTAAAGAAAACATTCATATGCATCTATATTGATGTGAAAATGTTATGTGGCCACTTGCGAAGCATCATTTGTATTTGTTATGTTGTTTTGAGATGATAATTTTAGTTCTTACATAAAATGGCAAAAATTGTCACTGGATTTTCAGTTTTCATGGATATCCAACGACAGCACACGACAACAACAACATCCTTTAAATAAGGCCGTTCGAATCACAGAGAGCATGCACACCACGTTTGATAAACCCCCCTAAACAATAAATCCATCTGTAGCATTCAGCTGCACAGAGGAGGAAATGCAGAGCGGGAGTTACCGTTCCACCTTAAGAAAGGTACCTTAAAAGATTATCTCGGTTATTTCACCGCCACTGAGCCGGCACTAATAGTCCAAGGCAGATATTGAAGAGCAGCGCGGGGCCGCAGAGATCTATTAGAAATTCCCATCTACGCGCCTCATACATATTGATTTCTGACACCAAGCAGCAATGAAAGGCCCAGGGGAATAATATATTTAGCAGGGTTTGCAGTGAGGAGGTCACAGAGTGCATAAAGATTAGCTGCACAGACCTCTGACAGGACGATGTGTGAGCCCAAATTGTAGACAGGCACGCACTTATGCGCGCAGCCACACACACACACACACACACACATATATATTCATACTGTATATATACTCACACATTCCAAGTAGAAAGCTTTTGTGCATCTTCATGAGCAAACTGGAGCTGCTCTGCTTTTTTAAGGTGTTACCCCTCCTGGATGAAAACAATGACAACAAGAAAACACATGCTTAGAGTCAACCCTCCACAGAAGGATATATTTTGCTTTATTCTTATAATGCAACCTTTTGTCTATTTGTGAGAAAGAATCCACAGATAATTGATTCAGCACAGCGTTTGGAATGATCTTATGCTATTATCAACAACAAGGAGTTCCAGCGGTGGTTGTTTACCAATGTGTCTGCTGAAAAGCATGCAGTAGGGTTATTCGAGGGCAGAGCATACATATACAGTGGGTGGACACAAAAACAGAAACGGCCGTACAGCCTAATGCCATCCACTACAACAGATCTACAATGTGATGCTGTTAAAAAGGGAAACCCTGGTTTGCTATAACTCTGGTGATACTTAAACAACATACATTTTTTTGGTTATGATAACACTGGGTTATTGCCAAAAATTAGGTCCAACATGGCAACATGTGCTGTCAGGCAATCGTAGAGGTCAAAATGAGACCACTGTTCTGCCAGACTATTTAGAAGTCAAATCACAGATTAATATTTATATTCTTTGCAATTTTGAGTGACATATGCACACAACAAGTTTGACAGGTTTAAGGTCAAGCTGGAGCTTATTGTGTCCATCATTGGTCAAAATAACCAGAGATTGTCCTGCATAAAGAATTACAAGGCGACCGCCTCCTTCAAATTAAGCCCCGCCTCCAGCTCTCGACAAAACAAATTATTTTTTTAACAAGAGATACTTGGTTTCTGTCATTTGTTTACGGCAATTGCGGCATTATGTCAATGTGGTGGCACTGTATTGTAATCAGCAAAGTGAACCAGGAAAAGTGCCTAATTTTGAGCCAGGGAAAACCCTGAAAATAACCATATTTTAGTTGGAGCAAATAACACAACAGCAAGAACAACCCAAGCATTGTGTCAGTGCCACTTTGAGCCAAATTGGGTCTTTTTCTCTCCAGTTACTTTTAGTTTGCAGTGACATAACTGCAGAAGATAAGCAAAGGTGCGCACAACTAAGTATGGTTGGTCCAAGTAGAAGCTGGAAGCCGATCTATAAGCTGTGGTGGATATTTAAGACGGACGGTTTAGGTTGTACAGTTTGCCTAAACCGATCTGACTAACATGTTGGTTTGTTTTTAAACCTCTATGATTGTATGACTGCTTGCGCTTGTTGCCACCCATAGGTGCCACATTCCATGCTCTTAGCAATTGTTATGGTGAGTAAAGTGTTATCACAACTTATTGAATCGGTGGCCAGAGCTAAAATAAAAATAAAAAAAGTACAAGCAAAGTTGTAATAAAATGTAGTAGTCTACCATGCATATTTTTGGTGATGGCTATAGTAAATGGATGTGTTGCACTATTTTAGATTTTTTTTGTGCACAACCTCTTTGTGCCCAACTTTGTCTATAGTATCTCCTCTCCCCCCTGGCATTTTGCAGTCTTGGTTGGAGTCCAGCATTGTTTGAGTGGAGGTGGTGGTGTGGTGGGGGTGACCGGAGTGATTCTGTGATGAGCTTGTCCAGGTAAAAGGGTAATTGCTTCAAAGGGGATCAGACCGCCGAGAGCGAAGCTGCGACCAGCGAGAGGGAGGGCTCGACTCCTCCGCGAGAGCACTTAACACCGCCTCCCCATCCATCCATCCTCCACACCTCTTCCTGCTCTCACCTAGCTTCCAGCTCCTGCATGCCCAATGCCATCACTGCCTCTTTTTTTTTTTTTTTTTTTTTTTTTTTTACAGTCCTCCTTCCTCCCCTCCTTCAAAGTACCACTCGGCAGCCTCTTCAGAAATTACAATCGCTCAGGGTTTAGGCAATTTGACCAAATGCAGGGCCTGCATGTAAGGATAGGGACGGGGAGGAGGGGGCGGTTAAAACTGCAGGGTGAGCCTTGGGGGGGATTGGAATGAAATTACCAATTCAATGGCTGAAGCACCACACGACAGTAGCAAACCGTGGACATAAAATGAGGATTATCCGATTTTAAAAAAAGGGGAAGTGCCACAAAGAGCCTCAAGTCCACCGGAGCTAACGCCCCCAAGTTTGCTTCAACAATTGTCTAAACCAAAATCTTTTTTTTTTTTTGCCAAAACCACTTTTGGTGAAAAACAGATTTGTGAGAATGTTCTTTTTAGCATCTTATTCATCTTAAAATCATAGACTCTTCATTGTTGTTGAATTGTTACGGAGAAGTGAGTAGGCAGAGAAAAAAAATATGTTTCTGGCTGATGATCATTTGAGGAAGAAATACAAAACAAAGACAGAGTTCATTTCATATACTGCCTTCCTACGTGATCAAAGACTGATTCAAAATGATGGAAATAACAGGCGAGGGTAAGACGACTTTGAATTCTAAGATAAATGCAGACTTTACAGTGTTGAAAAACAAAACACTGGATCCAATTCCACGCAGAGAGACGTAGAATACAGAACCGTGGGTCATAAATGCCGAGAGGAAGACTCCTCCCCTGTGCCATTTGAAACACTGAAGGTATTCAGTGAGCACTGCTTGCTCAAAGGAAAATACCTGATTTCCCACTCCATCATGGGCTGAATGGTAAGCTTTGGGCTGACAGTCCATTTCAGAGTTTTCTATCTCACTCAAGGAAAAATGCTTGAATCATATACGATACGTGCACCACCGTCTCAGTATATTCTTTTCTCCTGATTATTGGAGGAAGAAGATCACAGATATTCTTGAGACTTCTGCCTCAGATTTAAGATCTTTACATTCTCTCTCCATTTTCTCTTACTAAACCCAAATATGTTTTTTTTTTTTTACACTTGTCAACTTAAAGTATGACAGTCAACCGTCACACCTTGATGATGAGCCTCACTGTTTGGATGACGTGAAAAACAAGCATAAGCTAATCCTAATGCAAACCGGTGGATTTGATGCATCACAATCATTCTCCGTGCGGTGATGAATGGCGATGATGCTAACTACATCCATTCATCAGCCCACCATCAGTTATCCTAAGGTGGCTTAATGTTTCATCCACTCAGACCTCAGAGAGAGCGGACAGCCATCCCTCATCACAGCCAACTGGGAGAGCTCCACACACACATTTCAATCTTGTCTTGTCATCTCCCCCTCAGGCGCAGACACTCTCCCTCAAAATCATCATTTTTATCAGCCCCAGTAAACCTTGGACCCTGGACAGCAGTGAAGATGCAGATTTTTATGGACTAAAGGAAAATAAAAATCCATCCAGCAGAGCGAGTCTGGCCTGTTTGTTTATGCGTGCGTGTTTTGTGTGTATTTTTTATTTTTTTGGGTGGAAGCAGTAATGGGAACAGCCGAGATGGGGCTGAAGGGGTAGCTGCAATGACGGGAGGTCTTTCAGCGGGTTGGTTACAGTAAATTAGCATTCGAGCTGCGCTGCGCGTTTAGCACTTTGCGATTGGGTTCAGCAGAGGCCTCGCCCAGACTGTCCCTGGGGGAAACGTCGGCAGCAGTACAGCGGCACGATGGGCGGGATCGGGCTGTCAAAATTAGATAATAAAGCACCACGGTGCAGGCGGATAAATGCGTGTGAGAGGGCATCCATCTTGCAAGCGTGTTGCTGAAGAGGATGCTGCTAAATGACAGTGAGATGTGGTGTGTGTGTGTGTGTGTGTGTGTGTGTGTGTGTGTGTGTGTGTGTGTGTACAAAATGACTGTGGGGAACCAATGGGAAACCAACTTTTCTTTGCAGCTCAACTTAACCCTCTATAAAAATCTCAAATAAGGAATAATGATTTAAGTGGTTTATGTTGAAAAGAAGGAGGACAAGAAAGAGAAAGAGGGAGGAAAAATGTAGAATGGGATGACCAAAGAGGTGGAAGAGAAGAAAAAGAAAAGAGAGAAGAGTGACATAGAGAGAGGGAGGAAGGAAGGAAATTAAATGTCGGCCGGGCACTTAACCTTTCCCTAATAATGTGTGGCCTGCTGAACCAGCAGAGTCCCTGATGTTTTATCAATACTCCTAATTAATGTGCAGCTGCCATATTTTTGACAGTATTTATACAATATGGCTGAGTAATGCAATCGATAATATCCATATTCATATTCTATATCCCTCTCCCTTTAAAATGTGCATGCGCTTTACCATTTCAGCCGTTGTGGTAAAGTTAAAGGATAAGCATGGGGGTATTCTAGATTTTTCTTGTTGTCAACGAATTCCTCCCAACAAGTATACCATCTGTGTAGCCTAAATCTCAGCTGGTTAACTTATTCCTCTGTGCTATAGACCTCCATTGTTGTCCAAAAACTATAGAGAACATATGAATAACACCGTTGTATAGGTGCAGGTGGCTTAACGGACATTTGGTAGCTGGTAGATTTAAAAAAATTACCTTCCAAAAATAATAAATTGTTTTTTTACGACACACAGACACCATAATTTCTATATGCGTGATATGCGTGCTACATTGGCCTACAGAGCTCCATAATACAGTAGCAATGCCCCTTGTGGAAACCAGGAAAACAGCAAACTGATCAAATCAAAATCAAAACGAACTGATAAGAGTATCGATAAGGAACCGAACAGATAAGCAGTATTGATAAGAGTGCTAGTATCAATAAAATCCTAACGATACCCATGCTATGAGTGGTCGAAATATTGTATGTCTAGACCTCAGAAGTTCTCACTCTGACTTAAGAAGACCAACTTCAGCAAGAAAACCTTTCGTTTTTATCTTCATCTTTTTGTCTTCACAGTCCCGATATCCCAATAAATGCTTTTGGAAAGGTAGGCTTGATGAAATTTGTCGAAATCCGAGACGGTACCATAGGACTCCTCTTCAGATTTATTTCCCTGAGTAAATGGACCCCGTCTTTATAGTGCTTCGCAGAGAGACACTTAGCACACAAATAGCGATATCTTTCATCTAATCATCCGTTGTTCATTCTCCTTGGTGTACATTGTGCATGCCATTGTGAGCGGCCCTGCTGCTTCTTGATTAATGGCTTTTTCAGATAGGTAGTGCTAATGGCTCTTTAATTTGTCCTACTTCCTCTCCAAGCTTCCAGGATTTCTACTCCGTCTCCTTACGCTGTAAGAAAACCGGCAGTTTATATGGCATGGGGGGGGTTCTATGGTGCTTCTCTTGGCCAGGTATGCTCTTATATTATGTTGAAGCGTTAATAACTTGTGAAGAGGCTTGTTGGGGTCATAACACTTACACCATTCTTCGTGATGCTTCTGGTCATCCTGGTGAAGAGATTGGTCTTTTCGTTTTTTTATATGCCATATTGTACAGCTTTTGAACCACACAACCTATACACACTATATTCACAGGAAAAGCATACATGTATGCGTTTGTCAAAAGGAGGTTCGCAAACTCATATTTCCACTACGCATGGCTCAAAAACAGAAAAAAAGTCCACATTTACATCCCACAGACACACACTGAATTCATTTTGTGAAAGCCCAGCCAGTATGATCCCTGTATCTGTGCCCATGTTTAGGGGGGGAATATGCGGCAGGCCCTTGGTTGCGTTTTTCACGGCAAAGTTGATCTTATCTGGAGGTCCATTGCTGTCATAAAGCAGAGAGCAGGGAGAAGCATTGCAGGGCACGGCGGTCATCTATCACCAGTACACAGGCTTGAACTGTGGCTACCACCACCAAAGAAGTAAATGCAACAATAGAACCAGCAATAACAAAGATTTACTGGTATTTAAAGTGTACTATAAGCCACACAGTTCAGCATGCGTCATGCAGACAACAAAGAAGGCAGGCAAAAATCAACCAAAAATGAAATCTTAAGAAACATCAAGTATGAGGGGAATAAAAATCATGTAACAAGCTAATCTTCAGCTTTTGCAGCACGTAGCATGATTCCCCCTCCCTCTTCTGGTATTGATTGCTGCGTAGAGGAATATTGGAAATCATTTTATTGAGGCTTGTGGTAACAGGTGTATAAACAACTTCTGCAAACAAGCTCAGTGAGCGATCAGACATGTGAGGGGCACCATCGTAATCCGGACAGACTTAATTATTAATGTTCTACATTCTAAATGAAAGTACTCCTGGTGCATCCATCCGGACAATTTAGTGTTAATAACTTTTCCTGAAACAGAAAGCTTTCCCTTCTCCATTCCACTTTTACACTCATTCAACAAAAAACAAATGGAAAATGTGCGTGACTGTGTGTCAGGATGAGAGAGGAGAGCATGCTCATGTACATAATCTAAAAATCCTATGTGTCCATCTATGCATGCAAAGATGTCTGTAAATGCAAAAGAAAAAACCCAGGGGGTCCAGGCAGGCTAAACGGCTCCATTAGTGAGGAAACAAGTCCGCTGTGGTCCTGATTGGAAGAAAGTCACACTAATGGGAAAATAACTGTGGCCGTTTCGTTACTAGTTTTAGGGATTTTGGGCTGCTGGGTTTACAATGCGATTGACTGTTGATGAACGTGAAAATTACATTACAGATCACATTATTCCCAGCATTCCAGTTGGCCTCGTCACCATTGATGAGAGGGCCGGTGTACTTCAGGGTGAAACCAATAATGAGCTTAAGTGAGATTTATAGCAGAATAGAATAAAAAAGAGAGATGTGTGGTTCAAACACGGATCAAGAGACAAAGGCCGCCGATCAGGCCACATAGGCACATGGGGTGGAAGAGAAGCCTGAAGCAGTGTACTACAAGTATTAAGATGTATACAAGTAGTACATTAAAATAAATCCTAAATGGAATTTTTTTTATAGAATTTCAGCAAAGAAATGCAGAATCCAGCACTGCAAGGCAAGCACACCTTCCAGGTAGGTTACTTTGTCAACATCATAACAGTACTATTTACCACATGATGGACAAGATGGAGATAAAATGATTGAATTAACTTGACAGATGTAATATTCTACTTCATAGTATTATAAACCACTGTGCACCTCATTGATGAATAAGTCAAACTGAACTTCCGAGGTTGTATTGTATCTCACATTTCGTAAAACGCCTTTAACAATGTGGACGCTGACGAACAACAAAATAAGAAGAAGTATATACTGTCATATAACTGGCGAAATAATTCCACACTGTGTGGGTAGGAACAATCCAAATAAATGATAGACAGTTACAGTTAGATGGCAAAATATTTTAGTTGGTGTAAAGTTATAGACTGAAGTATTTTCTTATGCATTTAGATATTTTACGTAAGTAACAGCTAACCACTGTATTTGTTATTTATGCAGGATTTAAAAAGCATTTGTTCTAATAATATGATATTTTAACTGTCTTCCTTCTGTGTACAGAAAAGACTGGAAACCATAAACAACAAACTAGTGCTTTGTGTGCGACCACAACCCTGTAAAATAAGGGGAGCAGGCAATAAATCCTCTATTTTTCAGTGGCTACGATGCCGGTGGTCGTCGATTTCTCCATTTCCATCTTTTTTTTTTTTTTGGTGTTTTTTTTTCATAACAAGGAAGGTTCGGGGTGGGCATATCGTTAATAACGGAATAGTGATTCATCATTTAATTATGATTTGACAAATGCTCGCGCCTTCCCCATTCTCGGCATCCTCCTCCCTTTCAATTCTCCGCTCTGCCAAACTGTCACGCACTCCCCCCGTGGGATTAATTCGAGCTGTCTGTCTTTGTGAGGCTGCCGGCGCTCTCGGGGCGGCGGGTGCACGACACTGTCAATGAACAGAGAGCCTGACACTTCCAGGGAGCCGCACACAGACGCACGCTCCCCGCTCCCCTTGTTATTGTTTTCACCTTAACCCCTTCCTGCTTGCTTCCCTGCCTGCCTGCCTGAGTGTATGTGTATGTGTGTGCACCTTCCTCTCCTCCCATCTCCTCGCCTCTGTCTCCTTCTCCTGCTTTCTCCCCTGGTTTTTCTTTGCCCCCCCATCTCCCTCTTTTCTGTCTATCTTCTCTCTCCTGTCTATCGCTCCCCATCCACCCTCCCACCAGGCGCTCTCCTTCTCTCTCAACCCTTACAGAGAGAGGGACAGCAGCATCAGGAGGAAATATCACACAAAGGAAACGGTTGTTGTAGCACCAATGGAAAGACAGTGTGAACAGAATGGGGAAAGTCAAATCAATCAATTAAAACATTTATCTGCACGAATATAAAAGTTCAGAGAGAGATAACACATGTTAAGACTTAATAACTGGCCACAGCGTGCGCAGGATAGAAACTAAAAACTCAACGGACCCATTTTAAACCACGTCGAGCCGCCTGGTGGCAAGTGATGCTAATGGGTGGCCATTAAAAAAAAGGCATGTTTGAGTTGAACTGGAGCGCCTGTGTAGCCAAATCCAGCAGGCCTTAGCCCCAGCTGGAGAGATAAGGTTTAATACCAGGCACAGGGCCCAGCCTTATCTCCCCTACTGATAGAGAGAGCACCGGGGGAGAGGGGAGGGCAGGAAAGGAGAGAAAACAAGAGGGACAAAAACAAGTGTCTTGCAGGGTCCCTGGCTGGCTGGCTACGTGAGTGCGTCCTCCCACCGTTGGCATAGAAACTAATCCACGTTCACATTTAGCACCTGACTCATTTTTTTTTTTTCTTCTTTTTTTTTTTCACCTCCCTCTGTCTCTCTCCACGACCATGGTGCAGTGGGAGGTGGGGGAGGAGAGGGTTTTCGTGAGCTTTCTCCCTCTCATAATGATGCCCGTAGGAGGGAGGGGAGGGGAGGGGGAGAGAGAGAACAGTGAAGGAGGGAAGGGTGAGCCGGCTGGCTGGCTGGCTGGCTGGCTGGCTGGCTGACACCCTTGGCCTGGAGGATCCAGCTGTGTCTCTCTGTGGGACACGCACACACACACACACACCTAGATCCTCACTGTTGCTGCGGTTCGACGTCTTCTCGTTACGCCACACTTGAAGGACGGCAGACAGTATTGGAGACAATATTGATTGACCAGGCTAAACACACATAAACTCGCTGCTGGGAATCATGAATTGGTTCTGGCCAACGTTTAATTTTGGCCCAGAGGTTTGTAAATCCTGTCATGTCTCACATTCATTAAAACACACAGCGGATGTTGTTGTCTAAGCACTCCGCTCTCAACCTCACTTCTCTTCTCATGCAGACAAATAAACTGTTTTATTGTGAATACCTAAAGTGTTCACATTGTTCAAAGAAACTTGATTCTTCCAGTCACCTGGATTATAAATGTCTGGAAGGATATCTGGTACGTCTCAATAGTTCCATAAAGAAACCATAAGTGGAAAGAAGGGACTTTGTGTGAAGAGAGTGTGTGTGTGTTGAAGTTTTTCATCTTGATTAAAACTAGAAAAGCAGCTGGATACACCCTATTTTACTTGTGGTGTTGGCTGAAACATGAAAGCTGCTTCACCTTTACGCTAAGCCAACTGGTGATGGCACTCAATTTTTCAGACGCCACACTTGGCACCTTGCTTACTTCCTCATCTTTGCGGCGCAGGCAGGCACAGAATCAAGAAGCATCTAATTAAACCAGCTTAGATTTAGGCATGCTGTTGAAAGATTGATGTGTACTTTATAGGGATCATTTTTAAAGGTGTTCTTAAAAGTGAAAGATGTAGCATCCATAACGTTGTTTTACTCACGATGGACAATTTAAAAAATAAAAAAATAAATAAAAAAGCTAGAATTACCGCCTCACCTTTGAAGGCCTACGGCAACCATTCATGTTGCAGCCATGTCTGTCCAAGATGTCATCACTTCATACATTTTATCCTATTAGACATTTGTGTGAAATTGTCATCATCAACATATCAATTCTTGAGTTATGGCCCAAACGGACGTGAGGTCACAGACCCCCCCCCCCCCAAAATCGAATCAGTCCATCCTTGAGTTGGAGGTTTGTGCCAAATTTGAGGAAATTGCCTCAAGGCGTTGCTGAGATACCGCGTTCAGGAGAAAGGACCAGGCGATTAGACAGCTGCACAAAAAGGATCAAAATGGATGCAGCAAAATGTCGCCTTTCTTATTGAGCAAATTCTTCGTCCTTGTCAAAACCTCTGCCTACATTACCCACAATGCAAATTGACTGGCAACATAGATTCAGGTGTGTTAGTATCTGCTAATGTAGCCTCAAGCTGCTAGCCTCAAGCAGAGATGAGGGGCGGGTTACAGAGGTCTGCTAAGATCACTTGTTTTTATCTCCACAACCACATTTTTTCATTTTCAGACTCGTAGTCTTCAGCCCCAACCAACGCTGACTCAAGTGACATCACTTGAAGTTTCCCTGAACATACACGCTTACATTTCATTTATACAAATGGAACAAAAAAGTTGTGAATGCTTGTTTTAGTGAGTTTAAATGTAAACACACCTGACACATGCAATTAACTTAAGGGGATTACTATCAGGATGTTTAAAAAAAAAAGATTCTCTACAATCTGTGCATCCCTATTGTGCATCCAGAGACGTTTTTGGAGACATCAAAAACTGGCTTTAATTTGGTTGGAATCTAATTTCTAGGGCACACAGACATCTCTGACTCACTGACCAAAATGTGGATTTAAAAAAAGGTTTGAAAAATGTATTTTAAAATTGTGTAATTGTGCCAGCATTTTGATAGTCCGTCACAGAGACGCATTTCCAAATTAACTAGTTAAATTGCAACGTGGCGCTAAGACACCTATTTGACAACAACTGAATGAGACACTCGCATAAACAGACCAATTTCATGTTGTGCATATACACAACTGCGAACATACACTCATAAACACACCGCCACAGCCTGATGGGCTTAGCAAGGTGTTTATTTCTTCCCTTGACGTTGGTTGGCTCTCTCGCGTCACTCAGTCCCCCCCCCCCCCCCCCCCCCCCCCCAGTGGTGCAGCTCCCCCCTCTCAGTCTCTCCCTGTGACATCAGTCAATGAGCTGGAAGAAGCAAGAGACGAAAAGAGGCTGCTGGTGCGCCATCTCGCTTCTACCCCCTACTCCACCCCACCTCTCTTTCATTTGTATGTGTGTGCGCGCTCGTACACTCACACAATAGTCTCTTAAGGCTTTTGGAGGATGCTGTATGAGAGGAGTCTGAGGTGCTTTCCCGTGGCTGTCCTTCAACTCCCCACTTACCTTTCAGAAGAGCTCCCTGCTTCTGCGCTGCCCATGTCACAGCCATTGTCCCTAATTAGGGATTCAGGACCCCAGCCCATTCAATTAATGTGCAGCCACAATGCACTACAGATTCACCCCACTCTTCACCCTTACACCCCCTCCCCTGTCGCCCTAAAAAAAAGCCCTTTCCAACCTCTTTCTGCAGCAGAAGCACAGTTTAGAGGGGCTGATGTAAAAAGGACAGTAGTGTTGAGAGTACAGGAATGATTTTTGGTAAATTCAGAGGAACAGACTGAAGCTAGTTTAGCAAAAAATCTGCCGTTAAATCAGAAAAAAATAATATTGACTCATGTCATCACTGGCGGCAAAAGGGTTACACAGTTAAGAGTAAAATCATCACTAAATATCTTCCTCTACCTGAACTGCAGGAGGATAATGACTTTTTTGCACTTCTCACAGTGCATGATTATGACATAATGAAGAGGTCTCATGTATGCAGTCATACTGTATTTGCATAAGGGCAACTGAAGTCATGACACACTGGTAGTGCAAAGGCTTAAAGACAAATGGGCTCGTTTCCAATATGTTACCGGTTTAAGTACCTGGACTTGTTGGGGAAATCTGGGCAGGGCGATGAGAAGGAGAAAGTGTCTGCAAATACGGTCCCAGCTTTTCCGCTTCCAATAAGACACTTAACCTCCAGCTGTTCTGATGGAGCGGCTCAGTGGCCGACAGACTACCGTGTATTACTCCAGACAAAATGAGTTTTAAAGTAGATAGCAGAAAGTCCAATGATTCATCAAACTATGAATTTGATCTCCCCCTTCCCCTCTAGATATCTAGGGGAAGTCAATTTAAATCCATTTGTGACAAAAAACAAACACGCATTTACAATCTGAACCACATACGACACAGCGTTTATATATTTAAGTAGAAACTCCACAAAATACCTTTTAACAGGGAACAAGACTTAGGTCCCTAACTTACCTGCGCAAGCGCAACCGCAAGCAGTAGATCTTGGGTACACCAGCAGTGGGGGCGTCTCCAAGTACAGAGCCCCCAAAGGATCAGGTCACAGTGAGATTTTGCAATTTTGCGCTATACTTCACAATATTTGTTGCATTCCTCCTGATCCATAGGACCAGTTGAGTGTGTTGGTCCAGTCCGGATTTAATACACTGCCAGTTTAGGAGGGATGACGTGACATTTTCCATTATGCATTTATTGCTCATTACTCCCTTCAAACGGCGGAGCTCTGACAGCATACAGCCACTGGCTGTGAGCCCACCTGCAAATGTGCTGCCTGGCTGTGATGATTGAGGCTGGGCATTCTGGATAGGGTTAGGAATTGGACTGCCTGCATTAGTGGTTGAATCTATGATGCTATGGATATGGCTAGGTAGCTGTACTAACTCCTAACTGCTCTTATTAACCTTAGCCAAGACAGCATTGTTGTGCTGCACAGGATTTGAACCCACAGTGCTTCTCAACGCTCAGCCAGCACAACCTGTTCACTACACACATACAACCCCTACATGCGGTTCGGGTTTCACCCATTACAAACTATTGTGTCACGGCCATAATCATACGAAGGCACAGCCGTGTTTTGCAGCCACAACCATGACGAAAACGATGTCCTCCCACAGCTGTAGCCATACTCACAGCTGCGGCCTGCGTCAATCAGCCACAGTAGCAGGTCACATCAAATCGTAAAATGTGTCACAACAGCGTTCACACTGTAATACATTTTTAAGAATAAAACGTAGGGGTGTGTGGTGGTTTTTCTAGCAGCCTGCTGTCATTTGCAGGTGACTTGGTAATTTAATCATGCTAAACACAGTGGATGCGTAATGCCACTGCTCGCTGGCGAGGCAGGGATTCAACAAACTGAAGAAGCTTTTCATACAGTCTACATCAACTGTGACAACAGATACTGTAAGAATCACTCACATTACAGTGATTTATAGATCAATGCAAGTCTGCTTTACCGTGAATTAAGGGTTAATGTTTGTATTAAGTTGCTGTTGTTGAAACCAGAAAACAGACGTGGTTCTGAGACGTCTATTCTCAATACCCATTCTCCGCCAAAATACCAACAACTCACTTTGTCCTGCCTCATTTAAATGAACCTCCCACCTGTGCATCATGCTCTGTACGCTGGGCACCATGGGCAAAGTGAATTTCAAAGTCAGAATGTCGAGCCCTGGGAGTCTACAGCCATGCGAACGGCTCTTTGAGACTGTAGTTAGACACAGGGATGCTTTGAGCTAATTGCTAAAGTCAGCATGCTAACATGTAGACGATTACAATGCTAACGTGCTCATGTTTATCCTTAGCGGATGTCTTCTCGGCACCCAAGACGTATAAAAGAGGCGTGACACACAGCTGGAATAGTCTCAAACCATATTGCAATTGTAAGTTGTCAGGTCCTTGATTCAGTCGTGTCATAAACAAAACAAAAAAATAAAGTAAATAAATAGAGTTAAAATAGTAATTAATACTTTTCATAGAAACATTTGTAGCACTTCACACAATACAGACATGCCGCGTTGTGAATTGAAGTATACAAGTTATTGTAAAATTGGAGCTGTGCCCCAGGTCATATTTAATGGACGTTGCTTTAAAATCGAGGCTCCGAGATTAGGATGTCTCATTTTGTTGTCGCCTCCTCCGCTCGCATCTCCCATGGGACGGACTAGGACACAAAGCGAGGAAAGCAATAGAGGATGTACAAACTGGGAAATGGGAAAGGCCCCAGGTATAATGTTTACCATGGTCACCATCTTAGCTTAGCATGTTAAAAGAAGCTAACATTTACGAATTCTAAACACAAAGTAAAGCTGAGGCTGATGGGAATGATTTGTTTGCAGGCGTTTGCTCAAACCATACAGGGCCAAACTATCCGACCCCTATCGTCCACAACGCTCTGCTCCTGCCAATCAGCCCGCTGCTCCCTCAATACGAAGGGGGCCCAGCTACCCCTTAACAAAGATTGACCGTTTGCCGTCTTGGCGCCACAATGGTGGAATGAACTCCCCATTGACACCGAGACAGCAGAAACTTGACACATCTCATGTCACAGACGGAAAACTCATCCGTTTAGACCGCACCTTGGCCCAGAAAATATATACAGTGTATAAAAAATAAAAGCTTTTTCTCTATCTCCTATCGTCACTAAATGGAGCACTTGAAGTAGATCACCATATTTGATAACTGTATATGCAAATATGCAAATATACAGTATATACACATATCTTCACACATAAGAACATTGCTCTCAATTTCGGCTATTAGAGAAAGCCGTTCGATATCTAATAGAATTCATCCTTAACAGACATTAAGGATGAGTAACTACAGGATGGATTCATGGCAATCCACCAAATAGTTGTTTTGACATTTCCCTTCAAACCACGAACGTGAACCTCATGGTGTCGCTAATAGAAAAAGTCAGGAGATCACTAAAGTCAGCCGGCCTAATCCTCTGGAGAACACGCACGTCTATACAAATGAATGGCAATCCACCAAACAGTTGCTGAGATATTTCAGTCCGGACCAAAGAGGTGGACCACCAGACCGACATCGGCATCCCTAGAGCCATGCCGCAGGCGTAGCTAAAACAAAAAGGGAGAATCCTTTAGGAGGAGAAACAGAGGAGGGACAAACAGATACTCAAATGGTGCAGCAGCGGTTAGAATTGGCAGAAGTAGAAATACAATAAACAGTATGTTAAAAAAGTGTGTCACAGATACAGTAAGTGTAATAACGTTCAGGCAACGTGTAAACGCGATTGCAGTGAAGACTGGATCACACGTCTTGTAACATTTAACACAATCCCCTACACGTGATATGTAACAATACAAATATAAATGATGTACAGTATATAGAGCTTATGAATTCCCTATGGGTCTATATAAACATAAACATAAACATAAACATAAGCCAGAATCTCACAGCGTACGATGGGTACACACAGCCCTGCAGAGGCTGTGAAGACACCTCCAACTGAATGATACTTATCTATTCTTCTGTGTCAAATGATTCAATTACTTACACTCACCCAGACAGGAAATTAGGGATTTTATGTATGAAGTATTTTGAGGGGGTAGGAGGCGTGAACAGGCTTCTTAATGAAGCAAGCCTGCCACCGCTTATAATGAAGATATCTGAGGAATGGGAGAATTATTGCCTGACCTGTAGACCTTTAAGAGACATTTACAAACGCGCACACACACACACACACACACACACACACACACACACACAAACACACACACACACACACACACACACACACACACACACACGCGCGCACGTATTTGTCAATGAAAAATAAATGTACCTATTGGAAAACCTTTATGTTTTATTTGAATGTTGGGTCACTTATCCACCCTCTATTTAATCATTCATTCATTTTAACTGCCCTGTTCATTTTCCGGCTTACATGTTTTTTGACTCTGCTGTTTAGTGCCAAAACAGTGAATATGTGCAACCCAAGTTGCGCAATAAAACAAAAATACAGAGAGAAATGTAAGATTAGTGGACACCTTTGATGCCGACATCGAATAATGAACTGTTAATATTGCCGTTACCGTCTCAAAACTCAGGCTGAACTTAAAACTATTGAGATCAACAAAACTGAATGGATTAAAATGGGTGAATGCTGGTAATCAGGGGGTCCCAAGTTTGACTCTGGATACCACTGGATCGGTCCCTGCACATGCTCAGAGTATGCAAACATTTAGAGAGCTGCCAAAATACACATCGTAACTTATGTCATTATGCCATCAAATAAACAAACTGTGTATGTGTGAATGTGTATAAAATGGATAGATATAGGGCTGGCCAATATATCGATAATATATCGATATTGTGATATGAGACTAGATATCTTGGATTTTGGAAATCGTAATATCTTTTCCTGATTTTACAGGCTGCATTACAGAAAAATGATGTCATTTTCTGAACTTACCAGACTGTTATAGCCGTTCTTTTATTTGCCTTTACCCACTTAGTCATTATATCCACATTATTGATGATTATCTATAAAAAATTCATTTGGTTAAAAATATTGTGACATTTGATTTTCTCCATATCACCCGGCCGTAGATAGACAGATGGGGGCATTATGGTGGAAAAGTGGTCCGGGATGCTTGCCATACAACCGCAAAAGCCCCGGTTTGTATCCAACAGGGGACCTTTGTTACATCATCCCCCTCTGTCCACACATTTCCTGTCTTCCTCTCTGCTGAGTATTTTCAGGAACTTTCACATCCTTTATAAGATTAAAAGGATAGATTTGGTAAAGAATAAATATTTGTTGTCGGCTGTCTAAAAACTCAAATCTCAGCTTTATCTCATGAAGCTGACGTTAAGTTGAGATTTGACTATTTAGAAAGACGAAAGGCAGTCACAAAATTGCAAAGATTCACACAATGTGATGTCGAGTTACTTTCACATTTGGCAGCCGAGTTAAAACAGACTTGGAACTGCGTTTAAAAAGACAAATGGAGATGGAAATGTTAACGAAATAAGAAGAAAATAAAGAAAAACTACACAATTATGAGCTATGCTCAAATATAAAAGTATGGTGTCAAAAACTTTGCGCTCCGCATTATGTCACAACCATATTGAACTTTAAGTATCAATCTGTATACTCCATAGTATAGTAATGCAGCAAAGGGCTGAACATGCAGTCTAATGCCGACAATCATTGCAGCTGGTGTTATTCTTCAGCTTTTTTTTTGATTTTCACCACAACTAGTGAAGGGCAGGAGCTTCATTCTAAGTGGAATGTGTTTATCCTTCACAAATGTCAAACTGTTGTTGTCACAGTGCCGTTGCTACAACAGCCATGGTGTGCGGCAAGCAACTGCCCCATGGGCATATCACACAAACACACAGGCACGCATGCCCACACACATACAAACACACCTGTAAACATATACCGTGCACCGGTATGTCACAAACTGTCTCCTCCTCTCATCACATCCATATACAGTTCTCCTCCTCCTTCACTGCTATCCCACCCCAGCCTCAAATCCACACACTGAGCCTCCCCCGATGTTGTGGCCCGCCCGTGACAGTAATTGAGGGAAGCTGGCCGGAACAGCGCGAAGATGGGGGAGGAAAAAAAAGAAAAGGGAAGGATAGGAGGAGAGAGAGAGAGAGAGAGAGAGAGAGAGAGGGAGATGAGAAGAGGAAGGGAGGGGGAAACCATTCATCTGAGACCCATGGATGTGGAATGGCATATTACAGGTCTAATGTGTAATTAGATAGATAGGGAATAAGGTCAGTGTGCTCTGAGAGGCGGAAATCGCTGTCAACACAGTGCCATCTAGTGGTACAGAGACGCATTTATGAAGCGTCATCATCAGGTGGACAGTTGTGGAATGAATAGGCATCAAGTTAACAATGATTTATGACATAGTTTGCCTGCTTTGCTTCTCAAACTGTGTGCAGGTTTGCGGTCACATGCGCTGCCAGACAATGTGGCATTTGTTCATTATCGTCATGCGAATGGAGCACTGTTGGCCAGCTAATTTAAATCATATAAATCTTAAAACTTTGATTACTTTTAAATGGTAACAAACTGTAGATTGTTTGGATGAGCCGATTGAAATTGGCGAACACAAGAGTTCACGAGGCAGACAGAGACGCATAAAAACAAGAGACAGATACGTAGACATGTGTCTTAGTACTGTATGACCACCTGCGTTACATGTCTCCTGTGGTAATGCTGCAGTTCCTACCCCCTAATGAGAGATCCAGGCCTCCCCACCCTGTTTCCTGACGACAGGTGTTTGGTCCAGACCACTTGGAGACAGTCAGATCACATGACAGGAAGCTGCTAAAGCTGCTGAGCAACTTGTAAACACAGACAAATTACCATCCTGGGGACTGGGAAACATTCGCATGCTGCGTTTACAAGCCCTATGCATGTAATGCATGTATGTGCAGCTTTAAGCAGCTCGTCTGCAAAACTACAGATGTGCGTTTATAAAAGTTACTATTTCCATAAGGATCATGGGGAGTTGAAATTGTTTTTAGTACATAGTAATCGTATTGGCGTGTAGCATACAGGTATACTTTTTTTCATGCATTACACTTTGCTTTTCATGCTGAGTGGGTGAAAAAAAAAATGAATTTGAGACAGCATAGATGTATACTTTCCAAACACACTTATAGCACACAAGATTTTGGCAAATCTCTCCTAGCTTCTAAAATGTGAGATTTTGGTTCCTTTTCCTGTTTCATATAATTATGCATTAAATGTCTTTGGGGTTTGGACTGTTGGTTGACAACACAAATAATCTGAAGATTATTTTTTTACAATGTTTTCTGGACTAAATTGGTAGCAAATATAATAAGCCATATATTGCAGTTCCTCTTGTGTGTCTGCATTGCTTATATCATTTTTGTTTGATCTGTATTTGATTAATAAGCACTTTATACTCTGAAAAGTTATTTCATTGGAACTAACCCCTGAATTGTAAAAAGGAAACGGTAAGAACTAAAAACAAAAAACAAAAAAGAACAAAATTCCTGACAAAATGAATGCTGGACTGCTGGTTCCTCTGCTGTCTAAACCCTCCTAAATCAATCCGCTCAGCATATTCACATGTAATTTACAAGTGTGTGTGTGTGTGTGTGTGTGTGTGTGTGTATGCCGGCACACTCTTCTATCGTTCTATTACATGGGCCAGTGACTGCGCCATCTCTCCGGTTTCACCCCTCTGCTCTCCCAGACGTCTCATATTGCCCGGAGGGATGGTGTTGATGTGGGAGGCAGAGGGAGGGGGGAGAGGGGGAGAGGGCGGGTGAATACACACATTATCTGTCTGAGAGCAGCTCAAACCGCACGGCCGCAGCCTCCATCTCCTCTCTGCTGACTTCCACGTCTAACATTTGGTCGCAATAACCTGACATTGTTCACTGGCAATTGTTCATTTGGATCGGTAATGACTGCTTCATTTCATGAGACAAAATGAGTGAAGAGGCAGTGCTGAGAGATGCAAATGTGAAAAGAATCTTCCGAGGTTAAAGTCAGATAATCGTGTTATTTTACTTGTCTCAGAAATGTATTAAGCTGTATTTTATAAGAAAAAATACCCTCTCTTCATATTTAACACATGGTAATTAGTCCATAATTATACCTATATCAATAATAGAGCTGCGAGTATAGCCACACGGGTAGAAAAAAAAACATTTCACTACAAATCAATCAGATGGGCTTGGCTATATATTAGAATCAATCCTGCCCCCTGGTGGTGACAAAATAAATAATCCTGCGTTTTACAAAAGGTACATTAAGGCCAAATGAGTTCAGGTGAAGGTGATGGTAAAATAATAATCATAAAGTGATTGCCATTTAAAGAGAAATGACTGTTGGGTGAAGGACATGTTATAAAGTCTTATCAAAAGGCAAAGGTCGGTCATTCAAATGATGAAGCTTTATAGGCAATCTCTGGACTCAACACTGGCTTATCATGTGATTTGATTCTGATTAGACTGGCAGGTTTCTCTTTCTGTTCCTCTTGCAGAACAAAAAAGGAACAGCAAGACATTACTATTGCTGTTGTTGTATCATTACCATTGCCGTCAGTGTTATTATTATAATTTTAATTTTTCTTTCTTACTGAGTTTTAGGCCTCATTTTGGCCTTGTGGGTCAGTGCATTTTTTTAAAAATGTTGTTAAACATTGCTTAGTATCATTCAAATGTTCGAAGTAATGTTTGGGTGAAATAACTTATGGTGTTTGTCAGCTTCTTTATAAATCGATTCTCCTCGCTTCCTGTGCCTCTATAACATTTTAGGGTGTTAATAAGTCTGTCAGGATCCGACCATACACACTATCTCATCTGAGTAATCGTCTCAAATCCATTAAATAAACGCCCGCCTCCTCAACCACAGGAAGTCTGCATGCAGCAGTGTGACAGGCAGACCATTTTATGTGGACGCAACACACACAATGAAGAGAAATGGAAACCTCAAGTTTACATCAGCAACTTCACAATCCAGGGTTCCCACAGACTTAAATTTCCATCGAATGACTTTTGGTGCAGAAACTCTGTGACAAAACAGTGCTTTTGCCGTTGCTTCGACTCACCCATGTCAACAATCTACCTTTCTTTTGGAATCCTTAGTCTTTATATTTGGGATGCACAAAGATATACAAATATGCAAGTTTTCCAAGGACCCATCCCTTGGAAAACTTGGATATTTGACAAAGTTTTGCATACTGTGACGTACAGACGTGGAGGCAGCTCTGCGTATAAGTCGCACGCCATACTTTCGACAACATCAAGCTCACTCTGGCCCATATTCTCTTACACAGTAGTAACATTTTGGCTGCACTGGCTGCCTGCTCCAAATGTCATCTATTTTTAATTTCTCATACTTATCCTGACCAGGAAATGACTCAAATCAAATTCAACACTCTTCCATAAGTTCACAGGAACCCCGACCACCCATCCGTGTGAGAGCAGAGGGCCAGTTCTGATGGCAAGAAAAACAACAGGGCAGAGACGACTGACCACACCCGTAACCACAGTTCAACTTGTATCAGAGCTGCACATCAGCTCTCTACGCTCCATTCTGTAAATACTAAAACACACTGGGTGTTCTTTTAGATCTCTAATAAGAGGTGGGAATATGAATGCTACCGGAAAACAAGTACTACAGAAATAGCATAATCCTCCCATTCATGCACTTGCTGCTCGCTATGAATTTCCTTAATAGCCGTCGGGCGATTTTAGAAGGCTGGCTCTCAGCTGAGGATGAAGGCATTTTGGCCACCCACACACCTCCGAGATGACTAGCTCAGGCCGGAAATCATTGAGGGGAAGAGCTGATCCGTTGTAACAGTATGCTTAAAAACCTCTCGATAGCTTTACGTCCACGAGACTGTGAAGGTAAATGGTACAGAAAAAGCTCGTTATCAACATTACTGTGTTGAATAAATAGGCTTAAAAGAAGTCTACACAACATTACAACTCATAAATATGTATTTGTGAAGAACAGCGAGCTAGAAAACACCAAAAATGTGATATCAAGATCACATGGTAATGAAGTGAAACTAATGGTGACGTGTTGCGTCAGCAATTCTTTTTATTTTTTTTTTTGAACAACCCTCTCCCTGGTGCTGCCCTGATTAACAGCTTGGTTGCATTAAAAGGTCTGTATGCCGTACAACCGACCTAAAGCAAGGCAACTTTGTAACAACTAGACACCCTGAGAGAGTCAGTCAGTCCGACTGTATCATCACAAAAGAAGTGGTTTTCCCTTTTGAAAGATACAAGTTGGTCGATGCATTTACCATAACAAATTATAAAAAACACAGTTCTCCCATTAGGTCATAAACATATCATAAAGCTTCTAGTTTCGTTTGTGTAAGCATATCTTAAGGTGCTGCCTGTAATCACTGTCATAATAAGGAGGAATGATCTCACCTCCTTTATTAATCATTATCCAACCTTGGAAGTACTCAAATGCTGCTTTTATTACCCCAGGCTGCAAGAGCGTGTTGAGATCCTGTCCACATCCTGGAAAGATAAATAGCCGTAAACTGAAAATACAGTATACGTTTTAATATCTCCAGACAGAATAAAGGAACTAAAACTGCTCAATATTAGCATGCGGCCAAACCTTGACCCCAGGCAGTACAATAGACTTCTTGTTCCAGCAAACTAAGTCAACTGCTGTGAGAAATTTACGTTAGCGTTTTGACAGTTTTTTTTCCATGTGTTCATCTATTTGACCATCAAAGGGGCCCATTGGCTCGAGACAGTCACACATACGTGGGTGGTGGCTGCTGAGTGTGCATGCGACTGGCCCAACAAGAAAACGGCAGCCGGAGATAAGGCTGAGAGCTCACAGCTATACCTCTCTGCCTCCGTGCTCTGCTCTCCATCCGAAGCCAAGTCCTAGAAACTCTGCGGCCTTGTCGGCCTCTGACACGCTCACAAACAGCGTATTTAAGTAATGTGTGTGTGTGATGAAATGAGACCAAGGGTGGCGCAGACATTACACTCGGCAGCTACAGAACCTGGGCGTGACCCTGGACGACCAACTGTCATTCTCAGCAAACATTGCACCGGTTACACGCTCCTGCAGATTCCTGCTCGACAACATCAGGAGGATTCGCCCCTTCCTCACTGATGAGACGGCGCAGGTGCTCATCCAGGCTCTTATCATCTCCCGCCTGGACTACTGCAACTCACTACTTGCCGGAGCCCCGGCGTCGGCCATCAGACCAGGTGTTCAATCGCCCCAAGTTCTCCCACACAACTTGCCTTCTCCGTTCTCTACACTGGCTCCCTGTAAGAGCTCGCATCCAGCTTAAGACTCTGGTGCTAGCCTACAGGGCAGTGAAAGGAACAGCTCCTTCCTATCTCCAGGCCATGGTCAAGCCCTACACCCCCGCCCGACCACTTTGCTCTGCTGCCTCGGGGCGATCGGTTGCCCCGTCGCTCAGAGGTCACAGCTATTTTCCCCACTGAATTCCCCACTGATGTCAGGACAGCAGAGTCGCTGCCCATCTTTCGGCGCAGGCTGAAAACTGAAAGCACTTATTGTATTCGTATTAGTTTGTTTCTGCACTGTACTTCTGCTCTGGTTTATGCTCTTAGATGCTTGTTTAAAAAAGGAGATGCACTTATGACTTCTGGTGACTAGTAGTTCTCTTGAATACCGATGTTGAATACACTTATTGTAAGTCGCTTCGGATAAAAGCACCTGCTAAATGACTAATGTAATGTACTCTCTACGGTGTCCTGTTCACCGGACTAAACCTGAGACGCTGAGATGTGCTTACCGTGTTAGATAAGCAAACACCACACATATGGCTGACACTGTGAAATAATATGTGCATGAGATATTATATTGAAGAGAAAAAGACCGGAAGCCATTTCAAAAGACGCCACTAGCTTTCACACGTTCCGGTGAAATTAGGAAGAAATGTGTCACGCCATCACCGGACACCAAATTATGAGAACATGTTAAATTAAAGAGGTTTACAGAAACGTGAAACATCTTCAGGACCATAAGAGTATGATTCTGCATTCACAAAGAGGACAGATAATCTTTCCATTGACATTTGATGGCTATTTTTTTATTATTGTTTAATCTTTATTGAACCAAATAAAACCAATGGAGATAAAATCTCTTTTCCAATGGCGATCAGCCAAAGTAGTTAAACGTTGGATACACGTAATAAAATGAATTACAAATGGCGCAGAGTAAAAACGAATGTGCACGCATCAACAGAAGAGATTAAATATACACACAAGAACAGTTTATAGTAAAACCTTCAATTAGCTTTTGTGTGGAACTGGTAAAGAGATGAGGGTGTCAAGATCGAGTCGAGCCTGCAGGTCATTCCAAGACCAAGGGCCATAATAAAATAAACTCTTAAGTCTAGCTTAATACCGGACCTGAGAGTGTAGTTATTTTACTTTGAGCATATGTACATGAGTAACTTGCCTTGAATGGCCTTGTACATTAAAATATGCCGGCGCTGCATTCTGCACATAGCAGGTGAAGCTCAACCACAGAGATTGCACAATGTGCACTGATGAGTCATGTAGCCTGAGCTTGAATACAATCTCAAAGCAGCATGTTAAAGGGGGTCAAGTAAGGCCACCATTAAATGGTACCAGCCTAGTCTGGTCTAGCTGAGACAGGAAGGATGGAGAGAAACATACCTTGTCTGTACAAGTCACCCAGTGACAACTTCAGTTTCTTAGTTAGAGTTCCAATGGGACGCTTGAAATTAAGATTTTCTGGGCCAATCAAATGCCCAGTTATTTATATGCATCAACAAACTAAATACCAACACCATCAAGGGTGAGAGGGAAGGGACCTTAGTATTATTGGGTGCAAATAGCGTAGCCTCAGGTATGTTTAGGGATGCACCGATACCAAAATTGAGCCCCTATCAAGCTCATATGGTTGCATCAGGTATCGGTTACAATAGGGCAAATCTATTTAATTCAATTCTCTATGTATATACTATATGGATTATAAACCGGAAACTTAATTCCGGTTTCAATTTTGACCAATTTGTTGCTGCATTAAAGCGATTTTGAACATTTGTTACCAAGTTGCTGGTGTACAATTGATCCTTTTAATAATAAACAATTCAGTACATTTATATCATATCAATTATGATATAATAATTATTCATTATAGAAATAAGAAAATGTATGTTTTATACAATACTAATTGCACTAACGTCCAGTGATTATATTAAATGTGTTCCTGTCATACTCATTGTCAGACAACGTTCAAGCTAATTTGTCTTGTGGCAAAAATCTAAAGCGCCATACGAATCTCTTTTTTAGATTTGAACAGCCTAAATGTCCCAGAATCATAACGGCACACTGCGGGTAGATTTATATGGAGAAATATTTTCACAGAATGAGTCCAGTCTGGTTTGATTTGCCAGGAGGCCTTCCAATCTAATACATGCTGCGGAGTGACCGATAAAAATATGGAGATCGCTTCTGTTTGTAAATCGCCCTCTCTGAAGTATCTGGTAGAAATGTCACACTTTTGCCAGACAATAAGGAATCAAACAGAGAGAGGTTGAGAGTTAAGAAGCCATGACATGGTCAAACTGGCCTCTAAAAAGTGAGACAAAGACAGGCCTTAATCCAGCGTCTACACTCACAGACTTTGAGGCCCATTACTACAAAGACTGTGAGCATTTCGGACTGTCCCACTGTCAAATCTTTGTGATTAAGGACCCTCTCGCAGAGATTTTCAGCCCTTTATGAACACTTCCATAAGTCCTCATTTTGGCAGACTTTGCCCAAGGGAATTACCCAGAATATGAAATGTGACCTTAAACACTGGGTTACCAGTGGGAGCTGGAGACGTAAAAAAAAAAAAAAAGGATTAAAGATGGTACATAAAAACACATGCAAGCAGAGGCTATACTACACAGTTTTACTCATCAAACATTTCATTTTGTTGTTGAAGCTGTTCTGACAAAAACAAGTAAATAGATTATTTGAAATGACCTCTCATCTCGTGAGGCAAAGGCCTGCAAGACGTTCAAATCAGGGATACATTGTATGGAAAATATTCAATAAACATCTCAGCATTGCGTTATCAGCTCCATTATATTTTGGCAAAATCAGTAAAAAAAAAAAGACGAATTTAAGACTAACTGCATATTATGACTGAATGAATGAATCAATTAAGTAGGTATTAAAAAGTAACCTCAAGTATAAAACAAAACTTTCCACTCCCTGTCTGGCTGTTATCCCTCTACTCGTGGTAAGGGTTCTGACAGAAGGACTTCAAAGCCAAAATACCAACAAAACAAAAGATGTTATCAGCAATACAGTGTACTGAATTGTGTGTGTTTAACCTCAGTCACATTTTGCGATGTGCCTTTGATGTAATGTGCAGTCTGCAAATAGTGGAGGACAGGCTAGACCAGTATAGAAGAAGGTCTTATCAGGACACAAGTGAAATTGAACGTCAACAGAGAACGACGTTGAAATATTGTGCAATTCAACCTCAGATCAGCGATACGCCCCGGGTCTAAAAATCTGTTTGTATTAATAGTTTTAATTCTCTGGGAAGTGTCAGGCAAATGCAATAACACAAATAGAACAATGTGAAAGGCCAGTGTGAAAGTAGGACAGAGCCTCAAGCCATCACAGCATTGTGAAATACCACATATTGTGTAGAATTGCTAACCAGCAACAAGAGGCTATCAACAGGAGTGTGTCTCTACATGGCTTATAGAAAGCTATCTGCTGATACCACTGGGTGAGGGCAAAACTCAAGTATGACAGTTACTGGCATACTTAACAAATATTTGTTACATTTGCTTATATAAGGCTGATCTGAAGAGACAGAAATATAACATTTTCCCTTTTTCTATTTGACATTGACTTAACTACTAAATGGGCTTTAGAAAAAATGTCCTTTTTTTCTGTATGCACAAGGCAAGCCCACTCTTTGATGTGGAAATGACAGAGAAAGAGTAAACAGAAGTAGAAAAAAACAACAACCAGAGTTTGATGTGCCCTGCTGCTGCTGCAAATAGGGCATTTTAAACTTTTACATATCTAGAGTCAGTACATGTTATTAGAAAAATAATTATATCCGTGTAAAGATGTTAAGTGCCAAGTGTTAAATTCATTAGCACAGTCAGTGTTTGCAGTCAAAAGGGTAGACAATCAAACCATTTAAAACATGCAATAAAAAGGGGGATTTCAAGCGCACAGTCAGCAGGAGATGATTTCATTCGCCGGGACTCAGAGCAGAGGTATTCCCCTACTCGGCTGTCGAGGCCAGTGCTTTGGCCTGCACAGCAGTGTTAGTATGCAAAGCACGGTAGAGCGAAAATGTGAATGATGATAGAGGCCACATGCTGTAACATCATAATTCCAAGCGCCCGACTGCTAAACTGAGGTATGGAAGAGGTTCTGTGACAAACACCATGAAGATCCGACAGATTACAATGATGCCCCCACATCACTGTTGACCACTCTCCAAACTATGCAGCTAAATTTAGCGATGACGAGGAGTACTTTCGTCCGAGAGCATTTTTTTTTCTGACCAAAAGAACGTTCCAAATGCACCGATGTCATGAGTCAAGCCCTACAAAGAAAAACCGCCGAGTAAGACATGTTTGATGATGGCCTTGGTTGTCATTAAAAGCAAGCTTTGATTGTCCCTTTTTTTTTTCACTACATAAAAGTGGTGATCTGTTTATTCTTCCATACTTTAAACAGAACATAAAAGGCATAAGCCATAACGTCTGTAATCATTCACAGTGCCCTTTTATTTCACACCAGACACACACACACACACACACACACACACACGCACACACACACACGCAGACACACAAGCAAGCGCAGACACACCAGGGGACTTCCAGACTAACACACCTCCAACCACATTCAACCTCCATCGCTACAGGCTGTGAACCCCGAGACAAACACACATTCCACACAGGGCTGCTCATATTTACACAGATAAACAGAGAATTAAAGCCATTGACATACACCACCACCACACTCCAACCAACATATACTGTATGACCAATGAGAGCTGCAACTACAACAGACAATTAGTGTCCCATCAAGCCGACACACACTGCTGACGAGCTGGTCATGTCACAGTCAATACTCATTTGTATCATTTCAATGCTCTCACATACAGGGGTAATTCTATTCTGCTGCATAATCAGAAATAAATTAAAAATGATTATACTACTTTTAGTACAATTCTGTATGCAGAACTTGTACCTGTAGTATTTCTAGGCAACATTTTGGTATGACTACTTTTACTTCAGTGAAGGATCTAATTACTGCTTCCACCATTGGTAAAATAAAATAAAATAGGCAGTTCATTCATTATAATTCGATTATGTATCACTGCAGCGCTCAGGAACTAGGCCCACAACCATGCTGAACAATCAACATCTTATACTCATACAGGCAGTATGACTTGTTGTGGTGAAGACAGAGCTTGTGCGTTTTGTAATGACAAAAATAAGTCTGAAAGCCACAGACGCCACACTAGCACTACCCACGCTGATTGCACGCAGGCTAGTCATATGTGTAGGTCTGAATAACCTAAACCATCATTTAATCCCCACATGTCAAGACTAAACTTCCTCAGTCTGAGCACAGTGTCACCCGTCATTCAATCCACAGATTAAAAGACAAACGTGACGTATGTTATTTTGATAAAGCGGAGTAGCGAGCAACCATTGTTCCATCTATGACAAACAATAAGTCTTTCCATCCTCATCTCACCCAACACACATTTCATTTTACTGATCAATTATCAGTCACATTCCTGACAGAGGCGTAGCACACCGTTCATGTGTTATTGTCTCTCCTCACATCAGCAGTGGTTGAGCAGGTTAAAAAAAATAGAGAAGCATGACTATGTAGCTTCACTATGACTTGTCAGTTTCAGTTATTAAGGCACACAATTACTAATTGTCTATATTAACTGCTTTACACACAGCAGCTGCTTTCTCTTCCATTGTGGAGTCATTTTGTGAAAGGCCTCCATTCAGATGATGCATTTGGTCCTCTACTCTGTTGACACAAATACAACTATTGTTCCATCCACAGCACCCTATTAAATATCTATTTCAGTCAGCTCAGCAAAATCTTGACCCTTCAAAGATGACCTAAAACAGTTGTAATCAGTCATTATTCTCATTAATGTTTTCTGTTTTGTATATTTCCAGAGAAACAGCAAGCTCACTGGATCTAAGAGCAGAGGCAGGATTACTAACCAAGCAAACCATCCTGAAATCTACTGAAGTGATAGCAAAAAAAAAAAGAAATATTTATTTGATTTATCAATATTACTATATTGATGAATAAAATAAATATTTAATTCGGGATCATGAGCACAGGCTTGACAATAACCACTAACATGCACTTGGCAGGCAGACAGCTGAGATGTACAGAATAGAGCTCAACAACAAACGATAACCAACCACACCTAAAACCCAAAACCACCAAGCATCTTAAAATCTCACATCATCATGCAAGCAAATTAATCCAACAATTCTAAAAGCAAAGCCAACACATAGTGACAAATAATGCAACAATCGCAAGAGCCATTCAAAGGCATAAAAGCAGCGTTTAATCTTACCTTGGGTGGCTTGTGGGGGAGGCCATGCCAGGTTACATCACAAGGAGCAGTCTCTCCATTCTGCAATAGGTCATCGGGACCTAGGCCTACATTAACTCATGTTCCGGAAATCATCTGTGGGGCAAGTGTGAAGTACATCCACGATGGAAGAACAGGTGTATTTTCCCCCCGATTTTAAACAAGGAAGTCGGCATCTGGCTCTGATATGCTGGCGGTAAAGCCGAGTTTGCCTGAGTTTTTGCTGGCATGATGGTGGCCGTTCCTTCCCGTGCTGGTTTAGCTTAACGCAGTTATCCAAATCCTCACTTGTTTGTGCCGTGTCCTTCTTGGCCACCCAACCTTGGTTTCTTTAAATATCTTTGCTTTGACATGTTAATTATATGGCCTAGTAAATTAGTTGCCAGTTTTTTTATGAAACCGCAAAGTCTGAAAATATCCAAACCTCGACTCCTCCACGCGCTTATTAATTCGACAGGAGACGGCGACGCACACAAACTTTTTACGCACAACGGTAGGTCAACCCCGCACACCGACATTGGCCACGGTATGCTAATGACGTCCCCAGTAAACAATACATATTTACAATCGTTAAAAAAATAAAAATATGTATACATCCATGGGTCAATAAGGCTAGGCCTGGTCTACTATATGATAAGCTATGTTGTATTCCTGGTAAGTCTTCAAACTCTTGGATGCATTAGCCTTCTCAAACCTGCCAACCTGGCCCAGGGGATCAATCTTGTCTTTGGGCCCCAAGCAGATGAATCCACTTAAGGGACACTCCTCCTGTTTTTGCCCATTTCTGTTATCATACTATCTTTACATTTTGCAATCAAAATTAATCATTAATACGCCCCCTGGTCCCCTTACAGCTGTCACACACTTCATCAACTTTACAAACATATCAGTTGACGAAACAATCACACCCCAACGTCCACATAGCTGTTCTGGAGCTTTTGCTCACATCTCATGATCTTCATCAGCTGATGGGTGTATGCTCGGTTGCCATGGAACTGTACTTAAACCTGCATATTTTATGAGAACTTTCTTGTTATTCACGCGAGGAGAAGGAAAATACAAATTGTTTAAATATAAAAAAAAGCATCTTTATATCCAGAGCTGCTACTGAATGGACCTTGGCTGAGATTGTATTGTCTTCTTCTGTTTTCAGGTCCAAAATAAACTTTAAGACTTAGTTGCAGCATCCAGTGAGACACACGTCACATTTACAGAACGAACCGCAGAAGCAGCGTTTGACATTGTGGAGAACTAGTCACATTCGTTGTGAGGAGTTGAGGAGGTTTTGCGCCGTCTCACATCAGGATCGCGCCGACTGTGGCAGCGCGCATGCGCACGATCGCGCCACTGCAGCAACAGCCACTGACGTCACCCATTCAAAACACCATAGGCAAGCCCAGACACACACCGACCGATCGCCGGACAAGCGATGCACCGCTTATACTCATCCGAACCCAGACGACCTGTGGACCGGACGGACCGACGAGACGGGGACGAAACCGTCGCACATCAACACTGAGCTGTGACTACTCGAACCGCGCTCCCTGGCTTCCTCAAATACTTTTCGTATACCTGTCAAGACGACAGAAGTGATAAGATACGCGCCTGCGTTCTCTCTGCAGATTTCTGGACATGACTTTGCAGGATAAACTGACAACAGCGGCAGCGACGGGAAACACGGCAGATGTGGAGGAGCTCCTGCGGGAAGGAGCTCAAGTTAACGGGGTGAACCGTTTCGGACGCACCGCTCTACAGGTCGGTGCCAGACGAACTTAACATCATTAACCTCTTTAAATGACAACACATATTGCGCACAGGGGAGACTTTTTCAACCAGTCTGTTGTTTCTTTATTTAGTCTGGTGGAAAAAAAAGAAACGCACCTCAAAATGACGCAGTTGCGTGCATCTTTGAGGATTTATAGGTCAAACTTCGGCTAACTTTTATTGAGGGAATATAGCACTGCCCAGCTTTCCTATCGATGTAATATAATTCACCATAAAGCTACATGAAACGAAACTATAACTTTATATGAGCCTTCAGACGGCTGCACGAGTTACAACAGACATAAGGTGTTACTCTGGATTATTCATTAGCAGGCCAAACACTAAAGCATATGGCCGACAATACATTTATGGAGCATTATGGTTGCGTTAAAAAGAGAAAATAGTCTCATCAAAGCGCTTCAATGTCCTCATAAATTCTAAATTTAAAACAGGCTATTACAGCAACAAATTAGCAGAATTTACACCTTTCACTCACAAACAGTATAGCTATTGCCCACCGCGCATACTCTTGTAAATCAAATAGTATTTTATGTGAAGGGATTACGCCTCTCAATATGCAGACTCGGGGTCATCTGTGAAGACGGCATGCATCATAACTTACCGTCACCGAGAGTGTGCTGAGGAATAACACAACTCTCCTGTCCTCTCAAGTTAGTGTCATAATATAATTTATATTAAAGGTCTGAGAAAACGTAAATGACAACACATATTGCGCACAGGGGAGATTTTTTCAACCAGTCTATTGTTTCTTTATTTAGCCTGGTGGGAAAAAAAATAAACGCACCTCAAAATGACGCAGTTGCGTCTAAAAGGCTGCAGCTCAAATTTGGTGTGTTAAATGTGCTTCCAGTGGCTCATCTTTCTCATATTTCCACTCAATAATTTGAGTGCCGGTAAATAAAATTGTAGTTCATGCGGGGGCCTGCTTTGGTATTTTTTTCAAGTATCTCGAGCTTCAGTTCACAAAGCTCCTAATGGCAAGGTCCTTCAAAAACATGACTTGCCTTATAGGCCCATTTCCTAATAAAGTTGATAAAATGTCTGGGTTAGAATTGAGTGATTAATTCAGTCAGTGAGATTTTATTAAATTGCAGGTCCTTATGCTCTTTTGATATAAATGATGTGTTTGTATCTTTACAGTCAAATCAAATCAAATCAAGTGCGATTCTATAACTCACGGTTATTCTCTTATGAAGGTGATGATGATGGGGAGCACGCCGGTGGCTCAGCTGTTACTGGAGCACGGAGCGGATCCCAACGTGACGGACAGAAGCACCGGGACCACACCGCTGCATGACGCGGCCAGGACGGGCTTCCTGGACACCGCGCGGCTGTTGGTGCAATTCCGGGCTGACCCGCAGGCCACAGACAATAACAGCTGTCAGCCGATCGATTTGGCCAGAGAGAGCGGCCATGTCGAGGTGGTGGATTTCCTGCAGTCTCAGTGAAACAGGCAGTGACGTTAAGATATTTATGTTTTGAATTGGGGACTCTGAGACACGGGGCCTGAAGAGGCCTGCAGACTAAATTATGTCGACTGTTCTGCTGTAAAACACTTTATTTATAGGCCTACCTCCGATGTTTTGCTGATGGGCATCGTTATTTTATTTCTTAACGAAATATGGGTTAGAGTCGCTGTTATGACAAATAATAAATATAGCCCAGTATTACACAGATCTAACGCCAGCTATTTGGGATATTCAGTTTATAGCGCCGTTAACACAATTTGTTGAATGTTAGTTTATCTTCCCCAGTATAATTCAAATATTTCAATTTGCCTACAAGTAAATCCCATTTTTTATAATGTAGTTTTTACTATTGCTCAGTAATTTGTATTTTAAAAATAGGATTAATGTTGGTTTTCGTCATAAATCGTATGAGAATGCCGTATTTTGAATATGTTTCCATGTCAAATATTTAAACAAAGCCCTTCAAAATGTTTTGCACATTGAACATTATTGTCCAACCGATCCACAGTTCTGTAAGCATTGTCGTTATTCTGCAGAAACATGGAGTCCCAATTCCTGTTTGTACAAATGCTTTTCAGAACTCGCTCATTATGCACTTTAATAAAATGTAAGATTTAGTGTTTTACGGTATAAACAGAAGAGAAGCAGGAGTAATATGCCGCACATATTGTCTGAAGGACGGATTACCAAAAGGTACAAGACAGTAAAAAATAAAAAATAAAATAAAAAGCAAGCCATGATTATTTGACTATATGCTAAATTTGATAGAAGTTGATTGACTTACAGCACCAGAGTAGATTTATTTTTTTTGTCAACTAAATATGTTTAGAAATTACTTTTCTATATAAGAATGGACGTCGGGTTATTGTTGCACACTGAATGGGTCGCAATTATGAGTCAATAGCCAAAGGTAATGCGTCGCTGCTTTGCAGTTCAAATAAGGACAAACATGAAAGGAGACAAAATATTATTAAAACACAACTAGACTCATAAAATATATGCAAGGCTTCTACGTTTTGGCGAGTTAAACATTAGCTTGGTTTAGTTTGTTAAGCCGAGCTGTTTTTATGGCTTTATGCAACCAAAGGGAGGTTTGACAATAGCACACAGTAAAGTCCCCAAAACCACGACGGGCATAAATAACGCTGCTGTTTTGTCTCTTGAGTTAAATGTTCATGCATAGGTCCAGTATACAGTCTTAGGCCTGCTATTTCAACTTTACCATGAAAAAGCGCTTTTATCTCAACAATAATTCACTGAATGTCAAACAGGAAGCTGTTTTTAGACATTGTTTTTTAGACCGAGCATCTTCCTCCTTTTTTTGTATGCTTCATTTTTGAGTCTGTGAACATATATATATAGCTAATGTGACTTGCCAAAAAGCTCCAGTTTTGTCTCATCTGTCCAAAATTCAAGTCTCAAAAATGAAGCATACAAAAAAAGAACACTGTACCTACTGTGAAACATGGAGGAGGCTCGGTTATGTTCTGGGGCATGCTTTGCATCTGGCACAGGGTGTCTTGAATCTGTGCAGGGACAATGAAATCTCAAGACTACCAAGGCATTCTGGAGCAAAATGTGCTGCCCAGTGTCAGAAAGCTTGGCCTCATTCGCAGGTCATGGGTCCTCTAACAGGATAATGACCCAAAACACAGCTAAATACACCCAAGAATGGCTCAGAGCAAAACATTGGACTATTCTGAAGTGGCCTTCTATGAGCCCTGATCTTAATTCTATTGAACATCTGTGGAAGGAGCTAAAACATGCAGTCTGGAGAAGTTTGCTCACGAGGAGTGGGCCAAAATACCTGTTGACAGGTGCAGAAGTCTCATTGAGAGTTACAGAAATCGCTTGATTACAGTGATTGCCTCAAAAGTTTGTGAAACAAAATATCTTGTTAAGGGTATACCATCATTTTTGTCCAGGCCATTTTTATCAGATTGTTTTTTTAAATGATTCTGTTGAACCACAATTCAAAAGTAATGTCTGATTTTCATTAGTTCATTTTCAGTAAATTTTTATTATTACTTTTGTCAGTTTCAAGTTATTTCAGGGACCATTGTGGGTTTTGCTTTCTTTAAGAAGGGTACCAACTATTTTGTCCACGTGTGTAAATGCACTGACTTTATTCTGTTTTTCCCCCTAATTCTTATTCTATTAGACCTTTTAGCACAGACACAAGAGTATTCCACCCTGCATGTCATAGCATATATGAACATGTGATTAAAAATAATCTTAGCAGAGATTGAAAAGATTAATTGAGATCAGTTCAAGTTGCTTTAAGCATTTTAATGTTTTACAAAACAACTTTAAAGCACTAATCACCGTAGTTTTTAATTGAGCTAATGTTTGCTGCATAATGCGTTCATATTGTAGAGACAAGCCAACAGAGAGGAAACAAATATGTGAAGATACTGTGGAGTGTGATGAAATTCAGGAGAAGCGAATGCAGATAAGAAAACGGAAATGACAAACATGAGCAGTAACAGATGTGGCCAACTCCATTATGTTGCTGAATCGTACATTATATCAAACGTAAGTGTGCAAAAATGTGGGTCATCAGTTTCTCAAAAGTATTCCACAAAATATGAAAAAAAATTCTGACCCAGGCATTTAAAATATTTTACTAGAGGAAATGTCATACTTCAGATTTGACATAGAAACTATATTTGTTTTAACTAAGGCAGTAACAAAGTATTCGTGTATTGAACAAAGCATTTTTATTGTATACTTCATTAACAGCAATAAAGACACCAATGGTTTACAGGCAGATATATAAATCTGTTTACAGACCACAAAAAATATAAATCCACAAAAAAATAATATTTAGAAGACTTCCTTGATGTTGAAGGTTTTGTACCTGAACATGTGGTGGAATACTGAGTGTTTCAGACAACAGGGAGTGAACCGTGGTGGCAGACTCCAGCTTGAGACAGAGCACATGCATTATTTATGTGAGGCACTTTTTTTGTGATTCACTGATGACAAATCCACAGGCAGAGTTGAGTCTGTTGTCCGTGCCGGTGCGGGTGGTGTCTTGGATCCTTTTCTACACGCTTAGTGTTTCGGCAACATTATTGAAGACTGTGCCATTGACTGTAACAGAAGGAAGAAAACAGATTTGTTCCCCCCCCCATGTATGTCTCACAGATGTACAGCAATAACTACGTTTTGATCATGTGAAAGAAGCATCAGAGTAACCTGGGGCCACAAGTTAATGTCTTTAGAAAGTTGAAAAGAAAAACAGGTGATATAATCATAAACTTTTTTTTTATTTTTATTTACCAGTAATTACTAGGGAGCTTTTTTGGAACTGGAACTTTTTCCAAAGTGTAAGCGTTTCCAATTAACAAAGAGACGTTCTGAACTACTTAACTTCCTGCAACCTCAAAGTACTTCAAGCATGTTTAAAAAATATTGATGCAAAACGTGTAGCCAGTGTAAAACACTGTGATTTACTGAGGTGCAATTAATACGATACGTGTTTATTAAACATGTGCACATTGAATATCTTTATTAACACATATATTGAGTGAAGACTGTAATATGTATTACAGTCATGGTGTGTTTTCATGTTCAATGTTTGCAAATACAGATTTCCATTCCAAGTTAAATCAGCCGAGTTGTATTTTGTGCACACACAGCACAATGACAGAATCTGAGTCATATGGAGACATCATTGCTCACTTATGGCACTTGTGCCTCGTGGTAATAATCACCTGCATGAGCGGGTGGTGTTTTAAGATGGTTCGATAACTCGGTTGAAACAGTTTAAGAGGTCGCTCAGTATAAATTAGATCTCAGTCTAAGATAGCCACCTACAAAAAAGGTAAACAGACATTCTTTCACAACCTCCCCAAAGGCTAAGTGAATGGAAATGAGTCATTATAAAGTTGACAACTTACTTTCAAGGTCCTGATTGTCTGAGCCCAGTCCATCTGACTAATCTGAGGTATTGCAGTCAGCAGGATACTGCTGGCTTTGTTGGCGTTCTCCTTCATCGTCTTCAGCACGTTGTCAACACAGACCTACGGGACGAGGGAAGACAAGCAGCTGGCGTGTGATATGAATCATTTACAGAAATGCAAATTTCACTTCCTGTTAGTGTCAGTCATTTTTGTGTTTCCCTAAAAATGTAAGATCCGAACTGATGCCGAAGAGAATGTTTGCACTGTGAATAACATTGTCTGGGATCAGAAATCGCAATGGACATTTGTGGCAGCAATGAGGGAAGATGCTATCTTGTAAAAGCAGTTTTTAAATATGGTTTCATATTTTTCAGATTCAACATAAAGTTTGGATAAATCATATGGAGATTGCCAGAAAAGGATCAAATTTTGAGCAATGGAGCAGATGTTAAAGATCTAATGTGAATATCTGAAATGGCTCTGCTGTAACCTGACAACACTTTAAATTAGGGTGATGAGAGTTCAAATCAATATCATCAAGATTCAGCAAAATTTGTGTCAACAAACATTTAAAACAATCAATGTTTTTATTGCAAAATGAGCTGTATTCTACGGGTACTCGTCACACAATTTAAGAAACATGTCACATCAGTGCAGATGTCAGTATGTTGTTTTTCAAGCAGCCAGCTGTGCCTTGTACTCTGACGACTCGTCACGCGGTGTTAATGATGCACTTGCTGTGTCCATGACACTGGCAATAATCACATTATGTCAGCTACAACATGGCTACAAGAAGAGGAGAAATCAAAACAAGAAGTGCAGTAAGCCTGCTGATTTATCTGCTGTGATCACATAAAGAAACCGAGGACTCACTCACACAGTCAGGGTAAAATATTTAAGTATGCCTCCATGAAATCAAGTGATAGTATCGACATTATTCAGCCAGACTTAGAGTATATAGTACAGTAAGTGACAACATTGTTTCCTTCCTGCGCTTGTGTTTTCTCCTGTGACCTTAATTAACATTCATGTTTTTGTGGTGTTTGCCAGGATGAAAACAGTGAAGCTGATGACTCAGTGTGACTCAACCTCCTCTGGCAGGCCTTCCACCGGAGGCTGGAAGGCAAGCCGGGGGGGGGGGGGGGGGGATTTCAGGAGGTAGTATGAGGCGGGGAGGGAGCAGAGAGGGGGTGGCGGTGGCAGCAGGATGTGGTGATCGTTCTGCAACCGGAGGGGGAAGAGGTCAGCTGCAGGAACTCGGAAGTGGAGTTGTGAGTTTGGTTGGATCAGTGACAAATGAGCCCAAACTCGCCCACACACAGTAAATCAGCTGCTTTATCCAGAGTGTCTGACAGAGAGGAGGTCAAGAGAAGCCACAAATACTGTAGTCTGCTTACAGAGCACAGATGTCGAGACCACATCATACTAATGAAATGGAACACAATAATGGTCTCGAAACATTTTAGTGCGTTAGTAACTTTAAACACTGCAAAAAGAGGTCAAAATGGTATTTGAAGTAATTCAAACTATTTATATTAGAGCCTATAATGTAACAATCTCCTGCAAAGCACAGAGGAAGAAAGTTAAACTTCGGACAGGACTGCCTTCAGAGTGACCTATTGGCTAAGGTACATTTGAGCTTTCCCTATGTTTGCAATTCATGCTTCTTTGTTAAACATTCTGGAAAAGTATTAAGTGTGTACTCAAACAATGTGGGGCTATTTAAAGTGATCCAAAACTAGCATGCTCTGTTGAGAACCGAAGAGGACCTCGTGCACCCAAACATTGTGTTTCCTGCTATATAAAGACACGGATCACCACGGTTTACAGTAAACACGGTCCTTTTCTTACAACTTCTGCACCAAAGTGCCTCGATGTAAGTTAAATGAAACAAAGGTTTTAAAATGATTTATATTCATCAATAAATTAGCAGGCCGATTAAATAAAAAATGAAATAATGAAAGATGTCCACGTTTTGTTTTGCTCATACTGAACCAACTTTCTCTCTGGTACATCTTTTTAAAGACGTGGCCGTCTGGCTGCCATCATTTAGAGCAGTGTGCATTTTAATGAGCCAATGGTTATGTGTAATAGACCCTCAGGGGTTTGGGTCTTAAGCGTTTTGGACAATGCTATTCAAACAGTTTGGAGAATCAGCTGTCTGATTAGAGGGAATCAGGTTAATAACAAGGAGGGGAACAGTAGAGGAATAGGATGACATCATGTGGGGAAAGACGTGGTCATACAGAGTAAATAACTATACAAGGTTATGACCGAGATGAGCAAACATGAAGTGAAGTGGTATAACACGATCCACGGTAGCTCCAGGAAACCAGGATGTGGTTATACTGCGAAGGAGAAGACAGTTGAGATAACAATCCCTTCACCAAGTTTCTCCTTTCAAGAAGTGACGGCTGGTTGTTGTTGTTAGTTTTAAAACACAGACACATGACAACATGCTGTCCAATGAGCTAGTTGAACCAGCAGCAAAACTGCTAGTAAGCTAGCAATAAGCAAAGACGGATCTGGGCCAAATTACCACCGTTACCGCAGAAGAAGAGCGGACATCAAACTAGTACAAACAGCTGTTAGGACCTCCAGCCTGCCGACTCACCGCCTCCTCGTGCTCCTTCCAACAGTCGTAGTCTGTTGCCATGGCAATGCTGGCATAGCACAAGCCGGCCTCCTTGGCGAGGACCACCTCCGGCACGGTGGTCATGTTGATGACATCGGCGCCCCACTGGCGGAACATCAGGCTTTCGGCACGCGAGGAGAAGCGCGGCCCCTCGATACTCAGCATGGTCCCTCGGACGTGACACTTGACCCCCAGGCTCCGCGCCACCTCCACCAGGACCTGCACCAGGATTCACAGTTAGTAGAGTAGAGTAGAGTTAGTAACTGTGTCCATTAGACCGATGGGAGGAGAGAGGGGGAAACTGTGGACATGGTTTTATATCCTGAATATGAGATCCAGCATTATATGATTGATCGCATACCATTTCTCACACAACTAATTCCCATGACAGTCTTTTGCCATTACATTTTTCATTTAATCTTCAATCTTTAAACAATTGAACCTCCTGAATAGCGGTAAATTCACCCCTTTAATATCCATCAGATGTACCTTAGCTGTCAGCAAATTGACTCCTAACTGTGCAGCTCCTGTGCAGCTTTTTTTCACCTCTCCACTAGCTTCACACTTCTGGTCTATTTTGGTCGAGGCATAATATGTCAAAAAGTTACATTAAATGTTCTATTTTAGAATCATTTTAGAAAACAATTGTATAAAAGCTCAGGAAGTGACGTTTGTAGAATGGGGTTTGTGTACAGGCACTTGAGGACTCACATCTCTGGTTCTGTTACAGAACGGCTCGGCCATCGGGATGTGACTCACTCCTGGAGGACTGGTGGACTGCCCGTCATACAGCGTCTGAGCTCTCTTGGTAGTCCTGGCCAAAAGAAGCACACAGGAAGAAATAACAGTTAGTATCAAAACAACACAAGCAAATCAGAGATGCCGTCAGGCAGGTTCAATTGTTGCCATTTAACCAAATCCAAACTAAATAATGAGTTTACTTGATTTGTTTTGTAAGTAATATGTAATATGCTAATGAAGAATACTAATTGGACAGTGAGATTTTTTTTATTTCCAATTTTTTTTATATCAGATTGGCAAATACATTTTTTTAATGAAAATTAAAGTATAAAAAAACTGAAAAGATGGAAAACAGAAATCAACATACCAAAACATTAAAAGAGCAAATACTGAGAGGACAAAACTATTCTAAGAAACACTGTCAGTCAACATGAACACCATGATATCAACAACCAAGCAGCACATTCACAGTTAATTGTCTCCAGATCATAATCTAAATAACTATTTTGAAATCTCCTAAAGAAGCCACAGTTTTAGTGATAAGTTAACCAGCGTGGTTGAATTATTTCCAGCATTAAACTACTCAACATTTTAGGAACAGTACTTTCAGGACAATACAAGCATTAACAGAGAACAGCAGCCGCATGGACTCTTACGCCGAGCCAACAACAGTCGTCCAATCTCCAGCTCTGCTGAGTCAGAGTCATGAACCTCCACCGGGCACCACGCCAGCCTGCCAGCTCCAGCTCTTTATGGAGCCCGGTCTGCAGTCCATACAAGAGGCCGGCTCACTTAGCCCAGTGACCTGAGTCTCCCTGTGTCCCCTCAGCTTGTTTAGTCAGTACTGAATTCTTTCATTACATCATTTAAGGATCATTGTGGGGTAATAAAAAAAAAATAAAAATAGGGAGATTTCTAAGTGGTGTTTGATTTTCTTCCATTTTCCCAGGGATTGCTTAGTCGTACCACAATTATCTCAGACATCCAAAATATTCGCTGACAATAGGCAAATATTTTGAAGTTGATGCCCAGCCCCGTCTTACTCATGACTCTGGCATTGGAAGACTAAAGTCCTTGCTTAAATAGTTTGCCAGCTGCAGCTCCACCCTGCTGAACAGTGAGCACACAGCACAATGCCTCTTTATGCTACACAAACCTAATTATCTTGGTGTTTCATGAGCAATGTCATTTCAGCATCATTGTTGTGAAGACTTGCTCCTTCAGCCTATAATTATCCTAAAATGAAGGATGTGGTATAGACGACTAAGCATTAGATATATTCTACCAATCCTTTAACGTCCATCATATGAAGTACAGCTCCACACTTTACACTCGACATTATTAAGACATTATTACCTATTTATTTGTAAAAAGATACATCATACATCATATTATTCTTGCACCCATGTGGAATTGATCAGTGTTTTTGTTTTTCAGGATCTAAATCAAGGGTCAAACGAGGAGGATGGTTTTAATAAGTCCACGTGAGACGGTACTGCATTAAACTCCACACAGCCAGCAGCACTAACCTAGAGCCACCAAGTGTTTGCTCTGGAGGAGCCGAGGCGACTTAACAATAGTGGAATCAATACTGTGAAGCTTTCAGAAAGCATGCTGTCACATGCTGCAGAACAAGTCTGAACAAGTCTGAACAAGCAGCTTCCTCATTTCTGATAAACAGATCTCTCTGTGCTTAATGCCGGTAAAGAAGCTGTTCACCAACACGGCTGAACAAAGCCACAGGCAACGTGATGCAGTCGTACGCTGACACACTGACACCACTCTGTCTCAACGCATCCAGCTGGATGCCAGCTGGCTGAAACAGCACGCATCGAGTTATTTAATGGAATTTGTGCGATCGGCCAAACGAGCGAGCGCAACATTCCCACAGGGAGCCATGCTACACACAAAGTATATGCCTGGAGGACAGACGCTGCTGAGAGTGCCTTCACATCAGCGAAACAGAGCGATATCCTCAGGTTTACCAGTGTTTGACTGAGGGAAGAGTGAGCGAGGATTTCTAGAGATAGAAAACCAGAAATAATAATTTTTTTAAAAGGTTTTGTTGCGACTGAAGACATGGAAACAATAAATATAGGTATGCATTACCGATGTAAATAAACAGGAATCAGTCAACCTGTTTATTTGTGTTCAAAATCAGCATCAAAACCAGAACAGTACTATCAGCTGATGTCAATATAAAGTACATCTTCATGTGAACAAGACCTCTCCATGACACTCGCTAAAACATGAGACAGACAGGAAGGAGGCCCGACTGTTCACAAGAATATCTCTGTTAATTATCATATTCGTGTCAACTATTTCTATAGGAGGAACGTCACAGTGACAGCGTTTCTTTATATTCTCACGGAGGCTGTGAGCAAACTAAGACTGTGAGAGTTCAACAGAACATCAGGCAGAGGTTCACCATTCTTCCAGCTGAACAGGATAGTAAACAAATATTGGCTTCGTCAAAATGTGTCAGACGTGGTGAGTCAAGTCCGTCCCCCTTTTTCTTACTCAGCTATCTGGACACTGTTGTCACACAGTAACATGAATCCTGTCAGTGAGATGTGTGGGAAGGTGTTTGAATTACTGCAATACACAGTCGCAGCAGGAGGACAACCGACGGCAAACTATTTAAAAAGGAACACATCAAGACAGTTAATACAATCTTAACTTTTGTGGAGTTTCATTCATAAAACATCAAAAAACTATTCAGCCACTTTATTCACGTAAACTTTAACCGCATACGTGTTTATTTAAACACGTATGCAGTTAACACATTTCAGAGTGTGCAATGTCGCAGATTATGTTGTTGTATTTCCTGAGCTGTGTTAATATGAATAAGGATGTTGTATATGAATATCAGCCATGTGATTTAAGGGTCTTAGACTATACAGTGTGAACAGATTAAAGTGGGGATTTCTCCACATTGCTCTAAGTCTAAATAAACTAAAGCTACTTGTGCGCTACTTGTTAATGTAATAACTTGCTTTTTCTTGCCTGTATGTTGAGCTCTTGCTCGACTTTATGTTATCACTTTTTCATGTTCTGTCTGATAACAGATAGAAAGAAAACTTAAGATTAACATACTCAGCTAAATATATCTTTTACATTCTGAAAACAATAAATGAAGAATAGAATTATTGAAATGCTCTGACATTCTGTTTCCTATTCTTCCTGAGAGTATTTGGAAAGAAGAAACAAATGTCTGAACCATAACCATAACCACTGACCTGTCAATGAACTGGTCTATGATGACAATGTCTCCTGGCTGAATCTCCTCCCGGAGTGAGCCACAGGCCGTGGTAACCAGCAGATGTGTGCAGCCCTCTTCTCTCAGTGCCCAGATGTTGGCCTGGTAGTTCACATTGGACGGCATTATAGTGTGTTGTCTCCCATGCCTAAGAAAAGGAAAATTCAATTCAAGACACACATTGTTTATTCATGTTCATTGATTTTTATGTCCAAAACCGGCAAACACACTCAGAGACTGTTAACCCTGAATCAACAGTCTTGGTTGTGTCCCATTCAATAACTCAGCACTGCAGACATCTTTCCATCATAACCTCAACTCACACAAATAAATCAATGGATCAATCCTGCTTTCATAATTTTGGGAATATTTCAAGGATTAGACCATCTCTTTCTCACAAAAACCTAGAAACCGTCTTTACGCCTTCATAACTAGTAGATTAGTCAACATTTCACCGACCCTGGCTTCCTGACACTGGCTCCATGTGGCTTTTTGAACTGACTTAAAGATATTATTGATTAAAAACAAATCCCTGAGAGGCTTCTCTGCAAGTTATCTATCAGATTTCTTATTGCTCCAAGTCCCTTTCTGCACCTTGAGATCCTCGGAGGCATTGTTTGTTGTTTTACCAAGATCTAGAATCATACATAAAGGTGATACAGTCGTTGCAGTCCGGGCTCCTAGACTGAGGAAAGACCTGCTGGAGGAGATCAGGGTGCAAACTCTGTGTCATCTTTTAAAAATCCACATTTTTAGAATTGCTTTTCAGCAATTTTATTTGTGGTTTATGACATATTTGTTCATTTTACTCTATGTTTTTAGTTCATTTCATTCTCTTTGTGTTTTTAAATGTATTGTTTTAATTGCAAAGCAATGTGTAACAGTGTTTAGAAAGGTACTGTATAAATAAAGTTTGTTATTTTATTCTTAGTAGTAGTAGTATTAGTATTAGACGCATGGCACCTCATTGTTATATGGAGTGTAATATTGAAAAGATGCAGTATGAATGAGGATCCACTAGGTGGTGCTAATAAAACACATTTTCATAATTGATATTTTAAGATGAAGTAAAACACCTTCTCTTACCTTGCGAGGAGCACACACTCCACGTTTTTTATCTTCCCCAGTATCAGAGCATCGGATGGCTGTTGAAGAGGAGCAGAACGATCAAACTATACAGCACACTCCTCTACGGATTCATCTACGCGCAAAGCAGGCCAGACTGTCAGTAGAGCTCATTGTTCACACGACTAACCTTTCCATACGGTGTGTCCACATAACGCTCAGTCCTCCCCTCCAAGATATCTGGATCATCAAGGCCTGAACCACCAATTATTCCAATCTAAACAAAAAAAGTCATCAACACACAATTACATCAGAATTTATTAATTAAACTTTTCATAATGTGCTTTTTGTACAGTATAGAAATTACAGCATGGGCAAAACACAAAATATAAACGAAAGGTGGTGTTTAAAAGTATATGAGCACACATTCAAATCAGTCACTAAGTCATGACCAACTGAAAAACCCAAAGATAAGATGAGAACATGCTATTTCCCCATAAGGAAGAATTCTGGCTGTGTATGTACATATTTTACTGTTTGTAGTCAGTTAAAAGTATCGCTCCAGGGTAGTGTAGTAATAGAGGCAAATATTTACTTCACTCCACTACATTTATTTGAAAGATTTATTAATTTCTAGTACTTAAAAGATGGGTATATTAGATAGAAGATATGATGTAAAGTCATAGATTACTACCAATATGTTAAATTGTTCAAATTCGTTCCCCCTGAAACCACCTACAACATTGCTGCTTCCATATGAATCAATGCATTGATAATAATTAGAATATTAAGATATTTTCTATGACTGCAACCAATAATTTTTTTCATTTGTGTTCCAGATATACTTGTATATCCTGTTGTATTTATAAGCTTGTTGTATGTTAATCTGTGAAATAACTAGTAATAAGAGATGGCAAAACATTATAGTGAACTAAAATGTACAACGTTTCCTTCTGAAATGCGGGGGAGAAGACGTACAAAGTAGGATAAAAAGCTAATACTGGAGTACTTAGTAATTGTACTTACTGGCAGCTGTCATGCCTGGCCATGTGTCCAATCCACTAAGGTAAAGTAACAATAATGTCAGGAAGTAAAGTGACATTTTTTTATCAACCTGACAAAATTACATTCTTGTGGGAAGAAAAGAAAAGAAAAGGCAATGTAGCTTCTTTACATTCTAATAGAATGTAAAGAAGCTACATTGTATCAGAATGTAACTTCTTTACATTCTAATAGAATGTAAAGAAGCTACATTGTATCAGCATGTAACTTCTTTACATTCTAATAGAATGTAAAGAAGCTACATTGTATCAGCATGTAACTTCTTTACATTCTAATAGAATGTAAAGAAGCTACAGTGTATAGAATGATTCTATTGAAGTTATTCCTTTTTTAAATGTTTTAGATGAGTCACTAATCACTTTAAAATAGTGATTATAGCTGCTTAAATTTGGTTACATTGCTATTTGCTGTCATTGAAAATAAAATTATTAAATAACAATGTATGTATAGGCTACTTGTATTGTTTAAAATAATGTCAGCAGGGACTGTTGGCCCTTGGGCATTTTCACATTATCAAATCTGGCCCTCTTTGAAAAACGTTTGGACACCCCTGCACTAAACCTAAGATGGTTCACCTTTGACCCCGAGCTGTTTCCCCAGTACCTCATAGAGCAACATTGCACTTAGCATGCAGACGTTAGCTTGTGTTATTTAACTTAGCTATGGCCGTTAGCTGGTGAACAAAAGATTACAAGTACGGCTTTTCTAGTACAGTACGACGCTAACAGCTAGCGTTATTTAAGAGCATTTCCCGCGCTTCCATGTTTGTCACAGCAGCACATCTGCATTAGATAACGTGAACTAGCTACGTTACGTTACTAGTTACGTTATCTTCATTGATTTCCCCAGTGTTCTAACACACAATATTCACTTTGTAAGACTTTCAATGTGACAATACATGTCAGGTTATTACCTTAATGGGCACCATGGAAGAAGCCATGACGAGAGTGTTCTTGTTTTTCAAGTTAAAGAAGTTGCGAGGAAAAGAACCTTTGTAGCCACATCCGTTAACATCCGTTAGCACAGCGGAAATCAGACAAGTCTCTTCCGGTTTGGTTTGTTTGCCTTCAAAATAATGGCATGGCGCTTAACCATTATTCGTCTACCTTGCAGCAGGCAATTCGTTTCCATTAATTTGACCACGAACCCTAAGTTCACTTGATGCCTGTGACATTATTCATCAGTGGACTTGTTTACTGTAGTTGTTTGTACTTCTGCAGCTAGCTAAAGGGAATACTTTTCAACTTATTATGCACTTCAAGCATTGTTTGCCACAACACTATAACTTTCATAACTGACCCGTCTCTACCAAGATGATAATTAAACTGAATTTAATTTCATTATAATATGAAAAATAAATGCAAACTGGAAAGAAGGTACTTTGAAATGGTCTGCAGCCCTGTGAAGAAGTGTGTACTAGGCACAAAAATAAAATATGCAAAAACATTGGTATAGTCCTTTTAAGTGACATCCCCTTACTAAATTTGGCCTTGACATTTCACAGAGTATGATGTTTTTAGGAAACTTCTAGTGCTCAGTTTTCTCATAAATGGAAAGTGCTGGGAATCCAAAAACTAACCACACACACATGAACCACTATAAAAGACACACATTTAGGTTTTAAGGATAATGCTTTTCACGGCTATATAATCAAGAAATTAAGAGTTTAGCACCCAACCCTTCTACACTGAATCAGCACAGCACTTTGTATTTTTGTATTGTGGGAGGTACATGAAAGATGGAGAGCAAAAGTTGTGTCTCATGAAACAGGAAGTGAATTATATATAGCAACAGCTGTAGATTTATTTTGAGAGGTACAGGACCCAAATAAGAGGTTTGAGTTTATCTGAATTGCCATGCAGAATCAGGATCGATCCTCATATTTGTGAGACTACAAATCTATGCAAAGAAATTTACAGTCAGTTTCTTTCTTTTCAGAAAACAACAGCACACACAGTTGCTCATTACAATTTATTTCAAATGAAATTAACCACAAAAGAACCCATTCAGAGACCCAAACACCATCTCCGGGTAAGAACTACTCTGTGTGTAGCAGATAGAAATTGTTTTGTCTTAAGAAGAAAGCTGACTTATGATGACAAAAGAAAATCACTGTGATCAATATCACCCCTGAGAGCACCGTAGAAATAAAATACATCCATTAAAAGAAAATGACTTTCCTGAATAAGAATCGACACTGAAAAAAGATGTGCAATCCCCAATAGAAGTCCATCAGCACTTTGGGCAACCTTAGTTGTATTTTAAAATGTGCTATACAAAGACATTTTGATTTGATTCTCCTTCGTTCATAGTGGCACTTTGCACATTAAATAGGAATATTTTAGGGGTTTAAGTGTTAGCGCAGTCATGTTAACATAGCAACATATTGACCATTGTTTTGATGTTAAATACTGCTGGCAGCCCGTAGCTGCTGGTGGGTGAATCCATCAGCTCCCACCTGACTGTCTGGAATCTGAACTTCTGTAAAACTACTCCAGAGAGTCCGGAGGGGCGGAGTCAACCGGGCCCTCTGTGGTACTGTCGATTGTTGGGTTGTCCTTGTTCGTGCTGCTGGCCTGGTCGACACTGTCACTATCAAACGAATCGCTGTCACTATCGATGGTAATGACAGTGGGCGAGTGCTTCCCTGTGCGTTCGTTACTCTTGTGCCTTCTGCTCTTCTTCTTGTGTTTCTTCTTCTTCTTATGGTAACGCTTGCTTCGTTCATGACAGTCTTCCTCATTGACGAGCTCCACGCTGACGCTCCTGCTCGTCTTTCTCGACCTGTCTTTGGATTTTGTTCTACGCTTCTCTTTGCTGTTTTTCTTGTGTTTTGTTGATAAAACGGGGGCATCACCTTCGGCGTTTGAGTTTGAAAGTGCGTTTTTGGATGTTTCCTCCAAATGTCTCGTCTTGTATTTCCTCTTTCCACCAGGCTTGCTGTTGTGAGGTCTCCGTTTCGTTGAAGGGGAGCGACTGCTGGAATAAGTCCTAGAACGAGAGTGCCCTTTGTCCCGTCTACGCCGGTCCCTGCTGGGGCTCCTGGAGCAAGAGCGACGATCTGTGAACTTGCGGCTGCTGTAATAGTAGGACCGGCTCTCTGTGTAATGCCTCCCACCATCATTTTTCTCTTGGCTGTAATGCCTGTACGACTGATAGCTGTGATCACTGTCCCTCCTCCTGCAATCGCCGTCACGTTTTGAGTAGTCTCTGCCACTGGAGTAAGAATAACCTCCTTCTCTGGATAGAGTGCCGACACTGCTGTGGTACATCACCGGGCTCCTGCTGGAGTGACTGCGCTCTGCACTTCGTGACCTCCTCTTCCTCCCATGGTCTCTGTCCTTTGACAAGAGCCTCTCCCTAGATCTGTCTTTTCTGCCCGACTTACTGGATGTCTTGTGCCTGCTGGATGTTGAAGAGCTACATCTTTCTTTTGAATCCAACAGATGATAGCGGTCAGTTTCTGCATTCTCTGACTGTCCAGCACCGCTTGGATCACTGCTCTGTGAAGCCATAGGACTGAGACTAGAGAAGCGGATGTGTTGAGGTAGAAGAGGCACTGCTTTAATATCTTCACTGGCAGACTCATCCGAGTCAGAGGACAGCTGAACCAGCTCAGGAGTCCTGTCTGATGTTGGCTTCACAAAACTAATAATGACACAGTCGTCGCTGTCATAAGGCAGACACTCTTCGTGGTTAACTTCACCCCGAGTCTCGTCTGTTTGGTTATGAGGACTCGTTTGCTGTGGAGAGGCCCCAAACTCACGCGCCTCCTCCTCTAAACTGCTGTCTGAGTCGAGGACTGACAGACACTCTGCCCTGCCCTGCTCTGCTGTCGTAGAATACGACGGCCCCGGCGTCTCATCGTCCCACACAGCGTGGCTCAGCGAAGACGTGGGGTCTCCTGGGGGGTTCAACTCCACCGAGTGTTCCTCATCCTCTGAGATAGCGATCACGGACGAACTGGAGCTGCCGTCTTCATCTGAAGAAGCGGCCGGGCAGTCATAGACAGCATGCTGGTCATAGGCCTCCATGTTGAAGGGAGACTTTGCAAAGCTGATGAACTCATGCAGAAAGTGCTCCGTGCGCCCCTGGAGGAACGGCCTCAGCTCTTCCTGGATAGCTCCGTCCTCCATATCGTAACGTGTAATGCGCGACATGATGATGTGTTGAACTATGTTGACCAGAGAGCCGTGGGCTCCATACAGCACAATCAGTTCTCTTTTTAGCCAGGGGATCAGTCGATGCAGGCAGGCGGGATTTTTTCGGAAGAACTCAGCCGCGGTGTCTCGGGAGCGGCCACCATCCCGGACACTCCGAATCCTCACCCCCCGTCGGTACAGTTCCCTCCTGAAGTTGACCATTTCCTGCTCTCTGAGACTGTTCACTGCCCGGCCTTCACTCGCAGCTCTCCTCTTGGCTGCCAACCTCATCATCATCCGCCGGATGTAACGGTCCTGCGGCTGTTGGGGAGGGTTCGCCGAGGCTTCAAACATGACTCCATTGTCTGGAGGCGGAGAGGTCCTCCCCCGCATCTGTCGATGGACTCCGGTAAGAGTTGTGCGGTATCTAAACCGCACTCCACCAAAAGTCCCAAAAGAGGTGTTTTCCACCGGTTGCAAGTCATACTTCTTAAAGTCTTGCTCTGAATTTATAGTGTGATAGATTGAATTAAAGGACTGTTTGCATAAAGGGCACTCGGCTTTGTTCTTGGACCACTCATGAATACAGCGGAAACAGAACTTGTGTAGGCAGAGGTCCAGGTAAGAAATGTTGTTAAATTTGTCCAAACAGATGGGACATTTGGAGTCCGGCGACACCTCTGCAGACGTGTCTTCAGAGGTTTTCCTTCTGCCCTTCTTCTGGCTCTGCTGCAGGGCAAACTTGATTGCTGACATAATCTGATGAGAAAAATAGGGTTCAAATTATTATGAAATTGGGAATTCTCGCACATACCAAACAAGAATTGTAAGGCAGACATACAGTAACATGTTACGTTCTACCAAGGTGTTGCAGTTAAGTCTAAAATGAGACATATTGAGTAGGCACCAGATTCAACCATGAATCACTGCATTATGACCTGCTACTGTTGACAGGTGTGTTATAATGTTATAATGAATGAATAATCATGTTATAATGAACACTTTCTCATCGTAATGGAAACAATAAAATACTATATGGCTAGTACAAGTCTACTTTAATTATTATGTCATATCAGTTTCGTTTGTTATAACAAGAACTGACTGTCTCTCTCCAATTGCATGCCCACCGATACATCAATAACTTTAACCCAACACGTTCCTACTTGAGCAATAAATAAACGGTTTGTAATTGTCCTATCATGAGTATCTTGTAGTAACAATAAAAAATGGTGTTACACCAACAAACGTGTCTTATAATGAGAAACAGAGCAGAATAAATGACAGAAATGAATGCTTAAGTCGATGGATAATGTTACGCTAATGCTATAACAGTCTGTGATACATAACTGTCATGCTCCTCACGTTACATGACATTTATTTGCGCTGTACACATTACGTGCCTTACTCATCTATCGCTAATGTTGATAGAACATGTCGGAATAACCCTACAGTTAAATTCGTTTATTCCTTCGATTGCGGTGTTTTCGGTTAGCGTTGACATTGGTTAGCCTAGCCGGCTAGGCTAGACCCGCCGTGCCTATAGGATCACAGAAATGACTCGTGTTAGTTTCGGGAAAGCTAAACAGTTGTAAATACGTAAGATATAACGTACTGATAGTACCTCAGACAATCCTGACATGCACACAAGCTATTCTGTCAAAGCTACATTGGCGGTACCACTGATCGAAGCTTCAAACTCTAGCTCACGAACTGGGGAACTATGTTCGCTAAGGTTAGCATGCTAGTTAGGTTAGCATGCTAGTTAGGTTAGCATGATATTTAGGTAGGCTGATAAGCTATGTAGCATTAGCTAGCTAATGCTACATAGCTAAGACGTAGAGACGCAGTCTAGTTAGGACGTTCGAGAAAAGTTGTACAATATTTACTTTTGGCTTCCCCAGACACGTATGCTGTTGAGAACTGATCAGCCTTCTCCGTCTTGTAGAAATCCATTCATTTCTACATAACTATCGTTCAGGAGTGAGTTTAAACAAGTCCAGCAGCCTGGCTTCTGGACTTAACGCTCCTTCCAAATCCTACCGAACAGTCCGAGTATTTTTTGATGTAATACAAACTATAAGCCACTTCCGCCCTTCACAATAAAAGCGCAGTCTTCGCATTTTGAATATTTTTTTACTGTCAAAATTAAATAACAATTAAAAAAAACATTTTAGTGACAGTAGCTATTCTACAGTGTACTTACTGTAACCTGCAATGAGCCCAATTCCAACCAGAATAAGAGCCATTTAAAGCCTAGTATTTATGTCACATGATACCACATATCGTACATATAAGGTGAGGGTTCTCAGTCAACAAGATTGCGTCATTTTCAGCTCAGTTTCAAATTTTGTCACAATTTCACAAACATTTTATGTGCACTAGGCTACAATTGCAATTTGGAAAACCAGTGTATCTTATGAAGAGGTTAGCGAAAGCTGTACCAGAGTGCGAATGAATCTCAAATTTTGACAAACACAACATTTCTAATTTGTGTCCCATCTATCCAATTCTCCATAAAATACTGCTAACTGATTTCCACATTTCAACTGATATTAGTTATCAGTTTGGCATTTTAATGATTTTCCCTTACATTCAATCCTCATACCATTATCCTTCTTCAAAAGGAAAAGTATCAAACAAGTGAAGTTACATGTTATCAAAATGTAATTTACAGCAATCCCTAAAATATTTTTGTCTCATGGAAGCATCAAAAATATTTACAAGAATTTCCACTGTAATATGTCACTATTTACATCAATCTGTAATCACTTGTACTCATAAATGATTTTATAATATTTTATTGGCATATACACAGTTTTTACAACAGAAAATTATTGAACTATTTCAACTTCAGTGATGGCCATGGGTCTCAGGGAGATCTGGAACACTTTCACCCGTTTCCAGAATGGTGTCACCCTTAACACAAAAACAAGGACAAACAATTCAGAAATACTCCTTTTCCTGACTTAGACATCTCATAGAACAGCTATTGTCAGAGCACCGCAGGACTGTGGCCTGTTTGCATGTAATCAGACTGTGGGACAATCAGATATTACTATAGCTGGCAAATCAAGCCAATATGCAGCTGTATGTACAAACAACTAATAAATTAGTCATACTTACAGGGAACAGCTTGGGTTTCAATTCCACAATGCCATATGGCCTTTGCTGTAGGGGACAATGACATTATTTAGTACGCTGACACCTGCATGCATTGAGTATATAATGCATGTAGTGATGTATGGTACCCTTGTTTGTCAAATGCAACAGAGAATGAAAGAACATGGATTAAAGTCATTGCTGCACGTCCGTCATTCTAACGTAGTCCTGCTTTCTTTGGAAGTTACGCTACTCTTATGCTACCTAAAGAATTAAATAAAACTTTAGATAGTTAAACATGTAGGTTATTATACAGGAACGTACATCCACAAGTACCTTAAAGAAAAGCTCATAGAGGAAATACACAACAATAAAACTGTTGGTCGAACTCTATTGCACATAACTTGGAGACAGGAGTCCTACAATTCTTTTCACACATCTATTTTCTGTTTACTAGTATCACAAATAATGTAAAACATTTCTTGTTGACTTACAGCAATATGGTATTTCACACAGTAGTGAACAATCCAAGCCGGTATCAACAGCCGTGTTAATGTGAAAACTCCACCCGTGTACGCTTTGTAGGTCTGCAAGAAGATGCACATAAGAGACAGGTTATCATATATAGAAGAAGACTACATAATGAATCATTGTTTATTCTGACTGCTCCAAACAGACCATGCATACGTCAACACAGGCTGGTGCTTGCTCTCTAACTTTGAGTAGGTCAAGAGTTTATGCATGTAAAATATTCAGCTGTAAAATACTCACAGATAGTGTGTTTGTACTCCATTTCATAACAAAGTCATTTGCCCTCATCAAGGCTGCAGCTATTTTTCTAATGCCCTTGTAGGCATTTATTTTGCCCTATGTAACCATATATAGTCACTTTATTGTCAAATGATACATGTTGTGCAATAAGCACATGTTATTATTTTAATAAACAAGCCTGTCATGTTAAGAGAGAAGTAGCTAACGTTTTATACGTTAGCTCTTCGTTAGCTAACATTTTATAAGTTAGCTTAAGCTGTAGTCATACTATGTAAACCTTCAGTTTGTTTACTGATAGTTTGCGTATGTTCAGTTATCATTGGTGGTTGTTTTGCTAGCTAGCTAGAGTTAGCTGTGTACTGGGACTCACGTAAAGTCTCCACAGGCTCTTGGGCTCCAGAAAGCCAGCCCAGAACTTAGCGACGCCGCCGAGAGGCTTCGCTTGTATTACGGGCTCCCTCGGGCTGAGCTCCTGGTCCTTCAGCCACTTTCTCCGGAGCGTGGTGATCTGCTCGACACGGAGCTTCTCGTCTGGTGTGTACCCAGACATTGTTCTTTCTTCTGGATATTCAACCTCAGAAGACCTACAATGACACCATGGAGGGCACTTCCCTTTGCTGGCAAATGAAGAAGAAGAAGAGACGGAAATGACGCAAAAGTTGGACAGTACGACAAAATGTTAGTGCGCCACCTACTGGCCCGGAGGAACACATCCGACACGGTGCATATTTTCTTCTTTTCTTTTCTTTTTGTATTTGCAATGCAACAAAACCTTATTTTGAGAGCGACAGAAAAAATGCAGTATGCAAAGAGTGTTCACAACTTGTCTAACATTACCTTGGTTCAGTCCATAGGTTCAGTCCGTTGGTTCATGACTATAGGCTATTCATAACATACATTATTTTTACAGATGTGAGTCACACATCAGTGATCAGCATAATGACAAGTTGCATTAATAACCTTTTATCAACAATGTAATATTTTTGGTGTTCATGCCCAGTTTTAGCCACTAGATGGTGAAAAACACAAGGATGATAAGAAACGTGTACATGTTTTATGAGCAACAGGGCCTCTAAAGGCACACCACCAATTTTAGATGCCTTGGTTAGTACTCCACTGCCTTTGAAAACAGTTCTGTCATTTATTCTGTGTTTCTGAAGGAGGTTTGTCAAGTGTGAGATTATAATCTCTTGATGATGTCATGGTGGTATCATCTTGAACCACAGGGCCTAACAGTAAGGCTATCTCTTCCTCTTCTTATGAGAATCGGGTGTCAGGATAGATGTCGCATGCTGTAGGCTACAAATTGTAAAGTCCCTTGGGGCAAATTTTTGGAAAATTGACATGACTTTATGTAATGTAAATCCCCCCCCCCCCCCCCCCCCCCCCCCAAAAAAAATGTGGTAAAACTATGCTGTGGCTGAACATCTTTCTAGTATTAGTGTGCCATGGTTTTAATGCATGCAGTTCTTGTTTATTAAACTGCGGAGAGCAGTGGACTTTGCAGATCATTGGCATCTGCAAACGGGGCAGTCGGCGTGTGTGTTACCTGGGCAAGGTATTGTCATAAAATGACATCTTTAATTTGACTTTATTTAAAACCTCACCATGACCTCACCAGTGACATCACAGACCATGTCTCCATTCATTTGAGACAATTGTGTTAATTCAAAAAATGTATTTGTTTGTCATTCAGGGGCTGTATTTCTATGGGTTCTGTGCCAATTTAAAGCAAGGAATACTTGTTTATTGATGATTTGACATGGTCAAATGTTGGATGTCATGGCTCCTATTTCTAATCACACACGAGTTTCAGTACCTTTAACCATGGGACCATGCTGCATGTTGATTCTGTACCTTAAATTAAAGTGGATTTACTGAGAAAACATGTTTAATATACAGATTATCAATTCTTCATGAAGGCAATGACACTCCGGTACAGTAGGTGGTGACACGCACCTCTCACGCTGGTGTGTTGCCCGCTATTGAACAAGGAAGAAACGGTCCTACGCATCTCTGGTCCGGAGTCCTGAGTCCGATCCTGTTGTGTCTGTCACATGGAGGATAATGCACGTAATCAGTTAACGTTGTGCAATCAGGCACTCTGCTGATATTTATTAGCCTAATTTTTCAGTAGCAATGACTTCAGGTAAGATGTCTCTCGTTTCCTCACAAGGTTAGCCAGGAGCTTGTTACAAAAGCTCAACTTAATTAACCTCGGTGGAGCTCTTGTTGTTAAGCCAGCTGTCAAGATCTCAACACAGTCACGATTGAGCTGTAAAATAACTAATATGCCGACTGTCACATCTGTTTTAGAAGCTAGCTTGCTGTTAGCCATCCAAGGAGCTCACCTCATAGACAGTCTATGGAGCTAACTTGTTAGCAGTAGCATTAGCCATCGAGCTAAGAACAAGTCCTTACCTCAGCTGCTGTATAGCGCGATGTAAAGCCATAAGTCAAGGTGACATGTGTACAGATTGCGTAAGTAACGGTGACTTTATTCAGACACCACTTGTGTCAGTTATTGTTAGCTGTTAAAAGCGCTAAGGACGTGTTATGTTATGCTGTAGTTTGGCAAAAAGGATATTTGAACTCAAACATAAAAACAGATCCTCCCCACAGTTAATTAGGAAGACTCGTATGATACGTAAGAAGCAATTGCATTGTGCAGTTAAGAAAAGACAAGGAAATATAGTTATTGTGTACAGGCAGGTATGGAAGTGGAAGTATGTAAACAACAATGCAAAACAAGCTGTGTACAGTATATAGGTGGTATGGTTGGTGCTGTATAGTTCTTGCTGGATTGTATTTGGTGTGACACGAATGTTGGAATAATTGTGACCTAATATACCAAGAAATACTGATAAGATAGCTCTACCACAGTACAACTGTATCATCGTCATCAAAACAATATCCCTTCACTGTCAAGTACAGTTGTTGGACAACAAAGTTATGTACATGTTATCACACAATGTGAAAATAAAACCGTATTTATAATCTGTAAGTACCTTTGTATTTAACGCTCACTGATGGTTGATAGATTCGGTAAAGTTCTTTCTCTTCTCCTTCACAGGACTGTGGCAGATTTTGGATGGAGTCAGCACCCGAGTTTTCATTGTCTTATGAAGTTGCAGCCAGGTCACTCAGGGTTCGAAATTCAAGCCATCAGTGAGTGAAGAATGGTCAAGTATTTCAGTAATACCATAGACATCAGGAGTACTTGGGACCATGTCGTCTCTGCTTTTTGGCAGAGGTATCCGAACCCATTCAGGTAATAACTTCATTCTCAGTGTTTTATCAGAGAGGCTCATTGTAAAGTCACAGCCTTTCAGTGATCGTATTTTACAATTAAATGAATAAGCCACAATCATATTTGCAACTTTGTATATATATGAGTGACCAGGAAAAAGGGCAAAACAAGACGACGTTGTGAACCTGTATTTGTTTTTAGTCTCTGCTTTTAATGTGATATTTCACCAGCTACAGAACATTTGCAACCAACTTCATCATGAATGTAATGAGAAGTGTTTACGTTCTCAGATCAGTATTGATGAATTAGAAAACTCAACTCAGTGGAGGACCTTTTGAGATGTCGTGAAGAGTGTTGTTGTTGTTGTTGTTGTGCAGGAATATTGTTGTCATAATGAGTTATTAGGATGAAGAGGAGTGTATTGTTGAACCCTACTATATAATTAAGGTGAACCTTATGTGCATTGCTTTGCATTTACACACCTACGACTAAAAAGAGCCCTCAGTCATGATAAAGATAGAGAACAACACCTTCAGAGATCTTTGCTGTATGGTAGCTCACAAACATCAGTGACCTTTTGTGCATTAAAAGAAAACAAACATACACATTCTCTTTTCATTTAGTGTTTAAAAGTGGACCCCTTGTTTAAATAACGGAAATTAGAACCTGAAAGTGAAAGGATAGGTTCACACCCGTATGTACATGGACACGGTTGACACAGTTTTTGTTTGCGGGGATCATTCCTTATATTCATACTGGCCATCAAGAGATCTCTTTCTGACATGCGTCCAGTGGACACAATGGGTGACAAAATCCATATTACGAATATAGTGCAAACTTGAACTGTGGGTTGGTCAAATCTATTGAGTATCCTTCGTCTCATTGCTTTGTTTTTATATCAGCACCCATGTTCTCACAGAGGATGTTGTGTACCGGGAGGTGACTGCGGACCACCGGCTTCTCTCCAGACGCCTCCTGATGAAGACCAATCGGCTGCCTCGATGGGCGGAGCGTGTCTTCCCCGGCGGCATGTCTCGCTCTGTGTACATCATCGAGGACTCCATCGTGGACCCGGTCAACAGGACTCTGACCACCTACACCTGGAACCTCAACCACACAACTCTCATGGTGAGGTGTCTGACTCTGTGGTTTGTTCCTTTTTAGTGCAACATTCCTCAGAAGTCTTTGAGAAATACAAGCATGGTTATATGTGTCAAGCTGGTTAACAAAGTGGAGCAATTAGCTGCTCATATGATTTTTTTTTTTACCTCAGAAGGTGGTGGAGAGTAAGCTAGAAGAGAGTGAAAGCTGCTCATAAACACGACTCCAAATGAAGTATAGTGTTGCTTTGAATGGCGGGATGTGAAGATAAGCGGCAGTTTGAGAACAAGTTTGTTATTTCAACATAAAAGGTGATGATATATCAGAGTTGTGTTCACAACTGCCCCCAAGTGGCCAAAAGATAATGGCTTCGCCGATCTCTAGTGGCTCATGTTATCACATTGCTTCAGTGATATAGGAAAGTACTGACATCACTGTTAGATGTCATTACAGGTGCAGTATTGCATACCTCTTACCACACTCACACAACAGTCAAAAATATCTTGTTGTTGACACTGTAAACTCTGTTGGCAGAGCAGAAAAGACTGAACTCTGTGTCACGACTGCACAGTGCAGTCCTGTGTTGCTGCTTTCTCCAGGAGGGAGGAGGAAATATTAATTCAACCAGCCTGATCTTCAAAGGAGGCGAGCGTTTGAGCGCAGTTCAGATGTATTAATCTAGCAGGGAAGAGGGACCTTGACATGACTTGTACATTATGCAGCTTTAGGGTGTGCTACTTTCACACTCTCACCGCTGTACACTACACACTAATGCAGGAGGGAGTTAATCTACCACAACGTGACGTTAAGCTAAATGGTCGTAATCAAAGAAATTGTCTGATCAAAGCGTTCAGATCAAACTGCGAAATTCCCCAAATTTTCCCACCCTGTAATTCGTTGTACTTGTATGTTTGATATATTATGAGTTAAAAATGTACTCTCATTAAATCTAACAGAGGCTTGCAACTTGTGTTGTCCACACAATATAAAGTGGCGAAGATCATGCAGGAAAAGTGGATTCATTTGTTTCCAGCATGTGTTTTCATTATGAATCAGCTCTTAAGTATGTCGAAACTCTGCATTACAAACATGTATTCAGTTCTTCCACTTCTGTTCCTGACGGCGTGCGTCCTGCGTGACAAATTGAAACGGTTACACAGCTTTGTCCTTTACGTCATTCGCTGTCCCTTTTCTCTTCCCCCCCACCCCCCCCATGTCAGTCAGTTGAAGAGCGTTGTGTTTTCCAAGACTCAGTGGAGCAGCCAGCCACCACCCTGCTGAAACGAGAGGCGTGGATATCCTCAAATGTTTATGGCCTCTCCAGGCCTATTCAGGTACTTTTACCCTCTTTGTGCAGTTAGTAGTTACCCATGCTTTAATCAACTGTTAAAGTAGTCTGACTGTAATGTACATTTTCATCCTATTCTTAGTTATTTTCTTTAAAAAAAAGCCATTATGTTCTGTACATAAATCAGATATAAATTGATCAGTTTAATAGTAGCAAAGGACACTTCGACTTATTGACAATCATCGGCTACTTTTATCCATCCGATAGTGTAGAAATAGACGTGTTTATGCTTTAGTTTAAGTACGTACATTTGTTTTTAGCCTAGAGGGTAACATACAAAATCCAATTTTGAAGGCCGTAGTTTGATTTGTAGGCCATAGCATGGGCATCAGAGGACAAATGCCAAAATATAGAAGTGGGAGAGGTGAAAACTGTGCCAAAAATATGTCAACCAATAATTGTTGTTATTAGATGTGGAAGATGCCAGACTTTGATATCCCCAGAGAAAAGGAGAGAGAGAGAGAGAGAGAGAGAGAGAGAGGACTGTTGGCTTAGTGTTGTTTTTTTTCACATGTAAAGTCATTTCCTCTTCTGTCTTTTCCCAGGAGTTCGGATTGGCCCGCTTCAAGAGCAATCAGGTGAAGTCCATGAAAGGGCTGGAACACGCACTGTCCAACTTACAGGGTACGTACACTTCCCCACTAACGGGAGAAAAGTGCACGGGAAAGACAAGAGGGAGACTTATTTTTAACTGTTGCTATTTGTGGAGAGGAGAAACTCTTATGAGAAGTAGGGCTTCCTCTCCTCAAAACGTTAGAATGCGACACTTTTTATGCAATTGTTTTGACTTATTTATGGTTTGATTTATCTCTGCTTTCATGGTGAAAGTAAAAACTGGAGTGGCATTCAAATGCTAACATTTACCCTGACCTAAGTTTGAAGCAGTAGCTACTCTGGCATTGCCTATAGAACATGCACACTCCTACACGTAGAAACAGGTTAGCTTAAAGGTCCCTGTTTTTAAAACACCATGTGACTGCAGAGGGATGTGAGACAAACAGCTTGGACTTCTGTATTTAGACTCAGACCAAAACAATTTAGGCAGTCAGTGTTGCCGAAACAAAAAAAACTGTGGACTAGGCCATATGAGAGGCACGTGAAAGACATCAATAACCTGATTACATCAACATGAACAAAACCTCAGGCTAACTACAGGTGCAGTCTGTCAAATATGGGTCTTCAGAAGCAAATAGTGGCAGCTGTCGAAGACTACAGTCCCTGCAAAGATCTGTGTCCTTCATCACAACTACGGCTGAAATGAATGATATTCTTTTCATTATTGATTAGTTGTTTACAGAAATGTCTCTTAAATCTACCAACGCCTAAGTTGACACATTAAAATTCCTTGTTTTGTCCAACCAAGAGTCCAAAACAAAATTTAGGTTGATATAAAATAGCAGGAAGAGCCATATTTTTGGTATTCTTGGTTGAATTCAGCTATAATCACAACCCTTAATTGTTCCTGAACAAATCCTTTATACATCATCAGACCCTGAAAAACTAAAAAAAATTGTATTTGTTTGGCTGACTTGACTTTTATAGACTTTATTAAGAAGGCAAATGCAAATAAAAACATTTAAGTTCGAAAACTAGAAGCTGTTAGATGAGAACGGTAGTGCCTCGTTTGGCAGTGGGCCCTGGCGAGTGAGGTTTCTGCCGCGCTACAATCTCTGTGTTGTGCTGATCCGGCGTACTGTTGTCTAAAGGGCCTTCTCCCATTGTTGTGATTCTGTCCCACTGCCCCTTTGTTGATGGCACTGCAGGGATTGGGATCAGGCTGAGCGTTGTGGTAAGTATGTTAGCAGGGGGCATCCATCTGACAACCCAGGCCATGCCCAGAGTTGTCACATGATGCCACATATGAGCCTCACACAGTAGACTTGTGTAGCTGAGGTAGTGCCTGTCTCCCCTTCGCGTGCTGTGTGTGCAGATGCACAACACGTTTTTGTCCTCAAAAGTCAGAAACTCAGAGTGACAGTGACTGAAAAGTTGATCTAGCGTCGGTGTAGAAGTAGATAGTGTATAGTTTAGTTGACCCTAATGTCATGAACTGAACTTTAAGATCTGTACTGTGGTGTTTGTTGTTTTACATTGTTTTAAATCACAATCTCCAGCTGAATTATATATATATTTTTAAAAATGGCAGCTACCAGTATGCTACATAAAGTTGTGCATTTGTCCTTCCATTGACATTAAACAAATCATATGTGAGACAGTAGAGGCAAACCTTTGTGACTTTGAAAGTAGTGTCAATTACTGCATTTTGCCATTGTATGGCAGTATAGTCAATAACATGTGCTGTAGAGCAGAGAGGACCCAGTGTTGTTGCTTCAAAAACCTAAAGTCATTATGTATTTTGGTTTTATACCGTTTATTTTCAACCATCCATTTTAAAACACTCCCCTCTGATTGGACAGAATAGAGTGTGGGAGGGACAGGAGGGGTGGGAGAGAGCAGTGTCGTGAGTGGGGTGGATTCATGTATTGTTGTGATTGCATGCAATGCGACCGGGACTGCGTGCCTCTGCTGTCACCTGATCTGGATGTCGAACTGGAGTTTGTGCTTTTTATTGTCTGCCTTTATGGACGAGATAGACTGTGGATGCAGTGCTCGTCTCATACGTCCAGCATTTTTCACAATTAGCTCTGCAGCCCTCTCCTGATCTCTTGCTGTGAATACATTCAGCTAATTAGCATCATGGCTGCTCTCATCAACTGCTATGAAGGCCCCAAGAAAGAGCTGATGCAAAACTATGAAATATGTTCACTCAAGTTCTCAGAGAAACCGGTGCTCAAATACAACTCGTGTTCATCCCCTCGGGTAAAACGTTTTTTTGGTGTGTGTGTGTTTTAGAATAACAAAGATATGGGAATATTGTTTCAATAAGTCTATTTAGAGACAATAATTAAAAGTCTGGAACTATCACCCCCATCCTTAAATACAAATACAAGCAGCCTTTGTATTTCTTATTCCGTGAGTTACTGCTGCGTCGCTGGCGGGCTTCCTCTGTGATCACAGAGTCGGCTTCTCCAGTTCATGTCATAGTTAATGTCAGCAGCACCCAGCTGTAGTCAGTTCTTCCTCATAATCAACACTCGTGGAGGTTAACACGGGCAAGAAGAAAGGTGTCGTCGCGTTTCAGTGAAATGAGGAGAACAGGGCAGAGTGAGCGGTGAATATCGCAACAAATGTCTTGAGTTTAACAAATGTCAGCTCTCACAGTTATCTTCAATTTAAATGTATGAGGTCCTGACGGCAACACAACGTATGTATTTTTTTGTCAGAATGATAAATATAGAAAATAAATTTGACAAACGTATTTATAGCACCCCCGTAAAATCAATTGGGGTTTTTTTAAACACTGTAATTAAGTGAATGAAAACCAGACCTGAGAAACCAGCTGAGATACCGCAGTGCTGCTTCTCTTGTTGTTGTTTTTTAGACATTTCCTTCAGAGGAAAATAAACACCTAAAACTCCCAAAAGACTTTGGGAGTGCTGCAATTTTTCTGATATTGTGAAAGTACCTGAGGGTGGATTTGAACTTTTAAAAAGTGCTTCCATTCAAGCAGCACATTCAGTTGTTTTTCCACTTTTAGCAGAGTTGGTGGGGCCTCTGCACCAGACTGTGTGACGCAGTCAGGGAATCGAATCATACTCAAGAAATCAACTCCTCTCCAGTGAGGACAAGAGAACATGTTGAAACCAGTTTGACAGCCTCAAGTGTAATCTGCTGCTAGTACGTCAACTCTCAATCTCAATTACATTAATAGTTATTGTAGTTAGATGTCAGATCACTCTCTAAGAATCATTCTCCCCTCGCAGTGTGCCCGGGACAAACGAGGTTAGACTCTACACAACCACCGTAATAATCTGACCAGCTTTCTTCATTCTTATATTTTTAACGTTCCTTCATACCAAAGTTCCAGCGTGTTTGTGTGCCGTCAGACACTATGAAATAGACGGAGTCGAGCGTATCTTGCATTCACAATGGTCCTTAATTAAGCCTTCAATGACTAAATATGTTTCAGACCCCACCACCGATGCAGCCTTTGAGAAATCCTCATTCTACTTTTCAACCTATCACTGTTTTCTAGCAGTAGTATGTTTCCCCATGTGGGCCTTCCTATGTAAATGTCCTGTCATGTCTGAACAACATTCATTTTAAAGTCACATACTGTATGTCGGCGTCACTTTAACGGCTCGATGAAGCCAGCAATGCTCCGTATTCCATGTCTGAAAAGGGGCTAAAGAAAACATATTGTCCTCATTCTGTCTTGTGTGTGTGTCTCTCTCTCACTCTCTCACACACACACACTCACTCACAGGAGAGACGCCCCAGCGGCTGCTCAGGGACTCGGTGAAGGGCGCATCGGAGAAGGCCAAGGAGACGGCTAAGAGCCTGGCTTCAGCTGCTGCTGGCCCACAGAAACCCCAGCAGTACGTGTGAGAGGAGGATGTAACGGTGACATGCACTCAACACGATGCCTTTCGATCATCGAGATCATCTTGACTGGACTGACGTTTTCTGGGATCTCGCTGATCGCTGGTCGTCCTCCGGGGGTTTTTCTGTCGTGTAAAGCAGCTTCTCTTCTCTACGGGTTGGACTTTTGTCTCTTTCTTTCACGACTCTCAGCTTTCAGTCCTCGTTGGATATCAGGTGCTGAGCCTTTTGTCTGAAACATATTGCCTTTGTGGAAAAGTAACTACGTCGGATATAAATGCACATTTTCATATTTTGCCAAATATGTTATTTATTTATTTATTTAGCATACTTATCTAAACATAGCGCAAAAAGCAAGGAAATGTCTGTTTGGTAGATTATTTCTTTGTTGTAACGATGCTTCCTCATTCGACCAAATCATAATACTGTGAAGTTTTATTTCATCTTGAAAAAGGAAGAACAAGGAGTATGAATATATATACTGTATGCATAAACAGTATAACTATACTGCTATACTGTTATTGTCGTCTTACATTCAATATCTTAATGCTTTCTTCCTTGTTTGATATTTTTTCCACTTTCAAACAGATCATCATTCAGTGTGTGGTACTGTTGTCGTCACACAATGCATTCTGTCATGTTGCGCACATTAATAAAAACTTTTGTATAAATGCTACTGGTTCGTCACCGCCAGAATGACCTGTACTGAAGCTTTGATAATCAAAAGTGATGTTTTTTGGGGGGGGAAAGTCCGATTGAGCAAAGTTTTCACATCTCTGTGCTCCGATTTACTCTGTACCTGTATGACCATGTGACTGAGGTGCGTTAGTGAACATGTTTTTAGATTAGATTGTTTCGACTGTTGATTTGAAGCTCGAGTAGCGATAAAGATGATATATTATTGTAAAGATTTGAGTCATTGCATCCCTTCTTAGATGGATTCTTCTGCTCCAACAAGACTTCCGAGTTAGCATAAAGCATTTGTGATATCGTTTATATATTGCGATTTATTTCTACCAGGTGGTAAGATATGTAGGAACAGAATACATGTGAAATGTAATATTGTGTTGGCTCATTGTCAAACTGAGCCTTAATACAATGTCTTAAGTTATTAAGTTAATTTTGCCTCTTTGTTGTTGTTCACCAGTTAAAAAGTGAACTCTGACCTTTAAAAAACGAGTTAATATTCTGTTCTACAGATCAGTTTCACAGCTGCACAAACCTCACAGGAAGCCTGTTCACATCTGTATCTGCATATTCCTGCTGCTGGTTTTCCGTTTCCCACCCACAATAAGTGTCATACATACATACAGTGTATTATAAATCATTTACCAGGCAATGATGAGGCTGCAGCAACTTTATGTATAAAACATTTTAATTATATTACAATGAGAGAATACACAATACCTTCAAGTGTTTGCTAAAATGCAGCCAGCACCAGGTAGTCATGTACATACACTCGCACACAAAACAAAACAAAAAGGAACTTATTTAACATCTTCTGAATGCATATCACGCATCTGCTAAAAAGGAACATATTCACAGGTCTCTGGCACAGAACTCTCCCTACTCTGCACAGTACGTCGGCCCAAACTCGCCCTCCTCTACAGCCTCGAGGCTCCTGTGGGTTTAATAAGATGAACCACTATGAAGATGCAAAATAAGGAGAAAAGCCATAAAGCCCGGGGGTCTGGAAAGCGGGATGCTGACCTAAAGCATACACGTAGTTAAAGCCACTTGTCTGGAATCGCATATCATTCAGCATGGAAGGGTTAAAAGTGACTATTTGGCAGGAATAACATTTCATGGAAGTCATTGTGTTGGTTTTTACATAAGCACCGTTACTCAGCAGGCTTAGGATGGTGTCTTCTATGTTTCTGATTCCTTCTGAGCGCGCAGACTTCTCTGCTTTGACGCTGCTCTCTGTGCAGACGGTCCTTCGGTCTGTGCTTCACCCGCGACTTCATCCCACCTTGTCTTTTCCTCTCTCCGTCTGCTGACCTCCCCAAATATCTCACTGTGCTTTTGTGCTTAGAAAAACCCCAACGCACCAAAGTAAATCTTTGTGCAACAGCAACATGGAAGCAAGTCTCAAATCTTGTCTGTGCTTGCTCTGACGATGACTTAAATTACACTCTAATCTCAATAGGACTTCAATGAAGACGTACTTGACGTGACTGTTTACCTTTTTCGGCAATGATGAAGAAGGCTGCAACATCTTCTCTCGCCTCTCCAAGGGCTTAAAAAACACGAGCAGCTGTTCCTGATTTAACAGTCTTCATTCATTTCTACAATCTCTGCTTTTTTCGGACTTTTTCCAAGGCACGTCATCAAAAGATTTTCCATAAACACTATCCATCCAGCATTCAAACAAAAATGTTGACGCGTCCAGTCATCTGCTCAAAGCCATTATAAGTGTGTGCTATCTACATTTTTTTCAATGAATAATTGTAATCTCATATGTGGCCCTCATCCCATTCGCTGTGTCACTCTTCTGCTGGGAGGTCCTGTGCAAGAGAATAACTTTATGCCATTATGGTTTGCTATGTTGTTCATTTGACCGTCAAACTGAAAAAGGACATTTCTGATACAGTCATGTACAAATCCTTTGACATTCAATGTAAACTCGATGAAAAATAGAAAACAGCTTTTCCAAAAAAAAGTTTGTTTTTCTTTTTGTTTGTTTGTCCTCCTGCAGTGTATGGAGAGAGTGCAGATAGGAGGTCACCAAAAACAAATGCACCACAAAGTAAAAAAGCAAAACCACCTGCTTGTCTTTAACACCCTGCCCGCCCACCCTCCCTCCGAAAGCACAAGATGGTAATATTGCCGTGTCTCACGAGGTCCTCTGATCAATGGGTAAAACTACTTTTGGGACGGACCACTGGGAGCGCGGAGGATCACACCTTTAAGCTGCCATTGATTGGATTATTCTTTTATCGCTCCTATCCCAGTGACTCCATTTAAAACAAACACATAGTCAGCATACAATAATAGTAAAATGACGAAACAAAACAAAAAAAAAGAAAAGATCAACACGCTTCAAGCCCAGAAGTTTTGAACCCCGTTGGTGACCATTCGGGGCGACTGGAAGCTGCCATGGGAGTTTACCAGTGTGTGATTTCTTTTACTTTTCTGTGGCAGACGATCGGGCGGCAAGAGGGTGGGGAGTGCCTGGACAGGGTGCACAACAACAACAGCGGCGGCTGCTCAGAAGAGACCAAAGGGGCTTTTTTTTTTTAATGTATTTTATAATGAGGTCTTCTCTTCAAGTGCTCCATTGCTCATGGAAGTGTTTTGGCATGGTAAGGGTTGAAATCAAAGCTGTCAGCCCGCCAGAGAAGAAGAAGAAGAGGGAGGATGCGATTAAGAGGAGGGGAGGAGAGTGTGACCTGAGTAGGGGCCGAGGGCGAGGAGGTGGGAGGAAGAGGAGGAGGAAGAGGAAGGGAGGTCATAGGCTCACCAAGGCACAGAATGACAGCAGGAGAGTCACCCAAGGGAGAGGGGCCAGTGTATCAGCTCCCCTGCCCCCACTCTCCCTTCAACAAGCCTGACCCCATGTCTGTCTGTCTCTCATATATATATTTATATTTATACATAGATAGATATACTCGCTGTTTTTGTCTTTTCAAGAGAACATTTAGGAAAATATAATACAAAATTTAATACAAGAAATATAGACTACACTGGCTAATATCACTTTAAGTGACGAATAGCTTCTTTTGTATGCAACTTTTTTGTGTTCTTGAGTCTTTTGTAGTTTTTTTGGTCAGACCTGCCATGGTGGACTGGCCCTTTTTTTAATTTTTTTTTTAAGTGTCGGGATGCCAAGCTCTAAAGACTGCCAGAGACTGAGGCCCTAATGATTATTAGATAGTCAGAGAGCAACAGAAGCGACTCCTCCGTCAATAGTGATTATTGCGCGTAAGTTAAAGACGAGTTAGAGAAGAAATGTCCTCTACGTTGGTCTTCAGCAGTGCCCAGAAGCTCCAGAAATAAGTAACAGATGGCAGAGAGAAAATATGATTATTAGTCTCGATATAGAAATGAAAAGTTGAACTGAATGTGATTAGTTTGCTGAGTTAGCTAAAATGAACGCCTCTATAGAGTACAAATCATTAGAGCTGGTCCTTTTTTTTTCTTTTTTCTTTTTTTTCTCCACATTTACAACTTTGACTTGCTAATCAGGACAAAAAAAACAACAACAAAAAATCCAGACACACACACGAACGCTGCTTGAAAAAGTAACAAAGCTGTAGAGAAATGCAAATTCTGGGAGAACGACGGCCTTGTGAGCCAAGAGAGGGATCCATTAGTGAAAAGGAAAAAGGAGAGCTGCCCCTTTTTCTGAAGGTCCGCCCTCCGAAAGCACCCACTGGCCCATCTACAGGGTGAGAAGGTAAAGGAAACCTCATGGTCCACCACAATCATTTTAAACACTCAGAGGAAGCACCCGCCTCTCGTGTTTTTTGCTACATCAATTCGCTACTGAGAAATAATCAGAAGATTTGAATCAATCTTTAAGGAAGAGAGTTTTTAGTTATGAGGCAACTCCTTTTTTTTTTTAATTGACATAGTAGTCCATCCACACCATAGGGTGGTATAGTGTAGTGGTCAGTAGTGTGGAGTAGTGGTTAGGCAACCCAACCAGAGGGAGACGAGTGGGTTTGGACAGTAACTGTACATCTATATACATGCTTTCTTCTCTGCTACTCTGGAACTTTTTCACTTTGTCTTTGGCCAAAAATCGGCCACAGTTGGTAATGAAGGTCTGACTTTGTGTACAGAAGTAGCCGCTGAAAAAGTCCTGTTTTAGGTCACGCAGCTGCAGAAGCACATCCTAAAAAGTGGAACGATTTTCAAAAAATTGGTTTAATGTTTTGAGAAAAAAAGCTCATTTGCTTCCCTGCCAAGAGTTCGATGAGAAGACCGATACCACCACCAACTGTGAGCCTGCTAAATGTGAAGCTACAGGTCGGTTAGAACATCAAGGCTGGAAACGGCAAAAGCGAATAAATATATTTCCCCAAATATCAAAATATTCCTTAAATCGTCCATTATTTTTAAGCAGTCAAATGTTTCGAGGAAAGTGCAGGACTTCTGCAATAGCTACTCCTGTAAATCGTATTGTGTAAAGGGAAGATACTGTGTGATGTAAAAGACTTCCAATGTTGCAAATATTGCAGAACAAGCAGAAGTGCTTTTACTTCGCAAACTTGGTGCTAAGCCTCGCCTGCGTATTGTTGCCTCGTGGAGAAGACATGAAGCTTATGTTTTGTTTTTGACCTCTCTTAAACTCCCTCGCTTGTTCTTTCTCTCTTGCAAACACACACACACACACACACACACAAACATGAACGCACACATCCGGATTAACAAGTCAAAGCTGTCCACCGCACTACAGAAGTCCCCATTAAAACCACAAACTCTGCTCTGCTCTCTATGAGCCTGCGGCAACACTAAGTCGGGGGTTGGGAGGGCAGTGGGAGGGCAGGGCGTGTCTGGAGGGGCAGGTTCAGGCAGGATACAGTAGGGTGAGGTAGGGTCAGTGGTCAGGGGGGGAGGGGTCAGGAAGGCTTGAGTGGCATTTCAGCCCCATGGACTTCCTGGAGAGCCGGGGCCGGGAAAGGAGGAAGATGTTCAGGGTGTGCCACCGTTGTGGACCGGTCTGATGTGGGGAGCGGGCGGCGTCTGCGATTGCAAATGGTCGAGGAGGGGAAAGGTGAGGGGAAGGAAGCCTGGTCGAAGAAGCTGGTTGGCAGATGGATGGCCGCGCGCTGTCTAACAGTGGTGCGGCTGCAGTCTGTGGGAATGTGTGGCTGTGTAGCTGGTGTCGCTGGAGCTGCTCTGGAGGCTGTAGTGGTCCTCCTCCTCCTCCTCCTCCTCCTCACCGTCGCTGATGCTGTCGACGCTGTCCGCCTCTCCAGGAGTGAACTCCATGCCCTCGATGTCCACCTCTGCACGCAAAAAAAAAAGAGAAAATACGCATTGGTTATTTTCGGCGCTGTTCACAAACAGAAGAAGTGAGGGGAAACTGTTTATTTCCACCCAACTGTGGGCATATTTATTAGCCTGCAGCGCCTGTGGATTAAACCCAGATTTAGGCAGCCGCTAAAACTCTGAGCAAACAGGCAGATCTTTGTGCTCCTGCAGCTAATCCCCGTCCATTGATAAACAACTGCATGTGTGTTTACCTCATCCAGGATTAACAAGCATACTCTAGCAGTCCAAACTAAGCATTTCAGGGGAGTCTGTGACACCGGTGAGCAGCAGACTGCACCTTTAAACTCGGGTTATGCTTGAATAGAACTAGATCATACCACAATGAGAGGAAAATGTGTTTCTAGCGGGTCTGTACGACCATTAAAGAGAGCGGTAACACGATGAATCATTTTAATATTGGGATGACGGCACACATTTTCAGTCTCTCCTAGAAGGCATTCATCGGGTTGCACCCGTTGTAAACATAAAGTGACACACACCCCCCCCCCCCCCCCCTTACCTCAGAGGGGAGCAGATTACCTTTTTATATTTTTGTCATTTCGGCGGATGAAACGTGACAAATTGGTTGAGCTCCTACAACCTGCACCATGACTCGATAGACCACATGTCATAAAATGTGGCTCAGAGTTTACCAGTGGACATCACTGACAAAAAAAGGTGATTGTCCAGATTTGGGACGAACAAGGTTTTATAGTGAGTTGATCCCTGTTGTAGTGCTGCTGGTTGACTTTTCAAAGCCAGCGTACCTTGCTCAGAGTCGGTGGAGATGGTGGAGCCCAGGCTGTCGGTGCGGATGCGCTCAACGGATCCGGACACGGAAAGCTGCTCCAGGCGGCGTTTGAGGTAGCGGTGCTCTCTCTGCAGATGCTCCTTCGTGGTTAAAGCCTTCTTGTCCTGCTCCTCCAGCTTCTGCAGAGCCCCATAAATGCCAAGAATCAATGATAATGCTCACTGGGCGCAAACATCTCCATCTTTTACTCTCTTTTTTTTTTTACTGTATACCTGGTAAACTTTTTTTTTTTTTTTTTTGTTGCACCATTCAAATAATCCCTGAAAGGTCACTGCAGGAAAAAAAATTTCGGGACCATTTTTTTTCTTTCCCTCGTAATACGGTTTGCGGTACCTTGCAATGGGAAAACTTATTGTGAAGGAACACAAAAGTAGTAGACAAAGAAATGTGACTGTGACCTTTCGTGTATGTATGACTATGATGACAGGCATTATAATAACTATTTAAAATATAGCCAATGTTCTCGCTAATGGTCTCAATTACTTATGTAGGCCATTCTGTTGCTCAGGCAAACGCTTCAGTAGAAGATAACTTCCGATTGTGATCGCCGTATTATTTGCCGTATATTTATTCTTGATATTGGATACAGTGTGTCTTTGCAAGAATATGGATTCATGCCATATCATGCAGAGGCTGTAACTGCTGTTATGACGCTTATGAAACCAGTGTTTTCTATCATCTCTCTGCCAAACTTTCAAAGGAGAGAATTTAACAACAACAATCAGCAAGTGGCTGAATGACTGCATGAGGCCTGTAGGTTAGAAAGTCAACATAAACTCTTGTAAAAGTTTTACTCGACCCGGGATTAGATTTTGCACTAGTTTGCATGTGAAAGTTGATTACACGCAGCACCTTGTGTTACGGGAAGACGCAACACTGCCGAGAATCATCGCAGATCGTCTGAGCAGAGAGGACGTGCACGGTAAACAGGAAATGAAGGGTTAAAACTCGCCACGTCTGGATTTTTCTACCAACCACAGTGTTTGCTGCTTGTAAACAGCAAGATCAGTAGAGCGTGTCCTAAACTGTACTTAGATGCACAGTTCATCCTCTGCATGGCAACGGTAAGAATCGAACCATATTCTGCCAGCACTGGTGTATTTTTAAGACCTCCTGCTGCAGACTGTTCTTCAAGCATCTTGCGTGCAACAGTTAAATGAACTGTGGAGGAGGGGCTGTCCTTAAACAAATCAACATCCAGTTATGTCCTTTCACATATCTAAAGATCAGCCACCAAATGTCCCGTATAATCCACTTTGATGACTAATCAGTTTCCCTTTTAGTCATGGGAGCATTTTTTATTTACTTACAGTCTCTGAGCTGCTCTGATGGAAAGATTAGAAAAACAATATAACACTTAAAGAGTGCGGGGGAGGAAAACCAAACCCAAAGTTCAATTTACTGTGATAAAAGCACACGGTGGAACCAGCAAACAGCCTTTTTTAGCTCGACAAATACCAAACCGTTTTTGTCAATTATCTGTCGAAAGAAGGCTAAATGATTCATTATTTTTGTTTTTATTTGTTTTTTTGTAATACCTTGATGTGCATCCTGGCCCTTTTCAGCAAGCTCAGTGTGGTGTGTCTCGTGGTGTCTGGACCCAAAGGCACCAACTTCTTCAACTGCTCCAAGTACAGCCGAAGTTTGGCACGTCTGCAAACAACACAAGCACAGGGTGAGTCAGCAGACATCCACCGGCAGGAAAGTGAGCGGGCAGCTACTACACCAACACTCTGACAAAGCGTTTAAGTCCCTGAAGGGCAGAAACAGATACTGTGACTGTCGTGTTCTTCTCCTGTGCTGGGAAACGCACCAAAGCAACGACTTGAATACTACGCGGTCGGTTGCGGTTGTGACTTTGGGATTGACCGCGTGACGTTGCGCGTTCAAACGGCTGAAGGGAGTGCAGAGTCTCGCCCGTTACACATGTTCAAAGCTTGCAAAGGCTCAAAGTAACCAGTTCGAATCCCCGAGAGGACATCCTCCCAGCATGAGAAAGGAAATGTCACATAATGTTATACTTACAAAACACTTTTTTTCATTTCATATCACACAGACAGTTCATGCAACTGCCTCAACATTTACCTCTTTCCTCATCAACAAGAGCTGTTTTTCGCAAGACACCCACACATGACACACATTCAAACGGGGCCTCAGCTGAGAGACTTTCCTGTTTTTAGAAGATGTGTATTATACTTATCGAACCCTGTTGGCTTTTGCCTGCCTGTGTGACTAAATGTGGTCGCTTCAGTGTGGTGGTGTATTCACGAAAACAATCTCGCATTGCACTCACTGATACTGATGTTTTTGCAGAATGTTTTTGTCCTCAGTGCAACAAACTGACCTCAATATAACTGCACACCGTCTAGTGATGCATCACCTTTGTCCACCTATGCTTCGTATTTCACTTTTTCCAAACCGCGTGTTTGATGGATCCACCAAATGCACAACCTGCTGAACCCTAGAGCTGCGGGAAGAGACCTTAGAGCCACAGTCACCGAGAGCAAAAAAAAATAAATCATTATTGACCAAAGTGACGGCCATGAGAAGTATCTCATCTGTTCTGATCGCTCTGTCGGTTGAACTCAAGACACAAACCGTGGCCCCGGAAAACCCTGCATCCCTGCCAAAGCCCTTCAGGCCAACAACCCTGGATCCATGAGTAAACAGCTCACTGGATGCAGCAGTTTGGATGTTTAATTCAGCGTTATTGACGACAAGGCCGAGTTAATGTCTGTGTGGACATTGACTGACTTTGTGAGGATATTGTATCTATATATATATTTTTTTTTTTAAATCAGCAGATTACCCATGTCTGTCCTTGGTTCATTCAAATTTTCCTCATGAAGGCCTTTCAATCCTCCATTAGTCATGCTAGTCCATGAACCGTTTCTTTGTTCTGATCTAGCCTTCCCCCCTTTTCTCTCGTTCCTTTGGCTAACTCTGTCCGAACGGTAAACAAACTCCAACAATGCGAGGTCTCCACTGGCCAATACTGCGACCAATAAACCTAATCAGAGAAATGAAGCTCTCTCGGGCTGGCTGCAGAGCCGAGCACACAGGAGAACACACTCTCCACACACACACACACACACACACACACACACACACGCACACAGTCTTTCCCCTGTTTTTTTTCAGGAAGGGCGTCGCCTGTCTTTTTCACATAAAATAAGACCTTCTTACTAGTGTCGTAATTTCATTGAGAGGTCAGCCAGAGGCGACCTGTGGGCTACAAGAGAGTCTTGGGGGCTAAACAAAATAATCCAAAATCATGAATGATAGTTGCATCCGTTTGTTTTTTTTGGGATTGTAGCTACAAAAAAGCACCTGATTTAAATATATTAAAAAAGGATTAGCAAAGTGCCCTTGAAACCATCTCTACCTCTCTACAGGTGCATACAGGCGTTCCCCAGAAAAAGGGCGTGTGAAAGTGCTCTCGTTCTTTTATTTCCTTTACTCCCAGGGGGCGCCCCCCCCCCCCCCCCCCTCCATCCCCCGAACCCCTCCACTCCACCCTGCCAACACCAACAACACACCCTCATCCCACTGGAAAACAAGTGTCTTCTGAGGACATGGGGCGGGGGCCCAGCCTCCAACCTGCCCCAGTCGAGCCACATGAAGCAGTTGGACTGCGGCCAGGGGAAGCGGGCAGGAAGGAGCTGGGGGTCTGCAGCAGAGGGGAGGGGGGGTGTTTTTTTTTGGAAGGGAGCGGGATCCGAGCTAGTGAGTGACTTTCTCTTGGGTTAAAAAAAAAAAAAGGGGTCTCTTTGAGTACAGTGTGCTCAGCTGCACCAGGCAGCGCTCCACACACATCATCCAGCGGGTAACTTGAGCCAACGGGCCACCAGCTTGCCCCCTCTCTAGCAATGAAAAACAAGGCGTTCCCTGAATGCTCTGCCTGACTACTACCCACCTCCCCCCAAAGAAAACCTATTTTTACTGAAAAAAAAAATGTATCACAGGCCCCACCTGTAGGCTCGCCACATATTTTACCTGGCATGCAGATGTAAGGAATGTGCACAGATGCACTTTCACCACCTGAATGTGTGGAGATGTGTCTGGGCTGAGATGACCAATCAAACTTGGAACTATTCAAACTATTTCTTTAAAAGGTGCAATAATGAGAATGTATTTACAGGTCTGACTAGTTGCCCTATGTTCTGTTGTTCTGTTCCTGATGCATATCAATAAGACGGGACCTGGGTTAACCTGGCAGTGTGTCCCTGACAGCTCCTACCCAGATGCACATGTTCCCCTGCCACGAGACACACTTGCTGTTTTTCTTGCTTGTTGATGGGGACGCTCCCTCGCTCACGTTTGTTATTCCTAAACCAAGCCCCGGTCACGCTATGTTTATCAGAACAGCCACGCAAAGTGTGGCATAAGATGAACGTGAATGTTGTGTCGGTGAAGGAGAGCGGACATTTTGCACAGCATGGCTCAATCAAATTTTCCAGTTTGTCTGGCTTGAAAATAGTGCGGCCTTTGATGTATTCAGTCATGACGAGTGTCACAATGTGAGACTGTTGATGTGGTGTCATATGACTGTTTGTACTTGTGTGTGTCAACGAGTTCAAACATCGTGTGAAAGTCAGGGTTTCTATGTCCGATGGACACAATATTCATGGGATATGTTTTTTAAATTAAAACACTCTCATTTAGAAGTGTTTTTAAAGCAAAAAAAACAACAACAATACTGAATATAATACTGAAAATAATACGTTATTACGGTGTAACAGAAGCATTGTAGCTCTTAAAGGTTTTCGTGACTTTGCTGAAAATGAAAATTGCAAAAACATCCTGCAGCTGGAGATTTATTAGTAAGTCACATCTGCAGGGAAATGACCACCTGACCGTTCTCACGTGCAGATAACCACGGGATGGTTTCTGTCTGATCTCTGGCCTTCCCTCTCCCTCCCCATCCAGAGGCTCAGTGCCAAAACAAAGCAAAGGCAGAGGAGAAGAAGAAAAAAAAAAAAAAAGGAGCGTTTGCTCAGAAAGCTGCGCGCTGCTAAAAACTGGAACGAGCTATTTAAACAGTTTACCGAATATTGACCATGCTTTTCTCACGGATCTGTTCGCACTATGCTCCCTTTTTTGCTGCTGAAGTCAAAAGGGAGCAGTGTATCTGCAGCAGCCTGTTTTTATGTCTGATGGATGCATTATGAAGGATATTTATGTGCGCTGCACCACAGAAAGGAAGTGACCCTGACCGGTTTTCACACTGTCCACATACAGATATCCTGGTTCTCAGACACAGTCCCGGTGACAGCGGTGCCCAGGGCTCTGGGACTGGAGGTCTGTACATTAGGGTACATTAGCTGCAGGGCCTGAGAAGGCACACCAGTGCAAACAACGGGCCTTCACCCCTCACTCACTGCACTGTTTAATGAGCTCGCTGCGGCCCAGCGCATTCCTCTAACCCACACGCACAGGACCGAGTGGCTTGCCTGGCAAGGAGCCAAACCCCACTAAGCTAAGGTCAGAGGTCATCAGGAACACCACTGCAATGTTTCCTCTCACTGCCAGAGCTGACTCGGTTTGTTCCCTGTTGGGTTTAAAGAAAAGAAAATGCGATACCTGGCCTCTGGTGTTGTTTTGACTTGAGCCCACAAGACACCAGCATGAAGAATTTCATGCTTTGTCGGCTTACCTTGTCCGCGCAATAATGCAATCATTTGATCTCAAAATGCAATGTGTGCATTTGGAGGGTTTGTCATTTGACATATCCAACATAAAGTGGATCTAAAAAGTGTTTTCAAAGGCTTTAAGAATGAATTAAGATCATTACAATTCATTCTTATAGTTTTGGCCATCTCTCTTATCAGTAATACAAATATGGAGACACAACATTACTAAAGAAGAAGTCTGATCTACTGTACGCCATGGTGTGCAGTTTTCCTGGGATTATTACCAACATTTTGGGTGTGCTACCTTTAACCTTTGAGTAGGATACAAAGTAGGCTCTGTTATGTGAAGGGAAACGTGGGGCAGCGTTGCGTGAGTAAGGATCACTACTGTTGCCGTGGTGGAATTTGGGGGTGCCAGTGAAGTGGCTGCACATCTAGCTGGCAGGTTCCTGGGGAGTACGAGGTCAGATGGAGGGATTGTTGAGGTGATGAGGGACCCTGGCTCAAGGTCTCGGCCGACACCCGTCACCCGTCTGCCCTGTCACCGTACAGCTCTGCCCGGAACACGACTACATTTAAAAGAGACCAGACTCTCTAACAAAGCAGCCGGTGGATTCGCCACTCTGCCCACGTCAGCGAGAAGAGAGACACGCAGGGAGACACGAGAGGCTTTCATCACCCTGATGTGAAATGTCAGTCGTCCGGGTCGAGCTGTATTTGTTTTCTGTCATGGAGGATGCCACACCCGCCAACTGTGTGCAGTGACAACTGCAGGGAGAGACAGACGGATACAAGTCCCCGGTAAACACATTTCTCCTGGCGGCAGGAACCTGGAGCTCGCTCTCACATGACTCTGCTCTCGCACGCAAGCAGCAAACAGAAACTCGAACGCACCACAACAGCAGCGCAGACGGAGGGAGGGGCCTGATTGCTCCACTACTTGTGGAGCATTGCTCTGAAGAAAAAGAGCTCAGCATGCTTTACTGGTGATTAAACAACAGGAAGCTGCAGAATGAGGCAGATCGCTGTTCACGCGTTGTAGTAGTATTTCCACCAAACTGAAATATCCACCGGGCGTGCTCGGGAATGCCTTGTAATTAGATTCATTTGACTTTTTTTTTCTCGTACTGAAACGATCCCCTGTGGGAGCGTGGATCATTACAAAATCCCTTCCTCGGCACAGCCAGCTTACACTGGTGTTAAGAGAAAAACAGATGTCAAATATGGTTTGAAGAGGAGAGCGTGTGAGCGAAAAGAGAGAGGGGGGGGGGCGGGGGGGTCGTATTAAAGAAGTTCCCTGAGCATCTCTGAATCATTTCAACACAACGTCAAATGACAGACCTGGACATTAATTGCCTTCCGCTGTGTGCATTGAAAACCACATCCGCAAATGTTGGGACGGACTAGCAGAGACAAGTTCGGCGAGCTCAATAAACACATTCCCCTGACACGTTTTAGAATGAACCCTCGTCAATGATCGACACGCAGGGATCTAGTGGCACGAGAGACGATCGCAGCGTCCATGTTTACTGTAAAAGTTTGTCTGTTTACTTCTGTGAGGAGGTGGTAGAACAGTGGGGCGGGGTCCTGTTTCAGGCTCTGGGCCCCAACTAAAAGAGGCCACAAGATGAGTGAGATAACAGACGGAGAAGAAGACATTTCTATCACACAACATCACGCTTATTGGAGACTTTTTTTCCCTTGTGAATTAAAGTCTATTGGTACCTTTCAAATACGACAACAGGAAGTCACAATGCAAGGAGTCGTTCCGGGAGTCACAAAAAGCTTACACGCTGCTGTTGTTGAAGGTAAAAAAAGAAAACTAGAGAGAATAAAGGGGAGTAGAAAAGAGATTGATGAATAACAGACTGCCTGCAGCCCTAAACCGCTCTATAAATGCATCAATCAAACAAATATTCGCTTGTGACTCCCTGCTTGCCGAAAGAAACAACAAGCCCAATGCGGATGCAGCATTCTAGTAACACTCGGCCTGCAAGTTTCGTGACCCCCATCAACCCCCCCCCCCCTCCCCCCTCTGCTTAAACCGACTCTGTTACTTAACTACATTCCAGCACATGTGTGCACACTCTGCTGACCTGAATTCCAGGTCGCCTAGTCGACACACAAAGCAGCCACATCCTACGCTGCCTCCCGTCCCTCTCTCTGGCAACGCTCAAGAATGTCTTCGGTCTCCTCTCGTCCTCGGGCTGACAAGGGCCCGGGACCAAAACCATGAATGGTTCAGTCAACTCACTCTCCTCCTTTTCACTTCTTTCTTTAATTGCTTCTTGTTGTTGTTGTTGGGTTTTTTTGCCCTTGAAACCCCAAAGCTAGGCCCACACCTTGTTAAAGTGCATCCTTTAGCTGTCGCTTTTACGAGCGTCAAGCTGCTTTTACTGACACAGAAACGCTGTGCTCCCTGCTTCCTGTGTCGGTGTGCAAAAGAAGCCTGTACAGGTCACGCACAGGCCAAACGCGCCATCGTCAACAGAGAGTAAACGGCATGTGCGGCCGGGCTTGACCTGACGGAGCCAGAGAGCGCCTCGACGCCCGGTGACCTCAGGGTGGAGAGATTCCACATGTGACCTGTAGCTCGTTTCTTATTCTTTGTCCCAACCAGCCTCACAACAGTAACAACCGAGACATGTCACACGGCTATGTCCTCTTGCTTCAGTAAATGTAGAACAATTTTGGACGAACCCAGTCTGTCGTAAGGTTGGGTAATATGACAAAATGCATCTAGAGAGAGGAACGAGATGCGTCAACTGTCTGAGATTTGCCTTTCGGTTTATACCAACGAAGATATCCCTTCAATATATCTCTTTATATTGTGATGGAATCAATAATTCATACTGATAACATTTTTATTCAATAGATTAGCGAGACACAGACATTCCAGTCTGGTTATTTAATCTACGAAAGTACATCTGTCACAAAATGCATAAAGCTGAAACGATTAGATAAAAAATATAATTCTGTAAAATCTTAAATCTCTAACTATTTTGATAATCAAATAATCATGTTCAAAGATGTTCCCTTGCCCTGGGATGTTTTGATAGACGATTTCTGACAAAACAAATAATCAATCAATAATCAGCAGACCAGATCAACAGTGACACTCATTGCTAGTTGCAGTCCTACGTATATTTACGTCTTTGTATAAAACGACATGTAGAAACTGCACACCTAGTCACGTTGAATATACTGTACGTGCTATGGTCTACATGTGCCTTAATGATTCGACCACGTACAGTACATCAGTCATTACTCTGGGTTATTAGCTGCTCACGCAGACCTAATGACTCCAGGTTACCGCATTCACATGAGGAATGTAACTGACAGTGTCACATTTGAGGAAGTTAAGTACGAAAGCCACATGCAATCATGTGAGTATATGAATTACACACCAAAATCCAAACTGGAAGGAATGAAGTGGTCCACTTTGTTTATGTAGCTGCTTTTTAACTCAAAAGAAATGATACATTTTTAAAAAGGCAGGATGTTAACATATTATGACCTTAACTTCAACTGTATTCACAATCGCGGTGTATTCTGCAATCCACGTTGAAATGCAGATGAACGGGCCGAGCAAAAGCCTGCCATCTTCCACATAAACTCACTGTCACAGAATAAGATTTATACTTCAAAAAAAAGGAGAAACAGGCACCGATGAGTTTTGGCAGGAGGGCCAGCAAAGAGTGATAAAGGCCCTCTGTGAGAAGGGAGCGCTGCCTTTCTCGTCCTTGCTGCCTCAGGTTTCTGCTGACTCAAACACTTTTAAAAAAAACATAACAGAGAAACCAGATGTGGTCTCTGGAGAAAGAAGGAGACAAAGAGTAGAAGGCAAGGAGGTGAAGTAACTAACAGGGCTGTGGGACGGCTCTCCCTCCCGCCGAAACATCGCCATAACTCAAACGGCTCAGTGAGGCCTACACACACACACACATACACACACGGGAGCTTCACTCGAGGGGAAAGAGTTCCTCAAAGCCAAATAAGTCATTCATCACAGCTGGGAGTAGAAGACACCGGGAGAGTAAATTTAATTAGAGAGAAGATTAGACCATGACAAACTGAGGGCTTGCTCCTGTGTCCATGAAGTGCATGTTAATTTAGAGCTAAGTTTAATAGGTGCCACACAGTTGCTGTACATTAGCTCAGTGCGATATATATTGTAAGTGAATACTGTTTGTCGAAATCAGCCACGGACGGTGCCTTTGTCTGCAAAGGTAAAAATAGAGATGTAAATTTGTTGTTTTCAACTGAGGGAAGCGTCACAACCACACCATAGCGGCATTACGTGGCTGGATTTCCTGTAAACAGGTGATGTGTGGGAAAACAAAACGTCTGTAGTTTCACAATTTGTTGGCGTGTCTAGAAAAGGAGACTTGCGGCACGGACGAGTTGTCAAAGGCGTGATGAAGAGCGGTTGAAGTCAGAAATGGGAAGGAAGCAATGCCAGCGGAGAGCAACCACACGGAAGCATTCGGTTTCACGGAAATGTCACGACGATGCTCTGCAGCTCTGGCCTGTGCACTGACGAGAGAGAGAGAGAGAGAGAGAGAGAGAGAGAGAGAGAGAAGAGAGAGAAAGAGAAAGAGAGAGAGAAAGCAGCAGAGTCACCCTCGAGACGGTCTATACAGAGCTGTCACGGCTGCACTCCGGCCGCAGCGGATAAGCAGGTTGTGTCGAGACGAGCGACCCTGCAGGACGCAGCTGGCACCCACCCAGACGTCTCACTCTGATAGCGGGACACAAATACATGCAGGGTGCCTCTTGAACGGCTGCCACGGCAAGCACTCAGTTTCGTAAGAGACACCTCGCATGCATTCATCGCTGAGCAGCAGCCAGTGAGCCTGTCGTCCGCAGGAAATGGAAGAAAGAAAAAAAAAAGTAGACAAAAACATATTTATAAGTTGCCACACTGGACACCGACACTGGCATAAAATGGACAGATGACTTGAAAGTAGTTCCCGAGGTCCCGCACAAATATTTGCACTTTTTCACAATACATGCAGTCAATGCCTCCCGTGTCAAAAGCAGACGTTTATCGGTCACTTTGCCTACCGCGAGAACATAAAGTACAAGGAGGGCTCTGTGCTGCGCCCACGTGAACCTAATGCACCGGCACATGACCAAACAAAGACAGTGAGTCAGGGCTCAAACAGCAGCACCTCCCTGGAGTGGCGTCTGAGGGCGTGAGGGAGGTCGAGTTTTTGGAAACGATACTGGGATTGCTACAGATTAAACAGGTGTGTAGCTCTGAGTGGATGCTCCAACTGGTCACACACACACACACACACACTCATTAAACTGGTTGATCCGGACAGCTGAAGACTTTTGGTTTTTCTTCTGATTCATCAGAAGACAAACCAAGACAGATCAAGCGAGGACACTGAAATGTTGGATCATTCCTTTGAGAATACCCGTAAAGGGTTGGAACTGAAAACATTTTGGCTTTTTAGTTGCACTCGTTTGAGACAACCGATCGATTGGCTGTAAGAAAAAGTCGAAAAATGCACATTGTACATTCCCATGCCTTCAAAGTGCTTGTTTGGTTGGGTCAATAGCCCGAAACCGAAAGATATTCAATAAACGGGAATCAAAACTGAGGAAAATCTGCAGAAACCAGACAAAGTTTGTCTCTTTTGCCTGATAAATGACTTACACGAGTGTCAAAATTGTTGCCGATAAATTTCCTGTTTCTCGTTAATAATCTCAGCACTACATACACATGCACTGTAGATGACTGTGCTTCAGCTTGATGTCACAGCCTCAACCTTTAACGCCTGTACGTTGGGAGTAATGACCGTGTAATTTGAAGAGGATCACAATGATACCTCGTCACTGCAGGTCACGTCATTACAAATAAGTGGACGGAACTTTTTTCCTGGGGAGGGACGGAGAGAAAGACAACGGCAGGAAAGTACTTTTAAATATGACCTAATGCATCTTCTGTCAATAAGGAGTATTTCAACATAATTAAATGTATTTAAGCCCTGACATGAGAGACAAAACATCAGTGAATAACTAAGAGAACGCACGTGTTCTACAGTCAAGATGCTGCACATGATGTAAAAAAAAACGTCTTTTTTAGAAACTTGTGACCGCAGTGACGACAAGGGAAGTGAGTAAACCGATGATGGAACACTTTACCGGCACTTGCGTTTGTCAGTTTGACATGGTCACTTCGTTGGTAAGCAACCACACCCGTCGTCGGACATGAGGTAACTGTTGTGTCTTAACACCTGCTTTGTGATCAGCCGGGGCCTTCTCTGCCTCCCAGGTCAGGGAGGAATATGTCTGAACTCGTTTCTCTCGTCTGCAGTGCACACATCCATTACTCACTCCCAGACATGTGACTGGCAAACCCCAATCCCTCAGCGTGGGTGACAGTGTGTCACGCACATGCAGCCCAACACACACACCCATCTCAGCCTCAGCTCACATGCTGATAGTCACATCAGCTGTTTTGTAAATCCGCTCTAGCAGGCAGTTCTTTTTTTTCTAAGAATCCACTTGGGATGACCTTGATGCGAAAAAAGAAAAACAAAGCACACCAAAAAAAGTTTTGCTTCTTCCACCAACCATCTTCCCTACAGCAGCTAGGCTTTGTTGTATCAAAGAGGAGTTTTGCTTCCTGACAAGAACCCCCTTTGGATCTGTGAAGTCAAAACAGAGCAGAAAACAGACTGTCTGTGCCTTTAATGAGCACAGATATCACATCACCGCGAGCTGAGCGCTGTACCCCTCGGGGAGGAAAAGAAAAAGGTGGAGCGAGATGCATGCTGGGGGTAGTAGAGCGGGATAACCGTGTGTGTGTTTGCCGCCTGTGGCGCCTCTTAATTTGGAGAAATGACAGGCGAGATCTAGATTCACCCCGCCTCCGTTCACAGCATCAGCCTGGGCTAGGATTATCACATTACTGACAGGATTCCCTTTCCATACAAGGTAACGAGTTTCATCCGTGAAGCGGAGACAGATCTAATCGACGTGAATCTGCTCTTTGAAATGAGCTCATTATCCATTTCCAGACATGAGGAATTAATTGATGGAATCTCATTGAAGATGACCTCCGATCCAATCGGGTGCTTTTCACTGAGAGGAAAATATCTTGACGTTTACCTGCAGCCAGCATGCCTTCGCTTAGTATGTTATAGGAGCTCAAGGGTGCTCAGCAAAAGGGTGCACACGCAAATCAAAGAAACGGGACGAGATGTGGTAGGCCAAAGGGTCTCAGGTGTGGTCTTACCTGTGTTTCTCCAGCTCGTTGTGCGACGATCTGTGAGGACGAAAGAGACAGAGGAGCGTCAAAGCACTGGCAAAATACTACACGCGCTCAAATCACATGACAAGAGAGTTAGGATGCGATGCAATGAACAGTCCCAAATTGAGAGGCATGGTTACCAACAGTTTTTATCTCACTGTAAGACAAATGAAAGCAAGATGAATGGAAGAAATGCAGAGTTAACAGCAGATGTGAGAAGCATTCTAAGGAAAAATGTGTCAAGACGGCAAAGAATGGTGTGGATTCCTTTCTGCTCACGTGTTTCTTTAGGGCTTTTGAATGCTTGAGTTGCTTTAAGTTTTACCGAAGACATAGAATATAATAATAATAATAATAATAATACTCCAAAATAGGCCTCAAGCAAGTGACGCAAAGGCTTGATCACACATTCTGGGAATAGACGTCCATGACAAGTGTGCAAAAAATGGGAGTGGAGTTTTTCAAAATCTTTTTCCATGTCTGTGTGACGTCTGTCAGAGAGTGTGCAGCAGAGCGCCAAAATGACCCTGAGAGAGAGAGACACACCCCCCCCTCGCCCCGCTCTCAAACAGCATGCACGCACTGCTGTTGTTGCTGCACTCTGGCTGAAAAGCAGCGTGGATAAAAACACACTCGGACGTCTGGAGGCGGAGACGCTGCAGAATTCCTCAGCGTGCGGGTTATTCCGAGGAGGGCCCCTGTCGCGATGTGCTGCGAGGGCACTGCAGCCCGTCTGAAACAGGCCCTCTGTCCACGAGGCCGTCATGGATACCGCGGCAGTAAAAACAAAACAAAAACAGCAACAAACAAAAGGGCCAGACTGACAACAAGCCTTTTCAGATTTTTCCGCTGTTTGAGAGCCCTTGTGCTCGCGAAAGCAGTGGTTCCCACAGCTGTGGGAGGCCGAGGCACCAAAAAAGGGGTTACAGTTGACCGTGCGAGCTGCGATAATGTGGCACCTGCCCAAAAAAAAATCCTCTCATAAGGAGGACCGGACGTTTCACCGCTGCTAATAAAACTGATCCAAAAAGGCTGACATCATGGAGGAAGTTGTGCTGTTCAAACCTACACAAATTGGGGGAAATGTCCCAGACAAAGCACAGGGCATGACCAGGAAATAATACAGCAGCTTTCAAAGGAAGGGAATGCACGCAGACCTGTAATAACAGCAGGTCAACACACACACCTTTACATGTTATGTAAAATAATGGTGTGGCATGCAAAGGACTCTGTGCTCCCATGGTATGAACTGGGCCCTGGTGATCAAAGGCCTACACATTAGCCTTGTATCTCCCTTTTTTAAATGGGATGGAAAACTGACAAAGATCATCGTAGGAGCACCTTAAGTCACTATTCAGTCTACGAGTAAAAACAAGGAAACTCCACCAGGTTTTTTCTTTCTTTCTGTGTGCAGAAATAGACTCCCAACCGTTTTTTTTTTTTTTTTTTTTTCACATGCCCTAAATATTGCATCATTGCAAAACATGTGATTGGTGCCGATTTGCCGATTTGGTCCTAATATCAAACCTAACAACAGTTTTTAGTTCTACAAAGCCAAGCGTTGTGCTTTTTAACAAACAGCCTGCTTCTGTTTCACTGAAAATAAGTTCAAACATGTTTTTGCTTCACTACCCCCTGCATCCTGTCGATGCTAAAACAAACAGCAAGAGAGTGTAAAGGGAATTGGGGAATTGGCCCACGGTGCAAAAGAGGGAAAAGCAGGTCTGGTGCATGAAGCTTGGCGCACTGGTGTTTGTCACAGGAGGTGTGTGTTTCAGCCACCACACCCACCTGCCACATCCCCGTACACACCCACCCACACACACGTAAACAGTTGTGTTACTATGTCTGACACTGTGTCAATGGAATGTGGATGAGACTGCTCTGACAAATATAGAAAGATTACTTTTAAATGTACAAAGCCATACGCCTTAAAAAGGGAGTGCAATTACAATTGTGGTTCCACAGGTTCATATTCTGTACGCAATATGATGTAACTCTGACGCTCACTAGTGAGGAAACCAGGCTCACTATGCTTCCCTAAACTAATATTAGCCAACAGGAACGTTTTTTTTTATCTTCATGTGATAGTGTTCCTGGGAATAAAACGGCACTGACAAGGGCACATCACGCAAATGTCTCTGGGGAGTTTCACCAAAAAACACATTTACTACAAATTGTTAGCAGATGAAAGATTTCACTGTTGCGCACTTGGCCGAATAACACTGCAACATTTTATTTTGCATGTAGCCTAGGAGGTAAAGGTCCCCAAGTTAGGGCCATAAATCAACGGAAATCTTGTTAGCGACTAGAGCTGATAGGATCAGTCGATCATAAGGAAATAAAACGTCAACTATTTTGATAATCAATTTAAATCAAATATGATAGTAGACTTAATATATTTGGCTTTTGGATTGGTTGTTGGAAAGAAAAACAAGGGATTTCAATATTACGTTGTGCATTTTTAACTCTTCTGTGACATTTTAACTGTTAAAAAATGAATCAGTTAATCAATAAATAATTTGCAGATTAACCAATAATGACAACAGTACAGGATAACAGCACTGTTAACAACCTTCCTACTGTAACAGGCCTTTTAATCACAAAGAGGAGAATTACATTTTAACTTGCTGAGGTTGAAATGACCTTTAACCAGCTGTCCAACTGGTCTAAAACAGAGCAACAAAGCAAGGTTGAACCGAAACTGAAACTTAAATGTATTCACTTATGTAATGTTATTCTGTGTGATTGTATGGCCTAGCAGCAAGGCCTATATTAGCTGCAGGCTGTTGCAGTATGGGAATGGGATTGGACTGGGGGGGGGGGGGGGGGGGGAAAGGCACAGGTGAAAAAGCAGGACAGTCGTGCAAAAACGAAAGGTTATGTGCATGTGTGTGTTGTCTCTCAGCAGGGGGAGGGAGGAAGGGTGTGTGTGTGTGTGTGTGTGTGTGTGTGTGTATGTGAAAAAGAGAAAGAGTGGGAGCAGCAGACTTGACAGTGTACGCGTGGCAGTGTTTATTGGAGAGACCAAAACAGAGAGCCCAGCCCAGGCAGCAGCAGAGAGAAGGCAGTGTGCATGAAAACAGCCAAACTATGTGTGTGTGTGTGTGTGTGTGTGTGTGTGTGTGTGTGTGTGTGTGTGTGTGTGTGCGTGTGTTTCTACACGCTGGGACTTACAGTAAACAAATACAAAAAGCAAGACTGACATATTTACCTATTGTTCTGAGATTTTCTGGAAATTGGCGATGCTTTCATTTTCTTACTGGAAAAGTCGCTGCTGTACGGTAAAACCGACGCATAACCGTGTTCTGCCTCTATTGAGCAAAACAAAACACATAGCATGTTAATTTACTGTGGTGTCTGCAAGAATAAATAATAATAAATTGAAAAAAAAGCTGTCAATGAGCCATTCGGGGAAACATGAAATATCAATAGAGGAACAAAACGTGATCGATCGTCAACGTTATCGCTTCCAATAGATCAATATCGCGCTATATAGCCTTCAGCAAGGTGTATATATATTGTGAAGCAATCCACGTGACATGATCATCTATGTGTCTCTGTCATTATGATACTGGTTCATATTCTCAATGTCACTCTTGTTTACTCATTTCCGAAGAGAGATAATCCGAGGACACACTGCATTCTGAGTATACAACACGTGAGCTAGTATTAGACACATTGCAGACACAGTTCACAAATACATTACCTACTTTAAATAATAACATAGAGCTGCTCTTTTTCTAGCATATAGGCTACTAGGTCCAGTCCCGTCCCCCCCCCACCGTCCCATTGTCTGTAGAGTGACATCATACCTGCACTATGGCACAGCACGTTAAAACTTTACATAAGATAGAAGATTAAGCATTGCTGCCGTCCTAATGCTCCATTCACAAAATAATCACGAGCCTCGAAATCCTGTCAAGTTGTCAGTTTTAGCTTGAAATACCTCTGTCTCTTCTTTCCAAGTACTCTGCAGCCTCCAGCAGAATTAAAAGAGAATTAAGTTCCATCTTGTTGTCGGCTTGTTATTAGAAATAGAAAATATCTTTTGACACAGATGTAGAAGTCATGAAGTACTGGAATTGAAATTGTCAAACTGTTTGCACAGGACGATGTACGAGCGCTGCTATATTCAGTTCTGAGTCTTGGTCACTCCAAACTACAGTATCAACAGCACCTAAACTAAAACTCAGGGAAGTGAGTGAACGCACGCTCGTCCAATGAGAAAAGCCTGTGGGTGGGTTCTCGAGGTATGTCTTAGCCTATGAGCAGGCTGCAAACGGTGGGGTGCTATTTGATTGGCTTGAGGGCAAAAGTCATCAGGGACATACCCTAGCAACAGCCTGGGTTTCCCGCCCCTTCCACAGCTGATTGGTGTGACGCAGGCGGTCTCTGATTGGCTGGGATGGATTCCGGGCTGCTGTCATAGTTGAACTTGCGCTATTGATTTTGTTGCCAAGTTTAATAACTTCTCCAAAGTATGCGTTTGGATTTGGACCGTGAAGTACACTAAATTCAACGGTCATTCAGTCAATAAGGCTCTGTTATACACATCGGCTATTTCCCACGAGAGTGTGTGACATGGCAAAATTACTCAAAGCGTGTGTGTGTTGTTTTCATTTCCTGTCCAAGTCATTATGAAAGCCCTGTATGAGGCTGCAGAAACTGAATTTAGTTTATGACTCCTCCTGAAGATATAAAGTGACTGAGCTTCAGTTTTGATTGCATGTTGTTTTTGACTGAATACATTGAACATGCAAAGTTAAATACACATTTCCTTAAAACGTATAAATATTATCAACCTCTTTTAATGACAACTCTCTCTTAATACAACCACAGCCAGAGCTGGGACAAAGTCAATGTTCTGCAAGTCAAGAACATGTGGCTTTGGCTTTGAAGATTCAAGTCCTTGAGTTTGTTTTTCGAGTTGTAAACTTCACCAAATGTAAGGCCGTGTTCAGTCTGAAACAGAATAACAGATAGAATAGTACATCATAAGTAATGACTGCTTTTTACAAGTAAACCGTGGCATGTTATTCCTGTGACACAGTTAGAGCTGGAACAATCGGCTGACTGACAGAAAGTTGGTCTCGCACAATTTTAGTAATTCATTAAATTAATTAAATGTAATGTTTAAAGTAAAAATGTCAAACATGTTCTGGTTCCAGCCTCTGAAGTTGGTCCAACATTTGAATAAGTCCAGAAATTATGAATCCCCTTTTTCTCACTATTTTCTGATGTTTCTTAAACCAAACAATTAATGAAGAAATTAATCACGAGATGAATTGATAATAAAAATGATAGTAAGTTGTTGCTCTAATTTGTTTAATTTCTGAGCTGAATGTTTTGCAGGTTGTCTTTACATCCAAATGTGAGTATCTGTTGTCTGTCTGTTTGTTTGCAATGCAAAAAAGACCTTTCCCTTTTGCAGATTTTCGTATACATTGCTAGGGAAGCAACAGAAAACTTGTGACTAAATATGATATTTTTAGTTTATAGGGTTGAGGAGGATGTAAGACCGTTCAAGTGAAGTAAGAAGTCATTAGTGTCAAAGTTTGATTTGATGGAATCAAGTCGAATGTACTCAGACTCATAACTGACTACTTCTGGCTCCAGACCAGTGCCTCATTTCAAACAGTAAATACCAACAGAATGAAGCCTAATGTTGTAATATTCCTGCAGCAGCAGAAGAGTTATGAATGTCTCAGCAGGAGTTCCTGCAGAGTATAAAAGTGGGTTGCTCTGCATGGCAGCCAGCTTATGTTGCTTGCAGCCAGATGTTTGAGCCTCAGATCATTATTTGAGTACATTCTGAAGAAATCACAAAAGCGTAATGATAAGGGAAGTAACTTTCAGTGTGAATGATGAGATAAAATAAAAAGGCCCTGGAGGATCAGAGCCACAAACTTTGTTTTTGTTGTAGTTTCTTGGTAACAGCTGTCACGCGGGGTCCTCATGGGGCCTGTGCTGCTGACAGTTCATCATAGATTGCAAGAATTCAGACGACACAAACTGCTGGTTAAATATGTTGCTGTCAGCTATTGTACATGTGAACAAATGTGCAATAATAAACAAAAGCTGTGTATTATTGCCACTTGCAGCCACACAAACACAAATGCAAAATATGTTGGTGGTGTGCTAAGAAATGTGCTTTATCAATTTGCATTCCAACATATTGTGAAAAGACTGAATGCTGTACACTCTTTTGCCAGTTCATTTAAATGAAGCTTAATTTAATGTGTTATACTCAGAGGTGTTTCTAATATTTTGTTTACCCTCATTGATTTGATTTGGTTGAACAGAATATAAGAAACACCTCCCACTGTTTTTTGAAATTGTTATCATTTTAATTTATTTGTTATTTGGATATATATACAGAGAGAGAGAGGAAAGAAAGAGAGAAAGGGGTTGACATGCAGCCAGGGAGCAAGGCCAGACCAGTGTGGCAATGTTTCAGTCTTACTGATGCACACTCGACATGGTGAGCGATACGGGGCCACCTCACGTGTCTCACTCTTAACACCAACACCATTCATCAGCACCACAAACTGCAGCCACCAAAATGACCATAAAGTTGAATCGATACCCCTCTAAAACAGAACATTATAAATGTCGTAAAGGTAGGATTTATTGCAGGACTGTTGTATTTTACTGCTTTGGTTTAAGCTACCAAAAAAACTGGCAACTAAGTGTAAATGTGTACATTGAGGATGCAGGTGATTGTGGACGATTTAACATTTACAGAAATTGTGGTTATATTTGGTCCACGTAGCTGAAGCCATGCAGAAACCACATTCAGCTGCAGATGAAACTACATATGTCTATCAATAGATTTTATTTCTTGTGTCTGGCCTGCCTTTCGTTTTGCATGACTTCATTTTAGCAGCACCTGAATGGAGCGGTTAGTGTAATATCACTCTTTTTTTGTGAACCAGGATCAAGTGTATGGTTTCTATGTTGTGTTAGCCATCTTTTGTTTGTCCTTTAATACCCACTTATGAGCCAAAGCTGCATGCCACTGAGATCATTAATGATCTCTCCTCACATGCAATTTCAATTCCCTATATACAGTCAGAATAGAGGAGCATTTTTTTGTGTCACTAAGCTTCATACAATGATTTATTGATGGGGAGGTTTGATAGTATTGTTTGCTGTCCTGCCTGCGTGCACGTTCCTCATGGTAATATGAAGACACAGTAAACAAGAGACCAAACTAGCCTCCTTTTTTTGAAACAGTGCAGCCGATGTACAGCCATAAAATATGTATAATACAATATTGTGCAACTATCGCATTTTCTCTGGTTAAGCCTGATGCCTAAACCTGATGACTATTTCTGGGGTAATTAAAGACACGTTATGCAACTTGCACACTTCTTATCATATGCCCACATTTGCAGTGACGTTGGTTCACTCTGCCACTGAACTTTGTACATCTGTAGCTTGTTTCAGATTGCAGCAGGCCACAGGTTTATGAAGTCGCATGGGGTGTTTGTCTCTTCAGGTTTTGTTGTGCCAGCATTTGTTTGACCTCGTTTGAGGTCAATGCAATCCAGCGAATGACCGAGAAAAACTTGAGCTTGACCCTGTTATGTAAGCAGGCATTCATCATCTAGTGCATGTTATTGTTTCAAAAGTTCTGGCATTTATTCACCTTGCATAGTTTTAGAAGTTTTGTTTCCTCTCTTACTGAACTATACATTTTTTACAATTATTCAGTGACATAGTTTGACAATCATCACAGTTACAGATTGATAACTTTATAAAAAAAAATGAAGATTTGTGTGGTTAATGAACGCTGGTTAAGCCGACACGGAGGAAAAACCCAGACCTGTTTATTCCGAACGTAACATCTTGTTTTGTAAAATTCATGTTAATCTACTTGAATGTTTTTGATTTCAGCCTCTATCACATTTACACTGTCATGTTAAAAAATAACGGACAATCAGTTGCCTGGTATCTATTTTCATGGTTGTGCTCTCCATATAGTATTTGCAGCATGCATGAATCATTGTTTTTTTACTGATACATTTCCTTCAACTAACAACATATTTGTGATAACTATCGTCATTTAATAAACCTTCCTGCTGGTGTGTGTTCAGCAATCTAACCTTGTGATTTTTCCTTTAAATATGGTCAAAATAGCCATCATGGCAAAATGCACATGCAATGACAACAGGTTGTGTTCTAAAATGCTCATTACAGTACAGAAATTCAACCATTCTTTTGCATGGTATGAAAGGAAATAGCCTTTGTCCCTGCTGCTGCATGTTTCTATTTATAGACTTATCATCTGCATGCTCTCTGATCATAGTGGCTCAGGCCTTGCATTGCTCAATGCCTCAGGCCTGTCAGCCAAATGACTACTCTCTCCACCCTTTCTTTGTTTTCATCCATCCATCGCTCTTAGCCAAACATCTCCATCCTGTCCATCCCGCTGGTAACCAGCTGACCAAATCTAAGCAGTAAATAAGAGCATTATAACTGTTTGTGTGTGTGTGTGTGTGTGTGTGTGTGTGTGTGTGTGTGTGTGTGTGTGTGTGTGTGTGTAGAGCTTTTGATAATGCTGTTGATATTGAGTGTTTGGATTTTTTGTTTAGTTCAGTTTTGCCATAATAGGCATCCTCCATTAAAGGAAACAATTTCCTGAAATTAAAACGTAAGGTTTCAGTCGCCTGCTTCGGTTTCCATATTTAGACACGACTAAGGAACAAAATATCAACAACATGTGTTTTCTGCTTCCTGAACGACAGCGGGCGGTCTCAAAGTGATAATCCCCCAATCAAAGTGATGTTCTCAGGAAATGACCCAAATGCTTTCAATATGTGACTGGAAGGTAGTTCCTTTTCTACAAAAGATTCCTCTGTCAGGACAGTAAATAATCTGTAGACTATGAAGTCTTTTAATCTTAAAAGACAATAGTCCGAAAGCTCTGGAGCCAGGACAGACAAGCCAAGCCGGTTTGTGTTTGACTCCTCTTTAACCAAGATGGTCTCTTTAATATGAATATTGTGAGATTAACTTAACCCATTGTATTAAACCCACATATTGTTTGTGTCCGTGCATATGGAAACTCACAGCTCTGTTGTTGTTAGCGAGAAAGCGAATGGAGATGTAAGAGGTAAGAGACATTGCAGAGTCGGGGGGTTGTTCATCTTGGTATACTAATTGTTTGCTGACTACCTTCCACCATTTTGGATCAGGATTAGGCCTGTTAACGCCACTATGGTCCAGTGTAACTAGGACTAAAGACCATGGATACATTTTGCACTTTCGTTCAACAGGCTCAGGATCAGATTATTGTTAAAGGGTTAAAAACGGTTGAAAAATAAAAATACAAATCAAACCATACAGGTCCTCTAGGCGTTTAAATAGAAGTTAAAACCCTGAGCTGTTAGAGTTAAAGCCTATTAAAAGGCTCAGATCAGAAAAACATTATTGTTCATGCCCATACTGAACAAAGGTCAGGTCGCATTAGTGTCAGAACCCTCTGATTGGTTTCGAGCAGCATGTCATGTTCACCGGACTAATGGCTGATGCAGTGCACCACATGATTTGCATTGTAGACACTTGCACATAGAAAAATTACAGGTCTCATCATCACCCAGAGCTTTGTCAGGAGCATCCTGTGTGTGTCATAGATAGTGACGTACCTTCCAGAGAAATACCAAAGATTTAACTGTCTGGAAATGTTACTAAAGGGCGAGGTGGGGCGTGTACACAACAGGGGTTGAGTCTACACACATCGAGTGTTTGTCACTTATCTGCCTTACAGTGTTCAATTAATTAAATAAAAACTGTTCAAAATGTACAAATTATTCACAAAGCAAATGGAGAAAATTCCTCACCTTGATTTTTCTGTAACAGAGAACAAAAGTGCCTGCACCTGCAAGTACAAAGAGAGCACTCTACATTTGCAGAACTCTATATTGCATCATGTTATTATGATTTTAAGGCAGGGCGCTCTCATGGTATAGCTGGCAGCTTGCGTCACATAACAAAACCTCTGTAAGACTCATCTCAACCTTGCTTGAAACCTTTGATGTTGCTAGGCTTCAAACCTCAGTCTGTGGGCTTATGTTTCTTTCTTTCAACCAGAATATCTCAGACGAATAGGGCAGTCCTCCCACGCACACACAGACACACATTCGTGCATCCAATCTAGACTTTTTCATTCTTTATGTTTATGTTTTGCAGCAACATTTAGAAATGTTTGGGGAGGACCTGTCTGGTGGCTTCAGCAGGCCATTGCCGTTTTTGATTTCGGATTTTAAAGATAACCCTCTTAACTTTTACAGACCAGCTTCTACGTGCTGTCATGTCTTTATGAGTCATATCTAATACAGCTATCCTTATCTCAGCATTGTGATGAGCGTATAATGTAGATATTCTTAGGTCACACTTGTTTGTTTTCAAGGGCATACAAGGATAGAAAAATGTTAATAGATGATACCATAGTCTCAGAAGTTCATCTTTTTAATCTTTTAAACATGCTCGATACAGAATTCAAAGTATCTTTCTTTCTCCACTCGGCTCTCAACATGCAGACGGCTGAGCTGCTGGCTAGCAGCTAACAGTGTTAACAGCATGAACAGTCATTCTATCATTACCCACTCTACTTTCTTTTTGATATCATGATTTTGGAGACTATCACATTATTCTTTCATTATATGTTTTGCTCTCACAGTTTGCATATAGCTGATTTGGCATCTATTGAGCACTCTGTTAGTAATTTACTTGTCAACCCGTCAGCAATGTGTTCTGAGTCTGTACATATTGTATTTTTCTTCCCATTCCACCAATGCATTCTCCCAACTGTGTCCCCTCCTTGTCTTGCTTTCTCTATTTGTGTGGTGTGCCCACAGAGTTGAAGTCTGTTCGCACGTTGAACTTTTCGTCGATCCTATGCAGTTTCAGTCTTGTGGTCCAAAATCTGTTTTGTGGCAGTAGTGAAAGCACCTGGACTGTTTTCTTGGTCTGGCACTGGCCACCTGGACACTCTCCAGGTTCTTGGGTTCCACAGTTCCTCTGCCTTGCTGGCAAGGGTGCTGCGGTGGAACGGCAGTCGCTTGATCCTCCCTCTCTTGTGCTTGATTCCACATGACAACACCATGTTGTTGTGGCATATGTCCTCCATGGGACCAGGAACTCATGTGACGTGAAAGCACGAGTGCACATAAGGATGCTGCCTTCATATATCTGGTCGAGAATCGTGGTGAATTAGTGAGTCCTACCAGGCTGAAACCCAGACACCAACACTAATAAAAAAGCCATACAGCCACTGAAACTCAAGGACAGGGGGGGGGGCAGGGATGTTTGTATGGGAGGTTGAATGGGCTCAAATAAAACAACCATATCCGTGACCATGGCAACTGGCGAACTTAAGCTAATTCATACACTCAAACAGCGGGTCTCTAACGACAAACATCCTCCATATAAATATGCAAACCAGGCCTATCTTCACTTGTGGGCGGGCAGCGGAAAACGGTGGTGACAGACCACCTACCAATAAATGTGATTCTCTTCTGATAATGGATGAATATTTGAAAATGAAAGCGGCCTCTAGATGAAACAAGAAGCTGAACTGAAGGACCTGTCCTGGCTTCAGATTTGAGTCTGATACCCCACTGAGAAGTCAGGATGTCTGGATTTACAAATCCCCGGTGTGCCACTGCCTCTAACCTTTGTGACTTGTTTACGGTGCATTTCCGTGCATTCAGTCGAAGTGATACTCCACCCAAAATGTGTCTTTTGAGTTATCCCCCCCTGTAGGCGTTAAATGTGGCCTTAAAGGTTTGTAGTTTTTCTTAGAAAACAGCCACAGTGGATTTCAATTGAAAAAATACAAAGGTAAAACATGAATAAATAGTTTGACATTTTGGGAATACTAATTTACTTTCTTGCCAGGAGTTTGATGAGAAGATCGACATACAGTCTTACAAGAGAGTGGTATCGATCTTCTTATCCTGTTGTCAGCAAGAATATCAGCTATTAAACCACAGAAACCTCTTGAACAACTATGAATATTTCGCCTACTTGCCTATGAGTGATACATTAAATAATTGAAAACTTTACAAAGCAGTCATCCCACCTGATCCCATATTTTAAAGAATTTTTGGTTGGAGTGTCACTCAGTTTACCTAAGCTTTGGAAAAGCATACAAGCACACGTGCCCCACCAATAATTTGTTGCATGTGTTAGGAATACCTGCGTTGCTGAAATGTCAAGCTTAAGCTTCATGTGCTCAAAGGGCGTGGCGGGGACAAATGTCAGAGACAACAGGCCACTGTAATTACTACCATCTTAACAGGGTCAAACACTGCAACATTTGTTTTTGTGATTGCATTGCATGTGAACCCTTGTTTATGCTCTTTATATGCTTGCACGCACACTTGCGTTGTGAGTGTGCTTTACGTATATACGTGTGAGTTTGGGAGTCTGGGTGCATTATTTTGCCCATCTGGCATTTTGAGCCCACAGCTGCAAGGTACAGTGTTTGGCTCACATCCGCTGCTGAGCTGGCAGTGGAGGGAGGGGTGGTACAGGGTCCGGACTGTGAGGAGTCATCACAGCTCTCTTCCTGCTGTACTCTTCCACTGCTTCATTTTCCTCACACACAACTTCAGTGGTGTGTTTTCTTGCTTGTGTGGTTTTGGGGAGGGGTCTCTGTGAGTAATGGTGTTGTACTGAATGGGAAGATTTATATGCCAGGCACTCCTCTCTACAAAAATAAGCCATCTTTCTTTTCTCCATACACGCGCTGAGGCCCCCGACAGGTGGCATCCCCTTGGGCCGTGACAGGTAATTACCCCCAGGTGCTGTGTGTGTATATATGTATATAAGAACCAGCACTGACAATGAGGGCAGGGCTGCGAGGGCTTGGAGGGCTAATCCAGACATGTTAGTATTAGTGTCACCTTCAGGACCCCTGCAGCTTTGAATCAGCTCAGGCACTCACTGGTTAATTTTGGCTATTGTTTAGAGCAGCAGGAGGGAAACACATTCTGCAGCTAAGCAATGCTTTCATCATACAACAATAGTCAGAGCCACAGATATGTCCGGCTGTTTTTAAAAGGTTTTGTGAAGGGGGTTTTAAGGGGGAACCGAAAGAGCAACAAGAGGGGAAACATGATAACACATTTTTACTTCTCTATGTGTACAGAGATCAGTAGGACAGCAGTGATGAGCAGGATTCACAACATTTGTTTGCATTCTATGTTCTTTTAGGTGAGGAAAGTGGAGCAGGCGAGCATTTGAACGGTGAAGTTATAAGTCAGTATGGCTTTGTGATGGCTGCTGGTCTCTGCAGACAGAGCGAATGGCCCACAAATGCACAGCTGTTTCTAATCGGTAACTCAGCACCAATGGCTGACCTACATTCTGGTGCTTGCACGTCTTTGAACCCGTGGCCCTGCCAGACTCAGCCATGGGGGAAGGTAGAGGGGATGAGGGAGAAAAACAAGAGGCAGGAGAGGCTGGAGTCAAGAGGGGTAGAAAGAAAAAACAGGGCGAAACAAAGATGAGAGAAGGACAGAACGACTTTGGCTTTGCTTTTTTTGTGTTATCATGGATTGTGCAGGTATAGGTTTAACACAGGTTGCATGGTGTGCATTCATGTTTAATGACAGAGTATGTCAGAGGGCCAGAGCCCTGTGCGTGCCGGCAAATGTTTCCTCAGCCCCAAAGTACAGCTGTGCACACCTAAAAAAGAAAAAAAGGGGGGGGGGAAATAACTCATAAAAACATCCTGACCGTCAATTTTCTGGTCCTCTGGATGGACTTGTTACACATGGAAAATCCTCATTTTTCAAAATTGCTTTTCTTTGTCAACACCCTGCTGTCTATCAAACTTTCATACAGTTCTGCTGTCGGCATCTGAATGACTGCCCCCTTTCATTAAGGCTGGAGTGCATCTAGCTAGCATTCCTTGCATGCAGAGGAGGGGTACAGCCGAGTGCCAGGGGTCCCCTGGTAATGACTTATGGCAAAGATCCCTATTCACTCCCACTTGCAAACAAGACACTTCCCTTGGTCATGCAGAGAGAGAGAGAGAGAGAGAGAGAGAGAGAGAGAGAGAGAGAGAGAGAGAGAGTGAGTGGTGGGAGTGTTATATGGGAGAAAGAGCAAAAGAAAGGGGGGGGTGGGGGTTTGGAGCAAACAATGCTGCAAAAACAAAAACCGTTAGCTTTAACATTCACGCACACTCTGCTTCGAAGTGAGGAAGGAACTGGAAGTGGGTCACTGTGTCTCAGGACTCCAGAAAAAAAGAAAGAAAATAGAGATCACCAGAGCGGGGGAAAGGGAAAACTGAGAGAGAGTCAGTGGAGTCAGCAAGGAATTCACTGGATTTACTCAGACACCAGATTACTTGAGAAATGCTTTACAGTGAGTGTCATATATTAGTGGTGTTTGCAAAAGTGTTTCTCCCCACAGGCACGCTTTCATCTTGTGTCCCCAAAAGCAGGTGTGACACAGAAAAGTGCAAGCCTTAAAATCAGTTTGAAATGTAGCACAGAGGGGGCATGTTTCAATATCTGTCAGTCCCTTTTTGTAGATACCATATTGACAGTTTCTCTCCAGTCTTTATTCTCACCAGACATCATGGAAATACAACAGGCTGCAGCACAAACAAAATGCATGTTTTTCTCTTTTTGCATATCTAAGCGCTGCAGATCTATCAAAATATGGCTGCAGCAGTAAGACTTGAAACAGTGTCATTGAACTCAAATAAGACATGCAGATGGGGGAAACAGACACATTGCAGACAGGCACTGGGAACCAGCTTTTCTGCTTGAGCTGGAGTTTTCTCTGCTGACTGGCAGTCAGTGGTGCAACTCAGTCAGGTGCACTTGTTGTCCTGCTCGTCTTCTCTATTCCTTTGTTTTTGTGTTGAAACAAACGCCTTATGTCAGCAGCAGCACAGGCAAACACTGAAGAAAGACATCAAGGTCCTGTGAAGGGAATGGAATCCACAATTGGGTCAAGGGAGGAACTGTACTGATATGGAGGCCCATTTTTAACTTCCTTCTCTGTTTTCATATGCACATCTTTCAATTCCCTTCCCCCATTCTTTACTCCTCTTCACATCCATGTTCTCCAACGCTTTAGTTATTCTAGCCAGAGTTTTGTCTCAGTTAACAATGGATAATTCATTAAGGGGTAGAAGCTTTGAATGTGACCTCAATTGTGGGTTTCATGTCATTTCTCTTTGACATATTCTGTTTTTCCACTGCTCAGCTTTGTAAACCTCTGTTGTTTGTGTCACTGCTGTGTGCATATTTAAGCAATCATAAATAGACTGAAGGGGTGGCTTCCAAAAGCAGCATATATCCTCTGTGAAGATTTATTACAGTAAGGAGTCACAAACAGTAATGCTCTCTACTTATGTTGCTTCCAAACAAACATGGAGCCGACATGTTTTCCCTCTCATTACTCTTTACTGTTGGTGGTTATAAATTTCTCCTGACTACATTATTTTTTTAACATTTTTGAATGTTTTAAATATATCTGACGTCTGTCCTACATAAGAGAAATAACACAAGCTTACTCAGGGATGCACATGCCTCTGAATTGAATCCTTTTAAACCTGCAAGTAAACAAAAATATCTCAACCTAAGTCTCTGGATTAAAATATACAACATTTTGTTTGCATTCTTTGATCATGATACTCTGATGTGAAGCTTTGGATTTCAGGGAGCAGCGTGAGGTAGCCTGATGCAAGTCTTCTCCTATGATGTTTTGGATGTTTCACTCAACAGCATGACAATCATGTTCGATAGCATGCGCTTGTATGTATGTGTGTGTGTGTGTGTGTGTGTGTGTGTGTGTATGTGACAAGGTCTCCACTACCCTCATTAAGTTAACTACGGATGACTTGCCAGGACTTGTCATGAACCTCTGTTTGGCCTGTGGTTCCAGACTGTCTGTGTGTGTGTGTGTGTGTGTGTGTGTGTGTGTGTGTGTGTGTGTGTGTGTGTGTGTGTGTGTGTGTGTGTGTGTGTGTGTGTGCTGAGGGGGGCGAGGTCTGTCAGTTTAATCCGCTGTCAAAGAGAGGAACAGGAAAGCAGGGGTGCAAAACAGCCTGTCAGTCATGTGTGCTTTCCATGAAAACCATGTTTGTCTCAATACATTAAGTTAGCAGCAACCATTTTCACATGGAAACAGTACTTTCATACGAATAAAAAAGAGGACAACTTAGGGTAGAAAAATGTTAGATCAGGAAGCTGTTTGTGCCTGTGAGACATTTGTGCCCAAACAGCAGATCCTTACTGCCAGCTCATTATTTAGCAGAGTCAGGGTGTGCTCTCTTTCCAATAGATAGTGACTCACATTAATACAACTGCTGTGCCTCTGTGGAACCAAATACCGCACATAGATTGGGCACACCTCAGCAAAAACACGTCTCCTACTGAATATCGCATGACGAGGACGCGTCATAAAGTATAATGCCGTGTAAGCAGTAGGGCCTGCTGTGTCTGTGTATTGACATATAGGCCAATTTATTAGTTCTGTTTGTTTTTTTGCGTTTGGTTTGCGTGTGGTTGGTGTAGGGCTGCATCGCGGCTCATAATGACAAATGTTTGCAGCCAGATTAGTCCTGTGATCCCTCAACAAACATCAGAGAAATAACTTTGTGTATGTCTCCTTGTAGCTCTGTTTGACAGCTGTAGTATACTGGCACAGGGACAGCTGATTTACAATGCTGATGATAACACACTGCAGTCATACTTTAAACAAAGAGACCAATCTGACTTAACTAACGACAGCTGGTGGATGATCTTCTAGTGGGCATATGAAGGTCTTGTGCTGGATGTCAGGTATCCCTGGCAGGCAGGTACTTGATTGATGGGACAAGTGATGACGAGGTGTCTTCTAAGTATTGCTCGCATGGACAGTTGACAAGTTTGAAAGCCCCTGATAACTTGGTTTCAAATGTGGAGGATTTCCTTATCACATTAGATATTTAAAGCAATGACCAACGGTATAGTTACGACCGTGTGGTTGTGGTTATTTGATTGACAGCGGCATCTCCCTGGCAACATAGACAACAAACCTAAACAAAATAGTCAGACTCTGATTGCTACGTCATGTCTGAAATGTCAATGTTACAAACTACTTTTTGTTTACACTGTCACAATGTATAGCAATGTCATGACAGTCATGCAACAGCTACGTCATTCAGTGAAGACATGAAATGATGAAGATTCAAATGTGTTGGAAATCTCAATTTACTGCTCACAACATATAACTATTAAGCGTCTATTATATCGGGCAGGGGTTCCCATCCATTTTGGTTTGTGACAAAACAAAGTATGACCCTCCATCAGAGATTATGGACATGGAGTGGTCAACATGTATAGTATGGTGAACTGTCGTAGGTGGTTTTAATTTGAATGGTTTTAGATTGGAAGAGGTATATCTATACAGTATTTCACAAGATGGCCTTATTCCTATATTGTTAAATTCTGATTGGTGCTTAGATATGTGTGACATCATCTCTGGTTACTCCACTTCAAAACAGTAAGAGGAAGACAGGCAAATACAGAAATAGAGACACCTCATGTAAAGACCATTATTGTTTTAAGTTAGGCAGAAGATATTGTTTGTATTCATGTTGGACCTTGTTTCTAATAAGAAGAAGCTGATTTAGAAAACGGTTTTTTTGGCATATTGCATGGAAAAACAAGAACAGGAGATGTTGAATTGTTTTTTCTTTTTACAATAAAATTGTCTTACTGTTTTGAACTTTAGCACTGACTGACTTTTATCTGTAGATCTTTGCTTAGCCATCTCAGTAACTAAAGAACCTGTGGCTTTGAATTGTTTTCGAGTATCGAGTCAAATGCAGTGCAAATTAGGGACTTCAAAAGGGCCGAGGGAGACGCATCATAAAGAGAATAGGAGGTTAGGGTTGCTTGCATGAAACTCAAATATCAGGGTTTCTGACATGAACATTTTATCACAGGCACACAGAGAAAAAGCTGAACATATGTGGCGGTAATTTAACATGCAGGTAAGCAAAAAGCTTGGTGCTCCTCAAGATGTGGAATTTTTCTCCCCCCTTCAGGGACCCATCCTCGTGCACTGTGTTGTCATTTACAGTGGCATTTTTAAATGTCACATGTCCACGAGGCACAGGATGTGACTTGACAATGTGGTAAGTGCAAGCAGATGCATGTTGTTGTTGCAGCACACGATCACTTTGCATTTCCCAGCATTAGCAAATTATTAAGCTTTGGTGGTTAATTTGCAGACTTTCTGTCGGGCATTTAGAGAGAAAAAGGAAGTTTAAAGTTGCATGATTTGTGCTTTTCCCTATCAGCTTTCCAGAGTAACATCATTGGGAAAATGTATAAGTTGCTATTTGATGGGCAGGTTTCAAAATAACAAAGCAACCATGTAGCCTCAAGAAAACATTCCTTACCTTAGTATAAGGGCTTTATTTTTGACAACTGTGTCAAAGTCTTTAGTGTGATCTCCTGATTTTGGGACCGGGCTGCTTGTAATCTCTCACAAAACAACCTGTGATGTGTCATCCCCCATGCTGTCATAAAGCATCCATTGTGTGTGCTGTTAAAGACGTGATTGTCAGCTGTACATTTGACAGTGGAAATTTCTGTACAAGCACCTACAATGTTGATTGTGCAGTTGAGATTTCATCAGAAGTTGGAACGAATAGGGAACAAACTAATATTTGTTGTATTGTACACCTACAGTAAATATGTCCACAAATTAATTTCAGCTCCTGACACTAAAATAATAAATCACCCTGTGCCAGGAAATGATGATCATAAAGTAATTAGCAGGAGTAAATCACATGTTTAACCTCACCATAGAAAGTAAAACAAAAGATAAAATGAGTTTCATTTTGACTCTCCTCTCAATAATTGTAAATGTGTTTGCTCTTCTCGTGTATACGTACTCCCAAGAGTTCCTGTTTCTAACAAAGGTTTATGAAGTCTCGCTTTTCCACATTGACAAGCCTTGTGTGACAGAAATTTCTGATATACCTCTAGCTGGTCTGAATGAAATAGTTCTTAATTTAGAAGATTTATTGCACGCTGTAATTCAATTCATATACCAGCAAGGTTCATTTATGTATTTATTTTCACTAAAATTGAAACATAACTTCACCCACCCATTTACTTTTATTATGGCTTTGTTGTTTGTGTGTGTGTGTGTGTGTGTGTGTGTGTGTGCCTGTGTGTTGGAGTACACATGCGTGTGCTAAGAGGAGTGAAGGGAAGTGTGTTTTGTCACGTTGTGTCATTAGGTGGTGACCAAACATCTCCTTTTTAATGCAGAGGAAAATTCCAGTTAATCCGGGTACAGTATTAACTCATGTGGGGAAAGTTTTGAGAAGTTTAGGTATCCAAGATTTTCAAAATCCGTCTCTTATTTCTCACAAGAAAAAAATATTGATCTATTTTATTGTATTAGCACACAAATCTAATTGTACGAGTATTGAAAAGCTATAAGATTATATGAATGTATTTGATCTCCTTTTAGTTCTTGTTTTACAGACTTGTTTCATCTGTCTCAGCTTTCTTGCTATCCTTCTCCCATTTGAGTCCTTTGCTTTTTAGTGTAGAGAGACCATCAGTTGAGAATGATGACTCTTTATAAATTCCTGTCTGCATGTGTCTCATTGACATGGTATGGAACTTGTTGTGGTTACCAACTAATTAACAACCGTAGCTGCTTTAACACAATACCTCTAAGGGGCTAACACACCCTGTTCATTTGTGCTAATTGTAATCCAGGTGGTACAAAGGGTTTACACTCAAATGCACAACGGTGACGAAGAGCTCAAACTTGTATTTCATAGTGAGGATTTTCAACCACAGGTATGACATGTGGGGAAGACAATAGGTGGGGCGGTGGAAATAGTTTCAGTTCCTTGTTCCCCTTTTGTGTCACGAGAGAGAGGAGGACACGTGAACACTTCTTTAACTTCAACAACTTTAACTGTTTGTCTTACTGAGCTGCAGTTTTATTTTTCTACTCCGGGTCATGTAACCAACCTCAGAGCCCAAGTGCAGTAAACTATTACAAAAAGCAAAAGCCTGTAGTTTGCTGCCCTCTAGTGCCTGACAGAAACAAACTGTCATTGAGTACCAGCAGGTTTTGGCAATGATGTGGATCAAGACACATGACAGTCAATATTATATGAAAACTGATCGCCTCCTTAAACCATTTCCACTACACACTACCAAAATAAAAAAGTATTACACCTGTATATCTGAATATGCCTAACGAATGTATTGATTTTATACTAGTATTATTTTGCCAGGAATGTCTCCTTTAAATTAACCAGTTTACAATGGTCCTGGTCATGACAGCAACAACTACAAAAACTTGTAAAATGAAATAATGATTCATGAACACATACAGGCTTGGACAAAGCCAAACAAAAAATGACATATAATACTAAAGTTCAGCAGTGGAATGTAATTAAGTACATTTAGGCTTCTTAAGTTTTGAGGTTTCTGTTCTTTACTCATCTTGATTTTCTACTTTCTACTTTTAGTCTACTTCATCTCATTGTGAAATATTATACTGTTGACTCTATAGGCTGGGATACTGTACTTTACAGATACCATTTTTACTAAAAAATGATCTTGCAGCAACATCAACATGCTCTATAATATATAATAATATAAAACTCTGTTAGGGGTCATTATGCATAACAAGTACTATACAAATACTTTTGATACTTTGATTAGATTACATTTTGAACTCTGACCTTTTACTAAAATTGAATGGTGGACTTTTTTTATTTTTGTGAAAATACCTGTGACACCTCCTGTACAGTGTTTATTATCTGCGAATATACTGCACGTTGTCAAAAAATATGTTCAAAATACTGTAGGCGAACATAAAAAGAGGGAAGAAAGAGAGGTTCATTTTATAAACAGTTTAAAATAAATACGTTTGATGCTGATTCAAGATGTTCATACAAACAACTGATGCAGTTCATAAGTTCAGACCTAAAGTTAACGTCACCACTTAACCATAATGATATGATTTTCACAGAATGAAACTAACGTTATGATTAAAAACTGTAAAAAGACCATTCTTAATAATATACTACGTTCTTTACATTTCACACGTCTCTTCTTGTTTACAAATTCTTTAGGTTTTACTTGCAGTGGAGGAATTAAGTATTATTAATGTATTTTAACGTGCCATTTTACCTAACTAAGAAATCTAACGTAACCTGGATTTACATTTAAAATGAATGTTTAGGTTGTATATATACGTTTAGGTTCATATTTGCACACCATTTCTAGAGTAGGCCCGTATAGCAATGTCCGGCTCATACCAATCATCAGTGATTGTATTTTGTATTAGTTAACCTTTGTGTGCAACGACATATTTTAAATATCATGGCTCTGTTTCGCTACAATTGCAAAAACGCACCTGGCGTTTCGGTTTCATGCTCGGCCGTCGTTAAATAAAGCAACAGTCGAGCAAGTGTGTGAGTAGAGCCACGCCGAGGCAGCCTCTGTGCGGCTGTTGCTGGGAGCTCCGGCCAATCAAAGCCGCAGCGCTCCCATACAAGTCCTTTAGGGGCTGGAGAAGCATGACATCATGCACAGCTCCGACCCTCACTGCGAACACAACGAGTAAAACGTATTTATTGCACTACTGCACGCTGCGATCGACGACAGCATCGTCTGCACGGCGATACCCCGCGGTCCCATCCATAACATACACCGGAAATCTGGCCCTGGGACTCCGGAGAGTGCTGCGGAGTCTGGGAGGGGCATCCGTCCGTCCGTCCGGGGGCAATGGCGGATGCGTGTGGAGTGGGACAGCAGTGATGGGGGCTTAGCAGAATAACATCCCGACTTCTGCATGCACATTTTCTCTGTTTAGCTTGGTATTCAGCTCTCGCCATGGATCCAGAGAAAACGTTGACATTCTGCCTCGGGCTGAAGGCTGAGGAGGTAATGCACTGCATGGCTTTCCTTTACTTATTCTGCAGAGCAACATGCTTTCCTTGGTCTGCGTTGTTGTTGTTGACAAACGGTGGCCTCAACTTGTTCGGTACCCATCTGTCTTTTCTTTCCTTCATCTTGAGTCGTTGTATCTTTTTTCCTTTTGAGATATTTCTCGAGGACAAACGGTGCATTTGTTGCATCATTACAGCAAATGTTGTTGCTTGCAGTAAAGTCAGTCAGGTATGGTTTCTATTGTGATTGTTTGTGGTCAATGGCATTTCTGTCTGTGATGACGTTGTTAATGCACAACAGTTGATGATACGTTTCAGAAGCATGGGCCCTCTAATGCACAACAACATGTCCCGAGTATTATGGGAATATGTGACAAATATAAAACAATGTACTGTTAGGTTAATTCTAAATTGAGAGGGTGCCACAGACATACAGTTAACTAAATACTAAAGGAATGTTATATAGTATTAATGTCAGTAGTAGTTTGCAACTTGTTGACTTGTGTTGCTAAAACTGCAGATTTTAAGTTGATTCCTGGTTTCAAGCAAAGTAGCTAACGGAATGTGTCGTAATGCGCCAAAGATTTAACTTTAATTTATGCAAGCGTGATTTAAAGAGCTTTAACTGCCAGACCCTTATAGCCTGATAAATCGAACGTACGTGTGCTTGTCCAGCAGGAGAACACCATACTGCTGATTCAGGACACTGAGGATGATGTGTCTTTCAAGTCTGTTGTTGTTGCCAGTAAATATTTAGGCTCATACACCTGTATTGATAATGGCACAGTGAAAACTACATTGGCTTCAATCTATTTGAAAGTATTTGAAAGAGACATGCATCTACGTTCAGCTAGTCATTGTGACATGTAAAATACAATTGACCACGAACCCTCTGGCACTAAAAGGTGAAAGTCTTGTGAGGAGAGAAAATTATGTTTTCAAATCAAATTGTCAAGTTCAAATTTCCTTTATTGGCATAATTATTGTAATTTTTTTCCATAGTACATTTTTTTTGGTTTAAGAGTGTGTCAAGTTCTTGGCATTTGATTTATATTTTGGTAAAGACATTGGTCTCCATATAAAGATCTAGTGCCTGTCTTTATGTGCCGGGATCTTTTCTTTTGTGTAGCAAAAAAGTATTTGTCTTTTTTTTTTAAATTCAATCAGACAACGACAGTGTATGTAAATCCATGTAATCTAGGATGGAGTTAGTGAAGGTGTGTGTTTGCTGTCATGCTATTGAGAACCGTAGGACCCCAGGGGTGGAAATCGTTTGTGGTTAGTCTGTGGTCTCTGGGGAAGTCTGAATGATCACTTCACACGCATGTGCGTGTACTCTGCCGTGTGGTGGGCTTACCACAGGAACTCAGCTCCCTCTTGAAAACGCTCTCGACTGACTTTCATAACAGTATAAAAGCTAACTTATGAACCACCTGAGGTTATATTTGACAGTTGGATACGCAGCATGACTTTTCTGTTGGGTTTTTGTTGTGGCACAATATTTAGGGGTCTTCCCGTATCAGAAACAAACACAGTTTTTAAGAATATCTTATTCATATGAACCGTAGCAAAGTAGATGAAAAATAGCAAACATTAAATTATTTAGAATCTTGAAGCAAACAGTTTATTGTCAGTGGGAACGTCACTGATAAACCAGGACTCCTGCAGATACTTTTCTGGTATAACAAAACATGTCCGTAGCACAGGGGAATAAAAATATCATTGTACCCAAAGCTGGCATGTCTGCTCAAATGTGTGCTCTACTTATTCTTTGATCAAATAGTTTCTGATTTAAATCATAATTTGGCTGGTTTTAGAATATTTCAAAGTTCAAGTCCGGTTGTAAAAACGGATTCAAGCGCTTTGACTTCTTTTATTAAATAAGCCTAATAAAATGTTTTGTAAAAAAACGTGCATTTTTTCAAAGTAAGATATAAAAAATATTGCAATGGTACCAAAACTTAAGTATTGTATCCGCACTAGTATTGAAAAATGCCTGTGTTAATCATGTGTTCATGGCCACATACTGTAGCGTCGCCACCGGATCACTTTTTGGCAGGAACCTAATCAGTTTGTTCAATGCTCAGCCAGTACGTCCTTGGTTAGACATGGCTCTTCCACCAAAGTGTCATGTAATGTTGCGTAATGCAATATGGATAAACCTGTGGCTGCATCAGGTGTTGAAGAAGCGTATGCTATGCACAGTTGTATACTGTAGTAAATATGAGTATCTCTACGCTAACTGACAGCTGTTATTGTCCTTCGTACAGCCTCAAGGCAGTGTGTGGAGTTAGCTGCTTGTTACATTTTTGCTGCTCATTGTCATTTGTTACTTTGTTAAAAATTGACAGTAGTTGTAATTACCTGGACCTGAACATAGCTGCATGTATGCATGTACAGACACACACACACACACACACACACACACACACACTGCAGCCAACATTGTCCATATAACCAGCAGCCAGTTGTTAACAAAAGAGGTCTCATTTACATGGCTACAGCCCCCCAGTGTCTCCACATTGTTTTTGACAGTGGCCTCATCCAGCAGCACACACACAGGCATATTTTCCTTTTCCTCACAGTGGGTCTGAATGACATTTACAGAGGCGTGAGCAACACACAGAATTATAAAATCTGGACCGTAACAGAATTGCATTGAGTAGCGTAACCGTACATAATTATTTCTACTCCGTCATATGTGGACCTAAATCATTACATGATCGTTTACTAATGGGGCCTATTTGCTAGCACTCATCCTTATAGGTAGGTCAGCCTGTGTGGTTGTTGTAGGTGTCATTGCCTGTTGAGATGCTACACTTTTCAAAATAATCCCTTGAGGATAATTGATGTTCTTTTAAAATGACCAGATGTTTTATATATATAATGTGTGTGTGTGTGTGTGTGTGTGTGTGTTAGAATGCTCTTTTTTTCTCACTTTTACGTAATTGTAAAATTAATATCTTTGGGTTTTCGACTGTTGGTGAGACTAAACAAACAATCGGAACGTGTCACTTTGGGCTTTTTGAATGCATGTTGGGCGTTTCTTTCTTTTTGTCCCCCTGAAATTTTATAAACTAAACAGTTACTTGTTAATTTAGGTCATCACAGTTTTAGAGGTGTACCTTTTGCATGCATGTGTGAGTTTGGAAGAAATGAGAAAAGGTAAAGGCAGAGTGTCGGGGAATTGGTGCCTTCTGTCTTCTATCTGGAGATGAGAAATAGCTTTTGTTAAAAAGCCATCGACCTTCCCGGCTCCTTGAAGAGCCAGGAGGGTAACCAGCGTCGTCAGACTGGAAAATGTGTTTAGTGGCCTTTTTTGTCATGCTTGATTACTTGAATGACAGCACAGTATAATTTGTTTCTTGTGAAGCATGTGCCCATGTCAGATTTAAACATGTTGTGCCGATCCTTTGTTTTTTTTCTCACCATTAACATAATATAATTTCTCTCTCTACTGCTCCTTCTTAGTTATTGTACATCTCTGTCTTTTACTAGATGACCATATCCCTGCAGGGGCCGGATGGGACTGAAGCTGCTACGGTAGGGAGCTCGACCTTCAACCACCACTACACATTTCATACCACTGGATAGTATAAAACATTGTCCACACGAGTATAAAAAAAACTAAAAAAACTCCAAGCGTAACCACAGTGGTTGCTATGGCAATGCATAATTATTTTTTAGCACTTCTCAGTCTCATGTGTGGTAACTATGTACATAACAGAAATCTCTTCTTGCTGCATTGTTGTTGTGGTTTATGGATTTGCTGAAGTGTCTGAGCTCATTGCGATTTTTCTCCCCAAGCATTGAAATTTGCCGGCTTTTTCTGATGTTAATATCTGTGATTTAGTTCTTCACTTGCATCTTAATCATCAGCAAGTCAGTGCGAGGGAGAGATTCAACTGTAAAATTTACAGAGGTCCTTTCATTTCTCATTTCAGGTGGCTGTTTCTCAGAAGGCGGCTGACATGCACACAGTTAATAAGGTGTGAGGTTTTCTTTTTAATTTAACATTGACCTGTAGCTGCCAACAAACTATACTCTCATCTCACAAAATAATCTGAAAGCTGAACTAATCAATATTTGAAGACTCCGGCTCACATACCGCTGTTCACTACCAGCACAGCCCCAACCAGCAGATAGACGGACTAGCTGGTGAATGTAGCGGAGCATTTACCAGCTAGAGCCAGATATCTCCCACAGGAGTTGGTAATGGCAATTTTATTTATATAGCACGTCGTAACATGTAAACTCATAAAATGCTTTACATCTATCAACAAAATATAAGTATAATCAACATAAATATAAGACTATATACAGTAGTATACAGAAACACACACCCAACAAATTTGCAAACAGACTTTATTTTTCAAGTATCTAAAAGAAAGACAAGAGTACAAATCCTGAAGATAAAAAGATCAATACAGATACATAAATACAAAAACAAACAACATATTTTGTTCTGCTTTCATACATTGTATGATACTCCATTTACATAGTGTTGTACTCCATCAAGAGAAGTTGTAGTAACAACTTTGCAGTAACATTATTTTCTCAGTGGTGATATGTAATGTTGTGTTCTGTCCACTAGGTGGTGAAGCATCACGGGGGTTCTGGTAGCCAGCCTGTTGTCAGTCCGAAGTACTGTCCTGGGGTAAACAACAATCCAGGTTACCTGTGTGAAACGGGGCACTGCTGCGGAGAGACGGGCTGCTGCACCTACTATTATGAACTCTGGTGTGAGTCACCTGACGGACATCTTTTCCATTGTGTTACAGTAGACAAGTTCCTGAGGCTAACGCTGCAATGTCACATTTATTATGCATTAAGTGAAACATCTGGACACAAAGATCTGATTTCATTTACATAATTGAAAAAAAAAGAGTTTATACTATAACATTTAGGTGTAGGTAATGGACCTATATCGCCTATATTTTCCCTTCTCCCTGCATCACCTTTCATTGGAGGCACCAAACAACAGGCTGCATGTTGCAATGCTGATTGTTAGATCTTAATATTCACCTGAGAATGACATCTGAAACTATACGTTTTTCTTGGTCAGATCACAACCCTTAACTTTATCAGTAAATGTTCAATGTATATATATAAGAGGCTAAGTAATTAATGACATTGACATCCAGGGATTTATCCTTTACCCCTACAGTGTGGGCCACTAAAAACCACTGCATTCATTAGTTCTCCTTGAATGTGCCAACCATTATACTTTTGAATTTTCAAAATATTCATACCGATTGGTTAAAAATAAAAGCAGCAAATTCTTTACAGAAATTAATTTGTTTCCTTAAATAGTGAAAAGAATGTTGATATCATGGTCAAATGAATGCCAACAAAGCTAAAAAATATAGGAAAAATAGGATTTGTCTGTAATGGGACAAAATCTCCAAAACCACCATTATTGTCATTTAAAAAAAGTCTGCCTCTAGGTAATCTAAGTCGATCTGAGATGTAATTTATACAACAGAACAAAACTTTTGTTTTCATAAATAATGGTGTTGGTTCTCTGCAGGGTTCTGGCTGCTGTGGACGATGCTGATCCTCTTCAGCTGTTTCTGTGCTTACCGCCACCGCCGGGCAAAGCTGAGGATCCAACAGCAGCAGAGACAGAGGGAGATCAATCTGATCGCCTACAACGGAGCCTGCAACTACCCTTCCTCAATGCTGGACCTCAGTGGGTTTATTCATGTTATTTCATCTCTTATTCTATTTTTAATTGTGTAGGTCAACTATCAGAGGAACTACAGAGTGTGAGGATTATAAAGTGTTTATTATATTCAAATCTATATTCCAGAACTTATATATTTTCTGGTTTCCTTAGTGTGCTGCTTTCCTGAGGAAACAGAATTTAAACACATCTACATTCAGGTGCTTCTGCAGTTTAGGTGTTTTTTATTTGGATCCCTATTCATTGTTAACTCAGAAACGACTAGTCTTCCTGGGGTTCATTTGAAAAAATAGATACTGAATAGTATAAGCAACAAATGTTTTGCCTTACACCCATACGGTACATATTATGGTCAAAGCAATCATCTCCACTTGTTAAGACAGTATTACACCATTGCAATAAAATAATGGCAATAGAAACACTAAATAAATGGCATGTATTAAATAGAAGATCAATCAGTTACCATTAAATACAAGAACAAATGTCTTGATTCATTCCAACATCCATGCTACAAAGAAAAAAGGCCAAGTCATTTTTGTAGTCCAGCTGCGCACTGTAGTTTTTAGCAAACGTCACTCAAACTAAAAGTATATAGTGCATTTGTTAGACTATTTTAAATCTGGGATTAATAATATTAAGAAAAATATGGAATACTGTATCTCCAGTATTTCCTTGAACAAGTCAAGTGGCAGGCTGTACTTTTGAGCTGATTTGTGATATTTCTTTTGTCACAGGTTTTCTGGCTTCCTTTAAGTTGCCCTCCTACGAGGAGGTGGCGGCGCAGCCCACCACCCCTCCTCCGCCTTACAGCTCTGTCTTCGCCCTGCAGGGAGGTGCCATGGGGGGTCCTAGCTCTTCTTACTCCCATCATCACCACCACCGTCACCCCTGCCCTCCATATTTGGGCCCCGGTCCCAGTGGCCTGACTTCCTCCCAGAGCTCTGACAACTACACCAGCTGCTCCTGCGAGTCTTGCTCCCTCACTTCCCCCTGCAGCACCTCCTTCTCTGTCCAGGTGACAGACGAGACGTATGACAGCAGCCACATCTCCACACCCAGTGAAGCAGGGGGCGACTGGGCGGTCATGTCAAGGTTTGGGGCCAACTTCACACCAACTTCTTCCCCGACACCTTCATCGCAAGTTCCACCTGATGTTATACCTGCGGCCACTCCAGATGTCATACCGGTACAAAGACGGCCCTCTAACGGCGGTGAAGGAGTCTCGTCTTCAGCTCCACCTCTCTCTCTTCCTTTACACTCTCGTCCATCACACTCTTCTCGCCTCCCACTTTCTCCCCTCATTCTGTTATCTTCCATTCCTCCTGGTCAAGTCCATCCTCTCGTCCTCTCAGACCCACTTGGAGCTGTAGCCATTCAGAGAGAGAAAGAAGAAGAGGCCCCACCTTGTGGTCCAACCCCCAGGTCCACTCTGTCTCCCCCTAAACAGGCCCATTTCCCCTCAAATGTGGCTGTTTTCACACATTGCCACAACAAAGAAGAGCAAAAACGAGAAGAGGAAGAGGAAGAAGAAGAAGAAGATGACGAGGAGGATCATTTCCGGCATCGACGGCTAACGGGTGACTCGGGCATCGAGGTATGCCGTTGCCATGTGAAGCGAGAGGAACAAGAGGAAGAGGAACTCCGGATGGGGCATTTTGGGAAAGGAGGAAAAGAGGCTGTGAAGGAAGAGGAGAGTGCAGACGTGCTGCACGACAGCGTGGACTGTTCCCTCAGAGCGAAGGCCTCTGCTCAGCCACCACTACTGGACGACCGCGCTGAACAGCGTGGCCGCATCTCTTCATCCTCCAGTATCAACCAGAAGACAGGCGAGGCCATCATCACCGTGGAGTCCTCGTAAGCTTACAGCCTGTGAGATGTAATCGAACAAGTGGAAAAAGTGAGATGTTTCTGCTTGATGGCGCTGGTCACAGATCAAGACTAGTAGGTGAAAGGTCTTGTAGGTCTTACTTTAGATAGTTGGGGAGAGGATGTGTGATCGATTCTCGTTTTCTCTGTATTCAAATGAGAAACTCCAAGAGAAGCCGACACAGGAAAGTTCTACTTTGTAGTTAATTTATTTATGGTTTTGGGAGAAGGCATATCCTTTTTCTCTTAAGTGATGAAAATGCTAATGAATTGCTTCTTCTCTGTTTCCATTTCCCCCCCCACATGCTAACCAAATCCATTTTTACCAGTGGCTCTGTGTCAACATCCAGCTGTCCCTCTACCGTTTACTTTTCATGACGCAACATGGCTGAAAAAAAAGCATTTTAGCTCCTGGAAAGGAAAACCCTAATAGTCTGTTGTTCCCAACCTGGGGGGGTCACAAGCTGAGTCAGAGGGGTCGTGATGATGAAAAGTTTAAGAAAGTTAAATTACAAGATAATGCTTCTCTATTTTTGGCTTTTTTAATGTAAAATTGTGGATAGTTTTACCTTTGTGGGCATTTAAAAATTCTTCAAATGAAACGATCTGAGAAGCAAAAATTCATCTTTAGCTGCCCTGCTCACAATGTTTTTTGACATTATGCAATGTGTGATAGGGTCACAGACTGTGCTAAAATCTTATTTTAATTGAAACAAATGAGAATAATCTCTGAACGATTCATTTTCAAAAGAGCAGCTCTAACTAATTGTGTCTGGATCACGTTGTATAACCTTAATCAACTGTATTCTTTCTGTTGAAGAGTTTCACAACCATTGAACAAGACTTGATTAACCTGTGACCTTTTTCGTTGTAGGGTGAATCTTTGCTTTCACCGGCCTACTTCCCTCTGTTTTAAGGAAATAAGAAGGGAACAGTTATAACTGATTCAAGAAGTGTGTGTTTTATACATTTTGTCTTATGTTGCTCCCTAAAGGCAAAGGGGTGCAAACATTAATGTTAATGTGTGGGTGGCAAAGCCTTACAATGGTATTGATTATACATTGTTGTTTCAGACTTACATGATTATACAGTACAATGAAACTGGCTGTTTGACTTTAGATTTAATGTGTTTGAACATGTTCCTGGTTGGTCGTTGCCATTTTTGCAAGGCAATGTAAATCTGATTCCTCCATTGAGTTTTTACAAGGCAGAAACATTAAACCTAATCTCATCGCTGATTATGAATGTAAAAGGTTTATGCATCACAACAAAATGATACACTTAAATTGTTTTACGATGAATTTTTATCGCTTGACTGAGGACCTCTGGAAAAGTGCTCAAAAATGCAGCAAGGCAATACAATCTGCCAGGTGTGGATTTTGAGAAGACACTTTTAAATGAAGTGCCCATTGTCATTTCTGTCTTGAGTCAAGTATGGTTTGTGAGATATCAAAGGTGTTCATGTAAACGTACGAGCTGATGGTTTAAGGTCAGAGTAATGCCGCTAGTGGCTAAAAAATGTGGTCACTTCTGAGAGTTCAATGCTTTTCTCTAAATGTATTCCGGTCGATCCTGTTTTTGTATGTAAAATCATTTGTCAGTTGATGTCCAGTTGTACTTTGTCTTTCAGTAGAGGGAGGTCTCTGCCTCAGTGTGAAGTTGATATACCTTGAGCGACGCTCTGTACTTCCTAGGATTTATATCAAGTCGATCCTGGTGTTAGCAGTGGCAATAGCACACATGTACTCTTGTAATTTATTCTCAGTACAAAATGTACTGAGACATAGAGCAAGATTTAGAAAATGAGAATGTATCCAATCACACTTTTGTACATGCTTGTCTTGCTGTAGCTATTATGAGACAAACGTCTGCGTAGTTCATTGAGGCCACTTCGTTGTGTCCTTGGCTCAGCGCAAAGCCAATTTAATTGTCTAACGCAGGGAAGGCAAAGCTTTCAACTCCTTCATAGTTATGTGGACAGAAAACGTTGCCTTGGTTCAGCTTGATAATACCTTATTTGTCATAGACAAATCGTGTGTGTATAGGGAGGTTTTGGTTTGCTATGAAGATACTTTTGACATCCTCTGATCATCTGAGCTCTTTTGCAGTGACTCAGAGGTGTGTCCCAGAGGTGGCTGATGCTCTGACAGAGACTGCTCACCCTCTGAACATATCAATATAAAAGCCTTTTGGCTACTGTGTACATATCTTGGCTAAAGATTGGACAGTTGTTATTTTTTCACTAGTTCTAGCTAATGTATGTTTATCAAAGTGTATGGTGCCTAGATGAAAATAGACTATCTGTTCGGCATTCTATAGTTTACTGCTGCTATGCGAGTGCGTGTGTTCTCTGTAAATTGTGTATAGTCGTACATTAAATGGGCAAACATTTTTTAACAGTGCTTGGCAGTCTCTTTATAAAATATACACAGTACGTAGTACATGTGAGACTTGCAAAAATAGTATTTAGCAATAGTATTCACACTTTTTTCCTTACTCTAGTTCATGCTGGTTGATAGGAAATGAACTGTTGTGAAAAAGACATTTACCTCTTTAGAACTGATCCGTGAGCTGTGCTGGGCAAAGGCCCTTGATTGTACATATCGCTGTATTTTAAATGCCTTTGGTTTAAGGTTTCTCCCAAGTGCAAACTCAGATTATCTGGTTTTACTTTAGCCCCAGTTTGTGCCTCTCTTGTATTGTCATTACATTTGGGTCACAGAGATAAATATCTATTCTGAAGGTATTTCCAGATTCATCTGGACTCCTCTGTCCATTTGGATTTAAAATATGATAGAAAAGTTTTTGAAGGCATTTCTCAATTGCAACTCTGTTTCCTATTCCACAAAAAATGGTAGTTGGAAAAACGTTTGTCCTTGCTCCAATTGTATGACATCAACCACAAAGTTTTTTTATCTGTTCATTTTTCTATATTGATGTTTCTTTCTATTTATTTGTTTTCTTTGGTCTTGAACCATATGTTACATCTTGTTTTTATTGAGGCCAAATATGTTGCACATTCAACAATGTTCAGGAGGGAAACACTATTGCGGCAGCTGGATTTGGAGGAAATGGAAAGTGAGTTCCATTTTTTTATATATATTATATACATACCATGATAATTTGTAACAATTTCCCATAAAATGGCTCAACAAAACCATTAAATATTGTCTAATGCAAATGACTACATTTAGAATGGAAGAGTTCTCCACTTTTATACAGTGCATGTTTTGTCGGTGATTTGTGAATTTCATTGCAGACATTAAGGTCTTTAATAAGTAATTGAAAAGATTCCTTATTGATTTATTTTTTGGACTTTTTGTTTGTTTTGTTTGAGAATGTATTTGCAGATTACAGATGGTTAGCTCTGTGACGTGAATGTAGTCAAGACACCCGTGGCACAAACAGTCTAGTTTTAACCCAGCTCTGATTTTATATTGAAGCCAAACTGATCTGAGTTCAGTGTATATAGAACTAGTTTGATATTCTTTTGCATCGTCAGCAGCTAGTATAGACTAAATGCCCAAACTCAACCCTCATTGAAACAGAAGGCCAAGGCCTGATATAAGACTGTTACCTCGCTGAGTTTTGACTGCAAAGGACTGTTTACTTCTCCTTGTCAAGATAGTATTTACTATATATTTCTACTGACTTTTATTTTGTAATGCCAAGAATTAAGGAATTGGAAAAAAAACAACAGAGCCCACCTTGGTACGGCTGAAAGTGTTTGCCAGGAAAAAAAAAACGTAATATCAAACCTTGTTCGCAGGAAACAATGTGTTGCTCCTTTTACTCCTGCAGCTTTGAGACAGCGGGATTTATAGAAGTATCTTTATTAGATTGTATGTGGAATAGTTCAGAGTATTATTGCTACAAATTGTGGTGTTCTTTTGAGGGTTTCCTTGTGCAATTCTACCTGCAGCTCTTCAGTGTGTTGTACGCATGTGTGAGAGAGTTATCGTCGGCCGTGTTGTTGTGTTGTTAAATCACTGTCGCTTACTATGTTGTAAGCCACAAAGTTGATTGTTGTTGGTATCTGTCAATATATATATATCCAAACATTTTTAATTCATCATGAATATCAAGTTAATTTGGTATCTTGGTGTATAGCATAGAGATGTATAATGCATACTTTGATGTAAAATCCAAACATTGAGATGCTCTCACATTTTTAGATATATTTGTTTTGGTGCTTTCCCCCCCCCCCCCCCCAGAAGGTCGGGTTGTATTTAGGTTTCTTCCATTTGAGGTTTTTCATTGATGACCATTGGGAATTCTACCTTGTTGACCACAGACATTTGCTCTACTTTATTCAACAAAAACTGTGGATTTTGTGTCAAAATAAATGCTAACAAGCGCTACCAAATACATGTCTGTACTTTTGTGAACATTCTACACATCTCTCGTTGTAGATGCCGGGGGTACAAACAATATTCTGCTCTGAAATACAGCAAATGCACCGACTTATCTAAGCAGGGAATGAGCTAAAAAAACACCCACTCATGAGTATAGCTGTCACTGTGACTCAGGATGAATCATCAGGCTGCACTCACTCTGAAAGCTTCACCTTTTCACAAGTAAAACGCAAAAAAAAGAGAGTTTGAAATGTGGGATTGTGTGTAGCTGACAGACCTGTGCATCAGTGATGACAAATACAACATGCAGTAGGAGAATATCAGTAGTCGTTTGTTGTCAAACATGCTTGCAATATATCAACCACTGCCATATGCCTTGACAAAACCCATCCGTTCGCATTGTTCCTCTCACTCCAACGAGATGATCAGAGCAGAAAAAGTCCAGGAATTTACTGTCCTGCCTATTTATTATCATCAAGGCTAGATTGCCAAACAGGCAAAGTGAGTAACTGCCCTGGGCCTTCCTAACCATAGGGGGGGCTACAAAAGCTCCAGATTTAAATGTATCCTATTTCATAAACCTTTGCAGAGGGATCCCTGTGTCAAGATGTATTTTCAAGACCTTCATTATTTCAGTCTTGATGCATATTCCTATATGAATATGTGCTTAATCGCATTACCACACAGGAAGCCGAGAAAATCTGTACGGATTGCTCAAACAGTGGAAGAATCAGGGGTTAATATTGGCCTAAATGACCATTTTTACCCCATGATTATTATAAGCCTGGTATGTTTTCGTGTGTTAACTGTCACGGGACTTTTCTTAGGCAGATGAAAAAAGGAACCAGTGGCCCACATTTACAGGACTTGGTTAGAAACAGATAGTTTGCTGTTAAATACCAAGGGCACCTAAATGCTGATTGGCCATCATCAAACTTAGCTGCACATGTTTTCAGCTCCATCTGGTGGTGTAAATTTGGATGACAAAAATACTTCAATAAAGATGATAAGGTTTTTGCCAAGTTTACCTTTATTACTCCCTTAAAATTGAGCAGAAACAATTTTCAATCTTATTTATTTCCTTTTGAAGTATTTGCATGCCATGTTTGCCTTTATTAGATAGAAGACACTAGTGAGCTGGAAATGACATGCGACATTTAGAAGTCCCCAACCAGATAGAAATTAGGAACATCTCAAACCCCTAGGCTCGAACTATTTATTGTATAAAACAAATAAGATTTGCAAACGCGTAATGTAAGATAAAGCCAACAAACAAACACATCCAGTAGCAACAGTCTTTGCAGCAATGTCTACAAAAAGCATAATAGTTCTTGAACAGACTAATTCAATGTTATGTTTGGGGTCATAAACTGGCATATATTAAGTAAAACATTACTTGGCAAAATAATAATGATATAGATGTACATACTTGTGTTAATGCTTGTCCTAATAACATAGCAAAAAAGCTTTACATTGAGACGTGTTGTTCCCGTCCTGCTCTGTGATTGGTCAGAGACGACCAGCACCCACCCCCTCTACTGACCACTCCCCATCCGAGTTTTGTTCACGTGACTTTGCTCCGTTCGCTCTTGCAAAGTTAAAAACAGACTTTGTTTATCTTGCAGGTTGTTTGCTGAAATGCTCTCCGACTAGTTTAACCTACTTTCCTTTCCACGCTCAGCGTTATTGACTCGCCTCAGCCGTAAACGCTGAGAAGAGTACGAAACCCTCACTCCTCATTTATATAGTATTTCCTCTCTTTGTAATTAAATTTAATTATTTTTTTTGTGTGTTTTCTGCCATTGATCCCGTGCTGCACGAAAAATAGGCGCCTGGACTCGCGATTTTCCACTCCAGCACGTGTCATTTGTCAAAAGACTGTTGAAATACCTCGTTCTGCAGACGTTTGACTGCTGATTTTTTTTTTGGGGGGGCAATTTGTGGCAGCTGAAGCTCGACAGGAGAAGCCCACCGTGAGGATTTCTAATCGAGCTTTTGGAGAGCGCCATGGCGACCGAAGTGGATACGTGGTCCTCTGCTCCAAAAGTCGACGGTGAGTTAATGAACTCGGCCCCACTTTGTGTCGCGTGCATCGGTGCAGAGTGTCACCGAGCAGCCGAGGGCCTGCTGGCGTCCTCTCCCAGGTCTATTGTCCCTGCATGGGATGGGCTGCAACGCCATGCCCCACCATGTGCTCCGTCACAAACACTTAACAACGTGCATTGGTGCAACAATCACTGCGCACGGACGCATATTTGCACATACGACGCTGCACGTACAACCGAACTCCCTTTTGGAAGTGTTGTTCTTTTTAGGCTTTGTTATGGCGTTTGTTGTTGGACTGCTTTTACATTTAACCCTTTCACGTTTCTGATTGGACGAGCTCACAACGCTCACTTCCGCCTCGACAAGTCGTTGTTTGCACACACTGGCGCAGCCTGCTGAGTGTAATTATATACACAGACTTATCTTTGCTGTTCGAGTACGGTGTTAAACAAGAGTATGCATGAGTACGATTGAGCTGTCTTGCTTCCTGATTTTTTTTATTTTTCTCGATCGTGCTTTTGCAAGATGTTATGCTTCCTCAATCACCCACTTGTGTGTCAACACTTTGTGTGTTAGCCAGTGCATTTTAATGGTTATTTAGAGCCAGATGCAGGCATATAACGTTACATGCCTGCATCCCCTTTTTATGCATGGCGTTATATATTTGTTGATAAACAAAATGCTTGAACAACACAATGGTGGCCAGTTTCGTCATGGGCAAATACAAAAACAGGAAGCAAGTTTGATTTAAACCGAACGATCCTTGTAGCGCCGACGATTAAATAATGATTTCTCAATCAAACACGCGTCCCTTAAACGCACCATGTCTGAATAATGATATAATCATTAGACGCTTTATTTGAATGGTATTTGATCCCATGCTACCCTGGACTGCTTTCCTCGCTCAGCCTAGCAATGACGTCGACATGTATAGCCTACTATAAGAGCCAATAGAGCCTTACATAAGCGCTCTCTTGCTGTGTATTTAAAGGTTACATAATGTATTGTTAGCACCGCGAGATCAGCTGTGTTGTATCAAACGGATAGTTCACAGGTGTGAGTGGCATTTAAACGCAAACATTACAACCTTGGTTTGTGTTGTCAGACACAACTGATTCACAGGTTACACGGAGGTAAGACAAAGTGCGTTTGAGACACCACGTGGTTTGTTAAACTGGTGCGTTATGGCAGTGTGCGTAAAAGCAGCCTGTGCTATAGTGCACAGATGGGCTTGTCTGTGTGGACTTATCCGTCTTTTCTCAACGACCCCACGCTTGATTGAGCGGGCTCTGTTGATGGGGTGGTCACACACGCTGTCAAAGACTCTATTGTCTGTGCTGGGGGGGGGGGGGGGGGGGCAACTCCTCTATACATTGTGGGTCAACAGTATGAGAACTATGTAAACCGTGCATTGTATGGCACACATGTCTTTTCAAACATGGATCTTCCCAAAATCATCAGGCTTTACAGACTTCTGTTTTGGGGTCATTTGATTACATTTTATTATGCATTTATTATTGATAAGTAGCCAGAGCCTAAAGCAATGTCTTAAAATTACTAGTCTGACCGGCAGCCGAAAATTCCAAAGTACTTGATTTTAAAATAATAAATATCTCTAAAAAACAAGCCTCTCATTGAATTTCTTTTTTTTTTAGATCTAAAACCATCATCTATGTTGAGTGTGAGAGTTCTTGAGTATAGTTTTACAGAATGATAACTTCTCTTTTGATGACATAAACGCAACACATAACAAAACAGTTGAACGCTTAATAGTTCTTACACACAGTAGCCCATGTGATACTTAGTTTACGGGCGGCACAGGCCGGATTTGGGTGCCATGTTGCCCGTCGACCATTTTCTAATTAACTATAAAATTAAATGGATTTACTATGTGAATTCTTTTGTACTTGAGTTGTAAATTAAGTGCCAGAGTGCATAGAACAGCATATAAAATGTTAATTTAAGTCAGTTTTTAAGTTAATAAATCAGTTATTCTGAAAAGGAAAAATTTCAAAGAGCGATAATGTTCATACATTTTTATCTTATAAATTAACTTATAAACGTTTTTTTTAAATTGGCTCCTGGCCTCCTGTCATTTTGCAAAAGCGGCCACCGGGCCAGTCGAGTCGAGCGTCCCTGCAGTTGCCTCTGCAACGAGTGGACATCCCTCCATGAATATTTGAAGTGTTGGAGTTATGAAGTTTTGCCATGGTGCAGCTATGTGCAGGAGACTGAAATGCTTTTGTTTGTCATTAGAAGCAAAATCCTCTTGCTGTTGTGTTTTTTTAGGGAGGGTGCATTTAGATTAATAAACTCTGAAATTAGATCTGACCATTAGACTCGATTCATTTTATATCAATGAACTAAGCAACTTGTAATTTTTCGCCACAAATAACCTGTTTACAGGTCTGTGCGGTGAGAAGAGCCCTTCATAGCTGCAGATTGTAAATCCTGTGTAGAGGCCCACCCGTGAGAGCATTTCCACACCTCCTTGTGTAAACACATGCAGTTACAAACTTCTGAGAAGAATCCCACTGCCATAGATGTCAAGCCAGATCTCTTCGTGGCCTGCTGAGTACACATGTTATTGTCTTGCCCGCTCCTCTTTTGTTAACCCTTCTCCCTCACATGCATTCATGAAAACATGTTTGCACACACTGTCCTGTCCGTTGGCATCAAGCTCCTCAGCTTGGAAACTGAGCAAACCGTAAAGTAGTGCGTTGCTTTACATGAGTGGAAATTAGTCTGTCTGATTGTGTATATATAAAAAAAAAAAAAACAGCACGTTATCAGCCTCTTAACTGTTTATCTTAGTAGCTCTAATCTTCTCTATGTACCTCCCCGTGCACCTTATCTGTGTTAACGCTCTGCTGCTGGTACATGGGAAGACTCTAGAAGCACAGTCAGCAAAAACGCATTGCTGCGTTGATAAAAACAAGTTGTAACCGTCTTTCACAAGTGGCAACCCTTGTACTTGTATTTGTGGAGCATGTGCGGCCAGGTCCCAGCTTACAATGTCACTGTTGTACATTAGCATTAATCCGCATTAGGCGCACGCGTTTAGGCGATGTGTCTTAAACGTGTTTTCAAGTTAAGCTCTGTCATAGTCTCCTTAAATGAAATGACAGTTAAACCTCAGGACGTCCCCGCCCTTTTCTCCTCCGACAGATAATCCCCACAAGTCCGTACACAGTAGAGCGGTTGTCTGTCCCCTATATTATTTAGCAGATGCTTGCTTGACCTTTTTACAGGATGTCACACATTTTTGCTTATGTGTCTCTGTGCATGGGTAGACAGAGAAAGATCTTTTTTTTATTTAACCAGGATGTTCAACTGAGATTGAGAAAACTTTGGTCAAAGTTTTGACTGAATCTAAATCCAAACACTTTGTGAGTTTGTTGAGGATTTTGACAGTAGACCTGCAAAGAAAATCTGTGTCATCTGCAGAAAAATGTGTTGCTGCTTTAAAACATGTGAATACTCTGCTCTAAATAATGATTTGGGTCTTTGAGTTAAAACTTGTAAACAACAACAACAAGAATTTATGGAAAATGCAAATATTGTGGTCATTAAAAGTTTGCCTGCTGCACCCAGCTGCTGTTGAATATCCTGTTCATATGTACACACCTCAATCTTAGATTTAATGTGAGCGCAGAGAAACTTTCCCCTTCCAGCAGACAAATGCCAAAACAACTTTTCAGTGTCAAATGCTGCACAAACAAGTAGAACTGGTTTTATGAGGTGGAGGGGGACTTTAAAAAATGCTGCTGTATTTGACAGATGTCCCCCCCCCCCCCCCCCCCCCCCAAAAAATACATTACTGCGTACTTACAGTTACAAAATCTAGGACTGTCCCTCAGGAGGAATGTGCTCCACTGACCCCCCCCCCCCCTCATTCATAAACCCTGCTACTGTATGGAGACCATAACACTGCTGTTCATGTTCAGAGGCCCTTGGCTGTTCTGCATCTGTCTGTGTGTTGAGGAACTGGTAAAATGTGGGGGCGGTTTTGAAAGCCACCATGACACTGTTGTGTGGTTTGGTCTTCATTTTGTCGAGTGAGCTTGTTGCTGCAGCTTTATGAGACCAATCGTGACACACAGACGGTTTTAGAACTTTTAAGACAATAACTTCTTTAGCAGTTGAAGTCTGTGTCACACAGGCACATGATCCCTGCAGAGGTAAAAACAACAAAACTGTGTTAGCTTGGCTGCATTATGTGCTGCTTGTTTTGCAACTCTCGCCTTGGCAAACTGCTCCGACTTTTTCCTGCCTTCTCATTTTTCTGCTCTTTTCCAATTGGCCGGTCATGTATATGGCACGCTGCCGTTGGCTAGTTTTTTCCTGCACTGGCAGGCCCTGTGGCCTACATGAGGCAAGGAGAGGGAATAGGAGGAGGACACGACACATGGTGGGCTGTTTACAGACTTTGAAGGCCATGGGTGTGGTGCTGCTTTTTACTGCAACGGGTTAATTCACGGAGGTGACCTGCTTCATGCAAAGGTGCTTCCTTTCATTTGTTATTCACGCTCCAAGTCAAACATCTGAGACCTGTTGAATAATAAACATTTTTTTAATAAACCATTTGGTACTTTTGCAACACACAGACTGCAGCTGTGTCTTAAGATAGTTAGTTTTATCTGTGGCTTGAACAGGTGTGTGTGTGTGTGTGTGCGTGTGCGTGCGTGCGTGTGTGTGTGTGTGTGTGTGTGTGTGTGTGTGTGTTCTCCACATGTCCTGTAATCTACAGAGCCATAACTTATTTTACTGCCATTTGGGCACATGCATAAGCACTATAAGTATTCATTACACTCCCAGACATTCTTCCTCCTCCTGCTTGGCCATGTGACCAGTCATGGACCCAACCATGCCATATGTAGTCACGTCCTGGCTGCTGCGGACAGATCGCGAGAAGACAGGAATAATAATAAAAAATGTGGTGTAAGCATTTCTCCAGCATGTGCTCCACTTTGCTCCCTCCCTCCTCCCATGCCTGCGGGAACACTCCAGTCCCACATGATGATGTTGTTGTTGTCTCAGTACCTACAAGAAGCAACCTGGGCAGATGTTTTGTTACATTAAACAGTATTTTCAGTACACTCACTATAGAATAGTATATGCAGTTCCTTGACACTAAATGTCACTCCTAAACTTAACAGCAGCTGCTGATAGAGCTGGTGAGTGTTGCAAGGCAACATGAGTATGTGCTGCCAGTCTCGTGTTTAATGTTTAAGGCCTTTTTGTTTGGCTTAATGTGTGCCTAAAACATGGCCCTGGCATATGGAGGTGGCTGTAGCAAACGCAGGCAGAAGGCATTGTTTTCAAGCCCTGAGCCGGTGTTGCTGCGGTGTAAAGGTGTGGTGCAGTTTTCGAAATGCACCTGATATGATCTGTAATGTAGCGTAGATAAGCCTGAGACAAACACCATAAACATGTCTGACTGTTGTGAGCCATTTGGTGCAAACCAAATCCTCGAGTCATATTTCTGCATGTACAGCAACAAAATGCAGAACATTACCGTGTCTTTTCACCACAACGGCAGCATTGTGTTGACCGACATTAACCGTGTTAGGTGTACAGGCAGTCTTGGTTTTTGTCTCAAAGCTCCAACAGTTTCATTGTTATTATTTTTACAGTTTACAGTTGTAAAAATGGCATGCGTCTGAAATAAATTTACCAATGTAAATACGATTTAATTATTATTGAGATTATTAGTATTCTATTGTTTGTACTAATCTATAATAGAATAGATTCACATATCATTACTCAGTATCCCATCAGGATTTCCTTAGTTGTGTGGTTTACATGTTTTCTAATATGTTTTGTTTCTGGGACTCTTGTCGCTCTAGTGAAATTAAAGATATAGATGCACACTACATGGCAAACACTATGTGGACACCATAAACCCATACATACGGTTGAATGTATAACGGCCTATATTCTTCTGGAGAGGCTTTCCACAAGAGTTTGGAAACTGGCTGCAGGGGTTTGCTCCCGTTCAGCCACAAGGGCATCAGATAGGTCCACTAATGACAAGTTCTGTCCTATTGTGTGAACATTGTCATGTTAAAGGCAGAAAGAGTCTTCCCCAAACTTTGAGCTATATCGTATATGTTACTAGTGTCCAATGATGTCAAATAAAATGTTTTTATGACAGTGTAATGGCAAAATTCCTTTGCAGTATTTGTTACAGTCCCGTTGAAAATCCAAACGCTATTATTAATCAATTGTTCCATTTTTCTGATCACAGGGGCGTTCTCTTTCGACGACAACCTGGCAGAGGCTAACCATCCCTACAGCGTTGACGATGACTTGCTGAATGAGGCGGAGGTGAACGGCAACTGGACTCCTCAGGAGAAAGCGCTCCACGAGGCTCGACTCAAAGCCAAAGCCAAGCGCCGCCTGCGCAAGTCCTCATCACGCAACTCCACCAGCGAGTCCTTCTCCGAGTCAGGAGAAGTGTCAGGAACTGACCCGAACAGTCCAAAGGGCAAAGTCAACACCAGTGACCGCAAATCCAGGACGGGTAAAGGCAGAGGCCTGCCAAAGAAAGGTACATTTGAACTACTCTGGTGTATGCAGCTTTCTGCTTTTTGTTTGGGAAGCTGGCACAGCCTTTCTTACAGTAACAGGGAAGAGAACAACTATGGACACATTGTCTATATCCTGAGAAAGTTCAACTTTGTAGCGAGAGCTTAATACATGGGCTTACTTTGTTTTCTTGTTGAGCAGTTAACAACAAAAACGACATTGATTAGCATACTTCTAGACTCTGCTCATGAAGCTGTCACAATTTCTGGTGCCTGTGATTCGTGCACATGTACTGATTGTTGTTGACGACAGCAATTAGTTTAGTTGGAAATGTTACATGACCTGCTTTTCAATCCCTGCACCAAATGTGTTTGTGGCCATGGCTCTTTTCCCCACAATCACATAGGTGAACATGCCTTTATGGTTTGTATGCAGGTGGAGCAGGTGGGAAAGGAGTTTGGGGGGCTGCTGGGATGGTTTATGAAGATGAGGAGCCTGATCTGCGGGACCCCAACTACGATGAGTCTGCTCAGGTGAGTGGGTACAGCAGACATGGACTGTTAATAATATGCATATTAAGAGAGAGAAAGAGTTGGGACTCAAACAAAAAACATAGCTTCTCTGCTTTTTTTTGTTTCATTTTTTTAAGTGATTTTTTGTCACTAAAGTCAGGCTGCCTGCAACCAACAATTATGTTCCGCTGTGGAAGTTGATCCTTTATTTTCTAAATGTTTCTATCACCTGACCGTCAGCAGTCTGTACATACTCTGAACTGTGTGTGCCACTGATGAAAGAGCCTCACCAGCAGAGGCTGGTTTATCACAGTTGTTGTTGCGTTCGACCTGTTGTGCGGAGCAGCTTTTTGTTCCAAAGAGGCCCATCGATCAAAGCTGACACCTTTTATTTCTTGTGTTAAACAAACGTGCTGATGTTGAAGGGGCTGCTGCTGAAACCCACTAAATATAAAAGAGGCGTTGCTCTGTAAACCAGATAATGATTGTCCTCACTCGGACAACAATCTAATGAATCAAACTCTTTTGATAGCTTGTAATACCTTGGGTGGCATGTGATAAAAGATTTATTATAACTTATTATTATTAAACTGTTGGAAAAACGCTGTTTTATATATAAAAGTTCACATGATTTGACCGAAGCTCATTTAAAAACTCACCCGCTCACATGAATGTTTCATCCCGGTGGCTCCGTCCCAGCTCATTCAACAGTATTTTTTTTAAATCTTTAACCCCATTATCAAGCAAATGCTCTGTGCGACGCTGCTGAAGGCCGAGTTTGTTAGTCTCCTGTAAAGGTCAGGCTGACTGAATGCAGAGTGGGAATGGAGCTTCTGTCAGTCAAATAGTTGATATCGGTTTTGGGAACAGCTCAGAAAAGCCAGTGCGATTTGTCCTTGAATGTCGTAGGAGAGTAGTGGAAAGATGTCCGTCAGTGTGTTGAATGGGAACTGGGACAGAGAGGTACAGAAAAGTTCACGGGACGTGTGCAGACGGTGCCCCTTTGAATCCAACTGAGGGGATCACCTGATGAAGGATTTCTGAATGGTACAGGTCATCTTGTACATGAGAAAATGTGAAAATAATCTCAGTATCCATGTAATGGAAACTATAATGTGCTTGAGAATGCTCCCTTTACTCACCTTTTGATCAAATCTTGGTTAAAGTATCATTAAGAGATGTTGCATTCAGGTTCAGTCTTTAGCCTGTACTTGGCCATAAATGATTGTTTTGGTTCTCTCCCATCAACTCCTGCAGTCACACAATCACACACCATGAGCAGGAAACAGGAACGTGAATAAGTGTTTTTGACTGTTAGCTACAGCCCTTCTTTATACTGATATTGGTTTGCTTGTTAAATAAACTTGGGCTTTTTACAAGAGGTCAAGACAATTGAGTAATTCTTTTTTATGCTGTTGGACTTACAATTGGAGCCAGCTTTTCCCTTTAAAAAAAACAAAAGTAGTTATTCTCCTGATATAGTTTGTAGGAACTTTTTGTTTTATGTCTTTGCTAAGATTATTATTTCATAAATGCGTCCATTGTTCTCCAGGTTAATCAAAACCTGGTCACCTGTAAAGTTGGTTGGACCAGTTTTGACCGACATTCTTGGCATTGGCTAATGCTAACGTTGAGATGAAAGGGAGAAGTTTGTTATATCATAACAGAAGAACAGAAAGGCGACGGATAACACTTTTCAAAAGAAATCTTAGTGATATTGATCTGAAATTATTAATCCATGTTATAACTTTTCAGACTTGGATTGCACATGAATAAAACCTTGATAGTGTAAACGTATAGGTGTACTCGACAGCTCGTTCTAATGACTGGGCATATGTGTGTATGACGATGGACTGACGATGCGTTTGTTCTTGCACAGGGAGACACAGTTTATGCGACAGTTGTGCCCGAGGTAGATGAGAAGGAACTGGAAAAAATGGTCAACCCCATTGTACAGGAGTACTTTGAACATGGAGACACCAAAGAGGTCCAGGTAAATGATTTCAAATGAAGCATTTCCTCTTCCTTTCACTAAATGCATGCAGACCAAGAATGAGCGAGTTTAGAGAATTGATCGACGGATGAACAAAGTAATGGAGGGCTTGTGTGCACAGATCATTAGATGACTTAACAGTACTGGTTAGAGACTGTAGTATCTTCAATTGTCTTATTTGTCCTTCCTGCCTATCAGATGTTGCTGAAAGGACTCAACCTGGGCCAGCATAAGTTCGAGTTCTCCTCCCTGGCTGTGGCACTGTCCCTGGAAGGCAAAGCCAGCCACAGAGAGCTGACCTCCCGCCTGCTGTCTGATCTGTCGGGCAAGATGCTGTCACAAAGTGAAATGGCCCGCGCCTTTGACAAGATACTCAAAGAGCTGCCAGACCTGATACTGGATACACCGGAGGCTCCGCAGGTAGACCTCTTCATTTTGTCATATTGCTGAACTTATCGGACTACTAAAATATGTGATGCGGACGTGCATTCTGATGTTGTTTTTTTTTCTTCTGATGTCTCACAGATGTTGGGCCAGTTTGTAGCCCGAGCCATAGCAGACCACGTCCTCCCCATGTCGTTCCTGGACTGTTACAAGGGAAAAGTGGACTGTGACCATGCCAGGTGAGCTGAGACGAGTGCAATTTAAATGCAAATACAAAAAAAATCAACCTTGTTTGCAACAGTTGTACGATTTCTTAAGCCTTTCTTTAGTTAATTTTACCGCACCTTGATCAAAAACCTGGTTACAGATGCAACTGAAACGTTCCTCTTCCCTGTGTTGGGAAAAGCTTCTACTTTTCACGTTTTATGAGGAGCAGTTGTCCTCCTCCTATCAAATCATGTTTAAATGGAATAAAACATTGGTGTTGTGGTGTTATCTTGGCTATTTTGGAGCTTCGTGCTAAATTGGGTAACTCACTCTAGCTTATAAAAATAACTAGACTTCATGTACGCCCATTTATGTGCAGATAATATTTTTGGTGTTTTCCTTTTTCAGAGTGGCTTTAGACCGTGCCGAAGTGCTGCTGACCATGAAGAGGGAGATGGTTCGTCTCGATAATGTGTGGGGCGTGGGTGGAGGCCTGAGACCTGTCAAACATCTCGTCAAAGAGGTAAGAAAAACAACAACCATTAAACTGATAAGTCACATTCTTGTTTCCATTTTCAAAATTATCTTTATTCATGATCCATAGCACTGAGGGCAGAGTGTCTGTATTGACAAGCTCTGCTTATTTATTCACATTACGTAAGGTAAGGTAAACAGAAGGCAGAAATGCATGCTGGTTAGAGAGCCACAGGCCAACCCTCTGCTATGTTGCTGTGTCAGCAGAGGCCTTTTCTCCTCCGAAAAGTGAGAATTGCAAAAACAAGGGCACAGGAGGTGCGGACACGGATACACACCCTAGCCTTTAACTGAACAGACTTGACACGCACACACACGCATACAGTGTTCATGCACACATTTGCACCCCACGTGCTGTCGGCTTTGTCTTTGTTTACAATTGTTGTTCTATGATCTGGAATTTCTGGAATTATTTGTGCCAATGTGGGTGTGTGGATAGTGTGGGAGTTTGTGCACATCTTGTAAATTGTAGGTTATGCAACATTTTAAGTGATGTTTAGAAATGTGCGAGTTGTCTGTCAGTGTGTTCTCAGTCATACAGCATTGTGTGAGCCTCAGTAGCCCCCAGAGCCTCAGGCTGTTTTGATTTCCTGCCTGGTTGCGCAGCTTCAGGGGGACACACTGGGCTGCAGGAGGCACAAGGCCTCTTTCGCTCGCTGCTCTCACTTTTTTCCGAGTCACTCTATTGTTGTGCTCTTACTTGCAGCCTCTCAGTTTCTACGGGCTGTCCTCTGTCACTGCCCTGCCTGTCCACGTTACCCCCCCCATGTTGTTTTTTTCCCCCCAGATGTTCGGACGACCACACATTCCCCCAGCTCCGTGAATTAGACCCAGAATTGACTTGTAGCTTTAACGTTTCTTTTACTGGTTGCATCTGTCAAGCTCCTCTTGAATCTCAAGTGGCGTGAGTAATCGGTCCATAAATAGCTTTAAAGCAAAATGGTTCATGTGTTATGAGTGACATAACAAATGAATACTAACAAATGAAGCAGAGAATAAAATATTCAAGCACAGCTCCAAAAGAAATGTTCATCTTTTTCAAGAAGACAGATGTGTGCTGAGTTTTATTTCCCAAGGAAGTCAGGTTATTGCTAGAATAAATCCCTTTAAATATATATATATATATATATATATATATATATATATACACACACACACACACACACACACACACACACACACACACACAGCTCTTTGTACAGGACTTAAGCTCTCTTAAGTCCTGTGAATTATTTTTTCTTTATCCAGGGTGTGTTGAATCAAATACAGGTGTGCCCTAGATAAAGGCCAGGTACCTGCACTTAAACATGGACAATCCCGCATAATTAGCATCATATTTCTACACCTCTAACCCATCAATATTCATGCCTCAATCATCACTCTGTTGCTCTGGTTTTGTCTTTTTAACAGTCTATCCATCTTTTAGTCTCTTCACAATAAATTCCAAAGGATATTTATTACATTCAGCTAGCTTTTATAGGCAAAACAAGCAACCCTCTTCATTTTTTCATTTGTGTGTGCTTGTTTGTGTCTTTGTTCCAGATGAACCTCTTGCTCAAGGAGTACCTGATATCAGGAGACGTGTCTGAGGCAGAGCACTGTCTGCGGGACCTGGAAGTCCCACACTTCCACCATGAGCTGGTCTATGAGGTATTAAAGACGTGATGTTATTGTGTCAGTCTTGGTTTGGTTTTGTCATCACACACTTTTCCACATATTCACCAAGAAAACAAACAAAAGCTTTCTCCATGTTCTCCCCACATAATGATAAGATAACAGCTACACAGGTTAAAGTCTCTTACGTGTGTGTGTGTGTGTGTGTGTGTGTGTGTGTGTGTGTGTGTGTGTGTGTGTGTGTGTGTGTGTGTGTGTGTGTGTGTGTGTGTGTGTGTGTGTGTGTGTGTGTGTGTGTGTGTGTGTGTGTGTGTGTGTGTGTGTGTGGCAGAGGCGTGTCTCATTTGTACTGCATGTATTAACAGAGCTCAGCCCAAATTGATCAATCCAAAATAGAAAGGCACATTGCATAACAGGGAACGGCCTATCCTCCATACAAATGTAATTGCTTCGTGATTATTTACAGAGTGTAGCTGTAAAGGCAATAAACTGAGTGGCATCTTATTTTGTAAATAAAAATGTGTGATTATGGGTTGGTTCCAAATGGCTGATCAAGTTTTCAGTTTTTTTTTTTATTTTATTTTATTTTTATTTATTTTTTTTTGGCCTCAGTTGTGTACAAAGTACACCATGTACTGTTGCATAGCCAGGTGGAATTTGTTCTACACATGCAGCACATTTAGAAAGGATTCACCCGGCTGGACTTTTTCAGAGTTTTATTATCTACAAATAACCACAAATTAAATGTGTTTTTGTTCAAATATGTTTGTTAAATGTTTAAATACTGCGCCTTCTCTTTTCTTGCTATAAACTAATGTAAAATGGCAAATACTGCCACCATGTGGTTAAACGTGGTCATTGCACATCTGGATTGATCATTGACTTTTCATTATTAGGTGATAGACATTAGATGGCAGCAGAATACTCTTTCTTACACATTCTATATGTTATATTATTTTTTTCAGGCTGTAGTGATGGTGCTGGAGTCGAAAGGAGACACTGCCAGTCACGTGATGATAAAGCTGCTGCAGTCCTTCTGGAAAACAGGCCTCATCACTGTGGATCAGATGAACAGGGTCAGTGCCTTGCGTTTAGTTTTTTTTGTATCATTTTCTTTATTAAGGACATGATTTGCATATCGGATGAAAATTCATGTGCGTTCCACCTTGTAGTCATACTATCCATTTTATATGCTGCTTCTTCCATGTAGGGTTTCCAGCGTGTCTATGATGAGCTCCCAGAAATCAGCCTTGATGTGCCACATGCCCACTCTATCATGGAGACCTTTGTGGACCTCTGCTACCAGGAGGCCGTCATCACCAAACAGCTGAGGGATGCATATCCCGCCAGGTGAGTTGGCCATTTCTCACCACTTTAAAACATTGTTTTATTTTCCTATCGCCATAATTAAATCATTCCTAATGGCTGGTGTTATTTTATTGTCAACAAATATCATGAAAATAAGAAAACCAAAAAGTGTAAGTGTTTAATGAAGAATTATGTCACTCAGTACAATAGTGTGGCTCATTGATCTGGTTGGGTTTTTAAGTTTTTGAACACCAATGTAGCTCTATGGTACAGAGAAATAACCTATATCGAGCTTTGACAACAGAGAGATTATTAGGATCAATTCATTTTTGGTTTTGGGGTTTTTTGGTCACTAACATGTTTCTCTAAACTCTCTTTCTTCCACTAGAGGACGAAAGCGTTTTGTGAGCGAGGGAGATGGAGGGGCAATAAAGAACTAATCCACAAGAGGAAGAGCAGCAGCAGGAAGAGGAGGAGGAGGGGGGGGGGTGTCTACAGGTTGTTAGACCCAGATTCCGCTCCAGCATGTTTTCCTCTGAAACCAGGCATGCTGGCAGTCCTAAGTTTCCTTGTTCCTTCCCAATAATGTTGTCATTACACAAACCAGCATTGCTGTTTGGTGAAAGTAGACAGAAGTGTTGAGTTCCATTCATCTTGTTAATCACTGTTTTGGACATTTTCTTTTTGTAAGAAAGTTCTTTATTTTTTGGGTTGATGCACCCCTTTGTACCTGTTTCTCAAGAATAGTTTGAGTCAGAGCTGCAGAAAAACAGGTTGACAGGCAGGGGTGTGTGGGAGATGAATTTGGGTGTTTTGTCTCTGGCTTTGCTTCACCTGTTGCCATGTCTCTATTTTTTTTCCATGTAAAGTGCTAGAAATGAAAAAAAAGCACTTAGAAGACAGCTGATACTGTACAGTCGGTGAGCACTTGGTAATTTAGCTCAACAACAAAGATTTAACTTTTCCTTTTTTATTTTTTTTTTCTGCCACACATCATTTGAAATGTTTTCAAGGACATTGCGCTTTTTTTCTTGCATCTTGGGTCCCTCAGACCAAACGTTCACTTTATAAAGCAAAGCAGTCAAATCAAGATGTGTTTGGGTGGTTATTTAAAACTTGCATTAGGGCAAATATACTTTGGAAGCTCTTTTCTCCAAAAAAAAAAAAATATTAAAAGAAATTGGGGTTTAATCTGTGTTTAAAAAAAAAAAAAAAAAAAAGTAAAAAGATTGAACAAGCACTATTTTGAGCATTCAGATGTTGCTTGCAATAAATAAATCTACAGCTCACATGGTCAGAAATGGATTCCAGACAGGTAACCTGATGATACCCTGGAGAGCAGAATTAATCTGGGAATTGTCTTTAAACTTGATACGTCTGTGAAATGGCAACCTCGGTTTATCTTGGAAGACTGTATGTTAAAGGCATATTCGGATATGCATATTCTTTTCCGACACTGTTTGTAACAGTTTTTCATGTTGACGAATGTTAAAGATGTGGCTAAGAAATATATTTCACTCATTAAAAAGCAACAAAATTATGTTTCTGCTTTTCTTTTTTGTGGTTATGCCAGCAGTATTGATGAATAACCAGGAGTAAGTGATTTGGCAAGTGTAGTAGAGATCAATCACCTTTGCTGATCAGTCAGTTGTGATCCTTAATGTATACTTTAACCTTGTCTTGTACCTGTACCTTCTCTGTAAGTCTAAATGATTAATGATCAGAGCAGGTGTAAATATGTTTATCTGTAACCAAGAAGCAGTTTAAGGCCAAAGCTTGGATTTGTTTTCTCTGACTCTTGACCCCATTTATGGTACATCTAAGATAAGTGGCCATGGGTCATAATAGTTTTATTATGCTTATAGTGTAAATAAGCGGTCGAGGGACATTTGGAAACTGGTGTACTTCACAGGACACTCATTCTGGCATGTGGCTGTCTACTGTCCAATAGGTGCTATAATTGTTAATGTTTTGTATTCTATCCAATCATCTTTGTACTATTGAGCTATTTGAACTATTTAGCTCGGCAAACTATTCACAACACACTCCTCTACATAAGGACTTCATTTGATAAATTTCAATTAAATTACATATTTACCTCTACAATGTTTTACTTGCATGGTTTGTTTTCTACTACTGTCTGTAGTATATTATATAGTCTTTAGTTGATGAGCAAGCAACAGGGTAATTGATAACATCACATACAAATACACTGGAGTACACGTTAGTGGTCAATTATATGCATGGAAGAAGGTCTCGATGCTTCCTCATAAAATTGTAAACGTGAATAAGGTTAAGGTCATAGATAATTACTCTGCTAATTACTACATGCATAAATGAAAACAAACAAACTTCTCCTATTGTGATGAAAATTCAGAAACTTTTTTTAAACCTATGTATGTTGACATTGATCTCACTCCAAGAAATTCTGACCCTTGAAGATGTCATTAATCATATCTTTAAAGACGTATTTGATCATTGTGGGTGAATGAGGTGGTTTTCAAAAATCCAAGAAAAGACAAATATATTTTTTTAAATAAATGTGGTTATGTTGGCAATTTTTTTCTTCTTCTTATAAATGTAAATTCAACAATAGAAAATCGAATTTTGTGGTTTTCTTGAAGGATGTTGTATACATTATATAAAACTACTTTCTAATTCGGCTGAAAAAAAGGCTGTAGGTTTTATAATACTCTTGTGTAGTGTGATTTACCCCTGGCTCTTGTTATTGTTCTGTTTGTATACTATCCCCTCTATACTGCATGTATAGTGTTTAATAAAAAAGTACACGTCAGTGAAAACAAGTGATATTTTTGTTTCCTAGAATGGTGAAGGCATGACCCGCCCTACTCTGCTCTGAGTAGGGCCTCTGTATCCTAACCAATCTCGCGCCTCTTGCCAAAACCTAACCAATCCAACCCAGAGCCTACGAAGGCAACAGGTACTAGCCAATCATAGGCAGAGAAGGGCGGGCCATGACGTTGTCAAAGAAAAGAAAATTGCCAACCAGGAAGTGGCTAGTAAGCTAGCAACGTAGAATGAGCAGCTGAGATTCTGGTACTTTGACAGGTTAGTGTCTATTTACTCAATGAACATCAAGCTAAAACGGTCGACCTTCGCCGTATTTTCTATTTCCTTACCAATTAAAGCCACTTTATATTGCCACAACCGGTCGGTTTCGCTAAAAAGGAACGTTAGCATGACAAACGAGAAGCGTGCAACCTGCAGGCAACGTATTGCCGGGGCGGAGTGGCGATTTACCAACTGGATGTGTTCTGGTTAAAACGGGTGTAGGTGATTACTACTTAACGTTAATTAAATTGGAAACACTTTGCATAGAAGCAGAGTTTAATTAGCACGTGTCCTGCCATCATACTCCTTGCAATGTTAACCTAACAGCCTGATGTGACGTGATCTTAACGTACGTTACAGCTCATACTCACAACAGGAACGATGAGGACGATCTAGGTTATTATTATGATAGCGGTCAGATTCTGTATTGTACAAGTACAACAAGCCCGCACACAAGGAAGTCAAGTCATATTTTTGTATGCATTATTATTTCTTTATAAAGGGCAAAAGCACAAATCAGTTTGTTGCTTGATAAGTGCAGAGCTTCAGATCCCTCCCAGTTTTCATTGACACTGCCACACACAAAGGTAGACTATTAAATACAAATGTCTTCCTCCCTGTTGTCTCCAGCTTCAGAAGGGCAGGATGGGTAGGCAGAGGAAGAGGGTGGTGACCGGTGAAGCTGTTCCCCTTCTGCGGAAAGACGAGAAGCCCCCTGCATTTCCCCGAAAAGAGAAGAAAAAGAAAGTTGATATTGGCAAAGTCTTCATCAACATCTCCATTGGTCTTGGCATATTCAGCCTGGTCTGGTTCTTTTACGCCCTCCACATGCGATCAAGCCTGGCCAAACGGGTGGTGACCCTGCACCCGTCCCCTCCTGTCCTGGATGCCAACAGCAGCAGTGCCAAGGTCTCTGCCGAGAGGTTCTGGGGCTCATACAGGCCTCAGGTCTACTTCGGCATGAAAACAAGGAGTCCCAGGTCCATTGTGGCAGGTAGGCTGACACGTTCAGTGTGGAGCTGAAGCTGTGCCGGTTATGTTTGATTTAGTTAACCAGGAGAATCCCTTTTGAGAATAAGAATCTTTTTACCCAAGGGCTAGAACACATAGTTACAGACAGAAAAAAGGCACATCTAAAAACATTGTCTTCAGGAATCTGCTCCTAATTTGTGGTGGAAGAGTTAAAGGGAAAATCCAAACCAACTTAACTTTTTTGTTAAATATGTAAAGTTAACTTTTTTGTTAAATATGAAAACGTTTTCATATTTCAGACTTGTTGGCTTTGATGACAAAGCAAGTAAAGGAGCATTGTTCACTCAGATTAATATGAAAATACACGTTTAACCTCTTAAACCCTACTGATGCTGCTGTGCAATACACTGAGCTTCATTTAACATTCTAGCAGAGTTCCTTAAGTTTCTAAAGATACTAAATATATCAGGTAGAATATTTGGGAAATTGACATAAAACAAAGCATCAATTTTAATCCAGAGCTCCTTCATGTTATGGAATGGTGAAGCTATAAACAACATGGTGTCTCAGGAGACCTGGATGTTAAATGTACCACTATAATACCAAAACCCCCGACAATGTTTAATGTGTTTGTGTATGTATATTATGTATGTATTTGTATATATGTATGTATATATAACTATATATGTGTACATGTATATATAGCTGTATATGTGTACATGTGTATATAGCTGTATATGTGTATATAACTATATATGTGTGTATATAACTATATATGTGTGTATATAACTATAAATGTATACATAGACAGTTTTCTCTGTTGTTGATGCTGTCTTTATTTTCATATCCACAGTAGAATCATGTCTCAAATCATTGGCACACTGCAGTCTGTTTTGAGGTGGATTTTCCCTTTTTAATATTAAATAGTTTGCACTCACAAAAACATTTGCTTCGTAGCGCTAATCAGATCTTTAATGTTTAATTGCACTAGATTGGGGAAATGGTGGGAAACGAGCTCAGGCACTTGACAAATTCAAGTAAATTTTGGCTTCAGTCCCTAGAGCTGTTTACCCGGTCAGTCAATTTGGACGACCAACATTGTTTATTAGGTAACAGCATAAAGTGGGCTACATTTGCCAATATTGAGTACCAACACTTAGTTCAGAACTGCTGTTCCCAAAACCCAGTTGGCCGGTAACTTGCTGCATGTATCCAGTGAGTTTTGTGATTTACCTTTTTTTTCTGTGAGACAGCTGACTAGTTATTATTTTCCAAATGAAATATTTGTGCTTCCTCTGTGGTGTACAATACAACCAAATAACTTCCATCGTTATGTCTCCCCAGGTATGATGTGGATGCGTCAGTTTGCCGACATGGATGTAAACCTGAGGCACATCTGTGAGCAAGGGGATCGTTTGCAAGGCTATGGCTGGATGATGCATGATGGCATCACCTTTGGCGTCCAGGAAATCCGCGACAACGACTTCACACTGACGACAGAGTTTGTCAAGAGGATGGGAGGGGCTCACGGAGGAGACTGGACATGGAGGGTCACTGCTAAACAGCATGTGAGTACTGACTGTTCATTCAGCCTTTTGAGCAGATGTTCCCAAACGTGACCCAAATGAAAAATGTCTATTGTTAAGTTGTGATAATTGTAGGCTTTTTGTCTTTACCCACCAGAGCTCGGCCCCTCAAGCGCCAGTCATCTCCCTGTTGTTTTACACAGCAGCGGACACCCAGGGCTCCCTGGAGGCTCACGTTGAGGATAGAAACCGCCTCGCATCCATCACTGGTTCCTCAGAGGAGCTTGGAAACTTTAAGATCACCTTCCGGAAGCCGGTTACCGGGGAATTATCCAGTGCCAAATATGCAAGGTAAGTGCATAAATACAGGAGTGAATGGTTAAGTCGGCAGCAGTTTGAAAAGAGAGTGATCATAGACAAGGCAGCTGGAGGAAGCATACTATAGTCAGTTTGGGGGTTATCACCTGCAACAATTGGTTGTTTTCTTTCACAGAATATTGTTCTGTTTTGCAATGCTGATCCCAATAGTTCAATTATCAATCAGTGAGTGCAGGAAAAGTCACGTGTAGATAAATGTCAATAGAAAAGGGAGAAGACGTTGACATATAGCAGAGCTGAACAGAGGACATTTAAGCTGCATATGAGGAAAAGATGCATGACAAAAAATAGCACTATTTGAATGACCCTGAAGTCTGTTGCACCTCTCCTGAGTCCCAGTATCAGTCCTCTGATGATACTCTGTAGTAATGTCATGTTGTTAGTGAATGTTTATAGACATAACGACATTGGTAAAAAGAAATACAATAACTCCGACCACTAGATGGCAGCAAAAGCAGGATTTGTAGCTTTGTTTCATCAATTTGTTAATCGAAAAACACACTGGAGGAATTAGGTTTTCTTAATTCTGAGAGTTTTTTGAACGTGCTGATAAACATTATAGCAGATATATGTTAAATATACCATCTGAAAAGCAGCTCCTTTCCATAAGGACTCTTTTAGCTTTTTGTGAAATGGCACAACTGTCGGTTAATTAGTGAAGAAAGAAGGGTGATATGCACCCTTTCAGTATTTTTTGTACTGAGTGGATCAGGACTCTTCAGACTTTCACGAGGGCTTGAGAAGACAGCATAGAAAAATATAAAGGTACAGTATGCACTGATAGGAATTCTAAGAATTGTTTGCATTATAGCTTATTGTAGAAAGATGGTTGTTGAACTATATGTGGGGTTTAACATGGTCACTTAACCTCACCAGTACATGTTTTTGGGACTCAGGTTATGACACAGTGTGCTTAGGCTTCACTAACATAGCTAGTGCAGTTGAGATAGACGACTTTAAAGATGATGCGATTGCTTTGATTTCACATCATTTTAAAACACAATAATAACACAATATATAAACTCAATAATCTTAACAACAGTTTATTTTCTTTCCAGCTACAACTATCTTCAGACTGTCTCTCCTGGCTTGGAGAAGCTGACCGACATTGTGAAGCAAAGTCTGAACCGTAGGTTTGTCTACAGCTCTCCTTCTGGTGAGAAAAGGCATTACATAGCCGTAGACACCTACAAGCCCCCCCACCACCAAAACCAACAGAAAGCCGCCGACACGCGGAAAGAGAGTGACTTCGTGGTTCACCAGGTGACCGTCCAGACGCCATTCCAGATCGAAGTTCTGTTTGAGTCCGGGAGCTTCCACAGCCGTCCCAACCAGCTCGTGGGCTCAGTCATGACTCAGGAGCTGGAGAGGAGGAAAGCCGAGTTCGACTCAAAGTTCGAGAAGATATTTGGCCTCGAAAGCAAAGGTTTTAGCCAGGCACACGTTAAGTTTGGCAAGGCAGCGCTCAGCAACATGTTGGGTGGAATGGGCTACTTCCATGGCCAGTCTGTGGTACAGTCAGCCTACAATGAGTACCCGCTCCTGTACCCAGAAGGCGCTTTGTTCACCGCCGTACCATCGCGCTCTTTCTTTCCGAGAGGGTTCCTTTGGGACGAGGGCTTTCACCAGCTGCTGCTGAGCAAGTGGGATCCCCATGTGACAAGGGAGGCGATTTCCCACTGGATAGACCTGATGAATATGGAGGGCTGGATCCCACGCGAGCAGATCCTGGGAGACGAGGCTCGCAGTAAAGTCCCAGCTGAGTTTGTAGTTCAGCGCAACGAGAACGCCAACCCGCCGACACTTTTCTTAGCTCTTCAGGAGCTTATCGAACAGCTCTCGTCAAATCCAGAGAAGCCGGCATCTCGACCGACTTTGCCTTTCCTTCGGCGGCTTTTCCCCCGACTGAAAACTTGGTTCGACTGGTACAACACCACTCAGACGGGGCCTCTACCAAACTCCTACCGCTGGCGTGGGCGCGACAAGGACACAAATCTTTTCCTCAATCCCAAGACCTTGACTTCTGGGCTAGACGACTACCCCCGGGCCTCTCATCCGTCAGCAGATGAGCGCCATGTAGATTTACACTGCTGGATGGCGTTGGCCTCCGGCATCATGGCAAGTGTAGCTCGGCTTCTCGGCGAGCCCCATCACGATTACGAGCTGTCCCACCAGGTGCTCCGTGACAACGACCTACTGAATGAGCTCCACTGGTCGGATCAGCTTCGTGCTTTCAGTGACTTTGGCAACCACACCCAGGCTGTGTCCCTGCAGCAGGAGAAGGTGTACGTGCCTCCCGGACAACCTCGTCACCAGTTCCCCGTGGCGCGCCTCGTGCGCTCCGTCCGCCGGGCCCCCAAGCTCCAGTACGTTAACGCTTTGGGTTACGTTAGCTTGTTTCCTTTCTTGCTGCACATTCTTACACCGGATTCACCCAAACTAGAACACATCTTCCGCGACATGAGAGACTCCAATAAGCTGTGGACACCCTACGGCCTGCGTTCAATTTCTAAAGCCGATCCAATGTACATGAAGCGAAACACGGAGCATGACGCCCCCTACTGGAGGGGACCGATATGGATTAACATCAACTACTTGGCAGTCCGAGCCCTGCACCACTACAGCAACACGGAAGGGCCGCACCAAGAGAAGGCAGCTGCTCTTTATGAGGAACTCAGGACTAACATCGTCAATAATGTTTATAGACAGTATATTGAAACAGGGTATATCTGGGAACAGTACAATGACAGCACTGGTAGGGGCCAAGGAAGCCACCCCTTCACCGGCTGGTCGGCCCTGACAGTGTTAATGATGGCTGAGCAGTACTGATGAACTGTTGGCTTCATGTCATGTTTTCTAGGATACTGGCCTTCATCTGTCTGGATGTGATTGAAACAACATCATGATCAGGTGTAAATACAATGGGTCTTGTCTGGTTGATGAAACTCGACAAACTGCAATTATAAGATCCAGCTGAAAAATAGGCATTTATGATCTCATTGCCACACTTAACCATTAATTAAAATACCAGGTTTCACAATGTCAAACGAGTTTAAGTGCAGCTACCCTGTCTTTACTTTATGTGTAGCCAAGCCCTGTCTTTAGTGCTTGGGTTATATACTCAAGATGCATTAAGGAAACACTTCAAAGGAACATTCGCCACCTTTTTTTTTTATGTGGACTTCCAATCAGTGCTGATGGTAAAAGTAGTCCACTTAAATATATTCCCCAGTGTGTGCCCCAGTTTTCGCTACGTCTGATGAATTTACAGAATAAACTCTCAAACGTCAATGAAGAAAATATTCTTACACATAAACCAAAAAATACAACCGGACACCTTCTGAAGTTTCTCTTTTACACCGAACGAAGACGAGCTTAATTGCCTTGTTAACTCATCGTAAAACACACTTTATTTAAACTAAATAGAAACAAAATACAACTCACCAAACATGTCTGGGTTGGTCTTTCCACTGTCCAACAATCAGCCACTGATTTGGTCAAAATAAATCCTTAATTCACAGAGTTGGATGTGAAAATATGCCGACTCTTTAAGCTGGTTTCCCCCCCCCCCCCCACTGTGTCTCTGCCTCTCCGGCTTTCCGATGTAGCAGCTCGTTGGCGGCCCTCACTCCTTCTACCATTAAATCCCGAAGAAGGTCTCCAGCACACCTCTGTCTGAGGGAGGAGGGAAACTTTCATGCATTTAAACGCACACACAGCTCGGTCTCTCTGACTGCCCACGCTGACATTCATTACAGCAGAATGATTCCGTTTCTGTCGGCATCGGAGGGCAATTTGAGCAAAGGCACCACCAGTCGGTGTTTGCTCTCGGCAGCTCAGATTCTGGACGATCCCCGCCGGCCTCATCCTCCCCGCTGCAGCAGCAGCCTGGAACTGCCTCTCTCCCGCTGAATACGCCGGAAAATATCTGAAATGTGCACTGTAAATGATCCTCATCCGCAACATCCTCTGAACTCATGTTTTCACTTTTACAAACGTAACACAAGCGATAAGAACAAGAAGTTTTATGCGGCATTGCAACCCACAGCTACAAAAGCTGAGAGTAGCACTCTCAGCTGTAGTTCTTCTGTATACCAAGTGCTTCATACCGAACACCAACACATTAGTGACAACTGCACACTATATACCTAATTTGGAGAGGTCCTTTTTAATGAGGTCATATCCCACATGCAACTTCATTGTTTCACATGGTAACTTTTTGATATGGAAAATCAAGACGGCTCTTAAATACGCAGGAGACCGCAGGTGCACCTCTCTCAGGGAGGGTTCATGCCTCCACACCGTATGTGTGGTGCTGCATAGGAACAACTTTTATTAGATTTCTCTCTCTGGGAAAATGATTGAGAGCCATTATTCTCTATTGTGTCATCTCTCTTTAAATCCTCTGTCCTTTGTCTTAGTGATTGGTCTTTTTGATATGTAATTGTTTGATCACAGTCTTTAAAAAAAAAAAAAAAAAGTTCTATACAGTGTTGCTCAACATTTTTAAAACGACTGCTTCTAAAAGCAGCCATGTTTTGTACACACAGCCTGTGGTTTGACTGGCAGGGAATACAACATTGACTGTGACATTGGTTTGTTTTGTTAAAAACAATAAATGGTTTGAATAATTTTCTTTTGTCATACTGTTTGTTTTTTGGTAATGTTGGTGCAAATGATTCATTGAATCTAAGCAGAAAGCTACAATCTCTGCTTGAAATGCAACAGACCAGAAATGAACCCTCTACCTGACCCGTCCTCCCTTCATAACGCGCAGCTCAGAGCCGAACACACCTTTACACGGGCCTCTGATGATTGGTGGTTATTCTATCTCTACTCGTGAGTTGCTGTGGATACAAGTGTCAGCTGACTCTGTAATCCTTTGCAAACACAATCAATGAATCCTTGTCCTTCATTAACTTAACATAGAACATCTGTGTCTAGAACTGCATTTTAAATTCATGTTACAGTACATGTGTGATTAATGCATCATCAGTCAACACGGGTAGGATTGTACAATGTGTTCACATTGTATATTTTGGATAGTAAGTATAATCTTGCATTAATAAAGTTGCTCTTATTGCCGGTAGTTGAAATCCCATCGCAGGCTCCTTCTCCTTTATTTTTCAAATCTTTCTAACACACAAATGCCTAGGGATGCATATTGCCCCAAAATGGCAATAAGCTTTAGATCTAAGAGTTGTAATATTGAATGAACGTTTAACAGTATAGTGGAGAGCCAAGGTATGTTATCTTCATACCCAATGTACAGCTTTAACAGCAGGGATTTCATTGATTTGAGACCTACCTCCAGTTCCAGCTATAGACATGCACTCTCCCCATTTTGCATGTAATGTAAAGTATTGACATTACGTGATATTTCATTCAGCTGGCAAGTCAATTATTCCTCACCTGTTCTGTAAAGATGTCAGCCTTCCTGTCAGTCAGAGCAGACAGTTGCTGTGACCTTAAGTACAGCAGCCCTGTCTTTCTTTTGTCAGACGGCACATTCGAAGGCTTCGAGCTGACGTCAATCTGCTTCTTTACATGGTTTCCATGGAGCACAGTTGCTGTGTGGTCCTGGTGCTTAATTAGCTAAAATCAAAAGGCATAGAGAGTATATAGATGGCAAATTCTTTTCACTCCTTGACATGTGCTGACATAGATTCACACACCAGGGCATACAGTGGCAATGTTCTTATTAATACTTTGACACCAAATATAAAACATAGAGACTGGGAGCACTGCTAAGGGTTCTCTCTGTCTGTTTACATGACCACTGGGTTCCAACCTCTAGACTTTTATGAATCCTTTGAATGGGCTAGATGTGCAGTTGTATAGTTGATGGCTTAGCATGGTGCATTAAGGTTTCATGGATAAAAATAGTACCTCTATCAGTTAGCAGAACAGCAGAAGAGCGGTAGCTTCACTACATTTATTAGAAGCTGCAGTATTTCTATTCAGGATTCACGATAGATACCGTGGATTAACAGCAACACAAATATACACCGCACCCGTTTGCATCTTGGAAAAGGCTTGAAATCCATCTTTTAAAATTTTTCAACATTGTGAAACGTTCGCTTGGCTAAATCGTTTCGATGTTAAAAACCGGTGTATGATGTATCAGTGTGCAATGATTGCTTTCGGGCTCAGTCGTGGGAGACACAAGCTCATCATTTGGCCCTTTGACCTGTTAACGCAAAGCACGGTATCAAGGGATTTGGACACAGATGAGCCATATCCTCTGCCTTTCTCTGTTCCTCTCAGAGGAAATGGCTTCCACATCCCCTCAATGCAACTACAGTCGAAAATGCATTTATTTCTTTGAAGAGTGCGGACAATCTGTGTGACTAAAGCACTCACTGCGCAATCCATCCCCCTCACCCAAGACCCTTTTTTCACAGTGAGATGGGATAATAGCCAAACAGCATCAGAGCTAACTAATGTGACTGCATAATAAACAGATGAGTCAGGGAGTATTCATTTACATATCATCCCAACCTTATCAGAGCTTCGATACAGTGAATATTTTGTGATGACCTACAACCAATGAATTTGCTAGAGAATGCAGTGAACATGGAGAGAATGCAGTGTCCACCGCTGCTGCGTGTTGAAGTAGGATATTTTTTATGCTAGAAATCATTATACATCTGCAGAGTAACTATAAAGTTGTCTTAATAGTTGCTGGAAATACCCCCCTTGTAGCACTGACTGCTATATTGAATGTAATTACTGGGAACTTGTGCTAGAGGGAGCTAATTAATAAGGCATTTGTGAGTGGAAAAGAGGCTTTTTGAATACAGCTTAGCTATCATTTTACTTACAATGGAGAGCTACTTGGAATTAAAGCAGTGTAAGTGGATAATTATGCTAATGGATCAATTTGGATTTAAGATATGGTGGCAGGCTGTATTTCTAGATGATCACTGCTGCTACATTAGAGTGGCTCACATAGGTTTTCTGTGCGTATGTGGGCTTATATGTTCATATTGTCTCACTGGAGATGTCAGATGTTTTGTCCTGAGGCCACAGTATAATGTGTGTGCGTGTGCGTGTGCATGTGTGTGTGTGTGTGTGTGTGTGTGTGTTCTCCTTTGACACAACTTTTTTGCCTCTGATACAAATAAGCAAGCCTTTGAACAAACTGGCTATGAACGTCTGCTCCTCGTGACGTATCAATTTATCCATTTTCTGTCTTTGTGTATCCCTCGAGCCTCATGGCTATGAATTTCTTAATGTGTCAATTTTCATCTGCTGACTGCCTGTTAATATTGTTTGTGGAACTCCGGCGTTGACATCACTGCCCTCCCAGGACTGTGTAACAGTGTTTGTTCTCCCTGACATCAAAACAGAAAGCCGTCATTCCTCTTTTTAATTTGGTTGCCATCAGCATCATCATCCACACTGGCCTAATTGCTGTTTATACTTTGTTTTTTTCCCCTATAAAATACCCTCCAGGATCCAGCATCTCTGGCTCTCTGTACCCTGCCTTTGCCCCCCAGAAGCTTGCTGTTGAGCACCAAACCTGCCTCAGCCAACATAGGTCTATGTATGTTATGTAAGGCCCACTATAAATAGGTTCACCCGGGATCTTTTGTCTTTACCTGATTCGCTCTTAGCCCAACAGTTTTTATTTCTGGAGAGAGCTGTGGAAGCTAGTGCAATGTAGAGCTGGCCGTTTCCATAGTTACTTTTGTTAGCTGCAAGCTCTTAACATTCTTCATCTGTTTCCTCACATGTCTGCTGTTAGCTATTTGTTTGAATCTGTTTGCACTGCATGTCCCCTTAATGACTGAATGTGCATCTGATTCTTAACAATCATATATTTTCCTACATGTTGTGGTGTCAATGCAACACATACAATTATATATATATAGGTGTGGGTGCAGATGAGTCAGAGACTAGAATATGATATTTACTTTAGTTGGTATAGTTGTCATATATGTTGAGTGATAAGGATTTTGTGTAGTGGATGTTATTGAGCTTCACTCTCAGGGGATTGTGTTGCATCTGCACATAAGCTTTATATTTGCATTTTGACACGTTATCTACTGTTATAACATTCTGTCAGTTATCTGGGAGTGAAGACATTTTTTTAGTTTGAATCAAACATGTCAAAATAGGAAAATTCACTGTCCTATTTTACAGATTTCTCTTAAAAAAATGTCCAAGCAGTTAGGTAACAGCAGGTACAGTAGCTGGATCAGTCGGAGTGCTGCAAGCAATGGATCCAGCAGAGAAGAGGGCAAGGTGGGTGCCATGCGAGTGCAATGTGTGTGGAGGAGTCTGGGGGCATGGTTAAAGAAACACTGGGGCATTCCGCAATCACGATTGGAGAGCTGAATGCGATTCTCAGCCATCCCTGTTGTAGAACCAAAGAGTACAGGCGGCTGGGGACCAAAGTGGGCGAGTGCGAAAGTATTTTTGGATCACACGGGAAACCTGCCACACCAACAGCAGCAACAGCAGCATCGGGGCCTGGTACCGGGCTTCCCTAACCCACTCCCACTCTCAGAGGAAGAGCAGGAGAGAGATGTTCCTCCAAAAGAAGAACCACGCTTCCGCTGCTTTTATTTTTCTTATTTGTGCTATTTGTCTTTCAATTGCCCAGCGTTTGAATGATGATGTAGTATATATAACTATGCAGAGCCCAACATGACAGAGGGAGAGAGAGAGAGGGAGAGAAAATAACGAACTTGGCAGCTGAGGCGAGTATCTTGTATTTATAGAAAGTCGTGTTTCCGGCAGAGGTTTCTGTGGTTTTAGCACTCCCAATCCATTTTTGCGGTGTCTTACAGGCCCTATTGTATCCAGGTTTAGATTGAAGATGTTCCCTCATCTAGCGCCTTGGGGGGAGATTTGACTGTGAGACATGTCAGAATGTGATTTGGGGGAGGCAGATGGATTTCTCCAGCTCTTGTGCAACCCTGGCTTTCTAAGGATTGCTCAAAAAAAATCTGCTTTGCATCCACAAACTTTGGCATTAGTCGAAAGTACAACACAGCACTTGAGGCTGTAAATGCATGTACTCTATGTTCTATATGCATCTAGTTATTATATTAGATGCAGGCAAAGCTATAGCCTACCTTATTTATGTTGTTGTCTTGGAGAACCATCACAGTATTTCCTGTGTAACCTCTCCAGATCACTGATGGTTTGAAATGCTTTTTCATTTCAAACAGCAAATGGCAGCCTCTGCATCTCAGTGGATTTCCTGGTATGGATAAGGTTCTTCTATTATTTACTCTCAAACAGTGTGGGTTGCATAGTTGGTTGACAAAATGCCAAGGCATTGAGACTTTGAGAAGCTACTGTACATCAAGTGAGATATATTTCATGTTAAAATCAGAATTATAAGTACAAAATGATTGTTTTTTTGTAGTAATGTGGATGCAATGCCAGAATCAGCTGACACTTCAATTCTTACAGTCTTGAGACAAAAGCTAGCCTGGGTTTAATATCTCTCAGGAAATAGAAAACAGTGGAGCTGTACTCTACACTGAATTTAGAATTCCAATAGCAAATCCATAGATGAACAGAGACTGGCTACTGATTTTCAATAGTGGGTAAAAGTCTTCCACTCCACATCTGATTTGTTTTAAACCAGAATGATGATCTGCTTTTCATTCTCATGGGGAGTTGAAAGTCTAAACTCTAACATGGACAGAACCCAAATTAGATGTAATATGATCCATTGATGTGCTTTTAGTTTTTGTAAATAACTTGACTGCTGCACAGTTTTGCAAACTCAACAACATACCACAGCTCATAGATTCTGTCCTTAGATATGTATCAGCTTTATGTGAAGCAGACCGTATACGTAGAATCATCTTGTGAAAGGTGATGCTTTTTATATATGTCGTTTGTGGTTATGTTTCACAAAACCTTAATACAGTTTACAGATTAGCTTATTGATGACAGCATAGCAGCCCTCTTTCCTACTAAAACACCAAGGAACACTGAAGAATAATATTAAAAGTCAAAATAAGAAAATATAGAACAGACATAACCGCCCTGCATCTTGCAAGCGGTGATCTCAGAGGGCAGTCAGTCCTCACTGCCTCTTCAACTCTATCAGGCACCCACCTGCAAGCAACACTCCCACACCCTGTCCAGGAGTGAACCTGAAAATAACACGGCCATGGGGTTACATATGCAGCATAAAGAACAGTATTTACCTCTCCCTGGGGCACAAAACATCCACTGCTGTTATGAAAATAATATTGGGTATCAAGCACACAATCAAATCAGCTGGAGAAATGTAATCAACAAAAACTGAAATGTTTTCTGTTTGACAGTTTAAATGCAAGTCAGAGTGGGTCTGCAATTGTCAGGACATTGATATGTTTAGGCATGCTGTGAATAAACTACTGTACTTTGAAAAACACAGGATTTATTATATGTAAAGGGAGCTGTACTTTTGCTGTGCATGAGCATTTTTAGCCATGCTACTATCGTGGCTCCAGGGATTTCAATGTCAGTCTGAAGTTCCGTCGCTTTGGTCCAGCAGGTCAAGGTTTACACTTATCCTGTGAAATATCTCAACATGTGCTGGATGGATAAGCACAAACCTCTATACAGACATTCATGGATCCCAGATGATGGACGATGGACTTTTCTTCTAACGCCACCATGAGGTTGACATTCGTGGTTTTGAGTGAAACGTCTCTACTCTCCAACTGTTGGATGGATTGCCATGAAATTTGCTACTCACATTCAAGCTCCCCTCAGAATAAACTGTAATCACTTTGGTGATCCTCTGACCTCTATATCAGGTCAAAATTTAAATATGTCCAATTCTTTGGTTTATGACTAAATACCTGCCAAACTAATTCCCACCAGCCTCAGCTGCACTTTTTGTGAGTGTTGATTTGCAAATATTTGCATGCTAACACATTAAACTAAGATGGTAACGTTGGTTTAAACATTATATCAGTTTAAAAACAGCATGTTAGCATTGTCATTGTGAACATGTTAGCATGCTACCATTAGCATTTGGCTCAAATCATAGCCTTACAATGTTGTAATATGCATTCAAATATACATTGATTAAAATGCATACATTCATGGTGGTGCCATATGTGCATGAGTCATTTATAGCTACATTTATAGATTTAATTTGTTATCTTATTGAGACAGACAAATTACATTGGCTAAATTAGAAAGACACACCACAAGTTGACCCTTTTCAGGTCAGGACCACATTAAAGCATTCCACTTGTGTTTTGCTGAAATAATCCATTCAGAAGAAGTGCCAAAATATCCTTTTATTAAAGAAATGTTTCATCTTCTGTCCTTAGCCAGTACTTTCAACCTCTTTTGAAGTCAATATCCTTGTTAAAACATGGAAGCAACTTTGTATTGCTCCATATTCATTCCTTAGAAACAGGAGAATTCTGTCTCACATTGCTTCGATGCAAAGGAATAAAACAAAGGCTTTCATTTAACTTTCACAGGTATGGAGTTACCCCTGCGCTATAATGTCGGTAAGTGCTAACATTACATAAATCCATTACTTAGTCCCTTTGCTGTGGCATTTTATGGAGGGGAGAGGTTAGCCACACTGCAGTTATCATAACAGCATCCCGTGATCTGAACTCTGTGTGATCAGATTGGTTTTAATAGATTCTGGATGACTTGGAGGCAGTTCCTCAAAGCTAAACATCTCTGGGCCTAGAATTAGAGTGCACATCTGAGGTGAAAACGATTTGTTCAGGAGAATGTCACTGCTGCAATGAAAGAGCTTATATGCTATTATCATACACTACCTTAAAAGATGACAGGGCAGCGACTCAGAGATCCTTTGATACATTTTCCACTGCTCCTTCAGTATGGAAGAAGATTCCATTAAATTTGAGTAGTCTAATACAAGCGGGCTCTGTATTATGTCTAATAGTGTCTTTGCCTTTGTGTTGCAGTAGTCACAATATATTTTATTCAATATAGCCCACAAGCTTTCCTATCCGCAATTAATCTTGTCCATAACGAATCTTGTCCACAGCAAATCGCCCTAAAATACTGTTCAAATGGATTAAGCTCACAGGAGTCCTTTCAGTACAGTTAAACATCTGTGATTATTGGAAGAAATGCTGTCTTTTATGGTGTGAAGGTAGTGATTGTCTATAGCTTTGGTCTGTTTATCAATACATTCTTGCTTGTGTACAGCCATGTGCCCTCTTGCTACTGCAACAATATACAGTATTTTGATAATTTAATCAAATCAAAGTACCAATACCTCACTAAAAAGAACACCATCACGAGTACAAGTCCTGCATTCCAAATCTTACTTAAAAACTACTCCTTACTACTTAAACTAATATTATGTGTGCAAAATGGCTCCAGACAATGTTATGATATTTCTTACACAATCATCTAAACAGTACTTTATGGTTGTAGTTCAAATGGAGATCATTTTAACAGCCTTGCTGGATTTTTTTAATCCATAAAAATGTTTCAGATTATACAGGCTGGTCATATGTTCTGTGTGTAAAATCTCAATCTAGAACAGAAACTATTAACTAAAGCTGTCAATTACATGTAGTGCCTGTAGTGTAGTGCCTTTTCATATGTTGTATAGGACTAATGCAAAATGATTGTGTTAATAGTTAGTTAGAATTTCCCAGAGTCTGATTGCGTTGATTTTATGCAAAAGAATGCCATTTATATGAATGCAGAACCACGGGAACCATTGAGAGTAGAGTGAAAGTAAAGTGTTCGTGTGCTGCTGGTTCATGTGTGATTACATGGCTGAATGCGGCGGCAGCGTCGCTATCCATGGTCCTGAACCTCTAACTGGTGGAAGAGCAGAGGTCTGCTGCAGACCACAACGTCCTATAAAAGAGTATCGACTTTTTGTAATAGGAAGTGTGACCACGGTGTGCACCCGGCAACAGATGCGAAAGAGAGAAAAAATGCTTTGGGGGTTGAAATGTCATGTGAACAGTTGGGTTCAACCACTGAACACCTCAGGGGTGTTATCGACTCCCTTCGATGCTTTCAAAGGCCAAGGGTTCGTTTGGACTGGGCTTTGCAGTTATTCGCCCTGATGGTGTAAGCGACCACAATTTCCAGCGACCACAAGAGAGGGGGTGAATTTGTGAAAGTAAATCAAAGCGGTGGACTGCCAGGAAGAGTTGTTCAGTTTAACTGGAAACATGTAGGCCATGCAGTCTAGCCCAGATAGAGGCGGACAGAGAGGGAAGTGTCAGGGGAGAGATTAGTAACTGGACTGCTGGTTGGTTTTGTATTTGTCTTCAAAACGAAGTAATTATTGTTTACTTCAAATACAACCCGACAGACTCTGATTTAGGAAAATATCTTATTATTTGTTCACATTCTCAGAGTTTTTCTCTAAATCGTTTAATTAATCATCCTTCAGTGTTGCTTTTGTACTCCTTTGTTTTACTTTATTACATTTCGTTAATGTACAATGGCTTCACATAGCTATTTGACCTTGAATCGCACCGATCAACAACGTTGGCTGTCAGGTCTACAAAGAGCAGGTGTCAGGCAAAACATCAACCTCTTTTCTACTGCATATTACAGTACTTTCGTTATCTGTCATGTGTTGCTTTAGTTTGTTGATTTTGAACTTGAACTGGACATTGGGCGCTAGTATTATCGCTAAACACACAGACCTTCAAGGAACAACAACGGTACAATATTACTGCTGATGATTTCACACTGTCCTTTCACATACAGGCCTATTTATATTTATAGCATCTTGATATTCCTACATGTTAATATCTAGTATGTGCTATCTTATCGTTTTCTGATATTTTATCTGTGTTCTATTATTACATGCATTTACAACATGCTGTAACAACTATAGGCCTCAATATCTCTCTTAAATGTGTGATAGAATGACTATAGCGCTGTGTTTATAATACTACAAGTTTATATAAAATGTTCATAATTTAAGAATATAGCCTAAGTAGTTAAACATTAACATACAAAAATGTAAAATGTATTATTATTGTGGAACAAACCTGTTGCAAATGTGGTTTCCAAAAATGTGTATTTGACCTATACAGTATATGTAGGCTACATGAGTATTATATCCTTCAGGATATATCCTATAAAAAGATGATAAAGTTTTAGTTTCCACCTAAGACCTAAAAAGTATTTCGTTTCTGATTTCGTTATTCGTATTCCAACACTAAGACTCTCTGATATGTCACATTACTCATTACCTTCCCATTACTGGCGTTTGCATGCCTTCTTACCTCCAAAATCTGGAATGTCCCTCAGTGTGATTGATCAAGTCAGTCAAACAGCGCTGGTGTCCACTTTTCCACCAGGTCTTACATCTCATACCATGAGAGGACGGTCAAAACTAAACCGGCGGATGGTGGAGGTACCTATACGCCGTTTGAGATATTTCACCTCCAGCGTGATATTCTGAGAGGTGAATGGTGATACCAAGAGAAACGAGACCGTCTTCAGTTTAATATCATTTTAATCGAAATGATAAATCGTTTCTGTGGAAAGAAATACCATCATTACAACGTTTTACCACCCAACACTGGTCGCCACTTGTTGCAACGTCAGACTCCATCGCTCCAGTATGGGAGGAGGGAGGATTAGAGGAGGGGGGACTCCGTCACATCCTCTTTCCATGTATGGGCATGAAGTTTACACGCAGCGGGGAATCCTCTCACTGGAGCTGATGAATGGGGAGGAGGGCCGAGGGAGCTGCCAAAGTGTATATAAGGAGAGAGAGGGGAAGTCGCTGATGTGAAATCCACAGCAAGCAAATAGCCACCGAGGAGCAGAGACGAAAAGGAATACCTTTAATTGCTTTTTACACCTTTTAACACAGACTGCTTTGGATCATTTGTTGAAAACCATCAAAAGGGGGGTTGAAAGAAAACATCCGTCTGTATAATTTGTTTTACATTTTCCCCTTTTACCTTTTTCCCTGGGAGAGACGGACTTCTAAGTGCATCAGTATGTTGAACAATATGGATTTGAATGCGAAAGATTCTTTTTACCCTCAGTTTGAGAATTGCAACAGTTCTTCCCTGGGAATGGAAAACAGCGCGCGGAAAGATAACCAGGAGGTGTACGTCGATGCAGAGCGGGGGGTACCTGCCCAGTTTGGCCACGGTGAGTTCGCATCTTTGCACAGTCGATAAAATGTGCATGCATGAGAATTTGAATATAATGAATACGAGCACCACAGGAGATAGAGAACTCTTTCCGTGCAGTCGTGTATGTCAAGGCATCTTATCAAGGCATTCCTGTGCCAAAATACGCATGAATGTTTACGTAACGCCTATTTGTCATCCTCGTTAAATTTGCACATATTCTCAAATATAAAACACTCGCGATGACAAAGTTTTCTCTCTTGCTAATTCAACAGAAGGAACCCCTGCAACCCTCAAAACCGAAGCCTCCAACTCGGAATTTGCGTTCAACCCCTGCGAGTGCCCAAAAGACACCTACACCCCCTCTTCGCTCGCCTACTCTGGCAGTTTCTATGTTGAGGCATCTCAGGGAGCGCCGTGCAGCACCGAAACACTTCTCAATATGATCACTGAGATTGTGGGTATATCCACACTGCCACTTTCAGAAGTGCAACACAGCGGCAACAGTCGGGGAACTTATCCATCGCCTGCGCCGATGGACAGCAGCAACGGCAATTTTGGAGATCCCGGCGTTAAGAGGCAATCCTATACCTGCTCCGGACCTACTCCCCCCCTATACTCCCCAGACCAGACGTGCACGAGGTATGCTGATGATCAGGCCGGCAGCCAGGCTCTAGACCCGTCCACTTCCCAGCTGAGCTTCGGCTCCTCCCGAGGTCCAAACCAGAAGAAGGATGAACCAAAGTCAGAGGCCGCTTCTTTCCCTGTCGTGGTCAAGAATGAGTTTGAAAGCAGCTGCTACGAGTGGGGAGCATTCAGTAAGTCTGGCTGTTTGGAGACCAGTTTCCAGACAGAAACCTTCCCGATGTCAAGTGATTTCCCCCCTGACCAGCAGATGGATGTTAAGGAACTTTTAGACACATTTCCCCCAATCTGTCCCAACCCAGAGATGGAGTTTAAAGTGGAGGGAGGTATCAAACAGGAGCCGTGTTTCTCTGACACCTGTTCTCAGAGCTACTCAAGCCCCCTTTACAATAATTACCTCCCACCCCCTCCTATGGGCCTCTCCTCCAACCTGAAACCCTTCCCCGAACCTCCACAGCAATCTAATCAGTGTGATTCCTTATACACATCACCAGCTTTACCGAGCACCATAGACTCCATTCTCTATTCTTCCTTGTTGCCAGATTCTTTCGCCCAAAGTTACACCACCCGTGCGACAAAGCCCCCCAGGGCCAGGAAGAGCCCCGCTGCCTCTCACGGCCCAGCCAAAGAGAAACCCTTCACCTGCCCAATGGAGAGCTGCGACCGGCGCTTCTCTCGCTCGGATGAGCTCAACCGGCACATCCGCATTCACACGGGCCACAAACCTTTCCAGTGCCGCATCTGTTTGCGGAGTTTCAGCCGTAGCGATCACCTTACCACCCACACCAGGACTCACACCGGGGAGAAGCCGTTTTCCTGCGACGTCTGCGGCAAACGGTTTGCCCGGAGCGACGAGAGAAAACGGCACGGACGCGTACACCTGAAACAGAAGGAGAAAATGGAAATAAAGCCACAGGTGACCACCGGCGCATGGACTTTCACTCTTCCCGAGGGGATTTGAAGACGAGGCTATGTGTCCACACATACAATATTAGGATCTTTCCGTCTTGGAAGATAAGCCAGCTAAATACGAGTTGATGTCTGAGTTCGTTCGACTGGCAAAGCCAATGCCTGGCACAAGAGGTTTTGCAAATATTGCAGTTTTTTTTTGAGGAGCAGAAGGGGAGAGAGGTCTGCTTCGGCCTTATTGCTTGCTGCTGATGCTGCTGACTTTATGCAAAGATGCATAGGTTGTAAAAGTCGGTAAACAGATCAACAGTGACTTGTTGCTCTTACTGTTAGTAGAGCTAAAACCTCTCTGCTGCGGCATTGCATGACTGCTGTTCAGCACCTCTTCACCTGGACAGCTCCAACCTCCATCGCCTCAGAGCCTAGATGGATTGCACTTACAGATTATTAATATCTCCATTTAAGATTCTTATTTTCTGCTTTTAGCATTCTTAGAGCAATGGTTTGGACTATGTTTCTTAAAACGCATGTTTATGTCAGTGTTTTTTTTCTTTTCTTTAAGCGGAATATCAACCACTGTCAAGGTACTCCTTCACTGAGGGTTATTGACATGAATGTAGGTGAATATATTTATGGCTTTGACCATAATGCTGTCCATCTTTGATCAAATTTAGTGTTTGTTTAACTTCTTATCATTTGACTGTCAGTGTTTTTGTCATTGGTCTTTGTGTTGTATTACACTTGTTTGAATTATGACAATTGTGAAAGATATATCATAAATGGGAAATAAATATATTTGTATTACTGTACTTCTTTGTATTTTTATAGCTAACTGTATATTTTACATTTATCACATTTGAGCGTCCTTTATCAAGGTGAAATGTATTTTAAATCATTAATAATGTCTTGGTTTTTGAGGGCTATATTGTTTAGTAACACAATATTTTAAATGTTACAATTTGATATCAGAAAACTTTTCGCACTTCATCCCATTGTTGGTATGATAAGAGTTATTTAATTGAACTGCTGATCTAGATTTAAAAGGGATCAGTATGTACACTAGTTGTGGTACGGCTTTTCAACTAAAATGATTTTACAGTATGTACAGAAGTATGTTTAATCAAGCTAGAATTGACTAGCAAATCATATAAACATTGCTTTTGAGTAATCAGGTAGCACACATTGCTGCGAGTTTCTGTGGACTTTACCTTGGACTTTACCATAAAAGGGTTTTAACTCCTGGTATCTTTAGCTGGAGATACTGTATGCTGAAATGTTAACTTTAGCAAAAAAAAAAAAAAAAAAAAAAAAAAAAAAGAACAATGTTGAGAGTTTGGTGAAATTGTCACCAACAGGGTATTGCAAAAAAAGTAATTTAACTCGCCTTAAGTTATATTAACTGTTCAAGTAAAGATTTTGTACATACACAGTTTCTACAATACTTCAAATTAATATTGATGTTGTTATTTTTATGAAAAGTTTATGAACAAAATAAACATTTTCTGGAAGCAGCAAGTTTCTTGTGCATGGTTTAGAAAGATCAAACGACTATTTCTTTTCCCTGCCATTGTCCAATCTGTTTTTCATAGAGCATTGCCCCCCCCCCCCCCCCCCCCCCCCCATCGGAGCATTCAGATGAGTGTATCTATTCCCAGAATATACATTATAACAGTCCACCTGTGGCACCACACTGTAGCCCTAACATTAGACATCACAACTCTGCCCTGTGAATCACAAGGATTTTGGCTCAAGCACATAAAAGTGAATACCCTATTACTCAGTGCTGTGATTCTGAATCCCCTCGACTTCAAAGATCCCCTTTCTCATGTTCTAAATGTAGAGATGAACACCATGAGCAAAGTGGTAATCTCTACAGGAAACTTGTTAAACAGGACATTTTCTTGCCATGTCAATGAAATGATCTGATGCTCTCAGTTCATTCATTCCTTTGTTCATTCACTCATCCATTTTTGCAATAAAAGGATATTAATTTCCACTCAATTGCTGATCGCGATTATGGTCTATTATCATGTTTTTTTCCCTCTCTCTCACAGAATGGTGCTACTGAAGTCTCCTCTTGTCAAAAATGCAGTTAATAGTCCCTGTGCCTTGAAACCTCTCTAGAATAAAAAAGTGGTGCAAGCCATAGCTTCTTTTTGTGATAGTGAGGGCATCTTTTCAAAGCAACACAATTTGTATCTCACTATAAAGAACAAACCCAAATGGCGCTGAATTTTCACTTGAACTGGTAAAAACACCTTGAACGCGGCACAAGTAATGTATAAGGTAAGCCAATGTGACCATAAAAAAATAGCTTGTGTCTATACGTAAAATGGAATTTCAAGATGCGTGGGGCTCCGTGCGTCTTTGTAGGATGCCAAAATCATACAATCTGTCATTGTAAACTATACAGGCATGTCTTACCAGGGACTCCGCTGTGGTACGTAGGACATGCATGTGCCCATGACGCAGTCGGCTGGCAGAACACTATGCTTGCCCACGGCAGTGCGTAAGTGCCTGCGTTGTCTGTAGCTGACAAACATACTGTACCAGTGTGAAAATGCAAGCTGCCACATGGAGCACTGTAAATAGCATGTACCCACCATCTCCTGTCCATCACTCATCATCACTTACAATAGCACAGGGCCCAACCAGTACGCACTCCCTTATCCGTGTTGTTTTAGTGGCAAACGTTGTCCAGTGATGGATAGTTGAGGTTTTGAATTGCAGTGATGTGCAGTCACAGTGACCATTATCCAGACACTTGAAGACTGAAGAGTTATTGAACTCTGGCCAGTGATGGAATTTCTGCATTTGTGCATTTGAAAGCTCAAATTCACATTTGCATACTGTAAATGGTCCTTGATATATCTACAGCATGTGCGTACAGTTCCAGCTGCGTTGTCTTTATCAAGTATGTTAACCATGTCATAAACCCTCCGAACTCATTCTTTGATGCAGACTAAAGACATAAATCGGTTCTTTTCTGACTGACATTTATGTTGTTTTTTACTCCCGTAGATATGCGTAATTGCTGAAGCCATTAAGTAATTGTGCAGCGAGGGCACATGACCGCCACTGAGAACCATGATTTCTCAGAACGCGCACCTCTGCTGTGAATGGTAGCACATCAAGTCCATTAAATCCTTGCCAGGATGTTACTAATGCGAACATATTAAAATTAGGACTGTTTCACCGGGGGGGGTTTATGCAAGGTTAGTGTGACTAACATATTGCATATGTAACCAGCGAGAAAACCATGAACAGATGTGATTTCACTTATTCATTGTCTCATCTAATTAATCGCTTAATGTAGGATTGCTTCTGGATAAATCAATGGGACTATTTATCTGCTGTACCAAATGAGTACTTTGGCTCAGGATTAAATAGAAAAAAATCCTTAAAAATGACAGTGAAGGATTAGATGGGCCCAAATCCTGAGGATAAGTGTCATTGCAGAATGATATGTACTTACATGTACATGACTTATACGCTTTCTTTTTCCGCTGATTGGCACACAAAGGTTTTTTTTTCTGCATAATCTGTTTTTTTTAATGTTTTGCATTATACACAAGCAATTACTGACCACTAGTAGATATATATTATATAGGCTGATAACTGGAGCATGTCCTCCTCATTGTCAAGCCCATCCACATCTATGTGGCCATTAAATATCTGAAGTCCGTCTTAAGAGGGACAAGTGCAGCCCTAGTCGTCTCTGAAGAGCCTAACATCCCTTTTGTCCATGCTTGAACTCCAAACAATTCTACCTCTACAACAATAATCCAATAATGACTTTCAGAATGTATGAAAATGAATTTATTTACCTATATGAAGGACCAGAAGCAGCTCCAGTGGTTCAAGCTTCAGGTATCAGGTCACCTCAAGTACCTATTAATAATCACAGTCCTACTTGAGACGGTCTATATGGCCACACAGTCTCATTCGCGTGTGGATTGATCTATTGTGGGGTAATCACCACATAATTTTATGCGCACCTTTAAAATGTTCACCGGGGCACGTCATGGTCCTTGGGGTGGGCTCAGTAATCAAGGTGCATAATCGCATGGCGGTAATGGCAATCAGGCTTAGCAGACTAATTCCTCGGATCATACATCAGCCCGTCGGTCCTGTATCTGATCATGAAGAAGGGTGTAGGTGGTCTGGAGAGTGCAGGTGATTAAAAGGAAGAGAGCCATTGCGGTGAGAAGGAGCTCGTTATGCACACATTTTAAAGTGCCTAATTCTTTCCATTCTTCTGGCTCCCAAATTTTCTTCATTTGTATTACTGAGCAGGCGAAGCACAAAACTGAGAAAATAACTTTGCTCCTTCATGAACTACATGTGAACTCTAGGTTCAAGGAGTCCAGTCTACCACTTTTGTCCTGGGCACGTCATCTCTATGGTAACCAGCTCAAGGGACGCAAGGGATGCAGTATAGGCTGCATCTGAAGTGAATGGAAAGCGGTGAGCATACCCGTGCTAGATTAATGACTTCATAGCAACTGCCCTTGGAACTATCCAGGTTTGAACCCGTACAATACCTGGATCCAGTAATCTTGCAGTCCATACAAACAGCGTTCTAACCATAGGTTCATTTCTTTTCAACCTGTTGGTCTGAAATCGCAGATGCTTGTTGCTTCAGGTTATAGGAACAGGGCACTCTTTGGTATCTTGTAACATAACATATCATTTTGAGATGCTGTATTCAGTATTTTTCATGACTAAGTGTAATGTGATAGGGGACGCTCGTAGTGACAAACCCACAGAGACAATTGTTTTAGCTCCACAACTTGCTACTTTTGTTTTTTGATTCACTGGTATACGGCTCATAGCGTAGTTTTTGGCCGCAGCAGGCAGCTGTTTTCAACAAAAGAATTCTAAAAGCCCACTCTACACTGCTGCTCAAACAGCATGTAGACAGAGATAGTAACTAGCTGGTGAACATACTGAAGCATTCAAGGTTTGCCATATCAACATGATCATTTGATGTGTGTTCATAGTTTGTTTCTGGCACCTCCAACATTTTTATTCTTGAGACAAATTCAATTTTTTCTTTTATTTTAAAGGAAAAAAGGCAAATTGCAATCACATGTTTTCAATCAAGACAACCTGCTCATGTTCTTACATCAAAACAGACCTGATTAGCTTTTGTCCCCCTCCTTCCATAACGAAGGAATGAATATCTTTTATTCAAGTGTCATACACCTAAAGGTGCCCAGCCCACATGGGCTTGCTACTTACACTACCCTCACAGCAAGAAAGAACAAAGAGAAAGACACTGTATACGTGTGTCGAACACATTTTATCAGATACAAATTCAACAAATTAAACAGACATCGTTGAAATACGTTGAAAGTAAGCGTTTAACAAAAACTGTATCCAAACGTGTATTGTAATCTGTAATCTGTCATATTAAACAGGCATTTTCAGGAAAAACTTCACGGTGACAGTAGAATAGAAAATGCATTTGACCTCATTCAAATAACACAGGTGACACTCTCTGTCCTCTTCTGGGACTGAATGGAAGCATACCGTTTTTACAGCCGAAGGCAGAATGCCAGATCTTAACTGAGCTCAAATAGACCTCTGAGCTCTGACATATTGCTCGGCATGGTAGGTGCGCTATATAATAACACAATAAGTTCTCCGTTTTGGTTTGCTTGGTAGTTCTTCTGAACATTTTCTTTATAATTCTCAATTAGCAGAGACTTCAAATAACTAACGCTACAACAAGGCCTGTATATGATATAACTGTGGCTCAAGATGGTTTGGACGGCTGTGACAGCAGCTTGTAGTGACAATAGGATGAAATGTTAACCTTCAACCCGATCAGCTGGTGGCAGAATACTACACTTGTGAACAATAAATGATCAGTCAAATCAGTCATGATTTATGTCAGAGGTGATTATAATAATCCCACCTACGTTGACCTGTTAACAATGACATGGCCAGCACAAATACATTTGTTTGTTGCGGAAATAAGCTTCGGGTGCATATATATCCTGGATTGACAGTAATGACTCTGAAGGAAGTTTGTGCTTGTGGGTAAAAAAACTATTACTTGTTGCAAATATCTAGAAACCTGCTGTCACATTAGCATACAGCCACCTCGCAAAGTATCTGAAATAAATAAAAAAACGTGTAAAATCCACTCATCTATAAAAACATCGCCATATACACACAACTGTTAACCCCTCTTCCCATAAAATAAATTACCGTATGACCATGTGTCCAGTAGAGCCGTGAGTGATTACTTTAGTGCTTTGACATTTGCAACAGCAGTAATGAGGCATGTCTGTGACAGCTGTGTCACTACCGGCAGCCTATGTCTCGGCTGCTCAGTTCAACGCTGGAAGGAGGCATACTGTGGCCAAACACTGGCACTCTCTCTAGATAATGATGGCTCACCCATAGAGAAGCAGAGAGAATGTGTCGAAGTCTGAGGACACTGCGCATGTGTGTTTTCACTGAGAGAAAGAAGTGAGGCCGATTGAGAGAGTGTTTGTGAAGTGTATTAGTATGTGTGTGTGTGCGTGTGTGTGTGTGTGTGTGTACGTGTTTGCGTGTGTGTGTTTATGCATGTCTGTCATTGCCAAGATGGAATCAGAGACTGTGAGAGGAGGCTGGGCTGGGACATAAAGACTAGTAGTATAAAAATGAGTGGGCTGAACATGCTCAGCTCATACAGTGCACCCTCCCGTCAAGCAGGGCGGCGATTTGCATGTGCACACCAGCCTCGACGCCAACTACAGTATGTATTCTGCATCTAAATTAACCATCGAAATCAAGCATCGCTCTTTGGATCTCCATGAAATGTATGCAAAATGTAGCTACTTCAGCGTTAGCGGTTTGCTTTCTCGGCCGCAACAGTTGTTTTAGTGCCCACTGAATTCTGATTCTGTTTCTGAATTGGAGCCATTAGTAAAAAAATAACAGAGAACACAGAGCCTCATTATTTTCTAGTCAGGTACATGAGTGACCTAAATCATACAGATTTAATCAGACATTGGTTCTTTATAAAGGTTTAAGATCATATGTGCTATTCTGTTCTGTTTTCTTCTGTTCTGTTGTATTCTAGTCTGGATTATTCAATTTCATTTTGTTCTATTCTATTCTATTATGTGGTGTTACGTTATTTTCTATTATATTTTGTTCTGTTGTGTTCTCTTTGATATATTCCTTTCTGTTCTCTTCTATTATGTTATATTCTGTTCTTTTCTTTTATTTTCTATTCTGCTCTGTTAGATTCTATTATGTTCTTGACGATCCCTATTACTGTTCTGTTCTGTTCAATTCTTTTTTTTAATGTTATGTTGTGTTATGTTATGTTATTTTCTATTCTATTCTGTTCTATGAGTTTGAGTCAGCAAGTTTTTGCTGAAGATGTGTCAATGTAAACGTAAAGTTGTGAGTCTAGTCCATCTCATTGTTCCAGTCTTTATGTTTATTCTTTATTCAGCTGCTTTATGGCTGTACAATGACATAGAGTCTGATATGTTCTGTTACTGTAAAGTTAAACAGCTATAATTCCCACCAATGGGTGGAAGAAGTCAAATAATTTACTAAAGTAAGAGTAGCAATACCAAAATCTATAAAACATGCCATTACGAGTTAAAGCGGTTACATATATTTTTTTATTGATTTTATTTAATTCATTCTGGTGAAGCCTCAAATTAACCTCAGATAAACGTTGGAATGTATTTTTGCACTGAACAAGGACTGTGTCTAATATTGAAGAAACATTAGGAAGTGATCTCTTAATGACCATTATAAAAATATGGGCACCTGACTAGATAGTATAAATACTGAACCTTTTTCTTCAGGGAGTTTGATTGACAGCCACAGTTACATTTGTTGCATTGGTGCAGATTAAACTGTCCAGTAGTATAAACAGTTATTTCCTCCACTTTGTCCATGCTCAGCCTTAAAACGCATATAACCTACGCACGCGTAGAGTTTACCTCTAATGTAGTATTTTGACACGTATGACTACTTTTACTTAAGTATAGGATCTGAATACTTGTCCACCACTGCCTGCGTGTACCTGCTGTTTTACCCCCCTCTGGTTAAAAGCATAGCAAAGCCATGACCCAGTCCCCTCCCCTCCTTATTCCTCGAGGTTCCCCCTCAGTAGTGCATAATGGCCAGCTCTGCCCCCCAGTGGCTTTTAGCTGGTGATGGACTGTCACTTTCACAGGGGGGGGGGGGGGCGCATATAGTGACGTATCTCCCTGTCTGAGTGTGGCATGCTGGGGTCACACAGGGGCGTATATACGGTAGGCTACAGTACGTTTCCAAGCCTAAAAACCCTGGCCATGTATCAGACAGAAGCTGTCTCTGATCTCAAACCCGTCGAGTGTTGGAAACCCAAAGAGACGTGTTTTGTCCCCCTCCTGTGATTCCTTGTGCTTTAAATGGTGGCTTTCATGTGTATGAGTCAGATCAGCAGCACACATTTAAAAATCAAAACACTTTCTGCTCACTGCAGAAAGTCCCTTGTCTTGTGTTGTAAGCAATCACCATGTGAATTAACAATGTGATTTAGGTTGTAGTTTTTGTAATTGCTTTTGTAGCTTTGGAGAGTTATGGCCATTTATAGTCGGAAGAATTGAGGGACGTGAAATTTGTGATTTATACCGTAGCACGCTAGATAAGGATATGTAATACTAAAATGCATAAAATACATGTATTATGTATTAATTTCACAATCCTCCGATTCCTGCATTATGGCATAAATGCATATTTTTTGTCAAAGGTGCAAATCATTTAATCTGGTTCCCAGTAAATCAACTTTCCTGCAAAGAATACAAATAGGGATTTATGCTACATTCAGCTTTGGAAAATTAGCAGCACAAATGCTTAGTGAGGAAACAGAAGAGAGGAAAAAAGAGTCGGCTCTGTTGCTGTTAGTCATCAGTGATCCTGTCACTCAATGCTGTGGCGGCATAGGGTCTGCTTCCTGTTAACAAGATATGTTTACAGCATCAGCATTGAGCTCCCACCGTCTGTGTATTTGTGCATTTATACTCCTTGTCACTCCTCAGGATTGATGCATCCACATGACCGTTAACTGTTAACTAATCAGGAACTGCCATCTTTGGTGAGACAGATAGCGACAGGGCCCCTGGTCCTCCTCAGTACTCAGTGGCTGAGGCAGGTCTTCCTTTGTTATGGAGCCAAAATGGTGCCCAGTGGCAGGATGCTGTGTCTAACCATTAACTAGATTCTTGGGACTCTGACTTACTACTGAGGTGACAAATCACAATGTCTCCCAGAACTTAGGCTGGAGAAATATTAACCCCATCTCAGCTGGGGCTCTTCCTCTGCCGTCCTCTGCAGATAAATGAGGAGATGCTGATCCTTCCATCACCATCAGCTTCTCCCTCCTCCTACTCATCCACTCTCTGTGTTTGTGTCTCTTCTGGCACCACTGACAGTGGCGTCTTGTGAAGGAGGAAGAGATTGATATGATGAGAGGTAGATGTGTTGCTTCCTGCCCTTGGACGAGAAAAAAAGATCATTTTTGGACTCGTCACTTTGCTGGTCGTGAAAACTGTATTTTTTTCTAGCAAAGAATAACCCTCAAATAAATTATCATTATGAACGAATGCAGAAGTATGATTGAAGTTGAACAATCACTTAAACAGTCGCAGAGCTGGTACAATCAAGGACTTTAATTTATGTAGCAGATTCTCTTCATTTGTGATCTCACACAGCACCCAAGCTGCAGACAGTCCTTTTTAATGTGACCGTGCTTCTGCTCGTATGGCCCATTCACTATGCCCTTGAATTGTTGTAGGTCTCTCTGTGTTTAACACCTCTGAAACATTTCCTCCATTCTTCCACGAGAAGTTAAAAGGGTGACAGATTTAGCTGTTGCCTCCATCATTAAATCCCGCAACCCCTTCATAAAGTCAGCAGACCTTTACGGTGTCCCGGTCCAGCGCCGTAATGGCCGCTCGTGGTCCAAATGGACTGAAGAGCTTTCATGTGTCCTGAACAGTCTACTCCACTCATCACAGCCCATAGTGGTCTCACATCAAACAGCCTCATTATTTTTCATGGAGGGAGGAAGCGTAAATGTGTGGCGAGTTGGAGCTACAAAGTGACTACCAAGTTCAAATAGAATCTTTGTGGTTATGTTATGCAAGCAAAATGCTGCAGAGATTCAAACGTCTCTCCAGATGATTTCACTCATATTTATATAGAGATTGATGGAATTTATGTGAAATCCAGACTTATATTTTAGCTTCTACAGCAACAAATCTGCAAAAATCTGCTTTATGCATTCTGAGCCATGATGGTATTAAATCCAAAATACTGTGATAATGATGAAAGAGATTAACATTGAACAATCAGCACGTTTGAAAATCCTCTATCATAAATGACTTTTCACAATCGAATCATTAAAGCGCAGCAGAACATGTTTTGATATCCCAGAGACCATCGACTAACCTCTCAGCTGAATTAAGCCTATTTATAGGTTTAAAGCATTTTACATCATTTGCATAAAAAGCCTCTATTACTAACCTAATTCAATATTAGCTGATGTGACAGGGCAAGATCAAAGGTTGAGCTAACACACAGTGGCTGTTAACTCTATTAACATGGAAATGAATGCAACAACTCAATAGCCTGTTGTCATACCTACAGTGAACAGCCTAAATAAGTTGCAGTGAAAAATCACAAGGGCCGTACTTGATAAGACATACTTGTGTTACTATGGCAACATCCATGGCTCAAGCAAAGAATGCAGAGAATTGGATAATCGTTGTCATTGTGAAACATGGGGTTTTGCTGTAAGACCATGTGTATCGCTACACTGGAACATAAATGCGTTTGCAGTCAGCAAAATCAGTTTCCATTCAGAAATCTTTTCAACAATGGCTATATATACACTGAGCTGCCTGCAACACGAACGCCTCTGTCCTTCATTTTATCTCCATGTTCAAGATTAACATACTCCTTCCTGTACAGACATGAGTTGCACATTACACTAATTATTGTGGCAGTTGACGCAAATGGAGAATATTTTAAATGTATTCCACATGAAACATCTGCTGGATATTCGGCATAAATGATATTAATCTGTTGAATGTAAGATGAATAAAATGATTGTAGTATAGTGCATATGTTTGTCATATGCATTTACTTTAAATAGAGCATTTTTGTAGGTGTCAGAATGCGTTTTCTGTCTACACTGTGCAAACAAATCACGCCAAAACACTTTTGCTCATGTTTGATTGTGCATTTTAATTTGACAAATAAATTCAAACAGTGAGTTAAAAAAAAAATAAACGTTTATTTTCTAGTTTTGATTTTCTTAATGTGAAAATGAAAGCTTGCACTGTCTGAAACACCAAGAAACAACGTTGGACCGAACCGTCAAGCTTTTAAAATATATGTTTGTATCAGTAGAGAAATTAGATAATAATTCCTCACTATAGTTGACATTGTACATTTCTGCAGAATACTGATCAATTTGTTCAGCACCAACTGTAAGTATCAACAGCAGTTTGCTGTTTTTATTCACGGAAATCAAAATGTTTTTTATTTATGTATTTGGCCTCTCTTGTGTGACTGCACACACTCCTTTTCATAGCTGGGCTGTCTGGTGATAAATTGCACACTTACAGTTGAGTTGCATTGCTGTGCAGTGAGTGTGATAATGATTTCCAAGCTGTTAGCCTGCAGTTTCATCACATTTTAGACCTTTAATGAGTATAATTGGCACTTGAGGTGATATATTGATATTGGCTGAACTCCCATAGGCTTGTATGTTGTTCTATTGTGTTACTCTGAGTGTTAACAGATGGCAAAAGCCGATTTGACTTACTGAAGTAGAATTCCTCATCATTTGAGGAAGCCAGGCTGCCGGTCATTGTGCATTCGTGTGAAGTCTGTGATCATTGAGTTTAGCTTTGTGAAATTTCTCTTTAATATTTACAGAAGATTTGATGGCAGTCAGATCCTATATACATATTACACTATTCAGCTAATCATTTTTTAGCATTATGCATGTCTGATTTGATAGAAATAAGAAAAATACAGGCTGATAAAAAAGATAACAATCATCCATCAAGACACAATGTCTACACAAACAATTACAAACACATCTAAGATTTGATTTTATCTTGTTCTGACTCTATTTCTTTCAGTTACTGTTCTAATGTTTAATCCTTGCAATTTACTGGTGCCCCCTGCTGTTCAAATCTTTAACTGCTTTCTCTCTGTTTTTTTGTTAATATATTGTTGTTGCTATATCATATACAGCTGTAGGTTATTTGAAGGGTGGGTTAGTCCAACACAACCTATTGAGTTGCATTGATTTTTAGATGAGACAGACATTTCTTTTGAGAATATAATAATCACTACTTATTAAGTAGGAAGGGATAAGTAGTGTCCCAAAATTGTTAAATTGAAGGTGGTCCTTTAAAATGGTTTTGTGTGATCATGTGAGGTTGCTTCTACAGGTTTGTACCCTCCATTGATTTCACATCTGATGTTGGCATCACTTAACAACACAAGTGTTAAATGACTAATGTTGAGAGTCACACACAATAATGAGAAAATAATGTTCCTGTGTCCTTTAAGTCTTCTTCTCCTTTTCACCCTTTCAAAAAAACATTGCAGCCGAAATAAAATAAACTCTGTGCAAAACCTTTTCTTTGTAAAAAAAAAAATCAAAAAAAAATCAGACATGTGTTGTGGTTGCTAAGCAAACAGTGACTAATAATATCTAGATGGAAGAGGTTTGCATTAGTGCAGCAAGCCAAAGCACAGCGTGTCTCAGTCTCTACCAATCTAAAACAATGAAGGTTCACCACACTGTAATTACCAGACAATGAGTTTGTCAGTCACTTCTCATAAATATGAATGAGGAGGGATGGATAAAGGTGTTTGGTCTAAATTTGCCACGGTTTTTGACGTGAGAACGAAAAAACGGCCTAGCATCATATTCATCCTATCAAATTCTCCTGAGGGAGAGAGTTTTTAAGCTTTTGTGTGTCAGTCTTTCCCTGTCATGACTGGATGAAAGCGGCATGTAGAGGGCGTAGAGGGGTAGAGATTGATGTAACAGGTTTGGATTTTTACTTTTTTTTTAAATTATGAAAGGGGTTATATATTTTTTTTTTTTTTAGAAACAGCTGTTAACTGAGATATGCAGGAACATCTCAAGGGTAAAGCAGGCAGTATGGCTATGAAACAGAAAGATACACCAGTGATTGGTTGTCGTCAAGTTGATTTGAATATTAATGGCAAATATGAAAAGCACCACTTATACTGCTGCATATTCGTCACTTAGCATATATGGAGAGTACTCTTAATGTCAAAGTAGGCTTGATCATAACCAGTATTCTATATTTACATTTCTAATTAACTATATAAAAGGTTATTTTGTCATCAAGAACTATAATCCTCAATTAATACTTATTTAATCACGGAGATAGATTGTGTGTATCTACCTCCTTGTTGTAAAGGATACATGGCTTTTGAACAGCTTATAGAGACAATGTTAGGCCCGACATAAGGTGGAATAAATCCCCATTGGCTGCTCAAAAATGACTATAAAGCACAGCTGAATGGGTCCATGCATTATCTGATATCGTTTTGATAACACCAGTGTAGTAAAAAGAGAGCTGTCTAACAATCCTTGCATCCTTAATCATGAATAATGAAGTTCTATTAAAAGTATTATTATTATGTGCAGGATTGACCTTGCATATTAGCTAAATAAAGATTATTAAGCTATTCAACAAGCCCCCTAAGCTGACATTAGTTAAGAAGATCATAAATGACAAGACTCACAAATGCTTTGGTTATTCACACGAATAAATAAATAATATTTTCTGCATCATACATATATTTTACTGAGGATTTTCAAAATGCCAAAGTTTTAATTCTACCGCAACAACAAAATAACAGATTTGCCTCTGTGTGTTTCCCGTGCATACACTTTGATATTTAAAAATAATCATTTTAGAGCAGCGTGCTGCCAACCGCACAAGTATAGTACTGTATTTATCACAGTAAGAAAAGCTTTAAAATATAATACTCTTTGGCCATAAAGAACACGCTGTATCTTTGATCTCCTGCAAGTTTTACTGAGAAAATTAGTGAGGAAAATGTTGACATTTGGCATGAATAATTTGTCAGGTGCAGGAGTAAGAATTACGGACCATTAATGACCTTAATGTTCTGTGTACTGAAGACAAAAAAGGTTTGGACTTTTTAATTGCTATTTCAAAATGAAACCAGGGTTTATACACGTCTATACATCACTGTGGAATAAGGAGGAAAAAGTATTTTATCATTTGGCATCCTGATGTAGACGCCATACCAAAATGGGTTGTTGTCTGTTGTACTTCATTGTATTTTTGTCACTTTATGTTGAGAACTGTCATGCTGAAATGTGTTGCAATGATAATGATGATTTATGGTGATTTTTACAATGATTTTTTTAGCTTTGGGTTTGTTCTGTATCATGATTTGTTGGTCACTTACAGCTAAATGTATGCCTGTTAACATACTGAATCTAAAAAAAGTGATTGCTAACAAACTGTTGTGTGTTTTAAAAGCCAGTACTTCATTCAAAATAAATCAGATTTTCCTCATTAGAGGGACGTGTGTGTTGCAAAGTAAACTTGATCACAATTTTCACTTGATACCATTTCAATTTATCACGTGTACCAAGCCGCGTTTATATATTTCAGTTGTTATATTCTGATGTGTACAATCACAGTATTGTCAAATGGCAGTCAGTACATGGTGTACTTCTTGTCTTTGACCAGTAAGGGGTGCTTGAGCTCCTAAATGGGATTTCTGGGGATACTGCAACTCTCACTGTCTGAATTATTTTTTTAAACGACAGTAAAATCAAACCTGACACTGTGCGTTCACTCTGAGGTATTCAGCATCATCTCGTTAAAGCTGAGAATTTTTACCAATGAAAAGGAGGATTTTGCATCTCCCGTTAATGTACATTAACTCAGACATTAACACATCATACAGAATCCAACAGTTGAGGTATAATTGCTTTCTTCATCCAATCACAACCTTTAGTAAGCTATTATCAGAAAGTGCTGCAAATGTTCACTCTCATGCCCCTGATTTGCTTCTCAAATAAGATATGCTTATCCAAATACTTTAAGAAACACATGTGTGACGGTTTGTTTAATAACAGGAACCCAATAGAACAAAATAGTCTCAGATTACATGAGATTTTGGATTTCACAATTTAAAAAAAATCTTGTTGGTTGATTCACATCAATTTAAATAATTGAAATGACCATCCAATTCTTCTGCATTCACCATATATTCAGGTTTTACATACAGCAACTTTTTTTAATCACTAGTACAGAAAACATCCAAAACATCAGCTGGAGAATAAAGCACTGGGAGCAGATTTGTAGTTTTGTGAACTTGTTTTTTATTTTATTCTCTTTTCTGTCACCACATAATAAGTTGGTGTCTGATGAGTTGCAAGAGTTATAACCCTCACATTAACACCTTGCAAAGCCCAGAGTGTTTTCAAGGACCCACAAAGAAATAAACAGCACGCAGCTGACACCATATCTGTGTGTTTTGCAGTTCTAATGAGCACAATGTTAGTTGGAAAAGTGACTGGAAAATAGATTTAATTTACGATAAAAGTTATTTATCTACAGCCGGTGACTGAAACATCTGTTAAATTATGTTGAATAAATAAAATAATACTTTTACATTTTAAATTGATGTACTCAATTCTTCTAGCATTTGTCTTCGTTTGGATGATTGACAGGATGATAAACAGGAAAAGCCATGACACATGGATGATGTTTCACAATCCCTCCCCCCTTTACTTGATGTCTATTGATCACAAAGCATCAGCTGGCAGGAACAGCTTGCAATTCTGAGCTAGATGCTGTTTGCCTGTCTGTCCCCTGTCTCAACAACCTCACAGGTACAGTACAGTATCCTCTCCTTAATCAGAAGATGGGAGGGATGTTTTCTTTTTTTTCTACGATTCATCTGTTCATGCATTCTCTCTCTCTCTCTCTCTCTCTCTCTCTCTCTCTCTCTCTCTCTCTCTCTCTCTCTCTCTCTCTCCCTCCTCCTCCCTCTGCCTCTCCTCCCTGGTCGTCCTCTGCGGGCCTGCTGCTCTCTGCTGCAGAGAGGGGCTGCGTGACGTCAGTCAAGGCTCGAGCGGTTCCTTGGTCGAAGTGGAAAGAAAAAATGGGGAGAAGATTGCGAGGTGAGTGAGACGCACATTTCTGTCATTTTCGTAACCCCCCTCTTCCGATCGCAATTTCGTCGGCGTGTGTTTTGTGTGTATGTTTTCAATTATCGCTTCATTGACTCCGCTGCTCCTGTGCAACACATTTACGCAACGAGTGCAGCTCCAGCGATTGAGCCAGTGCTGCTGAGAAAACAGGAGGTCGGGTACATGCCAGGCTGTCGCCCCTTTCCCCCGAGAGAGCACCGCTGTTGCCGTTAGCCAGACTCCAGGCCTGTTTGTGCGTTTAAGTCACTACGGTGGCGTTCATTGCTGCATGATGACAACCGGTGATGCCGCTCGTCCACACCCACATTGCTGCTTGTGATTGATCCATGTGCAGTGCAGATATGGATCAATGTGTTTTTTGTGTGTGTTTTTTTTTTAGCGCTGAATGAGCCAGTGTTTACTGTCACGTCGTTTAAAGCAGGTGTCAATCGGGAGCCTGAACCGACTGGGGACTTTGACCGGCCTGTTTGGCCTGGATGTGTGGGGTTTGTACCAGCCGTTGCTGTATTTAGAAATATTACAATGAGCTCTATTACAAGTTAAATATGTCTGCTTATGCAGTGCGCACACAGCTCTAACCTGTTCTTTTTTTAGTGTATGGATGCGGAATTATTTCCATAAACAATGTTGGCATAAAACACACGAATATATGATCTTCTTCATGTTCATGCAAATTTGAGGTGTTTAATTAATATTCATCAGCACACTTGGATTCAAGAGTCGAATGAAATCATGACTCAGCCATATTCAGACTCCAATAGTAATATTCCCACGGGGTGCCTCAAACTCTGGTGAGCAGCACACATGCTTGAAGTGACTGCTGGAGTTAGGGAAACTGTCATGTGACTACAGTGCACGAGAAACCTCGCTCAGAGTCAGTGGGCCGTGGCCTATATGCTGCTGTGTTTGTAGCAATAAGATGTGACGGAAAGTTGGAGTAGTCGAGGGTAAAAGCAGACAAAAAAACAAACATGTTTGGTGAGATTTTGTGTAGAGTGAGTAGGATTGACCTGTCTAAAGCTGTGTTGTGTATCTGCACTGCAGCAGTATACAACATGCACACAGTGATGTACCCCATGGCTTCTTTATTCACTTGTCCAAGACAGGTTCTGTGACAGCATACCTGCAGTTTCGAGCAGCCATGTAAATGTCACTGCAGACAGATGGTGTCCTAATGATCACATTTGAAGCAGACTGTGGAATGTTTTACCATTTATTGTGCAGTACTTAGCATTGAATATTCATAGTGGTGTGTGTGTGTGTGTTTGTGAGGTTATGTTACTTTGTGTATATGTGTTTTCGTTCAGTATGCATATGTGCACAGCTCACTACCCACGATTCCACAGCAGGAAGAAATCCTCAGTTGTTAGAAAACTTACAAACTTGTTAACGATAATGTGTTTGTGCTGTCTTTAGGACAGCGAACAAATGGTTAGTTTCATTTAATAAAAAATACATATATTTGAATATGAAACAGAGAAAAGCAGCAAATTCTCATAGTAGAGAACCAGATATGGTGAGTTTTTCCTTGAAATTGTAGTCTTTCTGTTGATCCATTTATAGTTTCAGCTCTAAAGAAAAATATAGAATATCACCACCTTATCCTTCAAAACAAAAGCAATCTCTCCTCTGACAAATGAAGACTTGTTCTCAGTTTTATGTCTAGTTTTAAACTTGTTATTTCATTTATATCCAATTTCATGCCCTAAGTGTCCATTCTCTTGTGATCAGACAGTTCTTCCCTTGAGCTAATCATTCAATTTAAGACTCACAGTATTCACTATAATATTATAACAAGAGTAACAATGTGTTTGTGCCCATGCACAGCTGGCTCAGGCATCTTCCGGGCCGCTCTGTTATTGTTGCAGCTGCCTGTAAAATGCTGTTCATCCAACCATCACTTAGAGATCAAGGATCAGGCTCATGATTCTGGCCTTGGGGCATTGGAACTTTTCTGACAGCTTGTGACGGCCGAAGACTGATTGCGGGAAAAATACTGACACAAATGTGTAAATTGCCCTCGTGCAATATTTACTAACTCTCCTTTATTGTAACACCTTTCAATAGTTACATATTCTTTATGATTGACACGCTATCAAATAGCATTAAATGCTCTCTCATTTGAAATGTCTCGTCCTTGTGAGACAGATGTAGGCCCAGTTGAAATAGGAAATGTTTAATCTGCACTGACTCTCTCACTCCTCTACCAGCAACTTGAATATCATGCCAACACAGGCTCAGGATTAATGAGTACGAGGGGATCTAATAGACGGACCAAATGCAGCCACAAATCACGGAGGCCATTTTCTGCATATTTTTCCACACATGTCCTCTACAGAAGCTACGTCCCCAGTCTTGTTTTGGCTAGCACAGGGGGCTTACCGTTCATACAGAAGAGGCTTGCTTGTGTTCTTTTAAGAGGATATGAGATACTGAGTATCTTATCCAGCTCTCAATAAGAAGTATCCTATCCAGCTCTGACTGGATACGATTTTGTAGCACTCCTCGATGGAGGTGACTAATGTGGAAGCATATGTGTGAGAGGGCTACCTGCATAGCCAGCAGTGGCTGTGATTAATGCCACTAAACGCTTGGTAAATACTCTGTATGACTTATTAATGGATCGTATTACCTGTTGACAAAACTGCAAGATCAATTCTGTTTTTAATATCCCTTCATTAACATCTAATCTCAATCCTTGTCTGTGGAAATAAGCAAGCTGAATACAAACAGAGCTACCTGAACCGCATACTGTAACTGTTCATGCTTGCTGGCATACATAGTGATCACAGAATAAACCAGTGCTGTTAGTGGGTTTAACAACATCCTGCTGGCATGCATTGTTGATGTATGTATACTGGAGGATAATTGTTTCTGCCTGGATCGATAGCAGACAGCGGTGAGCCGGGGAATGAGTCTGTCCATCTCTGTCCGAGCCTCGTGCTGATCTGAGCTCCCATAACGATGCTCATTCGGTGTCACTGCGGTGAGACGGCTGTGCAGCTTCAGCTTTGCTTTTGTGTTCAGTCTCATGTGGCAACTGAATGTTTATACTGCTTCAAATCTTCCAGTATCTCTTGCGTATCGATGAAGTAATGGCTAAATGACAGAAAGCTGCTAAACATTAGTCATCAATAACTTTCATTAACAGTTACGTTGTTTTCTTCTGGGAACCACATTGGAAATAGAGTGTGTGTGTGTGTGTGTGTGTGTGTGTGTGTGTGTGTGTGTGTGTGTGTGTGTGTGTGTGTGTGTGTGTGTGTGTGTGTGTGTGTGTGTGTGTGTGTGTGTGTGTGTGTGTGTGTGTGTGTGTGTGTGTGTGGGGTTATACTGTGGGAGGTCAGACAATTAATAATCATAAAATTAGTTTTACACTTTGAATAGAGGGAGTACTGGCTCCTGTTACAGAGCGAGCCTGTTACTTTAACACCCCCCCCCCCCCCCCCCCCCAAAAAAAAAAACAGTGAAGCTGTGGGCCAAACAGCTAAACAATATGTAGGAACTAGATATAAAGCTCCGTAAAGCAGAGGGGTTCTGCAGATTCAGTTGATCATTTTCTGTAGGTTCATCACTACGAGCGACCCCTTTCACATTGTCACATTGTCTTCATACCATCATTTGATATGTTTATTATTATGAAAATTGTCAATGCTGCTTTAGGTTACTTTGCTTTTCATTGGCTTCAAAGGGTTTAGGTCTGGCATTGCAGGTTACCATGTAGACACAAACTCCTTAATGTTGCTATAGGCTAGCGAGTTTCAACCTTTCTCAACTCGTCTTTCTACATTGAGTTTGTCCCCTAATTATGCTAAGCTAAGTTACACTGCTGCCAAATTGCCAGTAACGTTATGCGACTAAAAAACATAATGAAAGAATGCCAAACATAAGTGAAATATCTGGATTCTTTAGTACAATATGTTTTGCCATTGCAGTAGAAAATACATGAGGACAAACTGATTAGTGGCAAATGTATCACGATAAACTGCTTCAACTCCAACTAAAAGCAGGATTGATCTGCCTGTCTTCAAGGTATTTTCTTTTTTGAAATGTCCAAAAGCAGATGTTGCAAAAGAAGGGGAATGTCATGGTACTACTGTCACACGAGACGAAATGTTTTGGTCTGGGTGGCTCTCTGTTTAAAAAAAACAATGTGTGCTGAGTCCTTTTCAACATTAGGTTTGTGCTTTGCTGTCAGGTGAGGAGCCCCAGGTTGTGAGATTGTCCTGTCATGGGAGTCCCATGGCTTTTTGCCAGACTAACACACTATGACATGCGCATGTAGGAGCCTAGAAGGCATCTGGAGCTTTCACTAAACCTCTCATTCGGCGTCTAAAGGAGTCTATATATTGCAATGCAGCCTATTCCAGGGAACATGCCAAAGCTTTGGACGGTTCTCCTCCATGTCGGCTGTTGTCGCAACGCTTGCAGTCTTTGGTGCACATTATACATTGATGCTATCATACTGTATGCTGTGCAGAGGGCTGTATGTACTTGTATATTCCATTTTTATCATGGCTTTGACTGTGAAAATAATAATGTGGGAGTGGGAGGAGCACATTATAGACATGACAAATACCAGTTCCATTGTTGAAGTGTAGGCTGATGCTCGTGTCACACCTCTCATACAGTCTTGGCACCTACAGTGTTGTGTACAGTATAGCTTACTGCTAGTTTGAGTTCAGGGCCGCAGCATCTCTGGGTGAAGCTTTGCAGAGGAGTGGCATGACTGCTATGATACACCTTGACTCACTCAGCTCTCCACACCTCCAAGCAAAACAAATCTTTATCATAAAGCACTGGCACACAGGAGAGAGAGAGAGAGAGATGGAGCTCCAGAGCCTCCTGGCCTCAGAAGCTGGGCGCCATTTGATTTTAACTGGTGACTTTCATTATTTATGAATGAATTCAAACCAAGTTGTTCAGTTGGTGTTCATCCTTTTTCGAGCTGAACTTTTAACAGTCACGTCATTGGTGTAGCCTGAGGGCCGGCTGATGTTTTATGCACATGGTGCAGAGTTTAAGAATTCAGTTGCAATGACTGCAGCGTTAGGCCGCAGTGTCTTCACACAGTTAATGCAAGGAGTTTGAATTAAATCATATATTATTGGTACATTATTGTGCATCTATGCCGCTGGTCATGTCAGTTTATCGTGGTGTTGTTAACGCTTTAAAAAAAAAAATGTAACCACACAGTCAGACACCCACATTTATAGAGAATGCTTACACACTGAGATTTGGCAGAAAAAGCTCTGCTGTTTGAAGGAGCGCTCAAAGAATCCGAGCAGCTGCGAGGATTCTGCTGGGAGAACTGATTCCTTCTTAATAAACACACAAATGGACATTTAATCTATAGTTTAGTCAACAATACTAAAAATCTAGCACATAAGGAGGAGGTTGGGTCAGCTAATTCAGGCGTGACTTTAGTGCTGTGCCTGAACTACAGAAACTACAGAAACACGATGCCTCCTTTTAGAGTCATGTCATTAGTTCCTCTGGTCTCTTACATAAGTGACAGTGATGGGCTAGATCAGGTAATGCTAAAATAATCTTGAATATTTCCAGTATCTCCTTCCCTACAATAACTAGTGGTCTGTGAAAATTAGGCAAAACCATCTGTATTTACAATTATTTGCGAAACAAACAGACGCACAACACAAACCAAAGAGAAGCATTTAAAGTGAAATTTCAAGGTTGTTCGACCTACATATCCATTTTTTTAGCTTGTTTGTAGTGAGAAAAGCATTGGCATCAAAGTTAATTTGCCCACCCAGATTGAAAAGCCTGCTTAGATCTCATAAATCAAGCCTGCATCACAAAATGTCAAATGATAAAATACAGTATTCAAGAGCATATCACACAGGGAGATAGCCTGTAGATTACCTGTTTGACCAGAGGTGTTTTTTTTTTTGATAAGACAGATGCACGAGTAAAAAAGGCTTAAAAAAAGAGAGACCTTGGGTACCAGAGTCAGAGAGGGATCACCCACTGAGATGGTGGAACCTTTAGTGAATATTGGGGTGAAATAATAGAAAAATCTAGGAGCATGGGTCTGCAAAGCTTCTAGGATCAAACTTTGTTAGCCTCTGCTCTAAAGGAGGCCTAGATGAAATGCTGCCATGCTGGACAGAGTAGCAAAAGCAGGTATAATCTGGGTGTTTGAATGCAGAAGAGTCTTATTCCTCCCAATTAAAACAGCTTAAATACTGCTACTGTTAGCCAGTGGCCACATACCTGTAGTGATTAAAATTAAAAGAGGCTTTCATATAGGGAGTGAAATGAGTATAAATGTGTATCTGTAAAATATCTGATAAAAAAACATCCGATTCCGCTTGAGAGTAAATACCTCGACATTATTGTTTCCAGCTGTGTCACACCACTCTGACTCTGAAGGCTGATGCAGGACCTAAATATAAAAATCATATGAAGTACATTTGTAATACTATTAAGTATACGGAAGCCATATCAATCTATCATGTTTCAAAGCTATGATTGTGGGCTTATTTGTTTTTGATTAGGGCTGAGTGATGGATGCAATCAAATGGTAAATGGACTGCATTTATTGAGTGATTTTTGTACTACAGTGTTTAAAATGTGCCTCTCATTCACCCACGCACAACTACCATGCAAGCTGCTGGCCGAGCCCTCAGCAGCAATCAGGGATCAGTGTTTCTCTCATCTCCAGTATCAATATATACAACAATATAGAAAAAAACAACGAAAAATCACATACAAAAAAAATCTAAATTGGTACACTGATTGACCTCATTTTGTTACTTTCAATTTGCTTGGAATGTTTATTGAGGCAACATGATCTTTCTTTTTTTAAGTCATAGCATCACAATACGATTCCACAGTTAAAGGTACCTCATGGAGTTGTTTTCTTTTGTTTACAAAGTTTTACTCACTGAAATGCAGAATGTCTCCTTTAGGCCAAAGAAACAACAAACATTAGCAGAGATGATATTTGGTAATAACTTAATTCTTCTTTTCAACCTCAAAATGTTTACTTCCTAGCAGTCTTCTTCCTCCCGCCACGCTTCTTGGCATGTTCCTGCCTTCAACTGAGGGTCAGCGGAAAAGCATGATACTGTGCATGCACATATGCATCCTCGTGGACATGCATAAGATACTAACAAAACAGGCACCCAATCATAAAACACATTGCTCCGCACTGCTTCTAGTGGTGGAAAACTCCACAGAGCGCCTTTCATAAACATTAACATTGTATAATTACCCTACTCTTAAACAGCAAACATCTGTCAAACACTGTCTCCTGTTGGGAAGCTCACGTAATTTAAAATGTGCTCTCAGCCATTCATTTCTTCTTTACAATTTGTAAAGCTCTTGCAGCATCTACATACACCTCCCCATCACTATGAAACACTTTTGTTGTCTCTGTCTGTCTCAGTCTTGCAGATTTCTCTCACCCACACCTCTGCTCCTCTCTTGCTCTTTGTCATCACCTTTCTTGATTGTCTATTTGAGAATATCCAGCTGTGACTCCCTCTTGACTTTACACTCAGAAACCTGTATCTGTGCGATAGAAATGGATGTAAACAGCACGAAGAGCCTTTTAGTCCTGATACCATCCCAGTCACTCATGACCCTGTTGTAAGAAACCATGGTCAAATTGAAGCCCGTGTTCCGTTTCATGTAGGTCTATGTATGCGTTGACTCAGATGGCTTGTTTACCGTCTGAAGGCTACAGGATTGAGAGACAACGAAGATGAGATCGTTACTGTTTTCCAGCAAAGAGCCTTTAAAAAGTAGCTTTCCATTAAAAGCCTGTGCATTAGGGATGCCCAAGACTCAAGAAGTAAAACAAGCAATTAGGGTGATATCTTTGATGGCCTGTCATGTCAGTCAAGAATGTGGTCGGTAGCATTTGGATCTTTTCGAATGACTGTGTATTCCCATCAGCCCTTGACTTACAGTACATAAGTCAGAGACAACTAGACACAGTAGATGCACATTCAAAGTGCGTACAAGTGTTGTATTCAAGAACCACCTAAACTGACACCAAGTCAAACCCAAGACCAGACCAGTGCGAGTCCCACACTGCATGACACACATATGATAAAATGTGGAAAATGCAAAACATAGGCTCTCCTCAAATTGATCTAGAGGTTCCACATTCCATAAAAACAACATTTGTCTTTACCTTTGTTTTTTCGGAGCAAACAAATTCAAACAACCACGAGGGAGGAGCTGAGATCGACTCAACACTCTTTATTCAACTGTCATTTGACATGTTTTACCGTCCAACTAGCACGATACAATTTAGAACAGAATAAAGTTATTGGTTGCATTTGAAGCAGGATGTTTTTTTGGTCTTGAAATAGAATCAGAGTCCTCTTTGTCTGAGACCTAGACAAGGCCGAGTAAATATACGTTCGCTTCCATGATGAGACATAGTCTCGAGACCAAGACCAATCTTGAGCACCACAACAGTACATACGAGTTAAAAAGAAGAAAGATAAACCTAATAGTTTGCATCAATAGTAATAGTTGTTTTTTTATGCTCAAAACACTGTGCTACATAAAGTAGTACTATGCCACTCTGTGTGATATTTTGCAATAGCACCAGGTGGCTGCTCTGTAGAATCGTTATTACAGAGCCGTTCTGTGCATGTTTGTATCCCAAAATAGTGGCAGGACACAAAATGTGGCCTTAGGATTGTGGCAGATGCGCTTCTGATCAGTGCATGAGTGACAAAGAAGTACTGAGAGCTTCCTGTTTCCAACCCTACTGCGTTTACTTAAAGGACCTCTTGTATATCTGGTCGCACAGCTTGTCAGTTGGCAGTTAGAAGAACAGACCTCTCTATTTTGGATATATATGGGACAGCTGGTTTGGTAAGACAGATGGTGTTTGGTTGTCACGGATTCTTACAGAAAAATAGTAGATTGGTTGTGATGCTGTGCTTTGCCTCCCCTTTTGTTTGGTTGTTAAAAACCTGTTACTTAGGGCCGTCCTTCAATCAGATAATCGGCGGTTCGATCCCCGGCTCCGCTAGTCGCATGTCGATGTGTCCTTGAGTAAGACACTTAATGCCAAAAATGTCTCCCGTAGCTGTGCCTACGGCCTAATGTGATAGAATCTGAATTGTAAGTCGCTGTGGATAAAAGCGTCTGCTAAATGACTGTAATGTAAAGACATCACTTTTGACTAATCCCAGGCTATCTCCTCGAGTTCCCACGCATCAAAGAAGTGTTGTGTGAACACAGTTCACTGCAGTTTACCGGGTCCTCTGATGGTGAGGATCACTCAGAATGTGAACAGGAAGTATAGATTAAAAACACAAAATATCTGCTGCTGATGATCCTTCAACGTAAAACCACAGTAACCACTCATTTCATTGCAAATGGCTTTTTTTTTGTAATGTGGATTTTTTAGTTTTGATTAAAAGATGCTGTGCCTTCTTAGTCTTTGAGCTTTCCGAGTGCTTGTACACGACTAACGTGAAATCTCCTGGCTTTCTTTGGTGCGGGTGGAAATGAGGGAAGCCAAAGAGCGTCTACTATTAACTTATCATAATAAAACATTACAGGCAGACTTTTGGGATGTCTCAACTAAGCTCTATTGGCAGGGTGTGACATGTGGCTTCCAAACAGCTTCATATCCTTCCGTTTCCTGCCCGGTTAAATACCTCAGTTTGTAATTTTAAGCAGATGGGAATTCCTGCTATCTGCAGTGTAGTGACTGGGTCTGTAAAATCCTCCTCCGTTAATAATTGGGCACGGCTTGCCAGTACAACCCCCCCCCCCGTCCCAGCCTCACCAGACTTCTAATAACAGTCTTGGTGACTTCTGGGGATTTCCAGTGTTCAAGCCCTCTGTGAAGAACCGTCGATGCATCTGTGATTTGTGATTAGACCGCCAATGTCTGTGCCTGCTGCTTCTCTCATTAATAGCTGCAGTAGAACGTTGTAAGAGAGAGTCTGATCTGGTTCTTGATTGGTGTACAACACCTCGGTGGTGGTTCATGTTGAAAGATCTGCGCCCACTCTACGACATCGGCTGTACTTGATATGCAGACCATGCTGGCGGAAACCAGATCCGATCAGGATCTTTGTTTCATTGAGTTCGGCAGAGCTTTAAGTTTTCTCTTTTTGTTGTGCACTTAATTCACTCATCCTTTCTTCACTTTTTACTGGGGTATTATTCAAATATAAGGCAGCATTTAAGTCTTACAAGGAACTGCAAAGGCAATGGATAAAGAGGACACAACACAGATAACAGATCCCCTTGTAGAGAACTTAAAGCTGACCTCGTAGACTTCAGACTAGAAGATGATGTTGCCGCTAACAAGCACTCTCACTAATGTAGCCATTTCCTTTCCCCCACTCTTCTCCCAGTCTTCCTCCGAGTATTTCAGGTTCCAAAGTGCAGGGGTTTGCTTTTTAACCCTTCGTGAAATGCAGGTTTCATGTTTCTCAACCACTAAACGTAAAGATGAATGTTCCTAGATAGTTCAGACACAGCAGACTGTTACAGTGAAGAGCTCTCTAATCTTATTCCATTCCAATCAATCCAAATAAACAGTTAATCATTTATGGATGTACAATCGTACAAATAATCACATTTTACGACGTTACAAAGATGCGTCAGAATGCTAATATCATGCTCTTAACATTATGAAAGATTTCTCTTCACTGGTGGAATGGCAGTTGCATACAAATGACTAATGCTTCACTATGTATACATTTTGCACTTCCTCTGTTAAATAAAAGAAGAAAAGCTAAATATTGTCATCAACAGTTGTAGGATAAAAAAAAGTTATAGTAACAGAATTAACTGGGCTTTGTTGCTGGAGAATTCTGGATATATTTGTTGAAAAAGGATCTGGAGTTCACACGTTTCCCTGAGTATATTGTTTTGAAGAAAAGATAAGATGGAACTTTATTTATCCCGAGGAGAATTGTTGGCTAAGATTAGCTTTTGTGATCAACTTTCTGTCAGATATTTATTCAACCTGATTAAGTTATATTTGTTCAAATGATTTGTTATACCCAAATTCACAGTATAAAACACTTAAACTCACGTGTATTTTCTCCCTCTGTTTCTAGGACCACAGACAGGGGAACCATGACAGATGAAGTGAAAAGACCAGTTGAATCTTGCCACTATGTGTGGTCATGTGACTGAGCTGGGCTCCTCCATAGCACATGGGAAACACTTCCTCCTGCTGACTTGCCGATGCCGCCTTGCTGCCCTGTTTTCACCATGAGAGGATCTGTCAGGTGCTTGACCTCTGTGCCCTCATACTGGCGCTGCTGTTGTGCCGCGTGAGCGCCCCCTCTCCTCCGGCAGTTACTGCACGGAATGGCCTCTCTGGACCTGCCATACCGCTGTCCTCGCTGCGGGGAGCACAAGCGCTTCCGAAGCCTGTCGTCCTTACGTGCCCACCTGGAGTACAACCACACGTACGAGACCCTCTACGTCCTCTCCAAATCCAACAGTGTGTGTGACGCTGCTGCTCTGCTGCCGCTTGTGGCTGAGGGAGCTCTCCTCGCACCTACCAACAACAACGACCCATTTGAGCCACTGCGGCCTTCAGCTTTAAAGGAGCGGCGCTTCCCTTGTCGTGAGCTTCCTTGTGCGGATGACTTGAGTCTGACCCCGGCTAACTCCAACACTGCAGCCCGGTATATTCCCAATGTGGAATTTCCCCTGGGGGAGATTTTTATGAAGAAAGCCATGACATCCGCAGACCCAGGTCCTCATGGCAACGCCAGCACAGCTGTAGCAGTGGCAGCTAATGTAGCGGCTAGTGCAGTGGAGGCGGCCTACGAGGAGGGCCTGGCCAGGCTGAAGGCTCGGGCGTTTGAACGGCTGGAGCTGGATGAAAGGCTCGAGAAGCTGTCTGAAGAGGTCAATACGATCATTGTGGTTGTCAAGCTCTCAATATAAAAGAAAGAACAAATTTACATGATACATATATATACAGACATACCGCTCAACAGAAATAACAAGCCAAACAAACCAGCAAACAAAAACACGTGGCTAGTATGTTAGAGCTGGACACAAACTATTCATATAGTTATTGGTCAGTTACTATGTTCAAAATTCATTTTATTGGAGAAAGCTTAACATTGTTGTGTGGAATTAGATCATTTCTTACTTTAGCACCCCCTAGTGGTTGCATCAAACAACACATGCCAATTCATGACCCAAGGATCCAGCCATGGGACATTGAGAATAGTTTAAAATAAACACACATTTTCACAATTTTCTACATTAATTCTTTGATTTGAAAGATGTTGCACGATGAAACTAAAAATCTACACAATGTTGCTAAAAAACTAAATCTTTCTTGCACATGAGGGATTGGAGTGTTGTTGAGTAGCAGTGGGTTTAGTCTTCAGACTAATGTCTGGAAGTTGTATTGCCACAAAATAAAGTGTAGAGGGAAAGCCTATGTGTTGTGAACGATGGACATTACCTGCAATTCCTCAGATTTTATTTGTTTGTGTTTTCAACTCTCTTCCACTGAGGAACTTGAAATGGGTGGGTTGCTTAAACAGCACTCCAAGATCGTAACACTGTGTAACTTGCTCCGGGTTGCCATTTCGATGTCTGCAGGTGGGTTATTGCAAAGTCAAGAGCCCCTCCCTCTGTATTTAGGTTAGACATTAAACTAGTATCTCTCTATTCTCAGTCTGTTTTGAGAACCTTGAGCTCAGTAACAGAGAGAAAATGAAAGATCTTGTCACAGGCATGCACTGAGTCTGATCAGTTAAACTTAAAAATCGGTCACATTTATATTAGCAGCCAATGGGAAAAAACTAAAACGGGAATAACATGTTCTCTCACTAGCTGCATTGAAACAAGGAAGATTTTAACTGACGAAAAAGAGTATATAATGAATAGCATCAATCAAGGAAGGAAGAAGTTAAGCCTTTAATAACAGAGTCCAAGTTTTTAGCCAAAAGAAAAGCTCATTCTTCTCAGTGTCTCTAGGTTAGAAGAGGCTGCACCACAGTTTTGTCACGCTTACTCACACTCAAAACTTATCAAAGAAGATTTTCATACCCAGAAGTCACATTTTTGGATTTAAAAACAAGCTTTTTTTTATTATAATTCGAGCACATCTAGTACAGGTCAAGGCCAGTATAACAATTTATGATGGAGCTGAATTGGCTTGCAGATGTTTTTCAGTCAATAATGTCGAAATGTCGTAATAGTCATATTGCTGTTTATCTTCCAGTGACTGGTAGTAGACAATCTAGAGAACCCAATATATTCACTTAAGTTTTCTTTTTGATGATTTCATTGGGGCTTTGAGTAGTATTCTATCATCTTATTAAAGAAAAAAACCTAATTATTTAGTTAATGGCCTAACTTGCATAACTAGTTATGTCTCATACGGCGTTGTGATTATGGCGGGACACAAAGGCAGCTCAAGTGCCTCTTGTCTTGTAGGTGGAGCAGAAAATAGCGGCCCGCGTAGGTCGTCTTCAGTCAGAGCTGGAGAGGAAGAGCTCCGAGCTGGAGCGGGCCAAGCTGGAGAGCGAGCAGCTGAGCCAGGAGAAGCAAGACCTGGAGGACAAGGCCTCCGAGCTCTCTCGACAGGTGGACGTCTCTGTGGAAATGCTGGCCAACCTCAAACAGGACCTGGTGAACAAGGAGCAGGAGCTCAACCACAAACAACAGTATGTGATATATGTCTTCAGACTCATAGACACAGAAATACATTTCCCTTTGAGATGAAATGAATTGTTTAAGACATTTACTTCACTGGTTGCAGCTTTTAAAATGAATGAATATTTGCTGGTTTTGTCAGCTATGTTAGTAAATGGAATACCTTTGAGTTTTGGACCGTTGGTCGGATATAACAGACAATTTGAAGACGTAGCCTTAACTGTTGATGAAAATAATCCTTAGTTACAGCCCTAATTTTCATTGTGTGTAGAATAACATGCTGCTGTTTTGATGGAGGTGATGTCCGTTTGTTGGTCGATTGGTCTGTCCATCTCTCTTGTTGATACAAAGATCATAGTCCACTTGGCTTCTGGTGAAGTAGAAAGAAGTAAAACATGAACACCCTCGGCTACCACCTTCTTCACCCTTGACACCGATGGCTCCTAACATTCCCTTGCTCTTCCTTTCATTGAACACATTGTCATGCATGCAAACACTCACACACACACACTCCCTTCCTCTCCTTCACCTCTACCCATTTGTTGATGGTATAATTCTCAGTCGCATCCACCCAACCAGATGTGGTCGGCATCTGTCCTGCTGCTGTCTCCATACACCTGTGCCCTCCACACAAACGCAAGCTCTTTGCCTATATTTGCATCTATTTTCTTTGTTTCAGTGATCAACAGTTGTTCAGGTATCATTCAAGGCTCATATTCAAGCCATCTGGTATCTCTACTGTTTCTTTATCCGACAGGACAGCCAGCCTCGTCTTTCTATCTTCTTTCGGGTTTTTATCACCTCTTCGGTTTCTTTATCAGGCCTGAATGTCAACAGTAGGTCAGAGACTGAAAATCACCCTCAAGACGTCTAATCTCATCACAAACACGCAACTGCACATGCCACTGTGCACTGTGTATGTGTGTGTGTGTTTCTTTGTAACGGCGTCAATGAGGCACAAAGGGAATGTATATATCAATTTAAAGCTATTATTAAAGCTGGAGTAGACAACTTTGGGGAAACCAGCAAGAGTATGCTCGATTTTGAAAGCATCCAACAGAAAAATCCACAGCCCCTCCCGTCACGCCTCCCTCCAAATCCTCTGCCTCCAAACACATGAACTAGCACTGCCAGTCCACAATAGAGGGCTGGGGAACGAAGCGCAGCGTATTATTGTTATCGCTAACCATATTTAGCTACCTCATGTCTCATTCACATGTAAGAAAACAACATTATCCAACATTAACCACAGCTGTTAATGTCAATGAGTGCGTTTAGGTAGGTAGGTAGGTAGGCCATCCAATCATAACGTGCAGAATTAAAAAAAAATGGTATGGGTTAATTACAGGCCTGTGACAACAACAGATACCAGATTGTTTTCTTTTTTTTTTGTCAGAGAATTTGATGAATTGGTTGCTGTCGAGACGTAAAGAGAATTTCAACTAATATAACAAAAATGCTTCGAAAATAAATTGCTCACCCGAGCTTCAATAGTGAGGTAATAGTAATTATCTCTGCCAGGAAAATAACGTGATGGTTGTCCACTGACTTTAACCCCTTCCCAGCCGATGCCTCTTCTGGCGTTTTTGTTGTTATGTTCCAGTGTTCATTCAGTCTCTTCAGTCCAGATTCTGTGTTGCTTCACAGATGTAGTGTGTCTCACAATAATGTCTGACCAGCATCTCTAAAACCCTCAACATTTAACATTTTACATTTCCAATCACATAAATCAGAGAAAAGAGAACAGCTTTTATCAAGCAAACATGTTGAATGATGAACCAATCAACTTTATGACTAATTGTATTAGCACTAGAGTCGTCCATTGAGTTTCAGTGATTTGTGCACTATGCAGCCGGTCATCTTGGTCCCTGCAGGTCACGGCTAACTCACACAAGTGTCTTTGTGTCAGCATTATAGAGACAGCTAAACTGGTAATATTAGAATTTGAGTGGCTAATCTTGTGATAGAATGATACAAAACAACAAAACAGGGTTTCATCGGGTCAAATGAGCAGAAGACAAGCATGTTTTTCTTTGATTTAGTCCCGCCCCTCTGTCGGAAAGGGTGCAGTAACTGTGACCATGTCTCCCAAAACTGGTGGCATCAGACTGGGATAGTTCTACTCTTAAAATCCCTGCCTGGGCTGTATGACTGCCTCATAGTTATAACAGCAGCCCAGATTCTCTCTCTCTCTCTCTCTCACACACACACACACACACACACACACACACACACACACACACACACACACACACACAGACACACACACACACACACAGAGTTTTTCTGGGTCTGTCTCCCTGAGGAGAAACTGGCAGTCAAACAGTAAGCTCATTCAGACTCTAAAATACAGTCGGTCTGAGGTGGAAAAAGAGCATCACAGTCGGTGAATGTTCAGCAGGGTTGATGACTAAGCAGAAAGTTATAAGACACGTTATTGGCTAAAACATGGCTGCCCAACAACCTCATGCAAACAGCTGATTCTTTTAAAAACCTTTTGATATTCTCGAGTGACTTTGTGTAGTATGTGAAACTCCTTCAAGGAGATATGCATCATGCAGTACATCAGTGGTGTGCTAAAAATGCGAGTCACCTCACCGAGAGTTGCTATGCAACCATAGGAAACTCCCACGAAGTGGCTTCTGCTGCTAGCAGCGCTATGCATAAATATATGACACAACCTCATAATTTATTCTGCACTCAGAAACGCTGTAAATAATTATGAAAAGCATACAAAACGCCTCAGGTACATTTGTGCGAATCAGCTCGGTCCTTATTATAATGTACAGTTTAGTTTGTAGCCAAATTCATTCACAAACAACAATACGGACAAAAACGAACTGCATGCTCATACTGTAAGAGTCACTGAAAGCACATAATGATAAACATCACACCACACTGTAGCAGTCAAAGCTGAATGAATAACAGACTCCCTCAAGCATGCCTGGTAAATGGTTTGATAGCAGCTGGAATAAATGAGAGCATCTGTAATCAGCAGAAACTGGAGCCTGAAGAGAAATTTGAAATGGTGGGACTGTTATCTCCATCATCTCAGTGCGCTACACACCAAGAGTAGAAAAAAACGCCTAATTCTGTGTCTATCATAGAAATACAAAACGTTTATTTAGTTGCTGTGATATTCGCTAATCATTAATATGCCAAGTGTCGTGTTATTGTTCCAGTAGATCATTTGTAAGAGCTATTTCTAATTAACTTTGATCTTGAGTTTGTGATCCCTTTCATTCATGGAGATGATGGCTGGCCTCACTGTGCTCCTGCAGGAGGACATTATACTGTACGCAGCCAGATTATCAGACGCTGTTTTTTTAATTGTTTCTCTTCCCGGTTGAAAGGTTTGTATGAGATGTACAGGTGGTTTATACAGGCAATATGTAGACCTGTGCAATTTTTTCAATCCAATACTGGACCAAGTTAACGCTAAAACCATTTGTCGATTAGTCAGTCGACAAAAAATATTCAGCAGCTATTTTTAGTAGACATCAAAAATGACAAATGTTTCCGTGTTCCAGCTTCTCAGTTGTGATGATTGGAAAGAAATGTGAACACATCATTAAGGAGGCACACAACCGTTGGACAAGAGGCTATTTGTTCATCAGGATAGATGTTACAAAGTCACCCTAAAAAAAGATTAAAATTACAGAAGTACTGAGATTAAGTATAAGCGTTTTATATTACATAAAAGAAAGAGACTGAACCAAACCAAACACATTTAGTGAGAAAACAAATTGGCAAAGTAATAGACAATATAAATAATTGTAAATTGCAGCCCTACAAATACTTCCTTTGTGAAGCTTATTGTATTTGAAAGGTGATTATTTTGGAAATGTTTGTAGCTGTAGGTTTTGGCGTTGTGGTGTCAGATTTTGTTATACTTTGATTTGTATTGTACCCTCTTCATGTGATGTACAAACAGGGGAGGGACTAACTGTTGCAGTATTACAGTTTGTATTAGATTGTGCAGGTGTTCATGGTATTGAAGGAGAGAAGAGCAGTACAGAGACAACGCATGTCAGTTTTTCATATCATATTTAGCGCTCACACACACACACACATACAGTTGCTGCAGTAGTCCTCAGCCCTGAGGCTTGATTTATTCCTACAACCAGCTATGATAAAGTAAGTGTGCCCTGTGCCGCAAAAGAAAGACAAAGGCTCAAAAGGATCTACATGTAGCATGTAGGAGTCTGGCTATTGGCTGTCACTGTGCCTCCTTCAAAAAAACAAGCTCGGGCAGCAATCTATGCAAAGTGAAGCTGTCAGGGCAGAGACAGAACTCGCCTCATTAACGACAGCGTCTTAGAGAGAGGAGCATCGAGTGTTAGCACTGCAAGACCCTCTGCAGGCTCTCTAATGAAAATAAATCAGAGTCAGGACGTGATCTGCAATACATCTAAGAATGTGGACTTGAAAATGAGTTTGACACCTCCTAAGGGTCTGTGTTGTAATATGATATATTTAAAGCTCAGTGTATCTCAAAATATGTCAAAGCATAAGACAGTCGAGTAATATTTGTCCAAACCCTGTAGGAGCAGATGTCCTGTACGCTAGTAAATTGTTTGGATTACAGAAAAACATTGCAGCGCTGACGCCAAACACTTTCATGCTATGAAAACACTAATGCACAGGTTCGTTGTATGTTGTTTTTCATGTGAAATATGTTGAAATGTTCTATGATTATTACTTGACACATACTATCTGCATTGTTACATACTTACTTACACAGCTTTCACTAGGACTGGATGTCTGCAGTTAGATACATTAAGTCTGTGATGTAACCAAAGTACGTCCATAGGCACTGCATTCAGACCTCCAGCAGCAATATAAAGTGGAGTATAACAAGAAAGGGTTCTGATGATCCACTGAATGTTAGCCGTCAGATAGAACAGGATTCATGAGCGGAGGGCTGTTCATGTCCGTCATTAGATGGAAGAAACTGATGTGTGCGTCCTTGAGGCTGCATGAAAGGCTTTGAACACGAAGGAAAAGGGAAACGGGAGGGATGGTGCAGCCAGTCTCTCAGTGGACGCGTCTGTTTTCTTTCTCATTTAGTTAAGTCATGAAAGGTTAAAGTAACCAGTGCACTGTTGGCAGATGGACTGTTCTAGGAGTGTAAGATGTTTGGAAGATGTACTGACTGGGGTTTAGTCAGTATGTGTGTGGTTCTTCTGTCGAAAGCTGATATTGAGACAATGCTGTCATTATTTTGTCTCTCCTTTTTGAGCTGTCAAGCTGTCATAGAGCTGAATGAGTGCTGCCGCTGTGTTGAAAAGCCTGTATGATTTAAAAGTCTGCACTATAGATGACATCTTCAGCTGATTCATCGAGTTAATGGTCAGAAAATGAATGGGATATCGACTGATGAATAATTTGTCATTTTTCAAAGCAAAAAAATAATCTTCTTCCAGCATCTTACATGTAAAGATTTGCTGTTTTTCTCAGTTTTATATCATTGCAAACTGAGTATCTCTGAGTTTTGGACCAAATCAGCAATTTGAAGACGTCTCTTTGGGCTCTGGGACATTTTTCATAATTTGTAGTATTTATGACCCGTCTCTTAGACCACAACAACACACTCCATGACGTTTTGACAAAAGATATTTTATTGAATCAAATTTACCGAAATTCAACAAAATTAAATTAGAGGGGCAGGACAAAATATAAAAATAGACTAAAGCAACATGACCAAACCACGGGTGCCTGAAAGGAGAAGCAGAGAGCTGCAGCAGCAACACAGACTGCTCGTAACACCGGGCCCAGCTGTTCCCAGTAGGGATCCCCCGCCACCAGGTACCTGGAAAACTACTCGTTTTCATAGATATATCTATTTTCTTTCCACTTGCACTTCTGCAGAACGATTGCATCCACAGGTGCAAAACATCACCGTCATCATGCAAACAAGAATTTGAGGACAGATTCATTCTCTGTTTTTGAGAGTCTGACAGCTGAATTTCAGGTGGCCTTTTCTCCCATAATGATATAATCATCCTTTTCTGTCATTTCTGTCAATGCGCCACATCATCACCTTGCTGTTGCATCTCTGGGTGACTCAGCCCTGTGTGATTTGTAACAGGAGTTTCGATTTTGAGAGGACTGATTCGAGCCACAATAAAACTCTCCCGTGATTGATCGGAGCCAAGACGTGGATTAGTGGTTTCTTTGGAAACCAGACATGCTTTTTTCTTTCTTTTTTTCTTCTCTGAGAAGCTTTGAGGAAAGTACATTTCAGCCTGCATCTCTTTCATCATCCCTTCTCTCACCCTTTCGTCCTTGTCTGTCTCTCATCTTCTTCTCGTGTAGCCATACTCTCTACACATCTCCTCATGGTGACGTTCTCTTTGTGTGTTTTTGTGTAATGCATATATACGTGTGACATTATGACACGATAACACAATGTAGCCTATAATCTGTCTCTCCAAATCCAGGTGTCAAAACACAGTGAGACACGAGCAGCTGTCCTTTGTTAGGGCGAAGAAAGCTCGTATTCATGCAGCAGCCTCGTGTTCCTCATGCAGGTCCTTTCAGTCAATCATCTCTGCTCTTTAATATTAATGAGGCATCATTTTGAATTTATGGCCAGATATGATGAGATCTGTGAAAGGAGACTGACCAGTGATTGTTATTAACATTTAAATAAAATTCCTCAGAAGATTGTGCCTTATTAATCGTGCCTGTTATAGCTGGATGTCTTTGCCATACTATACTATTTGTTATGGCTGTTAAGTTGTAGGCAAATGAAGCATTGAAGGCTCAGAAAGTCATTATTTCTCTGGACATATGAAGTGGCATAGGACGTCTATTGAGGTCTTCAAAGCCCATTTTCATTTGTGTAATAAAAACAACTGTAGCTTAGATTGTTTTTTTGCAATCTCCCAGGGCCTGAATTTAACAAGACTTGAGCTTGAAGTGGCAAGAAGGCATCAGATTTTAAATGAATATCAGGCAAACAAGCCCCTTATGTATTCTAGTTGTCTCGTGGGGGAAAAGCAGCAGAGAGCAAGACCAGTGTTTGTTGTGTGGGTGCTAAAGGGGAATGTGTGGGAATACTAAAATGTCGCACTGTAACCTACTGCTGTGTGTTAGGATTTAGTGAGGCACATTGTTTGCATCAGAGCTTAGCTCTTGTACATAATGTTTAATTCAATACGGACAGATCAATCCAGAAGTGTGTAACGATATGAAGATAAGAGATAGGAGGGCGGGAGACGCAGGAGTAAAGCCAGCAGGTGGATGATGGAAACTCATGCACATCCTGGAGCTAATGATGATGACGGGGAGATGCAGGTTTGTGCAATAGTAGTTATTTAAGATGGATTTTCTCAATATTTGATTCATATATTTACATACCAGTTCCTGGCCATAAATCCTTTCTGTCATTGTTCATGAAATATTGCCTGTTAAGAAATTCTAATCACAGTGGAAGATTTTGTCACTTTACACAATTAAATGTACTTGAACTTTTGATCAGTGTGGTACATGTGGTAGGATTAATGGTGCAATTTAGCTCCTGCTGTAGATAAAAAAACACATAAGGATGACTTGCAAAATCCTGTAAGGCTAAGTTAACAAAGAGCCTCTATAGCTGAAAGTAGGGTACATTGTAGATTGGTTGCTTACTTCTGAGCTGTTCAGATATGAAATTTGAATACAAATCATATCTCTAAGGAGTTAATGGCTAAACACTGCTTCCTCTGTAGTTTATTCTCTACACTACATGAACCTGCATTAATCTTTGAATTGTAATACACCGATTAAACAAACAAGATACAGCATGTTAATTGGTAAATTCTGATTAATTGGTGAAGTATTTGTGGTGGATTTTGTTACCTTTGGCAAGGTAGCCAAGGCTAGCTGTTCCAATCTGTCTGCTTGCTACAGGTACATGTTTACAAATAAGTAAATAAGAGTGTTATCCATCTTCTCATCTAGTTCTCGGCAAGAAAACAACTTCGCATTGTTTTAGCCACAGCTGAGTCATTTCCTCTGAATCCCGCCCCAGACTTAACAACCTGCATGTTCATCACCCGGAAAAGATGGCGGTCTTCCTTTTCAGCTCCCCCCAAGCGCCCGGGTGAACACACAGGCATGTTTGTCACCTTGAGGCTTTCCTTCTGAGGTGTTGGAGTGAGTCACGCTTTGAGAGCGAGGCATGTGTGTACATCTGAGTCTTTGTGTTGAAATTAGGATTGACAACAGGAAGCAGCCACCTCCTGTGTTTGCTGCTTCCACATGACTGCAGATGTCTGTTTGCTGTGTGTTGCTTTAGCCTCTGCAGGGTTTTTCCTCACGGTCTTTGTGCTCAACCCCACCTCTTTATGTTTTTATCAACTTCAATCCTCATCTTTTGCTCGTCTCCCAGTATCCAGCGAAGATATATTTTTTTCCTTCTCACCCCCTCTGCCCACCCACCAACATCTTTCTCAGCCTTTCCATCAAATCTCCTGGTGCATCCGTGCATTTCTTCCTGACACAGAAGAAGAGAGGGAAAGGTTTTCCTGTGTTGCATATAACACATTCCTCCTCGTGGGATTGGTGCATCTGTCTCCAGTAACAACAAAAATTGGATATTTTGAATTATTAATTGAGACTAATTACAAATGCATTGCAATTTGGATGCCAAAACACGTTGTACGGTACATACGATCCTAACTCAGCTACTCTATTATTAGCAGCTGTGAGATAGCTATATGTCATTATACTGGAGGCTGAACTAAAAACAGTGCTCAGTCATTGTTGCATTCCGTTTATTAGCTTGAATAATGAGAGCAGAACTTTGGCTTCAGGCTGCTTAATCATACACCACATTAGGTACAGCTCCAATCACTGAATTAAAATAATGATACTTTGACTCATTAATTGTACGCCGTAATGAGATATTTTGAGTTGTAAGCAAATTCTCCAAATGAATCTGATTATTAATGAAAGCTGATCTTGTGTTTGTATTGCACAAAGCTATGCTGTTCTTATCAGTGCCAAGTTCAACTATCTAGGCGAGGCAGGTAAAGCACATTTCATACGTGAAGAAAATTCAAAGTGGTTTACATGTTGCATGATAAATAAACAGGAAATACATTGAAACACAAAATGCAAAGATAGAAAATCATTTCAAAGGAAATAAAAAAAGAGAAATGAATGCAAGAGAGGTAAAAATGTACAGTAAGTGTAAAGTGGAGGATGATGAGTGTTTAAAGCTGCACTCATAAATATGCTAATTTAAACAATAGATTGAATGTGTAATGTGAAAGGGATTGCTCTTAGTGATGAACCCACAGAGATTTATCACTCAACTCTGCAGCTTCCCTCAGCTCTCTGAATCATTTTTAGCATCTCGCAGTTCATTGTTTCATTTTCACTGTTTTGGTCCATCTCCCTGCTCTCACCAGCATCGTTTCCAGACACAGCAGGCAGCTGTTTTCAGCGATAAAGCTCTATACACTACCTGCACATCGTGAAACAGCAGATAGACACAGTAAGAGACTAGCAGGTGAAAATAGTGGTGCATAAAGGAGAGTGAATATTCACCACAATGTCAGAAAAATGCTTCTAAGTGAATTGTTGCTCTGTGCCTGCTGGATGTGTAAATATGCAACTCTTTGCTGTTAAGTAAGTTTATATGGTGATAATATTTCATTGTCTTGATCTCGCAAATTAATGTTGCTTAAAGGTTCAGTCACAGTGACGGAGCATAACATTTCTTACCAGAAGACCAGTAGACATACATATCTACATATGGTGTAGATCCACTTCACGGAGGAATGCTGCCATGTTTCTACAGTAGCCCGGAATGGACAAACCAAACACTGGTTCTAAACAGGGTCATTAGAGTTTTTGCGTCTGGAGATCTAAATGCTTGGTACTATAGACGGTATATAAGGAGTGGATGAAGTCACCCTGACATCACCCGTTGGTTGCTGTTTTGAAGCCTTGAGTTTGGCATTTTGGCCTTTACCATCTTGGTATTTTGCAACCAGAAATGACACGAAACAGTCGAGCTAATTAAAACAAAATGCCGAATGAGACATTTTAGGTGACCAAAAAGCTTACAATTACTTCTGATGAACTGAAAACACTGTGAAAGGGTTAAAGTTCTAAGACAAAAACAACTCCCAGACCGTACAACGTGGTGGTAGCGGCCTATCAATCACAAGGTAGCCACGCCCTAAAGCATACCCTGCTTTATGGTCTATTTTAGTCTAAATGGGACCATCATGAACATTGTGGTGTATCGAAGAAGACTTGAAACTAACGATTGAGACTTATGTTTACAATGTTTACTAAGGTATACAGTAAGTGATAAGTAAAGTCATTTTCTCATGGACTTCAGACTTCTTTTGCAACAACCAGAGGAGTCGCCCCCTGCAGGCAAGTTGAGAGAATGCAAATTGAAAGCATTTGTGCATTGGCTTCACGTTTCAGAGTCGGAGGTTGCCTCCTGCTTTTCACATGGGATAAGTTTCAGTTCAGTGCTAGATGCTGCCGACTCCTACACCCTGCACCTTTAAAGTACCATTAATTGATGCAAAGAAAAAAAAACAGGCCATAGATGGTTGTTTTATTGATTGTCGTTTGTGCCACCAATCATATGCAACCAAGGTGATGCCACATGGTGCAGCTCTATTTATTGTCAATTACAGTGGCGGGCCGTGCCTTTTATACCTGGGCCTTCTGTGCTGTGCTACTACAGTTGAACGGCTACGGTGCAGATACATGAATCCGTGCATGACGGGACGCTGCGTCATTAACGGACAATGCATAGTCAAATCAACGTAATTAACACAATGACAACAACAAAGTCATAAGAACCAGTCACATATATTCATATGACAACAAAGCATGACACATCAATCCAGCAACACTGCAGCGGATCCACGCATTCCACCACACAAGAGCACGAGCCATTCAAATATTATTCATAAAAACGACACGATAGACAAATGAACAGTAGTAACGTTACTGCAGATGTATAAAAAACAAACGCAGTTTGTCACTTCCCGAATGCTGTTCACTTAAAGACAAAGTCCATCCTCCTTTCATCCCACGGTTGTTCAGTACATCCGTGCGTTTTAGTTCCAGTAATAAGTCCTTCTCCATTCATGGACGCCAGTGAAGACAGTCGAGCCTCCCCAGTTGTATTTCTTGAATACGTTTGAATGCGTTTGAGGGCTGAAAATCTCCGCTCGACAGAGGCAGCAGATTTTGGGATTGTCACCGCCCAACATGTCACGCTAGCCCACTGACCAATCACGTACTTGTAGGCCGGCTAGCAGGCTCTGGCACATCAAAGAATACGCCCAACATGTCAAACTAAAGATCTGATTGGTTGAAGAATATGACAATCAACAATATCGTCCCCATTCACTTAAAGTGCACAGGGATTCACTTGTGAGTCTGCAGGCCTCGGGCCTCTCTTCTTACCTAGAGACACAGAGGTGAACTCTGATTGGATAAAAGCTCTACTTAAAACAAGCTGCACTGGAAGCAGAGCAACAGAGGAAGACAGTAGCTGTGCAATGAGAAAATAAGATAATGGAAAAATATTTTTATAAATTATAATACATGTCGTGTATTTAAGAAAAAGTATTAAATTATAAAATAGCTATAACTCTGTGATTCTGTTTAGGCCAGCAGAGAAGGCCTTGCAGGCCCTGACGGCCCACCACTGGTCAATTAAGATCGTGTTAGCTGCACTGTGGAGAAAGGAACCTTAGATAGCTTGGCTTTGGGACCTCAGTGGCTGCAGTTTGTTGGTGTGCAGTTCATTGATTGCCTGCAAGAAAAGTGAGTAATGAATGGTTTCTCTGTAAGGAAGAGAGTAGTTAATTAAGGTTAAAAGGGATGTTGTAAGCTTTTAATTGCTTCTAATTCATAGCAGTTTTGGTAGTAACCATTTTGGAAGTACTGTACACAATACATAAAGGAATTTAAGGGAAAGGATGTGGTAATTGCTGGTAATTATCATGATTCCACTGAACTACCGCAAAGAGCTGTGCAGGTGTTACTACTTGAGGCTTGGTGTGCATATGACCTTAATTTGGAGTTAAATATTATACCTTTGTTAATTAACTGTTATTAGTGTTACGACCCGCCACAAGCCCATTATGTGGTTGAAACCAGACCTTGCCTCCTCTCGGTATCTTCAGGTTGTCCCCTGTGAGATCTTAGTTGATACAATCTTTGTCATGTGTTGGCTGCATGTTGAGATCCCCTTTCCTTTTCCAGAAGCAGAGAGGAGAGTTTCTAGTTTGATGAAGATGAGGTAATTGGAAGAGCTTGTAGCCGAGACAGTTTATGTCTCACACAAACACACATTCTTTGTGTTTTCTCTGCCAATGTCCACAGTAGCAAAGAGAGTGTACAGTAATACAGTAGGCCTCTTGTGATCACTTCACAGCCAATTGCATATAGGGCCCAAGTAGATAAAAATCATGTAATCTCACATTATGGGCAATTACCAAGAGACTCACTCCAAACAGTATTGATCACAGAAGAGAAGTAATGGCCACTTAATTTTGATGTAATTTACTGATTCACTCACACATTTGATAGCACATGTGCTTTCATTTCTACCCTGCAGTCAAACACCTTGACTCATTTTGGAGTGATATTTTTTTTGCCATCTTTGCCTGAGGATAAGAAACGTTAACTGAGCCAGATGGCAAACTATTTTTATCAGAGAATGCCCCAAATTTTAAGAAGATTCACTGTGAGCACTGTTACTGTTTTTTTTTATGGATTCTGGGTTGTGTAATGGGCAGTAGTAATGGATGTTTGACATCCGTGGGATGTTAAAGTATCCATCCTGATGAGCAGCTTGCCTTATTTCATGAGCTTGAACCATTTTAAACATTTTTTGTCCCCATTTTCTGTCTGCAGTGATGGTCTGAACTTTTAAGTGATTCATTTGGCTTTGTCGAGGTCAGATGTCTGAATTGTCTTGTTAAGTTCGCCTGACTGCATTGCTTAGACAGTAAAGACGCATGCTGTTTATAAGGACACAAAGAAAGCTTCTGGGAATTGTAAAAGTCTCATATGGAGACAGGCATGAAAAGGAAAGTTCTGTAAGGGGGATGTGGGATATTGGGCCGAGTGGTTATTCAGATATAAAAAGGTTTCTCTGAATGTGAGAAGTAGTACATTACACAAACAATTATTATCAATAGATATACAAAAAATATTAAAGAACAATTAGGATAATTGATTAACTGTCAGTCTGTATCAAGCAAAAAAATTAAAATAAAAAAGTGATCGTTCCAGCTTCTCAAATGTGAGTAGCTGCTTTGTCTTGTTGTTTATTGTGTTGATCTTTGAGTTTTGAACTCTTGCTTGGACCAAACAAGTAACGTAAGACATCACCTTGGTCTCTGAGATAATGGTAGGCATTTTCCATGGGCATTTACTGAATAAATGATTCATGGATTAATCCAAAAATGAACAACAAACAAGGGGTCGCTCATAGTGAGGAACCTACAGAGAATTTGTGCCCAAATTTGCAGCTCCCCTCAGCTTTACTGAGATTTATAGTGAATTTCAGCTCATTGTTAGCTGTCTACCTTCACTCTGACTGCTCTCATAGAGTTGCTTTCAGCAAGCAAAGCTGTGATAAACCCAATGTACACTACCCGCTCAGCACCGAACGGCAGACAGACACAGTAAGCGACTAACTGGTGGACGTAGTAAAGTATATGTCAGCTAAAAAGACAGATATTTCCTTCAGGAGTTTGTAGAGACCAGAAACGGAGCTAAAAGGGGGGTGAATATTGGATTTAAATTTGCCATGTGGATACAAACACATACATGACACAACTTGTTTCTGCTGCCTCCAAGTGGCTAAAAATAATCAGTTAGTGCAGGTTGAAAGAATCAACAGAGTTGTATGAGGACAGAGGTGGCTTTGAATTTCCGTGTTTTTTCATCGTGTCACTGAGGTAGAACATGTTGCATTGACATTTTTTGGTTTAACTTGGACATACACCAAGTCAAGGCCAGTTCCCACTAATGCAGAGACTGCTCATACTGAACATTAGGGAATGCTTGTATAATTCATAATCCAAGCTTAAATGTATTGAGTTAATATAATCTGACAAACCACATCTGAACATTTAGGATCACCAGACCGTACGCATGGCCGTCATCATTTTTTCAGATGACACTGAACAAAATCACTGCAGGGAATGCTAGAAACATACAGTGTGCCTCCAGGCTGCAACCAACTACTAACACTGTCTGAACTCCTGGTTTGTTTGCCTCAGTATCTGAGTAACACACTGCCCCTTAAAATGACGGGAACTTGGCCCTGCTGTGCCTGCAGCGGTATAAATATACAGCTGCTCTCTCACCCTCTATTCCTCTTCTCTCCCTCTCCCTCCATGTGCGTTGGTATTGTGTATTTAACTCTGTCACCAAGCCTCATCGTGTGTAGTCTCAAAACGGACAGAACGGCATGTTTTGTGAATGTAAGAGAGATTTTTTTTTCGTTTTTTTAAAGTGTTTGCAGCAACCCTTTAAGCTGAACATGTACGTTGTTTTCACTACAAGCTATGTTCAGCAGATCTGTAATTTCCCCCTTGATGAGACAGAGCATAACCCCGAATTTAAAGAATGTCCCATTGATATTGCCCTTCCCCTCTCTGCCTTCAGGGAAGTCGCCCAGATTGACCAGTTCCTTCAGGAGACGGCGGCACGTGAAGCCAATGCCAAGGTGCGGCTGCAGCAGTTCATCGAGGAGCTGCTGGACCGAGCGGATCGCGCCGAAAAACAGCTGCAGATCATCAGCAGCTGTGGCACCACACCGAACGGCAGCCTGGGACGCTGCAGCCTCCAGGCCTCAAAGGGCAATGGACGCCAGGTGAGGAAATCATGCATTAACATGTGTCTTCTGCAAAATGCACCGTGAGATCAGATTTCAGATTAGACTTGACTGAATTGATGACATTCAAGACATTTCCTGTTTTAACACTCTCCAGGCAACAAATCATAATACAATATATGATTTACAAATAGATACTGATCACATTGAACTGCACAATAATACAGACAGCAATTTAAAAACGCGCTTTTCAAATCATATGAGCTGTTTTAGATTTAATTTTGTGGCACATTTGAATTGTTATAATAAATCAGACAACCTGACTTTTATTTCATAACACTGTGATTCTGTTATATGTATTTGTAATTTTTGTTTTGCCACCAACAACTCCCCACAATGCTACTCCCAGCTCTCTGACAGTCCTTGACAGAGCTGTTGGATAGTGCATTAGCATTGATTACATTGAGTAATGTCTCTGTAATGCACCACGGGTCGAACACATAATAGACTTTGAGATGACCGAGACGACAAGTCCATTCTTCTTTATAGTGCTGAAGTACAGTTACTGTCCAGGACTTTCCCATGTTTTCATACATCAGCAGGTGAAATTCAGTAAACTAAAATCACCTCAAAATCTACAAGAAGAGAGTGTGTTTGTAAATATTTTTTTGTAGATTGAACAAAGGCCACAATACAAAGAAATTGCATTACATCTCTTTATAAACCTGACTTTAGTTTGTGCACAAGACCTGTCATGTTAAAACAGTTAAGAACACCTAAGCAGAAGCACACTATTATATGTTGTTGCTTTACATGTAAGATTTCCCTTAGTTGGAACTAAGGGGCCTAACCCAAACAGCCCCAGACAAAAGGTACATTTGTACGTATCTACAGCATTTTGTTTTGTAATGTGTTGCTCATCCGTTATAGGATCGTAAAGTTTAGACTTATGGTTGTAACGGAGTGAAATTAGGGGCTCAAATCGCTGTCTGCTTTGCATTAAGCATCAGTAGAAATACTGAAGCTCTGCAGCAGACAACATGCTGACCAGAAAGCATTAAAAGCTTCCTCGTGCTCCGGAAACTTGACATCAGCCCTTTGCCCTCAGGCTCTCTACAGCGTCCATTGTGGCATTTCCCCCCTCTTCTTTTGTCTTATTACACGATGATGAAAATGTGAAAGCAGTTCTTAAAAATGTCACTTATTCAAATTATCCGACACCTCTTGAAAATGGGGCGACCTGTTTCATTGCACTGATCTGTTTGCTGCCATGGAAACCAGTTCTTGCTCTGGTTTGAGGTTTCAACATGATTTTGAATCAGAAGTAATGTTTCACATATCTGCCTGAGAGAAATGAGAGAACATTAACCTGTTGCAAAGACGTCTGAAAGAAGTTTAATGGCATTTTTCTAGCAACCGCGATTTAGTCGGATACATTTTAAAATGAAATGTACTTATTTTTTTCTCAACCATCCGACCTGTGATTGACCCAAAACACTGCTGCTTATATTTAGACGTCCTCTCTTTGGATTTAGACATCCGTTAGTTTACTGTGGGACTGTGAATAATCAAGGTGACAAGTACAAGTGTGGAGACACAGACTAGTTGGCACCTTGTTACTCTGTCAAGGGAAAGCCCGGAGATGTCACCCAACCACCCTCACAACCTCAGTCTCCGTCTCTCTGTCACGACATCAGCGAGGTCGCCCTTATCTCCTAGGAGACAGGTTTTTAGAGCCACAGAGGTATTTTAGGACTGACAGCGAGAGAAGCGATGGATGGCTTGTTTCCTGCTCACTCTCTCATTCTACTCAAGCTGAATCTAATGCTTTCTTCACAGGAAGTGGAAGGTGGCGATAGCTTTGATTTGATCGTAGTATTTTATAAGCTTCTGGGCATTTAACAGAGAGACAACAAAGAGGGAGAAATAGAGAACTACTCCAGTTTAAGACCAAACTTAGGTCACCAGATTGGAGTTTTAGCCTCTGCTGAATGGATTGGGTTCCATCCATTTCTGGGAGATTTGTCCCTGTTGTGCTTTCACTGCAAGCTGGCCAGGAATGAGAGCCACGGATGGTGTTTGGCTGTTTCCTCCATGGTCCATTTTCACTGGCACTAGGCCAGAAACAAGCTGTGTGAGTAGAAGCAGAGAAAAAGAGAGAGGGAGTGACAGTGTCTGTGTTTGTGCACATTATCCCTCTGTGGCACGTCGCCAGTCTGGTACGCACAGTTCCACAATACTTCACGCACACACAAAACACTACACACTACATACTTCAATGCACAGGCACAGGAGTGACTAGGAGGATTTTGCTCTCAGGCAAATAGAGAGAGTGAGAGTCAGGCTGCACACTCACCATCAAATACACTTAAATAAAGCTCACCTGCCTTCAGAGCCACAGCCAAATGTTTGTGTAATGGGAAAGAAGCAGAAGGTTTTTGTGTTGCTAGAGTAAGGATTGGTCAGTCAGTCAATCTGTCCATCCAATCATTTTGACAAGAGCAAAATGTCTGGACTACTACTGGCCAGATTGCCATGAAGGATTTTCATGGATATTCATGATCCCCAGTGGATGATTCCTAATGACTTTGGTGACCCCCTGTAGCATCACTATTTGGCAAAATAAAATCAATTTTATGTTTGGTATAACATTTATTGAGCAGATTCATGCTCCACAAAGGGTGAACCCTTTTACATTTTAGAAAGTCCACAGCCCTTCCTGTACCTCCACCTTAAGGACAATTTGTCAACTTTGGACACAAGATTGATATGTGGGGGAGGGGCCAGTTGAAAAGGATTTTGATGGAATTTGTTCTGGTCATTCATGGTCCTAAATGGTCCGTTTTTTTTGTTTTTTTAAATATTTTATTGCAGGACATACTTCCTAGAATGTTGATATATTTGATAAGGAAAAGATAATAATGGTATTAAAGTAGAATAAATTAAAAATGAAAGACAATAATTACAATAAAAAGAGAAAGAATAAAAACAAATCGTTACATTTCATAAAAGAAGAACAAAAGTAGGCTAGTATGATAGTGCGCAAACATATACACATGTATACACATGCACACATACACGTACAAAGTGGGAAAAATAACTCTTAAAACTCTCCAGGGCTGAATCATTCAATATTGTTTGATTGTGAGCATCATATTTTATCAATTTATTCCATTATTTCAAATATTTGTATTCTTGATTTCTGATTCTTTAGGTTATTTTTTTCCATTTCTAAAATGCTGTTTAATGGTGCTGTAGATCCAAACATTTAATTTTAAGAATGACTTGATGAAATGTACTCATTACGCTAATGCTCCACAGAAAATGAACCCATTCCGTTACTTCTTGAGCTTTTCTTTTGTGCCACCCTCAGGAGGAAATGATCACAATGATCTCAACAAGCTATCAAGCTGTCATCTACGACTGATCATCATTTATTCTTATTGTGTTCTTTTTGTGTTTGTCCTTTTGATGTTCTTGATTTTATCCTGATGCTGTCACTAGTCATTATAATGCACATGCTCAAATCTGTAAACTGAAGTGAGATCAAACTGTGCTACTGAACCATACAGAAAGTGTCTTTAATATAAAGATCACTTGTGCTGTTTATTTCAGTTTTGATTATTTGTCCGAGCTGAGCTGTAGAGAAGCTTCCCACGATAACAGCAGAAGGCTACTTTTGGATTTTATTTACTGCTTGATTTGATTGTCTTTGTAAAGCAGTCTTTATTTCTATTGCAGAGCTGACTAACTGTGGCAACTGCTTTAAAATGAAATACTGTTTCTCTCATGATAAAGTTTGAAGTGTATTGTTTTGTATTATATTTTAGAAATGCAAACACCTGTATATGTCATGAAACTTGTAATTTCCACACTTATCTGAAAGTTTATGGTACAGCCATAATATCAACGCTACCATCCGCTCTCCAGGAGCTTACTAAGGAATACACGTAAGCCAGGGGAATGTCTAAGGAAGCTTACGGCTGCTGTGTAATTATTACTGATGGCACTTTTCTTTCTGCCTGTTTGTGTCTCTCCAGAGAAACTCCAGCAACTCTGGGAGCACAAGAGGCATGTACCAAGTGTCGGACCGACGTTCGTCCCCCAGCACAGGGTAAGTCAGCACACTGCTCCTATTGCACATTTACACATGATTTGTCACCTCTGAAATGTAATGCATCCGAACACCGCTGTGCCATGAAGGGGTTTAATGGTACAACTGTAGACCCCCACTAGGAAACATTATATTTCTCAGGAAGACAATATCTCTGTCTATCAATCTGTCTGGATTGATAGTAGTAGTCTGGTAAAAAAGCAGGTCCAGCTGGAGATTGTGTGGCTCTTGGCTGACAATTGAATTTGGTGCACCTCCTCTTTCTTACCTTGTGAGAGCTGATGTAGTGAAACACAGCCTGTCAGTTGTGTAGAAATATAACAGAACCCCTGGAGCCGCAGAGCTTTTAACCACCATCGACTGTGCTCGCTGCCCCTGGCCTTCGGGGTATAACATGTCAGTCCTGTGTATAAATGTTTGCAAGTACGGCAGTTGCAGTTACAGTAACTCAGAAAAACAATGTAAACTGTGGAAGTGCCGTGGATACAACCTGTTTGACTTGTGGCTCTTTGTATGTTTTTTTGTTATTCCCAGATTAGTTGAAATAAAAAAAATACCGAACACAATTATTAGATAACTAGATGATGAATCTATTCTTCGATTGACAGAAAAAATATTTTTGCTAATATTCAATAACAATTGTTACGTTTTGTTATCAGCTTCCATTCAATTCCAAACAGCATATCTCATTTCTTCCAATGAATTTTGAGCCTTTTTATATTTTCTCTCGGATGCTAATTGGCATTCTGGATACACCCCCTGAAATCATTAATTAATCTAATCATGAGCTTCTCATGATTGGGATCATGCCATTACATCTTGCTATTGATTTAATGTTGACAAAACATTTAACCAGTTTTTATCAGGTTACTGCTTTACAACCAGCTCATTAAACTGTAATGAACCACAGTTGTGTCATTGACCCAGTTTAGATGGTTGAAACCATAAACACGCAGCTCTGTTTTGATTTTACATAATGTAAATTCACATTTGTTGCATGACATGCATCTCATCTTCTGTGCATCCTTTCCCCCCCGCAAGAGCTGATAAGGGCTACCTGCAGTATCGTCTGTGAATATCTTTCATTTCTATTGATTGAAAATTATGCATGCAGGAAGCTTCCACTCTTCGTATAATGCTGAGAGAAAGAGGAGGACGCACTGAGAAGGCAGAAATGGAAAAAAGAAGGAAAAAGTGTCCTACTTTTTGAGAGGCTGATGTTTGTAACTGCTCGTTACTTGTCTTTGCTGGTGGGTTATTTTAAGTATTGTAGCAAGTACGTATGTACAAAAGATGCCCTTATAGATCCTCTGAAAAGCAGCTGGTATTTGTGGTTTATTTTGGTTTCAGAATTGCTTCCAGTACTGTCAAATGAATTGATACCAATGATACAGTTTTCCTCAGTGGACCTTTAAGGGTGATACTCTGTGCTGAAGGAACTGAAGTCTCAGACACTAATAATCAGAGGGATCAAGTGAAACAGGTCACCAAAGGATTTAGAAAATATGTTTTACTTTTTCTAAATTAAAAATAGTACTAGCATACCACTTCAAACACCCACATTTGGCTTGTTGGTTAAAAGCAGAGCTGATGGTGCATCATGAATAGATGAAAGAAATACATCCACATTTTGTGAAATACACTGATTTGCTTTCTTGCCAATGGTGAGATGAGAAGATCAATACCACTCTCATTTGTTTGTTTAATATAATGTAGAGCTTGCAATTTTCTGTCCAATTCGGCCCGACCGCACCTGCTGGGTTCGGATTGGGTCGGGCTATAATATATAATGCCATCGGGCTCGGGCCCAAAACTGCTGCCGTGTTTCGGGCTCGGGTTGGGCTAAAGAGGTTCATGTAGGGTCAGGCCTGATTTTTTGGGGCCCTAATATGAAGCGATGGATGGCAGCCGGTTAGCTTGGTTTACAGCATTTCCATATTGATTATTACAGATTTTTTTTTTTTACTATTTGAGTATCCTATTTAAAATCCAGATTCTTCTCTTTTTCTGCAGAGCATCAGGGCGGATCAAGTCCGTCTCACAGGGCTCTGGAGGTTACGACAGTGACAGCGTGGAGATGCATCCCATGGAGGACTGTCCCGAGGCTCAGTACTATCACACGCAGTGCCGGCTGGGTGAGGGGGGTTACGAGCGCTCCCCAGGATGTGGAGGATCGAGGAACTGGGGTCTTCGTAAACAGGCTATCCAGAACTGGCAACGGCGACCTTACAGAAACAGCACCGAAGGCGAGGAAGGAGACGTGTCCGACGTGGGCTCCCGGACCACCGAGTCTGAGGTGGAGATGTGGGAACACGAGAGGAGAGCTGTGGCTGAAGTCCAGCAGTCTGCCCCTCCCTATCCTCACCATGGCAGGGCAGGATATCGCCCTAACACAGGTAGTAACTTCTCTCTGGGAAGTTCTTTATTTTTAGAAATATACACACTGTCAAACACTCTCCAATCAAACATCCAGACACATGGGAGCCAGGATTCATAGAACAAAGGCCTTAAAATGACTCCCATAAGAGCAGTAACTGATGGGGATCTAGATCAGGTTGAGATGCAGTCGCTGTAATGTTGCTGGAGCTGGGTCACTGACCAAAGCTCATTCTAACTGAGTGTGGATCAGCCATGAGCATATAATGTAAACATTGAGAAAAGAGGCCCCATATCGGCTGCAGTGTGTCGACTCAACAATGTAAACATTTCAAGAGAAATGACTTCAACTCTGAAGTAACTTTCTCAAACACCAGCATAAATGTTTTTGGAGTTAAAAAAAAAAAATTGCCGGCGCATTGATCAGAAAACTAAAAAAATGTATTTAATTTGTTCAACATTGCATAAAAAAAGAACAGCAGCTTCAAGCTAATACTAACCAACAAGGAAGGGAATGGTACATTTCATTTGAACAACTCAACACTATTTTATTTCCCACCACTAGATGAGTGAACCAAGTCATACATTGCTGTTGCTGATATACAATTTCTTTGTATGTTTGTGTCTTTGGTAGAACATTTTTGTATTGCCGAGAGTGCTATTTGCTTGTTGTACCATCTCAGTTCCTTCTCTCATACTAAGCTTCGCTTCTACAAGTGAGCCGCCAAGTCAGACGGCCAATCATGCTCATTTCTTCAGATCCACCACAGATTGTGCAGCTCTCTGTTAACTTCCCGCGCTGCCGAAATCCTTAAACTCATTGCTGCCCTCCATTTTCCTTCACCTGCTGTCGGGTTTCTTCTAAATATCAGTCGGACTGATGCAGTCTGGGAAAGAGTGAAACTGGGCCAAACCCAGAGCACCTATGACAAATTGGTAGAAACTGCCATGACTGCCCCATGAACTCAAAGGTTTTTTCTCACGTAACACTCAACATGTTACTGGCATTCCTCTGCTGTGACGTAGTTCTCCTTATTTGGAGAGTCTCTGCCAGGTTCTATCAGATGGTATGTATCTACAAGCACACCGTTTTCTCTCAGCATGTAACGCACAGCTTGGCTTTTTTAGTGCATTTGGCAGTCTTGAGCGTGGGTGGTGTGAGTGTGAGAGAGAAAGAAAGAAAGAAAGAGGAAGAGAGAGCGAGAGTGTAAGTATTGGTTCATAGCCCTGATGGTTTTGAGCAGACGCCTTCCAAGGCCAAAGATGAAATGAGTCATCTAGGAGCAATCTTGCTTGGAGGAATAAGACAGACTTGGATTGGGCACATGGTATTAGCCAATAGATAGCAATAGAGGCAGGAAAAAAATTATGTAATCTCATTGAGTGTCTTGTTGAAGGTTGGCGCCACCATGTGACAGAATGAATTTTAAACATTGTTCTGTTTATTTGTTCATTTCTGGTCTACAGTAATGAAAGTAAGCTATAGACCATCTCTCCAAGCTTGCAGTTCAGTTTATTCTGTCTTTTGTTTACGTGTACACACTCATATAATGGTAATCCTAATCAGGTCTATTTGTTCCAGTTGTTCAGTATCAAAATCAGCTGTTACAAAGTACTTGACAAAAAGCAAGAAAAGCTGAGATGTAGCAATATTCCTAAAATGGTAGAGACAAGATTGGATGGCTTTGCTTATATGGAATTCATAACTGAGGATGAAGTCAAACATCACCACTGGCTTTCTGATAGAACTGACATGTTTAGACAGTGGACCAAGTGAAGACTGGATTTGTCAGTGTAGATATTCGGGGACAATAATAAGGATTTGAACTTCGTGTTCAGCCTTTAATTTTGTATCAGAATATACTGAAACCTTAAAAATATGCTAACTTTCTACTTCCAAAGCCGTCCGGTATTTAATATTGTAATAAATCTTTGAAAATGTTGTCCAAATTCAACGCAGCAGTCTAACGGCCAAAACTTGTGCGGACCACCGCATTAAAGGGGGTTGAAAGCCTTTATCTTCCCACAGGTCGGTCTGATGGGGTCTACAAGCCATGCCGCCATGAAAAGAGCCCATCCAGATCCAACGAGGTGATCAGTCCAGAGATCCTGAAGATGCGCGCAGCTCTCTTCTGTATCTTCACCTACCTGGATACTAAAACCCTGCTGAGAGCTGCTGAGGTCTGCCGAGACTGGAAGTTTGTGGCTCGTCACCCAGCTGTGTGGACCAGAGTGCTGCTAGAGAACGCTCGCATTTCTTCCAAGGTGCATAGTGAACATGTACTGTGTGCAGACTCTAAGTCAGTAGCATTTATCAAAGCAATAGCATGTTGTGCATCATCTTTGCTGTGCATAATGAAGATCTTCACTGATCTACGAATATTCTTGCTTTAGTTCCTGAGCACGTTGTCTCAGTGGTGCACTCAGACGCACTCCCTCATCCTGCAAAACCTCAAACCAAGACAGCGGAGCAAGAAGGAAACCAAGGAGGAGTATGTTAAAAGCACACGGTAAGACACACATACATAGACACAGGAAATTACATCTGAACACAGTTTCCAAAAAAAACACTTTTGGGTTACTTATTACTGCATTGTGAATTATTTTTGCTTTGATAAGTTAATTGCTTTGCAAACTAATGAAATGAGTGACGTACTAAATGACTCCTTAAACAGTGATTGGTGAGAGGAGGCCAACAAGACAAAACATAAGTGATTGAGTGCTGATGTTTTTGTGCTGTTGGATTTCAATCTGCATGTAAAATATCACTTCTAATTTCCTGAAAGAAGACGGGAGTATAAGTTTAATTTGAGCAGGAGAAGTGAAGATGCTTATGTCTAAATGTTTTGTGTGAAGGTGACAGAGTGCCATTGCAGCTCGAATCTGCTCTGACGAAACAGACATGCTGCTTCCTGTGTCGCTGCAAACACTGGAGGAACATTTTGTTTTGTGGTATAAATGGTAGAAGTGCTGTTCTGAAGGACAGGAGAATTACTTCCTCTGTCTTTTTCTGTTGACCTTCCCTCATGTTCCCATCTAAGTGGCTGTCTGGAGGAAGGTCTGGAGGCGTTGTTAAAGGCCACAGGAAGCAACCTTCTGATACTGAAGATTTCACACTGCCCCAACCTGCTGACCGATCGCTCTCTTTGGCTGGCCAGCTGCTACTGCCGAGCTCTGCAGGCTGTAACCTACAGGTAGACCCAGGTCCCATCTCTGCACAAATATTACAGTTCAAACCTCAGTGACTTTGCTTGAATGAGACCAAAAGACTATACTCAGTATTGTGCTGTTGACATGTGTGTGATCGAAACACAATTTGTGTGACAATACACTTATTGTGTTCCAGAAGTGCCACAGATCCAGTTGGCCAGGAGGTAATCTGGGCCCTTGGAGCAGGTTGTAGAGACATCATCTCCCTACAGGTGGCGCCATTACATCCATGGTAATAGACAAAGAATTATACTTACTTTTGATTTATACCAAATACTCTATCTGTCCTGATATCAGTGCTTAATAAATGTATGACCATGGACTGTATTTTGTCTCTTTTAGTCAACAACCGGCTCGTTTCAGTAACCGATGCCTGCAGACGATTGGAAGATGCTGGCCACACCTCCGTGCTCTTGGTGTGGGCGGGGCTGGATGTGGCATTCAGGGGCTGGCCTCGCTTGGTAAATATGATTTATAGAACTACCATTCAGTTTGGAGTTTAATCACTTTCAGTGATTTTAGCTACAACACTTAATAATGGACTCAAACGTCCTCACTCTGCTTTTTAAATCACGACCACAATCTAACATACAGAAACAGAAAGGGGACAGAGATGATTAAACAATATTATTGTCATACCTGGATGTAAATGTATTCCTGTGTTCTTTATTTGCATTTTAAGCACTACTGGTTGAGACTTAAAACAAGCCTTTATGCACGACTGTAACCTTTGCTGTTTTCTATTATCTCGACACTCCCCTATCTCCTTATCTCTGTATTTCCTTACCTCCATTCACCCCCTTCAACCTCCCACCACCACCAGCGAGGAACTGCATGCGCCTCCAGGTGCTGGAGTTGGATCATGTGAGTGAAATCAACCAGGAGGTGGCAGCAGAGGTCTGCAGAGAGGGTTTGAAAGGTCTGGAGATGCTGGTGCTCACTTCCACACCAGTCACCCCCAAAGCCCTGCTCCACTTCAACAGTGAGTTTGAATACCACTGCACTGATTTACTGTCTAAGATCCTGTCGAGAATATGCAACTGTTAACTGTAATATTGCCGCTCTGATTTAGTAACTAATACTGAAATAATAATACATGAATAACTTAGAAAAAGAAAACTACAGTGTAATCATTAATGCTTTTCATAGATATAAGTACAACTATATTATGAGAACGCACTGTTGACCCTGAGAAAGAAAAGTAGCACCAAATAATGAATCCATCCTAAATCCTCCTTCCTCTCATGTAGGTGTTTGCCGCAACCTGAAGTCTGTCGTGGTTCAGATTGGTATAGAAGACTACTTCGAGGACCCCAACAGCCCTGAAGCTAGAAAACTGTTTGATGAGATGGTTAACAAGCTTCAGGTGACAGCACACATCACCCACTACTCACACACAGGAGCAGACTGTCCGTAGGGTAGTTCGGGAAGACTCCGAACGTCCGATCCATTCAATGTGCACCAGCAGGATCGGGTTTGGATCAGTATTTATTTTTCACTTTATGATGGCACTAGTTACTGTATGGTGCTCGGCCGTGGGCCAGCCAGGCCCTCGCAGCCGCAGACAGCACAGAGGGGAACGCTGCCTGTCAGACTATCTAATACTTTCAATATTGAGAGGTTATACGAGCGGCCCCTCCCAATAAGGACTGATCCTTGTTTTTGTTGAAATCTGACTCACCTGACGAACTGTGACTAGTGTTCCGACTCACCTAGGCTTGTCTGGCCTGTCTGGCCTGTCTGGTTTTGATTCACTACAGTGGTGACGTGCTGATACAAAGTGAGGTTTGCACGCACAAGTTTCCATGAGGGAAACCAACACCCATCATTTTGTAAGCACATGAACAAATTATATTTTGTGTGCATGTTTATGCTCCCAAAAGGAAGAAACGTTATTTTTCCCATACATTATTCTTTTCCTGTATAACCACTCTGCCATCCATCGAGTGCAGTGATGACTTAGAGGTCTGCACTCCGTTTCTTCTGAATTTGGTTTCCTTTTTCAGCCAACATGTCCTTAGAGTTTTGCAACACTGTATGCACATGACTAACAGCTCGGCCAATACTTGTTCAGAGGATAAAATGCATCTATGTTTATCACACTACACACTGTTTAAACCATGACTCAATCCTGGAAGTCCCAGTGATGATTGGTTGTAGATGCGCCAGTGCTAACTCACTCGAGCAGAGGCTTACTGTGAGAGGCTTGGGTCATGCTTATAGCTGACCACACACAAACAAGAGATAATCCCAGCTTTTATTTATGTTTTGTTTTTATGAGTCAGTTTACAGTGTGTTCCTCTTGGATATCACACTCAAGATGGCACGGTTGCTCACAGCAGTTAGGTAAGCTCTACAAAAGCTACAATTTATTTTTATCGCTCCCTCTTTAAGTTTGCTGTAAAAAGGAAGCCAGAGTTCTCCTCTCATGTTTAATCATCCATTTATTTAAGGGGAGTTAAAGGTGAAGCTTAAAGTCATCCTTAACCTGCTGCATCTCAATGTTTTACCGTTTTTAATAGCTTTCTGTAATTCTGCTAATGGTAGGAAACATAAAGGTATGAAGACAACAGGGGGGAAAGGAGGATTTTGGAAAAAATAAACGAGATTCTGATATCCTTTCCATCCTTTTTCTTTCAGGCCCTGAAAAAGAGACCCGGCTTCTCCAAAATCCTCCATGTGAAAGCAGACAGTCTCTGCTAACATCATTTGTGCAGATTCTTCAAGTCTTGGAGAGGCGCCATCTTGGCTCGGTCAATCAAAAAGACCCAGCTGTTTTGAGCCCGCTCCACGGGGTTGAAAAAGTCTGCAGCACCGACAGAAACAACAGAAGATCGCCATGATGAACCAGGACCGAGGCTCAATGTGCATACTCTCATAACTTAACACTATTCCAGTAAGGGGAAATCAATAACTCCTTCATGTTGGTCAGGAGGCTTCTTTGGACACACGATGGCACTATATATCACACGAAGGGCCTGTCCTAGAGCTTACAGACTCAAATAACACAACACAACTGTCAGATTTCTCTTGCGTAGTCGTCTCCTGCTTTCACCACAAAAAAAGGATTGTGTTGTCGCACAGAGCCAGATCCCTTTCTTGAAACGTCTGGAGCCGGGTGACAGCGCTGTATTAATGCTCGACACATACTCAAGACTACCTAAGAAGCGTACATACTTTCCACAGAAGTACATGCAATGGTGGCAGGAGTAAGAAATTGTAGAGAAATGAATTTTTCTCAAGAAATGTCGAGTACTCAAGGTTAAGAGTCTTGACACAGGAGCTTTATGTTTGCGTGCGTGTCGAAGATAGAATAAATGGTTTTCCATCCTGCCTGCCCGGCACTACGGCGTCTTCAAACTGGACGACTTTCAACACTTACTGCTTCCACCCAGGAGAGAAACATGCTGCACCAGCTCCAGGCACAGTGGAGAGAGCAAGGACAGCCTCACTGTAACACGCATACCTTGACAGTCTTCTTAGTTAATTGCATGGCAGCGATCCATCAGATCCATAATGCATTTCTCTCAAAAAACTGGTGCCATTTGTAACGGTGTCTGTCCTCATTCCAGTGAGTGTTTTCTCCAATGTGCCATTAATGAGGGAAGAGGGACCATGTACAGGGACCATGTACAGAAAGTGAATCTCTGGATTTGAGTGTAAGCAGCTCTTACTGAGCATAAGGGTGCTGAGTTTCATATGGAACATGGTCTCCAGGTGTATACAGGTGTTTCAGTGTTTATATATCATGTGACTTTCATACTTAACCATACTAAACAGTGCCATTCCTATTGGTAGTGCTCATCATGGCTGAGGCCCCCCCCCCCCTTGTTTATATTTTTCAACTGACACCATGTGGTGTCTCCAAGCACTTACACAGCCAACGGCCAGCTGGTGTGATTTGACACATTGTACTCTTTGCAGCAAGGAACAGGTATCACCTTTTACTAGTTTGCAGAACTCAAAACCAAGAGATCACGTCCTCGGTACCACCTTCAAATTAGGAATTTGATTTGGTGTGATTCACGGCTACAATTGAGTTTAGCCTACGGCACAGACATTCTCAAGAAGTACGAGTAGCAATACTGTGGTGACACTTAATGTACGCTCCTCTGTGCTGCAGGTAACTTAACACATCAAGATCAGTTTATTATTCACAAGGAATAATACTGTCTTCTGGCTCTGGAGGAGCTTTGTCAAGTCTGAGAAAATAATTCTTGGAACGTTATCAGGCTGTTCTCGGCTTTGAAACTACAAATGTATAGCACAGCAAGCGTCATTACAAGCTGGGGGGGGCGTGTAGTCTAAAGAAATGTGGAAAGATGCGTTTACAAATACGGTCCATAGAAAAGACTATTAATGGGAATTTCTTAAACTTGACCCATACTAGGGACCAAAAGTCAGGATTCTTCTGCCTCTGCTGCATTGATTTTCTCTTTTTCAGTCTCTTATGAGCCCCCAAACATGAAAGTGCAATACTGAATCACTGGAGCTCCTATTAGACATTTACAATCACTTTGCTTTCAAGGAAACATGCACATAGTTTTGAAACAGGTTGAAAAAATGATTCACACTTCTAGTAGAACATCATCTTGACCGTTTTTTTTTTTTTTTGCTTGCACACCTCATTTGTCTTTACAACACGTGTTAACCTTCATGGGCGGAGTGTGCATCAGAGCACGATGAACCGTTTCCGCGAAAGCCGAGCAGGCGTTTGTCACGGGGGGCTCTTTTTAAGGCACTGACGAGTAGAGCTGCGAGCTGCTGTTTCGGGGTCTCTGCTTTATTGTCAAACATGTTGATGGGGAATTGTGTAGCTGCATATTGTAGTCATGATGTTTCAGGTGAATGTGAGAGAACAGTTGTGGATGTTCATTTCTTCTTGTTCTGTACTACTTCAGTACTGCATATTATTGTCCTATACTGGTAATCATTCATTGGAGGGGCGTTCTTTTGTGGGAAAGGTGTAAAACACAATAGCGAAAACACAAAGCACTTGTTGATTTTAAGTTTTAGACAATCCTGCCTTCGCTATCAGCTACTCTGTACATACTGTTTGTAAAAAAAGAAAAGAAAAAAAGAGTGAAAACATTTGATGTTATATAATATTAAGGTCTTCATTCTGTAAGCATTTTCTCTCCCAAGTTGAATGAAAGATAAACATAGAGAATTATATTATGTATAACAGTAGTGTTGAAATTGCAGTTGTGTATTAGATACTTTATATTAAATGTGCATCAGAGTCATATAGAGATGGAAATTATTTAAGAAGAGGATAAAGATGATAATTCAGCTATTTATTTCTATAAAAAAAAGAGCGATGTGTATAATATTGGCATGTTTGTGTTCAAGCATCAATCATTAAGTTGCCTTCTTAACTGTTCTGCTACTGTGACAAGAAAATGATTAGATGTTTAAAGAGCTTTGATTGCCTGCAGGTTAATAATGTTTCTCTTTATTTGATCCAGTCTGTTGTTGCACTAGTGAGAAAAAAAAAAAGATATTTCAGATGTTTATTATAAAAGTGTTGTTTTTAATGTTCAGCTCTTTCTCAGTATTTGACAAAATATGATGCACTTTCTTTTCCTGAACACTTTTATCGACCCGTCAATCTTTGGTTTAGTCAGAAACGTGGCTGCTTTCTGTCAGCGGGATGCCTGGCGGCGTTTTCTGTTGCGGTATGAAACCCGAGTGTTCGCTTACCTGTTCGGTTTCATGGGAGGAAGATTTTGGAAATACGGCGATTACAGATGAGCTTCTATAACTGAACAGAACTGCACATTTAGCCTCTTTTCTCTTACTCCATCAAGTTAAACAGTGAAACTGATTCAACTACATTCAAGTGCTTTTTAGATTCATTGCCAATATGACCTTATGTTCACCCTTTGTATTTGTTGCCATCTTTGTTTTAGTTTTGCATTATAATGTAGACTTCACGCTCATACCAACAGTACGTTTGCTTTATTGTGAAAATGGACCTGCTGATGATGTAACGGAGCCTGCGTGCTCTGAAACTGCAGATTAGAGGTGCCAGGTACGCCAGAATCACGTTTTGGCCTTTGTACTCCAAATATAAAGCAGAATAATTTGTAATTTATTTATTGATTCAGAAGCTGAAGCATCACTTATAAACCAAGGTGCTTCCACATCCTCATGTTTATTTAAATCAAGTTTAAATCCTCCTGTTTTGCAGTTCTACGTATTATGCATCATAATGTGCAATTGAAAAACAGTGTCTGAGTGTTCGTGTACCTCTCTGTACATATTTTATGTATGAATGATTGTACTCTGCCCATTCATCTGAATAGTATTTTACACATTACCTCAACACTTATCTGGGCAATTAAGTGTGCAGTTTGTCTTTGTAGTTCTCTTCACTGACTGCCATCGACAGGTACGCCAACTGACCCATGAACTTCATCCATGTTGCTACAAATGACAAAATGGATTCTATCGCTGACAAAACTTTCCCAAAAGATGATCAGCCTTCTGCGATGACTGCAATAGAGGGAAATGTTTTACTACTCATTTTTACTCATTTGTTGCCATCAATAAAGTTGCTTTAAATTGTATTTGTTTGTACTTTCAGCTACTTTTTTACAATAGTCATTGATCACACCTTTGCTTTTCCACTGTGACACGCCAAAATGTCGGCTGCTAAAAAGGTCTATTTTTAACAGCTTCTCTGTAGCGTTCGTTACCTGTCACAATAGGAACTTTGTGTTGCAATTGCAACACGAACAAAAGCTGTTGTTGCAGCTTGTGGAAAATACTCTTTGCCTGTCTGTGCCAACAACAACATCCACAAGAATGATAACAGATACATTTCTGCAGATTTCCTGTGTCACTTCTTGGGTGTGTTTTTGTGACAAAGCGTTGTTTGTAGACCAAACATGCTAATGGTGGCTTCCTCCCATGAAAGATCTTGTAGACTTGTGTGTGTGATCCCTGTCGCCTGTTGGTAATGTTGTTTGAAAAACTACTTCAAGACTCCCGACTAAGACAGCAAGTTGTGTGGGGCATTGTTTCCAAAGCTTTTTCTCTGGGGACCCACTTTCTTTACTTTTGTTCCTCCCATCAGTTAAAGAAGCAGAATGTATGCTAGCCTTTAATATTAGATCCAATGTACAATTATCAGAACAATACGAACATTCAGGCCTTAATATTATTTTTGAGTATGGGTGCACCAAATTATTGCAAGCAAATTATTCACAAATAATGGAAAAATGTGTTATTTTATTATTATTAAAATGATATAATAAATGTAACCAATCTCTAAAAATGAATTACAATTTATACGATAATCAAATAATCAATAATGTACCTGTGTAAACAATCTTTTAACAATTAGTTCATTTTAAATGTATTCTAAATTATAAGATGTGACTTATAAACTATATGATGGAATTTGTATAAGTTGACCACTTGTTATTAATGTGATTGTAGATCGTTTGAGTGCAAATGACTCGTGGTAAACTCTCTGTAACTTTCTAAACGTACAAGGAGCTCCTAAAACACCATCAAGTCCTGATTTTAAAAAAGACTAGTTCCCTGTAATGAACCAGAACTAGTGAAACAACAGATCATTTTACCCTCTTCTGCAGCCTCATGTGTTCCCCTGCTGGACCCGGGACTCCTGCCAGAACTTTGTCCCCGTGTTTCCCTCTCTGCTTTTCAACCGTCTGAATGAAGGAGGAGGGTGAATACACTGCCCACGGAAAACAAGGTTTTACTTTTAATAAAGCCTTCTACACACAATAACAATGTACAGTAATAATGCACAGCCCATTTGATTGCATAACCTTTCTCATTAAAAAAAATACGTTTTTTTCACAGCTCCACTAATCAATATCTGTAAACAATGACACAAATGTTAAGATGTGATTTGAAAATGATGATACGACAGAAAGTCTGCCGCACTATAGAGATTTTTAAGCCTGTGAAGCTTATTGTTTTGGTTTTATAGCTCACAAAAACTACAAACCCATTTTCTGCAGCAGTTTCGGATAGATTCTTCTTAAATGTTCTGGTAATTAGATTAGATTATATTCCATTGCAGAGTGTCACTACAGTAGTGTTAATAGTAGACATTACATTCAAGGCCACAATAATTTTAATGCCAACCAGCAAATGCCAGACAAAGTTGGGCAACTACCTGGTCAAGAAGATGAACTAAGACCAAGGTCATTTTAGCAAAAGTTTGTGTCGACAAACACCAAGTATAAGAAGAGTAAATGTTCATCAGAAAGACCCAGAATGGATGCTAATGTTGCTCTGCAGTCGTTTGTTTAATATGTTCCCCGTAACAACTTTATACATCTGAACTGTGAGTTTTTCTCAAGTCAATTTTCCAAAAGAACATTTCCTAAATTACACACAGCGCGAAATAAACTTATTGATTGTTAATTCTGTCCTGGTCTTGAGAAACTCTCCGAAGCCATCTGTGCTAAACTGCCATGAAATGTAACATGAGCTCTGATTTGCTATGAGGTGGAATTGTTGGCTGGCTCGCCTGCATCTGTGCCCTTAAAGTGTCAGATTGAGACGAAGCTCCTGTTACATTTTACATTTTTTGCCACATCAAAGCTCCAGAGGGCACCTAAAAAAAGGGGACACCTTTATTAGCCTTTTGTATTGACTGTTTTTTATTTTAATTAAATAGTTTCCTTTAACAATGTCTGTGGAGATTCTCAATCAAGTCTCTAGAAGTCTTAACTTAGTACTATTAGAATATTTATGTATTTAGAAACACGCTTAATCTGATCTATGTAATACCCCTTGTTGGGAACGTAGAGGAGCGTGTTTGGTTATCAGCATCCAAGAAAAATGGTTAGTGTTTACGGTTAATGCAGGCGCACAGTGAAATGCCTAGTTCTGTGACTTACAATTTCTACTGTTGGACGTCAATCACTGCTCTGAGGTGCACAGTGAAATGCCTAGTTCTATGACTTACAATTTCTACTGTTGCTCTGAGGTATTAACTACTGCTTTTCAACTCAAAGGTAGAAAATGCTAATGTGGTTTCAGCACTTCTGGCCTGTGACAGCTGTGTGTAACTTTTCTTTGAGGGATTAAGAAAAACAAAACAAAGTGTTGGTTTTACAAATAAACGATCAAATCTACTAAACACAGCTGACTGTTAGTTTAGGAAATGTAACGAATGATCTAACCTGGAAATGAAAAGAAGTAACAAATTTCCGAAAGGAAATTAAAATTAAAAATTGAATTAAAATTAAGATTCAAATCAAAATTAAAACTAAATGAAAATAGGAAAATGTTTTGAATATCAAAAATCAAACTATTTTGGAAAATAATTTTCAGAAATTTGGATTATTCAAAAAAAAAATGATTAAACTTTCTAAGGAAAATTAATTATTCAAAAATGATTCAAAATGATTCGAAGGTATACTATGGATTAGTGTGCATACATACTGCAATAAAACTGGAATAACGTACCCTCACACGGGGCACCATTATGTTGGGAACGTAGAGGAGCGTGTTTGGTTATCAGCATCCAAGAAACTAAATTCTTGACATCAATAGAATTATTAATGTCAGTAACAATCATTAATGATTATTAATAATAACGGGGCACCACCCTGCGAACAGGGACCAATAACCAAACAATAAAACTAAGTCTCATAATTAGCGTTCACTCATAATGTCAATAGTCTGAGTACTATTACACATTCAGAGTGAAAGTGAAGGTTTAAGTTCGAGCACAGGCCACTACATCCAGTTATTATTACACACATATGCACAAGTAATCACAGGCGACTGCTCTTTAAAATATAACAGTTTATTAAATAAAATAATAAATGATCAAATCAAGTAATATCAAAATAAACAAACACTATCATACAATTATATGTCTAATACCTAAAGTCAAATGAATAAAGTGGGGTAAGGATATGTATATAGATATATGTACATGTGTGAGTGTGTGTGTGTGGAAACAAAGGGGTGGGGGGGCCTACTCAAACAGTGATGGTACGTAACTTAAAAAGGGGTGTGTGAGCCTACAAGCAAAGATGGCGGAGTCTATTGACCCGCGACAAGATAGCTGAGAGGTGGCTACGTGTAACCACGTGGGACGGCGCACAATGTGGGTTGGGACAATAGATTACGCGACCACGTGTCTGAGAGGTTCACCCAAAATCAGTGAATCTAACTGTGTGTGTGCGGGTTAGTAGGAAGAGAGGGAGAGAGAGAGAGAGAGAGAGAGAGAGAGAGAGAGAGAGAGAGAGGAGCTCTGAGCGCGGTGCTCAGCGCTGCAGTGAGAATGTGAGGAACAGCTGATCACTCGTAAACTCTGCGGTCGGATTCTGAACCGACCGGTCACGCTTGTACGGTGATAGTTGCGGTTCTAGATCTCACTCACAGAGCCGATTTAAAGAACAGAGAATAAAACCAAACAAAATAAAATAATCCCCAAAACAAAACACATCTTTATCACTGCGGTGAGATGCGAGTATTGCTCTCTTATCACCCCGAAACTCGGTCGGCGAGACGAGGCTTCGCCACCGTGGTTTTGGTCTTTGAAGTGATAAAATCACAACCTCCACATCCACTAGCAGCGACGGATCTAATGCAAACAGTTACGGCAGGAAATACACAATATAACGGGACTCCGTGGTCCGCGATGCTTGCGCAATAACACGTTACAACACGACAGTAACTTAACGTAACAAGACACAGGAATAACAACGACATAACGAATAGGCTAAATTAAGCTAATGCTATGCTAAGCTAAGCTAGGCCCAGATACCAGTAACTCTTACTTGTAGAAGCTTCATTCGGTAGGGTACGTTTCCCGTGGTGGGGATCACTCGGTCCTCAAGTAGCCGCTGGCTCTCGGTGGCGCGGCCTCGGGGCTGGCTGGCGCAGACTCGGCCTCCTCGCTGCAGAGAGGGGCTTTTTAACTTCGGCTGAGGGACGAGGTTTGGGTCGTCCTTCCCGGAAATCTTCGGCGAGGAAAGATTGTTACCTTCTGCCGGCGGTGTGTACACAAAAAGGGTGGGAGAACGGGGCATATGAGTTATCCGTTCTCGCACTACAGGATCCAAAACTCAAAATAAAACACAGTCTGTTCGACCAGCGAATGTTACATGTGACCTGATAGGATTTGATGAGGCCGCGGTTCCTCGTGGATCTTCTTGTCCCCTGGACGATTCCGGAGTGAAGAGGCCTTGTGGACCTCCTGACACCAGCGTGTGTCCGGGGTGAAGAGAGCCTTGTGGATCTCCTTACACCAGCGGTGTCTGGACGGAAGAGAGCGAATGGCGTTTCCTGCTCGCTTATAAACCAGGTCTCGAACAGTGGGGGGCCATTTCTTGGCCAATGAGGGGCCAGGATCAAGTTTTGGCTGTGCTGGGAGGTGTAGTCATTCATCTTGGAGTTTCCATCAGACGTTGTATGACAGGACGGAGCATGGGTGCTTCTAGACTAGGGCCAGATCCCAACATCCCCCCTTTGGTCTGAAGAGCGGGGTGATGGCCACGGTCTTTAGAGCAAACCAAGGGCTGGCACGTGCATCCATGTGGTGGGAAACACTGTCCAGGTATTCCTGAGAACCTGAAGAGGTTAGACAGTCCAAGTATTCCGGGAACCAAAAGCAGTGGTTAAAACGGTCAGTGTTCATAGAGTTCAGAGTTCATAGGGTTCAGAGTTCATTGGTATTCAGAGTTCATTGGTATCTGGGCTGATGACTAAGGTGGCAACTGGGCAGATGACTTTAACTACCTCTACCTACATCTACTATCATACACAATTCAAATCATAGGTGAGCAAAAACATTATTCCCAAATAATTCAATCGCTAATCATGATTTTGTGATAATCCTAGCATTGCGGTATAGTGTCAAAGTAACAACCCAAATAAAACAAAACAAAACACAAAGGAGAGAAGAGAAGAATAGTTAGAATAGAAGCAGATGAGGGGGGGAAACAGTGGTTACTGGTTCTACTCCTAGACGGGACTGGAGGGAATCCAGTCTGGTCTGTAGCTTCTGGATATATTTGTACATAATATGTGCGTTTATCTCTCTCTAATCGGTAGAATTAGAGCGAGTTCTATGTCTAAGTTTTAGGATCTATTGGAATTGCGCTGCCAAGACTATAGGCCAGAGGTACCTGTGAGGGTTGCATAACAGTAGTGGTAGCAGATTTACGGATTTTGTTAACACAGTCTAGGGTGACCAGCTAGGCTGGGGTTTAGAGCGGCTCAAGCTGTTGACAGATGAGCTGTTCTTTGATGAGGTCCTGCATTAAATCTGACTGCTACGGCATAGGTTATGTCTTCCTTGGTCACTTCTGGTAGAGTCTCTAAAGCATGCAGAGGGTTATTTATGAGAGTGGAGCGTAAGTTTACAGTCACAATGAAAGTTTTTCAGGTCTTGTAAATGTTCTGGTTGAAGTTGGATTTGTTAGCGGTTAGTGCATGCCTACAGGGCGAGTTGAAGCATGCAGTTAAACGTTAGTAGTCAATGGTAAGCCGGATTTTCTGGTTGGTTTCAACACTGGCTAGATTGGCGAGTTGCACTCCCTGCGAAGTGCATCTCTCTAAGTTTCTGTTGTCAGAGCCTTCCCCCCTCAAGCTGTTCAAGTGGCGAGGGTGCATACCACCACGTCACCGCCAGCACTCAGGGAAGCGTCGAGAACGGCTTCATTCTGTAGTGTGTCATGGCGGGTAATGATGACATTTCCCCCGCCCCTCCCCCCTAATTAGAGATGGAGACAGGTCCCCCGCGCAAATCAAGTTCAGTTCCCTAAAGCGGGGCAGGAGCTGGAAGAAAAACCTCGTGCACTAGGCATCTTCTGTCCCCTGCGGCACTGGCGACTTGACACGCCCGGGCGATGACTCGGCTGAAAGAAGGCGGTGGCTTCGTTGAACATTAGGTTCGTTTCTGACCTGGAATCGAGTAGAGCAAGTGTGTTATGGCCCCCCAGTATGACTGAAATATATATATACACAACGGGCATTGTCTTTGTGAACAAGGTCGCCCAAGAAGGTTAAAGAACAGGGGGGGGCGCGCAATTGGGAGTGGTCGTTTCAGGGAGTGTGCCGAGTTCTCTTCCCCACCCTACTAAGTAGACTTGAGCAGCAGAGGGGAAGGTCACTTGGCTTAGTCAGGTGGGCTGCGAGTCGGTGTCGGGTTTTCTGACGAGTGCGGTGGCATTACCTGATTTGGACCCTGAGACAGTCATCAATACTCGAGTAGCGAATATTTGGATCGAAGCGCTCTACGTCCTTCGTGCGGGACTCTATGTGATAGGTGCGCAGACCCTGCGCGCGGAGAGGGCCTAAACCGTCTGAATCGCCATAATTATTAAAATCAAGGGGAGGGTGATCTACCTCTCCCCACGTGGGAGAGGGCGTTCGTTCTAGGCGTACACTTGACATATGCGGAATGTCTCGCTCGCCTGTGGAAGTGGGCTCGGACCCACTTAGGTCACTCAGGACCTGGGAGTACTCCCCCTTCTCCTGTCATCAGAGAGGGAGAGTTTGAGGAGACCAGCAGCTGCATCCTGTGGTGCAGGGTTGTCTGGCTCCTGGTGAGCTTCTGCTCTTAACCTGTACGGTTTTTGACTGCCCATTTTACTTCTTTGTAAATGGCAACAGTGGTTAGAATTCCCTACTGTTAGTAAGAAAAATGGTTAGTGTTTACGGTTAATGCAGGCGCACAGTGAAATGCCTAGTTCTGTGACTTACAATTTCTACTGTTGGACGTCAATCACTGCTCTGAGGTGCACAGTGAAATGCCTAGTTCTATGACTTACAATTTCTACTGTTGCTCTGAGGTATTAACTACTGCTTTTCAACTCAAAGGTAGAAAATGCTAATGTGGTTTCAGCACTTCTGGCCTGTGACAGCTGTGTGTAACTTTTCTTTGAGGGATTAAGAAAAACAAAACAAAGTGTTGGTTTTACAAATAAACGATCAAATCTACTAAACACAGCTGACTGTTAGTTTAGGAAATGTAACGAATGATCTAACCTGGAAATGAAAAGAAGTAACAAATTTCCGAAAGGAAATTCAAATTGAAAATTGAATTAAAATTAAGATTAAAATCAAAATTAAAACTAAATGAAAATAGGAAAATGTTTTGAATATCAAAAATCAAACTATTTTGGAAAATAATTTTCAGAAATTTGGATTATTCAAAAAAAAATAATTAAACTTTCTAAGGAAAATTAATTATTCAAAAATTATTCAAAATGATTCGAAGGTATACTATGGATTAGTGTGCATACATACTGCAATAAAACTGGAATAACGTACCCTCACACGGGGCACCATTATGTTGGGAACGTAGAGGAGCGTGTTTGGTTATCAGCATCCAAGAAACTAAATTCTTGACATCAATAGAATTATTAATGTCAGTAACAATCATTAATGATTATTAATAATAACGGGGCACCACCCTGCGAACAGGGACCAATAACCAAACAATAAAACTAAGTCTCATAATTAGCGTTCACTCATAATGTCAATAGTCTGAGTACTATTACACATTCAGAGTGAAAGTGAAGGTTTAAGTTCGAGCACAGGCCACTACATCCAGTTATTATTACACACATATGCACAAGTAATCACAGGCGACTGCTCTTTAAAATATAACAGAGTTTATTAAATAAAATAATAAATGATCAAATCAAGTAATATCAAAATAAACAAACACTATCATACAATTATATGTCTAATACCTAAAGTCAAATGAATAAAGTGGGGTAAGGATATGTATATAGATATATGTACATGTGTGAGTGTGTGTGTGTGGAAACAAAGGGGTGGGGGGGCTACTCAAACAGTGATGGTACGTAACCTAAAAAGGGGCGTGTGAGCCTACAAGCAAAGATGGCGGAGTCTATTGACCCGCGACAAGATAGCTGAGAGGTGGCTACGTGTAACCACGTGGGACGGCGCACAATGTGGGTTGGGACAATAGATTACGCGACCACGTGTCTGAGAGGTTCACCCAAAATCAGTGAATCTAACTGTGTGTGTGCGGGTTAGTAGGAAGAGAGGGAGAGAGAGAGAGAGAGAGAGAGAGAGAGAGAGAGAGAGAGAGGAGCTCTGAGCGCGGTGCTCAGCGCTGCAGTGAGAATGTGAGGAACAGCTGATCACTCGTAAACTCTGCGGTCGGATTCTGAACCGACCGGTCACGCTTGTACGGTGATAGTTGCGGTTCTAGATCTCACTCACAGAGCCGATTTAAAGAACAGAGAATAAAACCAAACAAAATAAAATAATCCCCAAAACAAAACACATCTTTATCACTGCGGTGAGATGCGAGTATTGCTCTCTTATCACCCCGAAACTCGGTCGGCGAGACGAGGCTTCGCCACCGTGGTTTTGGTCTTTGAAGTGATAAAATCACAACCTCCACATCCACTAGCAGCGACGGATCTAATGCAAACAGTTACGGCAGGAAATACACAATATAACGGGACTCCGTGGTCCGCGATGCTTGCGCAATAACACGTTACAACACGACAGTAACTTAACGTAACAAGACACAGGAATAACAACGACATAACGAATAGGCTAAATTAAGCTAATGCTATGCTAAGCTAAGCTAGGCCCAGATACCAGTAACTCTTACTTGTAGAAGCTTCATTCGGTAGGGTACGTTTCCCGTGGTGGGGATCACTCGGTCCTCAAGTAGCCGCTGGCTCTCGGTGGCGCGGCCTCGGGGCTGGCTGGCGCAGACTCGGCCTCCTCGCTGCAGAGAGGGGCTTTTTAACTTCGGCTGAGGGACGAGGTTTGGGTCGTCCTTCCCGGAAATCTTCGGCGAGGAAAGATTGTTACCTTCTGCCGGCGGTGTGTACACAAAAAGGGTGGGAGAACGGGGCATATGAGTTATCCGTTCTCGCACTACAGGATCCAAAACTCAAAATAAAACACAGTCTGTTCGACCAGCGAATGTTACATGTGACCTGATAGGATTTGATGAGGCCGCGGTTCCTCGTGGATCTTCTTGTCCCCTGGACGATTCCGGAGTGAAGAGGCCTTGTGGACCTCCTGACACCAGCGTGTGTCCGGGGTGAAGAGAGCCTTGTGGATCTCCTTACACCAGCGGTGTCTGGACGGAAGAGAGCGAATGGCGTTTCCTGCTCGCTTATAAACCAGGTCTCGAACAGTGGGGGGCCATTTCTTGGCCAATGAGGGGCCAGGATCAAGTTTTGGCTGTGCTGGGAGGTGTAGTCATTCATCTTGGAGTTTCCATCAGACGTTGTATGACAGGACGGAGCATGGGTGCTTCTAGACTAGGGCCAGATCCCAACATCCCCCCTTTGGTCTGAAGAGCGGGGTGATGGCCACGGTCTTTAGAGCAAACCAAGGGCTGGCACGTGCATCCATGTGGTGGGAAACACTGTCCAGGTATTCCTGAGAACCTGAAGAGGTTAGACAGTCCAAGTATTCCGGGAACCAAAAGCAGTGGTTAAAACGGTCAGTGTTCATAGAGTTCAGAGTTCATAGGGTTCAGAGTTCATTGGTATTCAGAGTTCATTGGTATCTGGGCTGATGACTAAGGTGGCAACTGGGCAGATGACTTTAACTACCTCTACCTACATCTACTATCATACACAATTCAAATCATAGGTGAGCAAAAACATTATTCCCAAATAATTCAATCGCTAATCATGATTTTGTGATAATCCTAGCATTGCGGTATAGTGTCAAAGTAACAACCCAAATAAAACAAAACAAAACACAAAGGAGAGAAGAGAAGAATAGTTAGAATAGAAGCAGATGAGGGGGGGAAACAGTGGTTACTGGTTCTACTCCTAGACGGGACTGGAGGGAATCCAGTCTGGTCTGTAGCTTCTGGATATATTTGTACATAATATGTGCGTTTATCTCTCTCTAATCGGTAGAATTAGAGCGAGTTCTATGTCTAAGTTTTAGGATCTATTGGAATTGCGCTGCCAAGACTATAGGCCAGAGGTACCTGTGAGGGTTGCATAACAGTAGTGGTAGCAGATTTACGGATTTTGTTAACACAGTCTAGGGTGACCAGCTAGGCTGGGGTTTAGAGCGGCTCAAGCTGTTGACAGATGAGCTGTTCTTTGATGAGGTCCTGCATTAAATCTGACTGCTACGGCATAGGTTATGTCTTCCTTGGTCACTTCTGGTAGAGTCTCTAAAGCATGCAGAGGGTTATTTATGAGAGTGGAGCGTAAGTTTACAGTCACAATGAAAGTTTTTCAGGTCTTGTAAATGTTCTGGTTGAAGTTGGATTTGTTAGCGGTTAGTGCATGCCTACAGGGCGAGTTGAAGCATGCAGTTAAACGTTAGTAGTCAATGGTAAGCCGGATTTTCTGGTTGGTTTCAACACTGGCTAGATTGGCGAGTTGCACTCCCTGCGAAGTGCATCTCTCTAAGTTTCTGTTGTCAGAGCCTTCCCCCCTCAAGCTGTTCAAGTGGCGAGGGTGCATACCACCACGTCACCGCCAGCACTCAGGGAAGCGTCGAGAACGGCTTCATTCTGTAGTGTGTCATGGCGGGTAATGATGACATTTCCCCCGCCCCTCCCCCCTAATTAGAGATGGAGACAGGTCCCCCGCGCAAATCAAGTTCAGTTCCCTAAAGCGGGGCAGGAGCTGGAAGAAAAACCTCGTGCACTAGGCATCTTCTGTCCCCTGCGGCACTGGCGACTTGACACGCCCGGGCGATGACTCGGCTGAAAGAAGGCGGTGGCTTCGTTGAACATTAGGTTCGTTTCTGACCTGGAATCGAGTAGAGCAAGTGTGTTATGGCCCCCCAGTATGACTGAAATATATATATACACAACGGGCATTGTCTTTGTGAACAAGGTCGCCCAAGAAGGTTAAAGAACAGGGGGGGGCGCGCAATTGGGAGTGGTCGTTTCAGGGAGTGTGCCGAGTTCTCTTCCCCACCCTACTAAGTAGACTTGAGCAGCAGAGGGGAAGGTCACTTGGCTTAGTCAGGTGGGCTGCGAGTCGGTGTCGGGTTTTCTGACGAGTGCGGTGGCATTACCTGATTTGGACCCTGAGACAGTCATCAATACTCGAGTAGCGAATATTTGGATCGAAGCGCTCTACGTCCTTCGTGCGGGACTCTATGTGATAGGTGCGCAGACCCTGCGCGCGGAGAGGGCCTAAACCGTCTGAATCGCCATAATTATTAAAATCAAGGGGAGGGTGATCTACCTCTCCCCACGTGGGAGAGGGCGTTCGTTCTAGGCGTACACTTGACATATGCGGAATGTCTCGCTCGCCTGTGGAAGTGGGCTCGGACCCACTTAGGTCACTCAGGACCTGGGAGTACTCCCCCTTCTCCTGTCATCAGAGAGGGAGAGTTTGAGGAGACCAGCAGCTGCATCCTGTGGTGCAGGGTTGTCTGGCTCCTGGTGAGCTTCTGCTCTTAACCTGTACGGTTTTTGACTGCCCATTTTACTTCTTTGTAAATGGCAACAGTGGTTAGAATTCCCTACTGTTAGTAAGAAAAATGGTTAGTGTTTACGGTTAATGCAGGCGCACAGTGAAATGCCTAGTTCTGTGACTTACAATTTCTACTGTTGGACGTCAATCACTGCTCTGAGGTGCACAGTGAAATGCCTAGTTCTATGACTTACAATTTCTACTGTTGCTCTGAGGTATTAACTACTGCTTTTCAACTCAAAGGTAGAAAATGCTAATGTGGTTTCAGCACTTCTGGCCTGTGACAGCTGTGTGTAACTTTTCTTTGAGGGATTAAGAAAAACAAAACAAAGTGTTGGTTTTACAAATAAACGATCAAATCTACTAAACACAGCTGACTGTTAGTTTAGGAAATGTAACGAATGATCTAACCTGGAAATGAAAAGAAGTAACAAATTTCCGAAAGGAAATTCAAATTGAAAATTGAATTAAAATTAAGATTAAAATCAAAATTAAAACTAAATGAAAATAGGAAAATGTTTTGAATATCAAAAATCAAACTATTTTGGAAAATAATTTTCAGAAATTTGGATTATTCAAAAAAAAATAATTAAACTTTCTAAGGAAAATTAATTATTCAAAAATTATTCAAAATGATTCGAAGGTATACTATGGATTAGTGTGCATACATACTGCAATAAAACTGGAATAACGTACCCTCACACGGGGCACCATTATGTTGGGAACGTAGAGGAGCGTGTTTGGTTATCAGCATCCAAGAAACTAAATTCTTGACATCAATAGAATTATTAATGTCAGTAACAATCATTAATGATTATTAATAATAACGGGGCACCACCCTGCGAACAGGGACCAATAACCAAACAATAAAACTAAGTCTCATAATTAGCGTTCACTCATAATGTCAATAGTCTGAGTACTATTACACATTCAGAGTGAAAGTGAAGGTTTAAGTTCGAGCACAGGCCACTACATCCAGTTATTATTACACACATATGCACAAGTAATCACAGGCGACTGCTCTTTAAAATATAACAGAGTTTATTAAATAAAATAATAAATGATCAAATCAAGTAATATCAAAATAAACAAACACTATCATACAATTATATGTCTAATACCTAAAGTCAAATGAATAAAGTGGGGTAAGGATATGTATATAGATATATGTACATGTGTGAGTGTGTGTGTGTGGAAACAAAGGGGTGGGGGGGCTACTCAAACAGTGATGGTACGTAACCTAAAAAGGGGCGTGTGAGCCTACAAGCAAAGATGGCGGAGTCTATTGACCCGCGACAAGATAGCTGAGAGGTGGCTACGTGTAACCACGTGGGACGGCGCACAATGTGGGTTGGGACAATAGATTACGCGACCACGTGTCTGAGAGGTTCACCCAAAATCAGTGAATCTAACTGTGTGTGTGCGGGTTAGTAGGAAGAGAGGGAGAGAGAGAGAGAGAGAGAGAGAGAGAGAGAGAGAGAGAGAGAGAGAGAGAGAGAGAGAGGAGCTCTGAGCGCGGTGCTCAGCGCTGCAGTGAGAATGTGAGGAACAGCTGATCACTCGTAAACTCTGCGGTCGGATTCTGAACCGACCGGTCACGCTTATACGGTGATAGTTGCGGTTCTAGATCTCACTCACAGAGCCGATTTAAAGAACAGAGAATAAAACCAAACAAAATAAAATAATCCCCAAAACAAAACACATCTTTATCACTGCGGTGAGATGCGAGTATTGCTCTCTTATCACCCCGAAACTCGGTCGGCGAGACGAGGCTTCGCCACCGTGGTTTTGGTCTTTGAAGTGATAAAATCACAACCTCCACATCCACTAGCAGCGACGGATCTAATGCAAACAGTTACGGCAGGAAATACACAATATAACGGGACTCCGTGGTCCGCGATGCTTGCGCAATAACACGTTATAACACGACAGTAACTTAACGTAACAAGACACAGGAATAACAACGACATAACGAATAGGCTAAATTAAGCTAATGCTATGCTAAGCTAAGCTAGGCCCAGATACCAGTAACTCTTACTTGTAGAAGCTTCGTTCGGTAGGGTACGTTTCCCGTGGTGGGGATCACTCGGTCCTCAAGTAGCCGCTGGCTCTCGGTGGCGCGGCCTCAGGGCTGGCTGGCGCAGACTCGGCCTCCTCGCTGCAGAGAGGGGCTTTTTAACTTCGGCTGAGGGACGAGGTTTGGGTCGTCCTTCCCGGAAATCTTCGGCGAGGAAAGATTGTTACCTTCTGCCGGCGGTGTGTACACAAAAAGGGTGGGAGAACGGGGCATAGGAGTTATCCGTTCTCGCACTACGGGATCCAAAACTCAAAATAAAACACAGTCTGTTCGACCAGCGAATGTTACATGTGACCTGATAGGATTTGATGAGGCCGCGGTTCCTCGTGGATCTTCTTGTCCCCTGGACGAGTCCGGAGTGAAGAGGCCTTGTGGACCTCCTGACACCAGCGTGTGTCCGGGGTGAAGAGAGCCTTGTGGATCTCCTTACACCAGCGGTGTCTGGACGGAAGAGAGCGAATGGCGTTTCCTGCTCGCTTATAAACCAGGTCTCGAACAGTGGGGGGCCATTTCTTGGCCAATGAGGGGCCAGGATCAAGTTTTGGCTGTGCTGGGAGGTATAGTCATTCATCTTGGAGTTTCCATCAGACGTTGTATGACAGGACGGAGCATGGGTGCTTCTAGACTAGGGCCAGATCCCAACACCCTCATGTTTTATTCTCCAGTTAAATATACTATAATAGATGAATTGCTCAATAATCATTTTCAAAACTCTCGAGGTTCATCCATTTTAGCAGAATACTGATTCTCAAATCTTTTCAAGGTGAACAAAGAGAAGCAGTGTTCTCACATTTCCTTGCAAACCCACACAAGTGCTTTCACTTGTGGTTGATTAGACCTCTGCTGACGTTGAAGCTGGATAGAGTTGAGCAACATGATGCTACCAAGCTATACAGTGTGTACTACTCATCATAGTATAATGTTGAACAGTTAGTGTGCAACATTATCAGCATACTTTTATACCAACAGGAAATGATGCAATATGTGTGATGTTGACAATTTAACTTCACAACTAATAGCAAATGTTCTTCCTATAATTAAGACTTTTGTTTGTTTTCCAACTGTTATTAGCACACTGAAAAATGAGTGGTATTTAGTATGCACACTGTGGCTTGAGTTTTGATTGATTTTGTGACCTTTCAGATCTGAAACACTGCATACTCAAAACCTGCTTAGAGTCAGTATGTAGTGAAAACGGCTTTGTGTAAACAGGGTTCTTTTTTTTTGCCCCAAACATTTTAAAGACATTAGAGAGCCTGTTTTATATCACTGGTTGTCTATCAGTAGAAAAATAAACGGTATTGGCACCGTGTCTAAACATTGGCAGGGTACATTTGTTGGATGCATGTCATTCTCTCACTGGAACTTTGGGCTTTCTTTTCCTTCTCGTTCACCAAGTTACCATCTGATGCTCCTTGATATTTGTAGTTGGCATCAAGTCGGCGTCCAGAAGATGCATCAGCTCTGTTCTTGGCCCTTGTTTGGTTTTGAATCTAATTGGTCATTAGTCTAAACTTCAGCTGTTTCCAATTTTATTTCTACTTTTAATGATTTCATGTTCTTTCAAATAAAAGCTTCACAATAACTGTGAATGACAAAGGATGTGACTGGTGAAGCTCTAATAGTGTAAATACGCCTTTTGGGATGTTTTGGTGTTTGTAATGAAAACCATATTGCGACATTGCATGCTTTCCAGTGGTGAAAGAAAAAAGTACATTATTACATTTACTCAAATACTGTTTTGAGGTATTTTCTGCATTTTGTGCTACTTGTCCTCCACTAGGCTACATGCTTGATGAAATATTGCACTTTTTACTACATTATCTGATTGCTTGAGTTAATTTGTAGATTAACATTTTGCATAGTGCAACATTTAGTCTATTGAGTCCTACAAGTCGTATAAAAACAAGTACAAAAACTGTCATTGCATTGAGATAATTTCAACCTGGTTAAATAAATAAATCAATTTTTATGAATTTTCTAGAATGTCAACATTGTTCTTAATTTTAAAGCAGCTATCCCTTGTGTCTTGTTTCAAGATTCTCACACGAATTCTCAATTTCTTTTTACACTATTCTAGGAAAGAAATGCAGTATGATAATCATGTGAAATGGTTAAAATCAGCTCCACCGTGATCAGCTAAAGGTAAAGTGCTGATTACTGTACATGCTAATGCATACTGCAGGTGATAAAAAAAATAAACAGATCATTCTGCACAGGTTACTAATAGCTTTGATACTTCAATTACATTTTGCAGAACACTTGTGTATTTTTTACTTACACATACAGGACTTTTACTTGTAATAGAGTTTAATATAAATAAAGGATCTGAATACTTCTTCCACCACTGAGGGTTCCATGAGCTAACTAGTCTAAATTTGAGTTAACTTTCAAATGCTGTTATTTTAAACTGATGAATGGAGGACTGGGTCTGTTCTAACACCATCTGTCACCTTGGCACAGGATTATGGCTTTGGAGCCTTTTCTTTTATTTCCATGTGCGCTCGCTGTCTGCCTTGCTCTCCTAGATCTAAAGGGTGATGGTATGGAAACAGCTCTTGCCTGTGGTTATACTTTCCTGGAAAATATTCAGGAGGACAGAAGTGGATGAAGAGGAAATATCTGACGGCTACCAGTAGTGTGTTTAATATTTTGAATGAATTAAAGGAGACACAACTGGTCTTGTTAGATGACGATAGAACTTTTATTTTGTTAAAATCAATTTTAATTTAGCATTTCCTTTTATTTTTCAATTAACATAACATTACGTACAGAAGGCACTTACAAAAACAAGTTAAATTACAGATGCTGTTATTATAAACATTAAATTAATGATTAAAAAAAAATGTGATGACAGAATAAAGACAAGGAATAACAGCACCATTGGCAACCTGTGAACAGTACATCTCAAATAAAAATGTTGCATGATTTGAATCTAGTACAATAGAAACAATACTCATTAATGAAATAATGCCCGAGCTATGTTTTTTAAGTATAACTTAATCACCAAGATAAGATGCGTAAAACTCAACAGTAATGTTTTTCACTAGTCAGAGGTTTGTTTTATTTTACATATTAGGCTTTGTGGTTTCAGCTCTATGCAAGTCCTGGTACATCTCTATTAGACGAGTGGCCTCTCTCTGTCCTGACAGCAAAGCACCATGGGTAGTGGAATAGTATTTTCTGTGGGTTGCCTCTCCAGCGAACAGGACCTGTAGAGGCTGAGGTAAAGATAAAAGATTTGAGGGAAGAAAACCAGATTCAAAACAAGAGCCGTCAATGTCATCTTGACATTTCTTTTGGCCTCCTGCGCTGCACTATTTTTTATTTTCATCACTTGTTAGCGCTCTGCATGTAGGAGGCCGCAGTAACTTTCCTTAAGGCCTTCATGTTTCAGTTTGACAGGGTTGAAGGACTTCAGTGGAGGGGTCATACCATTCCTTCAACGGTGTCAAGTGAGCACACAAATCCTCCCCCCTAGCCCCTTTACCCCTTCACCCACAACACCTCAGGTTTCATGGTCTAGACTGCTGGCCAGGAAGCAGCCTTCCTAACCCTCCCTGACACTAGTTGTATTTTCTGCATGTGCAGCGATGTGACATGGTATGACACCATCGCATTAGCCATATGCTCTCAGAGGGCATGAGAGTGTAAACAGTGAAACTACTGTTGTAAGGGTAGTTACAGTGCATTTTTTTCGACAACATTCATAGTGCAATGACTATATTATTAAGTAATTATCTTATACAATATTTACAGTCTTCTATTTGACATGTCCCTTAGTTTCATACAATTCCCAACAAAGACACTGATATGTAACTTTGAATTCATAAGAATTTTGTTTTCAGAATTTCTATCTATTTATTTCCAATTAACTGGTATCATAACCTAGAGACTATATTTGTCAGTACACAGCAGGTCAGCTGAACATGCAACAAGCATACAATTTAACATATATGAAGTATAAAGCTTCCAGTAATATATAAATAATGAATCAATATTTAGTCGGGTTTAAATGGAGCACTTCCTCAAGGGAAATTACTCTGAACATCATCAGCCAGTTATAAACTTACCACGACTAGCTAAACTGTCACAGAACTTTGCCTTCATTTTCTCTAATTAGTAACAAATTGCATAATTCTTTCGAGAAAACCATATCAAATCATTAGGAAATGTATTATTAGAAAAGTCAAAACAAACACAGGACTTTCACCCAGGAGGCTGTTCATGTCCTGTGTGAAACCAAAAGTCAACGTTGACTTATTTTTCTGTAATTTTGTTACATGTCTGACATACTTTAGCAACGCCAGTTACGTAACAAACGTACATATTTGAACCCAAACCATGATCTTTTCCTAAACCTAACCAAGTACTTTTGTTGCCTTAACCTAACCAACTTTAGCTTTGTTGTTTGTAAGTAAGTAAACCTACTTTATAAGTTTATTTTGCATGTAACAAGTGGAAAGTGACAACCTGTCCCTGAGTCCAAAACTGATACTAGAGGGGCACCATAGCTTTAAGCATAAGGCTTCAAGTGTCAGTATTTGTCAAGTTGGGAGTGAGAATGTGTTGCCAAAACAAGTGAAAACTTTGTCCTTTTCAGCTTAATTGGAAATATTATCTCCGGCACTTGATACCACACAGTGTGGTAGACACAATTACAGAAGCATGCAACAAATTAATGCAATACCAACACTACTAAGTTTGGCTTAACAATAACTATAAAGGGCTACTGACTTGCTTTAAATGGCTGAGGTGTTTTTATTCCTCTGTCCACCCACTGTGTTGTCTTGAGGGTATCTTACCGGAGCCTTGGTGCTGTTGGCATAAGGCAGCGGCATGGCCAGCCTTTCAAAGTCCCCACCGCTGGATCCCACCCTGGTGAAGGAGTAGGAGCCTCGAATGAAGGGGTTACTGCCCCACGAGGAGCGCAGGACACGCCAGGGCTTAGGAATGTCGGGGTTCCCTGTGGACAAATGGACAGAGAGACTTTATGACAATCATGGACAGTCTGGTGTCTACAAAATCCAGTGCAATACAGAACCAAACCAGTTCAAATTAAGAATGTTACGGCTGTGAGTTGAGGCCTTTCACTGGGACGTCTAATCTGCCAACTTATCAAGTCGTGACCCTCTTTGAGGAGAAAGGCACCAGCGAGTCTATATGTAATTAAGCAACAGCTGAGGGGATTAAACCACGTTGACCTAAATGAGGAATGTGTGTGTGTGTGTGTGTGTGTAGCTTCTCTGTGTGATTTACCGTCTGCAATCTATTGGAAGTCCACTGACCGCATCATGAAGTGACAGTCACTGCTTCTGCACTCACACTGTGACCTGTTTCTGAGGCAATCCCTTATTTGAGAAATACTCTGACTCATTCTTACAGTATCGACACATCACTAATATGTTCCCAAACAATGAGTCAACCGAAAAACCATGTTATGAAACCTTTTACATTCCATGTTGCAATCTGTTCCACAAGAAGTGCTGTGTTTTTAGGTAACTAGTAGCTGCAACATTGGTTCAGAGAAAATGAAACATCCATGACATTTGTGTCACAAGAAAAAGGATGTACTGATCAAATGTAAGTTGAAGTAAAGCCTTGTTCCCCTTATCCAACCTCATGATCAACCCTTCAGCTCAGTGTTGCTCATGTGGTGGTAACACTTGACACAGCATCATCCGATACCTGAGTCATCCAGCTGTATTATCTGACAACCTTTTGTCATGAAAAAATGCTACTTACATCACAGACAAAGCTTATATAATTTCCTTTGTATGAAACGCAACGACCAAACCCAACTGTTTGTTTGAGTCACTGAGTTCAGTCTCAGCCTGCCCAGGCTATTATGCTCATTTTACAGTATTGAAGATAAACTTAGAGGGTTGGAAGACGGAAGTTGATCTTGTCTGTTTTCTGTCATAAAAATCTACAGAAGTCAGAATTATAAAGAAGGTGAATATTTTGATCATTTCTGTGGGAAGATAAGGATTACATAAAGGAGGAGTAACATATCTGAAAGTGGGAATAAAATAGACACAAAGAAAGTATTCTTGTGTAGATATCAAGCTTCTATGGTGTAACATTGGCCCACAATACACTGCTCTGTTTCCTTGTTTGTACCTGTAAAGCGCCTCAGGAGCTCAGTGCAAGTCTCGGCCACTGTTTCGTCATCGCAGCGCTCCATGTACAGCGCCTCCTGCCCGCAGATCCAGCCGCTCAGCATGTAGCCATAGCGCTCGGGCGGGTAGAGGACGTCAAAGCTGCAGATCTTCTTGTACCACAGCTCCTCGGGGTAGGCCAGCTGTTCGAGCTGAGCCTCATCCTCCCACACGAACTGGATGCTGTTGCACTCGGGACTCCAGAAGGGCTCTTCAAACTCCAAGAATATCTTATCGGTGGTGCTGATGCCCAGCTTCTCGATGGCGAGCACTTTGTCCTCAGGCAGAGAGGGGGAGAACATGGCCTCGTGGTTCTGCTTCAGGACGCCCAGAGAGGCTGTGACGATCACATGGTCAGCTGTGATCCACTCCTCGTCCTCACACTCCACGTAAATGGGATGACCCAGGATCAGAGGGTCCTCGCGAGGTTGGCAGCCGTGGTTGTTGTCATTGTGGTTGTTGTCTTGGTGGGTGTCGCTGCTCTTGGCGATCACCTCCTGATGCTGGGCTGAGTAGTTCCAGTGGATGCTGCGGACCGGTTTGCTAAGGCAGACGGTGCGAGAGGGGATGTCTTGGGCCAGGAGCTCCACAACCTTCATGAAACCTTCAGGAATGACATAATGTGCACCAGGGATCTCTGTCCACTCGCCAAACTCACTCAGAGACACCTCATCCATACTGGGAGAGCTGCTTTCACAACTCTCCACCTGAAACAGGAGAAATATCAACACAGAGAATGTATGGAGTGAGCAGTCAGATCACACTGATGTTCTTCCGGGCGATCCTAGAGAGTATCATTAGATACAGAATTACGGCATGATTTGGCAACCTAACAGTGCAACTTGCAAGCCTGCACAAAACGGCAATGAAGGTAATAGTGAAGAAAAACGACAGAGCGTGTACGAGCAGGCAGTCATGAAACAAAAATCTCTGGAGACTTACAACATCCCCTCTTCTGAATATGAACCTCTGCCATCAGGGAGAAGAATCCGTGTGCCAAAGTGCAACTCAAACCGCTTGAAACTATTGTTCGCTCCAGCCTCCATCAAGCTGCTGAACTCTAATGCTAAATCTTAGTGTAATTGGACAACGTTCTGATCACTTTAGTAAACACGCGGCTCATTTAATAGTGAGCTAGCATAGTAGCGGTTAGCTGGTGGCCAATGGGCCGCAACCGCCTGTCTCTTCTCTGCTGCTGTTCACAGCATGCTCTGGTTCCTGTGTCTTTGTGTGTGGGCGGTAGCGTATAGAGGAGCACTCAAAGGAATGTAGCACTGATGTAGCACCCACATGAAAATATTAAATGGCTGTTTACATCAAACGCCAGAGAGGCAACATTTCATTTAAGGTGTTTTCATGCAGACAATAACCTCGGGGAGCTGCAGTTTTAGTTCTCTGATGTTTTTTCTGCCCGACAAAAAAACAAAACAAAACATAACCTCCAATGTGAAAGGAAAAATTGTGTTTGGCTCCCTCACACAATTACTTAATTTTCTTCACTGTATGCATGGGGTGAGTGCTATCATTTAGTGCCGAATGATTAGTTAATTCGCAGATCAAGAGAAAATGTATACATTTTCATCGTATGCCTCTTTTCCACTGCATGTTTATGGCTCTACCCGACCTAATTCTACTTGCTCTTTTATGGTTTTCTGTTGAAAAAAGTTGTGGTTAGTACCTGATACCTGGTACTTATTTAGTTATCGCCTCTGTCGAGGTTCCGATCGAGCTGAGCCGATACTAAAAAGTTGAGTTAGAGAGAGAGACCGAGAAACAAACATTAGCTTCTTGCATATTCTCAAATGTGACAATGTACTGCTTTTCTCTGTTTAATATAATTGAAAATGTATGTTTGTATACCAACTATCATGTTCCACATTTCTTGAAGATTCATAATTGCAAGGCTCTCTCACACTCTCTCACTCTCTCACACACACACGCACACACACACACACACACACACACACACACACACACACACACACACACACACACACACACACACACACACACCTTGAGGTACTGCTGAAGCATGGACAGTTTGAGCTTCTTGGTGCTCTCAGAATCATCAGGATCCAACATGATCTTCTTGCGCACCACGCCCCGCGTAAAGATGCCAACGCTGTTCTGGCTCTCAGCGCAGACAGGCTTCCCATTCTGGAAGAACTCCTGAGTCAGCTCGTACACCTAGAGAGGAGTGAGTTGCAGAGTAATCAGGAGGAAGACAATAAGAAAGTATGTCAAAGTAAAGCAGACAGAAGAAAAATAAAGCAGCTTAGTTCCGCTCAGATTAGATCAGTTCAGTGTTTGATTGTTTTATGTGGTGAAGTGCAGCATTATGGAGAAACCCACAAGAAAATACAAGAAGAGACTTGTTGATACGCTGACAGGATGCTACACAGAGGTGATAATTCACCATTTCCTGGAAACTAAAACACCACCAGTGAAATTCAAACATTTACAGTATGAACGGGGACTGTGTTTACTTTAAGTTAATGAAGTTAAAACTTAAAGACTTTAACTAAAACCTGCAGAACAAGTACTGTACGTGCGTCATTTATTGTTTGGTATTTTATAGATGTCAAGGTGCCCTTGCTCCGACCACACCTAATTGGCAACAAGCTTTACTTTGTGTGTCCTATAGCTCGTGAATACAGCGCTTGCGTTTGTCTGAATATAGATGATGCTTTCACAAGCTGCAGTGCGCAAGAGGCAATGGCAGACAAGTGTTGTGATCGTCAGGTCAGGTGATCTGCGGTGAACCTGAAGCATGGTCTCATTTTTTCTCTCTTTTCATTACGCCAGCTATTGAAAAGACATCCTGGAGACTTTAGAAGCCTTGTCAAGTCAACTTTATTCATATACCCCAAAATAGCATGTTTGTTTCGAACAGCTTTACAATATGGACAACAGACACAGAACGCATGATGAGATGACTATGCAGGGCTGAAATTAGGATGCTGAAACTGCCACTGTGTCTGTAAAGGTGTGAACTTCCATAAAGAAGATTTAGCACAAGGAGTGTTAAAGAGTGGGTGGGTCATTTTGGACCTGCGATCACACAGTAAAAAGACATGTACCAAAGGTTAATGAAGATGAAATCCCCTCTGTGTGTTGTCTACCTTCTCTCTGTAACTGCTCCTCTAGAGGTGACCTACTCCTTCTCTAACAGGAGCTGCTACAGAGCTCAGAGCAGAGAACTGGACCAACGACAATTGCCACTCCTTAGGTAAGTTCAGCATGCTTTGGTGGATATTTTACTGCTTCACCTCAAAGATGGCTGAAGATATTTTTAGTAATGATGATGGATGTTAACAGTGGCTTTTATTTCACCTTTAGTAGCTTTAAGGTTGTTAAAAACAGCATAATAATGATGGGGAAATCTGTACATTAATAAGTGTTTCTCTGCAAAAACTTGAATAAGAATTTCTGTTAATTTACTGTTTATAGATATTTTACTTTAATTTCACAGTCTTGGTAGCCGCTGCTGCCAGTCATTTGACCGTTTTTTATGATTTTTCTTTTTTTAACAGTGAAATCTTTACTATCTTTGTCACGTATTCTCTATTCAATCTCATGTGTCTGTGTTTTTATGGCTGCACCTTTCTATAAAGAGGAAATATTCTAGATGTCTGTCATCTTTCATCACACGTTTCGCCAAATTTAGCGTATTCATCCTATTTTCTATCCGTGGAAACTTTCGGATCTCCATTAATTTAAAATACAATTTTGCAGGTCTGAACAATATTTGTCCACAGAGCATTTGTTTTTAAAGGGGCTTGCCACTAGTTACTATGGCTATGCTCCATAACTTAACTTACATAAACATATGTTGATGTCAGGCAGGCTGAACAGTGAGGTTCTCTGTGCTCTTGCCCATGCATGCATTCATTTGTGCATATATATATATAAGTGAATTGCCTGTGTGCACATGCGTCCTCTTACCTCGTTGTACAGGTCACTGAACTCCTCCACCAGGTCTTTGGGGATCCTCTTTCCGACGTTGGTCTGGTAGTGAGCAACGCCATTCGTACTGTACAGGCTGATGCGTCCCATGCTCCTCTCCCCGTCTGTGGTGTGCTCCAGCAGCCCGTTGTCCTCTGCCAGGTGGTACACTGGGTTCCCATTGGCACCATGGATCCAGGTGGCTCCAAGCTCCAAAGTTGCTTTTCCTACAAAAATAAAGAGAGGAAAGACACACAGATGAGTTTGAGTTTGAAAAAAAAAAGGATCTCTTTGAACTCTGCTTTGTTGCGGCACAACCACACCTGAGTTTTACATAAGTGGACAGTTCAAGAAGGAGGTCAACTCAATTAACATACTGCAGTTGCTTTAGCCCCATTGGAATACCATTCATTTGATATTTTTCCTGAGGATGATGGCATCACACACTTCATATTTTTTAGATTCGTATTAAAAATGGACCAATGCAGTTACAGTTATGCTTCTATAATTACATAACAGGCATTTACATAACAGACGCAATTATCCGTGTCCCTCACATCCAAGTTTACGTTTAACAGTATGTGTCATTTTACATTTGACCTCTTTGATGTGCATACATGTATCTGTGCCGTGAGCAGATGTAGTTCCCTACTTGTTTGTTTTTGCCAGTTGAAAGACTTCGCCATGAAACTTTCTCTGGCATAAGAATGGCAGTTCAGTTGACTTTCTTTTGGAACTAGACATGCATCCGATAAGTGCATTCATTCAGGTTATTTAAGGAAACAAAGAGTCAATGTATATCAAGATATAGTGTGTGCGCTAAATATGCAGCTACAACCAGGAGAGTAAGCAACTTAGCATAAAGACTGGAAACGGCTAGCCTGGCTCTGTCCAAAGATAACAAAATATGTCTACTGGCACTTTCTAAAACCCACTAATCAACACATTATATCCTGTTTATTTAATCTGTGTAGAAACCAATGTGTTGATGACATGGGAGTTATCAGATAGTTAATAGTCACCTCCTGGAGGCTAGCTGTTTCATCATGCTTCCAGTCTTATAGCCAAGCTAGGCTAGCCACCTTTGGCACTATTTGGTCATATTTAGCTACACGGAGGTACCAATCTTCTCATCTAACCCTCTGCAAGAGAACAAATCAGCATCATTTACAACATGTCAAGCTATTCATTTAAGTTTCACTGATGGATTGTTACCACTTTGTAGTTGCTTTCTCATCAGGATTTGCTTGATGAATTGTAGGACATCTGAACTAAAATAATACTTTTCGTTAAAGAAGGTAAATCTATAACAACCAATTAAATTGCTGCTTGTTTAGAAAGATGAAAAAGGCAGAGGCATTGCACCAAATAAATGTGTCGCACAGGGCACGCTTTCAGTGTTTAGGTGTTATTCATAGATTAGTTACAAAGATAAGATACAAAGTGTGAGGGTAACAACGGGTAAACGGAGACTCTCACCGAGCTGAACACTTTGAACTCTCCCGCCGACGTGGTCTGACGCCTCTAGGACGGTGACATCCGTGAAGCCGTTTTTCAGTAGGATCTTAGTTGCAGCAAGGCCGGCCAAGCCAGCACCAATCACTACTATTCGAGGCTGCCGATGAGTGCGTAGGCCGCTACTAAGAGGATCATCAGTGCTGTCTGACGAAATTTCACAACTTTGCATGCCGTCCAAGATCCTCTTCGATGGAGTCTGTGGGCAAATTAAAGAAACTCAAGTTAAAAAAATGGCAACATTATATCATCGAGTCATACAGCAGATTAATATTGTGTGAAAGAAAGAAAAGTCAACATATTTTTGAGTTTACTTGTAAAAATAAATAAATTACATATTAAGTTCCTTGAGAAAAAGAATACACTTTGAAGTAACTAGCACACGAATGCAGACACTGGTGGTTGGGTGCGGCATGCTGGGTGGCAGAATGTTTCCGCCTACACACTTATAATACCAGCTACTGATCACTGCGTCTCTCGGTTGCTGCAGTTTGTCTATGTTTAGCATATGTTGTCAAGATTTTACAGATTATTAATCTCAATATAACAGATTTTTAACAGCACTGAAAAAAATTCAACAATATTGTTTTCAGAAACGATGGATCCCTGAAAGTCCCCAAATATTTAACAGTTTTATCTTGTGAGGATAAGATGCTATCTTGTGAGCATGTGATTATAACGTGTTTGAACTAGATATCCACCTTGTACACCACATGAATTATCTTGTGCAAACAAGATTTATATCTTGTGATGCAAGCAAATGAATACTGGCCACAAGATAAGAATATATATTCCACGAGTCCTTAAGAAAAGGAACAGCGTCCATGTTGCTTTGGATAATCCACAGAATATGCAATAAGCAGTTTCTCGCCCGAAACTGTTGTTGAAGTGAGTTCTGTGGATTATAACATCGAAGGAAAAAACTGTCACATTTTTAAATCCAATATTGAAGTGCTGTGAGCCCCACAAACTAAATTCCCCTGATCTCCATTATAGTGGAGTGGAGGCAGAAATCTCAGAGACCACGCCGTGTACCACAACTGACATCATTCAGCTGAACTGGTCCTTTAAAGAATGACCAATGCACCTACACGCTTGGCACAACTCATTTAGCCTCTTGAGAGCCCTGTTGTCTTTTGTTCCTAGTTAAACACCGACTACACAGATATATTTTACAGCTGATAAGTGTTGCTTATCAGCATTCACCTTCATATGACCCAGATTTACAGCTGCATATATATATATATATATAACTGTGATTCATTTAATTTAGTCTTTTCCATGACGTGTTCACATTATTCTGTCTACCTGCTGTGTATCTTGCTGTTCGACATTGTTTATCGAGCATTAGGCCAAATAAAAGCCCCTGTTACGTGGAGACACAACTCTATTATTTCGGTCAGAGAATAAACTACAAACAACTAAAAAAAGATGATGATAGCGCAACGGAAATTATACTGAAATTGCTCAGGGACACTAACATTCAGAGTGAAGAATAAACAAGCGACCTTGTTATTCCAGCACGCAAGGCTGCTTGCTGTGAATGTATGGACAGCTGTGTGTAAGAGTAACACAGAGTCCAAATTAATCGTATTACAGCAACATTATTAAGTGGCGTTGTTTCCATGTTAGATGTACGCTGTTGTAACTGTAGAGCTTTTAATATGAAACTGATCTGACATGCATTAGAATAATATCAAGTCCTCTAAGGTAAGACGGTGATATCCTGCTGTTACACAATACACACAGATGTTACCACACTGACATGTTGAGATCACACAGCAGAAATAATTCAGTGTTGAATTAAACGTATATATATTTATCTGACAGATGGGTCTTTTATCTTCCTTGTATATGTAAATACAAATCCAGATTACCGTGAAAGAGGATAGTTTACATCTTCGCTTGTTTTTAACCTTGATTCAACTTTGACTTTTGTGAAAATGTTGTCGCAAGGAAGTTGTCAATCTTGACAACTCAGCTGGAGGAGTCAGAAGAGCTGACAAAGAGTCGGAGAGGAAACAACAAGCCAGCGCTGCAAGAAAAGATGTGTGGGAGGGGGGGGGGGGGGGGGGGAGTAACGTATGTTGTAAGAACCAGAATGCGATGTCAAACTGAAGACCGCTGCCCTCCAACACGGATGTGGGTTTAAACCTGCTAATCTGGACGGGTCAACACACAGGTCATCTGACCTCATGACCCTCGGGCGGAAAGTGGGTCAGACATGGCACAGATTTACTGATCAGGCGTTTCCATTTGAAGTGACGACATGACATTATATATTGAGAAACAATATAAACCGTCCGCTGTAGCAGGTCAATGAACTGGATTACTTTGTGGCAGTATTGGATTTCCACGTGATTTGATGTAGTTTCTTGATTTGGCAGATATCTAATTCAAGGAATTTGAGACAAACAGACATTTCTCTCTGGTTATTTTCACCTAATGATGTTATCCACAAACATTTTATGAATTGATTTCATGGAAAATGTAGTATATCGCTGCATTGTGACATCAAATTATGTGTAACAATAGAGTCATTTATTAAAGTTACATAATCCTTTGAGACTACAATCTGCATAGTTGCCACACATTACTGTTAACCACAGAGTTATACTGAATTACGTCTTTGTGTGTAACAAATAAAGCCATGTTTCAGTTCCATTTCCGTCTCTTTCTCTGGACGTCACTCAGCCATGAATACTTTGCATACTTTGCAACACCGAAAACACAGTTTAACTACACTGTTGATCATCAGTTGGATTCCCCGAATTTGCAGATGAAACGTTGACGCAACTTCAACATGAATGGACTCATTTTTGGGCTTCAAAGAAAAGTAAAGAAAAAAGTAAAAGTTGGTTCATTTTTAATTTTTGCGTCTTTCAAATATTAATCACCTAAAATGATAGCGATGCTAAAATTAGGTTTATTCACAATGTTACACAAACAAACCAACAAAAGGCCTTTCTGTGATTGTTCAGTGACACTTGTTTATTGAATCTTGAATTGAGGCTGACATGTTTGTTTCCTGAGCTATTACATCTACAGCTTGTTAAAGAATACGCGGTAGGAGTTTCTTTATAATGGATGTTTTCAGTACTCTGCTGCTCTTTTCTATTCCACAGCTGTTAGAGGTGAGGGTCACAGGAGGACAATGCTTTGTGGCAAATGACAAATGTAGACAACATATCTGACCAAGGCGGTAGATGGGATTGTTTTCTTTGCCGTAAAACATTGTATTTGTCGTATTGTGGTTTTTTTTGTTTTTTTTGTGCTAAATACAGCTGCATATTTTCCAAATCACTGTCCAGGACACGGACATTTTTGTTGTGTCCATATATATGAATATCATGACATACATTTAAGATTCATATATTTAGATTGGCAGCAGGTTGTACGTCTATTATGATGTGAAAAATAATGGTTTATAACTTGCACCCAGTCAAATCCCTTCTGATGAAGTATAATTTATGTAAAGTACCAACAAGAAAATGTCCAGAGAAAACCATTAAATTATTATAATGAGGTACAAAGCACAATTCTATAGGGTGTGAATGTTTCCTGCCAAGAGATATCAGAGGGCAGCTGTTCGTTTTACACAGATGTTTCCATTTTTTGACACATTTTTCTTTATAAAAGATTTTAGGTTTAGGCTTTCATTTTTTTACTAAATAAGTCAAACAAGGTCAGAAAATTGTGTGACTTTGATGTAATGCAGGACAACAACATTTAAGCTGTAACATATTTGCATCCAAAACTCCCTATTATAGCTTTAAAGATTCAGTGTTCACTCTTAATCTGTTAATGCTGGGCTTGACCTATAAAATAAAGCCCATTAAGGTAAAAAAAAACAAAACCTACCTGATTCTATGAATACATAACAAACACGGATTCTATATGAATTACAGGTCTAATTCATTAACAGACTTTGATGATCACATCACACATTGGCCCCGTAACAGATTGTGCATCCGTTCCTGGTTGCTTGTAATTACTCCACGGCTGGGTAATACTCTCGCCACATGCCGTCTCATGCTTTACACCCCACTGCAGATTAATGTGTGGGCTGGCCTTGGGTAGATAGGCGGCTCAGGGTGGGGCGGAGTGAGGAGGGAGGAGGTTACCACTGACCTAGAAATGGCAATCTACCATACAGTGCATCTGCCGGTGGCCTTTTCAAGAGCAGCAATATCTTGAATTAATGAGTCTGACTTCTACTGCTCTCCTCTCTCCTTAAATTGTGGACATCGCTCTTCCAGCTGTTGTTCCACACTCACATCTGCATTTTCTTTTATCAGTCGCATGTGAGTATTAGCATGCCACACTTCTCTCTCAGGTCTGGTTTTCCCAAACTGGGATGATGGAGTGGAGGCACCACGCACACACACACGCACACACACACACAAGCTCCACCGCTGTGCTACTGTACATCACTCTGTATGTTCCCCTGGTGCAGAAAAAGAGTGCACTGAGACTATTGTAGCCTTCCCAAAGATACACACTAGCTCAATTACACAATGATAGTAACGCCATAACCACAGAGAGAGATGAGAGCTAAACAAACAATTAAAGTGTATATTTCTGTAATTTAACAAAAAACACAGGAAAGCCTTGGAAAAAAAAAAGTGGGTATCCCTTTGTAATAAGCACCCTGTTATAAAGAGTTTATAAATTGTAAATAATGGCAATATTAAAAGTTAATATAGCATTTACAACTAATATGTCAATTATGAGCCAGTGATAAGAGGAACTTTTGGGTTGCCAGGTTTTTACTTTGACCACTTATGTAAAATCTATTTGTTATTAACAAGTGTTAGCATTCATACTCGCATATTAACATTTCCAAGTGCAGGCTTGTTAGAAAGTGAGAAATCAATGGAATGTTTCTTGACCTAACCTGAGATTTCTTGATCTTTTATTAGAAGATTAACACTGACCCGTAAAGCATTAAGTACAACATGTATTAACCATTAATACAGCCATTAGTTCGAATTTAAAAAAAAAAAACTTTATACAATTTCACTTATTTGAAACTTGTACCAAAAATGCAGATAATGAAATGACAATGAAAAGTTGTAACTGATAAGAAAAATCGAAGTGAGAAGAAACAAAGTGTCTGATGTCATCCTACATGCTGCCTGGCTGGATCCTTTACTGCCACGTATAAACTGCGATGCCAAAGTGGCAGCAGTTTGAAACAAAGCGAACAAGTTCAGAGAAAACTACTCCGATTAATTGTTTGTCAAAGACACCATGTGATATAGACCCAATAAAGCCTAAACACAGTTTAATGCGGACAAATAGAGCGAAACGCACAAATCCACTTTATTTATTCCAGGCAGAGCGGGTTGTCCAGCTAAACGACCTACAATACATCAGTATAACTAACATTGCATGGGACCTGTAATCCCTGTGTGTACACAGGTGTTGTGTGGATGCGTGTTTTCCCGTTTTATCAACACAAACAGCCCGGTGACATTTAGTATAATGCGTGCACGGTCGCTCGCAGCACTGACAAGTACAGTAAATAAGCTGTTCTCACTGTATTTCTAGCGATATGTAGCCCACGTACACATACACACTGGTCTTTTTCAATCGCCACAGTGGCCATCACCCACCGTCCCGCTGTTAAATAATAATTCTGTGATATGTGGGTTTTAGCAGAGCAGCTGGTTACCTGACTCTCGTAGTCTTCAGCTTTAAAACCTCAGAGTGCTCCGCTTTCCTTTGTGCCCGTTTTGCCTCAGACCGGCTCCGCTTTGTATTTATGCCTGGAAACCAGAAGCAGCCAGTTTTTACCGTGGCCGCTGCCTTCTCATTAATTAAATATGAGAAGCGGTGACGACTATAAGACCAGCCCTCCACTGAAGCCTGCTGTCACGGAACTGGCCTGCTGCTGCTGCTGCTGCGTACACACACACACACGCACACACACGCACACACGTCCTGTGTGCCATACACACGAAAATAATTGCAATCAAAGGAAGCAAATAAGAAATGAATACATAGGCCTAAATAATAAAGAGCTGAATACTGTAACAACAACAACAACAACAACAATAATAATAATAATAATAGTTATATGATGCTGATCATCCTACTAAATAGGGTAGCATCATTTATATTTACATTTCCATGTATCAGGCATGTGTGCAAAAAATGTAACATATCATGTGAAAATATCCTGCAATGTGAAACATAATTTCCAAGATGGTCACATGTTCTTTATCAAGTAAAATAGTAGTTCACATTAAAGGGGACATTTTATGCTCAGTTTCAAGTTCATATACTTGTATTTTGGTTTAACGTTCTTAAAAAAATATGATTTTACTCATACTGTCTGTCTGAATATACCTGTATTCAGCCTTGCTCTCAAACAGAGTATAACATGTGCATTTTTCTTCCTCCACTGACTATCAATGTGTGGCAGGGTGAGTGTCAATGTGTAAGCCCATTGTAAGTGGGATTAAACAGTCAACATTGAACCCGCCCCGTTCCATTTTAGTGGCTGTCTCTTTAAGCCCCCCTCCATAAAAAGCCCAGTCTTCTCTGATTGGCTTGCAAGGAAAATATGATGCACCTTTGCTGAGGTTTTTTTAAGCTGTGGGTGGAAATACTCAGATGGGGGGGGGGGGGGGGGGGGGGGGGGCAGTAAAATATGCCAAATCTGCATTGCTTGTTGAATCACATGTGTTGTCTTATTTCACAATTTGTAGGTTGGTAGGCACTGAAAAAGTGAGTTTTCCACGATATGTCCCCTTTAAAGGGTAACTTAACACCCTCTGGAAATCATCTTTTTGACATTGTTTAACTTCTCACCTTGCTGCAGTGACGTGCTGGTGTGGTCTCCACGATACCTTGGCATCACTGTTGTGTAACAAAACACACATCTGACGACAGCCGGGTTTCGGTTTTGGTCACGCACATGTGTGATGACATGTGGTTTTGGGTTTGCAGGCGAAAACACAAACTGAACATTTTCAGGCATTGTCATCGTTGTCATTACCTCTGGTGAAAGAGGTATTGAGATACTTTACCTTTTAAGTAAAACTGGCAATAGTACAAGACAAAAGTCTTGTACTATTGCCTTGTACTCCATTTCAAATAAAAGTCTTGCATTCAAACGTGTACCTTAATTGAAGTACAGAAGATTTTAGAGCAATATGTTCTTAAAGCAGCAACATGGCCCATTTCAGAGTGTTGTAGTGCATGATTATTATTCCTGATGCTTTACTGTAAAAGCAGCATATTAATGTTGCAAATCGAGGTTGATTGTAATTTTAACTGCATTACATGCTAATGATCTGTTCAATCTATGACAGGACATTATATTTTATAAGATGATCATATTTTGGGTGTAAAATCGTGATGATGAAAGCAATGAGTAACTATGGCTGTCAAATAAAAGCAGTGGAATAAAAAGTACAATATTTCCCTCTGAAATGTCAATCACTCAAAATCAATCACAAACACATTATTCCCAAATAGGCTAAATCATTTATTTAGGAACTAAATGAATAGTCATTCATATTTTTCTGAAGTTAAATCAGTCTAAGTGTAATTTAGAGGCAAATGTACCTTAAATCACCAAAATCATAAAGAAGAAAAAAAGACATTCCTACCACCCTGAGAGAATAAACAAAATATCAATCAGCAAGCATAACAGGATTGTTGAGATGGCGGTTAAAGAAAAAGTGTTTGTGATGTTTTCTCGATGACAAGACACAGTATTTCAAATTGATGATGCTGCATGAGGAGGATTTGTTTCATGTTGTTTAGCAGGAAATCCCTCAGGAAGCAGGCGCTGTTTGCTTTGGTGGTTTGACCCTTCAGTTTCTCCAAAAGGCCACCCCCGGCTGTTATGTCTAAAAGTCCAAACCCATAAATCAACAGGAAGATGATTCAGTGGAGTGATGCATTCACCTCTCGGATGTATTCAGCGCTTGTCTGTGTACTGGCCAATAATTGCTAGTTCATCTTGCAGGTTGCCTCCCTTCCTGTTCTGTGCTTTGTTAAAAGAAGGAAGTCTGGCAGACAATTGTTTGAATAATCAGCAGAAAATGGTAAAAGCTGCTAAATAAAACGAAATTAGAAATTCAGCATTTGTTGTTATGAACTGACAAGCATCACCTTAATCTGCAGCATCCCTTTGCGTTACGGCGCAAGTTTCAGCTCATTGATAGCTGTCTGGCCCACAACTTTACTGTTTTGGTTCCCTCTCACTGCTGTCATGGTGTTATTTATGGCCACAGCAAATTAAATATAAAAGTATTCATGGATTCTTGGAGAATTCTCTGAAACAAAATGTACCGATCCTTCAGTTAGATACAATTTACACAAAATATAACAGATACATGAAAAATAATCAGAGCGTTTTACATTTGGTTTCTAGTCAAAGCTGCAACGGGCAACGAAGTTGGACTGAAAGTATTTCCAGTGTCATCGTTTTCCCATTACGAAATCTACCTCTCAGGTTTCAAGGAGGTACAAAATCCTCTCAGCTCTTTCCTGCTGGAGAGCATTGCCAAACCTGCCAAACAAGTGACAAACAAAACAGTTTGAACCAATGAAACTGTATTTTAGAAAATGTTTTTCTTTTGTCTTGACCTGATTGGCATCTGTCAATCATAACAGTCAAGTTTTGCAAGATACAGTGGCTTATCACAGCTTGAATACATGACCTATTTAACATCACTGGACTGCAGGCTTCTGCAGGACAAAGCAACAATTCTCATTGATGTTGTGCAAATCACCGACTTTAAAATAGATTAAACATCCTCACATGTGACTTTTTTAATACATGTAAATGAATGTCACTCTTTATCATATGGTTGTTGAGTTAATACACTGGTTACTACTGTCTTCACATGTGTGATTACTTTCGGTCAGCTCTATCGTGCTTTGAATGACATTATTTAGTTCCCTAATCTCTGCAGTTCAGACTGCGCTGCTTCCCTCGAAACTTGCAGTTTGGCTATTGTTTCCTTGTATTTGAGGTTTTTTCTTTAACCACATGGTTGGTGGTTCGATCACCAGCTCCTATACTGTCTGCATGTCAAAGCATCTTTGAGTAAGACACTGAACCCCAAGTTTCTCCCCCGTCGCAGCCCGCTACTCCTAAATGCTCGGGATGGGTTAAATGCAGAGGACAAATTTCTGTTGGTATGTATGTATATGACAATGCAAAGCAAGTTTACATTTACTTCAAACAGCCCTGGATGAGTTCCATGCCCATTTAGAGATGGGATCTTTGGGATGGCTCTCTTTGTTCCAACATGCCCTCATAGACAGCTTTATCCTGATAGACTGACAACATGCATGGGAACTTCATTGTTCTGAAACTATAGTGTCTTGTGCAAAGAGCTTTTTAGAGTTAATTTACCTCTGCAGATAAATACAGGGCACTTAGATATATTTTTGGAGTATCTTTCAACATAAAATAAATTCAAAGTGCTTCATGAAGAACATGAAAAGACATGAGGTAAAATAAAAGACATATGGTTTAAAAAGATGACAATATTTTGTTAAAATAATATCATAACTTAAACAGAAGAAGATTAAAAGTAATAAAATATATAAATATGTAGCCCCAAAATTAATTTGAGAAAAAGCAGTGTAAATAATATACAATAGTATCTTAAACACTTGGTTGCATATAAAAAGTATATTTGTATTAGGATTATATTTTGACATGGGATGGAGTCATACTGTGCTTATTGAAAATAAATAGTAAGGGCACAGCAGGAAAAGCTTTGGGTCCCTACAACAATGATTAAACAGCCAGTCTTTTATTGACAGGTTTATGCAATCACAATACAGTAATGTCCTTTCTATGCACCGGTCCACTGTTATCACATGCTCCTTTGCTACCTCAATTAATTTACAGGGTGTCCCGGCCAAGGTGACGTGATTAGCACGTGAATATGCATGTGTTTGCTGCATAATTAAAGTGCAGAGGAATGCTGGCGTGGGATTGGAGAGGCAGTTGGATCATGAGAAAGGCCTCTCTGTTTGTTGGTCCAGCGGGGCACAGAGACCTCACATTGTGAGTCTGGCCAGTGTTGGGTTACTGTATTGTCCATCGTTTTCCCACCTCCCTTTTCGCTCTCCTGCACAGCCACGCACCAGAAAAGGGGAAGAAAGTGGCTTTTCATTGATGGGTCAGTTGGAGCATGCACAGGAACTCAGTGAAGAGGGGAGTCAGTCAGATGGCTACAACTGCCTTTCATGATCCTGTACCATTCCCCGGCAACGAGCATCCTGCATGAATGCTACCGAGTGACTCATTACCTCCAACACCCCCCATGAAGCAGTAAAAGAGGTGCAAAGGACCAATCAGAGTGCAGTCATTAACTTCTGGTTTATTGTTATTGTGGAGCACTGGTCAGACTTCAAGCTCCTCTGGTGGGAAAGAACATCAACTACAGAGCTTCAGGGAGTCCAGTTCAGTGCAGGACATTTTGGACACTTATTCATCAAAGGGCGAACGACAGGGCCGTAGCCAAGACTTTAGAAATATTGAGGTCATGAGTCCAAGTCCAACGGACTGCTTACCCCTCCTCAGCTGACTTAGTGCAGTCTCTGGCGGAATTTAACTTGTATGATGAGGACTAACTGATGTGTTTGGCAAACGTAACACTGTCACTGTCACCCAGGAACCAAAAAGGAAGACTCTAAAACTTTTAGATTATTTAAATTTGTCATAATCTATTCACTCGGCTATCTATTAAAATGTATTTTCTGTCTTCTATTTCACTTGTGAAGGTCAAGTGAAAAATGCTTTATATCTTTTTATATTTATATATTTTTCTTTTCTTTCATGTTTCGTTTATACTTGTTTTACTGTATTATTTTGAAATACTCACCTTGTCTCTGGTTTCAGATAACTCACTTCCTGCCACTTGTGGGTTTCCTGTGTGTGTGTGATTATCACCCCTCCCTGATTAATTTCACCTGTCCCTCATGACCCTTTCTACACTGTGTTTTTAACCTCTGTGCTCCATTTGTCTGTTACTGGTGCATTTTAGCATTTCCTAGACTAGCATTCCAGTCTATTTCTCTTGTGTATTTCTTGCGCTAGTTAGACCATTTGTCTTTTTTGACTCAACCTTAGTGATTTTGGATACCCTTGCCTTATTCTGGACTGTGTTCCTGTGTGCTGAACCCTTGCTCATTCTACCTGCTCTGTGTTTTCAAGTTTTGCATTTGAGAACATTGGCACCAGTGATACAGTGTCCTCAATGGATGAACGGCACTGTTTTACAGGGATTAAAAAAGACAATTACTCCAAATTAAGAGCAATTCAGAATCACCAATTCATCTGACTTGCATGTGTTTGGAAAGTGAATGGAAATCCCCATGAACCTCAGGAACTTGTCAGTCTTGTGTCTTTCTTGCTAAGCCGCTGTGCCACTTGAGCCGTCAAAATGTTCAAAGTAAACATAGTAAGACATTATTTTCTTGTTAGTCACATTCATTACAGACCCTCTGGGAGGAAGGTAGACATTAAAACGGATTGATACCACATCTGAGTAGAGTTCTATGTTGGAATTTCATCACCAACAAGGAATTAAAACAAAGATGAGTATTGACTCTAAAAGTGTTAAACAGAGCAAGGGAACACGCCACTTCCATTCACCACTTTTTATTCTAATCCCTTCATTTCTGTTGCCCCTTACTCTATTTCACTTATTTTTTTCTTCTTCTTCTTCTTTTCTTTTTGTGTACACTATCACACCACCGGTTGCGCAACAGGTCTTGGCCAGAGGTCTGAGTTTTCTGTTGTTATAGTGTAACAAGGAGCCTTGTCACAAAGAGTTTTGGCCAAATGCTTCCCCCCTCACTGAATATGATGCCCCCCCCCCTCCTCCTACTTTCAAATCTTTCTCGATCACAAATGTTAACTAGTAAGCTGCCGTTCACACAGAATGGCCCAAAGGACAAAGTAGGTTATCTTAAGGCTGAGTGGTAACAATGTTTATAAAACGTTCTCCTCACTCCTTTATATTCTGTTATTTTTTACTCATGAGTGTTTTTCCTTTTTTCCAATTTGTCTTTATATTGCTTATTTAGGCTTTAGAGGGTTCCACTGTAAAGACAATGTGTGGCTTTTGACCTCCCTGTCACATTTTTGCACTTGTTTTCATGCCACTGTTGTGTGTCTGTCTGGGTGTTTGTTTTACTCATCATATTCAATTCCTTGGTCCATTTCCACTTCTCTGTCTAAATCAGTGGAACAGGCTGCACAGGACGCAGGTTTGATGGAGGAAACAAACTTACAGGACAATTGAAAATGCAAAACAATGGATTCAACAGGTATTCAAAAGAAACAAAACTTGGTCCAGAAGTTGCTGATTTGTACACATGGAGAGAACAAAGATGGTCACTGTCTTCTGATCAAACTTTCCAGGACGAGCTAAACATATTAAAACTGCTACAAGCTGTTTTCTTCCAAGTGAATGAAAAACAAATGTATTTATAAAGTAAAGGAAATGAAGGCAAGATTTAAAGAAATAGACAGGCATTTTATGAAATACATTTGCACCAATGGCTATCACATTTGTTGATTCCATACAGAAACCAGAGACTATGACATGTTTGACATGGTGTCATAGGATTATGTGCATTATGTGGGATTACGAGTGCAGTTGCAATGACTTCCTGGAGTTACCACTGGTTGCCTAAGAGTCCAGGACAGAGTTTTTTTTTCAATTTGTGGTATAAAATAACAGCTTACTGTTTTACATTATTATATGTAAAACAGTAAGCTGTATTTATAATCTGCACATCAGAAACTTGAAGAAATCATACTTTTACTTGTAGTGATTTAAGTCTACTTTGGAAGCATGTGGCCACAAACTCCCCCATACAAATTATTTCAATGAAGAAATCTTGCTTTCTTGAATTCACTGAGGAACGTATGAGTAAGGACTTCACAGCAAAGGAAAAAGAGGCAGTATAGTGAATGTTGAGTTCTTATGAGGTAGGAAGCAGACAAAGATAGACATGAAGAGGGAGAGGCAGGATAATAAATATACTGTAGCTTCCTGCCTTATCTTTGACCTGAAGAACAAAAAAATGACGCATGGTAATTACATTATTGTCCAGGCCCTTTGCTGTGTCTCATCCGGTGGTCCTACAGTGAGGACATGAATGGGATGTGAGTGATAACCCTCTGATCTGACCTGTGCACATGTGGAAGATATTTTAGAAGTCCAGGAAAGGGATGAGAGACCAACGCCTTGATGAAATCATTCTATGACCTGAAGCTATTAATACTTCTTTCAATCATTGTTTGTTAAAGATGAGCGATTAATAAAATGTACGTGTGATCTTTTTTAAAGGCAACATTAATTCATTTTTGGCCTCTTCGGGGGCAGCGTAACAAGCTGCAAACTCAACATTGACATATTATCACCATGTAAAGTAAAGAGTTGCTTATTTACTCATCCAGTATATACAGAGCAACATAAGCATTCATTTGGAGTTGTGTTTATGGACACCTAACGAATATGAGTCCAGTATTTAATCTGTTTTAGCTCTGCTTTGGTCTCCACCAACTCTTAATGGAAAAATATGTGGCTCTTTAGTTGCTAAATTCTCCACTATATTGACCAGCTAGCCCCTATCTATATCTGTCTGCCGTTTGGTGCTGAGCAGTGGGTTTACCCGAGCTCTTGCGCAGAAAACAAATGTCTGCCGTGACCAAAAACAACACGGATAAGAGTGAACCAAAACAATAAAGTAAAAACAAAACAATAGGTTGAAAGAGCCCAAATCACTCAAATCTGCAGATGGGAAATGCAAAGTTGTGTGATAATTCTACGAGTGACCGCTGCACAGTCATTTGATCTTTGAGGCCTTACATGTAAATATTGATTAGCGTAAGTTGGAAGTAGTTTTTGAACGATTGTCAGAGGATCCTACGAAAACTAATATTATTGTAGATGACAAGTAACGAGAAATATTTATTTCTACAGGAATTACATTGTGCATAATAATGACTTTAATTCAGTCTCCTTTTCAAATGAAGTTACCACGACACGATGTAAAGAAGGTAGCAGCGCTGCTTCAAAAATACACTTGCAGTTATTTTGCAAATGATTATTTGTTTTGCAAGTGATAGCTACAGTACAGCAATACATTGCTTGCACCAACACTCCTCCATACTTTGCTCCATGAGAGGTCAGCAAACACACTCTTGTTTCCATCTCGCCTGTGTTTGTCACTGGATACGCCGCCTCGTCACAGGCGACTCTGCTATATGTGTCTCCCTGGGAGAACTAGGCAAGTTATGTGACCGTGGATCTCTCCTGTTACAAAACATACACTGCAGCCGCACAACCTTGCTGATTCTAAATGTCACACACAGACTGCAGGAGATGCTGACTCTCTCCAGGAAGGCTGGTAAACATTGTACACTGTCTTGTCCGTGGCTGATCTGTAACTACATCAGCAGGAGTTGAATTGTAGTGGAAAGAATGTTGACTCCTCTGAGCCTCTGAGGCAAAGTTAGTCAGAAACAACAGCAATCTTGTTAAAGTGATAAGGAACATCTCTAAAAACTGGTATGAAATAGGAAAATACAGCCAAAGTAGTTCAGGATTATAAACATGTATTGTGTGCAACATTATGTCACTGTAATACACCCTGTGTTCAGTAAGCTTTGGGTAAGCTTTGAGAGTCAGAAATGGTGGTTGGGTTAAAATGATGTAGTTGTTTTTACTACAAAACTGAAAGCCATTTGAGTGAGGTACAGTATCGCATCAATGAGCCACTCATAGTAAAGCTGGACTGAAACATAACCAATCAGCTAACGTAAATGTGACCGCAGTGCTCTGTTATCACAACACAGGTAATTCAGTTATACACAATGTATGGCATGAAAATCAACCATAGTTAATCACCATATCAGAATCAGCTTTATCAGAATCTGTTGGGGAATGTATAGAACAATACAGTCTAAAAAGGAAATCATGTTTTTAAGAACTCAAAACTTTATTTAATTGCTGTAACACTCACATTTAGTATCAAACAGCTAGAAACTTGCAGAGGACTTTTTGAGAGTGCAAACTTGAGGGAACTCGAAGAAACCGTATCACCATAAATTAGCAGCATGATTATTTTTTCTAGCCTTAATTAGCATTGCAAATGTCCAACAACAATACAAACTCCAGTTTATAATTTGCATATTCTACACGTTTTGTGCACTGTATTTGGAAGATGTAGCAGCCTACACACCCTTTTAGCATTTGGAGTTCTCTTTTGACAAGCTCTTGGATACAAACTTGTTTTTGTTTACTTATAAGTGGATTTGAGCCATGCGCCCCAAAATGGAAGTCATGCTTTTAAGTCATGACTGTGGTGTTTTGTTTGACTGTGGTGTTTTGCTGTATCAGCAACTAAGTTACACCCAGTTTACTTCTCTAGAAGCATAATGTCTCATTTGAAATGGTCAAGGCACATTTATTTTTTTGAAGCACATTTAAAACAATTCAAAGTGAATATAAGACCACAACCTAAAAATGAAATCCAAAAGATAGTAAAATAAAACAAAGTACATATGTAGCTAAAGGAGTTTCAGTACAGTTAAATGTTGCAGAAATGAGTAGTACAAATTTGAATAAGAATTAGTGACAAGTGGAATATTTTGGTCGTGATAATTTAATTAAGCAACTTCTGAATAATGTTTACAAGCAAAAGGCTATCTCATTAACATTTGGAGCTTTTATAGACAAGTAATGACATTTTAAAATCAACCCTTTATAATTCAGCAGGCCAGTGAAGTGCAGTAATGGGCTTTGCTGTCTTTGTCCCAGTAATAACTTTAGCAGCAGTGTTCTGACTGAGCTACAATGTCTTCAATGCTATTTTGGAGAGTCCTGGAAACAAATACACTAGTGCAGTACCTGTAACATAATCATGACATCTGTAATACAGTAAATGCTCAGGAGTAGGTATCCTTTTCACCAGACTCCACAGAAGCCTAAAATGCCCTCTACAGGCCAGCTCTAGTCAGCCCACAAGGACTCAATCTTAGCCTAAAATTAACCAAGATAATAAACAGAAAAAAAACAGTAAAACAAAAAATATGGAAATTATTCAGTCAAGACAAAGAAGTTAGTTGGCATGAAGAAAACAAAAACCTTTTTTTTCCCCCCGACTCTTTACGTGACATGGTTGGAAATATACCACATAACTTAACGTGTGCGGTAGAGATAAAGACACCTTTCAGGTCTCATGTAGGATTCCTGCTTATTAATCTTCAGGTCTTAAGCCTCATCTGTTTCACTTCAATTAACTATTGTGTATGTCTCATACTGCGCCTTTAAATTGTCCTTCTTTGGAATTTGAAGCAATTTGATCTAAATGTGATGCACCAAGATCACCACTAGAGGGTAGCAAATAATGCAATAAAGTGTCTTAATATGAAAGCGCCAGTCAAGTGTTACACATTGTCACTTCATGTGTGTCTCTCCTGAGCTGGAACAGTGCACACATAATGTTAACATACAGTACAGATGGCCTGCAAATCAAAACAAAGTGAATGGTTTTTAGGTTTGACAGCTTGTTCTGTCAGGCCAACAGCTGCTTGTACAAAAACTTAAAACACCTGAAAAACATGAGGATGTCACTGAATTATATAGTGGCGGTAAGAAACTGCAATCTTCTTCTTGTATTTGTATTACACTAACTGCACGACGCCTATTTGATTGTGTTGTGCTATTACAGTGAGTTCTCCCGAGGAATATACTGAACAAATTCCTGCTGCTTTTGAGATTGAGTGCAATGTCTTCATATACTTCTTCCCATGCTGAAACACAAGTCATCTTCTGTGCACAGGCTGTCATTTTACAAATAGTACCAACTTTACCAGACATAGTGAACCGCTGTCCAGAAAATCTTTGCTTTGCATATTGCGAGATATCAGAAAATGTTGGACATCAGTTTTGCTTCGACCATTCATTTTTGTAACTGAATTAAATTACAGTATATCCCTGAGAAAGACCAGCTATTACTTTGGCCTGTGGCAGAGTCGAACAGTATGTGATGTTTCCACGATTCTCATTTTGTGTAATTTTATGATGCTTTTGTAGTCCTGAAAACACAACATCCTATTGTGGGCTGTATGAACAAGACGCAGTGGTAAATCACACAAGACAATAGTACATGTGCAGAATAGTACAGTGGACATAATGGTCATCAACAGACTGAAGGAAGTGTAAGATGGTGATAATAAACCTCTTCTCTCCAATTCCTCAGAAATAATTCCTCCATTCAGTCAGTACCAAAGCAGCAGCCTCCTCCTGCCATCCCATGGAAGGGAAGGAGGACCAGTGCCAGTCTTGTACCTAGTCTGCAATCCCTCAATGGGCCTTTGTGATTGCTGCCATCCTTCCCCCCCCCGGCCAACCCCCGGCAGCCCATTCAGGAGTGTCACATGGCAATCCCACTCTGTGCCCATCTCACAATGCAACCCTGTCATTCGCACCTCATTGACATGCGCTCATAGTGATGTGCATTGGGGAATGGTCGTGCTCCTCCACTACTTTCAAAGGAAATGAAGTGCCGGGCTGGGTGGCCAAAGTGTGGCTTCCTGGATACGGTATTCATATTTCTTAGGAGGAAGTGCTGAAACGTGTGTCTGTGTTGGGAATTGCCGGTGAGTTTCAGCAAATGTGTCACACCAAACTCACACACCTTTAACTGTCAGTTACCATGAGAAAGTGTTTGATTGATATTATAAATGATGAACATCAATAGTCTTGATAACACCACATATGTATGTTACAATGTAAAGAATGACTGAGTGAATGTTACTATGGAAAAAGTCATATTAAAATGTAACAATATGTTTTTATTGACAGATACAGTAAGGATGTAAAAGACAAGTAAAACTGAGCATAAATGAAGTATAGATATTCTAGCCCAGTTCCAGACATCTGTATCACCACAAACATCTAATTCAGTCTGATTATCAGGTTAGAGAAATTCAGGATTTTAATGAGATGTGTGGAGAAGATTTCCAATGAGCGATTACTCTAGATAACAAGGTTTCCTCCAAGACAACACTTGGACTATAATTCAGTACTTATAGATATAGAGAGTGACACGACGGTCCAGAGGAGTGCTACTCTCAGAAGTGGAGCTTGTTACATGAGCTGATAAATGATACTTTGTCTGTGTATGGATGAGTCTACATAAGCCAGGCAACTCATGATTCCACAGTCTCTCAAAGCTGACACAAGTTTTTATAGGTGCTCATTCTATTTTGGAGTCAATGGACAAACCTACTCTACCAACAAATGCATTTTATGTATTTATTTTGTTGTTATAAATGTGTAAGGTATTTTTTTCACACCACAAAACGTGCAAAATGTTGTTTGATAAAAGCCCCTTTGCTTTGTACTAGTACACCTCAGAGATTACAAACATGTAAGGTGATGTAAGGTGGTTAAGGAGCATTTTCTTTCACATGCTTTATAGATGATAAACCATTAATAAGAGCTACTTTTGGTTGCTAATGTATTCTCAACGTTCAAATATCATGTCTTTTACAGATTACACTAAGAAACAGCATATAAAAAAGTGAAAAGCTCCACCTCAACAAACTACTATATTAAAATGCTTAATGAACCAATTATAGAACAACCTACCACTATGCAAGTGACCTCTCTGCATAACAAGTACTCTTGATAGTGTAGTATTTCAAATGCAGAACATTTACCTACAATGGGGTATTTTTACACTGTGGCACTTTAAGATCTGAGTATTTCTTCCACCACAGAAATAGAGACAAATAGTCATTAGATCATTGCCTAATCAAAATGATACCACAATTACCAAACATGTATTTACTTTACTTTCATTAAAGTGCAGGGATTTGATATTCTACCAAATTATATTTATTTTTTTATATAAAAAATGTTTAATTTGTTGTTGTAAATTGTTTGCATCCTACTTTCATATTATTTCATACAGTATATTTTTTGCTTTTAAAAAAAATGTTCTTGTATATTCTCTGGCAGATACTTTCATATTGTTATTCTATGCTGCCTAATTAGTACTTTTATATTATTTTTATATTTCTGTAGAATGTTGTTGTCGGCCACAAATATGAATAAATCTCTCTTAATTTTCTTTAATTTTGTACTGACTAATAAACTGGAGAATCCCTGTATCACCATTCATGAACCAGTATTGGTTCTAATTTAAACTATTCTTTTTTTGAGACTCACTTGCAAAATCAGCTACGTGACCATGTGCGCCACTCCCACCCTCTCTCCCACGCTAAGCATCACTCCCCTCGGACAGGCCGTACTCAAAACCTCCAGCGACATTACCCGCATCGGTCTGTGCATGCTGAGCTGACTGGGAGGAGGTGGAATCTAGCCAAGGTTTACGTGCGAGCCGTGCAGATTGCCAACCACGACTTCCACTGCCAACGAAGGATTTTTTATCGAGAGGAAATCGTTACTACGAGGAAGCCCCCCCCCCCCCCTCCCCCCCTCCCCTTGGTGGGACCCCTCCCCTCCCTGCCAACAACATACATTTATCCACCACCTTCTTTATTTATCGTCGTTTTTTTTGCCTGTGCTTCCCACTCAGCGAGGTCCCCGTTGACCACAGCCTCTTCACCACCGTCAACATCACAGGCTGTGTGATGAGGTCGCCCTGCAGCTGGGCTTTGGTTACGCGAAGATAAGGCGGTGCATGTTGCCAGTTTCAGTTTGGGTCAACTTTGTCGCTTTTTTAAAGCCCTTCTTGCACCCCGAGTGTGTGAAGAAATACCCAGCAGAAGAACACAGCTTCTATTGGGACTGAGGGAACTGCCGGTGAGTGGATGGTCCCCTTTTTACCTTATCCTTAGCTGCTAACGGTACTGTTAGCTATGTTGGATGCGTCCTGGCATTACGCACTGATTCTGTCACATTTATAGCTCAAGACCAGTCAAACATGTAGTCTGTTTACTAGTTTAGCCTGTGAGCCATTATACAACATCATTCACGCGTTGTAAAGGGATGTGCACATGCTTGTGAATTGACTTAACGTTATTTAATAGCATTATTCTTCTGTTAATTTGGACCCTTGGTTGTCATTTGTAGCCACGGTTAGCCTTTAACGCTGCTAGCTGACGAGCCTACGCCCAGCTGTCTCCTGTCCTGTAATACACAATAACCACAGCAGCTGACCTAAAACATGAAGATGCATTGATTGTAACGGTGGGAAATGTCAGGTGGAATTATTAATAGGCTCTCATAGCGCCCAATGACAGGATACAAGTCAACTCAGCACAATGATGCAATATCACCGGGACAATCGCTGATTTTTCGTTCTTTATCATCATGTCAGTGCACAGAAAAGGAGCAGCCACCGTGGTTTAAACCTAGCTAATTAAACATAAACTCACTTATAGCCAAACAGTGATGACCTCAGTGAAAACGCATGGCAGAGAAACAGTGGGGCTTTTTCTGTGTTTCCGTCAACACTGACTGCATTGTGTGGGCTGTAACACGCAACACGCTTCTCCTTTTAGTGGGTGTAGTTGACAGCACTGCTATGTATGACACTGTTTAGGTTCATGTGTATGCCATCGTGCACTCGTTTGTGAAGACGGAGGTTTATGGAGTAGAAGATGAGTGCTTATGCTCTCCAATTTGATAGCATGAGATGCAAGCAGGGTGAACTATGCATAGCTGATACTGGCAGAAATCATGTTCATTTTGTTTGCATGACTGCTTACTGTGGAAGCAGCTGTCAAATAGGATGCCCAGAGACAATTGTTTCAATGTCCTGAGAATCAGTCATGTTAATAGTAACTGTAGACCCAATATACTAAATCACAATATTGAACAGTCATTTAGCCTTCCTCCACCATTTAAGTGTGTCATATGCTCTCTGAGGCAAATGCATTCTGTATGGTTTTGTTGAAAAGAGGTATGTTGACTGGTTAGGTGGCTAGCTAGAGCCTTGAACTTAAGTAGGCTATGTAGTGGACAATGCACTGCACCAAATGTTCAAATGTGTTACATTGTATATATGCACCGACCTCGGAGTGATAACGTAGCCTTGTATACATGACTGTACATTGTTGTGTCCGAAATAGAGTAGAAATGGATTTGCAGTCCTTCTGAATTTTAAGCAAAGCTTGAAAGCTATATTTTTTGAAAATGCTCCTTCAAATACAAATAGTATTGTAATTAAACAAGTCTGTACATGTTGGAGGCTATCATGCATTTTAGGCATTTATAATATAGATAAAAACAGGAAACATCCAAAAGCTAAAACGTTAAAGACACACATTTTGACAGAAACAGATCTGAGCACTGCAGATCATATTTGGAGTCATTTTATCTAGATATTATTTTACAGTTGTTGCTTAGGAGGTGCATGCTTTTGTTGCATATTAGTGCACGTGAGCATGCCCCACTGGCTAGCTCACGGCAGTAGCCCCGTTCGCTCTGTCAGCACATTCACTGTAGTTCTCACTGTTAGCACCAATAACTCTGAGCCGACCGGTTCGCCTCCAACATGTTGAGAGGCAATAAAAATGGTCCCAATTTCTTTTCGTGCACCTTTTCCTGTCAGAATGAATTGAGCCCTGCCCTTCATTTGCATACAAACCTTTTTCCAAGGGTTCATGAAGGTGTAACACTGGGTTTCTGTAACAGCAAGGTGCTGGTCTTGCTCTGACTTCACTGTTGTAATCAGTTGTTGGGGTATTTAGATGACTTCTGTAAAAGGTCTTTAGACAATCTCAGAAAAGAGGTCAGCTGTGTGTGTTGACACACATTACCAAATATAAAAATACACCCCTGTGATTACTAATACTAAGATGACTTTGACGATGGACACCTTGTAAACACCCCAATACAATGCCTGCTAGTCAATGGCAGTAGAGGGAACGTCATTTCATACCGTCAATGTGTTAATACCAGTAACCAGTTAAGGTGTTTTCCAGTTAAGATGGAAATGAACATTACTTACAATGTGTAAGGAACTTAATTTAACTCAGATTGGGTAACAAAGGTTAAATAGTCAAATATGACATAACTGATCACACACACACACACACACACACACACACACACACACACACACACACACACACACACACACACACACACACACACACACACACACACACACACACACACACACACACACACACACACACACACACACACACACACACACACACACACACACACACACACACACACACACACACACACACACACACACACACACACACACACACACACACACACACACACACACACACACACACACACACACACACACACACACACACACACACACACACACACACACACACACACACACACACACACACACACACACACACACACACACACACACACACACACACACACACACACACACACACACACACACACACACACACACACACACACACACACACACACACACACACACACACACACACACACACACACACACACACACACACGATTAACCTCCTATAGAAATTGGCAAACCCCAGGAAACATTGAAGCTGCTTGCAGGAGTTTGGGACAGGCCAGGTAGTGACAGCAGCAACCTTAGCGGGGTCCATCTGGATGCTGCCCTGGGAAACAATATATCCCAGGAATGAAACCGTGAAACTCGCACTTCTCCGCCTTCACAAACGGGGAGTTCTCCAGTAGGCGTTGAAACACGGACTGGACATGATGCACATGTTCCTCTTGGTTCTTGGAGAAGATAAAGATGTCATCGAGGTAGACGAATACGTGGCGGTCCAACATGTCCCGGAGCACGTTGTTGACCAGGGCCTGGAAGATGGCAGGGGCGTTGGCCGAAGGGCATCACAAGGTACTCGTAATGTCCTTTAGGTGTGTTGAATGCTGTCTTGCGCTCATCCCCCTCTCTGATCCGGACCAGGTGATAGGCATTGCGGAGGTCGAGCTTGGAGAAGATGGTGGCTCCTTGAAGTAACTCGAAGGCCATTGCGATGAGTGGCAAGGGGTACCGGTTCTTAACCGTGATCCCATTTAAGCCCGGGTAGTCAATGCAGGGTCTGAGAGTCTTGTCCTTTTTCTCCACGAAGAAAAATCCAGCCCCTGCGGGAGAGGACGAGGGGTGTATGAGACCGGAAGCCAGGGAGTCGTTAATATAACGGTCCATCGCCTCTCTCAGGAGCAGACAGGGAATAAAGGCACCCCTTAGGTGGGAACGTACCAGGATGGAGGTCAATGGCACAATCATAATGACGGTGGGGAGGCAGAGACATGGCCTTGGATTTGTTGAAAACCTCCTTAAAGTCCAAGTATTCAGCGGGAACCCCCGTAAGTTCAGGCGTGGAATTGGTGAGCGAGGCACCTCGTGGTATGGCGGCTTGCTTCAGGCCGACTAGATGACAGGACTGGCTCCAACCCCGAAAAGCCCCCGTAGTCCAGTCAATGTGAGGAGTGTGTCGACGCAGCCAGGGGTATCCCAGAATGAGGAGGATGTGAGGGTTTGCAGGATGTGGAAGCTGATGGTCTCGTGGTGGTTGCCGGACAGCAGCTTGTGGACCGGAACGGTTTGGTGCATCACCGTGCCCAGAAGATGACCGTCCAGGGCGCTGGCTGGAAGAGGTATTCGGTCAATCCTCAACTGTGTAACGAGTTCCTCGTCCATAATAGACGTGTCTGCTCCAGAATCCAGGAAGGTGGAAATAGTATGGGAGCCCCCGGTTAGTAGTAGCTGGCATGGAAAAGTGGTCGTTGACAGACGGAGGGTCGGGAAACTGCTCGGCTCACTAGTACTTCCTTATTTACTGGTGAGCCCGGGCTTTTAACGGGCAATTGTGAGCAAAATGACCCGCCTGGCCACAGTACATGAAGAGATTGCCCCGTCGGCGCCGCTCTCGTTCCTCCGTAGATAGTCCAGTACGTCCCACATGCATGGGTTCGTTCTCTTGAGGAAGCAGCTGAGTCGGCGTGTACTCCGGAGCTGTAGCACGAGGAAAGCGAGAAGGTTGCCCCTGGCTTGACTGTTCCCGGCGCCTTGCCAGCCGCCTGACTTGGATGCGGTGATCCAATCTGGTGGTTCTCGATAAGTCCGTCCAGAGATGTGGGTAGCTCGAATGCGATTAGCTCGTCCTTGACGTAATCTGCTAGACCGAGCAAATACGTTCATGTTCCATGAACTTAATCGTGCCTTGGTCCGGAAATCAATGGCATAGTCCGTGACAGATCGGTGGCCCTGCTGAAGCCTCATTAGCCCTCCGGTGACGTCCGGTCCCATGGACACCACTCTGAAAACCTTGCGTAGTTCGTCGGAGAAGGAAGCACAGGCAGGAGTACGACGATCCCATTCCGCCGTTCCTCACAGGCGAGCTCTCCCCGTCAGGTGGTTGATGGTAAACGCCACCCTGGCGTCTTCTGACATGAAGGTGCAGGGCTGCAACGCAAACAGGATGGAACAGTTCATCAGGAATGCGTTGCAACCCTCAGGATCCCCAGCATAACGTTCTGGCTCCCCCAACCGGGGCTCCGAGACCGCGCTGGATCAATTCCAGAGTGGACCGAAGCAGGTGACGGTGACCACGCCGTGTTGGTCTGAGCTGTGGCTGCCGTGAGTTGCTGTACCTGGTCAATCAAGATGGTGAGAATCTGGTTCTGATTCACCAGGGTGTGGCGAACCTCGGCGGTGTTGGTGACCACCAGGGTCTCGTGTCGCCTCTTCGATCACCACAAACCGGGCCTGTGATGTGGTGTCGTCTGCTGGATCCATGTTATGGCCCAATCGTACTGTAACGGGTGTGGTAAGGACCCAGGAGCAGTACGACAGACAAACTGGATAGTTGAAATCAAAGCTTTATTTTCCTCTGGACACACAACAGGTGGAATAATCACAGGGAAACAGCAGCAGGATCTCAAATTACCAGGGCAGAGGCAAGGCGGGGGTAGTCCAAAACAGGCAGGGTCGATAATGGGGAATCAGCCCAAGGGTATTCACTGGAAGGTCTTGCATGAAAGCGGAGAACGATCTGGCAGTGAGTGTGTGTGTGACTGGGGTCTAAATAGTGGATGCAGCAGAGTGAGCAGGTGAAAGTAATGAGCTGATGAGGTGGGTGTGACTGGCAGGTGCACTGAATAAACTGATTAGGCGAGTGAGAGATGGAAAAAACAGGATAGTAGTGGCAGAGCTGTAACAGCATTTGCGACGTGAGTGATCAGGAGTCCTCCTTTACACTCCTTCAATTGCTGCAGTTCTCACATATAATGAAGGTACAATATGAAAATTAGTAGGAAAGAACCTAAGGTGATTTTATTCTATGTTACACAATATTGTGTTTAGCACTTGCCTTCTTATTGGTGGCTAAATGTAGCTTGTTTAATTTGTTGTCAAACCATAAAAAACTGAAATATCTTTTTTGTGGTTGACCACAAGACTTTGACCTTCAGTGGTTAACCATTGTGGAGAGCGTTGTCAGCTGGACTTAAATGCAAATAAGATGCTGTGGCCTAGGTTTGTTTCCATTATAATAAACCTCCACAAAAAAATCACTAATGAAGTCTTCTGGTGAGGGCTCCTTTCATTTCATAAGTAACTAAAACTATACTATTGTTTGACATTAAGCTGCATCCTTCATGCAGCTAGATGGACTGTGAGTCGAGCATGTCGTCCGCACACCCAGCTGTTTGCTTCCATTCACAAGATGGGTATTGAATGAAGTACTCTACTGTATTGGTATTTATCCATCTGTCTCACTTTAGCCGTACTGGTATTGGTACTTGCATTGCAATTTTTTTTAAACGATATCCAGCGCAAATAATTTGACATACGGTATGCATGATATCGCCTCATGCACAGTGACACAAAAATACAATTAGAGTAGGCTGAAAACATATTGAATTCATATTGATACCCCAACATTAGAGAACACAGCAAGTCCATGGTAAATGTGGTAAAATCCATTTGAACGTGTGTGGGGAACTGTAAAAGCAAGCAAAGGGTCATGTATAAAGCCTACATGTACATTCATGGTTCACCAATAAGTGGCCTCTTTCCGTGTTATCCTGATGCAGAGCAGTTAGTGGCAACGTTTTGACATCACTTATATTTATTACTTTTACATGCTACTTTTTAGTTTCATCCACTAATCATAATCTTAACTGTTGTTGCTCTTGGCCTCAAGCACAAGGCGCTTGTCCAACGCAAACACATTTCTCAAATTCACTGACTAAAGTAATGCACCACTGAAATTGAAAATAGGTTCCCTGAGAAGGCATAGAAAGCATGTTTGCACTAGAAAATAAACAATTTAATATTTTAGATTCGGTCATAGCTTGTGAACATGACACTTTTGCATGCTTCGTTTAGTCTTAAACTATTTGTTTATTACCTGCATGTTAGTAGCTGATAACCCCAGGAAGTGATGACTTATAATGGGTTCAGGTTGTTTTCATGTTTCAGCATGACTTACACTCACATGACTACAGGTTTTATTAATAGTACATGTGATGCGACTCTGCACACTGCAGACCAAGGGTCTTGTTTCTAAGTGGGCAGCTGTGTAAAGACATAGCAGAGGATTAGGCCTGATACAATTTTAATATTATCTTGTTCAGTGCTACTATTTGGAAAAGATCATTTTCAAATGAATTAACTCAGCACTCTTGATTTAGAGGTGTGTGTGTGTGGCACTGGCTACTAAAGAATCTTAGAAAAAAGGTTTGACAGTCAAATGGCTATAGTTAATGAGGTGACGTGGAGCACTGAGGGTATAAAAAAAAAAGAAACTCCAGAAAAATGTGCCACTGGATACAGGGAGACAAGAGTGCTAGTATGAGACAGCTGTGTGTGTCAGTTCCTCTTGTTTGTGTCAGCTTGTGTTACAATCAGAGTCCACTGTGGAACGGTGGGCTTTAAGGGGAGGGAAAGAGAGCAAATATAGTAAAGGTCATGACACTCTTTTGATTTAGGTCCCATTTAGATCATGTTGAACCACCCAATTACATCATGAGAAGTCTTTCTCAGACACTATTCTAGGGATTAATTGCGTGTCACAAAAATACAGATGCTTGTTTAGTCAATTCATTCATCATACAAATCTTTGTCTAGTAACAGCCTCACAAATGAAAATTTCCTTCTTTTTCAAAGCTTTGTATAACATTTAATCGATTACTTTTTTCGCAGTTGGTCAGTAAGTAAGCAACTCTAAAACTTAAGGCTGGGGTTGTTATTATTTCTAATATTATCACTTATCTTAGTTAAATATATTAATGGATAAACTCTTTTATGAAGTAGATATGGATTGTCTTTAGTGTTAGTAGTAGGCTAACTGGTAGTAGCTTAGCATAGATATAGACGTTGGTCCAAATCTACAATTTGACTATAATAATAATGATACATTTTATTTGTATAGCACTTTAAAATGTACTCAAAGACACTTTACGTGATAAAAAACAGAAACAATAAAAGCAATTGCAATATAACCAAAATAGATGACATTTTGAGTCTATTTCACGTGCCTTTAAGGCTTGCAGTAAAGTCAGATTGCATGTATGGGATGACCAGTCACTGACACATGATAAACAACATAAATCCCCATCAGCAAACAAACAGCAGGTCACTGAGCATTTGTCGCGTGAGAGAAGAAGCTTTTAAATGACTGCATTTTGTATAAACATCATGATAACATGTACTGTATATTGCATGCCTGACACGGTTAGATGCATGCTTGTGAATATATAAGTGTTTGATGGTACATGGAGTGGCATTATATGTAAATCCAGTAATTGGAATTCTATCAGCAGCCGGCATTAGATTAACCTCAGCAGCTCCACTCGAGTCCTTTGCCTCCCACATCTCCATAACTGGAGTTATAGTTACAGCGACCTACTTACTGTAGAACTTGGTCCAACTTTGGAAAAACAAGCTTTTTGTAATGCATATTTTAGGTCTGAAGTGGAAACACTGTTGGCTACTTTCATAAGTAATGGGGTGTGTGATCATTAATATTGTCATCTTCATTCCTCTCAGGAAGTAACACTGTTGCACACTTTAAACAGAAAAAGGAGTCTTTTAAAGCTTTCTACACCCCTCACTGACTGCTGTATCCTTTGTACCTGATCTGTTTTTCCTCCCCTCCAGCTGAAAGGATGATTTAACTAGCCACTCTTGTCATAAAACATTTTAACTAGGAGCAATTATGTTTTGATGGGCGGTCAAATATGGGAATGGCCAGTGCCCCACAACCCTCCCCCACTCAATTTGCTGAAAGTTTGGTGTGCAAGTTCAGTATCATCTGAGTGTGGGCCTTTCACTTACCACAGCCAGTACGTTTTGAAGAGCCCTTTTGCCTCTGAGGCCCCGGTGTTTGTTGCTGCCCTTTGGCATATTAAGTTTCAGATGTGCAAATCTCACGGCTGGCTGTGGCTGCTAGTGGAAATTTCCACTTCTCATTCGGACAGCATCTTGTGAATGTGATGTTGTGGGCTGATCATAAGAAACTACTGAAGAGAGCTAAGGTTTTGGGGTTGGGAATTTGATATTTGATGTTGTGTTAAAACAAGGCAATAAAAATTAATACATGTTTTAAAGATATATATGGTAAATAACTATTTTGGAAAATTGCAGAGGACAAGGGTAGGTTAATTAACCTGTTTATGTTTATGTTCATGCATATGAACATAAACATAAGCATTTTCCTTGGAAAAAACCCAATGACAGTGTTACTCAGCAGCTTCCTGAAACTTATTTCGTCACATGACAAATATGTGAAATATCATGGGTCCAAGTTCCATGTGATGTTTCTACTTACTAATGGTTCAGCCTCTATTGATTATGAGTAAGGTATAGAAGAGGGCTTGGGAGGTTGATGGGTGGAGGACTGCTGTGTTCATTATGTTTGATTAAGCTCTACAGTCATCGCATTATATAATTAATTAGTTACGTAATGGTTGAGCAAGGACAGAGGCAGTGTTCTGCAGTCAGTGGTGTAATAGTGAAACTATTACGGTGTTACACAGCGGCGTTGTCTTTGCTTCTCTAAGTTAGGGAGTGATGTTATCCTCGGATGAAGCAAGGAGTTCCCACACATGAGGAACAGTAGCTCATTGAATAACTTTATTCTATGGAAGCTTCACTGGAAAATAAAACATACTGCCAGTTGAAATTCCTCCCGACCTCGAGCAGACGAGCTTGTGTGTTTCTCAATCTTAGGTAGCTGAATGGCCTGTGTTCATTTCACAAAAGGAAGTAGAGCGAATACAAATATCTGACGAATGAGTGATTTTGATGTGTATTAAGTTCCTCACTGACTTGATCATTGTTTTTGCTGAATAGTTTTCTGGATACTTATTTGCAGGCTTCTTTGTGATGTTTAAACGCTGTCTCCTTGTGTACGGCTACCATTCTTGTCCAAACGTTTTTTTTTATTGAAGCATACATTTTGGATCATGCAGGATCTTGAAAAAACTATTTTATTGCATCATAGTTTACTCAGGAGTTTGAAACAAACATCACAAACATGTCCTTATCTACTGACATAAAAACAAGTGGGCCTGTGTAGTTGTGATCAGCGGGCACACAATCAAAAGTTCTGTGGCCAAACACCACTACAACAGGTAGGAGCAGGTTTTTATGTTCTATCTTTTTATAATTTTGGGGAACCGGCACTTCAAGGCTGAACTGTTAACTTCTTAGCTTTCTCGTGGGTTGTTCGCATCCCCCCCCCCCCCTCTTCTGCTCTTTCTCAGTCTTTCATATCACAGAAGTTGAAAATATATTTATTTCTGTTCTATCATACCACAGGAAGCTGTGCACAATGACTGCAAAGAGTGATTTGCCCACTCATGCTCATATCCTATGAATATGATGTGTTGTGCGTGGTATGGTTTCTGTTTATGTAACAGGGTGAGGCCATGTGAAAATGTTTGATTGAGTAAGGCAGTTGGTGGCAGAAACGTGACGCAAACCACATCTGCCCTTTCCAATCAGAAGACACTGTTTATTGCCAAGTCATCCTATCTCTCTCTCTGAGTGCTGTTTGGTCTCTAGCATATTATTCTCTCTGTGAGATGTGTTCACAATAACATTGCATTTGGTCATTGTGCAGTAGAGACCGCTTTGTCAGTGCTGCCTCGCTGTACATTCACATTGTTTGTACAGTTTTATACCCAGTGGTGCGTGAAAGTTTGGCTTTTGTTCCGAGTGGGCCCTTCAGTTTCAAAGAGGCAGAGCGACAACAAGGTATTTTTAGATGGCGCAGGAAGATACGAGGAAGCAATGCAAGTGCTAAGCCTAGACTATTGCCAGTTTTTAATGTCATGGCTGATGACATTATAGATAATGCTTTTCTCAGTAAGCTGTTTTACTGGCTGGCAGATTAGCTTCAATCGGCCTTGGAGTGCAAGTCTGTTGAACTCTACTTTCAAGACTAACACCAAAAAGGTATTCCCTCATTTGGTATTTTGATGACTATGATGGATATCACTGTCAAACACATTGGTCCAAAACTTTCATCCTCATTTATCCATTCGTCATCTTTTACAGCCGGTATGGAAGTATTTGCACTTATTATGTTTTCTCCAGTCGCTCATTTAGGTTTTTCCTTAAAAATTCCAAAATTGAGTGCATTACTATAGCAGCAAACAATAATTTGCTATGTATAGATATAGTGGAATAATGGCACCCTGAGCAGAGAATGAAGTCACACATCTACTCATAAATCCTAGGTGACATGTTGAAGTGTTTATCTGTAGATAAGAAAAAAGCATGAACCACAAACACAGGACGACTAATTTACAATAATCAAGTCGGCTTGTGGTCTAGAACCAGACTAGCCTTGTAGCTTTTGAAATGTTACTGTTTCCATGAAAGATGAATGTCAGTGTCTGTGCGTGCACTCATTCAATGCAGTGGAAATAGCTTTGCTAGATTACAACATATGTCTGGTGTTACAGAAAAGGAGAAGACTAAAGGAGAAGACTAAAGGAGAAGACTAAAGGAGAAGTCTACTGAACCTTTCTTCACATTCCTTGATGTTGTCTTTACTGTCAATAATGTCCACCACGATCGAAGACATGTATGAGAAAACTCAGTGCAGCAGTAACTGGAGGTGCATGTTCGCTCTGGTGGTGAGCCATAGCTCACTAAAGCCGATCTGCTAACAAAAATGGACTAAAAATATCCCAGAGGGCTACAGGAGCTGCTGCTCAAAGCTGAATTGACCATGGAAATAATCAGATATTGGCAAAAAAGTTCACAAGTATTTTTTATTTTAATTTGGACTTCAATCCATGTTGTATGCTTTGAACAGTATTTTATAAATGTGCTAAATTTTGGGGGATCAATAGTTATTCAAAATCATACAATTAAGTACGGCCTCTGTTCGTACTTAATTATCTACTGTTTAGGATTGATTGCCGGTGTGTTGCTCTCAAATTTCTCCAGAGCGGTTTGTTTGTGTGTGTGTGTGTGGAAAGCATGTGGCTACACAGCATGTGTATGTGTTCAGATAAGCAGGGGGAGGTTATAGTGGGGAGTCAGGGAGTCAGAGAGTGAAGCGAGGCTTGAATTTAACATGGAGCCTTTATGAACGAGGCAAATACGGGCTGTGATCCAAACCGGAGGCAACCCACTGACGAGGCTCTTAAGGACGTTATGTCACTTCTCAAGGGCCTGTGTTACAGAGATACAGATTTCTCTGCTCTTCAGCATGAAGGCACCACTCGGGTATGTGTTTGCTAAATATGTGTGCGTCTACACAACAATAATAAGATAAGATGTAGTTGTTAGTCTTGCAATATTGCCATCAGTCCTTTTTTTAAACTAGCCAGGGAAAAGGCAGCATTTAAGTAAATGTATTTGGCTAGTAATGCGATGTTATTTTTTCTTTGTTTCTTTCTTCAGAGGTGCTTGTAGTTTGTGTGAAAGGATCATGTAGCCGCATATTTGTGTGTTCATATAAGCAAGGGGGTGTTGTCTGGGCTGTGTTTGGAGGGAAAGACGGAGAGAGAAGTAGGGATTGAGTTTGGCATGGAGCCTTGAACTTGGACAAACAAGGACTATCAAAAAGTCATTGCATGATTTGTCTACAGCTGATTTAATTGTCAAAAAACGCTAGTGAGTCGGCAAAATCAACGGCCTGCGCTGTTTGAAAATATAAAATGAATTGATCCACGCTTATGGCCGTGGCTTATTTAATTTTATAACAGTTGGGTTACCCTACGATTTCAGTGCCATCGTTTAGACTCCCTAGGCCCAATCCACAACATCTTGAAGGCATCCATCTTTTGTCTACGCTGTTTTTCCCATAAAAACATTCGCACGGGTCGGGACAACTAACTAAGATGAAGCTCAGGCTTAATATGGCCTTTGTGCCCAAGAACCATCACCTCCTCTCCTGCATATCAGTGGTTGCGTATGTTCTTCACAGTGATACAAAAAGTGAAATAATAGTAAAATGAAAGTGTAGCTGCTGAGTTGGCAGAAGTAGTGTCATAGTCATAGTGAGACATTGAAACATATGTTTTAAATAGAACTTCACGTTACTCATCCTGTCAACCTTGATATCATGAGCCAGGTGTCTTACCAAGAACACTGTCTTTGTGTTGGAGCTGGAGGTGAATATATCTTGAACGGCAGATGACACTGTCTGTGTCAACCCCTTTTTAAATGGCTGAAAATACTGGCTGGAGATAGAGGATTCTGAGGGTAATGCTGAGAGAGTTTCCCATACTGAGACACCATAGTTATAATATAAAGAGCAGGTTTCACTGTGATACACATGTAGTGTAATCATAAGAAGGAGACGATGGCCTTAGCAAATCCTACAAAACTTTCCACTGTCCAGAGGAGTGTAGAGGAATGAAGCTCTTGGTGTTTAGTGAAGGGGAGGGCCACAGGGTTCCCAAAGGAGCCAAAGTTATTCCTGCTCTCTCCTCCTCCTCTTCTCTGGGCAGGCGTAGCCACGTCTAGTTATGTGCCTTTAGGTATATTGAGTAAGAGCACTTGGCCAATAGGTCCTTGTTTGTTTGCCTTGGCTTTTATGAATCAAAACAAATGTTCTAGGTATGCTCATACAACGTTGTCAAATAAATGTTAATGTAGCTTTTGTAAACATTGTTTTGTGCCAGTTTTGTTACAAAAAAAACCTATGTTAGAAGCGCACCAGTGTGTATTTTAAAACATTGTATTTTAAATAATAAAAGCAAGACAAGGAACCCTTTTTCTCTGAATAGGGAATGAAAAACAAAGAGAGCTGTAAAAAACTGTAGGAACAAAGCTTGAGCTGTCTGTTAACCATAGAAGATGTAAATGAGAATATAATCTATCCATTAATCTCACAGGAAGGTTTCTGGTTTCCTTTTATTACATATTGCACCCTAGATTTTGAAGTTTTGGTGTCTAGCCAAATTAAGCAAACGTCAAATGTAAAACTATCGAAGCACTGTGAGTAAAGGATCATCAAGGCTGTATTGCATCTTTAGCTCAAGGGTATCTTTTTGCCTCATGTTGTGACAGATTGCTTGATGAAAATTATATATTTGGATGCTCCAATATGGATGCTATTTTTTTGGCAATATATGCTGTCACTTCAAATAAATCTTGTGTTGCATATTAGGACACACACACACACACACACACACACACACAGACAATCCCTACTTTGCATGGCATCATTCTTCCTCAAATGCCACTCTAGGATATTGCCTTTTTGCCTCTGCCTTCAGTTACTAATGCAGATTGATATTATTTTAACTTTACTCCACAAAAATGTAAAAACAGAAATGTCATTAGTAGTGGTTTATTATGTCAACCCCCAAAAAGCTGTTTGTGTTTTTATACTCATGCCAACAAAGATCTGGCTTCTAAAAGATGTCTGGCACCTACAGTTGAAGAAGTGAAAATGGTGTACATGCTGATGAAGCTAACTTTAACATTTACAGTAAAACTAAACTGAAAATAAACCCCTGAAATATGTTCCTGCAATACTGAAAGTAAAACTAGCTTGAAAGTCAAACTTAATTACCCTCAGTTCCAGTTTCACTTTGTATCATAATACTATGTCAATATTGTCCCATGTTGTTTTTCTGCCCACTCTCTGAGTGTGTCCAACTATGTGGAAATTCTTATGTACTGTATGTCATTTGTCTTCTCTCCATCCAGAATATCCATGAGCTCCGATTTCCCTCACTACAATTTCAGGATGCCAAATATAGGGTTCCAGAATCTTCCCCTTAATATCTACATTGTGGTGTTTGGGACAGCCATCTTTGTCTTCATCCTCAGCCTCCTCTTCTGCTGCTACTTAATAAGGTAACACCCATGCACCTGTTAGCTTTGGATTTGGCTTTGCTTACAATTCTTATTGTGTGTGTGATGTGTGAGTTTGTGGCAATACAGTGTCATACAGGGGTCCCATGGGTAGCCAACATTGTCTACTTACTGGGTGAAAGAAATCATTAATATGGTGGTATGTGAAAAAACAATCTGATATTAATTAACCTTGTTGACTTGCATTATTCTGCGCATGCGCTGCCAGAATCGAAAACACAAAGTTACATGAATCTATTTAAAGAAATACATTTTTAGGCTTCCAGGGTTCTCATTTTCAAACCAGTAAAAATGATGTTGTACTGATGTTTCTCAATGTAAAGGCTTAATACTAATGGAAACTTCATATCTAGGAATCTAAGAAAATAAAAATACAATCTACTGCCCCCCGAATTTGTTATGGTTATGAAATCTATACAAAACAGTTCAATTAAATATTAAATAATCATTCATTTCTATTCAGCAGACATTGTCATTGTCACAATAGCTTTTAGTTGAGGTTGAATTCAATTTTTCGAAATGTGTGTTTTTGTATGTCTTGGTAATAGTTATTTCACAGAAGGTCAAAATGTTACAACAGCACAGTTTGGAGAAGGTAGCTGCAATACTACAATTGGCGACTTTATGATTTGAATTGACAGGAAAAACACTAATACTATGCTGAGATCCAAAGCTGCTTGTCTACATTATTATGATCATGGCACTTGGCGTCAACTTGTTCTATTTATTTTTTCTTAGAGCCAATTACCTCCTAAATGTCCTCCCCATATTCCTTGTTAAATGTAATTAACATTTGGCTGTTCATTAAATGAGCATTTGGGTGTTTAAAACTCATGTTTGTAACCATTAACATTAATCTGGTTGAATCTCCCTTTTTTAAAGCAATTAGTCTCGAGTGTAATCCAGTAATTATTTCCCGCAAAGGAAAAGTGGCGGTGGTTTCTAGTCATTCCCTTGCCCCTCTTTTTAATACCACTGGTCTAATTATGTTGTCCTGGCTGCCGTTGCTTCAGGGGTGTTCTCCTGCCAACAACTAACTGAACAGAAATAATGTCCAGCATGTTTTATCTAAGACAGTGAGAAGCAGCAGTTCCCAACAAAATTCACCCCTCGCAAATGGTAAGTAGGTTAACTACTACCGTGTTCCTACAATTCTCCATTTAACTGTGAAAAGACACTTCACGACTTTGATGCAGTACCATGATTCAACACTGAATGTCAATGTTGCCAGATTTAGTCACGAAAGGCAAAAAGAGCGTTTTTGCTCCATAAAGAGTGTCTTAAAGATGCAGTCTCCCAAAGGACTGGCCTCAAATGATTTGCACCATCTTCTATGATTAATGTACAATTTAAAGCCTCCTTATGGCTACATTTAAAGAAAATTCTTCTTTTACAAATTGGCCAAAGCTTTACTTAAACCTTTAGAGGTTGTCATAAAGCGTGAATCCTATAGTCTCTGTGCAGTAAGTGTCATTGCTCGTTTACATAGAGAGGAGAATAATGGGACCATTAACTTTAGCGGTGACGTGTGATAGGTCATTATTCAAACAGACAAACACTCACACCAAGTTTGACACGAGGCAGACTGTCACAGAAATACTCAACCACCTCCAACAGTGAGTACTCGGTCCACACACATATATGTAAAGTATGCAGTATACATTACAAGGATTGACATGTATTTCCTGAGCATGGGGTGTTTCTGAAAGTATAGAGACAGGAGGCCTTGAATGCTGAATTCACGAGCATGGCCCAAATGTTTATGCATGTGCAATGTAAATAAACCTAGATCTTTGTAACAGCAAGCTTGTGACAGTTTCGTGCTTATACATGTTAAGTGAAGTGACACACCTTAAGGTAGACCAAACCACCGGACATTCTTCACTATAATGATGGCTGTCACACACATTTTACATTTTTGAGTAGCACGCTGACTGCAGGCAAATAATGATAATGATACCTTTTGAGAGGAAGGTCAATTTGGACACCTGTTTCTCATTTTTCAGCTGGTTAATCTTACACACTTTGACATTGCAGTTAAGGGCCATTGAGCAACCCCCATCAGTCACCCACAACCCCCTCACCCATGACCGATTGTCCCCTACCCTTGGGAGTCTCTGCACCTTTTCCTGCTGACCTCTTTCAAAATGTCAGTTTTTCTCCTAGACTGTGCTGCTTGTTTTACAGATCCCTCTCACTCTGCTGCGAGAGGTTAAGGTTACTAGTAATGGAGGTAAATCTTACAAACCTATGAATTTCTCCTATCTCTCTTGTTTTTGTCCCCCTTTTCTACATATTTTAGTCTCGTTCTCAGTACCTATAGATTCTCTTATTATCCAGTGCTCGTTCTGTTCTGTTTTGAGTTGTTTTGTTTGTTTGTTTTTGCTCATTTACAAGAGCAATGTTTATGAAGAGTTACACCAAGAGTTTGGTATAAACCTTAAACATTGGTTGTATCTGTGGGTACGCTCCTTTTTAACCATTATGCAAGAGTGCCTCAACAACCTGCACCAGTGCTTTTTTTAATGTCTTATCCAATGTATTTTTGGTGTTATTGTGAATTTATATTTTACTTAATGTCCGGTCTAAGAATGAAACCTGCTAATATGTAACTTGGCCTTCTATTGTATTCCTAAGAAAAACAAATATTTAACAGAGTTCAGGAAGGTGACATTTTATTTTTGTATTTGCACTCCGTTCTGTAATTGGTAATTCAGTTGATATGTATTGGCATATGCCTAAAGCAGAATCATATCCTCTTTGACAATCATGCAGAGCATGCACAACCCAAACTTTTTTTATCTCGAGATAAAAATCTGTTATGAAAACCTGCTCTGCCTTTGTTTGTCTGTCTCCTATTGAGATATATCATGTGTAGAATCTTCAACCAGTTTGTATATACCATATTATTATTATTCTTATTATTCTCTATGGATTGAGAATTGCTTTTCATGCCTATTTGGTACATTACAATACTGCAAGTATTTATAATGAAATTGCATCCATGTTTTTTTCTCTCTTTCCAGGATTGTATGACTGCTTTCTCTCTATTTAACGTAGTCAGTTGAAGGACGCTTACTCATCAAAAAGATGTTTTGTCTCCCCAGGTTACGGCACCAGGCGCACAAAGAGCTATATGCATACAAACAAGTAAGCACTCCAGTGACACACACACACACACACACACACACACATGCTGCAGTTCAAAAATTCGAAAATAACGGTGAGCCAACTCTGGTCCCTAAATGTTAATTCAGCTGGTGCAATAATGTGTTTGCCAACTCTACTGGCAGCTGCAGGTATTTCCAGGGTTAAAATAGATTTGGCCCGTTTCAAATTATTTACAGGTTCTCTCAAAATGTCTGCCCTTAACCTGAAGGGAAGCAGGTGGCTTAGCCGGAAAAATAAGGTTCACGGTTAGCTGGGATTGAGCATGCCAGCAAGGCTTCACAAATGATGTAATACACCCAAACATGTCACAAGTACACACACTGGCATAATATATACTGTGATGATTATTAACTCTGTAAATTGTCTTACTACTACCTGCCAGCTAGAAACATTAATCCAGTGGACATATTATTCCAGCTTCTCTGTGGGTTATTTAAGACTACCAATCTCACATAGTGGACACACACACACACAACCCCCACACACACATTAGTAGTGCACATACATTTACTGTAAAACAGCAACTATATTGTAGTACATATTATCTCTGTGTCCCTTTTCAGCCTGACTGGTTGTTTTTTCATCACACACTTATTATTAGATGCTAAGTCTTTTATTGTATTTCCAGAAGAGCTGGTTTATACAGTCAATCAGTGACTAACCTTTCTTTATCTCTTATTATGCCACTTAGGTCATTCAGAAGGAAAAAGTCAAAGAGCTAAATTTGCATGAGGTAAGTACGATATCTGTTTATAATCAGTTGATGATACTTTAAACCAAAATATCACTCTCTTTAAGCAGTCGGCCTATCTAATGTACGGAACATTCTGTAATGTACCCTGACAAGTATCCACTGTACTGTTATACCATCTAATTCGGACTATCCAGCCATATACTACTTTATTTGAGCAATGCTTTAGCCACAATGTCGTTCATTTACTCAGTTCGTTCTTTCTGTACTTCGATCTCCTCATTGTTGTGCAGTTATGATGGTTGTGCCATGATACAATGTGCGTCATTAAAACTCTGACCAATTATAGCATAGCGTTGGCCAACTCCAACCAGGGTCCGACAACTATCTGGCCCTGCTCCATAAACTCTCATGCAATCAGTTTTTTTGTAGATTTTGAGCTAGTCACGGTTAAACATTGTTTCTGGGGCATGTGTAATAGTGATACTCGTTATCCGGAGAGGTTGGAACAAGATAAGTATAACTTTCTAAAACGTTACAATTATACGTAAAAACCTGTACATTAGCAGAGTGCGTTAGCGCATCATTAACTAGTGTTAGCACTTCTATGCTACTGAATACTGAATATATACATATGCTGCTTTTGCTTTTTAATGATTTTTACAGTGAAAAAAAAATACCTACCTGGCTTCATAGAAACAGTGATGATTATGAAGTAATGTGGTGGTTCACTTTTACACTGTCTTTAGCTTCTATCGCTATCTTTTTAACCCGGTGTAACATCCTGGATATATCCTTCAAACACATATTCTAGACACCTCTGCCTGCCTCGCTCTGAAATCTCTTTTTGTTTTTTTTTGTCAATTTATGCCGTCATTATTAACATAAACATCCTCAGCTTTGGTTGTAAATGGTACCAACTCTTGTTATGTATCAGAATATATCAGGACTCGTTTGGGCTATCTGCACAGCTGGCTTTGTGTTTCTGGACTTCCGTTTTTTTGAGTTTTATGGGTTTTGTCTAGTTTAAAGGCAGCGATGACATACACGTTGTTATTTATTTAACATTCAGTGCATCTGTTTTGACACGCTGTCATGTGAAAACTAGCATCTTGCTGTTAAGTTATGAGTGTTCTCCCTACCGTTATTAAGTAATGCTGTATGTCAGCTCAGCCTGGTTGGGAAATTGCAAGCAGAAGTCAGCGAGTAAAGCGGCAGCATTGGCTTTGCAGCCAGGAACACTATCCATTCAACACCGTAGTGCAAATGAAATACAACAACAACAACAATACCATCTTCGCGTGTGCTTTAACACATGGCTAAACACAGTTTTTTGTCATCATTTTTGGAATTTCCCGCTGCTCCATCAGGCCTCAGTCTTGTATTGTTTATATTGTTAGGAGCATTAGAAGGTGTCATGTGAGTGAACACTGACGGAATTACCAAGCTGTATTTGTCTAAGGACAATAATACACACACACACACACACTAGCCTGGGTGGATGACCTAGTTTTAAAGGCTGCCACGCCGAAAGATCACCCTGGAGACATGATTTTAGACGGAATGGCACAAATTCAGTCTCAGTATTTTGATGGAATATCTACAGTAGAAGCGCTATTATGGGATCAGTTTGGTGGTCAAGTCATGTTAAAGTTTTACCTATTGCTTATAGGGTCACAGTAGTACTCGACTGATTGTGCTGTTCTGTTGTTGAGATGGTGGTGTGCCTTTCATTTTCATTCAGTTTACGCTCACAATCTGTGTGTAGTTAGCTTCTGTTTTACTAAGGCAGCAAATCGTTACTTAATCGGCTGCTGGGACTAACTTTTATAGTAGAGAGAAAATGAAGGGAGCTTATGATCAGCGGGATTTGTTTCAAATCAGTGAGCTCAAAAAAGAAAGTAAAGTTATTACACCTGAAAACAACTAGGCTGCAATTATACTACACATTAAATAATTATGTGTAACATTTTCAGTATCTGTTATTGTTTCACATGTACTTGTAGAAATGTATGTAAAGCTAATTCAGCAGAGATATTTTAATAAAATTCGAAAGAAAAGAAGAGAACCCGTGATGGAAAATGACATCTAGATTATTGCTCATAATGATACATCTTGAGATATGAGATATCCTTTCTGTCATGAAGAGGTTCTGCGTAATAGTCAGTCCATGTGTCGACCTCACAGAACTAATGTGATTCTGTCCCATTCTCGTGAACACGATATCAGGAATGCATGGAGGCACAACCATCTACTTGGACTCAAGGATGAACTGATTTGAATTTGGTGGTCAATGGTCCCTGCGACCTCACAAAAAAACAGCTTTTGCCATAACTCAAGAATTCATATACTGATTAGGACACATTTGACATGGATGTAAAGTGTTAACTACAACCATTAGCCGATAATTGTACTTTAATGACTCACAGGCACGAGTTTCACAAATGTTGTCTTGTTGCAAATGTTTACAAAGGGTGTGGAAAGACAAAAATAGATGAGTAGTAGATGTAGAAGCAAATCTGCAGAGGTGGCTGCTAAAGATGATAAAAACAAGGGCAACATGTTTTTATCACTAGAGATCCATAAAGAGAGGGCCTGTTGGTCCGAATACCCACTTAGGATAACAAGTGCCTATTGTGGCCACAAATAGCTTTTGAGGATTAGCCTATTTTTAGCCTGGGTTCTTCTCTTCTTTTCAGTAACTCTTCTGTGCTGTACCCGGTTTCATGGCTCTCTTGGACCAAGCTTTTTTACAATTGTACATTCTTTTTTTTTACTTATTTCCGTTTGTTAAGTAACTAATTTGCACCACATGTTTTTTCTCTGATCAAATCCATGATCTGGTGAATGAATGTTTTTCCATAAAATTAAGTACATGTGTTTTGCATGAAATTTGTAACTATTGCTTACAGGGTTTATTCAGTTTATCGGGAGAAAGAGATTCTGTCAAAAGTTGGTGAAGGGTGCCAGATCTCAACTGTGAGTGTGACACCATAGACAAGGCATTTAAGGGAACAAAAACACTGATCTATTCACAAATAACGACAGCAAAGCAGACATCTTAACAGAGAATTGCTCTGTGTCCAAAGATCATCGGGAGAGAAGCTAAGAGCCCCCATGCTGTCCTTTTCATCCTTCCTTGTCCATCCACCCCCATAATGTAGAGCTGAGAGAAAGATAAACTGTGTGGCTAAATAGTTGCAGGCTTAGACAGCCCAAAAAAACGGTGTGCCAAGTTAAAACCCTCTTTTATGGAAATGTCACCCACTGGTTGGATAAAGTTTTGCGATGGGAATGGAGTGAGGACTTTTTTCATCTTTGCAGATTTTTGCCCATTTTTTCCCAGTTTGAAATGTCCAGTTCCTTACACACTGTTACCCTTGTCCCTGCAACTCTAATGTTGGTCTAGAAAGGGAGTGTAGTCAGCCATGTCCTACCTACATTGTATGTGGTGTTGTCAGTTGCTTCTTTTCACCTGTCAATAATGAGTTTCACTGGGAAGTTAGATTCATGCCAACCCTGACCTATGGTCAGTGGCTCTGGATTGTGATGGGAAAACAAGGAGATTGCATATATAAGTTGCCAAAATGAGTACTTTGTACCCTCTGATTAGGCCTCCTGAACGCCCATTATATATCCCAGCTCCCCTAAATAGTTGAAGAAACACCGGGAGAAAGAATCACAGGGAGAAAAGGGTGGGTGGATGGATGGTTGTGTTATCATATTGTTCTGATTCAGCAGATTCTCGCCAATTTATCTGGAAGTGCAATGTGTTCAACCTGTATGATACCCAGAATATACTGAAAAAATTGTACACGCAAAGCATCTTTCTTCATGCATTTGCAGTAGAACAATAATAAACCAGCAGTCAGTTGTTTAATATAAAAGAGATTATTCAATAGACGACAAAAGGGAAGTTCACCAACATTCTAGTGTTTGTTAACTGGCAAAGTCAAAGCGAGAAATACATTTCCAGAATTTGACAATCAGGCAACTGAAAAACATCTTATTTAAATATAAAATGAATAATCATGTCACACACAACCTAAACAGTTAGCTAATGCTAGCTGGCAGTTAATGACCTGTTTGGATCATGTCAGTTGAACGGGCGTGTGTGTGTAAAGCAAACATTGCACAAAAAGACAAAGAACTCCAACCTGACTTATTGCCTCAGTGAGGCATAGAGGACTACGGTTATCACTACTATTTAACTGTTTTATCTATGATCGCAGACGCTAACGGCACTGAGATCATAGACCCATAGAGTTGGGTAGATTGTTATGAGCTAGATAACCAGTGAAAATGTGTCTGATGAAGTTTTAATATGCACAAATTGTCCTGTGTGCTGTGATATGGGTCCACTTTTGTGGCTGTCTTTCAAATTTTTCAGTCTTTCTAAGTCCCGTAACCTTGAAACTGTGCCACAAAAGGAAGACTGAACAAGTGTGAGTTAAGTCAGAGTTATATAACACAACACAGTTGGTCAGTTACTACTCTGTTGTTTGTGTCATTTTTTGGCAGATGTTGGCCACAGTTTTTTTTTTTCCACGAGTGCCTGACCTTGGTTGTATGAATAGTTTGTTTTCAATCCACCAACACAAAATTCAGATTAGGACTGAAAAAAAAAAAGAAAAAAAAAATCCAGAGAACAACCAACAAATTCAAAGTTGTTACATTCCCCTCCCCAGAAAAACACCTCGAACTTCTCCTCTCTCTTTCAGATTTGTGCAGTGTGCTTGGAGGAGTTCAAACAGAAAGACGAGCTGGGGATTTGTCCGTGCAAACATGCCTTCCATAGGAAGTAAGTTTATGGTTTTGTGTGCATCCATGGTCACGTACACAAAAGTGCACACACACACACACCAAAGAAACGTGGATCAGTACAGGTTTCCTTAACCAAGTAGTACATTTTCCTCTTTACCACCTCTTAGGAAGTTAACTGACAGTGAGTAGAAAACAATTTTCAGAGACTAGAGTGAAGTTATTTTCAAGTCATTGCGTGGATGGACTGCATGTTGGTGGCGACAATAACAAAAAGTTAATGATTATATAGTTTTTCTACACAAAACTAAAGCCAAGTGTTTATCAAGTGCGGAGCTTCACAGGACATGATGGATTGCTGTAGCCAACTTCATCCCCCACACCTCCCCCCCCCTCTCTGCCCTGACTGAGTTGTTTATATCAGCATGACACCTCCCTTGGCCTAGTTTTCCCCCCAGTTTCAGCAAGAGGGTCACCACTAGGTGAATGCACTGTATAAGCTCTCCTTTTTAGTGTGTGGCAAGTAAAGCCATGCTGTTTTTTGGAGAAAACACAATGAATGACAACAAGACAATGCTTGTCATTATTGATTAATCTTCCCATTATTTTTTCAATAACTGGATGAATAGTTTCCTCTATAAATGTCCTACACAGTGAAAAAGACCCGTTCAATTTACCAAGGGGCAAAGGCATGGTCTTCAAATTGCTTTTTTTCAACAGCCCAAACCCCAAAGCTATTCAATTAACAATGGCATAAAACAGACTAAAGTAGAAAGTCTTTACATTGGTAAAGTTGGAACCAAACAATGTTTTACATTTAATTAATTAAATCAATTAATTCACAGCTCACTTCAGCTCCACATTAAGTACCAGAATGGAAATTTAATAAAACTGTAAATCCACTGTCTGTGTCTCAGTGATTGACAGTGCTAACACCACAGCTAGAGAGCAGAGCAATCTCACAATAAGGGTTTTGTGTGTGACCTAATGTGTGACCTAATGTGTGACCGGATGTATTTAATTAGTGTGGTTGTCACACTTGTTCAACAGAATGTGTGTTAGTTGGACGTAAAACTCTTCACTGCTGTTTATCTGTATTAGAGCCAGACAGACTCTTTAAGTCAATACCAACATCACTATGACAGAGTTTAAACAATTTGATATACAATTATGGTATATGTTCATTTTTCAGCATAAAGATACACCTATGAAAGGTTCTCTTAAATAAATTGTTGTCAAAGTTGCCTACTATTAGAAAGATACATTTGTCAGTGCCCTCTGGTGGACAAATCATGTGATGTCTGCACCTTTTTTACATCAACGCAAACATGTATTTTTCTTTTCTTGACTGCAATTACTTATTGATTGACATATGTGCCAATACAATATGTTAATGATAAGCTCAATGAATCCTGAGAAAATAAACATATAAGACTAATACACATGATATGGGTGTGTGAAAAGTTAGTTGGTCCTGATGGGCAGATGGCACCTTGCATTGTAGCCCCTGCCATCAGTGTATCAGTGGAAGGGTACATTATGTACTGTTAAAGTGCTTAGAGTGGTCAGATGACTAGAAAAGGGCCTGTACAAGTACAAGTCCTTTTACCATTTACCATAAGCCTGCCAAGCTTGTAAGCAGATGCAAGTGTTGACACATGAATTGATGTAGTTTGTGTCCTAATATAAGACGAGTCAAGCTAACCCAAGTTTTAATTTTCTCTACCCCTTCACATACCTCTGTATTTAGGCCTTAACCATACGCTCACTGCCTTTGCTTTCTTCCAGGTGCCTCATTAAGTGGTTGGAGGTGAGGAAAGTGTGTCCGCTGTGCAACATGCCCGTCCTGCAGCTCGCCCAGCAGGCCGGCAGCACGGACGCTCCTGTGCCAATACAGCAGCCTCTACCCGGCATCGAGAACCTGGTGTAGCAGACTCGACACCTCTCTTATAGTACACGACAAACACACACAAATACACATCCCGTCACTCATACTCTCACTTGTACAGGTACACCTTTGGTATGAGTCTGTGTGCAGAGCGGAGAAACAGGGGTTCATGTGCAGATACCCACGAGAACTGTGACTCTTCAGCCATCGTCTCTTATTCTTGCATTGGTTCACAAAAGGTTTCCTTATAATCAACTGTATTAATGTTTTTGGTTTTTTTCGCGGACAATGAAGAATAGTGATGGATAATAGAAGTTTCCTTCTTGACCAAGACGTGGTCGATAACTTTTTCTCAACCAAAGCACTTTTCTGGGGACACCAGCTTAAGACCAGGAGGAAAAAAAACACAAAAGCCAAGAACTACAGTACACTAAAATATAAATTGTTTAACTTTTTTTTTTTTTAACAAGCACTTTACGATAAGGCAAACCTTAATTGCTTGTGATCCTTGTAGCAAGGTTATGTTTTATATTGTATCATTAACTATTATTCTATGTACAGTACAAAGCCACATGGGCTTTGATTTTTAATAAGTAAACTAGTAAACTTTGATTTGTAAAAAAATATATCTGAAAGGAACAACAAAACCTGTCAGTAGATAGATGTCAGGAAATTTGGACAGTGCTTTAGTTGTAATTGCACACACACAGAACAAATTAAGCTCAACGCAACCTAAATGTGAAAGGTTTGAATGTGTTGAAACAGAATTCTTCACACTGAGCCTATAGAAATGTTTTCCCTCATTGATGCCCTGTTTGTCATTCATTACAATGTGACTGTTGTCGTTATCCTTTGTTATTATTCTGTCAATACAGGAAGGTGATACAGTGAACAAATTATCTTTTTTATGAAAGGAATACACAGACATCCACCATAAACGAGTGCAGGCTATATCCTGTTATCCCAGGTATTACTCAAAAAAACTATTCAGGATATCTCCCAACGGGAATCACAGTTACAAAGCAACTGCTCCAAGTACTGTGATTATTTAAACCGGTGTAAAACCTGGTGCTTTATCTAAAAAAAAACTGTTTTACAGAACAAACACCAGTAATAAGGCAATGTTAAACAAAGATCTAAACACGTAACGTAAATATTTCAGTTTTATTTTGTTCTGCTGCATCATTTTGTTTTATTGAAGCCGTTCTGTGTGAATGTCACAATGGCTTGCTTCAGATTAGGGCTGAGACATTTCTGAAAACAAAACAACAGATGTCAAAAAGTCGTGTTGATTAATCTTAAACTAGCATCATATATATCCTGCTAGAATAGGTCGATACCTCAATTTCGGAAGAGGGCAGGATGAAGCGGGCTTTTGCCTTCTTTGCTGTTCATCTCCTATTTAAAATGCTCTGCATGCACAGTTGCAGTTACTTTTGCTTCTATCCAAGTAGAGTATTTGTATTTATTTTTTAATTTATTATAATTTCTAGGTACAGCTGCATAGAGTGAGTGAGTAAGTGGATTGACACCTGCATCAGAATGACTGCCCTCAGCAGATAATCAGCATATCTATTTGGTCAAGAAATACACACTACATGCACAAAGGGAGGGGCTTGAGCTGCCCCCATGGACGGGTTGCTAGAGAGTCAGTGGTCAGCAGGTTGTAATGAAGCAGCATTTTCATTCATGCACACACACACACACACACACACACGCACACACACAAAGGGTAGCTCTGCTTTGTGACTGCAGTATTCTGGTGCTTTCGCCTCTCTCCCTCTTTCTGTACGGTACAGGATGCTTTTTGTTTTGTGCCACACATACAGTAACTCTAAGTCGTACCAGCTTTTGTGGTTATGTTTTTGTCCTCATCCCTTGTTAGCTGCGTTTGGTAAATGGGTTGTGCGACAATGTGCTGATCTGAAAACGGCAGCTGAAAAAAAAACTTGTGTCAAAAGTGATGGACTTTGGATAAGTTGGAGATTTCCTTTAACCTGTGATATTGTCAAATGACAATACGTTCTCACTATAGGCACAGTCCCTGATCCAATTGTAAACAAAAGAATAGTCCCACCATGAAAAAATGTAAACTAACACAATGAAATACATTAGACAGCAATTAGATCACATTTTTCAATGTCTTTGGCGCTATAAAAAGGTTTGTTTACATGTTGTTTTATGTTTACAAACATTATTGATGGAAACAGGCTTATATTCTGAATTCAAGTTGGTTTAGAAACACACCAAAACCCAATTACTATTTAACTCAAATATATTTTGGAATATACTTATAATTAAGCTAAAAAAAAACATTGATTGTGCCTTTAAAAACACAAACTTTGCTTTTAGACTTTATTCTCCAACAGCAAACAGTCTCACAGGTTCCCAACACATGGACGTTTTTAAAAGTGACAATGTGCTTTTATGGCAGGAACGCTTTGTTACCCTTCCTCTGTGTTTTCAATGTTTCATCTCTGCCGAATGCCTGCCCACACCTCACAGCGATGGGTCAGAGCACGCAGCAAGGTGAAAATGTCAACTGTTAGACGAGAGCAAAAGCAGGATTTCATGATCCTGTATGTAGCGTATTAGTCGGTTGTCCCATGCCCTTATCGAAGTCCAGCCCTCCGGCATAAATGCAACGCAGTGCCTCCACTGACGAGAAAGTGTTAACATTTTAAAGCGACTCGGATTTAAAGAAACATATTGTTCACATTAGCGTTATTTGAACAAAAACTGCCACAATTATAAAAACACGACGAGGGCTGTGTTAATTGGTAATTTCAAACCCACAGTGTATTAATGATTAACTTTGTGATCAGACAATAATTTATATTGCCTGTTAGTGAAGAGGTGTTGGCGTCATCATTGTTACATGTATGTAGACAGTAGTAGTGTAGTTATACATAAGGTGCACTAAAAATGCTCCTTCATGAACCAAATGGCAGCCGAACACTTCCTGCCATTTGGCCATCTTAAGTGTTGTGTTTGATTGTAAACACTTTTAGCCTTTCCACCAGAACTTCCCCGTTTCCTTCCTGTGTGCCGTCATAATCCCGCTGAAAACAAAGTGCCAATCCAAAATGAACTGTTGTGAATCAAAGCCCCAGTCAGTAAGAAATAATGTTTTGCATTTTTAAAGCAAAGGAGAAAGGGTGCAGTCTTCGTCACATTGTGGCCTAAAGAGAATGGAAACTGAGTCAGCCATGAATATAATAGATGAATATAAGAAATGGCTTCCCGCCACTGAAATCATTGACGTCAGTGCTGCTTCTGAGTTATCTCCATTATAAATACACAAGACACAATGAGATGAAGTATAAGTCGGGGACACCACTTCACATCAGAAATTGACTGATACTCAAGAGTAGAGAGCGTCACAAGGCCATTTATATGATTGTGCCTTCAGTGCACAATGTTTGATGGCAGATAGTGTTCTGTAGGAATATGAAAAAACTCTACTGTTTTATTAAAATAAATGTGGTACCAACATCCTCTATAGATGAAGGGTTTAATTATATTTCCATGGTTGGTTTTAGCAACCAGACCATTTAATCCGTTTTTTAATCTCTATCACTGCCGCCCTGAAGTGAACTTTCCTCTTGTTTTTATGGTGTTATTTATTCCTCCGAGGCTCTTGTAGTGCCGTTCCAAGTCACAGATAACTTCCTCGCTCTTTGTCCAAACAGACCCTGCTACCTTTACCAGTGTACCCAAGCGCCACTCCCCTACCCACACACCCTTTTTTGTTAACACTGATTACGTTTGTGGACCCTCACAGACATTGTTTGTAAAACTAAGAATTCTGCAGCAGAATATTTTTGGAGACAATTTGCTGTACAGTATTTGTAAGCTCTATTTTTGTATATTGCTATTTTGGAGAAAATAATATGCATTTCTTTTTTCTTTTCTTGTTTTTGCTAATTTCATGTTTATTCATTTTAAGAAAATGTTGCATGTGACTGACTTGAACTGTAAATAAAATGTCCAAGTTTTGGAAAGATTTGGGTGTTTTTATTTGCATACAGCCTTTCATTCAAAAACAATCGACCCTGAATATGATCAGATATTATGCATTACTTCAGGTATACAGCATTTGATGCCACATTATTATATTTCTATCTCATACAAGTTAGACAAATAATTAGTTGTATAGATTTATTCATGATTTCATGAATATCTTTGACTTTATTTAAAACAGGCCAGAGTCATCCTTTGGTAAAGCGTGTGTAATACTACCACCTTGTGGTTAAACAGCATTAGTCCAAATTATCTGCAATACATGGTCAACATGATGACAATATTAACATTTTCTTTTTATTTGTTTTTTGTGATGTAATGAGATTTATCATGCTCCATAATGTCAAGGCCGTCCTCCAAAAGGCTGAAGTTGAAATATGGATACAACGCTCATTAACAGCAGAGTCATCTGGTGGGAAATGTTGGTTTACCTAACTGATCCTTCACTTCTCAAGCCTTTGAGGCTTGTATTGATATAACATGTATATGTTATTGTTGAAATATACCGTAGGCTAAAGTTACACCTATAACATTACCATTAAACTCAATGCAACAGAAACAAAGAACTTATTTCTTTATTCCATGCATTATTTTCCCTGTCAAAGTCTGCCGCCTATATTACCCACAATGCAGCTCGACCACCGGCAGTTCGGTCAGAGATCCAGGTGTGTAAATGCTAGTGGTAGCTGATGTAGTAGCCTCGAGCTGCAAGCCTCGAGCAGAGATGAGGAGCGGGTCATAGAGGTCTGGTAAGACCACTTCTTTCTTACTCCACACAGTCGGAGGTTTTTCACATTTTTGGTTTCAGAACAAACTGACTCATCACTTATCCACATGTGCAGTAGTAGGCTACTCCCTAACACCTGTAAACAAACTTTGATGAGTAAAACGGAGGAGTTGTCCCTGCCCTGTCATTCACATACACATACATAAGACCTTTGCAGGTAGTCTCACAACCATTCACACCCTGATTCCTGTGACTGACGAGTTTCTCCTGACAGATGTGACCTCAGTCAGTGAACCTGAGATTTAACAATATGTAAGTTTTAATTGATGCCCTCTATGTTTGCACTTATTTGAATTTTAAACAGTGAAAACTCACTGTTTATGTTGTGCCTTGTGAATATATCCTGTTTGGTTGTGTGGTATATTTTCAGGTCTTGCACAATACAGCGAAGACCCCAAGTGTATTTGTCTTAGACGAAAACCAGATGTGCAGGAGACCAGGGGCAGAAGGGGGGATGTGTAGAATGAGGAGGCCACATACATTCTCTTACGTTCCGCCCAGATGTAAACATAACATGTATCCTATATAAAGATGAAGCGAGAGCCCTAGAAGAGGGACTTTCAGATTCGACTTGAGACCTCCGGGCGAGCTAGACGTCCGTAATGGCATGTGTTGCTTGTTTGTAATAAACTTTATTATACCAGCAAGAACAGTGTCCACGGAGCATCCTTCCTCATCACTTCAACAGCACTGTCGCATGAAAGATACGACAGTTGTTTGACTGCTGCACCACAAAGAATCTTTAAGGACATCAGATTAACTGATTGTATATCAGGAGCCAATCAACTTATCTTATCCTGGCATTCACTTTGTCTATTCGATCTTCCTGGAGAGTTCAGTGCATATGTTAGGTATCAAATTTGTCAATCTGGCTGTATAAGAGTCTACGTTCATCATTTAATGTAAACCTGTAAACAAACGGTGATGCGTCTGTTATCACGATATAATGATAAGGGCCGTAAAGCGGGGCACATAGGTTTAAGTAACAAACCTAGTTGATTTCAATCGTGTGGCTCTGACTTGCAGAGAGGCTTTCTGTGAAAAGCTAGCTTCCCATAATTCACCACCCAGTTGTTGTGGGCTAAGGCGGTAAATATTCCGAAATAAATGTGTTTTTAGATAAAATACCACAAGCAAACATGAGGCCAGGTGGTATTCAAGCTCAGGAGTACTTATTGGTTTCTGGGACTCTCGTCAGAATATAATTGAGCTATAATTAAGGGGCCCACAGCAGATTTATTTGACACAAGGCTCATAGTGGGTTTAATTGATCATGTTAGCCAGGACGAGTCCATTATTACTTTTCTTTTTTTGGACTTTACTGTATTTGTAATGTAGACAAGGTGCATCTGTTCTCTGTGTGTTTGAGGAAAGATTATTTTCATCCTTTGCATTCTTTTAAAGTGGGTGAGCCCTTTTTCTTTTGTTTAAACCGTGTGACTGGCAAATAGTCCCACTCTCAACAAGTCATTGTGATGAATGGTGACACACAAGGATACATTTAGGATCATAAATCAGAAGCTGTTCTCACTGCCTGATGATCAAAACAGACAGTAGAAGGAAGCGTAATATGGAAAAATAGATTTTGTTATTACTGAGCGAGGATGAAATCTCAGTATGCAAATGATAACTTGTTTAAAGATAATTATATAAAACAGGATAGGCTTTATATTTGTTTCAAGAGTCGGTATCAACGTATTCATTTGCTACTTGTATTTAGACTGAAAATAACAAATGTTGATCACTCTATATTTAAATGACTAGCACTTCATTCTGAAAAAGTCCTTCAACTGAAGGAAGATTATTTACTTTGTATAGATTAGATAACTACATTTTCAAGAAAGACTAAACTTTATACAGGATTTTGAGAAAACAGTTTGTACATTCGTTTAAATATCATTCCTAAAACATTGAAACCACTAGTACACGTTTGTGATGGGCAGGAGACGCTTTGGAAAATTGCAGTCGACTTTAAAAGTGATGACAATAACAAGACACAAACCGAGATGTTCAGAGTTCTACCAAACTTTTATTATGATCAACATTTGAACACACTGGATCATCTAGATTTTCGAAACCTATCAACACCAGTGATTTATAACATGGTTATTTGGTTATATATTTAAACATAAAGTATATGTTTCTGTGTGCATAACAATGACTGTATTCTGTAAAAACAGGTAAAGGCAACACAACCAAGTTACAAGAGGAACTTGTAGAGAACAACACTAAAGTAACACGCAACAAGACTGCTCGTGTACGTGACCCCAGCATGTGCAGCAGCGTTGGTGGTGTTTGTTGTTATCGCCGCTGTTGTCGTGGCTGCGCCGGTCGTAGCTGCGGCAGTTGTGACTGCGGCGGTCGTGGCTGCAGCAGTCGTAGCTGCGGCAGCTGCAGGTGCTGTAGTCTGAGCATTTGCTGATGCTATTACAAAATAAATAAATATAAAATAGATAAGACATACATTTGAAAGAGAACACTATGTCCCTTTTCCAAAATTTGCAGTGCACTGTAACAAGAAAAATAAGCTCCACTCACCAATGAGAAGGAGTTGTACAATAATTGGCAGAATCATTTTGAACCTCTGTTGTATCTAAAAAAAAAAATATCAAAAATTATGTTTTCTTGCAAGGTCAAACAAAACAATTCCTTCCATGTAAAAGTGAACTAAGAATGTCAGAGATTTCTAAAAAAAGATCTTAAACACAATTGATGACAATACTGAAAACAATAAATATGAATAACGCCACAAAATCTGTTTTCTACACACTTAAATATAGAAAATTATAAACAAAAAGATTGTACTTACAAAACTCCGGATTTTACTTATGTAGCTGCCTTGAGCTGTTGTATGAATGCTGCTTCTCTTGACTCGCACTTTAATTAGTTCACCGTCAGATGTGCACCAAGTTTGTCACGGCCTTTATATGGTGAGTGACCGACATGAATAATGATGTTCAAGACACCCAGTTTCAACGTGATTGAAAGATGATCATTACTTCTCAATCGGTCCCCTCAGTGTAACAAATTGCTTTGTTAATAGGTCAGTCTGACAGAAAATTAATGAATTCATTTGTAAAGCAAAAATGCCAAACATTTCATGGTTGCAGCTTCACAAATCTCCACAAATTTCACAAAAGATTTTATTTTATTTTAAGAATTTTGAGGTTTGGGCTATTGGTTGAACTGAAGGTATCCATTTGGGCTCTGGGTAATTGTGACAACTTATCTCAGTATTTTCAGAAGTTTTACAAATCAAACAACCCACTCAATCAGTTGATTGCAAAAATAAGCATCAGATTAATCCATAATGAAAACAATCATTAGTTGCATTTACTAAATAGTAAAAAAAAAAGAGAGCTGCACCTCAAGCAACAAAAATAAAATCTGCTTTTACATTGCATGGCCAATAACCATGAGTAATATACTCTAATGATGTAATTTTACAGTATAACAGGGGCGTTTTGCATTGAGTATACTTTTACTTGTAATACAATTATAGTGATAATATATAGTATACTATCCAAATTATACTTGCATACTTTTGCTTCAGTTACATTTTCAAGTCAGGACTTTTACTTGTGACAGTAATTTCAAAGTGTGGTGTTGATACTTTTGCTGATAAGTAAAGCACCCGAATGCTTCCTCCCACTGCCATTAACAATCCTCTAAAGCAGAGGTCTTCAACAGGGGGTCCGCAGAGGTACGTCCTTTGTACCGGTGTTACGTCCCTTCTGGTTTTTGAACCTACTGGTTTGGAGAGACGCCCAAGGTAACCAGTTGTTTCAGTTCACCCTAAACCAAAACGTTCCCTGGACAGTAACGAGGTATGACCTAATCGATAAATACCTGAATGACTGACGCACCTCTGAGATTAAGTGGCGGATCGCGTAGCGCGACGTCTTTGGATTTATTACTGTTTTGCTCGACAGAGTTCGAATCCAGGTTGTTGCGACCTTTCCATGAATATATTTTCTTCAATGTATTTCTTCATACACTTATACAATCGTAATCCGAGATGTGGTTTATAGATCTCCAGCAATATGTTTGTGAATGTTTGACGAATCTGACGACAGAGACAGAAAACAGCTGCTGCACACGGAGGAGAAACCAGTAGGTTCAAAAACCAGAAGGGACGTAACTCCGGAGCACAATGGCACCGAACTCATTGCAGTAGAGGTGAGGCGTTCCAACGTTTAATTAAATGTTTGTGGATAGGTTGAGTTATACTACACGGAAGCCAGGAGGTTGCTGTTCAAAAGCAGACTCTTAAATCGTGATTGTCTCTCAGATCTTGAAGCTTCGTCAAACTTCCAAAATCAACACAAGGATTATTTTCCTACTTTTTTTCATAACCAGTGTAAATCTAGAAAACACACCTAAAAGATTTTACTCGACTATATTTTCGAGACCAACCTTCTTATGATTGCAAATTAGTTTGAAATAAAATAACATAAAACATAACAAATATGAGAACTGAAACAAACGGGAGATAATTGACACACTTATACAGGTAGGCAAAGGTTGTTCAATCAGGAGGAACTTAATTTACAGTGAACAAATACATTTATTAAATTGTGCAAAGTAAAGATTTTGGAGAGTCGACACTGGTGGGGGTGTTGAAGACAGTCGGGGCAGGTTGAAGATCTAGATGATGGCATGTGGCGTGGGACTGAGTTCAATGAGCTCAGCAGGAGAAACCTTGAGCACCAGATGTGATGATGAATGGGGAGGAGGGTCACATCGATTCTGAAATGACAACTGACTGCAGAGAAGAGAACAGGTCTTTAAAGTTTGACGGAAAATATATGATTGGCTTAGGGAGGCCGTGGCAAAATCGCCTACTGTCTGCTGATAGAGTAGGAGTCAGAGAGTGAGAGCCAGAGAGAGTTGCGAGTGAATGAGAGCATAAAAACACTGTCCCAAAGTTACAGGTCAGATATGCTACTGGTTTACACGACAGGAGTTTGGTATCTTACCTGGTATCTTACCTGTCCCCAGGTAGCATTGAAGAGTGGCCGACCATCTTTACACAATGCTGACGGCAGCCTGCGGCTTGCCCCACATGCCGACTCCTGTCACCATGCAGGACTCAAGAGCGCGACTGTGTCAGCTCCCACAGTTCAAACACTCACCGTCAGCATTGGCTCAGAGACGCCAGGGCTACTACCTGGGTGTTGAGTGGTTGAAGATACTGAGGTTAAATGGCACAAGCCATCTGGCTTCATACATAAGATGACACGTCAACATTATATTCTGTGATGGAACACACATGTTCCATCCAGCATTCTATTCTATTCTATTCTATAGGGCAGATAATGTCTCCTTTTATGAATTCACTATTTGCTAGTCCAGCGTTCACTATGTTTTCCATGGCACAGTTTTCACAAAACTCCACACATGATGACCCATTAGCAGTAATGACATAACACTGTATATTACAAAAAAAATATTTTGTCTGTTGCAGCCATTTTAAATCATACATACAACAAGTCACAACAAAAGTTTAAACTCTTGCAAATAACTCCACAAATTATCCTTTTAACATTGTTAAGCTGTCCATGTTTGCAAATTCATATTCAAATGCTAATACCGTATATTGCATCCCGTGTACTGTATGGTAACTATATCCACGCCCAAATCTCACCTGCACCTGAGTTTGGGAATTAGTCAGTTGATGGATTTAAGACCTTGAAACTGTTTTGAACTGAATTATTTGGTGGATAATAGTTATTAAGACAAATAATAAGTCTTTCTACTAATTATCTTTTGTTTGCGTAGCACGTTTCACCGCTCCGATTGGAAGAAACCCAATTTGCATTTTACTATGACTTTTTTCGACACGCTAAACTGACTTTGTTATGACTTTATTCAACATGGTATACTATGACTTTTTTATGACCATCCGACATAATCCATAACTTTTGACAAAGTACCATCTAATTCAGTGGTCCCCAATCTTTTTTGCACCACGGACCGGTTTCATGTAAGACAATATTTTCACGGACCGGCCTTCAAGGTGTGGCGGGAAAACACGACGAAATAAAATGATACGACCGGCATGAAAACAAATTTAAAATGCATAAATAAATACAACTCACAATAACGCTGAATCAGTGGGAGCCATGAGCTTGTTTCTCTGTTTTCCTGTCTCCTTTAGTGGCCTTTTCACATTTGCAAAGACGCTCTCCAAAAGTTATTTACTCATGTTCGCTAGTTTGCGGGCTTAATTTTTGAGGTAACATATCACGTGACCGAGACAAGCGTCTTGACATGTGTCATGAGGCACAGGCGGATGAAATTGCGAGAGATTATCTCTCCTGATCATTCACTGAAGACTGCATCAGTGGTGTTGTATCACAACAGAAACACTATCGAAAGACAACATTTAGTGACACACTTGGGAATGTATGGCGAATATGAACAAAACCTATAAAAAGACATATTTAGTTGATTTCAAAACTCAATAACTATGTGTTAGACAATCTTAAAAACGAATATGTATCATTGACACAATACATTTGTTGTCATTTTAAATAGGTAATGAACTCTAATTCTGCTTCTGCCATTAAATGAAAGCTTGAAAATGCATTTTTCTGTCTGATGAATATAAAGAAGTAAACATGTCCCCACTAGGGGACAGTGTTTCCTAAAACAACACTTACCTCTGTGAATAAATGTGAGAATACCATTCATCCCATAATTTACTGGGATAGTCCCTAAACCTCTGTGCTTGTATTTTAACATTATTTTAGAAAGCTACTACTCTGTACAACATGTCGAGTGATATGCATCCGATTTAAGCAGCACCTTTATTTTTATTTGCGGAGATGTAGTTATTTTTGGACTGCTACGTATTTAGACTGCAGTTGCAGCCACAAGGGAAACCTCTTGTTGGAGCTGGACGTGGTCATGTATTGTTTAAATGATTAGTGCTGACATCAGAGTCAATGTCATGTAATATAACAAGAAGCTGTCAGCTTATTACTGTATCATTTCACAGTCCTAAACCCCTTAACCCGATACATGCAACGACATATTTAAATGGCTCTTACCAGTGTTTATAGGCGCTGTTGGCAGGTATGATAAAATACCTAAAGACTTTTAATTCATGAGGCCATTACATTTTTTCCAACTGGAAGAATCTCGAGTTAGATCAGAAAAGGAATTATCATTTGCTCTTAATGTGGTCAAACTACAAATGTTTTTGCAGCAAACGGTTTGATTTATAGTGGTGTCATTGCTTGTACAGGTTGCTTTATGTTTATATTCATGCTGATATCTTAAAAAAAAATAAATCAATCCATTCCTATCCAGATCAAATAACGATAACTTGTTCTATGACTGCTGTACATAAATATAAGTAAATTGACGACATGTACATTTGACAACAATGTGTTTTCTTTAGCTGACAGATTTAAGGATATATAAAATATGTACTCTATAGTTTATGAAGCTGTCAGTATCCCCTTTCTATCTTGTGCTGCTGGTCCAGACGTGTCTGTTCCAGGCTCACTTTGGCATCTTCAAAATCTGGATTGAGCTTTATTGCTTGCTGGAAGTCACCCTTGGCATCGTCGAAAAAACCTGTAAGATAGTAAAAACATGTACATACATCATAAGTTTATGATTTGTAATGAACTGCCTAACTGGCTTGTTAAGAGTCATCACTTTCATTTAGTGGGCAGCATGAGCACGAGCGCTATCAGCGAGTACACAGCTCCATCTAGAGTATCAAAAAGGAAAGGACACATCAACCCACCTATTGTTGTGAATATGACTATTGATTTTCAGATTGAATCTTATATCTGATCTGTATCAAAGGACAGCTTGTTGACTGTTTAAGAAAAGAAAAGACACCATGATGAATTGTATTGAAAATGCAGAAGTATTGAGCAGAAAGGGACAACAGGAATCTTGTGGAAAGGCATATTTGATGAAGGAAGCTTTGATCAATATTTCACTGAGCCAGTGTTGTTTTCTTCATTGATTGTCTTACTAATCTCAGTATCTAATGTGTCAAAGGCAGTCTAAGAGTGTCGGATAGTTTCACAGATTTTTTTCCTGGCCTTTCAAACAGTGGTAAAGCAATGTAACCAGAGTTCACTGTTGCTCTTAATTTTACTAAAACCTAATTTCTGAGGAAGTTAAACATGTTGAAAAAACAGGCTGTGTTTTGATAAGGTGTTGGGCCAATGAAAACCATCTTCTAAAAACATATTCCCCCATTTGGTGCGATGATGGTTAAGGTGGAGAACGTTGTTAAACATGGTCAAACATTTCCCATAGGTGTTCCATTGAGTTGACATCTGGTAACTGTATGGAAATATCTGCATTTTGCTTCTTATTTTCAGCTTTTGTATAAAATCTGGTATGAATTGAGTCTTTGCACCCATAGATATAGATTCCTCCTTGAATACATTTTTAATTCAATTTAGACACGATGACAACAAATCCTAAATTTCGGCAACAGACTAGTCCATTCTTTGAATGTACAGAGTCGCCTTTTTGCGGTACTCATAGAAGAGTGCCGCCGTAAGACATTGCCAGGCCTGAAATGATGGCGAAAGTGTCCAGTTCGAACCTACGATCTGGGTGAACTTCGTGACTACTCCAAATGCCTCGTTAAACCGCCATCGTCAGATTCATTGACAGTCTGGGATCACTTTCTTTCAAGACCTCGCTACAGTCAAGTCTGTCAGACATATCTGTTGAACATAGCAGAATTTTTATTAAATTAACATGGTTACCTGCAATAATTTGATTCCTTAGCGGAGGATAAATTGCAGAAGCCGGAGATTTGCAGCTGTTGCAGTAAATTACCCTGGGATCAAAGTTTGGGAGAGCAGTCGGAAAGGCTTTTCCGGAACCTGGAGACAGCAATCTCGCTAAGGGATGACTGGATGTTTGAGAGAGCAGCCAGGACCGGATCTTCTTCCTGAAGATCGGCGTACGGAAGGGGTCTTGCTCTTTTAGCCGTGGTGCTAACATCAGTGGAAGCGAAAGCATGAGCGATGGTGGCGGGGAGACGACAATTCTGCTTGGATGTACTTTTCGTAGGAGTAGCGACAGGAGGAACTACGGCCTGATCGTTAGCATTTGCTACGAAAAACTGAAGGTCTTCGTGACTTGCCCCAAGGGACGCAGGGCATTCGCAGCAATAGAGTGCTTTGTTAGACTTTACTTAACTATCTTTACCTAGACATTTGCTGCTTTATAGTTTTAAAAATTTGACAGCCCCTTTAGTAACCTAAAGCTTGTGGCCCAAAAAATAAAAAAAATAAATAAAAGAAACAGCACTCTCCTAAAAGAAGGATTGCCGTCTTGACTGACTTATAATGCAGGGTTAAGACAAAAGAGGACTTCCCAAAGCTTTGATACATATTGAGCAAAGAAAAGACTGCACAAAAGTTTAAAGACAATTTGTTTATTCAGATGTTAACACAATAGGCCCAGAGGAGATTTGCCTTTGCTGAGTAGAGTCTGTTCCTCTTTGCCCTAGAAAGACAAGAAGAGTATAGATCACCAACTGCACGTAGATTTAGTCGACAAAATTTTTCTCCAGATTACACTTACCCCGTCTTACTCCTTTCATCTCTTGCGGTCTGGAGTAAATCTGGGGTGTAGGTTGCACACACTGGCCTCTGCACAAACCATCGAATTGGCTGTTTTTGTCACAAATCGCTGCATCACAGTGGATATAGATCTGCAGACAGAAGGGTTTATTACACAGGGCTACATGCTGCTGTACCATGCAATGTGGCCAATACACACTTCATTTGGTTACAACAGTCCCACTTTACCTCATCTTTCAGAACCGCCTCATCTTTAGTGAAGGTGAACATCTTTATAGAGAAGCGTTTGATGTGGGATGGGACTAAAACCCTTGCGTCGCTCACAACAGGATGGAAAATGGTCACATGGCTATCATCAGGATTCTCACAACTGGAGGGAATAAAACAAGCTTCTGAATGCTTTTTGTTAAACCCATGACATTTGGATTATGTTTTAGGGATTGTCACAAATTGCTTTCAATAAAGAGAAAAGCTGAAGGTGCACAAAGTTTTATGCTGCCATTTACCCGTCCACAATGATATCCCAGAGAGGCAGAGACGTCCGGTTGTCATAAAGTGTAGCCCAACACTTCTCCACAATGAGCTCCAAATTTGGGTCAGTAGACTCAATCAGCTCCACCTCAAAATACAGAGGCTGCCTCAGATATTTCACAACTGGATAATCTTCTGCTTGGTAGAAGAGATTGTATGATGAATCTGGAAGAGTAGAGTCACATTAGTAAAAGGCATGGACCGGCCAGACGGTGTACAGTCTTGCAAAAACAAGATAGGCGTTTAATGAAGTCAACCTTACCTTGGGCTAGCCTCATTTGCACCATCAGCTGCCCTGAGCCGATCTCTGCTGTGGGTTCATAGCGTCTTGGTTTAGAGCTGAATGCGACAGTCCGAGTCTCATTGACCACGTAGTAGCAGGAAACGGTCTGTCTATAGGAGAAAAATACACTGTAGGTGTTGACCTCTCACTAGACGGTATGTCCGGATAAAAGATTGGACGAGTCCCTTTACCTGTACTCAGGATCGACTGGCGATGTGGAGGCTACTCTTTTGTTGTAATACAGTCCAATCTCATTTTCATACAGCATGTAGTGGTCAAAGAACTAAAATAAAAGTGAGGCATTAGAATGTTTAAGAAAATAATTTGTAGATTTAAGGTGAACCAACACTTACTGTTCTAGTGGTTCCACAGGAATCGACACTGAAAGAGAAATATGCAGAGCGATCGTCACTGAACGCCGGTTTGCAGGACTGGTCCTTTAGGGTCAGCCTACTTGGGCTGAGATTGGGCACAGATTCCACCTTCACAGCCATAGCGGTCATGGTTCCATTGGGGTAGCACACTGAGGATAGAGGTGGTAAGGTTGAAAAAAAATATCCTACAATCCCAATCAGCAGAAATACTGCATTTTTTTTTTATGCCTTACTGGTTGTTGTAAAGAGGAAGGTGCAGGACAGGTAGAGATCAGAAAGCACCCAGTTGTTGATGGGATCCAACAGAAGCAAGTCAACTCGGGTTCTGACTGAATCCGAGGTTATCAGCTGTAAGACAAAAGGTAAGTTATCCAGTGCAGCAAATTTATGAGATTTTATTGTTCGACATACCTCGAACGCTGTGTCCTTGGCAGTGTATGGCAGGATGAGGGTAAAGTGTGTGCCGTTTCCTTGGAAATTGTATTCCTCAGCCATCTCAGCTGTCAGCACTCGAGGGCCAAGCATGGCCTTGAAATTGTGGCCTTGATTTCCGTATTTTACACCGATGTAAAACTGATTCTGGTCACAGGTGCCAGTGATGGTGGGTAGCTCTAAAAGCAGAGAAACATTTATTAACCATTTGAGTGAGCAACTTTCTCTCCCTTTGGTGTTAAGGGAAGACACACAATATTAGTTGAAACATTCTCCTATTCCCCGTTGGGTCAAAGCAATTAACTAGATACCGTGAAAAGCAAAAGCATGAGAGCTCACCAACATCCTGATGAGATGCCTGCAACTCGACTGGGTGCGCAAATTGAGTTTCTTCAGGCAGGGTGATAAACCCAAAGATCAGAGGGAGGAAGTAGGTTGTAACCAAGCGGTCAGGATTCTGCAGATAGAAACGGCTCAGTTAGGTCTTTGAAACACTGGCATGCAGAGCAAATAAGCTGGCACGGAGTGGCTTTTTGCATTTATAATTTCACATACATGTTTCAGGACTACAGCCGAATCGAAGGGTACTGAAAGAGAGAAGCTCTTGGTTCCATTGGAGTGGTTGTGCTCCTGGACGGTGAAGCCTCTGGCATTGCTCTCCTCAACAGTGAGAACCCCGGTGGAGAAGGTGATGTTCCTCAGCACCACATCATGAAGAAAGGTGCTCAAGATAATGCTGAACACCCGGGCCTCTGGAACAGTATCTGAGGAACAGAAAGAGACAGGTTTGTAGCCTTCTTCTCGAGCCTGAGATTCTGTTGTCTACTGGAGAATGTGACTTACTTTCGTGGAAGTGGGGAGGTTGAGGCATAAGAGGGGTGGTAATGGGGAACAAAACCTTGTATCTGGTATCATCTTGGGTGTCAGTGGTCCTCCACAGTACCTCAAGCATGGGCTCCACAATGTAGGTGATGTGGTACTGGTAATCTGGGGCATGGCTCTGCAATTATTCATGACATTTTAATAAAACATGCAAAGACTAGTGACTCTTGCATTTCTAATGTAGAAGACTTCCCAACCTTGAAGTGACCATCAGGCGAGCCCACTGGGATCTCAATGACGATGTGATGGCGTGTGGTGGACAGTGTGTAACCCCGTGCGGCCATCTGAGCTCCATCAAGCCTCTTCCCGTTGATGCCCATGTGCATTTCTAGGACTTCAAAGTTGCCATCCAACAGCTGTGTCACACGGCGAGGTACGTGCCAAGAGATTACATTGTTGATGAAGAGGACGCCACCTGTAAATGATAAAGCAACTGTTGACGCAACTGTGTGACAACTAAATGTTAACTGTGTCCAGCCACTGATTGCTCGAGACTTACCTGTGGGACAAGCAGCTGCCAGGTTCACCACATTCAGACCATGCGGTGCCTGATAGTAGGCGCTCACCCTGAAAACTTCAATGGGGACTCCACCCACCTAAAAGATGTCAGGTTTAACATCATGCTTTTAATGTCACGTAAAATGCAAAACACTGCGATGAGTGTTACTTACCTCCTCCGAATAAGTCTCTGCTGTATTGTACGGGGATCGCATAACCAGACGGGTCGAGGTCACCATGGCACCATAGCCGGCTTGTTCAGCCTCACTAAGCACCATGGACACTGGTTCTGGGGTGTAGAATGTCAACTTCCAGATACCATGCGCTGCCCCAGAGGCCTATAGGGAAGGGAAGAATGAGTAATTTCCCCCGTTTGCAATAACAAATGTTGCAGGTTGAACAGCAAGTCCACCCCAACAGTGGATTTGTAACACATACATCAGGAATGGCGTCGATATCTTTAACATCTTGAGCCTGTCTCTTTGCTTCAGGAGTAGTAATGTGGTTTGACACCTAAAACAAGAAATGGTGGTTTAATAGTTTGTTATGACACTGGTTGGTTGACCCATTAATGTAAAGTGACCTACTTCCATGTAGTTCCTGTCACAGAGAATCTCTCTTGACGCCCACCGAGTGTAGCTGCAAGTCTGCATCACATCATGGGTAACCACGTCTGATTGAGTGTGGCCGTACATTCGGAGCCTTAAGCCAACATTAAAGGTCTGATCGTCCTACAAATGCAATGCATGAAATGAGAAGAATTTTGGCATTAGTGGAGTCAAGAGCTGAAATCACGCAATTTGTTATTTAAGTAATTAATGAAAAGAGTCAAATATTTCCAGCCACCTTTGTCCATTTTGGCATTGTTAAATTGCCTAGTGTTGAGATATTATAAAGCTTCATTTAAAAAATTCACAGACCAAACATTAATTTAAGAGAGATAATGGGCAGATAAATGCAGCCTTGAGATTTTTACACCACATTACGAACACTTTGTGTCCTATAAAATGCATGTAGAGGGAAGGAGAGAAAATACTGACAATTGCAGTTAAACACGGGAGGTTCTATTCAAAGTTTTTCAGAAAAGCAACTACAAAATAGGAACTACTGTGTGCCTCAAAAATTAGTCTCGAGAATTTAAGGGATATGTGAACTACACCATGATGTTTTTCTCACTGGCGAATTATAATAAATGTCATCTAATAAATTGAGCTTAAACGCACTTTGTTGTCCACGTAGCAGCCCAGCAGAGACGAGTAGATTCTGGTGTTACCCCACGGGTCAGACTCCATGCTGTATCCACACTGAGCAGCCAATCTGGGTGTTAACACAATGTGCTGGGTGCCATCTGGGGGGGGGGAAGACAGACAACCATGACAGGACTTTACTCACCTAGTGATGCACCAATCATGTTCATTAGCAGATTTTATACTCACCGACGGCTTCAACCTCAAGCTCGTTCCCCACTGCTAGGGCCTTGTCCAATGAAAGCCTCATTAGATTACCCACACAGTCTGACCGTAAACCACTGCCTGTTAAAGAAAAGGCTTGTGAGGAAGAGTAAACGTTCTTTAACAATAACAGTGGTAAAGTAATTTAGTTTGAATTCAGGCTTACGTGACTGAGAATTGAGTTTCATATTTGGCCTTGCTTGACCCAAGAGGATTACTGCAGCCATCAAGTTCCATAACAAACTTGAACAAGTAAAACACATAGTTTAGATACATTAAGTGTGCAGCTAGCAGTCTTTGAAACAAAGAATCAAAATTAACCTACATGTTCCCAAGCCTCCACATGTTGCAGTCTGAGCGCATCCTAACAAAAGAACTAGAGGAATCAAATCACTGTCAGCGCTTGGCACTGCACGCCCAGCACACCAGACAACAAACCAACTCAGAAGAGAAGTGACTGACTACCTTACTGCTCCAGCACCAGCTGTTTTATACATCAGCAAATTACAATACACAGGTGAGACCAATTGGTGATTCTCCACCCAGCTCACATGAAGTGAGACAGCTTGATGTTTTATGAAGACTGGAAAATCTTAATATATGCATACACAATAATCGGTAGTGTGATAAAAAATTATCCATTGTTCACTGATTACAAACATATATACATTTGAGTTTGGCATCAAAAATATATAATTTTAATTATTCGAGAGATCCAGTGTCAAAAGAGGCCGAGTATCTTTCCTGAAAACCATAAATTTAGAAATAAATTTAAGACACAAAACATGTTTTTCCTTTGCAGCTGAGAGACTTATAATTTTTATTGCATGCAAACACTTGATTTAGGTTTGTTTATAGTCACAAACCTCCTCCCAGTGTGTTCAAGATGGGGCAATAACATGTATTACCGACAGTAAAACCCAAGCTCATCTTTTCACCTGGTGCTTCTGGGTCGATAAGTCTGCGCAAGCGCGGTCCACTCACAGAATTATACAATAATATGCTTTAAAGGATATGTTTCCCATATTTCAGGACACTTACTAATATGGGGATCAAGACGATGAGAAACTTGAGACAAACATGTAAATTTCCTCATTGAACCTGAACTATCGAATATATTAATTTACCTGCCAAAAGAAGTTTATTGTGACAACCCCAAATTAAAATGTGCAGAGCAAAGATGAATTAGGGATTTAGGGCCAGATTCAAATGAAACATACTAAATTAAAAACATGATTAAGTGCCTTCTAGGGGGTCAGCGAACTTTTTGGTTGATTAGACAATTTGTTTATTTAAATTTTTTTCCCAAACATGAATGTGTCCATTATTTTAATAGTTCAGTATTGTATGCAAGATAACAGATATGTTTATGCATGACAGTGGCACTAATAGGCCATCACTCATTTCCACATTTATGTTTAAAATGAAAACAATTTGAATAGCTTGTGTGCATGATTATCATGCAATTGACAGACAATGTTGATGTTGGCATTGGTATCAGCTGACAAGGTATGTTTATAAATGGCGGTGGCACGGCTACTCACTGTACCTTGCACATGTTTAAAATAAAAACATGAATATATGAACCTGTGTATTATTTGAATAGCTTAGTATTGAATGCACAATAAAGAGGTATGTTTATACATGGCACTAGGCCAGTAAACAGTAAGACCAGCTTCAAGAAGTCCAGTAGAATACAGTTACTAAATAGAATTCAGTTGCCACAATAGCAATTACAGCATAATGGATTTTTTTATTTATTTTTTCTAGTGAGGTATGGTGTTCACGATAAAAAACATTAAAAAACATATATGTGACACACTGAAATGTAATGTATAAAAAAGTATTCCAGTCATAATGTCAGGGGACTGACTCAGTAATGTTATTAAGTATCATACATCCAGTTTATTTGGTCAGCTAAAACAAATGCAGTCTAACACATCAGCCCTGCAATAATCCTACATGAATATGATATAATGGGGCTGAATTGTTTTCAAGACATTTGTCATTTATAGAAGGTAGATTGTGTTACTTAGTCCTTTGTTTACATGGTCTTATTTTAATCCCATAGTTTACTTTGAAATCCAATATCGTGGAGAACAGAGCCTAAACAATAAACATGTGTTACTGCCCAGCGTCTGCACTGTAAATATGGTGAACAGCAGTGCCATCTGTCCTGTAACAGCCTCTTGCTTAACCTGATGAAAAATAAACAGTGTCTGACAATAGGCGCAGTGTCACCTCCCTCACACTATACATCTCAGGTGAAGCCATAATAATGAGACAAAACATATCATTGGCTGTTGATTAATAGATCATAATTATTGTTTTGTCTGCGAAGTGTCAACAAAATCGTTAAAAATTGCCATTATTATTTTCCAAAGCCCAAGTTGACACTTTCTAAATGCTTGTTTTGTCTGACTTTAAGTCAAAAACTCAAGTTCACTATCATATAAAAGAAAGGGTCAGAACCTCACATTTGAGAGGCTGATACCTGTGAATATTTGTCATATTTGGAAGCAATTAAAACATTTTCTTTCAATTGATAAATCAATTAATTGTTTCAGCTCAAAATTCACCCATTTTATAAAATTTAAAACAATAAAATGAATTGACTTTGGAAACAAGTTGTCAAAACAAACTCACCACACGATCCCTTTTTTCTATATTCTGGATACGTATCACACAATTAAGCTCAGCAGATGTACTTTTTCTAGTAATAACCAGTAAATAATTGAAGACTGAAGACATAGGTTGTCACTCTAAAGCTTCCATGTAATTTATTAAGTGCATTTAAAGTTATACAAGGAAAACATTTTGTTGATTTTGGCAGTCCCTCTGGACAAAAGCGGTCGTGTTTCCAAGCACAAGAGTCCCTTTAGAAAACCTCTCATTTTACTGCAGCAGGGTCTGACAGTCGGCCCCACTCAGTCCTGGTTCTCCCGTGCGCCCAGTACTATGGCCCGAGTCTCCGCTGTATGGTGTCGGTGTTGGCTCCCCTCAGGGACCGGTGTAGCAGCGAGGTGATGCTCTGCTCCTCTAACTAATAACATTATAGAAAATCTTCTCGCTGACGGTCTCAGATACTTATGTAGGTCATAACCAGTTAAGTTCCTCACAATAACTTTAAATGACACAATACTCAAGAACACCTCAACAATTGAAAAGTACATATTTCTGGTATTGTTGTTCTAATGGTATACATACTTTAAACTCGTCATACCTTCACTGTTTTTTTAACTTGTATTTCCCGGCCATCAAGTAGTGTGACAATTTGATTTACAATAAGAATTTCAATTTTATTAAATATAAAATCCTACAAGTAAAACAAAATTGGTCATATGTGATGTTTTACAGGCTTTTGAGAGACGTTAACAGAATAGGCAAATCAATGATCGGATATGTATGCCAAAAAAAAAAAAGACAACAGAAAAGGTTGAATCTTTAGAGTGGCGACCAACAGCAATCTCACCTATTGTGCAAAATGTTTAACTCCCATACAGATGTGCTTGCTGTATTTCAGACATCCACATATAAAACATGTAGGCCAAGTTCTGAAGAGTTGCATTTTTATTATCTCACAATCTTTAGGTCATATCTTGTTCAACCTTCTGACTTTTTTGCGCTTTGACTTTTACGCGCTGCTTCTGTGACTTCTGCAGCAGAGCCAGCGTGTCTCTCTTCTCAATTTTCCTGAGTTGTTTCTTCTTCATCCTCTTGATCTTTGCCGTGTTCGTGATCTGTGATACAAAAGAGACAGTAGAATATAAACAACGGTCAAATCTCCAATACAAAGATTGTGTGGGCTTATGTTGCCAATCAATTATCATACCTGCAAACTCATGAGAGGTGAAAAAGGTGACAAGCCCGAAACCCTGTCGGGTTCAAGTCTGAACGGTAACGGAACATAACGTAACTTAAACTGTAACGGAGGGAAATGAAGACGCTGTAGACATCTTAACGCTGATTGGCCAAGACTCAACACGTCAAAGATGTTCTATTGCGAAGATCACGACATCACATTTTCGCCTCGTCTCACTCCAATCTGAGAAACGCTGGCTGGCTGGCCAGTTGACACATATTTTGACTATCTCTGTTGAACATTTATTTTTTTACTTAAAACTTCCTGTTTCAAAATAAAAGCCATCTAGCGTCTTTCTGTGGACAGAATCCCTTCATTGTTATCACGAGGCTTTTATTCTGAAATATTGTGGCCCGGGCATTAGGTTGTCATCATATATTGGGTGAAGTCTTCCAGAACTTTTAGTGTGAACAACAGTTGACATACCACTTGCACAATCTCTGATTTGCGTTCGTTCTCTGCACGACGTTTCAAGTTGTCCTCTCTCCTTTTCCTCTTGTCCTATAAAGCCAGGGAACATAGAATATAATGTGAAAAAAGGTGCAAACACTTAAAACATTACAACGGTTAAATCATCACACAGCTTCTGCCTACCTCTCTCTGTTTGGCTTTATCCCCTTTAAGCTGCAAAGTATACCGTTTCACCAGGTCCTTGTCCCGTTTGGCCTCCATCTTCTTTTCCCAAGAAGAGCACAATGGTTTGTCTCTCAACATTGCAGAGAACCTGAAAGACAAAATCAGATATAGCAGGTTTATAGATGATACAAGATTGTTGGCTGGAATAATTTGCATGTACGGCAACATGAGGCCAGGGACTGCTGTGGCCCTAAAAGCTGAGTCAGTTTAGTGACGAATGCTGGTAGACTTTTGGTAGAAACACATCCTCCCTCTTGTGTATTAATACTTTTTTCTACAATCCGCAATTCATTTTCATTCAGTGGAATAAGCCGACCTTCATCCGTCTTACATGATACTTTAACACAAACTGCTATACGATAACTTAACCTAAATTAAATCACACAATTATGATTCAGTGATATAATACCTAATCGATTTTTAAAAAATCCAACAAGTGACAGATTTGAGATGTGCTGCTAAGAACACAATGCTTTCAGAACTGAGGTGTGATACTCGACCCTCATTTATATTTCAAAACCAATATTACAGATGTATTACTTTCTGCAGCTTCCCCCTTTAACTCTATGGAGATATATAGCATCTTAGTTTCTAAAGCGATGTTTTATATAAAAAAGAATTAGTAACTAAAGCTCTTAAATATAAATAGTGGAGTAAAAAGTACAATATTTCCCTCTGAAATGTAGATGAGTAGAAGTATATTGTTGCATGAAATCAAAACAAAAACTTGACTTAAATGACAGTAAGCTACTTAATTAAATGTAACGTTACTCAGTTACTTCCACAGTAAGACTAACGCTATCCTCACCTCAGCTTGTTGCGGTCCTTCCACACTCTGCCGGATTTGGGTTTTCCCAGCGGAATGACCGGACTTTGTTTCGCACTTAAACCCAGACGAGGCTTCTTCTTTGGAGCGGCCGCAGAACTCGTGGGTGCCGTTTCTGCCGGTGCAGGCCCGGGCAGAAGAATGTCTTCGTTCCCGTTAACGTGGCCTCCGTCTGTATCTGCTGCAGCCTGTGCGTGCGGCTCCGCTTGCTCTGACGAGGTAACGTCACCGGACTCCGGTTCGACTGACATGGCGAGCTTCTCTTCGGCCAGACTCTCGAGTTTCTGCCCTGCTACCTCCGTGTTTTCCTTTTCTACCGTCGCCAGCTCCTGGAGGACGGACCTCCTGGTCCTCCGGCTGGGGGTCCTCACTGGGGCTTCTGAGTCCAGAAGTGCGGCTGGAGTGCGCACTTTGCGGCCGCTGCGGGTCCGTCTGGTCTCTGGCGGGGGATCCTGGACCTCCTTCTCCTCGTGTCCCACTTCAGAACCGGTAGTTACTTCTAGCATGGCTGTCTGCCTCTTTGACATGTTTCTAATTAAGTTGGCTACACCAAATTACTCTGATAAACTTGCGTACCCACGTGTGACCACCGCCAGCGTTGTATACTTGCTTTACTTCCGCTTCTAAGGCGGATGGTAAACAACGTAGCAGCGCATTATCTCCCCCTACTGGTCTGGAGTGTGAACTGCAAACTTCCTATTCTAGTACTCTGCCTCATTTCTTTGTTGAACCCATAGACTGTTGATGAAAATCTCTCAACAAATTGCCTACAAACCCATACTAGAAATAAATGGAAGAATTGATGAACACAAATCCAAATAGTTTATTTTTTTTTAAACATTTCACAGTACATATTTTTGTTATGTATTTTTCTTTTTTTTTGAGAGGAAAAACACCCAATATCAATGTTATGAATCAATTCTTTATTATGCGGCATGGGGGAACACACCTCAGAGATGAAAGTGCAGTTTCTCTCTGTTTTTATAGAGAAGAAAAAAACAAGCATAACAACAGACAGAAACAACTCCAGGACTATTGAAGCATTATCTCTTTCTATGATGACAGAAACCTCCTTTCTTCTACATCGTTAAGCATACATTGCTCTGTCTGATAATTCCTTGTTTTGCACAGTTTATTTCTAAAATGTTAGTCATAATGCTAAATAATATTTTTCCCACAGAAAGTTTTTAAAATAAGATGCTCTGTATATTAATTAACGATGATCACATGCAGTAGTTTCTTTCACCTATAGTAGTTATTAGTTAAAACATGCAGTTCTTCCCTTTCTCACTTCTGTTAATATGATGCTGTATTTGGCCAACAGCTGTGGAGATCACACCTTATGATATTCAAAGGGACACACTATTTTCTACCTCCTTTGGATCCAGGTATGTGTATGGGACGTCCAGATCCTTGTTTCTGTTTGTGATGGCCTCACTTAAGATTTGAAGCTCTCCTTGAAAATCCCTGATCAGGTCGCAGGGAGTCTCCTCACTAAAATGCTGCTCTGGGTAGTGGCCAAGAGGGACCTGATGACATCAATGATATATTTAAAAACTTTTTTTTAAATGTTTATCAAACATAAACTATTAGTAAAAGAATGAACAGTTTGTAGGAAGTTACCAGGATTTTTCCATGGCTCGAAGAGGGTATTTTTGTTTTAATACCTCAAACATAAATGTGATTTGCTATTTTATTTTCATGAGGTTTTGTACACTTACGGAGTCATAGGATGGCCTGCTAAGTAGCCACATGGCAGCCATTCCGTTTGCTGCAATGCCCATGTTAGGCAACGCCTGCAGCATTGTGGCCTCGTTTGTTGTCCCCTTTTTGGTTGGTGGAGGAATTTCCAGGGTGGTGGGAGTGTTGGGCATCCAGCCACCGTAGTCAAACTGCGACGAATGAATGATTGACAGATGATTAATACTTTGAGAAGCCACATCATGTCAGTAGTTGGAAAGTTGACTACGTTGGTCCACACTGAAATATTCCAATAACTATTGGATGCATGCAATATGGATTGGAACAAAACCTTTGCAGACATTCATGGTCCCCAGAGGATGGCTTTGGTGTTCCAAAGTTTCTCCCTAGAGCCACCATGAGGTGGACATTCAACTTTCTGCTGGATTGCCATTTCATTTAGTTTAAACATTCATGTTGAGCTCAGGGTGATAACTTTAGTGATCCTATGACTTTTCATTGGGTGCTATCATCAGATCAAAATTTGTATATGTCCAATACTTTGTAGCCAAATACCTTAAAATCTATTGACATTCCCATCAGCCTAAGCTGCACTTTTTGTTTTGTGCTAATTTTGCAAATGCTTGCATGTAAACGTAGATTGTGATCTTATAAACACTATACCTGCTAAAAGTCAGCATGATAGCGTTGCCATTGTGAGTATCATAGCATTCGTGGCATTTAGCTCAAAGCATCACCGTGCCAAAGTGCAGCCTCACAGACCTGCTGGCATGGCTTAGAGACTCTTGTTTATGTTAAGGACTTAAGACTAACAGACAACCTGATAAACCTATTCCACAAAAATAGCAACATTATGATTTTATAAAAAGGCCTCACCTGTCCAGCGTTCACAGCCGAGTGCTGTCCTGAGCAAGTGAAGATCACCATGGTGACAAACTTCACCATCTCAGCCACAGTGGTGAAGCTCTGTGGAATCCCTGAGAATTAGAGGGAATAAACTGCGTTACCAAAAGGTTCTCGGGATTCAGAGACTAAATATATCAGTAAGCAACCATTTGCAATCTAATGCTATAGTGGGGTCATGGCTACTAGAGAATGAAGTCGCTCTCCCTCTCTTGTAATCCAAGCTTCTCTGTGTTTTGTTTACGTAGCCGGGCCGGCCCAACAGGCATTTTAGTGCATGTGAGTCTCAGTGTGTGCCCCACTGGTTAGCTCAAGGTTGCTGATCTACACTGTGCTCATAGGGCGGGACCGCTGATAACGCCGTCCTGACACACGGCATCATCGCGGAAGCACAGCTTTCTCCATGTTGAGAGACTATACAGCCCAATATCACAAATTTGCCCCAAGGGTCTTTGCAATCTGTAGAGCATATGACACCCTCTGTCCTTTGACCTTTGCTTCCGATAAGGAACAACACCCCCCTAAAATATCCCCTTAAAGCCCACCTGTGCCGGTTTGGGAAAGGAATCCATGTTCAAAAATGTCCGAAATCCACTTCTGTAGTTCAGAGTCTTTCTGGACCTCAGTGTCATTCTTGTAGTAGAAGCTCAGCACTCCCTTCACAAACCTTTGACAAATGTGGATAAGTTCTGTTAAACACATTCCCAGTTGAATTAGCCATTTTTTTTAAATACACACTGCAGTAGTAAGACATTATTTTGTAAGACAATTTAAGGCCATCTCTTTAGAATGATCAGCTCTGTTCTTTTTAAGAATTTGATGCAATAGCTTATTCAACACAGTAGATCACACAATTATAAATAAATAGTTTTTTTTACATTTTACAAAACATTTTACAAAACTTGCCAATTGTCTTATTGAGAGTGAGATGAGAAGATTAATATCACTCTCATATGTGTGTGTTAAGTATAGGTCTACAACTGGTAACAGTTAGCCTGGCTTGCTTCATAGTTCAAATATATACCTATAAGCACCTCTAAATTGGACTCATTGACACATTAGCATGACAGCTACATGTCACTAAAACATACATGATTTTGCAATAATGTGCAACAGAATGCAAACTGCCTATAATACTTGTGGATGATACTCCAAAGCTTGATTCCATCATCCCTGTAGTAGAAGTTCGGTACATCCTCCAGCCCACGGTCAACAATGTCGTCTGGTATGCAGAGGGAGCGGTAGGTCACTGAGGACAGTGATCTCTTCAGGAGTGTCCTCTTACCCTCTCCTCCAGAAGCTGCAAACTAGGAGAAAATCAAATGTGTACATGATTGGTGTGGAGAAAAATGTTTCAGTCAAACTTCACTTTGATGAACAACAGAATAAACTTGATGAGCTTCAGTTGTCCGTACTCGAATATGAGTTTATTACAACACAGATCTGACGTAAGAGAAGATCTTGGTAATGTATGCCTGGATACAGTCTAAAACATTACATTTGCTCAGCTTCATACACTGTGTCCCCACTGAGCATGTTGTTCATTTCATACCTTTATGAAAAATCCATCATCAGATATTAGAAGACCTCGAGCTAACTTGTTGATCTGTAGAGTGTAGCGCGTGTGAGGTACAAGGAGCTGAGGGAAAGACAAAACCTCTGTGAACGTGATGCTTCTATACCATTTAGCAGTGTGGAATACTTAAACAAATATATACACACTAAAACATTATGATTCATCCACTTTGGAAGACACAAAAAACAGCAACTTGAAAAAAATTACAACTCCAGTAAAAATTCCGTATTCTCCCTTTCAGTTACCTTGTACAGCGGATGCACCATGGGCACGTTGCGCAGCAGTGACACTGCAAAAACTTCAGCCAGCAAATGACTGCGCAGCAGGTGAGCATTGAGTTGATGGTCGTTGAAATCTGCACTTCTCACAAAAATCTTGGCCGTCAACCAGTCGTACTCAGAGTCAGTAGGAAAGAAGATGGGATTATCATCTGCTGGCGTCTGCTTCAGCTGCAGGAGAAGGAAGGGAGGTGTGGTTAATTCAATCCATTCAATACATTACCAGTAGTGGTCAATAGGAAGAAATGAGAAAATTCATTGCTTTAATCCAGGCGGCAACCTCTGGTCTGGGAGTTTTCCCTGTTTTCACTTTTAACTCTTTCACGGTGTTTTCAGTTCATGAAAGTTAAGTGTAACATTTTGTCACCAAAATGTCAGTGTTTGGTTCGGTTGTACTCCACCCTCTCAAACTGTGTGTTTATGACAGGTGAAAAAAAATTGGTAATTTACAAAGCTAGTTCTAAATGTGCTCAAAGAGTCACATGAATAGTAGTAATTCAAGCAAACTCTAATTTCAATGTCTAATTAAGCTTAGTTCATACTCGCCGTAGTGAAGCCGGCGCAAGGCACACGTGATCACATGACTGTCACAAATAGTTCACTGATTAAAAACACTATTTACATGTTTTGGGATTTTTTTACAGGGCTTGTACAAAGGTAATAAAGTAGTCCATTAATATGAGATATGACTTTACAGATAATTACAATCCCTCCTCGTCATTGTGAAGGTTGATTTATGGCTTTTTGCCAGATACACCTACAGTCTATGGGCATATCTATGGGTTACACTCGTTGTCTTTTTGATTACTTACAGTTAATTTTGTTTGTACGCCTTCTGGTGTTTCGGAGAATAATGCAGCGTATAAACGCCTCCTTTCATGCTCGGAGTTCACACCAAGGGCGAGTATTAATAAAGCTTTACATTTGAATATCACCACAAACCACCAATCACGAAACATCATCAAGTAGACAAATGGGTTTAGCCTCTGTTATGCAGCTAACGTTCAGTGAAACAAAATGGATCGGTTTTGAAATCAAAAAGTGATGTGGGAGACAACAGTAAAAGCTTCAAAGTGTGTGGTGATGAACCCTGAATTCATGGAATTTGGATTCATAATGGCAGCCAGTGAAAGGTGAGGGTAAGAAGAATATTTATTCTGGTCTTTACAGCTGAGAGAGGCATCATTTACAGCCTAGTTAAGTTTTTTTCATTTTTCTTTGTCACTATTTGGTTTTTTTCTCATTTATTAATTGGGGTTTTAACAATCAGAAGTGAGCCAAAAGGAACACCTGGTTTAGAGTGAATGAAGAACTTATAACTTTCAGGGATGGAAAAAAAATAGGGAACAGAAAGAATATATTTGCCAAATATTGTTTTCACATTTTCTTATGTCGTAAATACAGGAGAGAAAACAAAGATCACACTTAGAAAATGGATCACCAGAATTATTTTCCCACTTGCTTCCCAGGGCATCCGTATATTTGAGTGTTAATCTCACCTGAATAGCAATTGGCACCAGCTCATCACCAGATGTTTTGTGAAGCAGGACGAGGGGAGCCATCAAGTACTGCCTCTTCCCGTTGATGATGTTTGGTTTCAGCCCATCCAAATGCTTGAAGTCACACAGGAATATGTTTCCTTTCTGTATTTCATTTAGTGAGGATGAGAAATTATTTAACTCACATGCATACAGTGTGAATATTAATTATACTAAGCGAACGTAAGTGAATGTTAATGCAACATGCTTTTCCAAATTGAACATGTCATGGAGCAAAATATGAGTCTAAGATCAATCAAAGTCAAGACATTTACCTCCATTTCACCTTCCAAGCTACACTGATCACCGAGGAAGACCATGTCATCACTGACAGGAAAGTTCGTGGGCAGGACTGAACAACGTTGGATCAACATGGGGTTGACACCGTTTAGAAACTGGTAGCCAAAGAAAGCGTCCTCCTCCCAATGTTTCTGGACATATTCTGGGAAAAAAGTTAAACTTCATTGAGTTATAAACTTTGTGCTAGAAAATATATTACAGTTATCAGCTTCACTCTACACTGTATATGAAACAGGAAAATTGCAAACAATGTGTTGCACAGACTGCACTCACAGACATGGTTGTTTATAGTTATTTATCAAAGTCTTGATTGTATTCAATTAAATATTGTTACACATTTCTTTCTGTGAGATTTTTTCCCCTGTTTACTGAGCTATAAGTGATAATAATTATAATATATATATGATAAGTTTAGCATCATGGAATACAGTTTAATATCTGAATGAGTACAATTTAATATACTATCATGCATACAGTATCAAGTATTTCATTAAACTACCATGATAGTACCTGATATCTTAGTCCGTTTGAACCAGAACACCTTCTTGATAGCATCAATATTCGGCCAGTTCTCCTTGGCATCAGTAAGTCCCTTCAGTTTCAGCTCAGCCAGCCTAGAAAATAAAAGCATAGTGTAACTTTATGATGATGCCGGACTGATTTAATAGGTAGGTACATAGTTACATAGATCTGACAGAATTTGAGGACATCACCCAGTGAGTGCAGTGAAGTGAAACTCTGTGGTCTTGGTGAAGGAGAACTGGACCTCACTAGGCAGAGAAAGAGGGTCTTTTGCATTCATGCAGTGGGGTACTCCCTCTCTATAGTCATCCCAGCTGGAAAAGAGAGAGGAGCAGATTGATAAGGAACAGTAGATTTAGAGTATGCAAGCATAATATACTTGACACGTATGCTATATTGTAATTTTGCAACATCCATCCATCCATTATTCAAACCGCTTATCATAATCCGAAGGCAGAGTACACCCAGACAGATCGCTAGACTATCGCAGGGACTTTGCAACATGATATAATATCAAATATTTAAATAAACCATGGCAGGTGTCGCAATGTCATCTTGTGGTTAATTTATAATTAATATTTTCTCGCAAAAGGGCGTAGATGAATGTTAGTTTTGGGTTGCATAAAGTCAAATAATGTATAAGCTCTGATTGCTCACCCATAGTCTTCCCCTCGCTGCTTCAGCTCCAGCACCCGACTGTACTTGCCAAGATCATGGTGGTCGTCAAAGATTCTCAGAGCTTGAAGAAAGAAATAACAAGGTTTAAAATTGTTGATAAATACAGCGAGTTGGTTACTCCAGCCTCCTTATAGATCAGCATTTCCTTCTTTTGTCTTCTGTGGTCAGTGAACAGCGTACAGGATGTCTGACAAGTCTAATTCACACAAACCTGTTCCCTCTCTGAAGCGGTGCACCTCATTGTCAGAGATCCAGCGGTAGATGGGAAAGTTGTAGGTGTCACCCTCAGGGGATCTCACTTCCACCTTGGCAGGGAACCAAGACTTTTCAAGGAACAGTAGGAGACACGGTTTATCTATCTCTATTAGGATCAGCTTTCCAATGGAGTCGGGGCAGGACACGGTAAAACTGGACACCTGGAGTTGAAAACATTCATACAAGAGATAAAAATGTATTTGATAACTAAGAACTGAGCTGTAACATCCAAATACTTATCATAAACTACTGAATGTGGAAGGGTGGACAAAATAAAAACTTAAGCAAAATGATGTCACTGCATAAAATATGTATTCATGGGGATTTGTTTTGTTGCTTTGGTCACCTTTGTGGCCGTAAGTTAAAGAGTTACAGAGCAGCACATATCCTGTTGCTGCACATATGAGTCTGAGTTGACCAGACTTTACATCAGCTTCTCTAGATTGATATTTAATGTGCCATAATCTCGTAAAGTTGAGACAGTATGTTATACATTTAGAGCAATATTTCAGACTTACTGCTCCACTGATGAAGGATAAAGGTCCTTTGAAGCCTATCAGCCAGGTGCGTTTGCTCTCCCCTTCCGTGCCCACCAGCTTAATGCAGACACTGTTAAAAGTGCTGGCAGAGGCGAGGTTGCCAGTGTATATGGTCACTATATAATTCACCATTTTCACACTGGAAAGCAGAAGAAACCTGGTGGGGAGAGAAAAATAATAACCATTCTCAGCACTGTTCAGGTTAACTATCATGTAGACCTGAGAGTAAACACTTTAAAATACCGGTATCACAATGAAAAGGCTATTGGCAAATGCTGTTATAATAACTGATATTAAATTATTCTTTTCTACCTTATTTATTACAATCCAGTCTATGTGAACCGAAAAAGCATCTCTCTTCTTACCTGTTAATGAGAAGTTCCTTTTTGAACTGCTCACCACTGAGTCCCCTTTTTATACAGTTTTGTGGGAGTGCATTCAGGGAGTAGTAGCCAGCTGAATGCTGATGGAATGTTGGACATATATCAAGTTAGACCTACAAAACAACAGGGAAATGAAGCAAATAAGGAAGCACTATTATCATTCAAGACAATCAAGGTTTTCCACCTGTGAGGAAAATCCCTGTTATAATTATGCATAGTCATAATGTTCCTGTTTATATAATAATGACCAGAGGCTTATGTATTCACATGATGGTTATTGGTTAAGTTGGTAACTGCATTAAGTAAACTCGCAAAATACTTTAAGGGTTAGACTTCATTCTGTATATATGTGTTTTTGTGTGTATTTTGAGAAAATAAGGATATGCATAAATAAGATACCTTATGTACAAACCACCTGACATGGATGAGTAGGACGTTAAGCAGTTGGATTGCAGATGTTTCACATATAAAGGGTAAAAGTAATGCATCCTAAGTCATTACATGTCAAATCCATGTTAAATGGATATTTGGTCTACTGGTATACTTCGATTTCCAACTTGCATCTTTTACTAGACTAAAACCTGATATTTTTCAGTATTTTACATGACATTTGGGAGCTAGTCCAGGATGTCTGACTGGAGGAGTCCCTGAAACGTGGTGACAGGTCAACCATGCACAGCCGAGGAATGGGTTTCTCCCTGAGAGAGGCTCGTAATCAACCTGAGGGGATGGGAGAGGCTCCTGAATCAGAGGGTGCATCACAGATTCCTCAACATGGCGTCTCAAGGGATAAATATTATCTAGAAAAGGTGAGGACACAATATAGCCTCCAGAGTAGAACTCACTAAAGCACTGACAAGTTTATTAATGATGTTGGACACTTTGTTTAAGCTTAAAAGATAAACAGGATCCTTGTTAATTAAGTCAAAGTTAACTTAACACCCACTAAAGGAAGAATGGGGAAATAAACTAATACACACATGTCGGCACAGAATCAAGGACCTACTCTATTTTCTATTTATTTCCTTTTGGTCCATGTGGGGTGGCCCCATGGTCTCTGATATGCGGATGACATTCCAGAGTCAAAGGAAGATGATAAGGAAGGCTAGTATATAGTTTCTAACTAGTCTTCCTTCATGAAATCTGTTATCTCCTCATCTGCTCTGGCTGTCGTCACTATGACAAAATGTAATATATCAGGTTTTCTTTAAATGTTTATTGACAGTTCCAAAAGTATTTTTTCATTTTCCACATCTATTCTTGATGATCTGACCTTGTTCCCTGTTCACTTCACAGGCAAATCCTCCAAGCACAGATTTCTTTACGTAAATACAGAGCTCCAGCCCCAACTGTTTTCTCAAAAGTCCCGAATCGTTTAGATTTTTTAAATACCTTAAACTTTGTGAGTATTTGAGAGTAAGAGACATTTAGAAGAAAAGAGGAGGAAAGGAGAACAGAGTGACCAGCAGTAGATCAAATAAAGTACCGTAAAATAATAATATATGCTCCTGTTGTTTATCCGACTATGCTATTCCCTAAAGAAATCCATTATTGAAGACCACATTTACTTGGCATTATTGGGGATCCTTTATTTGAAATGACAACAGTCCAGAATAGATTTAGATCCAACTGTAGCACATTTGCCAAATATTCGTTCTGTGAACTCTACTCCAGCATAGAATAACAAAAATAAGTTTCAAGATTACTAATGCTGTTTACACCAAATTCCTTCGCTGTTATGTAAATTCTAAAATAGTCACAGTTTTTGCCTTTTTTTGATGGTCAAAGTGAACATTTTCATCCAGAAGGAAAATGACAGTTGGGGTACAATTATATGCAAAATAAGATGTAGGCTCTACAGGCAGGCTGTCCCCTAAAGATAATGTTCCCATACAACAAAACAATACATTGTGAATTACTTTTGAAAGGAAAATTGTTTTGTTGTGGATTACGCATGCTTTTGACTTATCATAAATCTGTCTCAAAACACAAGCCTTTCACACAGGAGACTGCTGTTTGTGTTACGGGTGTACAAAGTACTTTTGTTTCCTTATTGTTTTGTTTCAATTTCGTAATCCTTTTAAGTCAACCCATGATGTTTTTTTTAACTAAACCTTACTAAGAAATTGTGTAGTGTTTTTAGATTTATTATGTTCGTTAACCACGTGTTTAAAATGGTTTAAAACTGCGCCCTTTCTGTCCGGATAAAAATATGGTTCCCTCGAAACGTAATTGAGAGTTTAGGTGTATGGGAGCATCATTTTATAGGTGACAGCTACAGGAAAGCTACAGAATGAATGTTACTATCACGTTTTTCTAAATGATGTACAGCCATTCTAGCATCTCAAATGGCTTGAAGAATCGTGCATATAGCTGTGGCAAATGGGAAAAAAAATATTTCAACCTTTTAACCCCCTAGGTTTGGGCTGAGTCACAAATTTTTACTCTGCCCCTGAAATTGATACTCTAATAACTTCAATCCACTTTTTAGTTGTACACTGTCCTCATTTCTCTAACAGACAGCTGGTGGTTTGTGGACAATGAAATAAAATATGTTCAGGGCGAGGCCCCATGACTTCAGTTTTGTCTGAGTTAAACATGAGGAAGTTGCAGGTCATCCAGGTTTTTATTTCCCTAAGACATGCTTGAAGTTTAGCCAACTGGTTGGTTTCGTCTGGCTTGATCGATAGATATAATTGGGTATCATCTGCATAACAATGAAAGTTTGTTTCGTGTTTACTGATAATCTTGCTTAAAGGATGCATATATAAGGTGAATAGAATTGGTCCAAGCACAGCATCTTGTGGGACTTTGCGACTAACTTTGGCGTGCATCGATGATTCATCATTTACAAAATGGGATTGATCTGACAATTGGGACTTAAACCAATTGAGTGTGGCTCCTTTAATGCTAATTAAATGTTCCAGTCTCTGTAATAGGATATGATGGTCAATGATGTCAAATGCAGCACTGAGGTTCTAACAAGACAAGTACAGAGACAAGTTTTTTGCAATTAGAAGGCCATTAGTATTTTTCACCAGTGCTATCGCTGTGCTATGATGCACTCTTAATCCTGACTGAAAATCTTCAAATAAACTAATGTTATGTAGAAAGTCCCTCAAAAATGCTCTGACTCTCTGTCAGCTACAGTGCTGAGGAGATCAATATTATTGATGAGTAGTAGACTGCTCTGATATTACGAAGGGTCTTCCGATACATTTTAAGACTCTCGCCAGACTGTTTTAAGGACTAAACTTGATAAAGATTCTTAGTAATTCAGATTCAGAAATTTCAGAATAAAGACCTGGGGCCTGGTACACTATAACAAATAGAATAGGCTTGAGTCAAAGAAGGCTGCTACTCCACCTCCTTGGCCTGTGCCTCGAGGAATGTGAGTCTCAATATGACTTGGAGGAGTTGATTCATTTAGGCTGATACATTCTTCATTACACAGCCAGGTTTTCTTAAGACTAAATAATAAATATGATTATCTGATATTAAATCATTCACTAATAGATCTGATATTTAAGTGTCCACATTTAATTTCCTATTTTGTTGCACTGTTGCGGTGGTCGTGTTCATTTTTATTAGGCTATTGTGTGTAACTCCTCTTCTATTTACTTCTGATTTATCTCATTTAAGTGGCTGTGGGGAAGACACATGGTCTCTATGGGTCTTTGGGTTACTGCTCTAATGAGAGTGCAGAGAAGCGTGTAAGGGAGCAACTCTGCTTCCTGATCTCCACTCTGAGTTAAGTCCACGAATAAACTCGGTCAGATTTCTAGATATGAGCATCGCGCTATCCAAAGTGGGATGAATGCTGCCGTTAATCAAACCAGGTCATCCCCAGAAAGTCTGGCAATTATCTACGAAGCCCACATCATTTGCAGGACAGCACCCCGACAGCCAGCGGTGGAATGATGACATGCAACTGAACATGTCATCCTTGGTTAGATTTGGTGAGGGGTCATATTTTCTTTCTATTTCTTAGCACTATTGTGTAGCACAATTTGTATAATGTACTGGTAAAAGACATAAGGCACAAACTTGAAGGGTTGAATAATTTTTTTGGGACCTATATTAATGAATGTGTGTGTTGTAGCTGCCTCTCAGCTTGAACAAATGGAGGCCAGCCCTGTAAAGACAAACTTATGCACTCAATTTGTCTGTTTGGTTTCCTCAACACAATGTGGTCATTGTGGTACAACCTTTGTCAAAATGATGATGTATTGAATGAATTGTTGCTTTATTGTGCAATAATATAATTTGTAATGTTTGTGTTCAGGTCACTCACCTCTGTTGTTGAAACACTTAAGATAAGGTAAGATGATGAGACCACAGTTTAATACTTTTAATCAGTTATTCATAACACACTTTAATGCAATCTTAAGGTTACTAAAATTGTACTGTATGTGCTGAGAAAAATCACATCCAGCACCCGGACTATCAGCACTGGCACCCCTCAGGGATGTGTGCTCTCCCCACTGCTCTTCTCCCTCTACACCAACGACTGCACCTCGGAGGACCCAACTGTTAAACTCCTGAAGTTCGCAGACGACACAGCGGTCATCGGCCTCATCAGGGACGGTGATGAGTCTGCGTACAGACGGGAGGTTGAACAGCTGGTCCTCTGGTGTGGACAGAACAACCTGGAGCTAAACAAGCTCAAAACTGTGGAGATGACAGTGGACTTCAGGAGGAGCCCCCCAACACTACCCTTCCCTCACCATACTCAACAGCACTGTGTCTGTGGTGGAGACCTTCAAGTTTCTGGGATCCACAATCTCCCAGGACCTGAAGTGGGCCCCCAACATCGACACCATCAGGAAAAAGACCCAGCAGAGGTTATACTTCCTGCGCCAGCTCAGGAAGTTCAACCTGCCTCAGGAACTGCTGATCCTGTTTTACTCCACCATCATCCAGTCTGTTCTCTGTTCTTCTATCACTGTGTGGTTTGGATCGGCCACCAAACAGGATAGAAACAGACTACAACGGATTGTCAGGTCTGCAGAGAGAATCATTGGTTCCAGCCTGCCCTCCATCCTGGACTTGTACACCTCCAGAGTCCGGAAACGGGCTGGAAAGATCACTGCAGACCCATCACACCCTGGACACGACCTGTTCCAACTCCTCTCCTCTGGTAGGCGCTACAGGGCTCTTTACGCCAAAACCACCAGACACAGGAACAGCTTATTTCCACTGGCAGTCACTCTCATGAACAATTAACAGTCAAACTGCACTACTACCTCCATTCTGCACTATCACCTTAATTCCATGGACACTGTTGTTGTATGGGTTATGTTCATATATATAGATACACTGTTAGCCCGAACTAGTTGACTTTACTAGAAAATCGCGTGGAAACCCGTTGCCTCAAACCATTTAAGTTTTTACAAATGGAGGAACTAAACAGATCAAGTTGTGTTAACATAGAAGCTTAATGAATGCAGTAGACAAATTTAAGTCCACATTAGTAATCTTTACTAAAAATCATGAATTCACTTGAATTATTTTTTCTTTAGTCTAAGTTTAATGAAATAACTATTTTAAGTTCAACATACATACGCATATATAAACAAATCACTAATATAACATTATTTATTGCTACTTAAGACCATTAGTTTATTTAAGTAATGTCTTTACTTTTAATTCAATTAATTATACTATTTGATTTTGAGATTTAATGTATTGTTTCAAGAAAATTGTACAGAAGGAAAGAAATTAAACAATAAATTTTAATGTTCCGATGTGTTTTATTTTTTCAAAACATTGCATTGTAACTGTTAAAACTGAAAGAAATTCCAACTTGTCGAGGGAAGAAATACAGCATTACACAGTAACTGTGCCTTGTGAATGACTATTCACATGCAAACATTTCAACTTGACTGGATAAGGACAGAGGAACTGGGTTAAACATATCGAAACAACTGAACACCAATATGCAGTCCAGAGACAGACAAGAAAGACAGACAGAGAGAGAGACAGACAGACAGCAGTACAATGCCTCCAAGTCTTGTGTGTATGTAGAGGGTCAGATGAAAGGTGGTTCATCTTAACGTCCTCCTGTCACACAGAAAGCTCCAGATCTAGAGGAATATGAAGCAGCTGATGTTCAACTGTGTTGTTGTTCCTCACAGTCTGGAACAGAAACCTTTACACAGAAAGCTCTTATAGATTCATGTTCATGATTTAAACATAAAGATAATGCAGCAACATTTTGACCAAAACTCATTTTCATTCAACCTGTTCAAGCCGAGAGAGACGTTCATAAACACATCATAATACAAAGAGGATCTGTGTGAGCTCACAAACACACCCACAGGAACTCTTCTGTGGGTTCTACAGGAACTCAACTGATTTCCTGTAAATGAAGAGGGTCGGAGGTACAGTGATGATGTGATCCAGGTACATGAGAACAGGAAAAGAACCCTGATGTGTTTATCAGAAAGTTCAGACTCCATTTTGAGTCACAGAGCAGAAGGAGAGAAGCTGAAGGCTGAGGCAGGGTGAGTGTTAATCCAACATTTGATTGTTTTACTGTCACAGTGTGTGAGTCACTTTCCTCCCTGTGGACTGTAGAGCAGTGGTTCTCAACTGGTCTGGCTGCGGGACCCACCATCACCCCTTAATGACAAGCCGCGACCCACGACCCAAATTATATATATATATAATTTGGGTATATCTATATTCAAGAAGTACTAGTAGTAACATCTCTGTGTAACTGTCAAATCAAATAAAGAAAGTACACATCAATTATATTTTAACAATTATTATTCTCAGTTTTCAAATTGAACTGGATGGATTATAAATAATACATAGAAATACATGAATAAATGTTCTTCTCATTTCAAGTAAAATAATGGCTGGATTAAAAAATAAATTATGTAACGAAATTCATTTTAGAAATATTATTTCCACTGAATTGCCCTGCAGCTTTAAATTCAGTTCATTCAGGGTGAAGTGATAAATCCACAATATAATATTTTTTCTCATCTTCGAAAAAGAGAAATGAGTGTGGGAAGAATTCAGCTATATGAGTCTGTCCAGTCAGAGTCTAATGACTCTGGTCTCTCTGGTCATTTTCTCTTTTGGAGATCGTCCTATGATTTGACTTACTCAACTCACACCTCAATAGTCCTGCTCTGCTGTCTATCTCCTCGTCTCTCCTCCGTGTGTCACGGTGTGTGTACATCTCACTCAAATCAGGAAACTTGTCAGAATACCCATATTTGATTGGCTGAGCTGCATCACGTGATGTGATTCACAACGCATTGATCGGTGTGTTTCCTGCACCGCTGAACAAGTGCCGTAAATGCTGGAATAATTCCGCTGCATAAAAAATGCCCTTCAAAATTTTTTTGTCAGGCAAAGGCCCGCGACCCACTGAAAACGGGTCCGCGACCCACTTTTGGGTCGCGACCCAGCAGTTGAGAGTGTGTTACTTCCTGTTCTCTCGTCTTGATTCTGGTGTCTGCTCTCTCACAGTCAGTGTTACTGTTTTACTCTCAGACTGACTTCAGATCAGAAGATGAGTGGTTGTGAGGAGGAAGAGGAGGACAGAGCAGAGTCTCTAGTCTCTGGCTGTCTGTCTATGAAGAGTGATCGGTCCAAAAGGCTTCCTCTGTTCTTCAGTAAAGAACCTGGACCCTCAGACACACAGTAAGAGAACTTCTACTAACTCATTCATAGGAGTCATTTTCTCTTCCTGTACCTCTGACAATGTGTTCTGTAGATTTAGAGGTGTTGAGTTGAGTTTGAGGTTCTTCCTCTTAGTATCAGTGACAGCTGTCAGTCACCTAGAAAAGCTGTGATGTAATCTAAGAGCACTAATACAAATTTTAAAAGCTTCTAAATATCTGCAGTAACAGTAGTTTGTGTATTCAGATCTACTTTAATGTCTTTGTTGTTTTCAAAGATTCATTCTGAATAAAATCATCTTGATGTTTGCAGAGTTCAGTCCAGACAGAGAGCAGAGTCTCCAGGATTCATCTGTCTGTCTATGAAGAGTGATCGGTCCAAAGATCATCCTCCAGTCTTCAGTGATGAACCTGGACCCTCAGACACACAGTAAGAGACTGTTGTTACTGTGAGCTGACCTGATGAAGATGATGCATTGAGGATGAAGACTAAAATGTTCTGCTCAAAGATTTATATTATATTTTCATGAGATGAAGCTCAAAGGTTCACTTCCTACAGATTCAGAGCTTTCAGTGTGAAGCTTTAAATCTTTAGTAAGTGGACCTTTGAGTTCAGACTCTCTCCTCCATATATTGATCCTGAAGGTCTAGAACAAACATCATGAGCAGAACTGATGTCAAAGTTCTCTGCTGACAAAAACTAGACAGGAAATGGTCAACTGTACATTTGGACCTCTTCTGTTTTCATCATGTTTGAATTGATCCTTCATTTGATAGTTGACAGTAGAAAGTGACAGAAAACAGACATGAAGAAGGAAAGTGTGTGGACTTGAACCTGAGACTCCACTGTTACATACTGTGTGTTAGACTGTTGCTCCACCACAACATGTAGACCTCTTCTAACCTCAGTTCAAACACAACTAACTCAAGCTGAGCTGTGACACAGTAAAGGACATGATCAGCTCTCTCTAATGGAGGACTTTTACTGTGAAGGAGCTGCAGGAAGTGTTGAGTTAGTTATAAACAAACTACAGACAGATCACTCAATGTTTCATCAGACAGCCTGATATGAAAAGCAGCTGATTAGAGTTTATGAAAGCAGGAGAGTTGAAATCAAAGAACATTTTCATTACAGACTGAACGCTGAATTCAAAGAGAAAAGTAACACTTTAACTGTTCTCTGTGAACATCTGAGCTTCTACACACTTTAGTCCACATCTGGATGTTTTAACAACAACCAACAAATCATTCCAGTTCTAAAAAAATGTCTTTACAGGAAGTGGAAGAGGAGTCGTGTTTCTAAGTTCTTTCTGAGGCTGATGTCCAGATCCAGAACCAGAGCTGGACTGCAGACAGCCACTGAGACCAGAAGTGTCCAAAGTAAGACTGTCCATTTCTCTGCTGATGTCTTCATGTCTGGAAACAGGACGTGTTGTTTTAATACAGAGACACTTGTTGGATTGAACGATGTGAACACACAAAGGAAGAAGCTCTCATTGATTCATATACGGTCCTAGTCTGTTTGTTGACGGAGCCGCGGTGTGTTTCAAAGAGCAGATCGATCCGGGCAATATAACTAACAGGCTCTGTGTGAGAAATATGAAATCAATGTGACGATGAATGTATTTTAACAACTAACACACAGACACACATCTTTGATCCACGTCGTTCATAACTGGACTTTTAACAGTCGCTCTGTTAACTTTGTCTGTCGGCTACAGCTCAACAAAACAGGAAGTAAGAACAATCAACACAGAGTTAATATAATGTACTCTTTTAGTTTACAGTAGAGACTTTGAATGAAACATAACAGTTCCATAAAAATCAATCTGCATTTATTGATTGTAATTATATCTGGTTGGCAAAAGAAAAACTGTAGTTTCTGTTAGTTTAGTTTCTAACAATATCTACTAAAAACACTCTTCTGGTTCAGTTCATGCAGTCAATCATTAATGACAATTACATATGTTTTTATGATTCAGTAGGAAACATGAATCCATGTTTGTCCTCAGCTTTATTCTTTTAATTTGATCTCAATAACCTTCATGATAATACAATCCCACCCGTTCTCATAAGTGTTGAATGGATTAACAAAGCAATAGTTAGTAGTTTGAATGTTTTCTTGTGTGTGAACACAAAGTAAGGAGGCCCCCAAAGAAAGTCTTTCCTAGAGCCCCTGTTGTCTAGAGCCCAGTCTGGGTTAGCTCACAGCTGATAACGTGTCATCAAAGTGTAGCCCCGCCTCCTGTTAGCCCTCAGGGAAACACTCTCAGAAGTGCTGCTGTTTGAACTGTTAGCACCGTTAGCTGCTAGCCGCCGGCTCAGCGGTCAGCCATGTTGAGAGCCGCGTGGAGTCAACAGAAACGCTCTGAATTCACTATTCAGCAGCTTTAACTCATGAAACAGGTGAGACTGACACAGGTGGAACAAATCCAGGCGGGACAGACGATCACAAAGACAGGAAGTAAAGTGATCTTTCAAAATAAAACAGGAAACCGACCATGTAGAATCCCAGCACCATGACAGAGACGGTCTCCTCCCTCAAACCAAAGCCACGTCTGTAGCTACACTGACTGGATCAACACTGTCTGTGCTGGTGACCAGAGAGAAAGCTCTCTGTGTTCACATCTCACTACTTTAGTAGCTTCTAACTGAATTTAACTGAAAGTTACTTTCACTCATATGTCCCCCTTTGTAGGTTCAGATATCAGCCTGATGTTATTGTTTACTGATTGTTTTAGTCAAATCAATATCATATCTTCTTTATATGTTCTCTCTGGTTTCTCTGTTTCAGGAGATAGTGGTCTGCAGGAGGTTTTAGATGAACTTAAGATCAGTCTGAAGAAGAGATGTGAATGTGTGACTGAAGGAAGTGATGAAACAGGAAGTGGAACCCTCCTCAACAGGATCTACACTGAGCTCTACATCACAGAGGGACAGAGTGAAGAGGTTAATACCCAACATGAGGTGAGGCAGCTTGAGTCAGCTTCCAAGAAGAAGACCCTCCATGACACTCCGATCAAGTGCCACGACATCTTTAAAGCCTCAGCTGACCAACAGAGACGCATCAGAGTCGTTCTGACCAACGGCGTCGCCGGCGTTGGAAAAACCTTCTCGGTGCAGAAGTTCACTCTGGACTGGGCCGAGGGTTTGGAGAACCAAGATGTCAGTCTGGTGGTTCTGGTTTCGTTCAGGGAGCTGAACTTGATCAAAGATGAGCAGTACAGTCTTCTCCAGCTGATCCATGTTTTCTATCCAACATTACAGAAGGTCCCAGCAGAGAAGCTCTCTGTCTGTAAAGTTCTGTTCATCTTTGATGGTCTGGATGAAACCAGACTTTCATTGGATTTCATCAACAATGAGGTCGTGTCTGATGTCACACAGAAGGCATCGGTCAACGTGCTGCTGACGAACCTCATCGAGGGGAACCTGCTTCCCTCGGCTCTCGTCTGGATAACTTCCAGACCTGCAGCAGCCAATCAGATCCCTCCTACACATGTTGACAGGATAACAGAAATACGAGGCTTCACCGACCCCCAGAAGGACGAGTACTTCAGGAGGAGGTTCAGTGATGAAGAGCTGTCCAGCAGAATCATCTCACACATCAAGACATCCAGGAGCCTCCACATCATGTGTCTGATCCCAGTCTTCTGCTGGATCACTGCTACAGTTCTGGACCACATGTGGACTACAGACCAGAGAGGAGAGATGCCCAAGACCCTGACTGACATGTACTCACACTTCCTGCTGGTCCAGACAAAGAGGAAGAAGCAGAAGTACCATGAGGGACATGAGACGAGTCCTCAGGAGCTGACGGAGGCTGACAGGGAAGTTCTTCTGAAGCTGGGGAGGCTGGCGTTTGAACATCTGGAGAAAGGAAACATCATGTTCTACCAAGAAGATCTGGAGCAGTGTGGTCTTGATGTCACGGAGGCCTCGGTGTTCTCAGGAGTTTGTAGTGAGATCTTCAAAAGAGAGAGTGTGATCTTCCAGAAAACAGTCTACTGCTTTGTTCATCTGAGTGTTCAAGAGTTTCTGGCTGCAGTCTACATGTTCCACTGTTTCACAAACAGGAAGAAAGAGGTACTGAAGGACTTCATGGGATATTACTATTCATCTCTGGAGGACTTCTTGTGTACAGCCATGGAGAAATCCCTTCAAAGTCAAAATGGCCACCTGGACCTGTTTGTCCGCTTCCTTCATGGCCTCTCTCTGGAGTCCAACCAGAGACTCTTAGGAGGCCTGCTGGGTCAGACAGACAACAGTCCAGAAACCATCCAGAGAGCCAGCAACAACCTGAAGTGGATGAAGAGTGATTATACCCCTCCTGACAGAAGCATCAACATCTTCCACTGTCTGATGGAGATGAACGAGCTCTCAGGACATCAGGAGATCCAAGAGTTCCTGAAGTCAGAGAACATATTGGAGAAGGAACTCTCAGTGATCCACTGCTCAGCTCTGGCCTACATGCTGCAGATGTCAGAGGAGGTTCTGGATGAGTTCGACCTGAAGAAGTACAAGACATCAGATGAGGGACGAAGGAGACTGATTCTAGCTGTGAGGAACTGCAGAAAGGCTCAGTAAGTCCAGATGTGATTAACTTTATGAATCAGTGTAGATCAGTAGTTTAGTTCTTCAAATACAGACACTATGAAATTCATATTCTTAAAATAGTGTTCCAGTTGTTTAATACAAAATTATAATTCAGTTATATTTCATCACAGATGTTCTTGATGTTTCAAATGCTGCGAGTGAAAACATGTTTCAGTTTCAGTTGGTTTAGTTTTCACTGTGAAATTAATGAACACAGTTATTCTATTGATTTCTAATGGTTGTTATATTTTATATTGATATAATTCTTCCTCTATTTATCTTCCTTTGGGTGATGGAGGCGACATGCAAACCTGCTGAAACAAATGAAGGACTTTAGAGGTTGTGTTTGAGCTTTTATCACAACATATAAAATGTGTTTTTATTGAAGCCAAATGTCCATAAATGTTTTCCATAAATACATGTGAGAAATTCAAACAAGGAAACCAACAAAGTGATTCTTTGAACCGTTGCCTCCACGAAGGAGTTCAGATTTCCTCTTTACCCAGCTGAGTAACATGAAGTATGTTTATTATGGTCCACATGAAGTCCTTGTGTCTCCTAAGATCCAGACCCTGTAGGGTCAGATGGAATGTAATGTACTTCTACATTTACCTGACGGAGAAATGTTACTGGTTACATTGAAGATTCACATTTGACTCACAAAATATACAAGAATTAAAATATGAAGCATTATTATTTATTAACTATCCAGCATCATGTTAGAACTGAAAGCTCCACCTTTAACAGACGTTAATAATATTATTATTATTTACGTCATATTATTCATATTCATATTAATATTATTCCTTATTTTGATCCTTTGGCAACAATCTTTACTTAGTGTAAACTGTGGGACTGCAGGACTTTTACTGAGCGGTATTAACAGTTCTACAAAACCATTTGACAAAACCATCACTGTTATATTATTATTAAATTGAGTATGTAACTGTTGCTGCACTGTGAACACAAGTGAAGTTGTGAGATGATGTTGAATGCTGTAACAGTGATTTAGTAGCACAAGAAGAGAAAAGTCATCACATCAGAGAACTGATTCAGTGATGTCAGTTACACATCAATATATATCTGAGGTTTAGCATTAGCATTAGCCACATTAGCCTCCATAAACTGCTGGTCATACAAGACAAAGACTGTCGCTGTAAATCTCCAGAGTGTTGAACCGAGAAATGTTTCATTTTATTGTTTATGAATTCAACTTTTCATTTTTTAAGTTTTTTTTACATCGTCCTGTTTTTAAATCTTTTAATTTGTTCTTTTACTCAGAAATAAACTCAGAATGGTTGAATTCAGACTTTTATAAAGATCTTATGAACACCATGTTATGTTTTTAATGCTGATTCACTGAAACATATTTCTGATGACATCATGTTGAAAATGATAAAGTTGAAAATAATGCAGCCTCATTGGTGTTGAATACTTTTATTTAGAGGCTCAGAACGACAAAAACATCTAATTATATAAATATTAAATCATATACAGGTCTAATATTATCAAGTAATCTGTTTCAGTCCTGTAACGTTCTTCAGCTGTCTCTGAATGTTCTGGAGGTGAACCTGACAGCAGCAGGTAGCTGTAGCTGTTAACCTGCTTTTCTAATGAAGAAGGCCTCATGCTAACGTTGTGGAGACAGACATGGGATCAGATCACACTGACAGACTGGACATTATGGAAGCCTCAATGTAACAACACTGTCTCCCTTCATCTGCACATTAAAGAAAAACAAAGATTAAAAGTCTGCAGGTAGGAGAGAGAGAGTGATGAGAGTTATTGTTTCATGTGAAACACAGTGAGATAAGATTAGCTGAACCACTGATGTGAAGAGATAATGTTCATCAAAACAGGAAGCAGGAAGTAAATATTAAGTGTCCTCTTTCATAATAATATTTTGTAATATTTGTGTCGTTCCAGACTTACTGACTGTGATCTCTCATGGACTCACTGTGAAGTTGTGGCCTCAGCTCTGAAGTCCAACCCCTCCCATCTGAGAGAGCTGGACCTGAGTAACAACTACTACCTGGAGGATTCAGGAATGGAGCTGCTGTCTGCTGGACTGAAGAGTCCACACTGTCGACTGGAGACTCTGAGGTCAGTTCACTGACTGAAAGGTTTCAGGGTTTGGCTGAAAACAAAGGCTGACTATTTGTTAGAGTAACAGAAAGTAGAGAAATTAAGTGATTGACAGGAGAGTTTTTAGCTTCCACAGACTCTCAGTGAAGGTGATGTCAGTCCTGATGAGGCTGTAGAGTGTGTGAGGGGGATGATAATAAGCAGCAGCCTAACACCGGCCCAAACGTCTCCACAGAGCAGGCTTTTAGAACATAAGTCTCTTGTAATTACTTGAAAAAGATGTCAGTTGAGACCAGTCATAGTGAAAGTGGCTCTTCAACAAGTGATGATTATGAATGACATCATCAAACTATAGATGTTTAAGGTTCTAACTTGTTTCCAAGTTCTTGTTGACAGCAGGTCTATCTGTGGTTCTGTTTTCATGTTTTGTCTCATTATCTGAAGACACAGACCTTTAGGTTACAACTAAAAACACATGTTGCAGTTTGTACTGATGTGACCAGAATGTAGCATGTAGCATGTAGCATGCTAAAAAAAAGCTAAATCTACAGTCTGACAGAAATACCTGATGTTTTATTGATTCAGAAAGAATCTCCAGTCTACCTCTCCTTCTATATCCCACAATGCAAAGCGCTGGAACAGCACATTCTTTGTTCTATTTCATCACTAAATTCACCAATGAGGACTTTTGAGGAGAGAAATCAACTTTGTAGATTTAAAACATTGTCAGTTAAATTGATTGAACATTTGAGTGATGTTTTATATTTACAGTCACACACACACACACACACACACACACACACACACACACACACACACACACACAGAGATCTAGTCATATTTCTTAATGCAGCTGTTTAAAGGATCAATATAGTCTTGATCCTCTAGTTCCAGACCTGACTGAGACCAGCAGCATGGTGTTAATCTGTGTTGACATCAATAGGTGTATGAATGTTGTGGTGACATGTGGATGATGTCTGTAGAAGGCTGACATGATGATGATCCACAATAACACAATGACAAAGAGAAAAGCTCATTGATGAGGACATAGTCATGTTGAGCTACACATTTAAAACATGAACACATCTGATTGGATTATAAATGGATTCTTATCTTCATCATTTATTCTTTATTCAGGTTCAAGAGCTGCAGGTTGTCAGACATCAGCTGTACTTCTCTCGCCTCAGCTCTGAAGTCCAACCCCTACCATCTGAGAGAACTGGATCTGAGATACAACGAACTGGAGGATTCAGATGTGAAGCTGCTGTCTGATCTTGTGGAGAGTCCAGACTGTAGACTGGAGACTCTGAGGTCAGTAGAGGGTTGGACTCAGTCCATGCTGGTTCCAGCAGTATTGAACTAAACACAGATCCAGTATTTCCTGTAAACCTCCAACCTTCTCAGTGAAGGTGTGAGAGGAGAACACTGACAGGCTTCAGGATTGGACAGAAAGTCAGCCAATCAGATGAGCCACAAGCTTGTTGTGATCATGTTTGTGAGTAGTGGTAGGAGGAGGAGGAGGAGGAGGAGGAGGGGTAGAAGGAAGAGGAGGAGGAGGGGTAGTCGTAGGAGGAGGAGGAGGAGTGGTAGGAGGAGGAAGAGTAGTGGGAGGAGGAGGAGGAGTAGTGGTAGGAGGAGGAGGAGGAGGAGTGGTAGGAGGAGTAGTGGTAGGAGGAGGAGGAGGAGTGGTAGGAGGAAGAGTAGTGGTAGGAGGAGGAAGAGTAGTGGGAGGAGGAGGAGGGAGACATTCAAATGTCAGTGAGACTGTGGTTTTTATCAGCTTTGAACCCATCATTACAGTGAGCAGTGAACACCTCTCTGTTTCTGCAGTCGTGATGCGTTCACTACCCTCAGCTCTTTATCTCCACTGTGTACTTGAGTGAAATGTGCAGAGTGAACAGACTTGATGTCCAAAGTGTGTGCAGGTGTGTGAGCTTGGAGCTCAGTGTGTTCACTCCAATACGTTAAGATGAGAGCTGAAGGGACTGAAGTCCTGTTGCTCTTTCGACTGGATGTGCTGCATCACTGACTGACAGGTGATGAAGGGAGTCTCTGCAAACACTCATTCATCTCTTCTTCTTCTTCTCTCCTCAGATGGAGGAGATCTCACTGGAAGTGAGTCCATCATCATCTCTGTGATCATCTGGATCTGATCAGAGGATCACAGAGGATCTGGACTCCTCACTCCACCTGGACCTGGATTTAGTTTAGTCCTTTGGTTCCTTCATGTGTTCTGACCCTAAAGTGTCTCTGCAGATGAGTTGTGTTCATGACAACATGACAGCAGATGAACACATTTAAATGGATGTTTCTGCTTTGCTTTCTGTTGCAGCTCCTCCCTGTGGAACGATGGAGTTCTGCACTTTATTTACTCATATTTCTCAGTAACAGTGGGAGTTGATATCACATGTATGAAGTTACCTTATTACCACCAATACCAGCCACTTCTCATGTTATAACAGACTCAGATTAGCTTGTAACAAACAGGAAGAGAAGATAAAACCTGAACCTGAACTCAATAAATACATAAATATATCTTTTGTTTTCATGCTTTCATTCCATCTTCACATCATGTGCATCGTAGTTTGTTCTTTGTACTTTAGTGATCTGTTGTATTTAAAGTTACTACGAAGAACTTTCATTTAGTGAAAGAAGACCACCCACTGTCAGAGTGGAGCTCAGAAAACAACCTTCTGCTCAACGTCAGTAAAACCAAGGAGCTGATTGTTGATTATATAAAAAAGGAGGTGAAGATATCTCTGTCTCCATCAATGGAGCTTCAACAGCTTTACGTTCCTGTGAATCAGCATCACAAACAACCTGACGTGGTCCTCACACATCTCCATCCTGGAGAAGAAAGACTGTATTCCTGAAGGAAACTCAAGAAGTTCCTTGTTAACTTTGACAGAGGAGCAACAGAAACATGACCAACTGTCATGAGAGGTTCAGGGTCCAGGACAGGAGAGCTCTCCATACTTTTTGGATATATATTTATATTTATAGTGTAGTCGTTAAATATTTATGCTTACATCTGTTCTACTTTTTTTGTTTTTTGTTTTTGTTGTCCCTGTCTGTTATTTTTCTTAAATATATTTACATTTTGTTCCTGTTTATTTGTAAATTCTGTGCATGTACGTGGAGAGCAACGAAAAACCGGAGTCATTTGTCAGAGAGGCATTCACTAAACTCTATGGACGTTTGTATTAAATATCTAATATTTCTATGGTTTGAAACTGAACTTCATATTGTCAAAAAACTAAACAAAGACAAAAGACCTGTGTGAAAAATGGCATCACATCAAACATTGTCTTACTTTGTTTATGCGGAGATATGATTTGAAGATATATGGGTATATAGATATAGATCGATTCCCTCTTATTCATTTCTTGGACATTTTAAACCATTTCTCTCTGTGATCCATCTTTCCTGTAGCTTTTTATTATTTTATTTTTCAGACAAGATTTGTAGACTATTTGTTATTTTCAACGTTGTGCGTTTTAAAGTTTGTTGTGCAGGTTTATCTATTCCCTCATTGACGAGAAACTCTGCTAAAGCCTTTACACATCATCTCGCCCCAAACGCCATAATTAAAAAGCGCGACACTGCCACCTACTGATCAACACCTTGTTGTTTTTACACCACAACGATGCAGCGTCCCATGATTTTACTTCCGCAACTCATGAAACCACACCATTCAAAAGAGCACAGTGTACTCAGGGAAGTAAGAAGTGTAGCTGACTGTGACCAACTAAAGAGCATTGCTTGAAAAGCTGCATTCATTTATTAATGCAACACGTACACCGGACAGCACGGCTCGAGTGAGGATTCATCATGTCTCTGCTCAGATTCGGAAGCATGCTGCTGTTGTTGCTGCTGTTTGGACATTCAGTAAGTACCTCTGACTTTTTAAAGGGTTTTATACCCTGTTGTCTGCCACAACATTTCAAAACAAAGGATTGGGACTTGGTCTCAAATTCATTTTTTTTGTTTTTTTTAATACACTGAGACACACGACATGAATGTCAATGTGAGTTAATATTTTTTGATATTTTTGGGCTAAATGCATGTTAACAGTAAAGTTGGATTAAGTCAGGCTCAAATTGTCTTGTCAGCTCAGTTAAAAAAAATACATTGTTTTTCTTTTATGTCTGTAAAGTGAGATGTCAGCCCTGCACCATACAAAACATTAAACTTTAATCACATGATGGAACACAATATAAACTGACTCATTGTGAGTTAAATTATGACCTGCAGCTCGGGGCACCAGGTTCATTCAGCGTGGATTACCAGAAGGACTGCTTTCGGAAAGATGGGGAGGAGTTTCGATACATATCAGGGAGCATCCATTACAGCCGGATCCCCCGGGTCTACTGGAAGGACCGGCTGCTCAAGATGTACATGGCAGGGCTGAATGCCATCCAGATGTACGTTTACTTCATGTCTCACTGTCTTACTGCATCACTCTAACTTTGGTTTGTTGTTGCAACCACAGGCTGTTGTTGTGACTGTGCCATGTTTCAACAGAGAAATCAGTTCACATCACTGTTGGCTCTTTTAATGTTTGCATGTGGTTGTGCTGCAGTCATTCTACAAAATGGCATAATTTGTCAGCAGTCACATGTGCTGTAGTGATGTAAGTATGTAAGTATGTGTGTTTGGATAATATTGACACTTTATTCACGTTGAAGGTACATTCCCTGGAGCTACCACGAGGAGTTTCCGGACCGGTACGATTTTAGTGGAGACAAGGATCTTGGATATTTCCTTCAACTGGCCCAAGACATAGGTTTAGTGGTCATCCTTCGTGCTGGACCCTACATATGTGCAGAGTGGGACATGGTGAGTGCCGGATGTCAGTAAACACATTTTGAGTTTTTGACGGTATTAAGAGACCATTCAAGAAGAAAGAAATACAGAACACATTAGACTCTTCAGTATTTCCATCTTATGCTACTTTATACTTCTAGTTCAACACATTTCAGAGGAAAATATTGTACTTTTTACACAACTACATTTATTTGACAGCTGTAGTTACCAATAACTTTTCAGATCAAGAGTATACACACAAACCATCTGGTCAACTTCTCACATATGATGCATTTACCCAACAGTAAATAAAGTAAAATCATAAGAAGATCTCTCTGAGCCGTGACTTGTCATTAAGGAATGATGGTGGGTCCCACAGCCAGACCAGCTGAGAACCATTGTCCTCCATGAGCGCAGAAAATATTATATTTTCCTGAATATAAGCTTCTGCATTTTCCAAATGCTCTAGTACTATTCAAACGTATTGTAAGTCTCGTGCCGAACGGTACGTACATTTAATACGTACATAGTTACAGCCTTAGAAACTAATAATAACTGTGGTGCCATCATGTGGTTATAAGGAGGTATTTCAGCTGCAGGACAACAGTGAAGGCCTAGGTATAAAATGCACGGCCCGCCACTGTAATTAAGGTACTATGCAGTTTATGTCAGCTTAATAATAAAAGTGTGACATGTAGATATGTCGTGTGTATGTTGCACATGCAGTATAATTTTCCTTCCAGCTCAAAGATGTCGGGACAACCTTCTAAATATATATTTTGGTTTGAATGTTTTGCTGTTTGCTGTTCCTACTAATTATATGTTCATAAGCGGTAACCAAAGGCCAATAATTAGTCGATAATATCTCAAAAATGTTGCCAATTTCTAACTGGAAACCCTTACTGTACAGACGTGATCTTTTAAGCGGCTAATACTTTTCTACTTCTACTAGTAAAATGATGACAATACTTCCCCAATACATTGTCATCTCTTTGATTTATACTGAGGGATGGTACAGTATACCTATGTTTATGGTCATAGGTTTACTGTTCAGTTTTTATATATATTTGGGGATGTTTTGATGTTTGTTCTCCAGTATGAGAGCTAATCAACACTGAAATCTGTTGTAGCCAATGTAAACTTTTTATTGTCACTTAAAGTGTACAGAGGGTGTTTGATATTTAAAACATAGATTATAAGTGTGTTATCACTTTAAATTGCACTTACACTAGATGAGGTTATCCGTTATGGTTGGTAGGCCATTTAAATTGCACCAAAAGCCTTTTGCCATTGTTTGTGTTATTCTGTCAACCAGGGGGGGCTCCCTGCCTGGCTTCTCAAGAAGAAAGACATTGTGCTGCGGTCCTCAGATCCAGGTGAGAATCAAAGAAAAACAGGATGAATGCTGACATATATATATATATATATATATATATATATATATATATATATAGTCATGGTTGCATGCAGCAGTACATACAACACTATAATGATTTGCTTTGTGTCAGATTACATCAAAGCAGTAGATAAGTGGATGGGGAAGCTACTGCCAATGATGAAGCCTTTTCTCTATCAGAACGGTGGTCCTATCATCACTGTACAGGTGAGTCTTACGCGCATTACGTTTCATTTCAGAACTTGATTCCATAAGAAAAATAACATTTCCCTCCTGCTGTGGCTGTGTCTGGTAGGTGGAGAATGAATACGGTAGTTATTTCGCCTGTGACTTCAGCTATATGCACCACCTGACTCAGCTGTTCCGGTCTCACCTTGGTGAGGAGGTGGTGCTCTTTACCACAGATGGAGCTGGGCTCAGCTACCTCAAATGTGGCGCAATACAAGGTCTCTACACTACTGTTGACTTTGGGCCAGGTAGGTGTTGGGAGTCTAGTCAGTGCAATGCAATTGACAGCAAACATTGACTGTTGGTTAAAGGTTCAGTTATGTATTTCATTTCATTTCATGTTTATTTGGTAGGGACAAATACAATACACATGTTTTCAATGCAATGTATACCAGCATTCTTGGCTACTGCTAATAACCCTAGAAGGGCCTGTAAATATTTAAAGAATTAAACTATGTGGTACAATATGTTGTCCTTAAAGAAACAGCAGAACAGCTTGCCAACATACTCATACATTGACCACAGAAACTTGATTGATTGACTGACTGTTCATCTTAACATTTAGTTAAGTCTTTTGATCTTAAGTGTCAAACACTGGGCTACAGCTTCCAGATGCTGTGACAATATGTCTGACACTGCAGTAGCAGTATTGTAAAAGCAATTTGAGATTAGATGCATTACATGAGGATTTACAGTACTTCAATCATTTTCTTCTTTTTATGTCATATCTTAGATTAGTCAGCAGTCATGAGGAAGTCGCACAAATAGCTTTTTTTTACCCATGAGCTTATCTTTGTGTTTTCATCCTGTTAGGTGAGAATGTAAACGCTGCCTTTGCTGCACAGAGACACGCTGAGCCTCATGGACCTTTGGCAAGTATTTCCCCCGAAACAGTTTGTGATTTCAAAACCACACTGCATTTTCTCTCAGGCACTCATGAGGTTTTCTGCTGTATGAACAGGTGAACTCTGAATTGTACACTGGCTGGCTGGACCACTGGGGGTCACGTCACTCTGTTGTGTCGTCTGCCATAGTGGCAAAGTCCCTCAACGAGATCCTTGCCCTGGGAGCAAACGTCAACATGTGAGTCTTCAGATTTAATGACACACTGAAGGCATATACAATTACACAAAATATATTAATATCATGGTGACTCTACGGCCACCATCATAATATGTAACTCAAGTTACTTTTCGAGTTATTTGAATCTATTTGTGCTTTTATTGTTGTCTACATTTCACTTTAATTTCTCTCCCCACAGGTACATGTTCATAGGGGGAACAACCTTTGGATTATGGAATGGTGAGTGCACTTTAACAGACTAGTTTGATGAGAAGACATGATAATTTCAAGTGACTGACAGCAAAGCCACTTGGGTCTTTTCTGTTTTTGGAATGATTAACTTCAGAATCAGAATTGTTTATTGCCAAGTACGTTACACATACAAGGAATTTGGCTTGGTGATTGGTGCATAACAGTAAACACAGTGCAATAGTATATACAAATAAGAGTATGTTAAAGCCTTTCTATGTTTATTAATAGAGAAAAGATGTGCAAGGGTGTGTAACAGCCTCTGATTGCCTCTCGATATCTCAGGTGCAAACGATCCATACGCCTCGCAGCCCACGAGCTACGACTTCGACGCCCCGCTCACGGAAGCAGGAGACCTGACGGAGAAATACTTTGCAATTAGAGAGGTGATCAAAATGGTGAGAACACTGGTGCAGGCCTCTAATTTTTTTGAAGTATTTCTTCAGCTGTTTTGTGTAAAATTGAATGGCATTATCAAATTGTCACATCCACAAGTGTTACATTTGTATTTTTGGAGTATATGTCATCTGGAAGAACATGTGTATTTTTTCACAACAGTACCGTAAGATACCTGCGGGACCAATACCGCCTTCAACTCCAAAGTACGCATATGGGACTGTTGGGATGAAAAAGGTAAGCAGGCAGTGGACACTGTTTCCATTGAAAGACTTTTTGTCACATGATTTAAAACATGAAGAATAAATTATAAAAAGCAACCCTGTGTCACCACAGCTCCAGGTGCTATCAGATGCTTTAGAAACACTGTCTTTCTCCGGCCCCATCAAAAACAAATATCCTCAGACTTTCATTGAACTGAACCAGGTATCCTTTAATGCTTTTCTCTTTTATGTTGTGAAAAACCAACAATATTTTTTCCACCTGATTTTAACTTTTTTAGCTGTTGATTTGTCTAAAATGTATCTCTTTCCTGTTTGTCCTTTAGGCCTTTGGTTATGTGCTCTACAGGACCACTCTGCCTGTTAACTGCAACACACCAACTCCGCTGTCATCTCCACTGAACGGCGTCCACGATAGAGCGTATGTGTCAGTGGACGGGGTGAGTCTGATTGTTTCTTATCAGAAGTTACACGCAGGTCCACGCTCATGCCTTTTGTTGTCTTTGCTCATCACCAGATGAGTTAAACTATGCTGCATTGGTACAATTTGAAATGCGTCAATAGCGTCTCATTTGACTCATTTTAGATTAGCAGCAGTTCTTGCACGGTCGCATGTTTTAAGACGACATTGAACTCTTGAGAACTTGAGCTTCTTTTGTATAAATGTTAAACAAATAGCATAGTAAGATAGATAGATACTGGTATAGAAAAATCTAAACATGATGCCCAGTTCTAGTTGAAAATGTAGCAAACTCTGATTATTTCTGATTTAATCATGCTGATTTCTTCTCAAGGTGGCTGTGGGGATTCTTGAAAGGAACAAAGTCATAACTGTCAATGTGACTGGGAAAGCTGGCAGTCAGGTGGACATACTGGTGGAGAATATGGGTCGGATCAACTACGGAAAAAACATTAACGACTTTAAGGTTTATTTCCAGCTACATTTTCAAGATACTATGTGTGCTTTGACGTATAAATGTCACAACGCTTTACTTGATTTCATTTTGCAGGTTTTACAAGCCTTAAAAACTTAATATTAGATTTAACTGCAACAAAATTCTGTTTTGTATTTGAATTTCACACTTTCTGTGAAGTAAAACTTCTGAACAATTTCCAAAACTGGGATGTCGGTGTGAATTCTCAGCTCCTCCCGTCTGTTTGTTTGTACTGCGCAGGGCCTGGTGTCCAACCTGACTCTAGGGAAGGATACGCTCACTGGCTGGACCATGTACAGCCTGAACATCGATGAAGCGGTCAGTCAGGGTCTTCTCGGTGAAACGAAACCAACAGACCCACCTAAGCCCCCTGCTCTCTCCCTGCCAACCTTCTACGAGGGAAGCTTCATTATTCCTGCCGGCATCCCAGACCTTCCCCAGGACACCTACATCAAGCTGCCCAAATGGAGGAAGGCATGTCACCCAAGCGTTTTTTGATTTAGTTAGAATTGAAGCCACTTTGCCCTTAAAAAAATAAAATAAGAACAATGTCAATTGAGCATAAACCCTGATTGTTCGTAGTAACATTTTTAATGACTCCAGGGTCATATGCGCTCAAAATTTGTTTTTAAATTATTTGTTGATAAGACAACTGAAAAAAAAATAATCGCCAACAATTTTGATAATGGATTCATCGTTTAAGTCAAAAGTTAAAATGTGGAAGAACTAATAAAAATTCATGCTGTTTGAGTGTATTTTGTCAAGATATTCTCTAGCATGGGCTCAATCAAATGATCGCAATGCTAATACTGTCGACGAATTACTCAGTTCTGTCATTTTCTTTTCAGGGACAAGTTTGGATTAACGGCTTCAACTTGGGACGTTACTGGCCAGCCCGAGGGCCTCAGGTGACACTTTTTGTCCCTGCCAACATCCTCACCACAGCTGCACCCAACAATGTGACTGTCCTGGAGCTGGAAGAGGCTCCCTGCAGCTCAGGGCCATGCAGTGTGGAGTTTACTGCCACCCCCATCCTGAATGCAACAGTCCAGTCTGACTGCAAACGGCAAAGGAGGCTCTTCAATAAAGATGATTTGTTGTGATAATAAGGGAACTCACTTTTGCACAAAAGGAATCAATTTACACTACTCTAGTTGCTGATGTACATACTCGAATCAGCACTTGTGTGACCTGGATGTATGTCTGATTTTTAAAAAGCTGTAATATGTGAAGGGAGGTTGATTTGCCTCACAACATCAGTGATTGGATGTGTCTTTATGAAACGTGAAGATGGTGTTTTTTTTAGCCAAATAATCTTTTTAACCATCACATCAACTGTGGGCACGTCTCTCTCTACCTCACTGATTCTGCATAACTCGATCTGAGAGAATGTTTTATTTTTATGGGAAAAAACACATCAGGAAAATACTGTATACAACCACAGATGCATTGTGGGACTGTTAACATGTAGCTTCTATTGGCTTTGAAAATGCATTTAAAGCTGAAAATAAAAGGGAAAGTATGATTTGATAATACTCCAATGATCCTCTTTCTTATTATGTGACTATATGCTAGTTGGATATATGCATCACCATAATATAGAGAGACGTCTTGTAGTAAAGATGGAGAATATAAAAAGATGTTCTCTGCCTAAATTGTGTCCTAGGAAGCTGGAGAAATAACTTACTTAAGTACCTTTACTGGAAGACAAACATTTCATTAATTGTTCATTTATTATCCCAGCGGGAAATATTTTATGCAGTGAGCACAACATTTTAATAGAAAACAGAGAACATGGGGCAGAAGACTGCAAATTAATGATCATCTTATTTGTCCACATCATAGACCTGTGAATAGGAGCTTTTATATTGTTTTACCAAACATGAACCAAGTGGCTTCATTGACAGTTGATGGCAGCAATGCATTTTTAACATCCAGTCTACCAACAATAATTTGGAGCAAAACAACTTGGTAACAGTGAAACACAGGGCAAGAGGAACATCATTTTAACAACAAAATTACACAGGAAAGAGGTCACAAGGTCTTCAAATAGACGTGGACATTCTAATTTAAATAATTCAGATAATAAGAAATAGCCGATAATGGATTTTTGAGACCAGTAATAAACACAAAATGTAAAAAAAAAAAAATACTTTATAAGGACCCTTTATATGTGTTATTTTATTAAACAAGTGAGACCAATAGTAATGAGCTGACACTTTAAAAATATACTTGTCAAGAGGACAAACTATGCAATAGTGACACAGACACAGCAACTTAATACCCTGAAATAAGTCCCATCTTTCTGAAGCTTTTAAGGTTCAGTTTCCGTTGACAATTTGTCAGAGAGGCATTCACTAAACTCTATGGACGTTTGTATTAAATATATAATATTTCTATGGTTTGAAACTGAACTTCATATTGTCAACAAAACGTTATATAATAAGCTTCAAAATGCTTACATTTATTATATTATTTTGCATATGGTGCAAAACGTTCTGAATAATTTGAACCAGGAAACATTCCTGTTCATGGAAATCCATTCACTCACTTCAACTTCAGCTGAATGAGCAAGATTACAGCAATCACAGCAGATAGGGCTGATAGTGAGCTTTCTGCATTCAGGTGTGAAAGGTAAACAAAAACTAAAGAAAGACAAAAGACCTGTGTGAAAAATGGCATCACATCAAACATTGTCTTACTTTGTTTATGCAGAGATATGATTTGAAGATATATGGGTATATAGATATAGATCGATTCCCTCTTATTCATTTCTTGGACATTTTAAACCATTTCTCTCTGTGATCCATCTTTCCTGTAGCTTTTTATTATTTTATTTTTCAGACAAGATTTGTAGACTATTTGTTATTTTTAACGTTGTGCGTTTTAAAGTTTGTTGTGCAGGTTTATCTATTCCCTCATTGACTAGAAACTCTGCTAAAGCCTTTACACATCATCTCGCCCCAAACGCCATAATTAAAAAGCGCGACACTGCCACCTACTGATCAACACCTTGTTGTTTTTACACCACAACGATGCAGCGTCACATGATTTTACTTCCGCAACTCATGACACCACACCATTCAAAAGAGCACAATGTACTCAGGGAAGTAAGAAGTGTAGCTGACTGTGACCAACTAAATAGCATTGCTTGAAAAGCTGCATTCATTTAATGCAACACGTACACCGGACAGCACGGCTCGAGTGAGGATTCATCATGTCTCTGCTCAGATTCGGAAGCATGCTGCTGTTGTTGCTGCTGTTTGGACATTCAGTAAGTACCTCTGACTTTTTAAAGGGTTTTATACCCTGTTGTCGACATTGAAGGAGCTATACATGCAGCCACATTCCAAAAACATTAAAAACGGATCAGAACATATGATTATATCTGGTTTTATAAAAGCCCTGCCACAACATTTCAAAACAAAGGATTGGGACTTGGTCTCAAATTCATTGTTGTTGTTTTTTAATACACTGAGACACACGACATGAATCTCAATGTGAGTTAATATTTTTTGATATTTTTGGGCTAAAGGCATGTTAACAGTAAAGTTGGATTAAATCAGGCTCATATTGTCTTGTCAGCTCAGTAAAAAAAATACATTGTTTTTATTTTATGTCTGTAAAGTGAGATGTCAGCCCTGCACCATACAAAACATTAAACTTTAATCACATGATGGAACACAATATAAACTGACTCATTGTGAGTTAAATTATGATGTGTTGACCTGCAGCTCGGGGCACCAGGTTCATTCAGCGTGGATTACCAGAAGGACTGCTTTCGGAAAGATGGGGAGGAGTTTCGATACATATCAGGGAGCATCCATTACAGCCGGATCCCCCGAGTCTACTGGAAGGACCGGCTGCTCAAGATGTACATGGCAGGGCTGAATGCCATCCAGATGTACGTTTACTTCATGTCTCACTGTCTTACTGCGTCACTCTAACTTTGGTTTGTTGTTGCAACCACAGGCTGTTGTTGTGACTGTGCCATGTTTCAACAGAGAAATCAGTTCACATCACTGTTGGCTCTTTTAATGTTTGCATGTGGTTGTGCTGCAGTTATTCTACAAAATGGCATAATTTGTCAGCAGTCACATGTGCTGTAGTGATGTCAATAAATACGCCACAGAAAATGATTATGTATCGATCCTGAATGTCGATTAATCGTTAAAAATATTTTTCTTTGAAATAAATGCAATAGTTCTCTGGCCTTAGAGAAATGTGAATACAATTTCTAACTTTTATGATTGTTAACTAAATATCTTTGGGATTTGGATTGCTGATCGGACAAAGAAAGACAAATTGTTTATTTGAGAAAATAATTGAAAGGTTGATTGATGATGATGTTTGTTGCAGCTGTAATGAAGCGACATCATTAAACATAAGTATGTGTGTTTGGATAATATTGACACTTTATTCACGTTGAAGGTACATTCCCTGGAACTACCACGAGGAGTTTCCGGACCGGTACGATTTTAGTGGAGACAAGGATCTTGAATATTTCCTTCAACTGGCCCAAGACATAGGTTTAGTGGTCATCCTTCGTCCTGGACCCTACATATGTGCAGAGTGGGACATGGTGAGTGCCGGATGTCAGTAAACACATTTTGAGTTTTTGACGGTATTAAGAGACCATTCAAGGAGAAAGAAATACAGAACACATTAGACTCTTCAGTATTTCCATCTTATGCTACTTTATACTTCTAGTTCAACACATTTCAGAGGAAAATATTGTACTTTTTACACAACTACATTTATTTGACAGCTGTAGTTACCAATAACTTTTCAGATCAAGAGTATACACACAAACCATCTGGTCAACTTCTCACATATGATGCATTTACCCAACAGTAAATAAACTAGTCAATTATATCAACTTCAACCAACTGAAGCATTAAACTGCTGCTTTAACAGTTCTGCATTAGTAATAATAACTCAATCATATAATAACCTAGTCACATACGATAGAACTTTTAGGGGGTCATTCTGCTGCCAAACTGAGTACTTTTACTTTTGATCCAGAGCTCAACATTAACTTTTAGAAGTGGTTGCCAGGTTGGCGACCAGGCATTAGCTTTTGGTCGCCCCAAACGGAAAATATTGTTGGCATTTTTAGTCACTTTGTATTTTGAGTAATTAAGCAGTTTATGTCAGCTTAATAATGAAAGTGTGACATGTAGATATGTCGTGTGTATGTTGCACATGCAGTATCATTTTCTTTCCAGCTCAAAGATGTCGGGACAACCTTCTAAATATATATATTTTGCTTTGAATGTTTTGCTGTTTGCTGTTCCTACTAATTATATGTTCATAAGCGATAACCAAAGGCCAATAATTAGTTGATAATATCTCAAAAATGTTGCCAATTTCTAACTGGAAACCCTTACTGTACAGACGTGATCTTTTAAGCGGCTAATACTTTTCTACTTCTACTAGTAAAATGATGACAATACTTCCCCAATACATTGTCATCTCTTTGATTTATACTGAGGGATGGTACAGTATACCTATGTTTATGGTCATAGGTTTACTGTTCAGTTTTTATATATATTTGGGGATGTTTTGATGTTTGTTCTCCAGTATGAGAGCTAATCAACACTGAAATCTGTTGTAGCCAATGTAAACTTTTTATTGTCACTTAAAGTGTACAGAGGGTGTTTGATATTTAAAACATAGATTATAAGTGTGTTATCACTTTAAATTGCACTTACACTAGATGAGGTTATCCGTTATGGTTGGTAGGCCATTTAAATTGCACCAAAAGCCTTTTGCCATTGTTTGTGTTATTCTGTCAACCAGGGGGGGCTCCCTGCCTGGCTTCTCAAGAAGAAAGACATTGTGCTGCGGTCCTCAGATCCAGGTGAGAATCAAAGAAAAACAGGATGAATGCTGACATATATATATATATATATATATATATATATATATATATATATATATATATATATATATATATATATATATATATATATATATATATATATATATATATATATATATATATATATATATATATATATATATATATATATATATATATATATATATATATATATATATATATATAGTCATGGTTGCATGCAGCAGTACATACAACACTATAATGATTTGCTTTGTGTCAGATTACATCAAAGCAGTAGATAAGTGGATGGGGAAGCTACTGCCAATGATGAAGCCTTTTCTCTATCAGAACGGTGGTCCTATCATCACTGTACAGGTGAGTCTTACTCGCATTACGTTTCATTTCAGAACTTGATTCCATAAGAAAAATAACATTTCCCTCCTGCTGTGGCTGTGTCTGGTAGGTGGAGAATGAATATGGTAGTTATTTCACCTGTGACTACAACTACATGCGCCACCTGACTCAGCTGTTCCGGTCTCACCTTGGTGAGGAGGTGGTGCTGTTTACCACAGATGGAGCTGGGCTCAGCTACCTCAAATGTGGCTCAATACAAGGTCTCTACGCTACTGTTGACTTTGGGCCAGGTAGGTGTCGGGAGTCTAGTCAGTGCAGTGCAATTTACAGCAAACATTGACTGTTGGTTAAAGGTTCAGTTATGTATTTCATTTCATTTCATGTTTATTTGGTAGGGACAAATACAATACACATGTTTTCAATGCAATGTATACCAGCATTCTTGGCTACTGCTAATAACCCTAGAAGGGCCTGTAAATATTTAAAGAATTAAACTATGTGGTACAATATGTTGTCCTTAAAGAAACGGCAGAACAGCTTGCCAACATACTCATACATTGACCACAGAAACTTGATTGGCTGACTGTTCATCTTAACATTTAGTTAAGTCTTTTGATCTTAAGTGTCAAACACTGGGCTACAGCTTCCAGATGCTGTGACAATATGTCTGACACTGCAGTAGCAGTATTGTAAAAGCAATTTGAGATTAGATGCATTACATGAGGATTTACAGTACTTTAATAATTTTCTTCTTTTTATGTCATATGTTAGATTAGTCAGCAGTCATGAGGAAGTCGCACAAATAGCTTTTTTTTACCCATGAGCTTATCTTTGCATTTTCATCCTGTTAGGTGGGAATGTAACCGCTGCCTTTGCTGCACAGAGACACGCTGAGCCTCATGGACCTTTGGCAAGTATTTCCCCCGAAACAGTATGTGATTTCAAAACCACACTGCATTTTCTCTCAGGCACTCATGAGGTTTTCTGCTGTATGAACAGGTGAACTCTGAATTTTACACTGGCTGGCTGGACCACTGGGGGTCACGTCACTCTGTTGTGTCGTCTGCCATCGTGGCAAAGTCCCTCAACGAGATGCTTGCCCTGGGAGCAAACGTCAACATGTGAGTCTTCAGATTTAATGACACACTGAAGGCATATACAATTACACAAAATATATTAATATCATGGTGACTCTACGGCCAACATCATAATATGTAACTCAAGTTACATAATTTACATCCGCAAATACATTTTCTTAAGGAGAGAGAATGACTTTAGAGACAAGGAGCTCATCTCTTGCTCTTGAAGTTTACAGTTATTTGAATCTATTTGTGCTTTTATTGTTGTGTACATTTCACTTTAATTTCTCTCCCCACAGGTACATGTTGATAGGGGGAACAAACTTTGGATACTGGAATGGTGAGTGCACTTTAACAGACTAGTTTGATGAGAAGACATGATCATTTCAAGTGACTTACAGCAAAGCCACTTGGGTCTTTTCTGTTTTTGAAATGATTAACTTCAGAATCAGAATTGTTTATTGCCAAGTACGTTACACATACAAGGAATTTGGCTCGGTGATTGGTGCATAACAGTAAACACAGTGCAATAGTATATACAAATAAGAGTATGTTAAAGCCTTTCTATGTTTATTAATAGAGAAAAGATGTGCAAGGGTGTGTAACAGCCTCTGATTGCCTCTCGATATCTCAGGTGCAAACGATCCATACGGCTCACAGCCCACGAGCTACGACTACGACTCCCCGCTCACGGAAGCAGGAGACCTGACGGAGAAATACTTTGCAATTAGAGAGGTGATCAAAATGGTGAGAACACTGGTGCAGGCCTCTAATATTTCTGAAGTATTCCTTCAGCTGTTTTGTGTAAAATTGAATGGCATTATTAAATTGTCACATCCACAAGTGTTACATTTGTATTTTTGGAGTATATGTCATCTGGAAGAACATGTGTATTTTTTCACAACAGTACCGTAAGATACCTGCGGGACCAATACCGCCCTCAACTCCAAAGTACGCATATGGGACTGTTGGGATGAAAAAGGTAAGCAGGCAGTGGACACTGTTTCCATTGAAAGACTTTTTGTCACACGATTTAAAACATGAAGAATAAATTATAAAAAGCAACCCTGTGTCACCACAGCTCCAGGTGCTATCAGATGCTTTAGAAACACTGTCTTTCTCCGGCCCCATCAAAAGCAAATATCCTCAGACTTTCATTGAACTGAACCAGGTATCCTTTAATGCTTTTCTCTTTTATGTTGTGAAAAACCAACAATATTTTTTCCACCTGATTTTAACTTTTTTAGCTGTTGATTTGTCTAAAATGTATCTCTTTCCTGTTTGTCCTTTAGGCCTTTGGTTATGTGCTCTACAGGACCACTCTGCCTGTTAACTGCAACACACCAACTCCGCTGTCATCTCCACTGAACGGCGTCCACGATAGAGCGTATGTGTCAGTGGACGGGGTGAGTCTGATTGTTTCTTATCAGAAGTTACACGCAGGTCCACGCTCATGCCTTTTGTTGTCTTTGCTCATCACCAGATGAGTTAAACTATGCTGCATTGGTACAATTTGAAATGCGTCAATAGCGTCTCATTTGACTCATTTTAGATTAGCAGCAGTTCTTGCACGGTCGCATGTTTTAAGACGACATTGAACTCTTGAGAACTTGAGCTTCTTTTGTATAAATGTAAAACAAATAGCATAGTAAGATAGATAGATACTGGTATAGAAAAATCTAAACATGATGCCCAGTTCTAGTTGAAAATGTAGCAAACTCTGATTATTTCTGATTTAATCATGCTGATTTCTTCTCAAGGTGGCTGTGGGGATTCTTGAAAGGAACAAAGTCATAACTGTCAATGTGACTGGGAAAGCTGGCAGTCAGGTGGACATACTGGTGGAGAATATGGGTCGGATCAACTACGGAAAAAACATTAACGACTTTAAGGTTTATTTCCAGCTACATTTTCAAGATACTATGTGTGCTTTGACGTATAAATGTCACAACGCTTTACTTGATTTCATTTTGCAGGTTTTACAAGCCTTAAAAACTTAATATTAGATTTAACTGCAACAAAATTCTGTTTTGTATTTGAATTTCACACTTTCTGTGAAGTAAAACTTCTGAACAATTTCCAAAACTGGGATGTCGGTGTGAATTCTCAGCTCCTCCCGTCTGTTTGTTTGTACTGCGCAGGGCCTGGTGTCCAACCTGACTCTAGGGAAGGATACGCTCACTGGCTGGACCATGTACAGCCTGAACATCGATGAAGCGGTCAGTCAGGGTCTTCTCGGTGAAACGAAACCAACAGACCCACCTAAGCCCCCTGCTCTCTCCCTGCCAACCTTCTACGAGGGAAGCTTCATTATTCCTGCCGGCATCCCAGACCTTCCCCAGGACACCTACATCAAGCTGCCCAAATGGAGGAAGGCATGTCACCCAAGCGTTTTTTGATTTAGTTAGAATTGAAGCCACTTTGCCCTTAAAAAAATAAAATAAGAACAATGTCAATTGAGCATAAACCCTGATTGTTCGTAGTAACATTTTTAATGACTCCAGGGTCATATGCGCTCAAAATTTGTTTTTAAAATTATTTGTTGATAAGACAACTGAATAAAAAAATAATCGCCAACAAATTTGATAATGGATTCATCGTTTAAGTCAAAAGTTAAAATGTGGAAGAACTAATAAAAATTCATGCTGTTTGAGTGTATCTCGTCAAGATATTCTCTAGCATGGGCTCAATCAAATGATCGCAATGCTAATACTGTCGACGAATTACTCAGTTCTGTCATTTTCTTTTCAGGGACAAGTTTGGATTAACGGCTTCAACTTGGGACGTTACTGGCCAGCCCGAGGGCCTCAGGTGACACTTTTTGTCCCTGCCAACATCCTCACCACAGCTGCACCCAACAATGTGACTGTCCTGGAGCTGGAAGAGGCTCCCTGCAGCTCAGGGCCATGCAGTGTGGAGTTTACTGCCACCCCCATCCTGAATGCAACAGTCCAGTCTGACTGCAAACGGCAAAGGAGGCTCTTCATTAAAGACGATTTGTTGTGATAATAAGGGAACTCACTTTTGCACAAAAGGAATCAATTTGCACTACTCTAGTTGCTGATGTACATACTCGAATCAGCACTTGTGTGACCTGGATGTATGTCTGACCTTTTAAATGCTGTAATATGTGAAGGGAGGTTGATTTGCGTCACAACATCAGTGATTGGATGTGTCTTTATGAAACGTGAAGATGGTGTTTTTTTTAGCCAAATAATCTTTTTAACCATCACATCAACTGTGGGCAGGTCTCTCTCTACCTCACTGATTCTGCTTAACTGCATCTTGTATTTGAGAGAATGTTTTATTTTTATGGGAAAAAACACATCAGGAAAATACTGTATACAACCACAGATGCATTGTGGGACTGTTAACATGTAGCTTCTATTGGCTTTGAAAATGCATTTAAAGCAGAAAATAAAAGGGAAAGTATGATTTGATAATACTCCAATGATCCTCTTTCTTATTATGTGACTATATGCTAGTTGGATATATGCATCACCATAATATAGAGAGACGTCTTGTAGTAAAGATGGAGAATATAAAAATATGTTCTCTGCCTAAATTGTGTCAGCTGGAGAAATAACTTACTTAAGTACCCGTACTGGAAGACAAACATTTCATTAATTGTTAATTTATTATCCCAGCGGGAAATATTCAATGCAGTGAGCACAAAATCCTCCACTAATTTTAATAGAAAACAGAGAACATGGGGCAGAAGACTGCAAATGATGATCATCTTATTTGTCCACATCATAGACCTGTGAATAGGAGCTTTTATATTGTTTTATCAAACATGAACCAAGTGGCTTCATTGACAGTTGATGGCAGCAATGCATTTTTAACATCCAGTCTACCAACAATAATTTGGAGCAAAACAACTTGGTAACAGTGAAACACAGGGCAAGAGGAACATAATTTTAACAACACAATTACACAGGAAAGAGGTCACAAGGTCTTCAAATAGACGTGGACATTCTAATTTAAACAATTCAGATAATAAGAAATAGCCGATAATGGATTTTTGAGACCAGTAATAAACACAAAATATAAAAAAAAAAAAAATTAGAAGGACCCTTTATATGTGTTATTTTAAACAAGTGAGACCAATAGTACTGAGCAGGACACTAAAAATAAACGTGTGAAGAGGACAAACTGTAATAGTGACACTATTTCCACATTACTAAAAACATATATTTGGCATTTTTGTACTGCAATATTTTGTTACTTATCAGCTGACATGTAAGCCCATATCTGCAATAAACCGATATCGGCTAAAATCTGCCTGGGCCAATTTAATCTGTCCAACAGGTAGATAGATAACAAGGGAGGCTGGAATGTAGGATTTTAATATTTAAAAAATAATGATCTTCTAAAGTGTTACAGGTATATTTCATGTCCTCTTTCAAAGGTTTATTATTATTTCTATTTATTTATTCAGAATTATTGGGTATGGTTTGGTTTCTAGTCTCACTTAAGCACAAGGTGGCGGTAAAGTGCCTCACGCGCTAAATGTCAAACGCCAGAAAAAGTCATAGAAGAAGAAGAATAAAAACTTGCTAACGTAGAAGAAGTGGGCGGAGGCCTGGCCGAGATTTTTGACGTGCAGAATAATTTGTTTCCAGAGTTTTGTCCAGAAATGAGGTAAACATTTTTTATAAAAATGGACGACATTAAACTAAACATTTACGTTAACATATTACATTGCGTAACTTAGTCGTCGGTTAAATGTATCGTACGTATGCAGCCAGTTGTGGCTTACTATAATTAGCGTTAGCTAGCTAGTAAGATGCTAACTTAGTTGCACAGTTGAGGAAGCTGTATTTGTTATGATTATTAGCTGTATGAAACTGTTAGCTGTAACGTTCATAACAAGCTAACAACACCTTACTATTGTACATTGTTGCCAGCAGGTAAACAGAATGTATTACAGCACTTAATCTTAAATAGCTTAACATTATAACGTGTGTATCTTTGCTTATTCCGCAGGTTGTGAACGCCTATTTGTTTGGGACAGTAACGTCATGATTAAATAGTATCATATGTTGAGATACTTTGGCACTGTCATAATACCTGGCAATAGTTAACAGACATGCCGTGGTGCCTAAACACTAAGCGGAAATATATTTTTTAAACCAGCCCACAGTGAAAGCCAAATCTGCATTTGCAATATACAGCAGTTTATTGTTGTAAACTATCCTCATCGAGACCATGGTAGACAACCGCTATGCCACAGCTCTGGTCATCGGCTCGGTGCTGAGCCTGCTGGCGACGGTCTACCTCTCTGTGGCTGTGGGAACTCCGCACTGGTACCAGTACAGCAGCCCACCAGTGAAGCGTGGGGACAGCAACGTCTCCGAGCTCATCAAGGAGTTCATCGATGGAGAGTTTGACGAGAAGACTTCCCGCGAAACCATGTTCCGCCTGAACGGCACCCTGGGACTGTGGTGGAGGTGCATATGGGTGCCGAGTGAGTCACACTGGTTCAAAGAGCCAAGTATGTCCTGTTCAAAATATTACATCTCTACAGCTTTTATAGCCCCGCTTTAATCCCAAGCAGAGACATACTTTGATGATTTAAAACGCTACAGAAACAATGTTTTGTCTAGTTTTAAAGCTGACACTTTAAAGCTGACACTTTAAAGGAAAAGTTAAATCTGTATACCCCTACCTGTGAGTCCGATGTTGTCATAAGTCACTTCTGCTCATCGATTTGCAGCATTACCTGCAATGCAACAACTGACAGTAAATTGTATAACTACCTCAGTATTAATGAAATGACACATTTCTATTGTATCGTTGTGTACTGTATATCCTCCTGCTGCCCAACATCACACACCCTGTGTGTTGGTAAATAATGACAGCTCAGTTGAATTTGCACTCTGGTCTTGACTTTAGATCCAAAGATGGAGACACAGTGTGTGAGTTTCACTCTCCCTCAGCAGTTCAGTCTAAAGTACAAATACCTTGGAAACCATAGCAGCGAAAAAGATCTGCTGAGAACATGTGAGTCTACTCTGTTCCTCCTGTGTCTGTAGTGTTCTGTTCACCCTGCATTCATTTTAAAGTGTCACCGAACTTTATAGCCACTACCACAGCTGGGGAACTTTCTGTGAGTGACATTTATCGTTGTGAGAGGTCACAATGGACAATTTTAGATATGGAGTATTAAAAATATGTAATATTTTAAATCTAGATTTAGCAGCAGTAACAATTGCATGACACTAACATATACAACATCAAAGCAATACAGCAGACAATTCAGAAAATACAAAACTATTTTTAAGTGATGTTTAGCTGGACAATTTTTTTCAGCTTTAAAAAGTTGTTGGTGAGAGAATTTTAGGCACTAACATGCTGTAATGTCCTGCAATTAATTGTCGGCCCATGCTTTTTTGCATCAGTCAAATTTGTCTATAACATTCCTTGTAGGTTCTTGAATTTGCTCTTTTAGTTAGTTTTAGATAGTTTTTTTTTGTTTATTTTTAATGTCATTTTTCAGACTTGTGGAGGTGCCAGTTTCTCTTGCCCCTGGTGTCTCTGGCTTTGGTGTTTCTCGGCGTCCTCGTTGGGGTCTGCGCCTGCCTGTGCCGCAGCTTCACCCCCACTTTGGGTGTGGGAGTGCTCCATCTACTCGCAGGTGAGAGAAATCCTAGTATATTACCCAATTTCTGCCGTGGACCACAGACAAAAAAAGTAGGAAAAAAATGCCACGGGATCTGTGCTGTTCTGAAGGGACATTTGTACTTGAGTGTGGTGCTCACCGCCATATTGGCAAATATTTAAACAAGAAAACACAAATCATGGGGAAAGGGGTGGCGGCAAGTATTGTAACAAGAAACTCTGTTGAAGGAGAAATGTATAATATCCCTTTTTAAATGGTGAATTTGCAACAGTATGTTTTGGAGGAGCAGACAAAGGCAGAGCTGCTGCTGTGCTCTTCTTTAAAATAACAGCAATTGAAATGAATCTACTGACATTAAAATACATGTCAGACTGGTAATAATCTCACGTAATACTAAATTCAACTCTATGCAGACTCTATTGGGTATAGTTTTTCGATTGACGCCAGTAACACATACACTAAAAATAGTCGAAGTACGCTTGCGGCAATGTTCCGATCTGGAGAGCAAATGTGTAAAAACATTAATGGAGTATTCTGACTCACTGACCATGAGGGTGATGGTGTGTGAGCGTACATAGGAAACATTTGTTGCAGGTATTTGTACGCATGTTGTGAGCCGGCAGCGCCTTTTTGTGCCTAACACGCGTCCAGCTGGTGATTCTCAAAGTTAAAACTAGCATCAGCCTGGCGGCGCTGCTTAAGGCCTTCCTCTTGTCAGGTGAGTTCCTCCTCATACATCTTCTTCTGATTGAGACCATTTGAACCGTTTGCTTTCACTTTCCCAGATGTATAACCCTCAGAAGGTTTTCTTTTGCTTTGAGTCATTGCTCTGAAGCAAACGTATAATGTTACCTGGTGAGCTAATTCACACAGATCCTGACTCCTGTGTTGTTATACATTCAGTTAATAGATGATAGTCTAAACAACTGCCTCGCTGGGTAAATACCCAAACCTTGCTATGTCATATATGCAATTTCTCTTGAAGAATAATGTTAGATTTAATAGAAGTGTAATCATTTATTCTGATGTTAGTAGGGTTGGTCTTGATTTATTAATGTGTGCCTCTGCAATAATGACTCTGTGATTGTTGTTGTTTAGTTTCAGACGACACAACTTATAATTTCACTCTTGTTTCTCTCATCCTGCTGCCATCAAATGCAATGCAGTGCTTCAAATGTACTTTTCATCGATTACGTCTGTCCTCTACTCATCAGGTCTGTGCACTCTGGGCGCCGTCTGCTGTTTCCTGGCCGGGGTGGATTTGCTCCGGCAGTATTCGTCCCCACCAGAAGGGGTGGAGGGCTCTCTGGGCTGGTCCCTCTACCTCGCTCTCATCTCCTTCCCTCTGCAGATGATGGCAGCTGCTTTGTTCCTATGGGCGGCCAGGAGTCACCGCCAAAACTACACCCGCATGACTGCTTACAGGGTAGCCTAAAGAGAGACTACTACAACAACTCACCTTAAAACCGCCTACTGGTCTCAGGAAAAAGGTTTCTGGTTAAGAAAGGACTGTACTGGTTGTAACTTCTCACTTCTTCTGCAACAATCTCTAAAAAAGATTGACATGATATCCCAGATCTAGGCAGAAATACACTCAACCAGTTTGCAGCTAATCATCATAAGTGCTCATATTTAGGGGTTTCATAGCTTTGAGTTGTGTTATTTCACATTTGTTTTCTAGCATTTGTAACCTGAATCTTACCAAGAGCATGCTCTTAACTTATTTTAACACCAAGATGTTGTGGATCATTTGTTATTTCTGGTGTTGACTGTGTTGGTGTGCTGTACTTGAATGCCTTCTTTTCAGTTGCCATTGCTTCTAAAGCTGCTCACCACATTGCCCTTAAATGAGTTATAGATTATAAAACTTGCAAACAGATTTCAGACCTGCTTTTATCAGGGTAGCTTTCTCTGTTAGTGCATGACAAATATTACGCAAGCCTATATTTTTATGTTTGTTGTGTGGTTTTATTTTTGCATAATCTTAAATATCAAGCCTTTGCTGTGCATGCCTTTTAAGCTGACATTTCTGTCATCTGTGGTGGTTGTTGTTGGTTTCAGTCTGTGGTACGTGTTGACTAAATGTCACTCAAAAAATGTAACCACTCATCTCCCATTGTCACCGTCTTTATAGGTCTAATATTTATGAACACTTAACTTGTTTTGAAGCTGATTTGATGTAACTCGAGCAAACCTGTGACCTCTTTGTAACATTTAGATTCTAATGTTTCAGCCCCAGATTATACTACTGCCACTTTACATTTGTTAAGATACTTCAGATGTTTTTCTAATCGTGGTTGCAGTCAGTTCTCGCTTCCTTTTTAGGGCTCAGTTTCATCAGTCACTTAACAGACTGGTTTCGACAGCCAAATATCAGTTTTGCATAAATTAAAGCTGTCTAAATGTCGGAGTCAAAGAGACCGGTAACTTGAATAATAATTGACTGCAAAATCTTCACTTGCAGGAAACTACATCTATCTTTACACTTTGCATTTGTGTGGAAAGTAAATGAATTTGTTTTTGTATTATTGTATTTTGTGTCCAAAATAGAGGATTTCTTAGCACCAGAAAAAAATTGTGATGTTTTAGTGTCACAATGTTTTTGTTATTTGTCTGATGTGTACACAACATGGCTTTTGTAAATGTTTTTTATGTATTCTGATGCACACTGCACCTGTTTCTGTATTGATAAATTTGACATTTGCTGACTTTGGTCTTCTTGTTTTTGTGTGATCTGGTGTCATAGAATTAGTAAAACATCATCAATCCTAACAGTGTAAGTATATACAAGTTACAGAGATGCTTTGCTATGCTCATGCTATTGCTATTGCTAGCCATGCTAGCGACCTGGCTCTTGAGATAGCAATGCTTTGCTTTATGACTAAATACCTGCAAAACTAATGACATTCCCATCCCATACTTTGTGTAAAGTGTTAATTAGAAAATGTTAACATGCAAAAGAAAGTTGTGAACATGGTAAATATCAAAGCAGCTAAACATCAGCACGTCATTCAAAACTCAAAGTCAAAACACACCATCTAATAAATCACAGGGATCCATATTTTCCATTTATTGTTGGAATGCTGTTAAGCATTCCAACTATTGTTCTTCAAATCTTTATACTTCTTCTTATAATTGTTGGAATGCTGTTAAGCATTCCAACTATTGTTCTTCAAATCTTTATACTTCTTCTTATTTTTATAATAATTATATTTCTTCCGTACGCTTTTTGAAACTCTTCTGCTCCTTCATATTTTAAGCTACAGAAACCGTTCAACTATCAAAATGTTCAGCTCTTTCAGCAGAGGGGTGCTATGACTTTTCATATTTCTAACCTTTAAACTTTATGAATTATTAAGCTTTTTGCAATTTTATTTTTGAATGGGTTTCTATGGAGAAAATGTTCAAATCCTCTTCAACTTTCAAATCCTTCTACTTCCTCATACTTTCAGCTACAGACACCATTTCAACTTTAAAATGTTGAGAAAACCCTGATCTATTGCCGCATTATTCAGCTTTTTGATATCTTTTATACTTTTTGAACTGCAGCAGTTTAACTTTTATGATTTTTTCAGTCCTTTTATGACTTTATAATGGGTGTGTATTGCGCAGCTTAGAGTGCGTGATGTCACCGCTAGAGTGAAGAGCAGCTTGAGATTCTTGTGAAAAAACATTTGTCTTTTGCCACTGTGTCCACAATCTTCACTCTTCATGCATAATTTCTGGATGTAGAAGTAGCTAATCTTGTCCTTGTCGTAGACAAATGACTGTGGAATCCCACAGATTTACACATTTGGCACAGAAGCCTGTAATTGAGAGGAAAACCAACTTTCTGCTCCATAGAGACCAATGTTAAATTTTGCTTCAAAAACATCTTCCACAGAACACGGTACCCCATTTCTAAATCGCCAGTTCAGCCACATTTTTTACACTACAGATACAATTTTTACAGGATCTGTTCTTCAACTCATCCTTCCTCTCATTTATTAATATCGGAGCAATAGGAGCTACGGTTATGGGAGTTTTGAGGATTTGTTTGAGAGGTGTTTCCCTGTTTAATCTCCATGAAAAGGCTGCAAGGACACAGGTGTTTCTGATTAAGCTCATTAGTGATGTTGATAAACACACAGACTCACAGACACACACACTCCTCTCTCTCTCTCTCTGTGTATGTCTCTCTCCCTCTATCTCTGTATGTCTCTCTCTCTCTGTGTGTCTCTCATACAGTCATTCAGGTCTGACAGCTTTTTACAGGACTCCCCTCCCCCCACTCCATTTTAAAATAAAAGCCCCACAGAGTGAATTCTAACTGAAATGCTTGTGATGAAGCCTGACATTTAATAACCTCTGTATGTGTTTCATACTTTCTGATTCTGTCTCCTCCTCCTCTCTCCCCCACCCAGCCCCACCCTTTCAAAATAAAAGCCCTATGGATTAACTGTATTTAAACGTTAACTAGTACTTATTCTAATGCCAGTAATACTTCTACTACTAATAATACTTCTACTACAACTACAACTTCTAGTACTACTACAAATATCACTACTGTTGACATTTTTTAAGCCACAGAATTTTCATATTTGTAATCTTTAAATTCTTTGAAATATTAAGCTATTTGCAATTTTCTTTTGAATGGGATCTCTATGGAGAAAATCTTAAAATCCTGTTAACTTCTTCAACTTTCAAAGCCTTCTTCATACTTTCAGCTACATATGACTTCATATTTATAATCTTTCAACTTTTTGAATTATTAAGCTTTTTGCAATTTTTTTAAAAATTGGATATCTATTTTCAGCAATGTTTTTGAGATTCATTTCAGCTTTCAGCATTCCAACGCATTTTCAGCAGGAAATGCATTTTCTAGTTGTTGGAATGCTGTTAAGCATTCCAACTATTGTTCTTCAAATCTTTATACTTCTTCTTATTGTTGGAATGCTGTTAAGCATTCCAACTATTGTTATCCTGTTTCTTTATTGTTGGAATGCTGTTAAGCATTCCAACTATTGTTATCCTGTTTCTTTATTCTTCCTTATTTTATTTTTTTTATAATTATATTTCTTCCGTACGCTTTTTGAAACTCTTCTGCTCCTTCATATTTTAAGCTACAGAAACCGTTCAACTATCAAAATGTTCAGCTCTTTCAGCAGAGGGGTGCTATGACTTTTCATATTTCTAACCTTTAAACTTTATGAATTATTAAGCTTTTTGCAATTTTTTTTTTGAATGGGTTTCAATGGAGAAAATGTTCAAATCCTCTTCAACTTTCAAATCCTTCTACTTCCTCATACTTTCAGCTACAGACACCATTTAAACTTTAAAATGTTGAGAAAACCCTGATCTATTGCCGCATTATTCAGCTTTTTGATATCTTTTATACTTTTTGAACTGCAGCAGTTTAACTTTTATGATTTTTTCAGCCCTTTTCTGCTTTTATAATGGGTGTGTATTGCGCAGCTTAGAGTGCGTGATGTCACCGCTAGAGTGAAGAGCAGCTTGAGATTCTTGTGAAAAAAAGATTTGTCTTTTGCCACTGTGTCCACAATCTTCACTCTTCATGCATAATTTCTGGATGTAGAAGTAGCTAATCTTGTCCTTGTCGTAGACAAATGACTGTGGAATCCCACAGATTTACACATTTGACACAGAAGCCTGTAATTGAGAGGAAAACCAACTTTCTGCTCCATAGAGACCAATGTTAAATTTTGCTTCAAAAACATCTTCCACAGAACACGGTACCCCATTTCTAAATCGCCAGTTCAGCCACATTTTTTACACTACAGACACAATTTTTACAGGATCTGTTCTTCAACTCATCCTTCCTCTCATTTATTAATATCAGAGCAATAGGAGCTACGGTTATGGGAGTTTTGAGGATTTGTTTGAGAGGTGTTTCCCTGTTTAATCTCCATGAAAAGGCGGCAAGGACACAGGTGTTTCTGATTAAGCTCATTAGTGATGTTGATAAACACACAGACTCACAGACACACACGCACTCCTCTCTCTCTCTCTCTCTGTGTCTCTCTCTCTCTCTGTGTCTCTCATGCAGTCATTCAGGTCTTAGAGCTTTTTTACAGGACCCCCCCCCCCCCACACACACACACACACACCATTTTAAAATAAAAGCCGCACACACATGATTTAGAGATATACGTGATGCAGCTCAGCCAATCAAATATGGGTATTCTGATAAGTTTCCTGATTCGAGTGACATTTACACACACCGCGACACAAGAGGGAGAGACGAGGAAAGACATGGCAGAGCAGGACAATAGTCATGTAAGCTGTAAATGATAAAACATAGGATAATCTCCAAATGAGAAAGATTGCCAGAGAGATCAGAGTCTCACTCACTCACACACCCTCTCTCTCTCTCTCTCTCTCTCTCATACAGTCATTCAGGTCTTAGAGATTTTAAGAGGACTCCCCCCCCCCCCCCCCCCCCCCCCACAGACACACACCCCATTTTAAAGTAAAGGCCCCACAAAATTAATTCTAACTTAAATGCTTGTGATGAAGCCTGTCATTTAATAACCTGTTTATGTTTATCTAACATTATGATTATGTCTCCTCCCCCCCCCCGCCCACACCCCATTTCAAAATAAAAGCCCCACAGAGTGAATTCTAACTGAAATGCTTGTGATGAAGCCTGTCATTTAATAACCTGTTTGTGTTAATCTAACAATATGAGTCCATCTCCTCTCCCCTTCTCCCCCCCACACCCCATTTCAAAATAAAAGCCCCACAGAGTGAAATATAACTGAAATGCTTGTGATGAAGCCTGTCATTTAATAACCTCTGTTTATGTGTCAAACATTATGATTATGTCTCCTCTCCCCCCCACCCAGCCCCACCCTTTCAAAATAAAAGCCCCATGGATTAACTGTATGTAAACATTAAGCTCAAAATTAGACTTTTTCAAATACTGCCATTACTATTACTACTACTGTTATATTATATACTACGACCACTACTACAGCTATTACTACTTCTACTTCTACTACTTCTTCTAAATACTAATACTTTTACTACTAATGATACTTCTACTACAACTACAACTTCTACGACTACTATTACAAATATCACTACTGCTACTACTTATTATAATGCTACTAATACTTCTACTACTAATAATACTTCCACTACAACTACAACTTCTAGTACTACTACTACAAATATCACTACTGCTGACATTTTTTAAGCCACAGAAACCATTCGAATATCAAAATGTTCAGCTCTTTCAGGAGAGGGGTGATATGACTTTTCATATTTGTAATCTTTAAATTCTTTGAATTATTAAGCTATTTGCAATTTTCTTTTGAATGGGATCTCTATGGAGAAAATCTTCAAATCCTGTTAAACTTCAACTTTCAAAGCCTTCTTCTTCTCATACTTTCAGCTACATATGACTTCATGTTTGTAATCTTTCAACTTTTTGAATTATTAAGCTTTTTGCAATTTTTTTTTAATTGGATAGCTATTTTCAGCAATGTTTTTGAGATTCACTTCAGCTTTCAGCATTCCAACGCATTTTCAGCAGGAAATGCATTTTCTAGTTCTTCCTTATTTTATTTTTTTTATAATTATATTTCTTCCGTACGCTTTTTGAAACTCTTCTGCTCCTTCATATTTTAAGCTACAGAAACCGTTCAACTATCAAAATGTTCAGCTCTTTCAGCAGAGGGGTGCTATGACTTTTCATATTTCTAACCTTTAAACTTTATGAATTATTAAGCTTTTTGCAATTTTTTTTTTGAATGGGTTTCTATGGAGAAAATGTTCAAATCCTCTTCAACTTTCAAATCCTTCTACTTCCTCATACTTTCAGCTACAGACACCATTTTAACTTTAAAATGTTGAGAAAACCCTGATCTATTGCTGCATTATTCAGCTTTTTGATATCTTTTATACTTTTTGAACTGCAGCAGTTTAACTTTTATGATTTTTTCAGCCCTTTTCTGCTTTTATAATGGGTGTGTATTGCGCAGCTTAGAGTGCGTGATGTCACCGCTAGAGTGAAGAGCAGCTTGAGATTCTTGTGAAAAAAACATTTGTCTTTTGCCACTGTGTCCACAATCTTCACTCTTCATGCATAATTTCTGGATGTAGAAGTAGCTAATCTTGTCCTTGTCGTAGACAAATGACTGTGGAATCCCACAGATTTACACATTTGGCACAGAAGCCTGTAATTGAGAGGAAAACCAACTTTCTGCTCCATAGAGACCAATGTTAAATTTTGCTTCTAAAACATCTTCCACAGAACACGGGACCCCATTTCTAAATCGCCAGTTCAGCCACATTTTTTACACTACAGACACAATTTTTACAGGATCTGTTCTTCAACTCATCCTTCCTCTCATTTATTAATAGCGGAGCAATAGGAGCTACGGTTATGGGAGTTTTGAGGATTTGTTTGAGAGGTGTTTCCCTGTTTAATTTCCATGAAAAGGCTGCAAGGACACAGGTGTTTCTGATGAAGCTCATTAGTGATGTTGATAAACACACAGACTCACAGACACACACACACTCCTCTCTCTCTATCTCTCTGTGTGTGTGTCTCTCTCTCTGTGTCTCTCTCTCATACAGTCATTCAGGTTCTTAGAGATCTTTAGAGGATCCCCCCCCCCACACACACACCCCATTTTAAAATAAAAGCCCCACAGAATGAATTCTAACTGAAATGCTTATGATGAAGCCTGACATTTAATAACCTGTTTGTGTTTATCTAACATCATGAGTCCATCTCTTCCCCCCCCCCCCACACCCCATTTCAAAATAAAAGCCCCACAGAGTGAAATATAACTGAAATGCTTGTGATGAAGCCTGTCATTTAATAACCTCTGTTTATGTGTCAAACATTATGATTATGTCTCCTCTCCCCCCCACCCAGCCCCAACCCTTTCAAAATAAAAGCCCCATGGATTAACTGTATGTAAACATTAAGCTCAAAATGAGACTTTTTCAAATACTGCCATTACTATTACTACTACTACTACTGTTATATTATATACTACGACCACTACTACAGCTATTACTACTACTACTTCTACTACTTCTTCTAAATACTAATACTTCTACTACCAATGATACTTCTACTACAACTACAACTTCTACTACTACTATTACAAATATCACTACTGCTACTACTTATTATAATGCTACTAATACTTCTACTACTAATAATACTTCTACTACAACTACAACTTCTAGTACTACTAATACTACAAATATCACTACTGCTGACATTTTTTAAGCCACAGAAACCGTTCGAATATCAAAATGTTCAGCTCTTTCAGGAGAGGGGTGCTTTGACTTTTCATAATTGTAATCTTTTAACTTTTTGAAATATTAAGCTATTTGCAATTTTCTTTTGAATGGGATCTCTATGGAGAAAATCTTCAAATCCTGTTAAACTTCTTCAACTTTCAAAGCCTTCTTCTTCTCATACTTTCAGCTACATATGACTTCATATTTGTAATCTTTCAACTTTTTGAATTATTAAGCTTTTAGCAATTTTTTTTAAATTGGATATCTATTTTCAGCAATGTTTTTGAGATTCATTTCAGCTTTCAGCATTCCAACGCATTTTCAGCAGGAAATGCATTTTCTAGTTCTTCTTTATTTTATTTTTATAATTATATTTCTTCCGTACGCTTTTTGAAACTCTTCTGCTCCTTCATATTTTAAGCTACAGAAACCGTTCAACTATCAAAATGTTCAGCTCTTTCAGCAGAGGGGTGCTATGACTTTTCATATTTCTAACCTTTAAACTTTATGAATTATTAAGCTTTTTGCAATTTTTTTTTTGAATGTGTTTCTATGGAGAAAATGTTCAAATCCTCTTCAACTTTCAAATCCTTCTACTTCCTCATACTTTCAGCTACAGACACCATTTAAACTTTAAAATGTTGAGAAAATCCTGATCTATTGACGCATTATTCAGCTTTTTGATATCTTTTATACTTTTTGAACTGCAGCAGTTTAACTTTTATGATTTTTTCAGCCCTTTTCTGCTTTTATAATGGGTGTGTATTGCGCAGCTTAGAGTGCGTGATGTCACCGCTAGAGTGAAGAGCAGCTTGAGATTCTTGTGAAAAAAACATTTGTCTTTTGCCACTGTGTCCACAATCTTCACTCTTCATGCATCATTTCTGGATGTAGAAGTAGCTAATCTTGTCCTTGTCGTAGACAAATGACTGTGGAATCCCACAGATTTACACATTTGACACAGAAGCCTGTAATTGAGAGGAAAACCAACTTTCTGCTCCATAGAGACCAATGTTAAATTTTGCTTCAAAAACATCTTCCACAGAACACGGTACCCCATTTCTAAATCGCCAGTTCAGCCACATTTTTTACACTACAGACACAATTTTTACAGGATCTGTTCTTCAACTCATCCTTCCTCTCATTTATTAATATCGGAGCAATAGGAGCTACGGTTATGGGAGTTTTGAGGATTTGTTTGAGAGGTGTTTCCCTGTTTAATCTCCATGAAAAGGCTGCAAGGACACAGGTGTTTCTGATCAAGCTCATTAGTGATGTTGATAAACACACAGACTCACAGACACACACACACTCCTCTCTATCTCTCTCTCTCTCTCTGTATGTCTCTCTCCCTCTATCTCTGTATGTCTCTCTCTCTCTGTGTGTATCTCTCATACAGTCATTCAGGTCTTACAGCTTTTTACAGGACTCCCCTCCCCCCCACTCCATTATAAAATAAAAGCCCCACAGATAGAATTCTAACTGAAATGCTTATGATGAAGCCTGACATTTAATAACCTGCTTGTGTTTATCTAACATTATAAGTCCATCCCCCCCACACCCCATTTCAAAATAAAAGCCCCACAGAGTGAATTCTAACTGGAATGCTTGTGATGAAGCCTGTAATTTAATAACCTCTGTATGTGTGTTTCATACTTTCTGATTCTGTCTCCTCCTCCTCTCTCCCCCACCCAGCCCCACCCTTTCAAAATAAAAGCCCCATGGATTAACTGTATGTAAACATTAAGCTCAAAATTAGACTTTTTCAAATACTGCCATTACTATTACTACTACTACTGTTATATTATATACTACGACCACTACTACAGCTATTACTACTACTACTTCTACTACTTCTTCTAAATACTAATACTTCTACTACTAATGATACTTCTTCTACGACTACTATTACAAATATCACTACTGCTACTACTTATTATAATGCTACTAATACTTCTACTACTAATAATACTTCTACTACAACTACAACTTCTAGTACTACTTCTACAAATATCACTACTGCTGACATTTTTTAAGCCACAGAAACCATTCGAATATCAAAATGTTCAGCTCTTTCAGGAGAGGGGTGATATGACTTTTCATATTTGTAATCTTTAAATTCTTTGAATTATTAAGCTATTTGCAATTTTCTTTTGAATGGGATCTCTATGGAGAAAATCTTCAAATCCTGTTAAACTTCTTCAACTTTCAAAGCCTTCTTCTTCTCATACTTTCAGCTACAGACACCATAGTTATACATTTCAACTAGAAGGGTTTTCAGCAGTGCAGTTTAAATGCTTTCAAGTTTCAACATTTTTCAGACGGGTAGTCTCCCATTTCTTAATTTTCAGCAATTTTTTGACAATTAATTTCAGCTTTCAGCATTCCAACGCATTTTCAGCAGGAAATGCATTTTCTAGTTTTTATATTTCTTCCGTACGCTTTTTGAAACTCTTCTGCTCCTTCATATTTTAAGCTACAGAAACCGTTCAACTATCAAAATGTTCAGCTCTTTCAGCAGAGGGGTGCTATGACTTTTCATATTTCTAACCTTTAAACTTTATGAATTATTAAGCTTTTTGCAATTTTTTTTTTGAATGGGTTTCTATGGAGAAAATGTTCAAATCCTCTTCAACTTTCAAATCCTTCTACTTCCTCATACTTTCAGCTACAGACACCATTTCAACTTTAAAATGTTGAGAAAACCCTGATCTATTGCCGCATTATTCAGCTTTTTGATATCTTTTATACTTTTTGAACTGCAGCAGTTTAACTTTTATGATTTTTTCAGTCCTTTTCTGACTTTATAATGGGTGTGTATTGCGCAGCTTAGAGTGCGTGATGTCACCGCTAGAGTGAAGAGCAGCTTGAGATTCTTGTGAAAAAAACATTTGTCTTTTGCCACTGTGTCCACAATCTTCACTCTTCATGCATAATTTCTGGATGTAGAAGTAGCTAATCTTGTCCTTGTCGTAGACAAATGACTGTGGAATCCCACAGATTTACACATTTGGCACAGAAGCCTGTAATTGAGAGGAAAACCAACTTTCTGCTCCATAGAGACCAATGTTAAATTTTGCTTCAAAAACATCTTCCACAGAACACGGTACCCCATTTCTAAATCGCCAGTTCAGCCACATTTGTTAAACTACAGACACAATTTTTACAGGATCTGTTCTTCAACTCATCCTTCCTCTCATTTATTAATATCGGAGCAATAGGAGCTACGGTTATGGGAGTTTTGAGGATTTGTTTGAGAGGTGTTTCCCTGTTTAATCTCCATGAAAAGGCTGCAAGGACACAGGTGTTTCTGATTAAGCTCATTAGTGATGTTGATAAACACACAGACTCACAGACACACACGCACTCCTCTCTCTCTCTCTCTCTGTGTCTCTCTCTCTCTGTGTGTGTGTCTCTCTCTCTCTGTCTCTCTCTCATACAGTCATTCAGGTTCTTAGAGATCTTTAGAGGATCCCCCCCCACACACACACACCCCATTTTAAAATAAAAGCCCCACAGAATGAATTCTAACTGAAATGCTTATGATGAAGCCTGACATTTAATAACCTGTTTGTGTTTATCTAACATTATGAGTCCATCTCTTCTCCCCCCCCCCCCCACACCCCATTTCAAAATAAAAGCCCCACAGAGTGAATTCTAACTGAAATGCTTGTGATGAAGCCTGTCATTTAATAACCTGTTTGTGTTAATCTAACAATATGAGTCCATCTCCTCTCCCCTTCCCCACCCAGCCCCACCCTTTCAAAAATAAAAGCCCCATGGATTAACTGTATGTAAACATTAAGCTCAAAATTTGACTTTTTCAAATACTGCCATTACTATTACTACTACTACTACTGTTATATTATATACTATGACCACTACTACAGCTATTACTACTACTACTTCTACTACTTCTTCTAAATACTAATACTTCTACGACTAATGATACTTCTACTACAACTACAACTTCTACTACTACTACTACAAATATCACTACTGCTGACATTTTTTAAGCCACAGAAACCATTCGAATATCAAAATGTTCAGCTCTTTCAGGAGAGGGGTGATATTACTTTTCATATTTGTAATCTTTAAATTCTTTGAATTATTAAGCTATTTGCAATTTTCTTTTGAATGGGATCTCTATGGAGAAAATCTTCAAATCCTGTTAAACTTCTTCAACTTTCAGCTACATATGACTTCATATTTGTAATCTTTCAACTTTTTGAATTATTAAGCTTTTTGCAATTTTTTTAAAATTGGATATCTATTTTCAGCAATGTTTTTGAGATTCATTTCAGCTTTCAGCATTCCAACGCATTTTCAGCAGGAAATGCATTTTCTAGTTTGTTCTGTGGTTATAATTTAAAGTACATACAACATAATGTCTATACTCTCAGTCCGCCTTCACACTTATAGACGGCAAGGTCACAGTGATCTTTTTGGCTAAATGGAAAGCAATCTTCTTCTCATAGTAGGCACATTCATTGACAAAGAGAGGGTAGAGGTCTTCTCCCTCGTGCTTCACCGTCTCCCCAGAAAAGGACTGGAACACAGGGTCGCCTTTATGGAGAAGCTTGAAGTCGTTATCCTGGAGAAAGACAGAACGTGCACACAAAAGTTAATCATTATGCATCAGGGCTGCTTTTGAATGCACTATCACCTTTTTAGCTCGACATGGAGCGCAAACCTGTCTGCAAACAGTTGATTAATTACACATCCAGCCGGTATGTAGAGAAATTAGCATTGATAATGAGTCGTATTCTTGTTCACCTGGTGAAACTAAGTGCAATAGTCATTCTATTTTAGCTCTGTTTTTTTGTCTCTACCAAAATGAAACGATGAGCTAAAACTCTGTAAAGCTGCATAAAGCTGAGGGGAGCTGCAGATTCTGTAGTGACCCCTTTCACATTGTCATTTGATACATTATACAAAATATTATAGTCGCTATAAGTGAAGGCTTGTGTGTGCATGCATTTCCCCCAGATATCCTTGTCCTCTACCTGCAGCTGGGGGTGAATGGCAGCAGTAATGTCATTGGTTGAAGGATCCCTTGGGTAGTCTACACTCCTCACCGCTGTGTATCCTTCCACTTCGCCGCCTTCAAAAGCACTTCCTGTTGGCAAAGGACAGTAATAAGTAGCCATGCTGGTGTACTCAAAGAAGATCACAGAAGTACTGAGGTCATTTAAAAGCTTCAGTCATATTATAAAAGCATTTAATCTCTTCGCGGTATTTTGCCACACAGATAGTTGTCGTTTGGCCAGGTTTAGAGATATCTGCCTCCTAGGATTTGTGCTCCGCCGTCCCTTGTATTGGTGTAGAGACAGACATTTCAAACCAAAACTATCGACATGGCACATGGGAGGCTGTTTCATGTTTTGGCAATCTGACCCTTTAAACACCGGAAGTTGTTTCTTACCAGAATTAAATTGCTGAAGCCAGTCTATTGAGAGATCCATTGCCTCTTTCGCCATGTTAAAGATATCAGCTCTGAGCACGCCGTGGGGTTGCGGCCCGACTTCTATCGCTGCACAGAACAAGAGAACAATTCCAGCATCTTACCCTTTAATCAATTCAATTATTCAGATGCAGACAGACTAGTACACACTTAGTACACACTTACTGATGCCGTGTTTGCCCACTGACTCCAGGGAAAAAGCCTCAGAAGAGGGTGTATCAAGAAGGATTGCTCTCACAGGCGCAGAGGTCATCTTGCTCTGCAAACCAAACAGGTGGATTATTTACAGCACTGCATGCTTCAGTGCCACACATATCCACATCACATTGTTTAAAGTCTGAAATATTGAGTATTGATATAATGAAATTTCAATCATTATTCTTGCATTCTTATATAAAACAATGTGATATTTGACCTTAGAATAGTTAGAGACATTCTTATTGTCCTATCTGAGCCTTTATTTCTTTCTTTGAGTCGCCAAAGTTACTGTAAAAATACTCTGACTGTGATTCATTTTGTCTTGTATATAAAGATTGACATTTCTTGGACACTTTCATATTGATAACTAGGATATTCATTATGTGTCATTTATATTGTGTGCAGTATTTGCAGTAAAATTAAAGTTCATTAAGTTGAACATTATTATACCGGCAGATTTAATACTTCGTGCTCTACATTTGTTGTGTGAACTATTTGAAATTGTTACAGTCAAAGTCAGGAAGCTGCATGTCATGAACTCAAATTTCATCCCTAAGAATATTTGTCTGGATGAAGCTCTTACCTGTATGTATTTGTAAATATGCAGGCTGATCCAGTCATAAGAGTAAAGGATGAGACACATGCCCATGTTGGCAGTGGTGTTATGGAGGTCGCAGAGCAGATCCACAGCCTCTCGGCTTCCTTTGGGCCCAAGCTGAGCGTTCAGCTCACGGGCTCTCCTCAACTCGTAGGGTGTAGAGTCTGTTATGGGGCCACTGGAAGCCAGACGATATATTGAGTTTCCTCATACATGCATACTGCTTTCTAGCACTTTACAGTTTAATTTTAAGGCAGTTTTCAAATGTACAGATTCTCTTTTAAACTATCCACGTTGAAGTTTTAGTACAACTTTTCTTTTTCAACTTACCTCAGCAAGGCATCTGTGAAACAGCGATTTAGATCCGTTTCCATGTATCTTATGCAAGCATCCACTGCCCGCGGATTTGATAGGACGGTAGTTATAGAAACCGATCCCTTCTGATCTACCTTCTGTTTCTGCATCTCTCTCACTATGTACACCCCTGACATCTCATTTCCATGGGTGCCACCACAAATAGCAACACGGGACAGTGGCGGGAAAGAGACGCGCTCCATCTGTCGACAGGAAACAATTGAGGACGTTAGAAAAGTGTTGCCCTGTCTTACTTTATTCTAACATTGACTGACCTCTCAGCAACAAGTTTAAAAGTGCAGGTACACATTCATGGAGTCATGTTATTCATGAACCAGACAGACGAGAGTAATGTGTTACCGATATGGTATGGTATGTTATGGTATGTTAATTATTTAACATTTAGCACATCAATTGTTATTTCAATTTTCTATGCAAAATTCTCGTCCATGTGTGTATTAGACAACACTCAATACAATATCAGCAGTAAAACAGAAATTCAAAAAGAGAATCGCCTTAGTATAGCCTCATTAAAAAGTCATGCAAAATGGGAACAGTTGGGGAGAGGAAACATTAGTGGGCACGGTAATGAAAATACACAAGCAGAGATGATCAAAGTCCAGTCTTTTTCACAACCAGCTAACTATCTGCAGCCTATTTGCACGGGAGCAAAGTGCTGTTCTACAACGTTCAAGTGACATAATCAGCAAAGAATGAAAGCATGAATCATCAAAAAGGGTATTAATATATGCAAGAAACAACGTTCACGCTTGCACGTCTTACCCTTCTTTCAAAATCCAGCCCTGCTCGGCACTCACTGCACTTCAGCGCCCTTTGAACTTGGAGGGAAGTCGTATCAGGACAGTAATGCAGTATTTCATAACCTGCCAGCAAAGTAATACAGGCACTCTGCAAGCTACTTTCCAGTCAGAGCCATGAACCGTTCACATGCACAGACTCAAAGGAATGCAAAGTAGAGCACAAACCACATACTTATACACATAGTTTCAAAGTCGGCCCTCCTTCTTCCTTGCATTTCGTCTACTACGGCCCACCTCTTTATGTTCTTCAGCTCAAATTTCAAGCAGTGTGACATTTAGTGATGTAACAGGAACTTGCTCTCTGTTATTTACTTAACCAGCCAGATCTTCTCTGAGTGCTCTTTGGACTGGGTGCAACTTTGAGGTGCAATAACAACAACAACAACAACTACTACTCTGCATTCTTTATTAAGCTTCACTGATGCAGGAGCCTCCGTTGTAGTCATATCATACCTCCAGCTGTTTATTCTGTATATATTAGTCTAATATTAGTATTACTTGTAATTACACCACACTGTTAATACTGTCTGTTCTGTATGTACTGTATGTTAGCATACACACTGTTAATACTCCTCACACTGTAGATATCTAGTGTATTCATCCCCCTTTCTGTTTATTCCACACTATTCCATATTTTATTCTGTATATACTCTGTACATTACTCTCCACTTTACTGCTTTTTGCACTTCTGGTTAGATGCTAAACTGCATTTTGTTGGTTTGCTTTTTGTTAGAGCTAATGTGAGCAGTCAAGTCTGGTTTATTTCACGACTTTGAAATTAACGATTAATAATAATAATCATTTTTTGTACTCTAAGCTTTGAGGCAGGAGTGGATTCATTGTTTCTGTGAGCTGCTAACCTTGAACCTGATCAAAGATCTAAAACGTGCTGCAGTAGATGTGTTTGTAGCGCTGTAAAGTTTCATTTTCACAGAAATGTTATACTCGTATAAGTGATGTAGCTTAGGACAGATGGGCTACAACTGGTGTAGATAGTAAGTTGAAGCGCAGTTTGATCCACGACTGGTATCCCTGCAGACCCGAGAGTTATAGGCCACTTGTGTTAATACCTCACAGGTGCTTTATTATATCAATTTGTCTTTTTCATGTCAATCGATTTGTTCCTAAAGACATATCATTGTTTTCTGTTTTCTTTATAAATGTAAAATACTAATGTTTGGTGCCCTGGGGTATCCCAGTCATGTTTGTCTTGAGTCCTAGTTTAAAGTATCACACACTGTCAGTCATTTTCATTTTACACAACATGCACATTATTTGCAACTTTCCTAAAATGGTAATAATGTTTTTCTTTTGCATTTGACATTAAATACTTCACGAATAATTCTTTGCGGATAAAGAAGGTAACATTTTGCTGCAGTGGTTGTTTCTTACAATAGCTTATGCTTGTTTTTTTCTTGTTTATTCTCTTTAGTTGGTTGTCCTTGTATGTTAAATATGTCGGTGAGAGTTAAATTGTCAGCATTAACTCCACAATTGTTTACTTTTACTTTGATTTAATTTGTTTATCATTGAATTGATATTCATATTAGATTCAAATGCGTTGAATACTTATTTGTTTTGTAAACTATATTATACTAGGTAAGTATAGGAAACTCTTTTACAAGGGAGACAAACAATACAAACTGTTTTATTCTACTGTCTTTCTCAGTGCTCTTTAACTTTAGCTACATGCACAGCATTCTTTACATGGCTCAACATTCAGTATCTCAGTACTCGTCCTTTATGATCTACTGTGGCTCCGAACCTTTTTCGCTTGTGACCCTTTTGTATAAAGCAGTGTGTCTTCATGTGGTCCCTTGTCTCAGGCATCATGAGTTCCTGCGTTACAACCTCTATACATTTCATTTTAATAAATGTTCAAGGCTATCAGAGCTAAAACTACCCAGTATTTCACAAAACACACACACACACACACACACATATAGACCCACAAAATAATTGTTTTTCTTCTTTCTTGTCACATTAATCATTCTTTTAACCCTCAGATGCATCTTGTGACCCATTGGAAGGGTATTGAATTGGGAATTACTAATCTACTAAATGTACAAATGTATCTCCAAAAAAATATTGATTACCTCACATCTTTCAAATCTTTCCTCTCCATATAACCCTGTCAGTCTTTTTCATTTCTCTCACTCTCTCTAAAGGGAAGTCCTAAACTCCATTTAGACATGTAATCCTGTCGGATCAGTCACTTGGTCATAAGCTGCTTTCTCTCACTCGTTCACTCTCTCTCTCTAACTCTCTCTCTCACTGTGTGTTAACTCCAGTGCATTTCATTTTACATCAATTATATAAATTTTAGGTAAAACCCAACAAGCTTTAACTGCATGAAAGTCATGAAAACTAAATTGCCAAATAACAACGATTTCAATGATTTTGAGATGTCTTTGTTCAGCTCCTTTAACCTTTAACCTGTTGATATCTGGCCGATTGATCCTCATGATTTATAACAAAGCCCAGCTTTTACAATGACAATTTAATACAAAACAGAGGTAACGTTTTTTAAGTATTTTATATTGGAGGAGCCACAAATCATGTGTTTGTGATAGTCTCATTACACACACAAGCATGTACTCCCATTTTGCCATCGTGTTTGCTGCCAGAAGATGACAGAAAAGCTCTGAAGTCCATGGATAAATGTACAAATTTCCCCATTGGAGGAATTACGATTACTGCTCTTCAGTCGTGGAAATTAACTAAGTCAATTTACTCTCAAGTATGAGTACAAAATTATTGTTTTGGCTAGACCAGATTGACTGAAATATTCAAGAAATTCTGAATAAAGAGGACATTTGACACAGGACTAAGATTAAATTAACATATAGCAATAAAAAATTAAGAGAGGAGACATTTTGATTAAAAGCACTAAAATTTGACTAAAATGATTTTTTGGCGACAAGAATAAAACTAGATGAGACTAAAACTATGAAGGATAAAAATAACTAAATGTGACTAAAACTAAAATTTAGACTAAGAGGAAATCTAAAATCCTTCCAGAATTACAATACTTTATAATACACAAAATGTATCTGACATCTATAGTTACAAGTTACTCTTCAGATTACTATATTACATGCTAACCACATCATGAGCTTAGAAAAGTCAGTTCATTGCTAGAAATTAAACCAGTGATTCCCAAACGTTTAAGGTTGTGGTCACTCACAAAAAAGCAGTGCGTAGTCAAGGCACTTTGTCACGTTTCAGAACCTCAATAATTTGTTAGCTGTTCCAGTTTTTCTGCAGTCATCCGCATTTATTTTTTTAAATAATTATTGTACTGGTACTCTTAAGTGAAAGGATCTGAGTACTTCTTCCACCACTGCTGCCAGCTGTCTGAGTTGGATATTTTGGGATTTCCCTTCAACCTTACATAGCTTGCCATAAGTGGTTGCATGCCAGTTTGTGTGGCATCTGACAGAGAGAAAAAAGAGTTTTTTGTGAAATGTTTGCAGTTAAACAGCTTGGCAGCCGTTTTTCTGGTTTAGTCACTGCTGTATTTCCCCTGAACAAATGGAATGCAGATGGGCCAAGGGACAGAATCTAAATTTATGGTGTGTCATTTCAGGAACAGTCTTTAACATAGCTTCTCCTCTGATGTGAAATTTAAAAAATAATCTTACATAGCTGACCTCGACAACGACCTATTGTCGGTGCATGTGTTGCTACAGAAGCATCGACAGGACAGATTGAAAGTCATCCACATTCATACACAGCTGGTGATGGTATTGAGGACATAAATTGATGCAAAAACATCTTTACAAGTTTACTTTTCTCCACAGGATTGTATTGACTGTATTAAACTCCTCTTGTCAGTCAATTTCACTGTTTGCTTTACACAGATTAAACTGTTACACACAGATCAGACACCACCTCCCATGTGATTAACTGATGCCTGAATTATTCAGATGAAATACAGGAAGAAGAATTTTTGATGCAGCTAATGATATTGTCATCCGTTACCTAATAACTTGTGACCTTTTTTATTATGGGGGAACAGGGTGTGTTTGGAAGAGGCTTGAACACTGGCATTTGAGACAGGGAGTGGCCCAAAAGAGGTGGCCTCTGGGTAATGAGGTCTTGCTGAGAGGAAACAGACTTTCTGACCTTCTTGTGGTCTTTTCCCAGCGTGCACAGTTCATGTGTTTGTGTGCTCTGAAGACCCTGACCTATGACCTCAGAATCTATCAGTACTTCCATGTCATAAGAAAACTTTTTACACATTATACAATGCAGCAAAAACAAGCGCAGCAGGTACACTTTGAGCTAATTGGCAGTTGTAACCAGCAGGAAAAAAAGATTCACGAGAGTCACAAAGACGGTTGGTTAATTTAAGAAATTGGTGTATGAGGATAAAATCACTGTGCTTTGACATTATCTCCCAATATCCATTACATTTGGTTTTGATTACATTGTCTGAACTTTTTTTGGCAGATATTAGGCATCTGTATTGTTTTCAGTCACTTCAGCCAAGTCGGATATAATGAAGCTTTCGGAAAAAATTCCCAGTCGTAGTTACAACTTGGATATTTACATAAAACTCATAACTATGATAACCCTGATATGACATTGACTCGCCATAAGCACTTAAAAACATGTTGGTGGCTGTGTTTTCAGAGCATGCACTTTTAGACATTCAAACGTAATTTAAAAAACAAATCTGTTTCAAATTAATTGTATTTGTTGTATTGTTTGAGTAAAGGGTTTGAAATAATTAATTGTCTTTGATGATTTAGTCTATTCTTAACGATGTGACTATATTTCGACAAATATATCTTAACTTTGGTCCTTTTTCTATTATTTGATTTGCAGTCAAACATAATTGAAAATGAATCGACAAGGCAGACTGGAGCAATCTATAGATAATGTTGGAGGTGAAAAATGAAGAGATGTCTTTGAATTAGGTTTTCTTTACCTAACCATGACAAAGAGTCGTATCATCAAAAGCCTTTTCCATATGTTCAACACTTACAGTAATGGCCTTTACATTTGATCTGTTCATACAGACCAACTTACATACAATTCAGAGACGTTGTTTTGATGGCACAGCTATGAAGGATTAACTGGATCACTCTCAGAGTCATCCAAGGCTTCAGACAGCTCTAATGCTGGACATGACCCATTGGAATCAAAGTCATGATTTGAAGAGAAACAGCTAATGGGCTGGAAGAAATGAACACAATGCACACCTGTTGATCAGATTTGGTCAGCATTAGGAGGAGGTTGAATGCACTTATTGTAACTTGTTTGGATAAAATTGGTAACGTAATTTGCAGTGGTGGAACTACATTTACTGAAGTACTGTATTTAAGTAAAATGTTACTTGTACTTTACTTGAGAATGTTCTTCCCATGTCAATATACTTTTACTACATTTTAGAAGGAAATATTGTGCCTTTTACTTCACTTTAATTATTAAACATTGTGAAGGTTTCACTTTGGGCTCTGCAGATAATAATGAGACATTTCTCGCTTTTTTCATAATCATTCAATCAAGAAATTGGTTAATCAAGAAAATAATCAGCAGATTAATCTACATTAAAAATATTCATTAATTTCAGTCAGATACCAAAAATTAAAAAAAGAAAAATCCATCTTTTACATTAATGCATGAGTACTCTAAACATATAATAATAGGCCCCTACTGTCACACTTTTAAGTAAATACATTTTCCTGATTAAACTTTAGTAACATTTTCTATGCAGGACTTTTACTAGTAGCAGATCATTTTAAGGTGTGGTAATAGTACTTAAATGGTATATAGTCCACCACCACTGCAAATTTGAGAGCAAAAACTGCTGAAACGGAAATAATGAATCCATTATCTCTCATATACTACCATGAATTAATTAAGTATTAATGTTGCTTTGAAATAACCGCCATGTCCTGCTAATATCAGTTTGGCAGCCATTGATAGATGTATGTGATTAGGGATTGTGCCAGGCTATTTAAAAAAAAAAAGAGAGAGAAAACCTGGTAAACTGAATTTATATATATTTTTATCCTCCATGGAGCTGTGCGTAATGCAGCTGCATCAGGACCACTCTCTCTCTGTCACTCTGGTCACATCTTGCTCGTATGTTGCGCATCAGAGTCGCCAAAGTAATTCATATCGCCTGACAGCAGCCGACTGAATCAGATCAGACTGAGGACACTTGAGGAATGGCCTCTGAACGGGATCAATCCAACACAACCAGGAACCTGACCAACCAGTTCGTGCAGCCGGCGTGGCGCATCGCGCTGTGGTCAGTGGCTTACAGCACGGTGCTGGCAGTGGCAGTTTTCGGAAACTTGATTGTGATATGGATTATCCTGGCGCACAAGCGGATGAGAACGGTCACCAACTATTTCCTGCTGAACTTGGCTTTCTCCGATGTTTCGATGGCTGCGTTCAACACGCTCATCAACTTCATCTACGCGGCTCACGGAGAGTGGTACTTCGGAGAGGTGTACTGCAGGTTTCACAACTTCTTCCCGGTCACTGCGGTGTTCGCCAGCATCTACTCCATGACCGCGATATCCATCGACAGGTATGATGAAGATAAGATCATATTGAAAGTGCAAAAGTGTTTGATATAGTGATATATTTATTTCACGTTAACATATTGATCATTTATTTCTTGTTTTTGTTTCCATAAACGTGTCTGCCTGCCTCCAGATTTTTTTACAACATGAGCTATTTTACATTTTACAGTGATTTGGTATAAATGAATGCAAAAATGTGGGTCAGTTTACTTTTACTAAATTCGAGCCATTTTTCAATTGTTGCTGTGCTCTCAATGAAACATGTAGAGATGAAGGACTTTAAACGTCTCTGCACTTTGAGAGCCTTTTATTTGAAGAGAAGGTTAGTAAGTTAAAGGAAAGATATACTTTAGTAGGCTAAATGGTACAGGCTTGTTAAGAAAGAAAGATGGTTACCTTTCTGCAGAAAATAAAGAAAAACTTGAAAATCAACTAAATCTTGACCCCTACCCTAAAAAACAGTGATGACCAATAGAGGCATCATGACTAATATCTTAATTGATTTCAAAAGGTGCTGTGACATTTTCTTGACTCTTTGATCCATATTATTGAACAGCTTTTGATCCATATTATTGAACAGCTTTTGATCCATATTATTGAACAGCTTTTGATCCATATTATTGAACAGCTTTTGATCCATATTATTGAACAGCTTTTGATCCATATTATTGAACAGCTTTTCTTTTGACAGATATTCATCTGAGCAATATAGTGAGTGAGTCACAGTAACCTGTTCTGCAAAATGCCAGTTGTGGTCATTTTTGCATTAAGTGCAACACACTGGAACTGTTATGTTTTGTGTTATGTTTGAATTTACCAAAAAAGCAATAGCTCGGGCCTATGTTGTGACCTCTGACCTGTAGGTACATGGCCATCATCCATCCTCTGAAGCCTCGTTTGTCGGCGAAGGCCACCACAGGAGTTATCGTCTGTATCTGGAGTCTGGCCGTGGTTCTGGCCTTCCCTCTCTGCTACTTCTCCACCATCCGAACTCTGCCCCGCAGGACCCTCTGCTACGTGGCCTGGCCCCGCATGGCCGACGACCCCTTCATGTGAGAACACTGACAACCCCTTTCGATCTTATGTCAAGCTTTATTGTCATTACCATGTCAAAACTTGGCTGTATTTGTGCATCATCTGGTTGTGTCTACCATTTACTTCAGATATGTCATCGCGCACAATCTCTTCATCCCGCTTGTCATTGTCACACCAGTTAAAATATTTACTGGTGATGTGTTTTTCCACTTTTGCAGGTATCATATCATAGTCACAGTTCTGGTCTACGTGCTGCCCTTAGCGGTGATGGGCATCGCGTACACCATCGTGGGGCTGACTCTGTGGGGAGGGAAGATCCCAGGAGACTCATCTGATAACTATCATGGACAGCTCAGAGCCAAACGCAAGGTAAACGCCACATTTATTTCATTAATTTGCACATTTTCTATTGATTTAGTTTGCGTGTCTTTGGAGGGGAAGCAAACAGGCTTATCTGTAAGCAGATTATGTACATGTATATAAGGTTTTTTCCTCAAATGTAGAAGTTAAGATTGTTCTTCAAATTGTTCATGAAAGGCCAACAAAATGACATATAACTGGCAGATATGATTCAACATTTCAACATTTCGAAGACAGTTTTTTACTATAAGGACAGCCTAGCTGATTTGCTGCTGTGTGATAAAACAACCACCATGTCAAAGTTCAGCCTCCTAGTGCGCAAACTGTGGCTGCCAAAGGGTGGGGAAATTGTTGTGGCCCGAGCAACAAAGCGATCTGAAGAGCAGCTGGTCGCAGATAAAAAGTTTTCACCCTTTCTGCAGAAAAGAAAGACAAGAAAGAAATGACAACAAGAATTTTAACAAATCTCAACTCTGAACTTAGAACAAGTACACTCTATATACGTATACTGCCATGTGTTAGAAATAGACCTTTGCAAACATAACTTAACTTTTTGCAAATGCAACGGCAGCCTAGAAGAAGAGACAAACGTTCAGAGGCAGACTGTGCACTGTGCTTTGCAGCAGTTACTGTGAGGGTTGGGTTAAACAGGGATTAAGGTCATCACAGCTGTCATGACAAGCATCTATCAAGTCAGCCTCCGGATTAACGCTAAAGAGTACAACAATTTATTGATACACCTCACAAATATTGCAAATCAATACTCTGGATTATTAAAAGAGATAGCTGGAAGGGTTAGGCTGCAGAAGGATTCATTTTTAAAAATACATTTTTGCAAATTTACACTCATCAATTTCATCCTAATTAGACTGTAAAATGAGCATAATGAATTGAGCAAAAACTGACAGTAACTTGAGAATAGATTCCCCGCTAGACTTACATTTCTAATATTATTTGGCACCACAAACATACACACATTCAGTGTACAGAAATAGAGACAGCAACAGGTGCAGGTTTGCCATTTACAATCTGTTCAAGGGCTTTATAGAAAAAAAATCATCAGAGGCTCATATTGCTGGCGAAATTGAGCCACGAGAGATAAAAGAGATTTATAAACGCCAGGGAACAAAGGTTACAAGACAATGTCAGGCTTGATATAAAGGCCCACTCTGACAAGATGCCATTTGGGCTGGAGATAAGAAGAAGTCGCTCTCATCTCCATCCTGCAGATGAGCCTCTGCTGATAATAGCCTCCTGCTCCTTTTAACCCCCCACCGCTCTGCATTGGGCTGCAACACACTGATGAGTTCTGTGCTGCTCTTTCATCTGTCCTACCTGGAACCTGCTGGGTCTGATGCGTCATCGCTGACCTTTCCCTCTCTGGACGCATTGAATGGAAACTTTATTGTGAGCAGAATGAAGGAAAACAAACAAAATAATTGATATTTCAGAGACAATGTGCATAAAAATGGCAGCTATGGCTTCAAATATTCAAAACCAGAGTAAAATGGCATTTTGATTTTGGCTTCCTTTGACGTTGCTCTAGTTAAAGAAGTTTTCAGATAGTGTGGAATTAAAAATATATATATTTTAAACTGCTCTAATCAAAAATGTTTGTATTGACAATTTATCAAATGAGTATTGTGAAAGGTATCCCATAGTGACAAACTCACAGAGAATTATCACCCTACTATGCAGGTCCTCCCACCTCTATGGAGGCTTTTAGCTCATTGTTTTGGTTTTACACCCCTTAAATGTTCTGAGTTAGTTCAGATTACATCCACACTAAATTTGTTAACGCATCATTTTCTCCTGGTTTTAACCCCGTCTCGGCTACAACAACGTTTTTCTTGCTTTCTTTACTTTACAAAATAACCATTATAATATAGAAATCTTAAAATGTCGTTGTCTACAGGGAAAACTGGATGATATGTTTTCATGTTGTGAGAATGTTGTGGAAGATTTCTAGGTTAATCGGGAGAAGAGAGTTTTTGTTCACAAATCAATAATAAAGTCTTAACAAGATTCAAGTTTGTCTTTGTCTGTTTATTCTCTTGCAAGAGGGAAGAGAATACCACAGCTCAGCAAAGCTTCGACTAAGTATCAGACACCACATAATTGTATACATACAGCGGTCCACTCCTCTAGATTAATCATACATAGGGGAGTAGAGGTCTTTTGACACAGGCTGTCTTGATCTGCTCATTATCTAGTTTCTGCTAGATGCGTTCAACTGAGAACCAATTACAGTTATCGGGTAAGATGAGAATTTCAACTACAAGTTCCTCATTACTGCATAGTTTTAACCACGCGTAAGTTTCGGGTTCACAACACGGACACACAGAGTTCAATATATTTTTTCCCATTACAAGATCCTAATATATTCTTTATTTTAATTCCACCCCCTTTTGGCTACGATGTTGCACTGTGACGGTGTCCTGTTGATAATGTAATCATTTATCTCCTTTGTCTCGCAGGTGGTGAAGATGATGATCATCGTAGTAGTGACTTTTGCCCTCTGCTGGCTGCCTTATCACGTCTACTTCATTGTGACGGGTCTCAACAAGCGTCTGAGCAAATGGAAGTACATCCAGCAGGTCTACCTGTCAGTGCTGTGGCTGGCAATGAGCTCCACCATGTACAACCCAATCATCTACTGCTGCCTTAATAGCAGGTGAGTATTCATAAGTCTCCCCCACAAACCAAAAACACACATATAAATACTGTATTTGTACACAGCAGCATGACTACATGTCGGGTTGATTTTGCTGCAGGTTCCGGGCAGGCTTCAAGCAGGTTTTCCGCTGGTGTCCCTTTGTCCAGGTATCAAGCTACGACGAGCTGGAGCTCCGAAACACAAGACTTCGACCGGGTCGCCAGAGCAGCATGTGCACCCTATCTCGGGTCGACACCAGCATCCTCAGCAAAGACAAGAGCACTTGTTCCCATGGACACAGGTTAAGACCCAACTCTGAGGCCCATAATAAAGACAGTTAGTTGTCTCCACTGGACACAATCCAGCTAACTTGCTGTATTTGACACATTCATTTGAGCTCAGAAATTCAGATTTTTTCTTTACTTATAGGTCTGATAATGTTAATTAACTCTGATAGTTGTGGTGAACGTTTAGAAATCTGGAAATATTGTTGATGTCTTTTCAAACTACACCAGAGGTTTTCAAACTGTGAGTCGTGCCTCCCTGATGATTTGGCCCGTTTATCAACAGCTACAGCAGTGGCTGTGATACGCAGTAAGATCATGGAGGTAATTAAGGTTAACCCAATCAACACAAAAACATGACACATGTATTTTCAGTTTGAGTATAACTTTCCAAGGATATTGTTATCTCAAATACTTTGTCATTATCATCATCATCATATACTTTCATCTGCTTTTGACATTTTGTGTACTCATGTTACACATATATTTAATAACATCAGACCATTACTCAGTGAATTTCGTCAACTATAACTACAGCATCAGTATAACTGCTGCTCTTCCAGCGTTAATGCCCTTAAATCTATTATAGTGACCCTGATATTAAGTGATCCTGGTTGGGTGTACGTTCACAGGTGCTTGCTGTTGTAATTTTCGTTAGTTTGAAAAAAGCATTTTGCATTTAAAAAAAACTTGTTTGTGACTGTTCATAGAGTACTAACATAGTTACTGTTTACTGTAAGTATTCATTTTTTGTTGCATATAATAAGTATGTACAATATCATATTCTGATGTTTTGATGCAGACTCAAACACACAGACACAAATTATATATAGCCTTTTATTGTGAATTTACATGTAATTGTATTATGATATAGATTAACTGTAAAATGTAAAAACAGTTATGTTAAATTCACTGAACTTGAGAAGACAAGTTAAATAAACTTATGCATGCCATTTACAGATTAAACAGTCCATTCTTCACTCGACAATATATGATCTTATGTATGTGTCTACTTCTATTGATGCCACTTTGCACCACAATATTGTCATCATAGCGCATGCTGTAATTCTGAGAAATGTAAAATGGTGTAACACAAGGGTAATGTCTGAATTCAATATCAATCTTCCTCATGGTTTTGATTGTTTTAATTATCATGAGAGGAAACAACTATTAATTATTTGACCTTGTATTAAAGACAAATGAAAAGTTTCAATCATGTTTCCCTCAAACATATGAAATGCCCCCCAAAAGTATAAAAGAACACTTTCCTCAGAAATATAAGTTTACAGTATATATTTGCTGATAAGCATAAAGCAAATGTGTTTGAAGCCATTAAACAACAGTGTTATGACTATTTTTTCAGCGGGCTACAAAAGTTTGCCACACCTTATTTGGCAGCATCGAAGCAAAACAGATGTTTATTGTTCAACTGTACAAAAAAAGCATTTTGTGTAACTCTCAGTGCAATCTGAGCAGCTATTTTTGTCCCATTTGTTCTCAATAGTTAAAGAAAAAAAGAGATAAAGCCACAAGCATCAACACAAGCCACTGGGTGGAGACATCAGCTGGGGACCTAGAGAGATGGAAATCAAGAGAGAGAAACGTTAATATCTTTGGTAATTTTGCAAAAAATATCTGCATCATACTATGAGCGAGGTTGGCCTACATGAAGACACCATTTTTCTTACAAATTGCAAACTGTTTAAGTTATTTCATGAAAGAGATTTGTGCCTTTTTTCTCCCTCAGCTTATCTCACTGGTTTGAAGTGGGCGTGGACATACAAGCCGCCCTGACTGTATGCAGCTTGTGAGAAGCCTGTAAACACTCGTCAGGGCTGTAAAAAGTCCCACAACTCCCCTTCCTTTTCAGATAAAAGATCATTTAGCTGTTTTAGCTGAAAAGACACCATCAGCAATCAAAGATAATACTATAAACGACTTAATCTTTCTAATATAGATGGAAATTAAACATTATCTAATCAATTTAAAGGTTCATTGTTGGGGACATTGGAAACCAAAATGTACGCCCTCGCTCAGCCTGCAAGAAGTTGATCAAGTTGATTATTGAGTGTTACAATCTTCTTTTTTTCAAACACTAAGTTTGATTGTTGCTTGTCATTAATATTTAAGGATTTAGAGAAATAATAAAGCTCTGCAACCAGGTTTTCAAGGGCTTTAAAATATTGTGGGCTTGGAACTTTAAGGGACTGTTTTGGTTAAATATACATAAAGTCAGGTGATTTCACGTGGTCTTTGTATCTATTTTAAACATTTGATGGTAAATTGACTTGTGTTGCATAGCGCCTTTCTATAGTCTTCCGACCACTCAAAGCACTTTTACACTACATGTCATCCTTCACCCATTCACACCCATTCATACACTGATGGCAGGGCTACCATGCAAGGTGCCACCTGCCCATCAGCACTATCTAGTGGAGCCGGGGATCGCACCGCCGATCTTCTGATTGAAGGACAACCCGCTCTATCACTGAGCCACAATTGCCCCTTACTTCCTGATGCCAGACAATTCTTCATGAATTATTTAACATTCAACAGTTTTAATAAATAAATCATGTTGAAAATCATAATATCACTGTTAATAATCATGGGATAGAGCAAAATATTGTATTTATTATAAAGAAAATGTCTTACCCTGACAGACTGTAACAGTTGTGCGAGCTGCTCAGTTCTGAGTTTTTCAAAACGATCTCAGTGAATTTATTACCATCCTCACTTTTTTTATTTACTGCCTCCACAGTGAACACTTCAGCTGGAGATATGAGTGTCATCTGGTCTTGGCTGCAAATGTCTCCAAGGTTAGCAAAGAAGCAAGAAGTGATATTAAAGAGGACTTTCTGGTCTAAATCGACCATTAGCTTTCTGACACTTGAGTAAACTTTGGCGAACCTTCCAAATCTCACCTTCGAGCCCTTTTGTGCTGTGTATTCTTTTTCTTGGACAGCATACAGAGTCGTGCAATTCTTTGTACTCAGAAGCAACATTGAATCCATGAGCAGGAAGTGAAGAGCCTTGAAATGGAATTGTTTTTCATAGATGTTTACATTTCCACCCAGTGTCTCTACTGCATTGTCAAAGGTATTTCCTTCTTCATTCCAATCAGCATATGCCAACAGTGCAGCGGTATGTTCTTTTGTTCCTCCAGGGATCAGCTTTGAACAAGTATCTGCATCCCATGCTTCCTGGAATTCCTTACTGTTGTTTAGCTCTTGTCTTAAGAGACCTGAATGGATAAACTTCTCCATGGCCTCTTCACGGCATCCGTCGTACATGTAATCTACAGCATTTGGGGCCATGTCCAGTTGTGCGCTCCCTGCAGTCACCTTTAATTAATTGAGCATGGTAGTTAAAATATAGTTTCAAGACAAGCAAATATTATCTTGAAATCTAACATAACATCACAACAGGGTTTAAATAACTATTTTCAAGAGAAACAACAACTTACTTTGTAGTAGAAAACAATTGCAGCAAGAAGCAGTTTTCTTCTGTCGCACATTTTGAAGGGCTTTTCTTTTCTTCTATCTACACTGACCTGAAACAGAAAACCAAGAAGAGAGTTGCAGGACCAAACTTGTATAAAAAGTTGTACGCAGTCCAGAAATGGGATGATCTGGCTTGTTGCTCAATTACTTTGTTTAGACAAGCCCTCGATCTCCTATTTTTTCCACTCTTGGAATATGTCACCCACCTTCTCACCCTATATAACCATGAATGATTAAACACTAAAACTAAAAGAAAATGTCAAACGGCTCATACCTTAAGCAGGGAAAATTAATTTCATGGAGCAAAAGTCTAGTCTGTGTACATCCAAGTGCAGGGAAGTGATCATTTTCAGCAGAACACTTTGGGGAAGTTAAAACGTATCACACCAGGAACGCCTTTTCATTTCCTGTGGAAGGAAATAACATATCTTTGGGGGCCCTGATGTTGAGTTACTTGTTCTGCTTCGGCTACCGAGTTACTGTAAGTTCTTGCTGATTTTGTCGCAGATGTTTTTATAAACCAGATAAACGTAAATGGTCCAGCCCAGCAATAAATTGTCTTAATTTCCCAGTTTCATTCAAATGCTCTCTTTCTTTCTCTCTTTCTCTCTAACCTCCTAAATTGTGATTTTATGATAAAGTCATAATATGCTTTGCTTTGTTTTTTCACATGTTCTCCTTAAACAATACTCCCAAAAGTAAAATAAGTGATAAGTCATATCGGTGAAATTGAGCTAAAACCTTTGAAGAGATAGCTGTTAATATTTTTGCTTTGATTGTGAGAAGCCTGACAATCTACCCATAAATAAACTTTTAATTTCCCTTTGTCCAACTAAATAGCTATAGACACTATTCATTTGTTGCTGCTTGCATTTGAAATAATACTTCATAAAGCAGACATATACTGCATTCAGTATGGAAGGAATGCACAAATACTTAATATAAAAGTTGTACAGGTCATTTTTGATAAAATCTTTAAAAGGTAAAACAAGTACTAAAAAGATCCTCCGATGCCCACTGTGTGTACTGTTGATAAATTAAATTAACACCTCTTAATGCACAACTACTTACCTGATGACTTTAGCATATGGTGTTTTCATTGGTGCTTGTGAATAGCTTCTTCCTCCAATGCAAAGTTATGTTTTATATGTATATTTGTTTAATGTTCTTAAGTTTAAGGCTTTTTTTCTTCTTTTTTTTATGTAGCCGGAAGTGTGAAGTCACATGATTGGTAGCTACCGACCAGAGACACATTACGCTTACGATGCATGCACTTTATTTCATCATAAGGCTACACATATAATTATTAATTGACGATAATTTACAGTAACAAAAACAAATATTATTGTCTGGTACGATCCCGTTTTATGACCGGAAACAGGAAGCAGCGCTGTTTCCGGTTCAGGACGCGCCAAAAATAAAACGACGCTGAGGCTGAAACTACTTGTGTGTTTATGTTTCAACTGAGAAAGAGACGGGACTGAATACCTGGATTATTGACATAAACACAGCGGTAACGTAGCCTACTGGCTTATTGTACCTTTGAGTCTTAACTAACGGTGAGTTATGACCAATGTACTCTTAAATACATTAGGACATCACGTTAAAGTCAAATGTTACGGTTACTGCTTAGATAAACTGCGTTAACTTTTCAGCTTGTTTATATGGTTAGTCCACAACGTCTAACGTCTGCGCAATGCCCAAGACTTATAATGGTAACCGTGCTGTTTGATCTGGCAATAAAAACAGGTTAAAATCCTTAGTATTAGCAGCAAATGTATTGTATTGAAGTATCAAAAGTCTTTATTCAGTTTTGTTCCTTTCAGAGTATTTTGTTATATTATTGAATGATCACTGATGTAAACTGCATTTTAATGTTGAAGCTGGTTGAGGTAGGACCAGTATATATTGTGTACTGTTGGGATGTTTAGGAATACATCTAATCCTATTTTACATAATATTTAATATACTTAATATACACTGAGTTACCAGTTGATTGGTGACACTGAAAGCGCTAAAACTAATGCAGTATAATACAACAGTCCTGTAATAAATCCTACCTTTATGGAGGTTATATCTGTGTTATCATATTGGAGGATGTAGTTTGTGAGGCTGTTTAATTGTAGATTGTATGTTGTACTAACAGGTGTTCGTATTATTTGGTCCACCCAGTAGGCTAAATAACAAAAACACCTCTCTGTGACGCTAATGCCGTTTTTTTTTTTTCAGGTTGAAAAGATGATAGGAGGACTAGAGTTCCAGCTTCCCCTCTGCTGAAGTTTCCTCGAGCAAGTCACTGAGTGGGTGCAATAAAGGGTCGAACAAAAGCGGTTGATAAGCATTTGAAGATGAGGAAGTGGGGAGATCGACTGAAGAAGGTTGAGCAGCTTGCTCAGTCGTTCCAGCTGAAACCTCTGGCCACACACTACAAACCTCGCTTGTGGCCGTGCCAGCCTTCCTCCGTCTGGAAGCTCTTTCCTCGTCAGTGTATGGCTATCGGCTTCGCTCAGAGCTGCAAAGAGGTACAGTAGTAACACACGACTCTTGTGACGCTGGACTATCTCATTAGACTGCACATTAGATGTTACATCCTGTGTGTAAAGGTCAGAAAGCTGACCGTGGTGCCTTGCATTCCCTAGGCTGTACATGTTTTTGCACTTGAAAAAGAAAAGACATCTCTGGGTCAAAGGATCTTCCTGGTCACCAGTTACAGTGAGCTGTGGCATTACTACAGGTAAAGATACATTGTCAAATGGTTAAAATGCGATGGTGTGCATCAATGATGATTTGTCACTTGATTTTTTTTTTTTCAGGACTTACACACAGTCCTTGATGCACTGCTATGAGGTGATACCAGATGGCGCTGTTTGTAAGCTTTACTTTGACTTGGAGTTCCACAAGCCCTCAAACAACGGAGCTGATGGTAAAGCTATGGTGTCTTCACTTATCCAGGTAGCGTACTGTTCGCATCTTCATTGACATATTGATATATTTAGTTTTATTGAGCAGCTTGCTTCACATGCAGGTAACAATGATTCAGTTGTTGTTGTTCAGTTCAACATTTATAAAGCCAAAGAATGTGTTACAAAATAGTTCACTTGGCATTCATTTAGTAAAGTAAGTAAAAATCAAAGAGCAGTTATAACAAAAAAATGAAAAAGTCAAAAAATGTCTTTATCTTTCACTCGTATTCTTCTATGTCAAGCTACAAAATACTTACAAGGGCTTTTTTTTAAGGCATATTGAATGTTCTAGGGCAGAGGTCTTCAACAGGGGGTCTGCGACCCCTAGTGGGTCCGCGGAGGTACTGCAGGGGAGTCGTGACATTTTTGGTTGATTAGACAATATTTCATATTTTTTCACATTTCTTTACATTTAAAAAATAATTCAGTATTGTATGCAAGATAACGGGTATGTTTATGCATGGCAGTGGCACTAATAGGCCATCACTCATTTTTCGTTTCCACATTTATGTTTAAAATAAAAACGTCAATTTGAATAGCATGTATGCATGATTAACGTTGAAGACCCCTGCTCTAGGGTATTAATTAAATCTTCCAGCCACATTTTAATTGTTACTTCCTTACCTAAAGATGTATGATATACAGCTGTATGATATTTACCGCTCCATGTTTTGTGTCTCGACAGTATGTTTGTGACAAGCTAATGGAAGTTTATGGGATTGAGTGCTCTGCAAATGATGTCCTTAATCTCGACTCGAGCACGGAAGACAAGTTCAGTCGACATCTCATCTTCAATCTCCAAAATGCAGCTTTCAAAGACAACATTCATATGGGTTTGTCCAGTGTTTCATGGAGGGAACAAATTTTTTTTTTAAATTTTTGTTCAGATGTTACTTCAGTTCATATATCCTGTCGTTTTTTTAGGCAGGTTTATCCACGCAATTCTCCACCCAGTCCTGAGCACACCCAAAAGTGGCCTGAATGTTGGGATGAATTCAGTGGCAGAAAACAGTGAAACACGGTTTGTTTTTCAGACATGTTAAAATAAATATATAAATGTCTTTGCTACCATCTCTTTGTGTAATTTGTCTCAATTATGTACTGACGGCAGAACTCGTGCCGTCTCTGAGGGGACGCCAGCAAAGGCAGATGAGATGGCTGAGAGTCCACAAGCCAAGAGGTGCAAGCAGGAAGAGACAGACCTCAAGTTCCTCCAGGTGAAAAACAAGGACGGCCAAGACTGTCTTTTTGTTGATCTTGGTAAGAGAAACCACAAGCTTTTATTTGTCATTTTTACCCTTATATCAGACACTAAAATGTTTCTCTTGATACATTCAGCACCTCTTTAATGCATCCATTTTGTAAACATTGCCAGTAGATAATTATACTTTTACATAAAACAGGTGTTTACACCAAGAACAGAAATTTCCGCCTTTACAAGTCATCAAAAGTGGGAAAGAACTCTGCATTCACTGTGGCAGATGACAACACGTTTATTCACAAACCTGACAAAGGAGTCTCCGAGGAGGAAAGTGTGTTCTTGGCTTCCCTAGTCTGTAATATGAGGTACAACACTTTTTAAACTCGGTTTTCTGAAAACATTGCCTTCATCAAGCCACAGCTTTAGAGCTTATTTCTGTGTATCATCAGTTTCACAGGTCAAAGAATTCTCACGTCGGACGTCCCGGAAACAAAGGAATCCAAAACCTCGAGGCCTCATTGCCAGCAGGGATCAGCCACATATCCAGGTAGCACTGAACTGACAAACGAGGCTTCGCTCTATGTTGTGCATGCATCAACAGTTTATTACATAATTAGTCAGAGTATCAATATTTTACCTTGAGATTTTTCCACATTGTTTGTTTTTTGTCAAATCCATAAGTGGCAGGTTCACTTTCTGGCTGCCTGTCGTCCCCTCATCAAGAAGTGGACAACTTTGTACTAACTGTGATTAAAAAAGATGGCGTCCATGGAAGTAAGTGTCTGGGCTAATGATATGCTATACTGTCTATAACTTGACAGAAAACAGTGAAAAAATGCGTGTCGCAATTTCCTCAAGACCTAGTTTACGACTTCAGTCTTGTTTTGTTTACAAAGTCCAAAGACATTCAGTTCACAATGATATAAATCAAAACCTATTTCTGGGGTTCCAGTGTAGCCAGTTGATATTCCTGAAGAAGACTTCCTTCTGTCCGCTGCTTGTTGTTTACAGCCGATTAGCAACTTGAGATGCGAGACTGGAGTTGAGAAACAACGTGTAAGATTAGATTGTTTCACAAATAGCTAGTTAACAAGCTAATTTCAAACCAATAAAAAGTCAATGTCAGACAATAACTGGTGGGTTCCCAGATTGCATTTCAACCAATTCATTCCGTCTATTATGCTTCCGATACCTATATATATTTATATATACCTCTCGATAGCATACAGTAAGTTGCTATTCACATTCGGTGAGTTGCAAAGTGTGTGTGTGTGTGTGTGTGTTCAAACCATCCCATGTCATTATGCACTAGTTACTATGCAAAGATTGATATCAGCAATGTCAGAACTGTCCGATATGTTTACTTCAACAGGCATCAGGCGATGGAGCTACTTTGCCGTTGAACAACTGCTTGTTTACGACATCGCTAAATACCGCTGGTGTGAAAACGTGGACAGGTTTCATAAAAGCAACAACATCATGTATGTATGTTTGTTTCATGTTTTGCTAAAGTTTGTGTGTGACGTGTCCGTCACTTCCCTTCTGATTTGGTCACATTCTCCTCCATCCGCAGGATTGTTGTGGACCTGAAAGAGGAAGTGTGGTACCAGAAGTGTCACGATCCTGAATGTAGGAACTTCAGGTCCTCAAGTAAGTTATGACCCTAATACTGACTTTTTATATTTAAAACAAATGAAGGCTACATGATCTGTTTATGGGGAGTGCTCAATGGTGGCAATGCTACCTGTCTGAGATAAATAATTCTAACGTTACAGGTTACCCACTGCCACAGGAGATCTGCGTCAGCTATATCATGACACTGGTTAGTTTGCTCTACTTTAACTAGCATCCTGACTGACGTAGCCAGGAAATCTTTTTAAAGCTCAAAGACATGGTGTATTTATGATGTGTTCTGTTCACTTACAGGATGAAGAAGAACAGGCTTACTTAATGGATGATGCGGGCAACATTGAACTCAGCCAGGCATCAAACCAGGCCCCAGAGAGCACAGTGTGTCCAGAGGAGGCAACGGATGACGTGTGGGGAGACGGACAGGATGACCAGGACTACTTGGAGAGCCTGGACGACTTTGAACAAAATAGGGATATCTCTGATCAGCTCCTGCTCAAATGCATGGCAGATTTTGAATCCCAGTAGAGGGTGAGTTTCATGTCACACAAGCAAGTTGAGGAAGGAGTTAATGTAGAGCAACTACACAGCCATCACAGGAGCATCAGTGAGAGCACGACTGGCTGACAACCAGGCAGACCGCTCAGAGGAGCCAGTGATAGCTTGTACAGCAGCCGTGTCATGGAGAGAAGGTACTGGTTGTACATCAGAAGTGGTAGAAAAACACATCTTACAGATGAGGGAATCAGAGGACACACTACTGCTTTGATTGCAGTGTCAACCCTATCATCAAATCCCAGTGTGCACATTTTACAATAACGGTCCACGACGCAGTGTTAAGAGGCAGAGCAGTCTGTTGACAGTTAGGACACTGTCCAACCAAATGTTCCAATTGGTTATAATTGCGCCATGTGTAAGGATTTGTAAATGCTTGCTTCTCTGACATGCTTTTGAAATCTGATTTTCAATTATTACACTTCGTGACGCTTTGTTCCAACAGACAAACATCTCATCTGATAATGAATGTAAGTACTATTAATGCCTCTGACTGCAACAAATGCAAGAATAAAGACAATTAAAAACAAATTCCAGGTTCAAACATCTGTCATTAAAGGAATGTATAAAGATAGTTTAACACGTCTTCTGATTAATCTAGAAAAAAAGAAAAACATTTTCATGGCATAATATACTATGACTTTGTTTTATGGCATTCCAGTATGTCATTTTATGCTAGGAATGCAGTGTCCTCTTTAGTTAAAAACCCTCAAATGATTAGCTATTGGATATTTAAAATTAAAAACTATTAAATGCTTTTGGCTTTCCATGCCGGACTCATAGTTTAGTATGTAAATTAAAAAGTCATAGTATGACATACAATTATGAAAGTCATAGTATTGTATGTTGTTACAAAAGTCATATCATAAATAATTCATAGTATAGTATGAATACTATGTATCAAAAATGTTGTAAAGTCACACCACAGTATGTCATGAAAAATCATGAAGTGTCATAAATGTCATTCAAAAACATATAGCATAGTATGTCGTGACAAAAGTCATAGTATAGTATATCGTAAAATTGTCAGTTTACTATGCCGTTCAAAAAAATGCATAGTCATGGTATAGTATGTTATAAAAATGTAATGACAAAAGTCAAAGTATGTCATCGTGAAAGTATTTCATTAAAAATCCATAGGATAGCATGTCCAAAAAGTCATAGTATAGTGTTTCGAAAAAAAGGTCATCGTAAAGTTTGTTATAAAAGAAAAGCCATAGTATAGTATGTCAGATCATAGGTCTAAGATCATAGGAAAAGTGTCATAAAAAACAGTATAGCATATCATAGATTAAAGGTCAAAGTAAAGTGTTTCATAAAAAATACATAGAATAGTATGTCAAAAAAGTAATAATACAGTATGTTCAAAAAAAGTCATAGTATGTTGTCAAGTCACAAAAAGTTTATAGTAAAGTGTCTACAAAAAGTACAAAATGTCATCGTAAGTCAGTCAGAAAACGGCCATAGTATAGAAAGTCCAAAAAGTCACAACAAAAATCACAGTATAGTTCGTTGAGTCATAGTATAGTGTGTCTTGAAATAGCAATTTTATAGTCTTTCAAAAAAGTCACCACACGGTCATATTAAAGTGTGTTATGAAAAGTATTTAAGTCATAGTATAATATGTCAAACAATGTCATGAAAGTGAGTTTGTCTAAAAAGTAAAAAACAAAAGTAATAGTATAGTATGTTGAAAAAAGGCATGAAAAGTATGTATAAAAAAAAGAAAAAAAAGGGTAAATCTGTCAGCCTGTTACAGTGGTGCAGTCTTTTCCTTTCTCATCCACCCTTCCAGAGGGATTCCCACCTGCTCAATACATCTGGATCTCCATCTTATGTTGGTGCTCCAGTCTTTCCCCAATTTCAACCGGCCCCGACATCTTTTTGACTCTGGTGCCAGCTGACAACCATCTGCCTGTCTGCTTACCGTCCCAGCTGATAAAACCTGCCTTGAGAAAATGTCAGGGCGGCTGTGATTTAACCCGAGTAGATTGCCCCAGTGTCTCTCTCTCTCTCTCTGCAATGTAAATCTGTGTGATAATTTAGGTGTTGTGTTAAAAGTGAACCCGTAGAGGCACTAGCTTAGTGGTTTTGGGCAGAAATTTATTTTTGGTTATATTTGTAAATTCATCCACTATTTCGGCACCACACTCGGGGAAACTTGACGGTCTAGTAAAACACTGAATTTAGTGGTGGTCAGATATGCTTTCTTTTTATTTTGTTCAGTCTTTGTTAGCTGTAGTAAGTAAGCGGCATTGTGTACGAGTTAATTTGATTTGTTTTGTTTGTTAAATGAGTTGGTGGTAGCCCAACCCTTTGTTCTTCATCTCACTCAGCTGTTTTGTATATTGTTGAGCAGATGTTTTGTTACTCTGGAATCTTTACTTTCATTGGTGCTTTAAATATTAAACTGCAGTACATCCAGTTGTTGCTTTCTTTACTGCTAGAGACCTACAAGGTTGTTATTATAGTAAGTTAACAAAGTTTCAAAAAACAGTAAAGTGTCAAAAAGTCATAGTATACAAGGTCTTTGAAAGTAATTGTAAAAGCCATTTTATAATAAATCGAAAAATATAAGTAGCTATAGTATGTCGAAAATAGTCACAAAAAGATTATAGTATGTCGACCAAAAAGGTCATAGCTTAGTATATCAAGAAAAGTAATAAAATAACCATAGTAAAGTATGTCAAAAAAAGTCATAAAAAGGTTTATTATACCTCTGTCTGTAGCATAGTATGTCCTAAAAAGTAACCAAAGAGTCATAGTATAGTATGATGAAAAGAATCATTACAAAGTCATGGTATAAGTATGCAAAGAATTCCCTTTAAGCCAAAAGTAAAAAAACAATGTTTTAAAAATTCATAGTATAGTAGGTCAAAAAAAGCCACAGTATAGTAAGTCCCAATACTCACAAATAAGGCATAGTATAGTATGCCTTAAAATTCTCATAAATGCCCTTAAAATGTTGGAGCAGCTAGCGCAGCCAAAATATTTACCACAGTACGAGAGCACGGGTCATCAAGCAAGGAGTATGGCAATCGACCCAAGTCAATAATTACAAAAATGAATTCTTGACAAATGGCCCAAAACATGTTTTGTGAAGTCACAGTGACCTTTGATCAAATCTAATCAGATCATAATCGAGTCCAAGAGTATGTTTGAACCAAATATGAAGAAATTCTCTCAAGGTTTTCTTGAAATCCCGTATTACTGAGAATGGGACGGACACGAGGTCGGTTACCTTGACCTTTGACCACCAAAATCTAATCAGTTCATCTTTAAGTCCAAGTGGAATTTGTGCCAAATCTGAAAAAAAATGAACTCAAGGCTTTCCCGAGATACCATAACAATGAGATGAAAGTGAGGTCACTTTAACCTAAAAAAAAAAATAGTATCACTTCATCATCGAGTCCAGGTGGACGTTTGTGCCACATTTTAAGAAATTCCTGAGATACACAAGACTGGATGGACTGACAACACGAAGACATGCCTCCAGCAATGGCACAGAATGTTTCTCCCCAAAGAATAAAAGATAAAAAAATAAACAGTTTTGGAAGAAAGTATTTATTTGGTACAGCTGAGAAATAAATAAACTGTACTTGTAACCTCAGCACAAAACTGCACCTTTACCCTTTTCAACATCGTCATGAAAAAACACACAAAACAAACTAGACCAAAGAGAATAATATGGCTTGAAATGTTAAATAGTCCTTAATGTGATTAAATGTGTAGAAATCATAATTCAGTCAGACCTTCTGAATTCAAAACTAAATCTTTTGTCAAACCACTGAGATGTGGCTCCGTTTCACACAAGACAATTTAAAATGTATGAAAGTTAATGTGAAATGTTGTCGAAGGACATGGAATTAATTTGAATAACAAGCTTCTTTAAATGGTGACACCAGTGTTCCAAATATTTACCCCTGAAAACTGAAATGCATTTTTTACAAATGATGGTATGCAGCTTTATCCTGCAACCTGTGGCACTAACATCTGAAAATCTAGGATGGCGGAACTGCATGTACAGTTTAGTAACATTTTACTTCCCATGGACTATTAAAAGAAAACAGAAAAAGGCACACAAAGTCCATCAAGCAGTATGATTCCCAACAGGCCAATAACTAAATTGTGCACTAAAACGGTGTATCAGTCCTTAATAGGAATGCAGTGAATTACAACGACAGAGTTATGAGGCACAATATTCTGCAAACAAATAGACCTTTCAGCAGATATACTATTTACAGGTTTGATGATTATATTAAATACCAACTTAAATAGATAGACCAACACATCAACTAGACTGGTAGATAAAGAGTCAAAATATAAGTCACTTTTGTAAAAGCATCTTTATAGAATTTGTTTTCTGCAGCTCCTAAGAATAAAAAACTGATAGAAATGTCTTCACCTTCTTGAACATGAAGCAGTCGGACTTAATGGCAGTTTATGGCATGAGCAAGTCAGATTTCCCCTTTCTGTTTTTAACCCTTACTCTTGGGTAAATTTGACCAGAAACATGATGACATATTCTGAACTAATTAGCCAGTGATAGCAGGGAAACGTTAGTGGTAGAGCTACTAGAAGAAGCGGGAACAATGCATACTTCAAAATGAGATTCATTATCCAAGATTGTCACTGACAAACGAATGGATGACAAACCCCTTTAACTAACAACGGGGCCCTGGTCATGTGCTTTAAATGATTGTTACCTTTCTGACAGTACTCCTCGATCCCAGTTTACATCTTAATTTGGGCATAGAGTTCATCAATTTGCTCTCTAAAGTAGCTCCGGATCTCAGTCCTCTTGGCCTTCAGGGTGGGTGTCAGCAGGCCGTTCTGGACAGAAAACAGCTCAGGATGCAACGCAATATCTCGCACCTGCAGAGACAGAAAAGAAAGAGCAAAAGCAGACTGAATAACACAAAAACAAATATTAAAAGTTGCATTTAAATTAGTTTCTGTTGCCAGACCAAATGCAGTTGAATGGAAAATTCAGAACTTGAAGGTATTTTATTTCAATAAAGTCAAACATGGCAACAATCACCTGCTCAAAAGACTTGAGTCCTGCATCTTTGCCCAACCTCAGGATGTCCTCCAGAATGGCATTCTTCACATCCTAAAAAAAACAGTCAGAAAAAAAGTTAACACGTGTAACACGTGTGTGGCTGTTTGAGCTGCAGATAGTAATGACTCCCACCTTGTCTTTGCACAGTTCAGCGTAGGAGCCTTCAATCCCTTTTTTCTTGATCCACATGGGCAAAAAGTCTGGATCAGGTACCACTATCCCCACCAGACATGCCTGGAAAATATAACATGGATAACACAAATTGCACCATACTAGAAACTGTATTGTGCATTATCATAATATCTGATATTTAGCGCTACACCAGTTTCACAATAATTACTTACCTTTAAGCTTTCCCCGTAAACGAATACCTGGGCCACTGGATCGCTGAGACCATACGCCGTTTCTATCTTCTCGGGGGCAATGTATTCTCCTTGTGCCAGCTTGAAAATGTGCTTCTTTCTATCAATGATCTTCAGAGTGCCACTCTGCGACAAAACCAGGAGAGAAACACAAACTGAAATTATGGTTGCAACTGATGCTATGCAACCCGGCGTAATACATATCTACCCATATCAATAATCATAGATCAATAGCGCTCCGCCAGCCTGTTCCACTTACAGGAAGCCATTTCCCAATGTCTCCGGTGTGCAGCCATCCATCATCGTCGATTGCCTCTGCAGTTTTCTCAGGATCTTTCAGGTATCCCTGGAATACATTTGGTCCTTTGACACACACCTAAAAGGTGACAACATTGATGAAAATCACATTTCTTTGAAAGCTTGAATTTGGCACATTTGCAGATTATATCATATTTGTATACATGTTACATTGGGTCTTTTTTAATAACAGACTTTAATAACAGACTTTAATATGACCTTTTTTTTACGTTTGATGACAATTTTTATGGTATGTTTTTGATGATATATGTTATGCTATACTATGACTGTTTTTTATGTCATTGAGTTTTTATGATTGTTTTGAATGGCATACTATACAATCATTTTTGTTTGGCATACTATTGTGTGACTTTAATGATATTTTTTACAACATGACTTAATCATATTTGTATGGCTTTCTGTACTAGAACTTTTCATGACATACTGTGCTATGAAAATGTTATTCATGGAATTCTATATTCAGGGTCCCGCACATTGTCTTAAAAGGCCTTGAATTCAATCCTTCCAAAAACAAGGACTTAATTACTCTAAAAATGCATTTTTATTAAATGTTTTATGACATACTGACTTAAAAATTCATTTTTCAATGGTGGCATACTATAGCATGAATTATGAATTCATTTTGAAAGATTTATGGCACACTATACTTTGACTTATTTTATAACACGACAAACTTTTTGTTTTTTATGACTGGTTACTTTGTCTTTGTAATGGCATTTTTAAACATATAATATTGTTTACTTTTTGTAACATTAGTACGACATTTATGACATACTACACTACGACTTTTTTGACGTAATGTATGACATACTACACTTTAAATAGAATTTTATATGACTTTTTACATAGTATACTTTGACTTTTTAATGCATGTTTGAATGACTTTATGACATTTTTAATGTTTTTAACGTCATACATTGTCATCGTTTGTTAGCGTGCCAACTTTAGCATTTAGGCTCTTAACGTACTGGAAAATTAACTTCATTAACTTTCATGTGTTACTTGTGTTTATCATCATTCGATTTACCTTCTGTGTATTCCTCTCCAGTCATGCGAGTATTCTAACCCTCATTACACTGTAATAAAAGATTCATCATAAAGGGTTCCCCCATTTATTTTCATTAAATTTGCAGAACATGCAGCTACTCTTCAGAGACAGAAAACGTAGACATGGAGTTGTTTTAGAATAAGCTACACTGACCGTGTTCATCGTAATGAAAATACTGTATGACACCCCAAATGCAACAGTATGGCTCGTTTTATGTGCTTCTAATAGTTGTTGATATGGCATTGAGGCATGCGTTTTACAGTACTGGCTAGTTTCACTGTTGGTTTTTGGAATATTTGTTATTTTTATAATAATCATAATATATAAAAATAATACTAGCCTTTAAGTATCTCTACTTAAAAAGTAAATAAATACATTTCCCTGTGTAACTTTATGTATTTAATTGTTACTGAAAAAGCACTCTTCACCTCTCCTTCTCCATTGGCTGCCAGGTAGTTCATTTCTGTCACATCCACCAGTTTGATAGCATTGCAGGGCAGAGGAGGCCCAACATGACCTGCAGACACAAAATAGTCACAGTTCAGTTTCATGGTTCAAAGACAGAACTGTTTCAATTGCACTCATAAGCTGTATTACATGAAAACGGACAAGCGTCTTTACCTGCTGTCCAGTCCCCGGGCATTGACATGGAGCACCCAGCTGTACATTCAGTCTGGCCGTAGCCTTCGTAAAACTGTGGAGTGCAGAGCAAGTTTTTAGTGACATTTCATGCAAACATCACCAAACAATAAATGAGTTGGGCGGGTGGATGCGGCTCACCTGGCAGCCTAGTGCAGCTCGTAGAAACGTCAGGATGGTTGGAGACACCGGCGCTGCCCCTGTGATGATGAGTCTGACACGACCGCCAAGGCTCGCCTGCAAAGTGTGACACAAACAGGAAGAACATCGTTTTTCATACATCATAAAACCCACTGGTTACTCAATTAGTAAAATTACTGTAAGGAACTTGTTATGTGGTCAGTGTTTATCTGACCTTTAAAAAAAAAATTAAAATGACTGTCTAACAATATAAAAGAATATCAAATGTATAAAAATAGGTATTTATTATTCTGTTTACGTACCTGTTAACAGCAGGCCAAGCCTATTTCAAAGCCAAGTATGCACGATATCTTGGTAATATCAGGCAGATATATTTCTTAATCAAGTGGAAGAAGTAAGCTTTAGTTGAACAAAAACACAAGATGCCATGTTTACCTGCACTTTTTTGAAGATGAGTCTGTCCCACATGCTGTCCTTTCTGACCACACCACTTTTAAGCTCTGCCTCCTTCCTACTGAAAGCGAAATCGAGCAGCCATCTCTTCAGCGGCGTGTTGGCTTGACTAAATACCTGCGAGTTATTGAGACAAGCTTTATTTTAATCACTACATTTGATAAACATTAACCAAGGCAGCAGACCAGAGAAAAGAGACGAGTAAACTAGTAAGTAAATTAATTGAATAAAAAAAAAAAAACTATAGTCAGAGAAGGATGCTCTTGAAAAAATAAGAACTAGTGAAACAGGTGGCTCTTCTCCTCATTATGACTTTTGTAGACATGAGTAAGATTACATGAACTCTGACCTTATCAAACATGCGGTTGAGGAGACGTGGCACCACAGGGAAAATTGTTGGCTGCAGCGTTTTCAAATCGTCCATCAAAAGTCGAATGTCGCCTTGGAAATAGCCGATTCGAGCCCCGTGGATGAGGATGACACCCTGATGACAAGAGAGCTGCTTATTCCTCGTTGTTGCAAGTTACATCAGTGTGACAATTTAACCACAGGGGGGCAGTGTTGTTGAGAACATTTCACTAAATATCCAGTGTGTGTTATTTGAACCCACTGCAGTATTTTCCAGAAGCTGTTACTGGCCGTGCTATTAAGTTACTTTGCGGGTCAAGGATGTCAAGGACATCTATTGATCACAAATTCCTCAAAACAACTAAGGAGGACATGAATTTGACCAACACACACGTTGCATTTTTTGGTGTCACTGCCTAGCACCACACAGTTTCTCACTTTCTCGGCTGCATGTGATTTGATGCCTTACTTTGAGGATAATAAACATGCTTTCTTGTTAAACCATACTTATTATTTCACTGTGCAACACATCTGAAGGAAAGCAACTCCAACACATACCTGTACAACTCTCTCAAACATGTGAGCTAGAGGGAGGTAGGATACATGAATATCATGGAGGTTCAGCATGCAGTGTATCTGCGGAGGACACACAAAACAAAACACATGCATGTATGCAGACCAAGCATGGCGAACTGTACCTCCACCACTCTCTCAAACATGTGGGCCAAAGGGAGAAAGGAGATTTGCACATCTTTATTGCTGGGCTTCAGTGTGCTCTGGACGACAACGTACACAGGGGGAGGGAGGGAGGGAGGAGCAGACACGAGGGGAGAACAGATGAACAGAGGCGAGATGGACAAGAAATAATAAAAAAGGGTCAAAGAGGGTCAACCTGAATCAGACAGGATTTGAGATTTTAAGCAAGGTTTTATCAAAAAGCTCAACATTTACAATTTATGTAATCCAAATCTCATGAATGCAAGGATGTAGCTTTGGTTTCAGAAGTTGGGGCAGCACTGTTCAGTCAAAGGTGTAAAAGAACGGGCAGGATGCCATTTCCAGCATATTTTACATGTGTCTAGCAAATAATAAATGACGACATTGTGTCTTGTGCTTTCCAAGATAATGGTAGTACAACAAAAATGCGCTGTGTAAATTGCTGCATTATTTATGCACTACTCCTCAAAATCACATTTTGTTTCTTTGAAGGAGAAGACAGTATTTGCGTTGTTACTACAAAGACTACTGTCCTTTACGGCCTAATCTTTGATAATCAGTTCTAGGGGAATATCAACTGTAAGCAAAAACATACAGTAGATTAAATAATTTGTATACATGCAGAGGAGGGCGGAGGTACTTCTTTCAGCTCTGAGTAGTGTCTGCAGTCTCACTCTCAGGCTGTGACTGAAAACAATAATTTTAAAAAATGAGGGGGGGGGGGGGGGGGGGACACCAGTGAAAATGACGTTGTGTATTCATGAAAATAAGATAAATCTAAAGGAATAATTCAGAATTAAGAACACCAGAAGCATCCACCTTAAAAAGAAGAGGACTCAAAATCAAAGATACATTAGACAATGCCCTTTATCTTAAGATGCAATACTTAAATGATTCCAAGTCGAGTTGGTGTGTTTGTTTACCTCAGTCATTCTAATGAAAGCTGAAGTGTTGGAGATTACATTCCCATGAGTAAGCATTGCACCTTTTGGGTTTCCTGAAAGCAAAGCGATGATCATGATTATACATGAGGGGAAAAAAAAGACATTTCCAAAAGATTAACGTAAACAAGTTGTGTAATTACCTGTGGTACCGGATGTAAAGCAGATAAGTGCAAGGTCCTCTGGTGTAGGCGGCTGTAATCAGATGACAGATCAACACTTAAGCGTTTAAAGCTTGAATTGCTATTGCATTTGAAATGTGCAAGAGGATACATTTTAGTTGAGTGCCAAACATAATCTTCCTGCTGATTACAACTGAATTATTTAAGTTTCTAGTTGTAATAATGTAGTGCGAATTAACAGCGTTTTTGTCATGTAATCAACAGGTCACTCACCACTGGTGTCTGGAGGTTGGCTTTACCCAAGGCCTGGAAGAAATTCAAAAGTTCATATAGTGAGATATAGCATGTCTGTAGGAAGGGCTGATGACAATCATGGTTGAAACACGCAGCGCCCCCAGGGCCTAATTCCTATTGTAGTTATAACCAGAAAAACAGGAGACACAGATCATTTGCCTGAACATCTGCTGACGGTTGGTGCTCAGCAGATAGATGATGTAATAATGAACACAATGAAGATGAACTTGTTCTTCTCACCTCAAACTCTTTCAAACTCAGAATATCAATGCCACACTCTTGTCCACGCGCCACCAGCTCACTGTCAAACGGCTCAATGAGCACAATCGTCTTCACCGCTCTCCTTTTCTCACCGACGCAGTCCAAAATCACCTGAGCCTTTTCGGGTATGTCACAGATCACTGTTGAGATGGCAGCTGGAGAACAAACATCACCGGATTAACCACTCAGTTTGTGTCAGTATCAACGATAGCGCTGCAGGCGGTGTGTGGTTAGCGCTTGAAGGTGAACTTTTGTGTACCTCTGTGGATAATGTAGCCGATGGCTTCGGTGCCAAGTGTGTCATACAATGGAACAGCCACCATGGAGTATGTGTAACAGGCCAGCTCTGAAATGGTCCACTAAGCGACAAAAAAAAACAGATCAACATTACTAATTGAAAAAACGTTTGGGAAGGAAATTACTTCATAACAGCTACCAACATCAAAAGCCTCCTTGAGTTGAGTTTATTCATAAATTAATCCTAACAGTCAGTGCCTTTACACTATATAGCTCATCATTATTTTGTATTTACTCATAGAAATGTTGACATCATGACTCAGAATCAATACCAGCCTGATTGGTCAAAAGACTCCAAGACATGCTGGGAATGCCGGGGGGGGGGGGGGCGTTTGCTCAGTTACAGAAAGTGCAGGTAAAAGCTGGATATTGAGTAACGTTTTGTTTTTGTTTTTTAAACTACCGTTTCCATGATCAAGAATTAACTTGAATGAATAAATGTCATTAGAGATGTGGGAAGCATTTCAGAGGTGTGGATGTCACGCATTAAATTGTGGTTCCAAAACATAAAATCAGACACTACTCAGGTCATTACTCTCATCCAGCAGTAAATGTTAACCATTTTCTTCCCAATACATGATGGCAACATTACAAAATGGTGAACTAAAGGCTGATCTACACGGTGAACAAACAGCCAATATATCTTTGACAAAGAAAAAAACTGTGCAACACAAGTGCATAAGATGATGCCATTTGTTGTACCTCCGGCCTGTTCTGGGAAAAGATGCCGATAAACTTGTCTCCTGTACAAGAGTGTCCTCTGTGAAGGAGAGCAGAGCCGATGTGCTCCGCTCTGTCCATCACCTGTGCAAAAACAAAACAAAAGTCTGTTTTTTGTTTTTTTTATACCTATTGAGACTTGGCTAGTTGTGTATTGTGGAACAGTTCAAATGTTATTATTTCCACGTCTGTGGTCCACGTCTCACCTCACTATAAGACTGCCACTCGTACGGCTGGTTTGGTTTCCTTGATCCTAGACATGGTCCGTCATCTTCGAAAGAAAATGCTCACTTTTATCTACATTCACCGGAAAAATGTGATCATATGTAACCGATAGAAGAGATGCACTCACTTGATACTCTGAGCCCTCGTTGGAACACCTGGTACATCGTGCGTGCGTCGCTGTAGTAGTGTGTCATGGGCTCATCGCTGTCGTTCAGTACCGACCTTCTTGCAAGTTCTCCACCCTACGAGAAAAAAAACACAATGTGAGAAGACGGAGAGCACAGATATATTTCGTGGTACACCTGCGCTCAAGATGACCTGGTAATCTGTGATATGTTGCTAACACAAACATGGATCCTGCATCATGAAATGACAGTGAACAGAGGGACAACACTTGTTGGTGTGTAAGCCATGTGCACTTCAGAGTCAGCAGAGATCTATGTTAGTAATTTAGTTTCTCTTTATAAGACTCAACTAGTTCCCAGTGAAGGCAAGTTGAAAATATTACATCAGAAAACTAACAAGGTTCTTTATTTTCACCTTCCTCTGTTGCTAACTTATTTGTCTTCGTTTTAAAAACATACTGTTGCAATTTCAACTTCACATGAAAGTTTTTTACGTCTACTGACTTAATCATGAGACAAACGGTTTGTAAAAGCATAATAACTAACAAGTCTCCTGAAATATTTAAAATTGGTTGGGATTATGTTACTACTTTCTAATGAGGCAACCTTTGTGAGAAGTTTACGTGGCAACTAATGGCTTTATTCATGGTTATTACATTTTTTACTAATGCATTATAGATCAATTAATAGCCATTGATACTGTGAGAAGGACCACTGGGTTGCTAGGTGAAACATTGATTTCCCTTATTTAAATGAATAAATGTTATAAAACACATTAATAAATACTCATTTTCTAATACACTATTAAGTGTGCGTTTATGCTAATGAGTTATTAATGAAGGGTTTTTAAATCCATCAGGTTTGCGGATGTAAATTAGATGATCAACAGCCCATAAACTACAGAACTAGCTGCTGGAGGAGGTTAAACATCAACCAAAGGGATTTTTCCCCAACATGGCAACCCAGAAGTTGATGGCTTGAATTAAGCTTTGATAAATAATGTATAAACCATAAATTACGTGATTTGTTACAGCTAATAAACCCCAGGGGGCCTTATGAGAAAGTTGTATTGGAGTGATAAAAAACAAATATCAATGAAGTCCACTTTACCAGCACGGCCAACATTTAACTAGCCTAAGATGAACTTTTTAGCACTCAAAGTGTGACAAGTAGTGACGATGTCAAAGCACGTAATTTAAGCTGTATTTAAAGTTATCATTCCTGAATGAGGTCTGCTGACTGGTCGGATCATTCTTCAGTTATTCCTCTAACTCACAGGATTACAAGACAGTGGATAGACAGTTATGTTTTCTGTGCTGTAGGATCCACATCGCATTTATTCATATCGGGACATTTGATATTAGCAGAGGAAAAGAACAGAGATCGCTTACTGGCATTTCCACTGACTGCAGGCCGAGGTCACAGGGTGGTTTGAGGGCTTTCGGCCGGGTGGCGAACCAGTAGGTAGTGATGGCGGCGAAGGCACCCATCCCCATGAGCGCATTGGTGGGCAAGCCGCGCATGTAATGCCGAAGATCCTCCAGCTCGGGAAATCGCAACTGTCTCAGGACTTCCTGAGCCTGCATGACTGTTCTGCACGGACCCTGCAGGGAAAAAGAGACAGAAACATAATTACATTAGGAAACTCTTTGTAAAATATGTTTTATTTTAAAAAAATAATCAAATTACCATCCATGATGAGTGTTTATTTTACTTTAAGATTTTAGAAAAAACGGTTTAAAATGTTTCTTCTTTCAAAAGGAAATTGTCTACAATGCAGTTCTTTCAGGATGCAGTGACACAGCAGGCGGTAATATTTGGTCCGTTTTTATCAATGAGTCTCTTGTTTTAGAGACAATCACAGAGCAACATCACAACCCGCTCACACAGAAGAGGAATAGTGGTCCCATTCAGAGTTAAAGGCAATTCACTACAGTCCGTGTCAACGCGGTCACAAATGCATGCTATTCTGAATACATTTTTTTTAAATAACTATTCATACGTTACTTGGGATCTAGGATATTGTGATGGGTATTTTTTATGTTTTTGTCTGATGTTATATGGATTTTCAAGAAGAAATTAGCCGATTAAACTATAATGAAAACGTCAGTTGCTGCACTTACATTTAATAATAAGACGGAGGACGTTGGAGCTATAAGGTATGCGTCTCTTCACCACAAGGACTTCACCTTTTTCTGGACTATTACCTTCCAGGTGTCAAACATATCAACAGCTGCCACAGATTTTAAAAAGTCCTCAATTAGCCACGTGTCGAAAAGTGATCCAAAGTCACATCGTTTTGTAGAATATTTCTTATTTTACACTTTAATTTCTTCCCGTCACTGTCAAGCAAAGTTAAACATAATACAGAACTGTTATGAATACATCTCTGGCATGATCACGTACTAATAACAGAAACATACAGTATGGACCCAAAATAAAGCTTCAAGGACAGATCGACAGTGAATCATGTAGGACAGGGTGATACAGCAGCAGTACACAACACTTATTGTAAGCCGCTTTGGATGAAAGCGTCTGCTAAATGACTAATGTGGTGTTCAGCCCTGAGATTCAGTGATGATCCACAACTTAGTGTTATTGATTATTTGGAATATTTCAATTATATCACGTGTTTAGTAGCTCAAATCTTCAGATCTGAGGGTTTCGTGTCATTAGGCCCTTCCAACAGCAGAAACCTTAGCTGTAAAGATCTTAACACTATGTGATCAGAAATCTGATCAGTTTGTACATTAGTCTATACTGCACTTTTTTTAAATCTTAAGTTTGATAGACTTTATTTTCCATTTTCAGGAGAATACAATTTTTACCTCCTCATTCCATGTTCAGCTTTTGTTGTATTTCTTCCTTTAAAAGTATTCCAACTTCATTAGATATGCGATACATAAAGATGATCAGTAACGGGAATTATTCAGAGCACACAATTAAATACTAGCATCAATTTGTTGTTTAAGAGAACAAGAAATGTCCGTCCTTAAATGAGAAAATGACCTGTTTCTTTGGGCTGTCTTTAGGTCTAAAATGCCCAAAAACTATAAAATAAAGATTATTTTTAAAGAAACTTCTAACAGAAAAATGCTGCCGAAAGTACCTTTATGTTTGCCACTGCTCTTACTTCCACAAACAATGCATACAAAAGGAAGATGTGCTATCCCATTCAACAGCTTTTGAAACAAAGACACAGGATGGAATTACGACGCCACACACATCTTCCGATCACAAGCCTCCATGAGTTATAAGGACACGAGCACAGACGCTGTACAATGAACGCTACTCTACTACGTCTGAGGGGAAGTGAGGCGTTCTGGTCTGGCCGTTTGAGAAATGAACTCACTGGGCTGAAAGCACATTTAACTGGATATATGGCTCCGTTCCACCAAATTCTAATAGAAAAGTCAAATGATTCTAATTACGTTAATTAAGTTGATGCTTAGATGAGCTTTTGGCAGGAAAGACAAATTTAAACTCAACTTCTATTAGGACCTATCTCACCTGCAGGTATTTTTCAAATATCACATCTGAATATGGAAATACATCAATATCAATATTTAACGTGGCTTTATGTACATCATGATCAACTCATTTGACCTCTAGATTAGACGGCAACAGCCCTGTATGTAAATGAACCGCCGCCACGTACGGTAGGTAACAATTGACTTCTCACCTACTTCTATTATTACCACCGATCTCATGGCAACTGAGACCAGTGCCAACTGGGACAACGTATTGTAGACAAGCTACTTTTCTTTTATTTACTTTTTATGACAATTTAAATGCAGAAAACTGTTGAACGTGCTCGAGGATCAACAGAGATGAATGATGATCTCTTTCATGTATATATTTAAATACCAAAACAAAGAGCACCGGCAAGATTCATTCAAGCTGTTGAGTTTTATTTGTGCTCTATACATTTTTTTTTTTTACAATAAAACAAAAATTCAATATAAAACCTTAAAAACTACTACTACACTAAGTCTTACAGGTGTTCCTGTTAGCCACTATGAAAGACCAGATGATCACACCACATCTGTGACAGCAAATCAAATGTAGCTAAATTAATTTTCAAAAACTTTAATATTGATTGTTGACAAATGAAGACAGAATAAATCTCTATACTCACAGTCCCACAGTGTGTGTGTGTGTATATGAAGATTCGTACAGACAGTGTCCAAAGGCGGAGCGGTGCAGCTATCTGACCGGCGCTTTGCTGCAGCCGTTGCTATTAGAAGGACTCACACCGACCTCTAATAGACCTCTGAGGTTCTCGCAACTATGAATAGCAGAAACACGCCCCTCTCAAACACAAACACAGAGGCGTGAGGCAAAGCTGCCCACTCACTGGAGCGATACTCAAGCAGCAGGTTGATTTAAACCCACAGTTTGAGCTTTTCGTCCTTGTGAAAACACAACCGATGGATCACAAGTAGTTATCAGGCGTGCAAAAAACAGTATAAAAAAAAGGTAATGCCAGTCACAAATTCAAGCAGAATTACAACTTAACTGATCGACGATCTGAGTGACTGAAACATTTCGAGCGATGTTTATTCAAGACTGAAGGACCAATGTCTTATCATACATTATCTGGACACAGTCTGTGTGCAATTCTTGTGTTGCCGAGCGTCCAAACAGGTGAAACATGTCAAACAAAGAATTACATGCTTATTACAAGAAGGCTTTTGTGTTCTACATAATAGATATGTTGACAAAATCTCTGAGCATATGAGCAGATTCCTTTGAGTCTAAGATGAATAATATAAGTTAATATTTCCAGTTTATTTACTATAGTTGAGAGACAATCTACATCTTATGTTTCTGCATTTTCAACTGAGACAAATGGAAACGGTGGGTTGAACGTGAAGACATTTCCTGCTGAAGTTTCATCAACTGACTGTAACAAGCAAAATACACATGGATGTAACGGTAATGTACAATGCTAAAACATGGTGGTAGTATGGATACAATCCTATTCTAAATCCTGTCATGATATGCAATTGTATGTCATGAGATCAATACAGACAATAGATAATACCTGGGTTTTATGGATACAATAAAAAGAGAATAGTTTTGTTAATACTGCCAATTCCTGATAAATCAAGATATTTCATCACATTGATGCTAAATTGTCATATTGCCCGCCCCAACTGAAATCAACAAATAGATTATTCGAAACTGATCATCAAATTACAATTTGGTTACAAACAGCTTCATGAACATAATGTTTCTGTTTGATGTGAACAAAACTTGAAAGCTGCCACTGTCTATTATCATTATGGAATAACTAACTTTTGAAAAAAATGCTATCGTAACTGTGCAGAGGCCAAGGAGGAGTCTTCAAATGTCTCGTTTGGTCTGAACACAAGTCCAAAACACAAAATGTGTTCAGTTTGTTGTTATAAGAGAAGCAGCAAATCCTGCCATGTGTAAAGCTGAAACCTGAGAATGTGAAGCCCCGCCCCCTGTTTTGTTGGTATTTGTCCTGATGATTTTCTTATTTATTTTAATAAAGACTAAATCATTTATCAAGAGTAATTGATAGATGACGCAATAATTAAAATAGGGTTAAGGTTCAGCTCATGTGCGTGTTTTCCTGTCAGATGGTCAACAGCAGACGTAAGCCATTGATCGCATGCTTGAGAGAGAGAGTTGTTGAAGTCAAAAGGTAATGCAACAACCCCCCCACCCCACCTCTGCTCTCCATACTTGGACTGGGAAGATGACAAGCCAATGGCAGAGCCAGCTCGCCGGTCACCCCACACACACACACACGCACACACACACAAGACATTGGGGAAAAAAGAGGGGGAGAGGACAGCTGGTTCATTTGACACATAACAGAACACCAAGACTGCAGCTTGAGAGTAGACTACAGCTGTAATTTTGAAACCACAGCCAGGAAGTTACAAAGAGAAAAGCCACGTGGTTGGTGAGTCACACTTGATTTCCTGGAAAATGTTCAAGTTCCTCTTTGTGGGACGGCACACAGACAAAGAAAGACTACTCGGTTTGGGTTAGGTTAAATGATTCAAGCTCATTATTACAACCGTAACACTTGAGGATTCAACACGCGGAGCCTTTAAACAAACTTAACTCAATCCCATCTTGGCAAGACGGTCACTTCCAAATCTCAGAAGCAGCTTTCTTTCAGCGGTTACATGAATCGGCACAAATTTGTGTACGTCATGCGCAGCTGAAGTATTTAGATGATTAATCGATTCATGGGGGCTGACGTAAGAGAGACACTCGACATTTATAGAGTTTGGAGGGTGGTGTCTTTCAAATCCAAGAACACAAGCGCACAAATGTGTTATATGAGCATGTCTGGCAAGCTAGTTTACAACCTCTATTAGTAAGTTACTTCCAAGGCTCAGGAGCTCATCAGAGCGCTCATGTTACACGTCTTCAACATGAACCGTCAACTGGTGAGGACGCTGACTTTTTGCCTGGGACCTTTAGCTTAGCATCTATCAAGAGCATCTATTTGAAAACCGACTTTCGTCGTTGACGAGTCAGCCAGAAACAAGTCAACCTGATGTTTTTAACCAACTCACTGGGCTAACGTGATCCTAATTACTTGCGGTCAAATGCGACATTTTATCAGGCAAAATCAAAAAGTTGCTGGATAGAAATGAGACACTGCTTTTTGTTTTAATACAAGGACCTATTGTATTGAAAAGAACTAATCATTTCAAGAGGAACATCTTGTAATCTACGAGATGCGTTTCGCAAAAAGGAAAGGTTGACCGTTGTAGCGGCAGTAACTTAGGGGAGAGCAGGGTTAATTGAAAAGATTACCTAATTTTTGTGTTATGCGATATAAGTAAATGGAGTAGTTTTGTGATTTGGAATATAACTGCAGAGGATCAGCAGGTATAAAACATGGATGGATGATACTTTGCACGTGTCTCAGCCCGAGCATGAAATAAAACTTTACCAAACCATTTTTTTTAAATTAGTAAATGTTTCTCTCGTCGATGAAGGCTACAGTGTCTTCCATTCAGACACAGACATCTTTCAAATTTAAACTATGTCTGACTTGTTTTAACAACATCCCATGTTAGAGGAAGAAATGCGTCTTGTTTGAACAAGATGATATAGACACATACAGTACACATTTTGATAAAACGAGATGTTGTTATAGCAAGCAAAGTGTCTTGTAAACCAACTAATTTGGTGTGCAGTGAAAGGGATCTTATTAATGAGAAACTGGGTACTTTTTTTAATTAGGATGGCCATCTGTTGCCATAGCAGGTTAGAGAATGACAAAATGAATCAATATTTGCAACCTTGATGTCATGGACATCTATAAAACAATGTCTTCTCCACATCCTTGTTGTATGTAAAGTGTGAATTGTCTGCCTAATACAGCTCTCTAAAAAGTACATTTTTTTTTAAACCTGAAACCAAATGTGTTCAGGAAATTACCACATACAGTGTTTCACTATTGATTCCGTTGTAAAGACACAAACTGTTCCAGATGAAATTCATGGGCTTTTTACTTATTGGATCTTGATGCTGGATCTGCTTCAGTCCAGCTCATTCATTATTTTTTTAATCTTGTGCACAAGATTAAAAAAAAATAATACCTTTTGGGACATTAGGGGCTCCATGAGCACGTCTTGAGGGAAACAATCTAAATAGAAGGATGAGTCAGAATACTCCTGTGTAAAAGCACTTAGGTTTACAGGTATAAAGCGTTAGAATGCTCCAAGGCATTTACTTTAGACACTCTACCTGAAAGCTGTACACGTTTGATCAGGAAAAGACAACCTATCGGTCTCAGTGCATACATTTGTCACAGCGTGGCTTACTGGATGTTTGCTGAAGCTAATGTGACATCTTTCATCTGCTTCGCCCCTCTGACGGACTCACGTCCAGCCTCCACCAGTCACGTTTGACCCCCAAGTGTTAGGACACGAAGGCTGACCTTGCACAGGACGACCACGCTCGAGACTGCAGGTCTCAACCGTCCTGGTGAAATGGCACACTCCCAGTCACATGTTCTCACAGTGGAGAAATGTAGGGGAGAGGGAGGGATTTGTGAAGTGGAACAAAGGTCACACACCCGTCAACGGCTACCAACACAGCATCAGGACAAATGACCTCAACGCTGCAGGTCAAAGAAATGACTGCGCACGAGTCAATCTGGGCAGAAACTCTAATTCAAAAGGTGAGATTTTTTTTTGGTTAGGAAACAAATGTTATGTTCAGATTAAAATGTGTTGGATGCATATCATTCCTGAGTGAACATTTGCAAAAGCAGACTTCTTTTTAATTACCTTTGTTAGTTGCAGTGCGACACTTCTTAGCGTGTCACCACCAACAACTGTCAATCAGCAGGAGTATGCATCACTTCCTGGTTCGCATGAACAAACAGTGGGGACCCACTCGTAAAAAAAAAAGAAGCTAGTAGTTAAAAACGAAACAGGTTACCTTTAAGCGCTTTGCTCTTCCACCGAGGTTTAGTGACTTTGAATAAAACACTACAGCACACTGTATTACTTATAGTTTTTTCTTGAATAATTGTCATTTAGTCCAGAAAATGTCAAAACCACATGTAGCTCAAACCTATACGACGTCTTATGTCTCAGACCAACCGTCCAGATCTCCCACATATGCAGTCTATCGCATAACGAAAGGGAAAGCAAATCCTCACAACTGAGGGGAATGTTTGGCATTTTTGTCCATAACTCTCACATATGCAGTCTACGATCGCATAATGAAAGGGAAAGCAAATCCTCACAACAGAGGGGGAATGTTTGGCACTTTTGTTTGAAATACAACCAATTACCAAAATTCTTGCTGTTCTGTGAATAAGCTGATCGATTCATATTTATTTTCAGTAGCCATGCCAGATGAAAAGACGTACTCGAACAGACTTGGGATGAATGTCTGGCATCTTATTTTGATTTCTTATAACTAGCTGATATTTTCCAAGTTTCTTTGAAAAATCTTTTCGAAGAAGTAAATCATTCTTCTATTAACGCTCCATGCAGGAGCATGCAAATTTGAGGTTGGTTCATTAATGCGGATCCTCATCTTGTTGCTCTCACATGATTCTTTTAAATTCACTTTCGTAGGTTATGACATCTGAGGTTTGGATCATAGACTGTATTGAAATACTGAGTAAGTCTCTATATGTTTCTGAAAGGGGGGGGGGGGGGAAATCGATGAAGATTGACTCGCTCTCCATTTGAGGAACCAAAGTTTTGACTCTTCCGTGTTAGATTTAGTTTTCTGCACCGGAGGTTGCAGCTTGGTTGGGGTGACTTTTCTAATTCCTGCCCTAAGAAAAGGTCTCACATCAGAGCCGCTATTGGTTGTTGCGTAAACACCAGACAACTCAGCTATTTGCGTGCAAGATGAACCCCAAAACAGACCGATAGTGGTATTATCAAATGACCAGAGCAGAGTGACGACAGTCAGCTCCTGAATCACAAAACTACACATAGTGTCCCTCTCTGTTTGCAGTAATGAAAGCTCGTCCTGTACTCAAAGGCAAATTACACTGCACGGTCACTTTAGGATCATCCCATGTCTGTAGTTCAACTGCTCATGTGACTGCACAGCATGGCCAGAAGAGCATTACCTAGTGTTCAGAAAATGCTGTTTAAGAAGAGAGAAATCGACAAACACGAGCTGCATTCCACAGATTCCTGTTAGAGGATCTGCTTCAACATCCAGCACTTCACACTACAGCATGTTGGGGCACCGCAAACCTGTTTACAACACGTTACCGTCCTTCATCTGTGACTTTCAGCGGGAGGAGTTATGATGTTTGACTTTACTTAGACAGTAAGTAAATACATGTATGTTGATCAAAGGCAAATAAATCAGATCTTTGAATAAACTGTCTGTAGGAGTTTTGAATAAACTCCTACAGACATTTGTTTCCATACTTCCTTGTGTGTGTTTGTATCTTGCTTACAATTGCTTACTTGAAAACTCAAATACTGGTACAACGGAATACAGTCATAGATCCAGAATGGCAGATTAAGTTGAAAATCCCACAATATATACCTCAGAGTGCCAATGTAACCTTGCCTAAAGAAATGAATCCAAACTGCATGTTTCACTGTGATGTGTATACAACTCAAAACAAGTTTGCCAATAGTCACAATATTACTGGAAAAATGGGAGCGGCCCAAAACCTGAAAAACCAGAGTTAGGCTATTAAGTCTTCAGCTCGGTGTGCTTTCCAGACTCCCTCAAGAAAGTGTTGTAATGAGGAGTGGTTGGAGGTTACTGGGTCAGACACACACACACACATAGGGGATGTGGCGGGGATGCAACTACATGCGCTTGATAATGGTCTATAACCGTCGTGGTAATCACATTTCATTAACAATAGCGTCAATGTGCATGGCAGTTACACACAAAGTCGATGAGGCCGAGATTAAACCAAAAAAAAAAATAAAAGTTTCCAACCTAAACATCTTCTCTCACGCGGTGTCTGATCAAATGCTTCGTGTCCATATGTCTTGTCGTTTCAAACGATCCGCTTCGGACGCACACGGAATATCTCAGCAATACCGACAGAACGGCTCAATAAGATAAACACATTATTCTGATGAAACACGATGATGACTGAGCAAGCTGTCGACGTAGACAGTGTGAGATATACGGAAATGAAGAGATGATGTGGAGAGAAGATATACAAAACGTGGCTTTCTATTTCAGGTCAACAATAAGGGAAGTGCGGGTTTTTTCCCCCTCCCTGCGTGCTCGTAAAAACACCACATTTCAACAATCCTCCGTAAACAGCATACAGGTTTGTGACTGAACGCAAATGTCCGCGTAAATATTTGAGGGAGAAAGTGGGAAATGTTTGCACTGACCTGTGAGCACCAGCAGACCCGGAGACCGATCTTCAGTCTCTTGAGGAAGCGGCAGCTGCAGTCTACATTTTACTCAGCTGGTGCAGCTCTCAGCCAATCAGGAGCGGCCACACGTGTTGCATTTCCTAAAGTTTGAGAGGCGTGCTGTCATTGGTCCACTTTTTGTGACAATAACTGTACATATCTATCATACAGTCATATCAATTACAAATAATAATATGTATTACAACCGCAACAGGCAGCAACCCTGTAGAGCAGGGAATAAGTTACCTCACACATTCAGCGGTATACAAGTTAGTAAGTACACTTATTTAAGCGCTTTACTGATTTACAATCTTAATGTACTTGTTCTTTACTTGTGTATTTTAATTGTATACTACTCTATACTGTAGCTGGTAAAGTTGGGACCAATTTTATTTACTTAACATACTAGTTAACTATGTTAACTATCATTATTTGTTGATTATATTTTGCAGTATTAATCTGAATTTGCAAAGCAACTAATTTATAAAATAAATGTAGTGGAATATAAAGAACCTTAAGTACTACAATACCTCATAGTATGTTACATGTAGTTACTTTTCACTCCTGTCTAGCTATATAAAGTAATTAAAACCAGCTAAATTCTAACAGTAAAATGCCATTAACATGCTGATGCATCGGTATTAACAATAATAATAATAATAATAATGTCACGTATCAAAATACATCCGCATACAGGGGCCATTTTTCTGCATAATCAGTATTTTTACTTTTGATACTTTTTACTTCTACATTTGTACTTCAGTTGGATTTTGAATTGAATAAGAAAATACATTTGACTTGTAATGGACTATTTTTGCATTGTTGTACAGATACATTTTTATTTTTATTTTTTTGCTGGTAAAAAGTCACATGTGGCCTCATCTTGCAGTGAAGCGGAGACAAACTGAGAGTTACTTCACACTCATTTGCACTAATAAACTATTAATAGCGTACAGTCAATATGTAGTGATAAAGCATAATCTGCAAATAAAAGAGAATCAATTAAAATAAAAAGATATAGTATAATGGGCAACATAGAGTGGTCGTAACTTTCTGCATTACAGCACATGGATGAAAGGAAAAAAGTAATATGACAATGACAAAAAAGGAAAGAAAATATATATTTTGATATGTTGGTTTGGATTTGATTACGGACCACAGGTCTGAGCTTCCTCCTGCCTCTACAACAAAGTACATTCACTTAAGTACTTTATTCCATATATCATAACAATAATCAATATTTAATATTGAGATAATTGTACTTAACTTAGATATTTGTATGCTATATTATGCCACTAGATGGCCATATTGGAATTTTTACACAAGATTTGTTTTGCAGAAATAGTAACTAGAGGTTTTCAACTTTGTTGAAGATTAAACAACATGCAGGGTGGGAGTACATCTCCTTTTTCTAGAAAACTGTTTAATTTTATTTATTATTTTTATGACAAGGTCAATTCCTTCACCATCAGATTTCATCAGAGTTTTTGACCTGACAGCATAGAGAGGGATGTCTTTTTTTTCCCCAAAACATTTTCTAGAAAAAAAACAAACTACGTAAGTTATCAGTTACTACTTATAGAAAATGAAGACAACATACTAAGACAGTTATTTTAATTAGAATTGAGTTCGATTTTAGTGTTTTTTGTGTGTGTGATGAGTTCATGAGCAGCTCCTGATTTCCAAATGAATTTCCTTAAAGAAGAAAAAAAGAAATCTTGCAGAAAATATCATTTAACAGCTACTATTATAGATGAAATAGGCTTTTCTTTGACTTCAGTATTTCTAAAATCCTTGCTAAATGATTCTTGGATTACAATCATCATACAGTTATATAATAATATAATAGATTGTAGTTTATATTTAAGGAAGACAAGAGTTTGTCAGAGTAGATCTTTTTCTGTAAAATATCTTCCAGTGAACGGACCACTGAAGTTCCCTCAATGTACCGCCAGAGGGAGCTGTTTACCCACTTTCAACAGAGAGGATAATAGAGAGTTTTTAAAAAAACGCAATTTTAAAGAATAATGATCTTTTCAGACACAACACAATGGTGCAGATAGCCCCGCTAAATATAAGCTTATCATAAGTTATTGGGAAAACAGAGTTTTAATATATTTTTTAAAATTAATAATTCTAATGTCTGGGTTGAGTTTATATTGTTCTTGTTCCTTTTTTCATCCCCCAAGATGCAAAAATCACTGTAACGTTCCTCTAAATCTAAAAGATTAAAGTGGTGAATAAATATATATATTATATTTTATCTTCTGGACGATCATTATGATACTATTACTAAATATTGTTTGAGAGGAGAGGAATGCAATATACTTTTGCTCCCATGTTTAGACATTTAAAAAAGTAAATCTTCAGCTTCTGTTGCTGTTGTATTTGTTTTTCAAAAGGGCCTGTAGCCGCTGAACCATGTAGTCTGAACTCAGCTTAGATCATTTGGGGCTCAATGGGGACCGTGTGAACTGCTGCAGTTCAGGCGGAGGGTGGCGCACCAAGCTAAAGGATTGTGTCCGGGACCCTCTGAGGTCACCACGGGTCAGAGCGCAGCGCCTGACAACACCCACACACACACACACACACACACACACCCACACACACACACACACACACACACACACACACACACACACACACACACACACACATATATATATACACAAATACACACACAGACATAATCCAAACCGGAGCTGCTATCATAAATTAGGCTTGTCTGGAGGCTTGTTTATATTTTCCTGTAACGGGCTGGTGTAATGATGTTATAGTGATACCACAGGAGATTGAAACGAGTGATTAAGTCACCACAAATTCCCTGAGCAGACACATTATTTCGAGTCATATTATCGAAGCATCATTTTTTTAGAGATTGTTTGTGTGTGTTTTGTATGCTGAACCAAAACTGCATGATTTGACCACACCAGTAACTGCAGCAATGTAAACATGTGCAATGTGTTTTGAATACATACAGTAGCCTTTATGCTATTTAGGCTACTAGATATTTCATAATAAAATCACACAAGTAATAGCTGTCTGTTGAGGGCAACAGTTGTTGTGTCATGTTCACACAGATCTCACATGTTCTCATCTGACTGATTCATTTGTGCCTTTAAGGGATGTGATGATTTTCAATATGATTATTTTCTTGCTCTGCTGGGCTACATGGAAAAAACCTAAACAGTAACTGACTGCTGCGTTTGATTTGCATAAAAGATATTTAAAGTGACATCACTCTCTAATAACAGGATGCATATGGTACTAAAGGGATTTCTATGTAGCTATGCTGTGATTTCTGTGCACCCTTTAATGACCTATTATTGTAGTTCTATCCGTTGACCTCTTTATTAATATGTTGAGAACACAGCAGTGACTCATTATGCAATAACATTTTCCATAGTACCTACTGCACATTAGTGCCTGTAAGGGTTATTTAGATCAATGCTACCAAGACACACCTTAAAAATCGATAAAGAATTCATACTAATTTGCCCTACACATGTGCAAAGAAATGCAACAATTCTGCATAACCAAATTCAACCAATAATCTAATATGTTTTTATGTATATATGTTCGTAATAATCATCAATAAACACAAGTAAAACAACAACAAGCTGTTTTAAATCATACCAATATTGGCACCATGATAAATAAAATGTAAAATGTGAATATGTAGTGGCGTGACAAATATTTTACTGAGAAGAGCTTAAACACATCAATATATCAAACGTTTATTTCCAATAACATAGTCGTTGGAAAATAAAAAACAAAATATTTTAACACGGAATTAAATGTTCACACCACAGTTCCTACAATACATCCTGACGCATCGTTTGGCCTCGTACTGACGCAACACTTGGCGTTACAAAGTCGGTCAGCAAAAACTTCCAGTATTTCATTCAGTTTTTTTAGCAATAGCACACAAGTCCCTCAATTTTTCAAAAGACAAACACGTAAAAAGTGTTAAACTTCACAGTGAAGTAATTGGATTTTATGCCCCCGTCCCGGTCGCTCGCGCTTTTCTCTCCATGGTGCTCTGAAAACTCTCCAAACACTTCAGATGTCTTGTGAGCCTTTCTTTCCCAACTACCGCCGCTTTTTATTCTTCGACATTGCTCACAGGATCAAATATATACAAGCATGGTGAAAGTTTCAGGATTAAAACGTTCTCAGTGACAAAGTAAAGAAATGGAGCAATGTTTTGGCGCATGAGAGCAGTTTGAATCTGTGAGGAGCGCACACAATAAACCTGTTGTTAAACTTGATGTGAAAATATGTTTGAAGAAAACAGCCAATTGTTGTATGAAATGTATTCAAGTATAAAATAATGCCCTTTGTTTGGGGGGAAAAACTTGAGCAATGTGAGGGTACAAAAGTCCCCTGTGGCATTTACTAGCACCCTTTGTGCAGTTTGCGCGTTGGCGTCTCCACTTGGCGCATTACCCAGGCCCCTTTAAACGCGATTGTTTCTTTCTTTCTAATGACATTTACCGGATCAAAACATGCTGTTAATTCGATCAGAAAGCTTCACCCTTCATAACAATGGCAGTATAATTTCTCCAAAAGTTTGTTAAGTTGACCGAAATTAGGCAAATGAATAGGGGTCTCCAGGCTACCCATCTTGCAGGTGACGGGGAATAATGCGCGTTCACACCAGCTGCATTCTTCTTTATTTCTCCCCTTCTTTCACAGCATTATTAAAATTTAGGCCAATGAAACTATTCATTCGACTGAATAGACATTTTCTTATAGGATAATAGGATACAAATTGAGCCTCTCCAAAGAGTCTCCAGTGGTGGGTAACCCTCGTGTGCCAGAGGCTGCTGGAGACGCTGGCCTTGACGCAGACGACGCTCGTGTGCCAGGGCTAATCACACACCTGCCGAGGAGTCCAACAAAATGAAGAATGTAAACAAAAAGCTTGCCATCTCTCATAAAAGATGGACGTGTCACCAAGTCGTGTGAGAAACGCCGAGAACAAACGGGGGGACTCCGTCTCCAAAAGATCTCCCCTGAACTTGGCGGAACAGCCTATTAAAGGCTTACTTAATTACTCTAATGACACTGGACAGGCCTTAAAACTCGGACCGGGCTTGGATGAGAGTTAAGATCGCTTGCTGGGATTTGTAAACAGGCGATCGTGTGAGAAACGCGAGTTGGAAGAAAGAGGGTTTCTTTGTTTTCAGTGCGCACAGTGCGCCCCGCCGGATCAGGCGATCGCAACGCTCGCCTCTTATTTCCCGCCTGGGTTGTTACTATGCAAATAATATTCCAAAAGTAATCACGTGTCTTTTGAACAGCCACGTGGATTAACAAAGCAGGTTTGCCCCCCTGCTAGCCCATGGCTTTAGATTTTTACTATTTCTTTAACTGATCCTAAATGCACACATTTACCCAAATGCATGGCTCTAATCCCATGGAATAATTTACACCATGAATGCCAGAGTCCCTTGGATGATCCCTTTATAACGGACCAGCTTTCCACCACACACCTCAGTCTGCCTCATCTTCTGCCAGAGCAACACTAGTCTACTTCTCTTCCCTGCTGATCCGGTTTTTAAAGAAAATTGTCAGACAATCGTCGATGGCATCTAAAATGAAAGACAGAAAGGTACGCGCTCCGTGTGCGCTCTGCATTACGAGGACTGAACTTTTTTGGCAACGCTGCTTCTTTAACACTTTTGAGTTACTTTATGGGACTTTGTATTTCAGCATTTACATCGAATAGTCTTCGGCTACAACTTGGAGTAATTTTCCTGCTAGTGGAGGGGAAATATAGTCCACCACCTCTGTGGCACGCGTTACAGAATAACTATGGCGCACTACTGGTCTGAAATAGCCTATCAGGCAGTTACAGAATATTTTGGCAACTTTAATGGAATCAATTTGGTGACAAACACGTATACATAACTAAATGTACTAAAATATATTTCAAATGTTTCCAATAAGGCATCAAAGTTGTAGAAACAGCTCGGAGCGCAGATGTCCGCCGCGCGCTCTGGAGCAGCACAGCGCGCAGCGCGCAAAAATAATCCAAGTTTCCCAAATATTGAATCGCTGCATTTTGCTTTACTTATACCTTCCTGGGTGTTTTATGTTTGTGTTTCTGATTGACAAAATAGCTGTGAATGAGATGTATTACTTTATCTCATGTTTTCTCTCTCCCTCTTTTCACAGAGAACTCCCATCTCTCACAAAGTCATAGAGAAACGAAGACGGGACCGCATTAATCGCTGCCTCAACGAACTAGGAAAAACTGTACCAATGGCCCTGGCGAAACAGGTATTGTAACATGTTTATTTAATTTTATGTTATAACTCGTATTTATTCCACAATATTGATTGTTTAGCAAGGAAGTGTTTATCACACAATTGTTGTCGAATAATCATGTAAACATTTTCTGATGTTGGAATTTTTGATATTCGGTAGAACTCTGGAAAACTGGAGAAAGCTGAAATCTTGGAAATGACAGTTCAGTACCTGCGAGCGCTGCACTCAGCAGATTTCCCCCGTGGGAGAGAAAAAGGTGAGTCAACTTTTAACAGAGCTCCGACACTTTACGCATCTCCACCCCACGTTTCGACTGTGTAAACACTTTTACAATTCTGATTTGGTAAAACTATGAGTAATTATTCGTGTAAGTTTTAGTTTACACTTATATGGTTACATTTTGTTGCGACTCCATCTTTACGCACAAAAACTACGTTGCGTCATACATGTTGATCATTTCATGTCAGCGGGGTTGTAATCGCTGATGCTTATTTGATTCATTCCAGGTGAACTACTGGCTGAGTTTGCAAACTACTTCCACTACGGATACCACGAGTGTATGAAGAACCTTGTGCACTACCTGACCACAGAGGACAGGGCTGAAACCAAAGACATTAAATACGCACGGATCCTCGCCTTCTTACAGTCTAAATCTCGTGTGGTCACTGAGCCTGTGTTCGGCTCAATTGCCTCGATGTCAGAGCCGTCTGACTATCTCAGCCAGCTGCACTCCTCTCCGGAGCACCAAAGCCACAGTCCGTCTGACTCCGTGTACCAGCAGAGTCCACCGGGACACTTCACCTGGCACAGCTCGACCCGCAGCCCGGGCATCTCGTACCCGACAGTGCCCCTCTCTGCGCACACACAGCAGCACGGTGGATACCTATCACCGGTGCAGGGACTCGATCACCACTATTTCAACTTCATCGGTCACACGCACGCAAACACTTTTAGTTTGCACAGTGCGCAACACGCCATGTAAATAGTTTTGCTATCTTTTGCGATTGTTTTTATTTATATATTTGTGAATGATGGAAATAGACCTTGTACATGTTGTGAATAAATATTTCTGACTGAAATTCTAATTGTTTCGTGATCATTTACACTCAGTTTTCGGTGTTTAGGTGACGTTCTAGATCTCAAAAAATAAATAAATTACAAATCCTGTTACTTTCCTGTAGATATTAAGTGCCAAGAAAAGCAATGCAAAAGATGAAAAGAGAGAGAAAATATTTCTCAGTGCAACTTTGTGAAAGATGTTCAATCTTCAGTGAATTCAGTTTAAATCTCCAGTGAATCATTGGTGATATTGTGATTTTGCCTCATACATTATTGATGAATAGAAATATACATTAAACAAACTAACATCTACACAACAGCGTACATATCTTTTTATGAAACAAAAATGAATCAGGACTGTTTTTCATTGTAAAAGAAATATTTAGAACGAGGCAGGCTGGGCTCAAACTACATCAAAATGCCGACTATTTTTGGTGCACTAGGCCTTCAGTCTTCAGTCTCATCCACAGACTTGTTTATGGGCTGATCTGAGGGTTTAATGTGTCACAGCATCGGTTTCCAGGGGGCACACATGAGCCTGATTCCCAATGGGCCACCCGCTCCTGACTTAAACAGACCTGCAGTTAACAAAACCATTGACTCACCCAACACTCCCCCTTCCTTAACGTTCAAATCTGTGATTGAATACAAAAACAGTTTTTGACCTAATGAGGGAAAACAAGTCATTAAAGATTTCCATACAAGACACAAAGTTTGTTATGTGTTTTGCATGAAAAGTTGCATACATAGGATCTCAAAGAGTGTCAAAACAAGATAAAAGTTCTCTTCCTTCTGAACTTTAGCCAAGTTTGACTATTTCCATCTGTTGAGAGAAATTAAGTTCATCAGGAGTAAAGAGGGATGTTATGCAGGGAAGACAGAGCCACCTCACTGTAAATGTGGTACTTGTTTATATGTAAAATATGATGTTTAGTCATTCAAACATCTGAAACTAGAGAGTAGCCTTACATTAAATAAGGGAGCTCTGTGAAGCCTTTTAACCCTTCTCTCAAAAGGAACATATTGGTAAAGTTACTGATAGAAAGGGCTCTCTGCCTTCAACAGAATAAACCAAGCTGCTATATGTGACGACAGAGTCTCAATACATGCATTGAACTACTTCCAGGCTCCTTCTGTCTTTCTTAAAGTAAGTTGTATGGTGTTGAATTGTACAAAGGAGAAGTTAAAAAAGGGGGAAAAAACTCCTTGTGTTTTTTTTTAATCAAGGAGCCCCATTGTGGTGCATCTGAAAGCAGAACGATTTCTGCGTCTCTTGTGCTTTATCCTTGAGTGATTGCAAAGAAAAAATAATCAACACCATGAAATCAAAGCTTTTCTCTAAGAGGAGTTCAAGAAAACACTTTGTCCTCCTGGTTTTCCTTCAGAGGTAAATAAGTCATTACACATACCTCTCTTTTGTGTCAACTTAGGTGATAATACCTTACCTTATAAGACAACAAGTAAGTTGTAGGTGTCCTCATGTGACACGTATGGACAGATATGATGGACAGAAGAATCGCTTCTGCGTGGATGGGTACAGATGCATGGATAAGCTCACATTAATCGCCTGGATGGTTGGATAAACTCACATTAACCAGCCCCTGACCAAAAAGACAAGCAGCAAGAGAGCTAATGAAAGAAATGAAAGACAAGTGTCCACGCAGATGGAGAAGTGACAATACAATAAAAGAGAAAAGGCTTTGAGGGAACACTTGGATCCCTACAGCTCCAATATTGGTTTAAATCCTGACTCTAAACATGGAAAAAAAAGACTGATGTTCAGCAAGATGAGAAAGATTAAACTGCAGCACATCACATGAATAATAATAAAATGAGCGCGGATAAAAAAGAAAAAGGACTTCAAACTATTTATTGTCATGTAAACTGAGCCGCAGTGGTAAAGCCTCACTTTGAGAATGTTTATCTTTCGCATTAACATCACATGCTGAACATTAACAATCCTCTCTTTAGAAAAATTATTCATCACTGGAATGTCAAAGGAAAACGTAATTCACACTCTGAGTCTATATAAAAACTGTGACGAGCAGGAAGTCGGGCACATTTATGAAGAAGTTTCATCACGTGTGGAAAGACGGACGAAGATGGGAATAAGTCCAAGACATTACTGCTTTTAGATGTTTGTAACTTGTACATATTACATTTTTTTAATCAATAAACCAAAACAAAAAAACAGCATTAAATAAGTTGTACTATTTTCAGAAGCCTCATGTTTCCATTTACAAACACATCTATATAGTTATTTTTACAACAAACTGTTGTTATTTGTTGATGTATTTATTTGTTGTTATAGTGCAACAACTAAATGTAAAGCTGCACTTCTATCTGTAGACACAAGACACTTTATACGCAATGCCAAATTGTGTTCCCTTTCATGAAATATTTATTATTTATATATATATATATATATTTATTTGATTTCTTATTACAACTTCCACTTCTTATTTGTGACTACTTCTGTCTCAAAACACTTTATGTTCGTGTATAAAGTATTTAATATCTGTTACTCGTTTGTATATATGCTCATAATGTATATAGTTTGTTCTTGTATTTCTGCTGCTAGCTGTTATAACACACAATAATTATAATATAATAATAATTAACATAGGTTCTAAAGACGCTTTTCAAGAAAGAGAAAGGAAAAAAGATATATTGAATGCATAATTAATTTGGGCTTAGTGAGATATTGCTTTGAAATGTTTTGAGCAAGTGCAACATGAGATACATTTTTTTCTCTAATTTTCTGAAAGTAAGTCCAGGACTTTATTGTTAATCTGGTTTCACATGTAGCAAGAAACAGTGATGGAAAGAAACTGTGTACATTTACTCAAGTACAATTTTGAAGTACTTATTATTTTCAGTTTAAGGACTAAATTTCAGAAGCAAAGTATTGTTACTCCATTACATTTATCTGACAGCTCATAGTCTACTTTGCAGATTAAGACTTTACAAACAAAACATATTTTCAATTTATAAACAATGATGCCTTTTTAGTTTCCTCTATGTTGTGGTTCAGTTATCTCTCATCCAAAGGATCCCCACAAATAATCAAAGGGGTCACTGGAAAAACATCTTTATAGCAAGTCATCTTTGCTTGCAAATTGAGTCCCTAAAGTTTTAACAAGTGAAATGAGTAAATGCAGAGAGCTATTTAGTTTGTTTCAAGTACTTTCTAAAAAGAGTTTTCATCGTTCTTCATATGCAAATTGTCACTCTGGAAACCGTTTGAAACAAATTGATATCGATTGCAAACAGATTGAAATTCTCACTGTACCTGCAGATTTATTTCCTGTTTTAAGAAAAAAGTTTTTGACACTCAAGTACAGACTTTATTTGACAAAATGGAGATTTTAAACAGTGATGATGAATTGGATGGAAAAGGAAAACACAAATTATTATTATATTTTTCGGATACTTTTTCAAACAATAGTAGATATTTTCACCTCTTCAGGCTTCTTAAAATCCTTCAAATTTAACAATATGAGAAAGAAGATTGCTCCTTACTCAGGTCTACACGGCCAAGACTTTAAACTATTCATTTAAAATGAATAGTTTAGACATTTTGGGAAATACGCTTATTTGTTTTCTTGCCGAGACTTAGATGAGAAGTTGGATGTCTGTCCATTAGGTATGAGGCTGCAGCCAGCAGCTGATCGGCTCAGCTCAAAGACTGGAAACAGGGGACACAGCTAGCCTGGGTCTGTCCAAAAGTGTCAAGATCTGCAACTTCTAAAGATCACAAATTAACACGATATATCTTGTTTGTTCTTTTCGTACAAAAAACGGATAATGTGTTTGGCTGTTTACAGTAACCTTTTGTAAATACTCTGACACAAAACCCCCCATGAAGCAGTTAATTATGATCTTTACACTTTGGTTCTTGTACAGTTTGAATAAACGAGAGATTAAGAGTTAGTCAAATAGTTTGCTAGGCGGAACTGTTACATTTGGACAGAGCCAAACTAGCTGCTTCACCCTGCTTCCAGTCTTTATGCTAAGCTAAGCTAACCACCTATATACTGGCTATAGCTTTAATGGGCAGACATAAGAGTGGCATCAATTACTCTCATATATCTCTCTTTAATTAGGAATATTTCCCCAAATGTCAAACCATCAACTTTAAAGGGTCACAAGAGCAAATAGTTGCCTATTGTCACCAAAAGCGGAAGCCACACATAAGTGCCCTATAAGTGTCTGAGAGCTCCTGTTTTGATCTTTGCAAGAGCACTGAAGTCAGGCTTAGACGGTTAACTAAGCTTCTGAGAGTGCAACAGCAAAGCTCCTTTCCTTTACCATGCTGTAGTGTGTTTGTGTTGCCTGTGTGTTTGTGTGTGAGTGTGTGAGTAGGAGGGGTACAGTCGAACTTTGGGAGAAAAGCCAAAGAAGAAGTACACAAGCTGTGAGAAATCCAGCAGTCAGTGCTGGTTGCAAAGTCCAGTGGCATCGGATCTGTGCCGGCTCACCTCAGGATGGTCGTCTGATCTCAAGCATGAAAAGACAGAGAGCAGGGGGGGGGGGGGAGAAAAAGAGAGTGAGAGAAAAAGAAACAGTGAGAAATAGAGGGAGTGTTAAAAAAGGGGGGAAAGGGATGAAGATCATTCCCACAACAGATACCACTATCTCACAGGGTTTAAAGGGCCCCCTTTCTGTACACCCCCCCCTACTCCTACTCCTCCCCCCTTCTCTTACCAATAATGCCAAAACTTGGCACCCAACCCAGAGCACATGAGCAACAGTTTCCCATCAGAGAGAAGCAGCCATCCTACTGCCTTGGCACCAGCGATGTCTGAAGAAAGACTGGCACTGTAAGAAGAGAGCAGACATGAATAGAGTCTGTTCGGAGAAAAGAAAACAGCACATATCTATGCCTTTTGATTGTCTGGGAGTGATTCTGGTGAGAGCACATCACTTAGCTGTAACAAAGTGTAAAAAAGTGACAATATTTGTTTTTATCGTGAATGTTTTTCATATAGAAAGGTATGTTTCTAGATATAAACACAGGAAAAAAAAATATATATATATATATATCATAACGTTTAAGACAATGTTCTTTTTTTTTGCTGATGCAGGCACAAAAAAGATTATGTTAGATCAAAGATATCAGATATGAAATCTAATTAAGTTGCTTTTTCAGCCTTCTCTGCCCCCGCCACAGGATAAGGGCTTCACCTTTTTTGCACTTGGCACAACCCTCTCTGTGCTCAACAGCAATGCCACCAGATTATGCAAATCCATGCTGATGTCCCATTCAATACCTCCATTTAGAACGGAGATATTTGAGCCAAAAATGAATAGAGCAGTGTTTTAAAGGGGCAAGAGCAGGAGAAGGGTCAAAGACATCTCCGATATAAATGAAAACATAATGAATACTGTACAAAATATCCCACTGTGGCTTATCATTTCAGTTACACCCTGGCTTTCCTCGCTCTTTGTCTTCTTCTGTTGTTTTGTTAAGTTTCTCTCATGTAAAACACGGCCGCCGCAGACTATCCGAGAAATATGGAGACAGAGAGAGCAGCATGGGAACAGTCCAACAAGCGTGCAGCAACACACTATAGAAGAGAGTTAAAGAAACAAAAAAAACAACAACAAACAAAAAGAAACAAACGGGCACCAAACTCTTTGTTATTCATGGGAAAAAAAGAGCAAGCTTGTTAACTTGCACAATTAAGGCATCATTTGCCAAAAGAAAGTGCAGTTCTTTGTTTTTGGGGGACAAAAGGTTGAGAGTGTGTTTTAGATATGGTGCTGTGAGTTCCATGAGGGTGGGTTTGGTTATCTGGTGTGCCACAACAAGGGACACTTTTGTCACGAGCACAGACAGTGTGACATCGGAAAGTGCTCGAGATAAATCAGGTAATTTGCATGGAAGTTAGACAAAGAGCGCCATACATTCCAGTTCCTGTGTGCATTTATAAAGGGAGTATGTGTAAAGAGGAGGCAAATATAACAATAACACCATGTGAGTAATTTCACAAGACGTCTCCAATAGGGTGGCATAATTTATGATTTAAGGCCTTTTTGTTAAAGACTAATGGCATTAAGTTGGACAACATCAATAAATTATTCATATTTAGAAGGCTACGTTAAATTAAAGAGGCCTTAGAAGAAGAATCAACAGCAGAGATGCAGTTTCTAATTTTCTTGCAACGTTCTGACACTCTGTTATCTTTAATACAGTCATGTGACTTATAAATATAAAAAACACATTACCGTATCTTTTTCTGTATCAGTATCGGAATGAGACTTCATTCACCAAGTAAGATGAATGTGTTTTGGTGCAGGTGTCAAAATGCCACGTTTACTGGGGGCACAAGGATTTACAAAACACTATAAATATAAATCATATACTATTACAACCAACTTTTCAAAATGTTCCCTGCATACAATGTTTCATCTTAACAAATGTTTTATTTCCATTTTCAGTACAAAGCAGCACATTCTGCACTCTTTCTAACTCGTTTTCTTAATGTTGATGGATACTAATTGTAAAAGACAATCTACGGTTTATCTTATCAATGGCAAAAAGTAACTAAATACATTTGATTGAATACTTAAAGTACAGTTTTGAGGTACTTTTGTACTACTTTGACCTCGGAATTCTGTAGGGAAATATTGACGATCTTAATATAAATTCATAAATATTTCTCAGCTAAAATGACCTCACAGGTTAAATAATTTCACAAAACAATTTAAAATATGATGTCTTATAAACATGAAACCCACCCAACAGAGTACAACACTGTTACATTAGCTTGATGAGTTGAGCATCAACACTTTTACTTTAGTTAAGTTAGTAAAACAAAGACAAAAGCAGAGACCAGTTAGATCAGATAAAACCAAAACTATCTGGCTGGATACCATCAGAGTGAAATATGCTTGTTTATAATTTGGGTGAACTGTCCTTTTAAAATAAATAACAACGGTTCATTAAAACAGTCTCTACATTCTTGATCAAACATAAAGTGAAATCTTGCAGGACTTTTTTGAAGCAGAGCTTTTATCTTTGCTTCACAATGGAAATAATTCAATTATCTTGTTGTGTTGTTAACTGCTCCTGCGTCTATCGTCACTTCACTTTTTATTTCCCTGCGACACACACTTAACTCGCCTCTTTCACCTCTATTCTGCAAGTAGAGCTCAAGATCTCCAGCACTGGAATTCCCATCTTGGGATTCAATGAGGAGAGCCGTCCTTTCAGCTTCAATCACTCTCGTGCTTGTGAGGCTGCATTCACGTGTGAAGCTTTCTTTGAGAAAGCCTTTAGGTTGTACCGAGGCTGGTTTATTGCTGCCAGAAATCTTTCTCAAACATAACGCTTCAGTGGCAAACAGAGAATATGAAAACCGACAACGTGAATCAGAAGAATGCAACATGAACCTCTTTGGGAATGTGAAAGGCCATGTGTGTGTGATGTGGTCAGACGGTCACAGCTGAGGCACCTGACCAACTTGACGCCCCAGTCGACTCTTTGCAGGGCCAAAAAGAAAGGGTAAATAAAACCCAGAGGTCCTAATGTGCTCCCTGTGCGCTTGGCTGGACTCATGAGGGGCGAGCATGGTATGTTTGCCCTTTTGTCCGGCGAGATGACGGACGCTCCTCTGTATTTAGCTGTGTCCAGGGCCAGCGTAGGGCCAGCCAGGGGGGGACCCCGGGGCGCCACAGGTCACCCTCTGAGGTCACGATTTGAGCAACCAATCCCGAGAAAGAAATAAAGAAGAAATGAGATTGACAGCCAGTGAGGGTCGAGGACTTCATCTCAAGTCAAACTGAACGACATCCAGCAAATACATTTTCTTGTGTGAATGTTGCTATTGTGACTGAATGCTTTTAATTGAGCTGAAAGAGCTTTTTTTTGGGATAAATGAAGATAAAGCAGAACCACAGAAAGTCATCCACACACAGAGAGAACAAGACACAGAGAAACAATGGTAGCGGTAAATTCAGAGCGTGTTTCCTTTTAGTTTTACAATGTTTTAACTGTCTGATTTCTGGTACGGCAGTGGTCATCGTGGTGGTGGGCGAAAACGGTCGTACCCTCAGTGACCTCACTGTGACCTTCACAGCAGGGCACCCATGTCCGACACCAAGAACATGATGCAGCACAACCAGGACTATGGAACAACAACCACAGAGCAGGAAATCAGTTAGAAATAATACACGTCAGTCATCAAATGAGACTGACCGAGCTGCCAGAAAAAAACGTGGATTTAATGGTATATACACTATTGTTAAAGGCAGTAATCAGAAAAACAAAAAACTGTTTCTGCATATGAGATGTTGAGTTTGCTGAGACAGTTCATTTCTCCATGACTCTGAAATGATTTTTATTTGGTGGGCCTTTGTTGACTTTATGTAGATTACAGTGAAAGATGACAGGGACTTAGAAGAAAGATGGAGGATGCCATGCAACAAATGTACTCACCGGCACTCAGACTGAGGATATTATGAGGGCCAGTCCTCAACCACTAGGGTGGACTTGTGACTCTGAATTTTGATGGTAATGAAAAGAGAAATGATTTATTCTAACCTACATCCTTTTCTCCCTGGTCACAGAATGTGGATCTCAGAGCAGTTTTTAGTTAAAGTTTAAGTGTCTTTGTGCAGTTCATCAAGTTAAACAAGTATAACCTTCATCAAAATGACCACATTGCAAGTATCTCAACATGTTAGACTGGTGTTGAACAAATATAAAGAGTTCATCATTTGTATATCATTTTATATTTGTATCTGTTTTGTTGGTGCTGTTTATATTCATGCATGTGGGAACATTTTAGCATTTTTATTTTTACTGTGAATAAGGATCCGAAGTAAGGGTTTAATTTTAATGTCTGTCAATTCAAATAATGTCTTTTGTTCCTTTTTCTACACTTTTTTCTAAAATTAAATGAAGTTTCTTTTCAACACCAATTTGAAAATTCTACCCTAATGGCAACTGCTGGTTTGCCTTTTTTTATTTTTATTTTTTACTAAAAACTGATGTTTAAACTTCATGATGACAGTACTGAATATTGTAGAATCTTAATATTCTATATATGAACTATCACATATGCTTTATTAGCATATAACTTAGAATTTTAATATCCACACACTAAGACCGTGAAATGCAATAAAAAATAA